>NC_138122.1:57500-1288333 GCF_964146895.1 Miniopterus schreibersii | reverse complement strand
ATATTTATTAAACACCTACTATGTGAAAAATATTTAACAGGTACAGGGCAAAGTGGCTTGTTTATACTATGCCATAATCCGCATTTAGCACTTTGTACAGAATTGTTCAGAAAGAAGCGTTGTGCCCTGGCCGGTGTTGCTCAGTGGTCAGAGTGTTGGCCTGCAGACTGAGGGGTCTCGGGTTCGATTCCAGTCAAGGGCATGTACCTCAGTTGCAGGGTTGATCCTCAGCCCCGGTCAGGATGAGTAAGGGAGGCAATCGACCAATGTGTGTGTCTCTCTCTCCCTTCCTCTCTCTCTGAAAAGCAATGGGGAAAAAATCCTCAGTGGGGATTAAAAAAAAAAAGGAGAGTTTTATTACTGTGTCAAACAGGTCTTATTAAATCAGATAATTTTTACTGAACAGCTGCTTTAAATCTTTTGGGGGACTATGTGGAGCACTAGCTAATTACTGTTTTGCCTCCAACGGCTGAGCCCCCTTTTCAGGCACGTTTCATCACACTGTGACCTAGCAGGCAGTGAAAGTGCCCTGGGGGGTTCAGAACAGCTTCCCCCTCCAACTCCCCTAAAAAACAGAAGACTGCAAAATGCATCCCACTTAACAGTAAATGTTATCCCACAAAACTTCTGTTTTAATCACACATGTGCATGTATCTACATATAAAGAAGTGTGCAGGTACAGGGTCAGACTAGAAGATGCACTGTGTGCCCCAGTAGTTGCAGCCAAGGGTTTGAAAGTCACACTTCCTGACTATGTGGAAAGAGTCGATTAGACTTTGATTAAAAAAAAAAAAATTACATTTTAAAAAAAGATGTAAAAGAATCTACCCCTGAACCAGGGAACCTGTGGGCCAATGGCTGGGCCTCCCAGTGAGGTCTGAGGGACTGTCAGAGTAACCTCACTTTCAAATACAGTTGTCCCTCAGGAGCTGAACTAATGGGCAGATCCTACAAATTCACTCATTCTCATTTCCTCTGCTGTTATCCATCTTCAGACCATTTCACTTATCACTACCACAGTCCGATACCAAACAGCTCCAGGATCCACACACTCAGGCAGGGGGGCTCCTTTCTAACAGCTATAGCAAACAGACGAACAATAAGAGGATAGCCTGAAATCCATACACCCTTTATCACAGCCATGGCCCATCACCCTCACGGTCTTATTCGGCCCGAAGCCCAACTCCGGGGAAGGTGGTTTTTCTGGTCTATAATAGACTCAGCACCCGGGGTTTCTACGAGTCAGGGGGTGGGCGTGTGGATCAGGGAGAGCCAGGCCAGGTCATTGGGATGGCCCACTGGCCCCCAGGCCTTGGTTTCAGTTGTTGCTGCTGGGAGGCGAGAAAAGGCATAATAGTGGTCATCAAGGAAAAAAATCAAAGATTTGTTACACTATCTTGCGTGTTTTTTGTTTTATTTTTAAGTACTTAGTGGGGATAAAAGAGGGAAGAGAGCAGGCACCATATCTTTTCCATGATTAGGCCTCTTTGGTCAGGGGACTGCCTCAGGCCAGCAATAGCTCTCAGATTAGAGTTACAAATTCGAGGACCTAACAGAGGGCAGAGGGCACTGAGCTGGCCCACTGGGAGCATCCGTCCCACAGCTCTGCAGTTGCACAGAAACAGCTATGCTAGTGTCTCAGGTCCACACAGCTTTCAATGGGAATGTGTGTCTTGTTTAGTCCAAAGCCCCTGCTCAAAGGGTGGGTGTGCAGATAAATCATCCAAAGTCTGCAGAACTGCAGGTTCCCAGAACCACGGAGTCAGAACCTGCAATTTAAGAAGATCCCGGGTGACTCATGCACATTTGGTCTAGGACGGGAGCTGCCCAGATGGGGTTAGCTGTTTCAGTAAATAAAACTTACTGGGATCAAACCATGCTGACTCCTCCATAGCTGTCCGTGCTATGCAGGCAGAGCTGAGCAGTTGCAGACCATGAAGCCTGCAAAGCCTAAAACATTCACTAGATGGCCCTGTCCCAACCTCTGGACCACAACACCTCCGAGGTTCCTGGCTTTAGTCTATATGAGTGCTTCCCAAAGCAAACTGTAGATTCTTTGTGCCCCAGCAACTGCTGAAAAATGAGCTATGCATTTATGTTCCGTACCTATGCTCGGCTCACAGTCCTGCCAAATCTGGACAGGTCCTGTGCTGGGTAACAGAACTGGGAGCCAGCCTCCGGCTCTGATACCATGAGCTCTACTGCTAGTCATCTCCCTGAAGCTAAGCTCTGCTCTGATCCTCACCTCTCCTCAAAAGCCTTCAAAGACACCCTCCTGGCTTACAGAATAAGGTCTCTCTTTTCAGCCTCATCTCCACTCACTGGCCCCACCACATACACCCACGGCATCCAAACAAGAGCAGCAACTACTTCCCTGCCTCACACGGTGCTCCCTCTTCTCAGAGTTCCTGTCCCCACACCTGGATCTTCCTTAAGGCTCATCAGACACGGTGCTTCCTCCAGAAATTCCTCAGTTCCCAACAGCCAACCATCTTCTCCTTCCTGTCTGTATTCATAATAAAGTGTATCCTCCAAGGTACTGCAGCTTTCCGTCCGTTACCTTATCTGTGCGAACGTCATCTCTTCTGCTTTTACATGCTTAGCAGCACCTCGCATATTCTGCTCAAGGACTAATGAATGTGTGTGTGTGTGCGCGCACACACACTAATATTCCCTTGCTTCAGATAAGGAAATAAACTCCCTCTAGAACAGGGCTCTTAAGAAAAAGGAGTTACCTACAATGGAACCTTCGGTGTGTTCTTGCTGGGGTTGCCCTCATAGAAATAAACCCCAGAGCAATCTATTCCTGAATAAATTACTTCAGCTCCCCTGGGTTGTAACACCTCTCTCACATCATGCGGCCTCTGACTCTGAATGGAATAACCTGTATAAAAAGTGCCCAGCACATAAAAGGTGCTTAATAAGTATTTGTTTCCTAGGGTTCCCTTCCTTTACTCAGGGAAAGGAGCACGCCCCAGCCTGTTCCCCACACTGCTCAGAACAGAACACAGCTCCAACCCAGGCGTCGATGGAGAACCCACCATTCGTAGTCCTCTCGGGTGCAGGAGCAGTTGGACACAACCACCGGCCTGTCAAAGTCTTCTCCGTTAAAGCACGTGGCATGGGGGGTCCTCCGCTTGAAAACAGTCTTGTGCCCCAGCAAGCACTCATTGCCCCTCTCATCAGACGGTGACCACAGCTTGTAGTCATTCTCTGTGCAGGGGACCCCTGAGGAAGGAGATGCAGCATTAGATGTGGCCCTTGAGGGGTTTCCTGCCCCACCACCTGTCAGCCCCATCGCCGACTCTGCTCAGCTTGCTTTCAGGCTGGTGATACCACACAAATGAAGATGGTACCCCCTGAAACACATGTTCGTCTGAAAAGCTGGGAAGCAGCAAACCACCTTTGGCACCATCTGTTTCTGACTGGCTCCTTTCTGTGGTCTCTGTGTCCCCTTCTGTGCTTACTGTCTCTCTAAGTGCTTCCCGAGGCCCTGAGCATCCCTGTGGCCGTGCTCTGAACGGTGCCCGGCTGGGTGCTTGCCTCCATCTCATTTCGTAGTTCTCCTGGGGTTCCTGCTGCTCCTACATTTGGGCCTGTTTCTTTGTCTCTCCACTTTGGCTGCCTGTTTGTTTGTGTATTGGGTAGAGCTGCTATGACTCTGAGTCTTGGTAGGGGCCTTACACAGCAGGTGTCCTGTTGGCTCAGGGGAACAGTCTGCCAATCACCCGAGCTGGGTGCTCCAGGAGAGCTCCTTGTGTGGGTTATGTGGGCCCTTCTGGTAGAGCTGAGTCCTGACTGCTGTTGGCCGGGGACACAAGCTGCATGAGGCAGGTTCTCAGTGAGTCACCAGGTAGGGGTGAGTGCTGTTCACCAGGTTTATAGAGATTCAAACTCAGCACCAGGGTTGGGTTTGAGGCCACTCAACAGAAGTCTCAGGGTTCACCAAGGCCAGCCGCCAGGCGCTGGGGTCTGAGGAACTTGGCGGTAGGGCGGGGTCACAGGGAGTCCTCAGGGTTAGGCCAGCAGAGTTACAACAGATTAAGATTTGGCCATGTGGAGGGAGGGCTCTGCATAGGAACAGAGACGCTGGTCAGGACATACAGAAAAAATGGCTTCGGTGGAAAGCCACACAATTGTCTCTCCGAGTATCTCTGACACTGCGGGAGTCTGCCCATACTTCTCAAGAGTCCAAGAAAGACTGCAACACCACCAGGCTGGCTGCAGCACACGCTCCTCTGCAGGGTACGAGCTCCACAGGACAAGGCCAGGGAGTCAGGGGTTGAGGCTAGTGCTGTGCTCCACCCAGGAAAGCAGGTGTCTGGGGGTTGTGTGGGACAGAGACTCAGCACAAGGACATCGGCAGCTGCCCTCCAGCCCTCTCCCCCAGGCCTCACCACCCAGCCTCTCCCTGTATGACTCCAGTCTGCTCTGAGCTGCTCTCCCTCTGCTGAGGCAAGGGTGAGTGCCCGTGAATGAGATTTTGTGTGCTGGTCTTCTTAGAGAACACCTGGGTTTCTAGCAGACTCCCATCTCACTTAGGCAGATGATATTCCCGCTGATTTTCATAGCCCAGTGTTATATGGGATTCCCTTCCGGGCACTAGTGCCCCAGACAGGGGCACCTAGCATGGGGTTGAGACCCCACGCTCCTCAGGGCAGACCTTTTCAGTGAGAGCCCTCTGGATTCTCAGTTGCTGTACGTTTCCACCAGTCTTGCTGTGGCTTCTCTGTAAACCTTAGGTTATGAGACTTCTGTTCAGCTGGTCTTCAGATGGTTATTCATGTTCATTGCTCTATAATTTAGTTGTAATGCCAGTTTGGTTCAAGGAAGAGATGAGCGTAGCTTCCACCTACTCTGCTGCCACCCTGGATCCCTGGGTACTGTCTAAACTTCTGGTGTATTTTAGCACATTCTACAATTCCCTTTAGAAACAGGTACCCTGAGGGGTGTATCTCCTAGGCAGTGAGGGAAAGGCTCATCCTGGACAGAAGGCATCTTTCAGGAGAACAGGCCCTGCCTGCTTTCTGGGGTGGTATGGGCACATCTGGTAGCAGGCTGAAAGCAATACAGAACTTCCTGTGACTGCTTGGAAGGACAGGGTCTTCATGGGAGGAGGCTGAGAAAGATAAGACAACCTGGATGGTCATTTAATCTACTGCACTCCCTCAGAATTTAAACAGAGTGGGTTCTATAGGAATCCCAGAGCCAACGTATGTCAATGTTGGTACTTCATGTCTTTTTAGATATGTGTGTCTTCAGTCAGATTCAATGCTGCCTGAAAATGATGAAGAACTGTCCACTCAGTGCCATTCGAATCAGCAAGTACATGTTAAACCCTTCCTGCCTAGAAGGCTATCAGGCTGTGCAGTTTATGAAAAATAAATATGCAGAGGACAGGCTCTTATTTCTAAGGACCTTATAATCTAGATGATGGGAAACTACACAAGAGGACAGATACAAATTTATAATTCAAGACAAGTATGCTAACACTAGACACAGAGAAGAGAGGAGAAGGCTTCTGGTTGGAATATTAACAGCCAAGCCCATTGGATCCTAAAACATAAAAGGATTTCAACCTGTGGAAACTGAATGGGAGGCATGGGGGGACCCCATGTAGCTGGGTCAGTGTTAGCCAAGGCAGGGGAGAGGAAATGGACGGGTCAGAGAAGGAATGAATCTTGCTTCTCTTTGCTTACTTGCATGTCCTGTGCCTAGATGCACAGATCACGATGAGATCCTATTGACCTTCACGTAGCAGTTACTGAGTAAGTTTTTCAAACTGAAACTGCTCATTTCAAAGAATGTTTTTCATTCATTCATTCATCCATTCATCCATTCATTCTTTCTTTCACTCCCATATTCAATACACATATACCTAAAGCTACCATGTGGCACTGACCACAATGAAATGAGGAAACACAAAAATAGCACATGGTGTAAGAACCGCCCAAGTAACAGCCCACATATTTCTCACTCACACTGTATGTGCCCATCTCACTCAATGGTCACAAAATCTCCTGAGTATAGAGCACCTAAGCTGGTGCTTTGGCCAATCAACACTTCCAGGACAAGGGCTGAGGGTAGCAGCTCACCCAGGGCCTCGGTGGCATTGACCTGGAGGATCAGCCAGCTGTGGACATTCTCTTTGTCGGAGCCAAAAATGGTGAAGACAGTGCTCTTCTCGCCAGGTTCTGTGAGGAGCCCATACACGAACACAGGCTTCCTGGAGAAGACGGATGTTTTCCAGGTCTCCCCTTCATTGGTACTGTATCTGCCCAAATGCAAGTAAGAGGGTCCTTGCAGTTAGTGTCTCCAGGGCAAGGGCTTGGCTTCCAGGTAATACTCACCAGTGACAGGACCCAGGGCTCCCTGGAGAAATGGCTGATCCTGGGCTAGAGCACAGAAAGTTTAAAGCTGGGCCAGAAAGCAAGGAAGTGCTCAGCAACTAATGCCGGTAACACAAAGGACTCAGGAGCTAGCTTGACATGGCTCCAGCTGGCTGAATTTAGGAAAATTTGAACATAAAGAAAAATGATAACAGGTAATGTACTGACTGAAAACAGAGCACAGGTCCCTGAGCGACATGAACACCGAGAGAGAAAGGGAAGAGAAAATGTGTTTCTTACATTCAACGCTACCTAATAAATGTTGAAAACTCATAGAATGAGAAAACGGACCATTCTATAGCCCACACTGTAGTGACTGACTGAGACAAACCATCATCAGATGCTCAAATCACTTGGTGAAGAGAGCTGGGGCCCAGAATGTGCACATGGCATAAAGACACCAACCCACAGACGAATCATTCATTACAAACAGTGAAATGTAATTCTGATACTGTTGTGGTTAGCTAGGTATTAATAACAGGAAAGGAGCCAAGGGGGAGGCCAGATACTATCTGCATGTCATCTGGGCAGCTTCACCAGGAAGCTGCAGGTTCACACTCCCCAGGGAGCCACCGGTCCATTCCCTGCAGGTCACTGGAGGAAGGGGTCCAACAAAGGGGAGGTACACGCACGCACAGTAAAGTCAGGGTGACATAGGGAAGGTGCCTGTCAGTCAAACCTGGGAACAGAAATCACTGGCTATGTGAGGCAAGGCCCATGCAAGCCTGTGAAGATTTGGGAATACATAATCACCTAGAAAAAGGAGTTTGCTCTCTTGGCTTTCTTGGTGCTCTTGGTTCTGGGCTCATGTGGCTCTCTTGCATTCACCCGTGTTACCTCCTTAGCAACATGGCCCTGCAGGCCCCATATGCAATGGACTGAGGGGAACACAAGCTCAGCTAGCCTGATGCTAGATTAGACTGTGCAGACATGGAATGGAAACTCTGGGCAACGCCTTTAATCCTGGCTCTGCTGAAGCCACAGCTCCGCTTCTTCTATGGAGGGGTGAAGGGAAATGGGACCTTGGAAACTCGGGGATTTAACTCCACGCAAATAAATGCCATTCATTCTCCCATGCCAGTCTCAGAAAATTCCTTTTCTCAGGACATCGTAAGAAGCCCACTCTCACCAACAACCAGTGGGGACAAGGAGAGCTCCCAACTGATAACAATTTTACAGTGGACCTTGTAAGAATCACAACCTTCACCAATCTTGGCATCACTAATAGTGGCACGAACTGACACTATGTGCTTCCAATAAAGCACTGAGGACACCAAGTCATCTATGTGCTATTCTATATAATTGGGCAAATCTAGAATGTCAGACATTCTACATGACAACTTGTATGGATTCTTTAAAAAAAAGTCAAGGCCATGAAAAACAAAAAAGGGAGAAGGCTTGCTATTAGTTCAGAGACTAAAGAGGTATAACAACCAAATGCAATGAGTAACCCTTGACTGAGACCTGGGCTGGAAAAAGAAAGTAGCTATAATAATATGGAACTAAGGAAAAATAAACATAGTCTATAAGTAATACTGAGTTCATGTAAATTTTCTTAGATGTGATAATGGCTTTCTGATTGTATAGAAAAATACCCTTATGTATTGGAGAAATATGGATGGGTGGATAGGCAGACAGACAGAAAGGACAGATAAATAGAGGGGTGATAGAAGTTGAGAAAACTGGCAAAATGTTAACAACTGGTGATTCTAGGTGAAGGTTACATGAGTGTTCTTTATGCAATTCTTCCAACTTTTCCTCAGGTCTTAAAAAATTAAAAACTTGGAGGAAAAGTATACGCTAAGAAAAGTCTCCAAGGCCGACTGCATCAGAATGAAAAAGCAGGCCCTGGAGAAACTGAGCAGCACCCAAGTAACTGTAATGATTTTAAAGGATCACTCGTACTGAAGAGGGGAGAAGGGTGATGTTTGCTGCATCACCCAGGGAGCTAGTGACACGCTCAACACAAGAAACCTCTCAGTCGGAGCTCCCATTAGGATCACAGAGTTACTAGGCTCTCTGGGATCCCACATATATAAAACTTTTACTTTTCCCACGTTGTTGAGATTTTAGTTTCACTCACTCAGGATCTTAATCCCTGAAATAAATCTGTTCATGGCATCACTGGATGCAAACACTTCCTCTCACACTGCGGTTACCAGAACTGATACTTCTGCAAGAAGGTGGAGCGCTAGGCCAAGTGCTAGTTTGCGAGACAACATAAAGAATGTCACCAGGGACTCAGTGATCTCCTCTCTGCAGATCTTCTAAGAGAGAAATTCTCATCTGGCTGATATGCTTTTGGTTTAGGATAATTTTGAAGCAGATATGGGAATATGGTAACTCATTCAATCTGCTTCTTATACTAGCGTGATGAGCTCGAGTCTTAGTACCACTTTTAACACATTTTAAAAATGGATTTTAGAGACAGAAGGGGAGGGAGGGGGGAGAGAGGGAGAGAGACAGAGAGAGAGAGAGAGGGAGAGAAATACTGATTAGTTGCCTCTAGTCAGCTGCCCCAACCAGGGATTGAACCTGAAACGTGGGTATGTGCCCTGACTGAGAATTGAACCTGCCACCTTTTGGTGTACAGGACAATGCTCCCCCAACTGAGCCACACCAGCCAGAGCTGTACCACTTTTAAAGCAGGGTAATGGTATAGGACAGTCTTTTTTTCAGAAGAATCTTTGTGGCCCACACAGTTAAATAAATTCACTGCCAGTGAAATAAACAAATCCCAAGTGTACTGATAAATGGTTTGATCTCAACCCAAAATAAGACATCTAGTTCTCACAGAGGTGCACGCATTTGTCTGTGACCTGCATAATCACAAAAAGGAAGGGTAAATCTATCAAATCTGCAAAGGGAACAAGGCTAATTGTACAGATAATACAATAAATGCCAAAAACAGTTAAGAGGAGGTAAGAACACCTGCTCCTCTATAACTCCTGGGCAGAAGAAGCCACTGGGGGTTAGAATGAAGTGCGTCGGGCAGCTCTCTGCAGCCCTCCCAGGAAGTGAAACCAGTCAGTGGTTAGCGGCAGCCTCCCACCCCCGGAACTGTGGCTACTTCCAGAACTCAGGTCCAGAAAAGACAGCTGCTGCTGGTGTGGTCTTCCCAGGGGGAAGCCTTTTCAGATGGGAAATCTGCTAGGAAAGGTGCTGTTGTGCAAGTGCCAAGCAGTATTAGGCATGGGAAGTCCCCCAACCTGCAACACCAGCATCACACACGAGGAACACTGCAGAGGAACCGGGGGTGGGTCTCATCCTCCACGAGAAGTGGCCAGCTGCAGAGACATAGCAGCCCTTCCGTGAAGAGCACCGTGAGCCAGGAAGCCTGCACTGAGCCGGCCGTGGTGGCAGGGCCGCCCGAATGAGTGAGTGAGTCCCGGAACAGGCTCCACCTCACCACTTCAGACAGGCAGATACAGGAGCAAAACAGAGCGTTCCACTTCTCTCAGTTTCAGTTACCATTCTCAAAGGCAACAGCCTCGGGGGGAATCGCGGTAGAAGCTGAAACTTACGACCAGCACTCCTAGTTACCTGACCTAACCAGGAAGAGGAAGACATGAGTAACTTAAAAGTCCACCTCTGTCCCCACTAAACCTCCTATGGCGTGACTGACCTTAGCCTGCTTCCTCCCTAGGCTGGGTCAGTTTTGGGTCAGAAGCTCCCTTCAAAACTTGCCCTTCCTCCAGCCTCTCTCTCCAGCTCACTCAAAACATGACAGAGTCACAGTGGGCACGGGAAGATCCCAAACCTGCCTCACTCCCCTCTGTATCCTTGGTACCTAGAACATCTGGTTCCTTATGGATGCTCAGCCAATGGTAGTGTAAGTGACCTGAAAGTGTGACTACTGGAACTGGAAATGAGCCCAGTTCCAGCCAGGCCGTAAGCACTGCAGTCAGTGCTTCCTCAGGTGAGGACCAAGGAAGGTGGGACCACGTCCCTTCCAGGTTCATAAATTAGTAAAATAAAAAAAGCAATAAAAAATATTTGAACAATCAAATATTTACTAAGTACCTGCTGGCCTGTATAGAATAGAAACACTTGCGTCCAAAGACCTTGCTAACGAACAGAGGAACTCAGGCATGCAATGAAGAGAAGCGGACAAGGGCGTCAGCTGGTGATCAGAGCCCAGGTAATGAGACAGCCCACACACACTGTGAGACTCTGGGGGAGAGTGACCACAGTAGCGGGGAGGCCAGACCCGAGGCCTGACGCAGGGCCATGGAAGCCCAAGCAGGCCGAAGCCGCCTCCACGCGTGCATGCATATCGCCATGGTGGTTTGAGAACAGGAACTAACGACAGTATTAGTTCTTAAGCTGCTCTTCTGACAACGTGGACAACATTCGGTACTAGGTCAAAAGCAGAGCGGTACACACACAAAAAAATTTAAAAAAAAAAAAAAGCAGAGCGGAAGCAGAAGCAAGACACTGTGAGCAACAGACTGAGTAAATGCCAGGTGGCTACACAGACTGAGGCAAAGCTCAGACTGATGTTTGGGACATATGCACCCATCAGTAGGAGGCCTGTAGGTTATTTTTTTTAACCCTCACCCAAGGATATTTTTTTTCCATTGCTTTTCAGTGAGAGCGGAAGGGAGAGAGAGAGGAAAAGAGACACATCGATCAGTGGCCTCCTACACACACCCCGACCAGGGCCAGGGCTTGAGCCTGCAACCGAGGTATGTGCCCTTGGCCTGAATTGAACCTGGACCCTTCAATCTGCGGGCTGATGCTCCAACCATTAAGCCACACCGGCTTGGACACCTGTATGTATTTTCATATTTGCACATATTTAAACCATACACACAGACACCTCCAAATGACCTATACAAACAGAATAATGCTATAGTGTCCATTGTCCCCACAGTCTACAAGCCAGGTCATTTCTGAGTGTCTGGGAGGGCAGTGTGGTGGTCTGGTGCAGATTTGTTTCCCTGATCACGGTTTGCTCCAGCTGGTGCAGCAATGACCCTGTTTCCTGAGCACATATGCACTGGCAGAGGGGTGAGAGGACAGGAATCGAGTAACCACTTCAGGGAAGCAAGCTTGAAATGCAAAGGAAATCTGTGGAAAGTTAAACACAGAAAACCAGGAACTGACTCTAAGGTCCAATGGCCATGTGAAGACTAAAATGTGTTCCTAGGAAGCCAAACCATGTCCCTACTGTACTTCTCAGTCATGTGCCCAGCATCACATGGCCTTTTTTGTATCTTACCGCTAGAGTGCAGACTCCTTCAGAGAGGGGGAAACATCCTATTTGTCACTGAACATAGTACCTTGCAGAATCAGTGCTTGCTAATGTGAGATGGGAATTAATAAACTAATGGGTAAGTAAAGGGTGGCTAACTGTGGAAAGAAGTGTGCTTTGTGACTATCCTCATCTGAGCAAATGCCACTCCAAACGCAGACACCGAGTGTTGCTCACAAACAGCCTCTTCTGACTCGTGGCTCTAAAAACAGCAGCTGACCAGTGCCACACAGACCAGAAAACGACCAGGAGGAATGCCAAACGCCAGGACTTTGCTCCTCTCTGCTGTGAGGCCGGGCTGCTCAGGAAATGTCAAATTAACCACAAGGGAACCATCTGCTAAGAGCTCTTTTTTCAAACCACCCACCTCTCTCTTGATGCTGGCACTGTTTCTTTCTTTTTTTTTTTTTAAATATATCTTTTTTAAAAAATATATCTTTATTGATTTCAGAGAGAGGAAAGGAGAGGGAGAGAGAGAGATAGAAACATCAATGATGAGAGGGTCACTGATCAAGCCAGCAACCCGGGCATGTGCCCTGACCGGGAATCAAACCCCGATCGCCTGGGTCCTAGGTCGATGCTCAACCGCTGAGCCACACCCGGGCAGGCTGGCACTGTTTCTAAAAGCCTTTCTTCCTGGCACTAAACATGATCATTACAGATGCTCTCCAGCTCTTTCGGTAATTCATCTCGTAGGCTCACCTCAAAAGAAGGAGAAGTGAGGGATAGCTTTCTCTGACCTAATGTTAACTGGTTTTGATAAAATCAGACTTCAGGGGGCAGAAGTTACAAACTCCTGACATTTTTGCTTTTCAGAACAATATACTGCAAAGTGTACAGAATATAATTTAAAGACCTGACTGCTAGTCTTTCCTGTCACTAATAAATGAAGAGGCTTTGGGCAAGTTACCTAACGTTGCTGAGCCTCAGTTTTCTCATCTGTAAAATGATGCGGTTAATTCCAAATGTCCCCTCTAAAACCAAATGTATGACAGCAAAAGTCAATTGTCTATCAATTTACATGTACCCTAAAATTATTACTCACGTATCATTATTTATTGCTACTGATTGTATAAGTAAATGTCTGTATGTGTGTAACATACACAGCAATGAAAAACAATTTGAAGAGTCTGTCATTAATTTTTAAATCCTGATTAATTTATATTTAAATAGAATTGTACTTTTTCAAATCAATAAAATTATTTTGTTTATTCCTCAGGGAACCCCTGGAGGAACCCCAGGAAGGGCAGATCACCATTCCTTCTATATAGAAAGCAAAGCTGAAGTGGTTTCCTGACTTCACAGCCTGTGCTGTCAACACCCAGTTCTGTAAAGGCATAATCCAGTTATCACCAGACTTAGACTTTCTGGGAGAACAGCATGGTGGTTGAAGAAAAAGCTTAATCAAAGACACTTACTTCAGCTCATTGGTTTCCACGCCCTGGGCAATAGCCACGATGATGCCGCCATGATCTCCCCAGGTGTAGAAGTGAGGTCCAGGCAGTGCCTAAAGGAGAAGCCAGTGTTGATGCCACTGCTGGGAGGTGATGGGGCAGAAACCGTGCAGACCACACCACACAGCACTCATGCGCACACGCATGCACATGCACACACATGCACACAGGCACGCGCACACACACAGCAGCAATGCCAACCACGTGAATACTACTTTCCAGTTTCTAGAGCACATTCACATGCATGATCTCCTCTGCTCCACACATCCCTGAGGATGGGCAGATGAAGACACCAAAGTTGCAAAGTGGCAGACTGCACAGGTAGGAGAGAACCTAATGCTACAGAGGTAGAACCCAAATCTCTGACTCTCTCCAGTAAGTGATTAAAAATTAACTAGCTGGAAGTCCAGTTCTGCTATGACAGTCTGAGCCCATCCTGCCTGCTGATTACAACTATAAACTTTGGATGAAATACAAAAGACAGTTACCTGAGGATGTGGAAATGTAAATGAAATCAGGCGGCCTGTGGATGGATTTAAAACCTAGAGAAGCTACCTACAGAGCTGGGGTTTCTAGGTAGGCTCTGCCCCAAGGGAAAGCCAGGCAGAGAATATCTCAGTCCCAGGCAGACAGAGTAAACTCCAACACAAACTGTTCCTGCCTAAGGAACCAAGAACAGAAGCCCCTCCAGGTAGGCAGAGGAGAATGTGGGTGCAATCCTGGAGGACAGTGTCAAAGAAGCAAATCTTCCAGTGCCCTGTATGGCGCATGTGGGTCAGCCTGACCCCTAAACCGGACATGTCTGCAAGACCCAAACCAGCACAGCAAAGGCTTAGTAAACCAAACTGAGTTTCAACTACCACCCACAGAATTCAAGGGAGAACGTATGGCCCAAGTCTAAACAGGTTCATTATATGCTACAACAAAAATATTCACATCCTCCCGGGGATTACATCTCATGCATTTTACTCACTCCAAGATATACAAACATCAGTAAAATGTGTCTGATTGTCAAGGGAAAAGACAATCAACAGGTGCCAATCCCAAGATGATTCAAATGTTGGAATTGACAAAAGACTTTAAAATAGTTATCATAACTGTGTTCCATGAGGCAAAAGAAAATACATTTAAAATAAACAGAAGACAGGCATTCTCCCCAGAGAAGTGGAAACTATTTTATAAAGAAACCAAAACAAAAGAATTTTAAACAGAAAAACATAATATCTGAAATAAGAAATTCACTACAGGGCTCAACAACAAAACAGAAATGACAGAGGAATTCATGAGCTTGAAGATAATCATAGAACAGCAGAAAATATCCTTCAAAGGAAGATAAAGGAGAAAAGTTTTTAAAAAAGAGCACCAAGTACCTGTGGGACAGTAACAAAAGGTCTGACATGTACGTGGAGTCCAAACTGAGTAAGAGAAAGGGGATGTACCAGAAAAAGTATTTGAAGAAATAATGGCTGACAATTTCCCAAATTAGGTTTTTGAAAAACATAAATTTATAGATTCAAGACCAGAGACCAGTGTCCCCAAAAAGGATAAACACAAAGAAAACCACACTTACAGACATCATAACAAACCAAAGATAAGGGGGAAAAATCTTGAAGCATCTAGAGAAAACTAGCACATTAAATAAAGGGAAGTGGTAAGTGAAATGACTACATATTTCTTATGGAAAACCAAGAAAGCAAGAAGATAGCAGGACTTCTTTAAAGTATTGAAAGAAAATTACTATCAGCCCAGAATTCTATATCCAACAAACATATCCTCCAGGAAGATGAAACAAAGAGATTCTCAAGCGAAGGAAAGCCAAGAGAATGCACAGCCGGCAATCTGCTCTACACAACATGCTAAAGGAATTTCTTCAAGCTGCAGGGAAACTTACCAGGGGAAACAGGGATCTTCAAGAATAAAAGAAGAGCAAGAGAAATGGTAAATACCTGGCTAAACATAAAATATTGCTTTTTTCCTCTTAAGTAGTTTAAAATTGATACCATGATTTAAGGCTAAAACAAAAAACCTAGTTTTGTGCGTTGTCATTGTATGCTGATGTGGCACATAGAACAACAATAACAAAAAGGTCAGGGAAGAAAAAAGGGACCTAATTTGTTGCTGGATTTCAAAGCTTTATGTTAAGTGTAATACTATGTTAAATGCAATATTAATTAAATAATGAATGGCTAAGTATGTATAAACAAACAAATAAAATATTAGACCTAAATCCAACCATAACAATAATTATATTAAATGTTAATGGTTTAAGTGTTTCTTAAAAAGTAGATCTTGGCAGAATGAATAAAAAAGCAAGACCCTACAATATGCTGGCTGCAAGAAACATTTCAAATATAAAGACATAGACTGGTACAAAGTAAATGAATTGGTAAAAGACATACTATTCAAACAGGAAACATAAAAAACACTAGAGTGACTGTTTCAAAATGAGATTAAATAGACCTCAAGAAAAAGGGTGTTACCACAGATAAGGAGGAATAGTTCATAACGATAAAAAGGGCAGTTAATCAGAAAAGACAGTAACTGTAAATATGTATGTATTTAGTAACAGAGCCTCAAAATACATAAAGTAAAAACTGACAGGATATGGCACCTAGATCTTGGACTCCCAGCCTCCAGAACTGTGAGAAATAAATGTTTTGTTGTTTAGTCAAAAAAAAGAAAATTGACAGAATTTAAAGAAAAAATAGACAATTCTATAGTTATAACAATTCACAGAAATAGCCAAAAAAATAGACAATAAGAACATACATAATGTGAGCAACAAGGTATAAACCAACTTCATATAAATAACACCTATGGAATGTTACATCCAAAAACTGCAGAATACACATTCCTTTCTAATGCATATTACATATTCACCAAAACAGACCACATATTAGATCACAAAGCAAATCCCAATAAATTTAAAGGGACTGAGATCATATAAAGTATATTCTTTGACTAAAAGGAAATTAAATTAGACATCAATAAGACACCTATAAAGTTTTAAGTTCCTGAAAACTAAACAATCCTTTTCTAAATAACTTATCAGTCAAAGACAAAAAGCAAAGGGGACACTATGAAATAATAAAAATATTCTGGAATTAGTGTTATGGTTGCAAATCCCACCACTTTCAAATGGTGAGTTTTAATATGTGAATTACATCCCAATTTTAAAAGAGGGTATTAAAATATATTCTGAACCAAATAACAGCAATATTAACATACTTAAATTTGTGGCACATAGCTAAAGCAGTATTTAGAGGAAAACTTAAAACTTTAAATGTTCGTATTAAAAAATATTGAAAATCAATGACCTAAAGTTAATCTATAAGAAGCCACAAAAAGCAAAGTAAAGTAAATCCAAAGTAAATAGGGAAACAATAACACTAAAGAGCAGAAATCAACAAAATAGAAGAGGCAATAGAGAAAATTAAAGTCAAGCGCACATTCTTTGATTGATAATATGAATAAACCACTAACAAATCAAGAAAAATAACAGAAAAAACACAAATCACCAACAGCAAGAATAAAAAGAGGTTATCACCTATTAAAATAATCTTGAATTACAGAGACATAATAAAGGATTTTAACACCTCATTAACATCAATTTCTAGAACATCCAGACAGAAAAGCAACAAGGAAAGAGCAGCCTTAAATAATACATGAGACAAGATGGATTTAATTGATATTCTCAGAACATTTTACCCCAAAGCAGCAGAATATACATTATTTTCAAGTTCACATGGAACGTTTTATAGGATAGACCACATGTTGGGACACAAAGCAAGTCTCGATAAATTCTAAAAAACTGAAATTGTATCAAGGATCTCCTCTGATGATAATATATAAAACTAGAAATCACAAGAAAAAAATTAAAAAACATACCAAGACATGGAGGCTAAGTAACATGTTACTAAACAATGAATGAACTAACAATGAGATCAAGGAAGAAATCAAAAGACACCTTGAAACAAATGAAAATGAGAACACAACCACCTAAAACCTATGGGACAGAGCAAAAGCAGTACTAAGAGGGAAATTCATAGCATTACAGGCCTACCTCAAGAGACAAGAAAAATCTCAAATAAATAATCTAGCTTTACAGTTAAAGAAACTAGAAAAAGAAAAACAGACAAAGCCAAAAGTGAGTAGAAAAAAAAGAAATAATAGAGGTCAGAGCAGAAATAAACAAAATATAGTCTAAAAAAACAATACAAAAGATCAATGAAACCAAGAGGTGGTTCTTTGAAAAAATAAACAAGGTTGACAAATCTTTAACCAGGCTCATCAAGAAAAAAGAGAGAGAGGACCCAAATGAATAAATTCAGAAATGAAAGACAAGAAACAACTGACACCACAGAAATACAAAGGATTATGACAACGTATTAAGAACAACTATATGCCAACAATGGAAAACCTGGATGAATTGGATAAATTCCTAGAAACATACAATCTTCCAACACTGAATGAGGAAGAATCAGAAAATCTGAACAGAAAGATTACAACTAACGAAACTGAAGAAGTGATCAAGAAGCAAAAGTCCTGGACTGGGTGGCTTCACAGATAGATTTTACCAGTCACAGAAAAACTAACAGCTATCCTTCTCAAACTATTTCAAAAAATCCAAAAGGAAGGAAGACTTCCAAGCTCATTTTATGAGACCAGCATTATCTTAATTCCAAAACCATATAAAGACACTACAAAAAAATTATAGGCCAATATCCCTGATGAACATAGATGCTAAAATTCTCAGCAAAATATTAGCAAATCAGACCCAGCTATATATTAAAAAGATCATACACCAAGACCAAGTGGGATTTATTCTGGAGGATGCAAGGTTAGTACAATATCTGCAAATCAAATAAACAAGATATACCACATAACGAAAATGAAGAATAAAAATCACATGATCATATCAATAGATGCAGAAGCAGCATTTGACAAAACCCAGCACACATTTATGATAAAAACTCTCAGCAAAGAGGGAATAGAGGAAATATACCTCAACATAATAAAACCCATATATGACAAACCCACAGCCAGCATCACAATGAACAGGCAAAAAATAAAAGTGTTTCCTTCAAGATCAGGAACAAGACAGGGATACCTGCTTTCACCACTCTTACTCAACATAGTACAGGAAGGCCTGGGCACAGCCATCAGACAGGAAGAAGAATAAAAGGCACCCAAATTGGAAACGAGGAAGTAACACTGTTACTATTTGCAGATGACACAATATTGTACATAGAGAACCCTAAAGATTCCACCAAAAACTGCTGGAACTGATAAATGAATTCAGTAAAGTACCAGAATACAAAATAAATGTCCAGAGGTTGGTTGTATTTTCAAACACCAATAATGAACTCTCAGAAAGGGAAACTAAGAAAACCCATTCACAATTACTTCAAAAAGAATAAAATACCTAGGAATAAAGTTAACCAAGGATGTAAAAGACCTGTACTTAGAAAATTATAAGACACTGAAGAAAGAAATTAAAGAAGATACAAATAAGTGGACACACATGCCATGTTCATGGATAAGAATTAACATCATTAAAATGTCCATATTACCCAAAGCAATCTACAGATTCAACAAAATTCCTATCAAGATGCCATTGGCGTATTTCACAGAGCTAGAACAAATATTCCAAACATTTGTGTGGAACCCCAAAAGTCCCCGAATACCCACAGCCATCTTGAGAAAGAAGAACGAAGTTGGAGGGATCACAATACCTGATATCAGACTATACAAGGCCATAGTAACCAAACAGCACTATGGCACTGGCATAAAAACACACACAGATCAGTGGAACAGAACAGGGAGCCAGAAATAGACCCCCACCTTTATGGCCAATTAATACTTCACAAAGGAGGCAAGAACATTCAATGGTGTCAAGATAGTCTATTCCACAAATGGTGCTCGGAAAATTGGACAGATTTCTGCAAAAAAATGAAACTGGACCACCTTCTTACACTACACACAAGAATAAACTCAAAATGGATTAGAGACTTAAATGTTAGACTCAAAACTATAAAAATCCTAGAAGAAAATACAGGCAGTAAAATCTTGGACATTTCTCATAGCTATTTTTTCTGATATATCACCTTGGCCAAGGGAAAAATAAGAAAAAATAAACGAACAGACCTATATCAAGCTAAAGTGTGTTTGCACAGCAAAGGAAACCATCAACAAAATGAAAAGACAACCCACTGAATGGGGAACATATTCACCAATGATGGACCTGATAAAGGGTTAATATCCAAAATTTATGAAGAACTTACATAACTCAACACCAAAAAACCACCAACGATTCAATTTAAAAATCAGCAAAGGATCTGAATAGAAGACATTTCTCCAAAGAGGACATACAGATGGCCAACAGATATATGAAAAAATGTTCATTGTCACTAATCATCAGAAAGATGCAAATTAAGACCACAATCAGATGTCCCCTCACACCTGTCAGAATGACTGTCATCAATAAATCAACAAGTGCTGGCGAGGGTGTGGAGAAAAGGGGAATCCTTATGCAGTGCTGGTGGGAATGCAAACTGGTACAGGCACTGTGGAAAACAGTATGGAGGTTCCTCAAAAAATTAAAAATGGAGCTTACCTACAACCCAGCAATTACACTTCTGTGAATATATCTGAAGAAACCTAAAATACTAATTTGAAAGAATATATGCACCCCTATGCTCATTGCAGCATTATTTACAATAGCTAAGATTTGGAAACAGGCCAAGTGCCCATCAGTAGATGAGTGGATAAAAAAGCAGTGGTACATTTACACCATGGAACACTACTTGGCTGTAAAAAATCCTACGTTTTAGGACAGCATGGATGGACCTGGAGTGTATTATGCTAAATGAACTAAGCCAGTCAGAGAAAGACAAATACTATATGATCTCATTCATATGTGGAATCTAATGAACAAAATAAACTAACAAACAAAATACAAACAGACTGACAGAGAACAGACTGACAGCTGTCAGAAGGGAGGGGGGTTGCCGGGCTGACTGAAAAAAGTGAAGAGATTAAGCAAAGAAAACAACTCATAGACCAGACGTCAGGAATGTGATTCCACAGAGGAGGGGGGAGGTTCCAGAGGGTAAAGGGGGATAAATGGTGACGGGAGGAGACTGGACTTGGGGTGGTGAACACACAATACAGATGGTGTAAATAGAATAGTACACCTGATACTTATATAATTTTATTAACCAATGTCACCCCAATAAATTCATTTTTTTTAAAAAGACTGTATGAGTCCCTTTATATAGAATTCTAGAAAATGCTAATAATCTGGCAAAGATGAAGGTAACAGAAGGATGACTTATTAAGGGGCATAAAGATCCATGGGGGTGACAGACACATCTGTTCTCTTAATTGTGGTATCAGTGATGGTGTTAGTGATGGTGATCAACTCTGACCAAACTTTACACTTCGAACATGTGATTTCCTATAATCCCATATGCCTCCATAAAGCTGTTGAAGAAAAAAGCATGCAAAGGGAACTCCGAGGATCAAAGAATTTGCACAATTAGTAGCAGAAAGGGAACCAGAATTAGTTTTCTGGGCGGCACTGTGCCCACTGCATCCTATTTCCTCTTCCCTGCCACCACCTATTCCCCTCACATCCCAAACTGTCCTTCTAAAGTGAAGGCTGCCACAGACACAGACACAGCCTTTCATCCCTGGTTAGTTCTATGCTATTTCCACACTCAGGTCCCTGACGCGATGACAGCTTCTTGGCAAACGTTAAGTATCCTGGCAGGAGGTGCTGACAGCTGCCCCGCCTCCGCCGACGATGCCACTTCACTGGAGGGGAACAAAACCTTGCTTTCTACCCAGAAGAAAATCATTTGCAGGTGTTCAAATTCCCAATCACACCAACATCAGAAGGTGCAAACCTGTGCACAGAGGAAAGAACACCCAATTTCAAAGGGACATCTGGCTTCAAGAAGGAGGAAAGCAGCTGCTTAATCTTTCCCATGGGCACAGGCCAAGGATGCCCCGAAAATTCCAAACTGTTCACACTTTTGGACTACTCTGGCCTTAACAACCTCCTTCACCTGAGTAAGTACTTACATTCTCTACCTGTTGAGTAGCCCTTACTTTACACACACACGGAGGCACACAAGCACACGCACACATGCCGCAGCGTCCCAGTCTCGGATCTCTCAGCTAGAGGAAAAGTATGTGGCAGGTCTCTGTAACTGAAAAGTCAAGCAAATGCGGGCTTTACTATTACTTTATGTATTCCACATTTAAATATGAAAGTACACATACTGCGTTCCCAACGAGAAGCACCATGAGGATGGGAACTATCTATTAGCTCTTCTGAGAACTCAACATCCCTCCTGACATCACGCTTGGCCCGCAAGAGGGGTTTCCTCGAGGCTTTTCCTGAGTTCTGGGGCTCCTGCTCATGCAGCAAGCACTTCCGAAAGCAGCCCCATAGAACAAGACCAGATGCACTCCTTGGCCTGAGTCATGGGAAGCTGGTGAAGAACTATTTTTTTTTACAAGTTTGGAAATTCCCTAATGTCCAAGGACTACAGAACTAGCTGTACCTTCAGAATTGGTATAATCAGTGCCTAAGGATACCTATTAATTATACATAAGGCAAAAACGTCTTCTTTCACGGCACAGAATGAGATGACAGTACCTACATATCACAGCTTTAGTGAGGAGAGGCTTGATTTCAACTTCAATAATATATAAAAATAACAAATAACCAGGCTCGGCCTGACACCACTACAGCTACATCGTCATTTACTAGTGGATTCAGCAAGTGTCTGCTGAGCACCCACACATGCCAGGCACTACTGGATCCCACGGGTAAGGAAGTGAGCAAAACAGACATTGCCTGTACTCATAGGATTTAAATCTTGGAACATTTAGTCAAATAATTTTTAAGTCTGTTTTTGATTCAAAGTAGCAGTTTTGGCAAAATCACAAGCCCACACTACAAGGTGTGAATACAGGTTGGTACAGCTGGCCCTCATGTGTGGTTCCTCTCTCTGTTTTACAGTTACAGCTGGAACTGGTGACCTCCACCACAGGCCATATGCATCC
Source organism: Miniopterus schreibersii (assembly GCF_964146895.1). NCBI lineage: Eukaryota > Metazoa > Chordata > Mammalia > Chiroptera > Miniopteridae > Miniopterus > Miniopterus schreibersii. The sequence goes on along the minus strand of NC_138122.1, from coordinate 1,266,155 downwards.
CTGAAAATGTCTGGGCTCAGGCCACATTCTCACACAGACAAGAACCAAGGTGGGGCCTGACCTCACGCCACCGGGCTCCGGCACTGCTGGAGATATACACGTTCATCTTGCTTGCTAAGTTCTTTCCCACTGAACCTGAAATGCAAAAGGAATAATGATTTTTGATTTTAAGAATATGTCAGATAATCACTTTGTCCAACTAGAAATTCTAAGTAGGATCTAACAATTGAGAATGTCTTAAAGCTACAAAACAGCAGTTACTGCAGTAGAAGTCGGTGGTCACCATGTATTTAGCTGCACATAAGCAAACATCTCAACCAGTAAGTAAGAACAGGCAAAGCAAACTTACCGGTGGCAATTATGAGACCGGGAGCTGACTCCTTGGATAGGATGGGCATCCTCCGGAGCTGGACGTTGAGCAGCTGGCTGAGCCTCTGGGCCAGGTGCAAGGAACAGCCCTGGGAAAGCTACAAAACACAAGTTCCAGGCACTGTCAACAAGTGATACAATGCCTACATCTCTGTCCAAACACTGAGGCCTGTGTGTGGACACTGCAGCCTGATGCAAAGGAAGGAGGCCTGGCCCAAAGCAAACAAGAGTCACAGCCTGGCTGTCCCCACACTTCATCAGATGGACATGATCAGATGAACCACTTAAATGCCTCTCACTGAAGAAAAGAGAAAAGTTCTAACAAAAAATTCCTTCTGGGTCTCTCAGAGAAATAGCAACCGGAAATCAGCATCAACTCAAGTAGAAAGGAAAGCTATCAATCTCTCCAAATTACCTAGAGATTCTCCCATGTCACTCCCAGATACACAACATGAGATATAAACACCAAGTATCCACACTAAATTTTTTTAAGAATACCACATCTGCACAGAGTCTACAGATGTTCCCTGTAAGACTTCAAGTTGTTCAAACTGACCTCCATCACTTACGCTGCAGATATCAGTTCTTCAAACACGGTCTTTTGCTATGGGGTCATGTCTGATTCTCTTGGCCAGAAAAGGATTCTCAAGTGGGTTCTGGACACAATCACTCTGTGTATGCTATGGTACAGGTAAAAACTGTGACATGGTTTGCTAGATATACTTCTTTTTTATAATAAAAGGATCTGTAACAAATACTGATCTTGCTAGCATCACAGTTTGGCAAGTGAAAACTAGAGCAAATTGAGTTGGGTCTCAAAGAAATATCTGCCAACCTTTTCAATCTTTCTCCTTTTTTCACCACCTAAAATCAAAGTAGAAACTAAAAACTGAGTAACTGTTGTACAGTTCATAAATAAACTGATCGGTCGGTGACATAGGAAGCTGAATTTTAATAATACCATTAATTTTACTTAACCAAGGCTTAGACCCCCACGGCATGCTGAAAAATACCCATCCCATCCACACCAGACTCATGCAGAGTTCGGAGATCTAGAAGACACTACTGAGTGCATGGGAAGCACCTAGGTCTTGGTCCACATGTACTTACATCCTGCCTCTCTGCAAAGTTCGATTCAATGTCATTAGTCAAGAGCTGGTACCAAATCAGAAGATAAATCAGAAGTACATTCTAGAGCAAAATGTCCAAAAAAGTTTTCCAAAGAGCCACAGATACAGCATATATTTCACCACAGACAAACAAAATTCAATAGTCCAAAAGACCAGGTAATCGTCTCACTAAAATGTTACAGTTTCTCCAAAAATCAGTGCTACTGGTTTTTATCTGAGTTCCTTCTGTCCATCTACTTTACACACCCTAGATCCCTTGCGTGAAATGAAAACAGGGATGCGGTATCTCACATAAAGTTAGGGACCACAACTGTTCTGGAGGGAAAAGAAAGGAGTTGCTTGGTATATGGGACTACTTAATGAGACCAAATAACTCATTTCAGTATCCTTAGCTTTTCAGATGAAGCCACAGATAGGGAAAATTATAGAACCCTAAATTATATTCAGAGAGGAATTTTAAAAGATTCTATAGAAATAACTTATGGGAGAGGTTTCAAATGCTCTTGGTTCAAAGCACAGCTGGTGTCTCAGTAATGTTTTTACAGCACTTTTAAGCCAGAAAAAATACCAATAAGTATATACATCCTAAGAACTTAGTAGCAGTGTGAAATAATATTGCTATATGTAATTATTAAAAGCAAAAATAAAAGTTTTATTTCATTCCTAAATATCTACAGTTACTTAGTAATGGGACGTGTGACTCTACTGGGCACCTCAGAACATCTCAAACTGTGGAGTCATATGAGGCACCACCACTACCTTCCTGCTCCACCTCATTTCCTCACTTGCCTTCCACCACGTCAACTGCTGAAGATTCAGCTTCACAAAGATAGGATGTCATCAAAAGAAACACAGCATGAGCTACTGTTGAAACTGTACACTAACTCAAGAAAGTAATGCACATGGTGCCAACAGGTGTCCAATATCACAGTGCTTCCACAGAAGTTTGAGCTGTCCACGGTGCCCCGCAATGTGCCTAGGTACAGAGTTTGGGAACTGTATGTGTAGAACTACAGATAAAACTTTTTTCAAAAACCCAACAAGATGAAAGCATCTATACCTCACAGCTGATTTTTTCTCCATATCCTGTGAAGGCTGGAGCCTGAAGAAATTCCCAGGTTCCCCCTTTGTCAAAGGTGATGACTGATCTCATGTTCTCCTCACTCACGGAGCCATTGATCAGAGTGGCAATGTAGACGCCTTGCAGCCCTTCCACACGGTGGAAGTCAGCAAATGGTTCATTTGCAAAGTACCTACAATAAGAGAAAATAAACAGCTATGAAACCGAATTGGTATTTTTTGGTATGTTTTTGTTATAAATAACATAAAACTTAACCACTTTAAATTACACAATTGAGTCCCATTAGTACATTCACAGTGCTGTGGGGCCACCATCGCTATCCAGTCCAGAACATTTTCACCGCCCAGAAGGACGCCTGTACCCAGGGCGGTCATTCCCAATTGCCCCTCCCATCCAGGGCCCCGGCAGCCACTCGTAACTGTCTGTCTCCATACACCTGTCTATTCTGGACACAGCATAGAAAGGATCATACAGTATGTGGCCTTTTTAATAGTTATTTTTACTTAGCATAATGTTTTCAAAGTTCATCCTATTGTAGCACGCATCAGTACTTCATTCCATTTTATAACTGCTCTTTAAAAAAACACACAGTGATTGTTTTTTAACTCTGAGGGTCAAGTTGTCTATCTGATCAATAATTCCTCACAGGGGTCCAGAATGATGACTACAACACACAAAAGTTGAGATTAGGGTCACCTCTATTTGTTCAAAATGGAGCCCAAATCCTCCAGGGAGGCATGACAAACAGTAAACCATACGCCAGGCTTGCCAGACGCTGATCACAGTGCCCGCCTCGCCACCTCACCCACTGTGGGAATGCGGCTAGGGGTGCAGCAGGCTGTCCGGGACGCACACCAGGTGTCTGACAGGGGCCCTCCCCGGGGAGCAGCACCCAGCAAGGGCAGCACTGAGCTGAGGTTGCACCTGCTGCCCGTGAGGCCGAGAAGGCACGATGAAGCCGCTGCGCTAGGAGGACGCTGCAGCGGGACCGCAGGAAAGCAGCTCTGCAAACAGTGCACGCCGCAGGCCGCGGAGCTCCCGGGAACCGTGAGTACAGGCCACGTGTGGCTTCGAAAAACTGCAGTGCACCCTCTATGGAGAGGGTTCTGAGCACCTGTGCTTTGCAACAAATGAGCCCAGAACTGCGCTTCTCCAGTATCTGCCACTCAAACCTTAAGCCGGATGGCTGCTCTCACATCAAACGCGGACGCAGCCCCGGCGCCTGGAAGGGAAGAAGAGGAGCCGTGCTCGCTCGTGGGGGCTGAAAAGCCACTGCAGACGGAGAAGCAAAGCCCTGACAAAGCCCTGGAGCTGAGACCCAACGTTCCGACACGTGGTTTCCTCAGGCCTCTTTTAGTTAGTTTCCAGTCACTTCCTTAGTAGTCAGCCCAAGGTCTAGTATCCACCTGCTCTGTTTCCTCGGCTCCACGCTCTTCATTCCATCACTATGACATCTGTCACCCTCAGATTTATTGGCTCTGTCAGATATCTGGGAGGTCTGAGTTTCTCTTTTTGGAGAGCTCTGCTTCTTTCCCTGGTCATTCTCCTAAAGTTTTATCTTTTAGTTCCAAGCAGGAGCCTGTGCTCTGTCTCTACTCCCCGACTTCAGTTCCCAACCCACCTGTCATCTCCCCCTCTGACTGGCCCTAGGACAACTCACCTTGCTCTAAGCACTCCTCCTGACAGCCTGCTGTCCTCCTCTCTCTCACTGGCCCTCACTGCAGCTCTCTCTCATGCTTCCCGGCATGCCTGGGTCGAGCTGTACCTGCAGCAGCAGCCCCGGCCACCCTCAGTGCAGAGTCAAACCCTCCCAGACATTCCTGGCCAGTCAAGCGGGTCCTCCTCAGGATGCCCAGTGGGCCTCACAACTCTCCCATCACCATATTTGTTCCTCCATCTAGACAATGCTTTCCGAGATTTCTACTTGGCACGTCTCACCAATGCCAGGGCAACCCCTATTAGGAATTCCTTCTCAGTTCTCTAAGTAAAGTAGAACCAGTTCCTGGGTCACACTTTCCTCCTGAGTTTAGGGAATAGCTCATTTCAAATACCACAAAGTTTTTGTGTTTTTGTAAACTAGCCTGCCCATGTAATCTGCTAGCCCGCCCTTACCCCATTTCATCTTGCTGAGATGGAGATGCAGGTGCCAAGGCCACTCCAACGAGCACATCTGAGCATCTCCAGTCCTGGGACAAAATCTAAGTCAGAAGGCTCAGCAGGATGCTGGTGTCTGAATCTTGACCAAAATCTATTTTCATTTTATTAAGTGGGCTGCATGCTAAAGCAGGGGAGGGGCCTTCCTCATGGCAGAAAGGAACATCTGTCCATGTGAGCGGCCACATGACAGAATCCCTAGGCTCCTGCTCTCCCCTGTCCTGAGCTATTCGTCCTAAATACCTGACAACTGTGGAAGGTGAAGAAACCATTGGCAAGCTGTGACATATCCATCCCACAGCCAGGCACTCTCGCTCTCAAACAGTCAGTGAGAGGCCCAAGCAATAATGAATGTTACTGATTTTAATTATAAAAATGTAAGGAGACTGTCACTCATCCATAAAAAGAAATGAAGTGCTGCCACATACCACGTGCCACATGCCACACGTGCATAATCCTTGAAAATGCTGTGCCGAGTGGAAGAAGCCGAACACATAGGACAGATATTTGGATACGATTCCACTTGTGTGAAATGCCCAGAAAAGGCAAATCCAGATAGTAAGTACACTGGTGGCTGCTAGGGCTTCAGGGGAGGATGGTGGAGAGATACTGCCTAATGGACAAGAGGTTTTCTTTAGGGGAAATAAAAATGTTTTGGAACTTGATAAAGCTGTTAGTTACACAACATTGCAAATGTACTAAATGACACTAAGTTGTTTACTTTAAAATGGTTAAATTGAGCCCTACCTGGTTTGGCTCAGGGATTAGAGAGTCAGCCCGCAGAATGAAGGGTCCCACATTCAATTCTAGCCAAGGGCCAGTTCCTGGGTTGCAGGCTCAATCCCTGGCCCTGGTCAGGGCCCATGTGGGAGGCAACCAATTGATGTGTCTCTGTCACATGGATGTTCCTCTCTCCCTTCCACTCTCTCTGAGGAGCAATGGAAAAAATATCCGCAGGTGAGGAATAAAAAAAATAAAATAAAATAAGTAAAGAAATAAAATGGTTAAATTGAAGTTATACAAATTTCACCTCAATAAATAATCTTTTTAAAAGTCACAGGAACTAGCCCAAAGGGGTTGCCACTGACCAGACCAGCCCAAGACGGAGTCCTGGTGGGAGCAGTTTATAACACATTACGGGATAATTAATGTGTTATAAACATTAACACACGGGATAATTAATAACCTGTCACCTACACTGGGGAAAGTAAGGAGTGAGAGATGCACCTCCAGTCAGGACAGCACAGTACGTAAACGTGCTCACCTCCTCCTATGGCCACATCAAAATTACAGCCAAATTACAGAGCAGCCAACACTGAGAACCACCTGAAGACTAGCTGAACAGAGCTATCTAACTAAGGATATAGAGAAGAAACTACACCATGACTGGTAGGAGGGGCAGAGACTTAGAAAAGGCTGGTCCCACACCCACATGTCGTGGTTAAGAACTGGGAGAGATATCTTGGCTGCAGAGGTCCCCATTGAGGAGTGAGGGGGTCCCAGCCCCAACCAACTGCACTAATGCCAAGAAGAGGAGTCTCCACAAAATCTGGCTGAAAATGAGCGGGGACTCCATCCAGGCAAGACACAGGGCACGTGGAGAACCAGACGTCCTCTTAAAGGGTCCAAGCAAAGACTCACTCACTCAAAAACACTGTCCATAAGCTCCAACGAAGGGACAGCAGCTTTAAAAGCACCAGAAGCATGTGGGAAGGAACTGAATTCCCTGGCTTCAGAAAAAGGTCTGGAGGGGTAGCACTCTCCAGCACAAAAGAGCTGGCAGACACCACTGTTCCTTTGCTGAGCTTCCCCACCCCCCCGCCCCCAACAGCCTGCAAGAGCCGGTGGGGCCGAACCTGACTCTCCATCAATCTGGCTACCCTGATCGTGCAACCCCAACCTTGGGAATTCCCTGAAACTCCATCCCGCCCAAGTCACACACCTGCCCAGACCCCTGTAAGGATACTCTTTAAGTAGCTGAACTTCACAAGCAGCTGGTCTTTCCTAAAATCTCTCAAAAATCCACAAAACCCAACCAAATAAACAATGGCTCAAAGCTGGGCACTAGTGGCAGGCAGCCTTGGTTTGCAGCATTACATCTCGCAGGCACCTCAAAGGCCATCACAAGCAGCTACTAACAGCGGATCATTTGGTAGCTACTATCATGGGGCCCCAGGCTGAGCGCAGACAATGCTGACCTGGGCATGCACCAGAGACCCTCACAGAGGCCTCAGAAACAACACACCTGGCTGCAGCATAAGACCACACCACAGCACCACACAAACAGCACACCCAAAGGGTGGACTCAAAAGGCACCAGAGCACTACTAAAGCAAATTCCACTCCGTGGGGTCAGCCCCCAACAGCAGCTCCTTTGCTATAGTCAAAGCCAGTCCTCACAGCCAGTCAGCCTGAGGATCAATCCCAACCACTGGCATGCCAACAGCAATCAAGGCTCAACTACAGCAGGAGAGCACACTCAACCCACATGACTGACACCCCTAGAGCACCTGGCTCAGGTGACTAGGAAGACTGCATCACTGTGCCCCGGAGGACACCTACTACATAAGGCAACCCTGAAAAGACTCAGAGATGTAGCAGCTCTACTTAATACATACAAACACAGGGAGGCAGCCAAAATGAGGAGACACAGAAACATGTCCCAAATGAAAAAATGAAACAGAACTAAAATAAATAAATAAATAAAACTAAACAAAATGGAAGCAAGCAATCAACCAGATACAGATTTCAAAACACTGTATATAAGGATACTCAATTCATTTAGGAGAAGAATAGATGAATTCAGTGATAACGTATACAAAGAGATAAAAAGACATTAAAAAACAGTCAAAAAACATGGAATATGATAACTGAAATGAAGAGTACAGTAGATGGAATCAACAGCAGGCTAGATGAAGCAAAGAAACTGAATCAGTGATTCGGAAGACAATGTAGCAGAAAATATCCAATCAGAACATCAGAAACAAAAAAAGAATTTTTAAAAAATGAGGAGAGTTTAAGGAAATTCTGGGACATCAAGTGTAACAACATCAACATCATAGGGGTACCAGAAGAAGAAGAAAGAAAGTGCGAGATTGAAAATCTATTGGAAGACATAATGAAAGGAAACTTTCCTAACCTGGTGAAAAAAATAAACATACAATTCCAGGGACACAGAGAGCCCCAAACAAGATCAACCTAAAGAGGTCCACACAGAGACACATCAAAATTAAAATGGCAAAGGTAAAGACAAAGAGAAAAATCTTAAAAGCAGCTAAAGAAAAGCAATTAGTTACCTACAAGGGAGCTCCCATAAGACTGTCAGCTGATTTCTCAACAGAAACTTTGCAGGCCAGAGAGTATTAGGTAGAATATTCAAAGTGATGTAAAGCAAGGACCTACAGCCAAGATTACTCTTTCCAACAAAGCTATCATTTAGAATTGAGGGCCAGATAAAGAGCTTCTCAAAAAAGAAAAAGGTAAAGAAGTTCATTACCACCAAATCAGAAGCAGGAGGAGGAGGCTGAGAAGAAAAAGAAATTAAAAATATGAATAATATAGCAAGAACTACAACTGATCAATAATTAAATATTAATGGATTAAAAATCCAATAAAAAAACATAGGGAGGCTGGACAGATAAGAAAACAAGACCAACATATGCTGACCAGAAAACATCCACTTCAAAGACACACACAGAGTGAAAGTAAATGAACGGAAAAACATACTTCATACGAATGGAAACAAAGAACAAAAGCTGGGGTCACAATCCTTATATCAGACAAAATAGGCTTTAAAACAAAAACTGTAATAGGAGACAAGCAGGACATTTCTTAATGATAAATAAATCAAACAAAAAGATATAACTCTTGTAGACATTTATGCATGCAACATAGGAACACCTAAATATAGGGGGTCCCAAAATATATATACACACTTTAACAGCTGATACCTCAATTTCTGAAAATGAAATGTATTTTAATAAACACTGCCTTTATAATTATTCAAAGTGTGTATATATATTTTTGGGGACACCCTGTATATAGACCAAATAGAGAGTGACAGTAATACAGACACAGCAGAGAACTTTAAAACCTTACTGACATCATTGGATAGATCATCCAGACAGAAAATCAACAAGGAAACAGTGGCCTTAAATGACACAATAGACCATATGAATTTAATTGATATTTTTAAAACATTTCACCCCCAAAGCAGCAGAATATACATTTTTTTCAGGTGCACATAGAATATTTTGAAGAACAGACCACATGTGAGGCAACAAAACAAGTCTCAATAAATTTAAGAAGACTAAAATCATAACAAGCATAAGACCACAATGGTATAAAACTAGACATCAATTACAGGAAGAAAACTGAAAAACACACAAATGGAGGCTAAGTACCATGTCACTAAACAATGAATGAGTTAAAGAGATTAAGAAAAACAGAAAATATAGCCCTGGCCAGTTTTGCTCAGTGGTTAGAGCATCGGCCCATGGACTGAAGAGTTGCAGGTTCAATTCCTGGTCAAGGGCATGTAACTTGGTTGTAGGTTCGATCCTTGGCCCTGGTTGGGGCTCATGCAGGATGTTTCTCTATCTCCCTCCCTACCACTCTCTAAAGATCAATGGAAAAAATATCCTTGGGTGAGGATTAAAAAAAAAAGAAAAAACTTAAAGTATAAACTAAAAGAAATGAAAATTAAAACACAACCACTCAAATCTGTGGTATACAGCCGAACTAGTCATAACAGGGAAATTCATGGCAATACAGGCCTACCTTAAGAAACAAGAAAAATCTCAACTAAATAATCTAAAGTTAAACCTAAAGGAACTATAAAATAACAAGAAACAAAACCCAAAGACAGAATAAAAGAAATAATAAATATAACAGGGAAATAAACTAAAGAGAGACTAAAAATAATACAAACAATCACTGAAACCAAGACCTGGTTTCTTAAAATGATAAAACAAACTTATTACCCTTTAACCAGACTCATCAAGATAAAAAGAGGGAGGACCCAAATAAATAAAATCAGAAATAAAAGAGAAGTCACAACTGACATCACAGAAATACAAAGAAAATACTACAAATAATTACATGACAACAAACTGGTCAGTTGAAAGAAATGGAAAAATTCCTAGAAACATTCAATCTTCCAAGACTGAATCAAGAAACAGAAAATCTGAACAGACCAATAACTATTAATGTAATCAAATCAGTAATCAAAAACTCCCAACAAACAAAAGTCCTGGATTAGATGGCTTCACAGGTAAATTTTACCAAACATTCAAAGAAATAACACCTATCCTTCACAAACTATTTCAAAAAATTAAACAGAAGGGAAGTCTCCCAAACTCTTTTTATGAAGTCAGCATTACCCTGATACCAACACCAAACAAAGACATTACACAAAAAGCAAATTATAGGCATATACCCCTGATAATCATGGATGCAAAAATCCTAAACAAAATATTAGCAAACAGAATTCAGCAACAGATTAAAAAGATCATACATCATGATCAAGTGGGATTTATTCCTGGGAAGCAAGGTTGGTTCAATATCTGCAAATCAATTAATATGATAAACCACATAAACAAAATGAAAGATAAAAATCATAAGATCGTATCAATAGATGAAGAAAAAGCCTTTGAACAAAACCCAGCATCAATTTACGATTAAAACTCTCAGCAAAGTGGGAACAGAAGAAATATACCTCAACATAACAAAGGCCATATATGACAAACACACAGCTAATATCAGACTAAGTGAGGAAAAGTTAAAAACATTTTCAAAATCAGAAACAAGATAGGACTGTCTACTTTCACCATTTTTATTAGACATAGTACTGGAAGTCCTAGCCATAGCCATCACACAAGAAAAAGAAATAAAAGGCATCCATCCAGATTGGAAAGAAAAAAGTAAAACTTTCACTATTTGCAGATGACATTATCATTCTTTATATCTAAAGAACCATAAAGAGTCTATCAAAAAACTATTAGAATTGATAAATGAATTCAGTAATGTAGCAGGATACAAAATTAATATTCAGAAATGGGTTGCATTTTTATACAACAACTATAAGAGAAATTAAGAAAACAATCCCATTTACAATTACAACGAAAAATATAAAATACCTAGAAATAAGCTGAAGCAAGGAGATAAAAGACATGTACTTGGAAAATTAAGACACTGAAGAAAGAAACTGAAAAAGACATAAATAAATGGAAGCATATAATATGCTCACGAGTAAAAAGAATTAGCACTGTTAAAAATGTCCATGCCTCCCAAAGCAATATAGATTCAATGCAATCCCTACACCAAAATACCAATGGCATTTTGCACAGAACTAATGCAAATAATCGTAAAATTTATACGAACCATAATAAGGCCCTGAATAACCAAAGCGATCTTGAGAGAGAAGAAACAGTGGGGGACTCGCGCTACCTGATACCAAATGTTTTACAAGGCTGTAGTACTCAAAACAGCTTGGTACTGGCATACAAGCAGGCACCCAGATCAATGGGACAGAAGAGAGTCCAGGGAGAAAATGCCTACATGGTCAATTACTCTATGACAAAGAAGACAAGAACACACAATGGGATAAAGATGGTCTTGGATAAATGGTCTTGGAAAAACTAGACAGACACGTGAGAAAAAAATGAAACTAGATCACCTTCTTACATCATATCCATGAATAAAGTCAAAATGGATTAATGAGTTAAATGTAAGACCTGGAATCATAAAATTCGTAGAAGAAAACATAAGCAGGAAAGTCTTTGACATTGCTCTTGGTAATATATTTTTGAATAAATAAATGAGACTACATCAAATTAAAAAATTTTTGCACAACAAATGAAACAATATAACTAAAGACAATTTACTCAGTAGAGGAAGATATTTGCCAATGATACATCCAATAAGGGTTTTATATCCAAAATATATAAAGAACTCACAAAAGTTAAAATCAAAAATACAAACAATCCTATTAAAAAACGGGTAGAGGACCTGAATAGACCCTTCTCCAAAGAGGACATACGGATGGCCAATAGACATATGAAAAGATGCTGAAAGTTACTAATCATTATAGAGATGCAAATAAAAACCACAATGAGATACCATCCCCCACCTGTCAGATGGCTACCATCAATAAATCAACAAACAAATGTTAACGCAGATGTGGGAACCTTGTGCATTGTTGATGAGATTGCAAATTGGTGCAGCCACTGTGGAAAACAGTGTGGAGGTTTCTCAAAAAATTGAAAATAGCCTTGGCCAGGCAGCTCAGATGGTTAGAGAGTCATCGTGATACGCCAAGGTTGCGGGTTCGATCCCTGGCCAGGCCACATATAAGAATCGACCAATGAATGCATAAATAGATGGAACATCAGGTTGATGTTTCTCTCCCTCTCTCTCCCCCCCCTTCCTTTCTCTCACAAAAATCAATATTTTTATATAAAGAAGGGTATTACACTAAGTCAGACAGAGAAATAAGTCAGACAGAGAAAGACAAATACCATATAATTTGACTTATATTTGGACTCTAAAGAACAAAATAAACAAACAAACAAAACAGAAACTAACTCATAGCTACAGGGAACAGTGATGGTTGTCAGATTGAAGTGGGTTGGGGGGAGGGTAAAAAAGATGAAAGGCATTAGGAAATTCAAATTGGCAGTTACAAAGTAGTAACAGCAATGTAAAGTATAGCATAGAGAATATAGTTAATATATTGTAATAACTATGTATGTTGTGAGATGGGTACTAGAGTTATCAGGGGAATCACATCACATCGTAGGTTATATCAACGTCTACGTGCTATGCTGTACACCTGAAACTAATATAATATTGAATGTTAACTGTAATTGAAAAATTTTTATTTTTTAAAAAGATAGCACATGTGACGGAAAATAAATAGGAAGTGGAAAAGCACTATTAGAGACCATGTGAAAAGTTCTCCACTTGGATATCTAATAGGCATCTCCAACCTAGTAAGTCCAAACCCAAATTCTTGATCTTCCCCCCACCACACACCTATACCTGTAGCAGCCCTCCTGGCTCAGTATGTAGCTATTATTCTACCAGCTGCTTGGGCCAAGCAGTGGTGGTCTCTTGACTCTTCCTTGTTGCATCTAATCTGCCAGCAAATCTATTAGCAAATGGTCAGAATCTCCACTGCCACTAACCTGGGTCCAGCCAACATCCATCTCCACTGGCCTGGATTTCTGCAACATTTGTACAACTATTTTTCTGGCCTTCACTCTTATCCCTTCCAGGAGTCTGAATCCCAAAAAGCAATGAGGATGGCTTTTCTAAAAGCTAGGTCACGTGCTGACTTCAGCAGCAGATATACTAAAATTGGGATGATAGAGAGGTTAGCGCAGGCCCCGTGCAAGGATGACACGCAAATTCATGAAGTGTTCCATATTCTTCTGTCATTTAAAAACTTTTTAAATAAATTTTTAATTAAAAATAAAATATAAGTCACATGGGGAGGTCAATTAAAATTATTTACAATACTGTCCATTTTGTTGAATGCACTTTTCTTTATATAATGCAATTCACAATTTTTTAAATGGTAAAACAAAATGTAATAGGTTAAATCAAATAATGTCCATCTTCTGGTCAAAACCCTCCAGTCCACAAAAAAGGAAAAAAATTAAGTTTCCTCCATGTCCTTTCAGGCCTACACAATCTGAGTCCTGCTGTCTTTGATCCTGTCTTTAGGATTCTCTCTCCCCTCCTTCACTTTGAGCCACCCTGGCCTCCTCACTATTCCTAAAATAAACCAACTTTACGAAGTCAGGTGTTAGAGTCACCGTGTCTGCCATTCCCTGTGCCTGCGGCGCTCCTCCCCGGTGTCGGCCTGGCTCCCGCCCTCCTGCAATTCAGCACCTCTTAAAAGGTGACCCTCTTCCATGACGGCCAGTATAAAATGACACCCGCGTCAACCTCTGTCCTCCTGTGTTCACCAGCACTCACCATAACCAGGCAGATTACAAATTTGTTTATATTCTGTCTTCTCCTAAGTAGGACAAAAGTTCTGTGGAACAGGGACCTTATCCCTGCTGTACCTAAAGCAAGGTCTGGCCCAGAGCAGCAGCGTACTTGCTGAATGAACTGGTGACTGAATGAGCTGCCAGCCCAAGAGGGTGGACAGCAGGGATGGGCCCTGTGACCCAGCAGCCACGGCTCTACAGCCAGACCTCCCCGCAGACAAGTCAGTCATTTTCACCAGATGACCCTTTCGTCAAGCAGAGTGATCCTAATCACAACCGGGCATCTCCCAAGTCTGGTTTATCACAGAACAAAGGAGACTAAGTGAACTGGTAGCACTCAGGAATCAGTGCCACCCACGACACCATGGCATCGATCCCTCCCAAACACCATGAACCTTCCCAAGCCCAGGGAGTGCCCATTACTGCAGAACAGTGAGCTCACCCTGTGAGTTACTGATAAAAGATCAATGACGTGGTGTCTTTCCACAGACACAGAACAGCACCTTCCACAAGAACTAGGTAAGTGAACGAAGGAACCCATGTCGAGAGGCTGCAGTGTCTCAGAGGCTAGCCCCGCCTACAGCAGCGGTGCTCAGCCTTGCGTCAAATAAAAATCACTAGGGAGCTGTTTAAAACCCTCACACCCCAGCCACACCCCAAACCAGTTACACTGTCATCTCTGGGACGGTGAGCCAGGGATAGGGTTTTTGAAAACATCCCCAACTGGGTGCAAACACTCAGCTATTGTTGAAAACCAACAACTAGAGGCCTGGGTCCTGCTGATGGAAGAAAGCGGGAGGGACTCCTGAGCTCCTTACCTCACCAGGGTGTCACTGCCGGCCCCAGCTGGGCTGTAATAGAGCACATTCTCCAAAGACAGGGAAAACTTCAGCCCCTCTGCCTCTGAGATGTATAAGTTGGTGCGGTTGTTACTATGACTGACACATACAAACACCTGGTCCTCGGAGGCATCTGCGATATAATATTCCTTGGGAATAGAAAAAACAAAATACATAAGCCAAAAAACGCACATCCTGTGGGCTTTCCCTATATACACTAGAGCAACGACTTCCAACATCCCAGCGAGGAGGGTGGGCCTAAAGCCCACGGAAAGTGGAAGCCCCCCAATCTTGGCAAAGAAGCCTGCGGGCTCTCCTCCGGGAACCAGCCGGAGGCTGCTCTGCAGCTGGGACAGAGCTCTTGTTGGAAAAGGGGCCACTGAACTCCATACACAACCTAAAAACCTCCTTTTAGTTAATAACGTCTCCCTCTTTTTCCCAAAAGACCTACCACTAGTACAAAGGACAATACAGACTAACATGAATTTCCCTTCCTTTTTTCTACAAGGTGACTAAAGGAAGGGGAGCCCACAGAAAGCAAAGAACTGGCCGGAGTGTTTTCTGTCACACCCTCTTCTAGGCTACCAACCTCCCACCAGGCCAACTGCTAGTGCCAAGGCAGCTCCTCCCTGCAGCCACTGCTCTGACGCCCCCGCCCACGCCGATCCTCCCTGTAGATCCCCGTGCGTCACAGGACTGCATGCGCTTCCCTCCCCTGCATGGCTCTCAGTCTCTGAGGCTGGTCTGTACCTGAAAGGCAGGACCAAATCTCACACCTTTTTGAGCCTAGACTTGTGAGTAGCACAGCAGGTACTCGAGTGAGTGCTGCTGTCCTTCAGTGCTGGCCCACTGGGCCCGCTGGCTCTGCCTCCAAACCTGTCATCCTTTCCCATGTAAAGCAAATTAGGCTCCTGTTCAGCTCCACTTCGAACATGAAGACGGAAAAACCAGACCAGCAGGCCCAAAGCATAACGGCTCTCTCTAGAGGCCTTTCTGGAAAGTGACTTCAGGGAGCCTGGTCAAATATCCACCCTGGCAGGACATCCCACGAACACCCTTTCCCTGGCCCTTGCGTGGGAACGACCCTTCCTCCCACCCCCTAAAGAACCCCACTTACAGTAATAGGATGTCTTGTGACAAACTGGGCTGCTCGCATGGGCTTCCGGCCAAAGGAGACCCAAAGCTGCACAGAAGGTGGCTGCTGGCTGCCCCAGGGATGCTGCCAAGGAAGAGGAGGAAACAATCAATTGTGCTACATTGTAACCACTCAGAATAAGCGCAAAAGGAAACAGAAAAGTCAGAACCCTCTGACTCCACCTGAAACACAAGACAGGGACTGCAGCTGCAAATAGCCGGACAGCCCGGGACGTACGCTCCCCCTCGCCCAGGCCTGTCGCTGACTCTGGACGCTCCCTGGGTGTGTGTCAGGCGAGGCGGACCACACGGCGCCACGAGAGCTGGGGCTTGGGGAGGGTACGGAGGCCGCCGAAGCTTCAGCAGAGCCGAAAGAGAAAAGGAGAGGGCACTGCGATGGGGCTGCAGAGGCAGGCGGGCAGGGCCCGGAGCCCGAGGCCAGCACAGGGCGAGGCCAGCCCACCACGCACGCAGAGCACACGCTTTTCTCCACCCTGTTCCTACTTCCGGATTAAAGTACACTTGAGTTACAAGGCTTTAATTTGTACCAAGAATTGAGGGAATTTTCATTGATTCAATTTTTCAGTCTTTTAATACTTCTCATTAAGGTATTTTGCTAGAGTCTGTTTTCTTTGGGGTAGAGGGCTCCACATGACAGTGACCCCATCACATTGCATTTTACAGGCAGTAAACCATGGCTGGAATCTGGAAACGTGTAAAATGCTTCATCAAGAGGAAATCGCTACATCTCTCTAGCTCTCAGTTTATCTGCAAAATGAGACGCTGATTTAGATTACGGCTTCTCTCTGGATGGGCTGAAATGGCCCAGGAACCCTGTAAACATATACACAAACTTTTTGTGCAGATGCACTCATTCATTTTGCTAAGGAGGGTCATTAGTTAAGTGTTCGTAACGACTACCGCTGGGAGGCCTGAGAATTGAGAATGTATACCAAGGCCAGTCTTACCCCACAAACACAACTCAGAATATAAAGGTCAGAAGAACCTAAAACAAATCTATCCCACTTTCTTCAGGGAGAGTTTTCAGATTCACTCATGATGTATTCTCAGAGTTATTTTACTGCCACTAAAAGAAATATTAACAACTATGGCACACTACTGATTGTAAGATGTATTATAAGGGCCTGACACTTCTCCTTAATGAGCCATGGGTTTTTGTTGTTGTTGAGTTCTTTATAACTCAAGGACAGCATTCAACAGGACAGGCAGGTATAAGTGTACTCAGAAGTTCTGCTCCCTGCTCTCCACGCTAAAAGACTGGGGTTCTCCAGCTGATGGCTGCTGGGGCACAGGGTGTAAAAGACTGGGTGAAATGGTGAAGGGGTTAAGATGTGCAGACTAGTAGTTACCAAACAGTCACAGGGATGTAAAGTACAGCAGAGGGAAGATAGTCAACAATACTGAAATAACTGTGGGGGCCAGGCAGGCACTGGAAATACCAGGGGGTCACTCTGTAAATCAAACCATCATCGAACCACTATGCTGTACACCTGACACCTGAAACTCATATAAAATAATACAAAATGTTGCCCTGGCCAGTGTGGCCCAGGGGTGAGGGCACTGGCCCGCACACTGAAGGGTCTAGGATCCGATTCTTGGTCAAGGACACATACCTGGGTCGCAGGTTCGCTCCCTGCCCCTGGTGGGACGTACGTGTGGACAACCAGTCGCTGTCTCTCACATCAATGTCTCTCCCTCTCCCTCCCCCTCCCTCCCTTCTACTCTCTCTGAAAAGCAATGGAGAAAATATCCTCTAAGAGGATTAACGAAAAATAATAATAATAAAAATAATAATATTGAATGTCAACTGTAATAGAAAAATAAAACTAAAAAAAAAGACTAGGATTCTCTTCCTTTTGTGCAACTACACGCGGTCATATGACTAAGTGCTAATTAACGGGAGTGGTGTGCGTTCGTTTCTCAGAAGGCTGCTGGAAGGGACTGAATCAGAAGGAAATGGTCCTGTTTTGGCCCTTCTGACTTTATTTCCCAAACTCCAATAAAGACTCGAAGGTTAGGACAGATGCCTCGGACCACTAGGGAACCTTGAGAATGGAAATCATTAGTTAGGATGGCAGAACACAGACAGAGGCACAGGTCCCCAATAACACCAAGACAGCACAGCCCCAGATGGCCTACACCTGGGCAGCACTGATTAGTTAAGCCACTTTTATTTCTAGTCTGTTACCTGTGGCCTAACACAATGTCAAACTGATACAAGCAATTTTATTTTTCACATATAAACGAAATCATGATAGAAATATTGCTGTGCAACTCAACTTTTTTCATTAACAGACTATCTAACTGTCCTATAATTTAACTTTTTTCATTAACAGTGCATCTAAGACATTTTCATTTAACAGCTACTGATGGGCATTTGAGTTATTTCCAGACGCACTCTTCAATGAACATACTTGTATACACTACCTCTTTCAGAACTCAAGGATATTTGCAGTTTTCAAGATAGTTCAAACGACCTTCCTGAAAGGCACACCAATTAATACCAGCACACATACCTTCACCCACAGTTAGGAATCACTAAAACATTTTAATTTACAAGCCAATAGTATAGGGTCTAGAATTTCTGACAGTTTTTTTTCCATTTGGTATCTTCATTTCTGATGAATAAAAATAAATTAAGTACCTGAATAATCTGAATTTCAGAAACTGCATTTACACTTCTGTTTGACATTATGTCAATAGCAAAAAGAAATGAGAGATCAAGGAGAAAAAAGCAGAAAGAAACCAAATAAATGACACATACTGTCAAGCAAAGACCAAAGGCTGTCTCAGTGAGCTAATGAACTGAAAGTTTCTCAGAGAAGTCTGCTGGGAGAAAGGATCCAAGGCATGCAGTCGACAGACACAGGAGGGCAGAACCACTGGGCTGGGGCCTCCACTACCACCTTCTCCTTTGAAGCAGTAACAAAGTTTCAGCAAAACATCATCATTCACATTAATGTTGCTTGTATTTAAGTATGTATAGACATAATACTATATCTGGAATTTGCATAAAATATTCCAGGAAAAAGTAATAGTGGGTAGACAGCTGTAAAAAGATTAGCAAATGTAGATGATATTGAGGCTGAATGAGGGCACATGGGGGGCCACATCACTACAAACTGTTCTTTAAAGTAGATTTTAAAATGCCCATAATAAAAATTTACAAAGTTATTATTAATTGGAAGCACATCCAGAATGGCAGAGCAAGGAGCTCTGAAAATTCACTCATCTGTAACAGCAACAAGAACATTTGACAAAAATCCTCAAACTCAACACTTTCATAGTTTTGAATATTAAACAAAGGCTTGCAAAACCCACAGAGCACTATGCGAGAACAAAGACTGAAGTGAGCAAGCACAGCCAACTTTGGATGTTTTCACTGGCCCTAGTCCCATCCCCTCCTCTCTAGCTCTCAAGCCCTGGAACCCACAGCTTGACAGCCACAATAGGGTGAAGAGTAGCAGCCTTGCAGCCACCAGCACAGCAGGTTTGGAGCACGCAAAATGCCCCACAGCCAGAGGGCTGTCACAGCTCGATCTCCGTGGTGGCGAACTTGAAGGCTGCCTTCTCAGCTTTATGTAACCTGACTTAGCTCACTGTACAAATACACCTACCGCCAGGGCATTTGTGGAAAACAGTGACAACTAACAAATGTCTCACATTCCAACTGCTGGAGCAGCATGACCATGTTGGAGCTAATAAGAGGCTAACTCAAAAGCATAAAAGGAGAAACTGGGGAAGAGATATCCATGAGAGGCTTCGATAAGCTCTGAAATATTCCAGGAAATCTACCTTTGGTTCTAGGTGACACACAGAGCTATGAGTATGCTTAGGAAAGAACCACAAGGGGCCTAATTTCTCCTCTCTGGCTAATGACTTTGAGGCTCCCCACAAGCAGGAAGCAAAGGCCAAAGCAGAGCTGTGGACACACTGAAGGCATTGCATCCTCAGAGGCCCTTAGCGAAGGCACCAGACTTACTGTCTCAAAGCATTTGAGGAAATCTCTGTTCAATCATTACTCAAATGCTAAGTTTAATTATCAAATACTTCAGTAGCCATACACAATGAAGAATACAAACTTTACAAAATTAGTGCAGAGAACTCACAAGACAAAACAAACAAAGGCAACCACAATAACAATAACAAAAAGCAACAACAAAATTCTCTGGAAGAGGTATCTTGATATGAGAAGCTGCTATTATTTAAAATGTCTGGTTTGAACAATGAAAACATGACAAGAGAAGCAAACAGCGCACACACACACACACACACACACACACACACAATCAAAATAAACTATTCATGACAAAGGCCAAATACTGGACTTAAAAAATTTAAAATCCCCTATGACAAATATGTTGAAAGAACTAAGGAAACCATGACTCAAGAATTAAAGGGGAGAAACAAGACGGCGACACAGGTAACAGCTGCACCCACCGCCTCCCACAACCACATCAAAATTACAACTAAAACACAGAACCACCATTATCAGAACCTCCTGAAATCTGGCTGAACAGAAGCCCTAGAACCAAGGAGCTGAAGAAGCACCGAGAGCTGTAGGAGGGGCGGAGACGTGGGCGGATCAGGGCTGAATCAGGGCTGAATCGCAAAGACGCGGCCGCGGGCCCACACCCAGTGCCACGCGGTAAACCCAGAAGGGAATCTCGGCGGTGGGAGTTTCCCAGAGTGAGGGGTCCCAGCCCCACAGCAGGCCTCCAGCCCAGGGCTCCAGGCCGGGAAGAGACATCCCCACAACTTCGGGCAGTGAAACCAGCGGGGACTGTGGCTGAGGGTCCCGGAGGCTGTGGGAGCCGCAGCAGCTCCTCTAAAGGGCCCGGCACGGACTCACTCGGACGCTCCCTCTGAGCCCAGCGCCAGGCAGCAGCCTGAAAGGACCTGGGACACTCGGGGAGGAACTAACCTGCCTGAAATCCGGGTGAGAGGTGGAGGGGCGGCTTCCTCCCAGGCAGAAGGGCTGGCGGAGGCCACGGCTCCTGTGGCGAGTCCTCCCCGCACAGCCGGCGGGCAGGCGCCATATTTGAATCGCCAGCACCTGACTCACACCTTTGGCCCCGCCCCGTGATTCCCGGAGGCCCCGCCCCTCCCCACCTGCAGCTCATCCAGGCCATTTCCAGGGGCTTTTTAATGCAAGTGGCCTCTCGAGCCTCATGCTTAGGACTTTCCTAAAATCTCTCAAGCAATCAGCAGTGGGCCCCATACAGCTTGATAAGTGGCCCCGGGCCTGGCACTAGCGGCAGCTGCATTGGCTCATAGCTTGGCCTCTCCTGGGCACCTCCAAGCCCAGCACAAGTAGCAGCCAACTACAGTTTGCTGTGTAGCTCATGCTGGGTGGCCCTGGGCAAGGCACTGGCACAGGCTGACTTTGCACCTCCAGGGAGGCCCCAGAGACAGTGCATCTGGTGCTCAGACTCGACCACGCTGGATTACAACCCTACCACATCCACAAGTGACACACTCAAGGGGCACACTTGGTAAACACCAAAGCTCCACTAAAGTAAATCCTGATCCATAAGGGTGTCTCCAGCACAGCAGCTCTTTGGCTGTAGTTGCAGCTGGTCCTCACAGCCAATTGGCAGGGGGGTCAATTCCTCCCAGTGATGCCAACAGCAACCGAGGCTCAACTACAACAGGACAGTGCACACAGCCCACACAGGGGAGTACCTAGAAGGCCCAGCTCAGGTGACTGGGGAGGCTGAGCCACTGGACCCTACAAGACACCTACCACACAAAGCCACTCTACAAATTCCAGGAGACAGAGCAGCTCTACCTAATACACAGAAACAAACACCTGGAAGCAGCCAAAATGTGGAGGCAAAGAAACATGCCACAAAGGAAAGAACAGAAGAAATCTCTAGAAGAGGAACCAAATGAAATAGATCCAAGCAAGCTAACAGATAGAGAGTTCAGAATAATGGTTGTAAGGGTGTTTAAGCAGACTGTTAAGGAAATAACTGAGAAAACTGATAACATAATAAAGTACCAATTGAAATGAAGGCTACACGAACTGAAATGAATAATAATTTACATGAAATCAACAGTAGAGTAGAGGACACTGAGAATCAAATCAACAATTTGGAACATGAGGAAACAAAAAACACCCATCCAGATGAGCAAAAAGAAAAAGGAATCCAGAAATATGAAAATAGTATAAGGAGCCTCTGGGAAAACTTCAAGAGGCCCAACATTCATATTATTGGGGTGTCAGAAGGGGAAGAAAGAGAGCAAGAAATTGAAAACCTATTTGAAAAAATGATTACAGAAAACTTCCCCTACCTGGGGAAAGAAATAGACTTACAAGTCCAGGAAGCAAAGAGGGTCCCAAACAAGAGGAACCCAAAGAGCCCCGCAGCAAGACACATCATAATTAAAATGCCAAAGGTTAAAGACAAAGACAGAATCTTAAAAGCAGCAAGAGAAGAGCAGTTAGTTACCTACAAGGGAGCACCCATACGACTGTCAGCTGATTTCTCAACAGAAACTTTGCAGGCCAGAAGGGAGTGGCAAGAAATATTCAAAGTGATGAAAAACATGGAACTACAACCAAGATTGCTCTATCCAGCAAAGCTATCATTTAAAATTGAAGGTCAGATAAAGAGCTTCTCAGACAAGGAAAAGCTAAAGGAGTTCATCACCACCAGACCAGCACTACAGGAAAAGTTGAAGGATCTTCTTTAAGAAGAAGCTAATGAACAAAAGAATCTGATGAACTAAATAGATCCAGAGACATTGACGCATGCAACAGACGATCATATTTCAGAGGAAAGAGGGAAGGGGGGTGGAGGGTGGGAAGAGATTAACCAAAGAAGTTATATGCATAACCCATGGACACAGTCAATAATGGGGTGAAGGCCTGGGAAGGGGGTGGGAGGGAAGTGGAGGGGATCAATTGGGGGGAAAAATGGGATACCTTTAATACTCTCAACGATAAAGATAAATTTAAAAAGTAAAAAAAAAAAAAAAGAATTAAAGGGAAACATGAGAACACTGTGTCACCAGATAGAGAAAATCAATAAAAAAATACACTATTTTTTAAAAAAACTAGAAATTCTTGAATTGAAAAGTATAACTCAAAAGAAAAATTCACTGAAGGGGCTCAACAAGATCTCTGAACTAGCAGAAAAAAGAAGCAATGTTATGAACACGTTAATTCTGCCCCAGCTGGCACTCCTCAGTGGTCGGAGCATCGTCCTGTGCCCTGGAGGTGGAGGGCTCGATCCCAGTCAAGGGCACGTACCGGGTTGCAGGTTCCATCCCCAACCCCCCGGCCGGGACATGTATGGGAGGCAACCCACCGATGTATCTCTCTCACATCAATGTTTCTCTCTCTCTCCCCCTCCTCCCTCCCTTCCACTCTCCCTAAAAATCAATGGAAAAAATACCCTCAGGGGAGGAGTAAACACACAGACAGAAACACATTAACTCTGAAGGTCCAGCTACAGCACAGGTGAACCTTGAAAACATTACGCTTCCACAGAAAGCAGTCACAAAAAGTCACATAGCACACGATTCTCTAAATGTCTTGAATAGGCAAATCCACCAGGCAGACACGAGAGCTGAGGCTGATAGGGTCTGGGGAGAGCGGAGAATGAGTAGCACACTAACGGATGTGGAGTCTGTCTTGCTGGTGATGAAAATGTTCTGGAATTAGGGTGTGATGAGCAACACACAACCCTGTGAATATACTACAAAGCAGTAAACTGCACACTTTAAAAGGGTGAATTTTATGGTACATAAGTTATATCTCAATACAATTATTATAAAAATTAATTTTAAATTTATTGGTTTTATAGTTTTATTTTTAATCTTTAAATATGTTTGGGTTTTATAATTGTAGAGTTATAAGTGGTATCTAGCTTTATGTTCACATATATTTAAGTAATATCATAAATAAAACAGTTTGTCAAGCCTGGCCCCGTGGTTGAGTTGGTTGGAGCATCATCCCATGCACCAAAAGGTTGTGGGTTTGATTCCCCGTTAGGGCACATACCTAGGCTGTGGGTGTGATCCCCAGTCAGGGTGTGCATAGGAAACAACTGATCAATGTTGCTCTCTCACACTGATGTTTCTTTCTCTCTCTCTCTCTCTCTCTCCCCTCCTCTCTCTCTAAAGTCAATGGAAGCGTGTCCTTAGGTGAGGATTTTAAAATATAAAATAGTCAACAGTTGGTTCTGGTCAGTTATCCTAAAATTTACAACTCAATTGTGGTTAGCTAGCTTCTCAGGTAGAAGCCTACAATACTGAGGGAATTACTAAGTTTTTCTGTTCCTCTATCAACATGAAACTTGAAGAGGCAAGATGGCTGGAGTCTAGGGAAGTTCCCTCCGCTTGCTCCCACCACCAGATCAGACTTGCGGCTAAACCGCAAAACATCCAACTTGAAAAACCAGCTGCAAAATAGCTGATCTGAAATACTGTGAGCAGGGAGTGTGGAGAGGAGACAGGAGAAGACTCGGAGTGGGTGAGCCACATCCACAGCTGCACAGCACAGCTGGGAAGGTGCAGCAGCACAGCCCCTGCCCTCGCGAGCCCGGGGTCTCAGCCCCATGCAGGGATCCCAAAATCAGAGCAAGAGAAGGCTAGGGGAGCCCACGGAGCATCAGGCAGGAGGACTCACTGGTGATCTGGCCCACCTGGGGGAATCAGACTGCACTATCCCAGGCAAAAAGCGAGTGCTGGGCTACACCTCCAGCCTGGAAGCTCGCCCAAGGGGGTCTGTGAGAGGGACCACATGGCAGAAATCCAGACTGGCCGAAGGGTCTGAGCGGTCACTCAGCTGTGCATCTGAGGGGACGCTTATTCTCCAAAAGCAGTTTGGGCAGAAAGCAGGACGCGGGCCAATAAGACTGCCCTGGGAGAGAGACACTATACCCCCACCTCAAGTAAAGAGGCGGCGCCCCTCACCCACCTGCGGCCCAGCTCTGGGATGGAAATCTGCACCCGTGCACCTTGGCCTGGTGGGGTCCTGGGCACAAGCCCCAGGAGTAGAGAAGCCCTGGGAGTAGAGAGTAGAGCGCGAAGCAGGGCTGGGGGTTGTTTCTGGGTTTCC
The DNA here is from genome assembly GCF_964146895.1 of Miniopterus schreibersii. NCBI lineage: Eukaryota > Metazoa > Chordata > Mammalia > Chiroptera > Miniopteridae > Miniopterus > Miniopterus schreibersii. The sequence continues at coordinate 1,241,359 of NC_138122.1, read as the reverse complement.
TTTTTCATCCCCTCCTCCTTGGGGTGGTGACAAGGGTTGGACAGTGACCCAGGCAGAGCTGAGACATTGGACAGATAGGACTTGCCACCCCTCCCACAAGATACAGGCACCGCCCTCAATGCGAGCCAGGTGGAGCCATCCTGCCAGGGAGCAGACAGCACTCAGGGCCCAGCTGCGTGGGGAGGGAGCGCAGCTGACTGAGGTGCAGGCGGGAGGCCAGGCAGCCCAGCCTCCGGGCTAAGGAGGCCTGGCCATCTCCCCAGGGCTCTGCCCGCAGGGCTTCATCGGGCTGCCCAGGGCCAGGCAGGGCAGCGACTCTCAGGGGCCTGCACCAGAGAGCTGTGGGATCCGGCATCAACATCTGGCAAAACCTGACAAGCCCCCACAAACAGCAGGTCCAAAGGGTGTTGTTTTCTTTTGTTTGATTTGATTTTTTTTTTCTTCTTTTTTCATATTCTCTCATTGTTCTCTTGCATTTTAGTCTGTTTTCCCTCATTCTTTACTTTTTAAATATTTATTTTTAATTCAATATTTTTCTTTTATTTCTTTTCCCATTTTCCTTTTCCAGTCTATATTTTATCTTAATACTATTAACTTCTACAGTTACTGTTATTTCCCTCATTCTCTCTCTCCCATTTTTCATACGTACCCTGTTCTGACATCTTCCTTCCTTTCATAGTCTCCTTTCTGTCTGTCTGTTCCTTCCTTCTTTTTCTCTAATTCTTTTGGTTTCGTGTCTTCTACTATTCTCTCTGTGTGTTAGGTTTGTTTGTTTTTTAGTCCTTCTGTTGTGGTGGTTGTTTTATTACTGTTGTTGTTTTCATGTTGTTTTCAGTTTGGCCTGCTTTTGTCTTGCTTTGTTCTGTCAGCACCTGTATGACAGCTGGCACCACCTGGTCTGGGTTGAGACTCACAGTCAACAAACCTGAGGGCTGAGCCCACCCACGAACAGGACAACAGCAATCAAAACCCAAATTCAATAGGAGAGCCCACATAACCCACACAAGGGTCATTCCTAGAGCACCGAGCTCAGGAGATCAAGGAGACTACACCACCGGGTCCCACAAGAAACCCACCCACCAAGACTGGGAGGCATAGCAGTCTTCTCTGCCACATAGAAACAAAGAAACAGGAAAAATGGAGAAACAAAGAAACAGACCAAAATGAAAGAACAGAAGGAATCTCCAGAAAAAGAGCTAAATAAAATGGAGGCAAGCAATTTATCAGATACAGAGTTCAAAGTAATGGTTATAAGGATGCTCAAGTAACTTAGTGAGAACCACAAGCATCTTAACGTGAACTACAAGAACCATAGTGGGAACTACATCAGCATGAAAAAAGATATAGAAACCATGAATAAGAACCGATCAGAAATGAAGAACGACATAGGTGAAGTAAAGAATACCCTGGGAGGAATCAACAGGAGATTAGAAGAAGCTGAGGACTGAATCAGCAAATTAGAAGACAAGATAGAAAAAAATCACTCAAAGCAGCAAAAAGAAAAAATACTTAAAAAGCATTAGGGCACCTAAGGGGACTGTGGGACACCATGAAACGGAGCAACATCCACATCAAAAGGATTCAAGAGGGAGAAGAAAGCGAGCAAAGGATAGAGAACCTGGTTGAAGAAATAGTGACAGAAAACTTCCCTGACCTGGTGAAGGGAAAAGTCACACAAGTTCAGGAAACACAGAGTCCCAATCAAAGTGAACCCAAAGAGAACCACAGCAAGACACATCATAATTAAAATGACAAAGGTTAAAGACAAAGAAAGAATTTTAGGGGCAGCAAGACAGAGACATTCAGTTACCTACAAGGGAGCTCCCATAAGGCTGTCAGCTGATTTTCAACGGAACTACTATAGGTATCACCTCACAGCTGCAAGAATGGCTACCATCAATAAATCAACAAACAGTAAGTGCTGGAGAGGATGTGGAGAAATTAGTGGTTGGTCAAAATAGTGAAAGCACAAATGAGTTCTCTAGGGAGATCGGTAGCCCACAAGGTATCTGAATTGGCCATAATATCCTAAAGGTATGCCCTGGCATAAAAAGAACATAACAATTTAGGGACATTTGTAACCTCAACTCTCAAGGATAATGCCTAAGACATGTCAAGCTCTTGCACTAGAGGATTCAGGTTGCCTGATGCAACTGAAAGGGTAACAGAATCCTGCCTCTAAAAGGGTTGGCAAACTTTTTTCTGTAAAGGTCCACATAGAAATATTTCAAACGTTCTGGGCCATCCTGCCTTTAAGCAACTATTCACTTCTGCCACTATAACATGAAAGCAGTAATAATGCATAACCAAATGTGCACCGCTGTTTCAATGAATACTGACAAAAACAAGTGTAGACCATAGTTGGCCAATCCCTCCTCTAGGACACTGTGTCTGCATCATGCATTGTGTGGCTGCACCATCTGTAAGAACAGGGAGGAAACTCCACAGAAACCCACACGCTGGGTACTTGCTTAGCGATAAACATCTGTGCAAGAATTGTCTAGGTCTGGCTTTCATGACAGGTAGGCAGTAAAGCTGTCGAGGAGCGGCTCAACTTTACCTCCCTCTAGCTTTCTAGCAACGATTCTTATGCACCAGGAGGAACCTCACAGCTGCATATCAAGTTAAACTGATGCCAGTTTGCAGAGATGCTTCACTGCTGTTTTAATGGCCCTATCACTATGATGTGGATTATTAAGACAAGTGAACTTTATGTCAAAAAAAAAAAAGGAATAAAAATTAGGTTAAAATAAGTCAAAGGGCACCAGAAAGCTCTGAGGACTAGGATACAAGCTGCAGCCCAGAACCCAGATGGCTGTTCCCTCATGTCCTAAAAACTAACTTGCAAAGAATTGTAATCATGGGTTATGCATAAGTTCTTTGATTAATCTCTCTCCACCCACAGCCCCACCCCCACCCCCACCTTCCCTCTGAGATTCCTCAGTCTGTTCCGTGCTTCTGTTTCTGCACCTATTTTGTTCATCAGTTTATTTTATTCATTATATTCCACATGTAAGTGAGATCATGTGATGCTTGTCTTTCGCTGACAATGGTATGGGGAAGACGGCGGGGGGGGGGGGGGGGGGGTGGCTGGTGCAGGGTGGAACGGATCAATGGGGGGGGAAGGGACTATCTGTAATACTTTCAACTTTACTTTCAATAAAGATAAATAAAACAAACAAACAAAAGGAATCGTTTTGCTTGCTTTTGGAAGAAAGCAAAAGAGATAATGGCCCAACACCAATTTTCTGTGGTTTGAAATTAGGTCCTTGACTTTCCTAATTTGATTTGAATCCATTTAACATTAAAGTCATTTGGATTTCTCTAAACCCAGGCAGCTTGCGTGCTAGGCATACCTCAGGTAAGGACTTGCACTTGCAGGCCTTAACGCTCCCACTACTGGGTTATCCATCCAAGGCCAATACTGTTTATCTTTATGATTTGCAGTCTAACTTGTAACGAAAAGGAGGAAAACACCCACTTTATCCACTGCCAGTTGTGTTTCTTCTCACCTACCCATTGAGAAATGTTCCTTTGATAATATAATTGACTATTAGATGCTTCTACATATAGGAGACCTCATGTAAGAGTTTCTCAAATTTTGAAGATTCTTAGGCAACCTGGAGATGCTCAGGGAAAAAATGCATCTGGGCCCTGCAACCTGCCTGTGTAACAAAGTGCCTGCACGACGCCGCCATAGGTGTTCCTAAGACCACAGTCTGAGAAACACTTCCAGGTGCTGGCCAGCTCATCGTAGGGTCTGGTGGCCCGTCTATGTGAAGGAAGAAGCCAACACATAACTACAGTTCTACCACCAATACCATATAAAGTAAACCACTCAGAGAGCTGAGAGTTGACTGTAGAAATAGCAATAATTTAATAAGCTCCCAACCTCCCCGAAATCTACTAGCCTATCCTTTCTAAATCAGGTGGGCAAACATGGCATTCCTTTAACTCTCCTGTACATCTGCTGTGTATTAAGCATGTGCGAGATACTGGGTACTGTATTGGTGATGCTCAAAGCAGACACAGCCCCTGATCTAACCGCCGACCAGGGATGATAAGAACTCACCACCGGCACTCTACATATAGAGCAGACATGCTTGTTAGATCAAAATGGAGGGCACAGAACACTCCAGCTGGGATTTAACTTAGACTCTGGGGTGTGAGATCTAGAAATAATGGAGCCCGGCCGGGCGTGGCTCAGCAGTTGAGCGTAGACCTAGGATCCAGGCGATCGGGGTTCGATTCCCAGTCAGGGCACATGCCCGGGTTGTGGGCTCGATCAATGACTCTCTCATCATTGATGTCTCTATCTCTCTCTCCCCCTCTCCCTTCCTCTCTCTGAAATCAATAAAGATATATTTAAAAAAAAAAAAAAAAGAAAGAAATAATGGAGTTAACAGTAATGTACAACAGCTGTCCACATCAGCCAGGACAGGACAAATCTGGGAATCAACCACTGTGCCTTAAAATTAAGAAATTAAAATCGAGCCAACTGGCTGGGTAGCATACAAGAATCAACCATGGCACATACAATGAATGCATAAATAAGGGGAACAACAAATTGCTCACTCTCTCTCTCTCTCTCTCTTTCCCCCTCCCTCCCCTTCTCTCTCTCACTTAAAAAAATAAATTAAAATCATACCAAAAATTTAGACCCAAGAAACTAAAACAGAAAAGACCTATGAACACTGAAGGACTGGAGGAAGCACTGAAACTCAAGGCTGCCCAAATGGATGTCATAAGGTACTAGTCCTCAGGGCTGATTTCTCACCTCTGAGTTCCCACCACACCCTGCCCCAGGAAGCTCAAGGATGCTGTGTTCTTAGGCTGCCACGGGGCGTGTGTGTGAGTGTGTGTGAGTGTGAGTGTGAAAGAAAAAAAGGCTGACAGGCAAGGCAGGAAGGGAATGATCCAGAGGGTGACTCAAGGCAAACAGGCTGAGAAAAGAAAACCTGTCAGAGTTTAGTGGTTTAAAAAAACCAAAACACCGATGCCACTGAGCTGATGACCTAGGACCTAGGACCTAGGACCCAGGAGATCGTGGTTCAGTTCCTGGTCGGGGCACATGCTGGGTTGCAGGCTAGATCCCCAGTCAGGGGCGTGCAGGAGGCAGCCGATCAATGACTCTCATCATTGATGTTTCAACTCTCTCTCTCCCTCTCCCTTCCTCTCTCTGAAATCAATAAGATATATTTTTAAAAAAACATTTCCCAAGATATGTAGTGGGAGCCCCTCTTGCCTTTAGCCACCCACATCTTCTCTCCTCATTCCAACCTTACTCCCTGATTTCCCTGCTGGGTGTCTTCTCTATACCCAGAATCCCAAGGGGATTGACCTGCTTCTGTATGGCCAGCTGCCAATCCTATAAATGAGAACCTGGAGGAAAATACTGCATCTCATGTTGTCCCTGAGGTCAACAGTGATAGAAAGCAGAGCAACCTCCCAGTTTCCAGAGGCCTTCAGCACAGCCTGGGGCCACGGAGCCAACGGCTATCATTAAGAAAGTGAGCCTATTGCCCCCCCAGGATAGCAGTCCAGTCTGCTCTTGGCTGGGCCTGTTTTCTCCTTTACACAGTGCAGTTTAGTTGCAACTTACAACTTGATACAGTTGCAAGGCAAGTCCTATTAAATAATCAAGCTCTGTTAGAGGAGCAAGCTCTCCATTTCAGCATCTGGCTCCAACCCATCAAATCAAGAGGAAAATTTTCCCAAAGGCTGTGAGTTAAGCTACTTACTGACAGCTGGAAGCTTAATTACTGCTTTTCTTACAGCACTAACTCTCACTAGCCACTGACTACACATTCTATTAGCCATGTAAATTACATGGGTCGGAAATTCCCAAAGAAATTAGCCTAAATTGAAAGGAAATCAGGCAGTGGAATTAAAGAAAAATGCCACTGAGCTCTACCCCTCCCTTCTGAGTTCTTTTCATTGGGATTTCAAAGAAATATGTGTTTGTCAAGGATGCATGGAAAACAACCAAATCCCTAGAGCTTCTCCACTCCTCCACCTCCCAGACCCTTCCAAGCCCTCTGGGATGTGCATCTGTCCAGCACCGTGCAGTCAAGCTCCCCAGACAATGCAATCCGGGCCCTGCTGTGCGAACTCATCTGTGTGATCACAGAAGCCAAACCTCAGAAAAGAAATGCCAAATTAGTTTACTCCTGAGCACCATCAACTTACCACCACCTTTGTAGCAAACATGTACTTGTCCCGCAGCTGAAAGTCCCTCACTTCCTCCAGGACCACTTCCTGCTTCTCCCAGGACTGGAAGAAGTCAGTACTTCGGAAAACTGTGGAGTAACCGGAGGGTTCGTGCCGTTCAATGTAGACGGTGTTTGGCTTGTCATAAGGATCAATTCCCCTGAAAGGAAAAAATAGTTGTCATCATCATTTCCAAGTTTAATCATGGAGGCGTGGAGGCTCTGCCATGCAGACAGGCATCTAGGCCGAGGGCACCAGACTGGAAAGGCTAGGTGCTGTAAACGTCTCGCTTTGGTTGCTCCTCAGCTCAGTGCATCCTGGGTTTCCACTCGAAGCAAGCTCTGACCATGCTTGAGCAGAGTGGAAAGAAACAGTGAAAGTTGGAGAATTTTAGAATCAGTAAGTCCAGCTTGACGCTGTCAGCACGTTTCTGGCCCCGCGTTGCGGACCTTGGAAGAATGAAGGAGAGTTTCCCAGGACGCTGTGTTCTTAGGACAGCTCAAGAGGAAACCACACGAGGAACCAGGGAGACTTACCTTTGTAATGGACCCTTTCCTCCTCCTGTCTGCTCTGGGCTGTTGATACCAGCGATCTGTGCAACCAGAATGCACCCAGAGCAAAGGCATGTCCAGCGATCTCCCTCACAAACTCCTGGGCACACTCATGCCCTTCAGGAGGCTCATTTCTCCCGCCATGCCCCCGCCGCTCTGCAGCCTCCGCAGGCGTGCCCCGGCCACACCCTCTGGTGCGCACTTCTAAATCTTACTCACCTTCTGGGGCAAGGTCAAGCCCCCCTCTTCCAGGAAGCCTTCCCCTAATGCTCTCTTCCCTCTCTCGACACTGGCAACATACCTCCATAGCACTCAATTTCAAGCCTTTTTAATGACTTTTATATGAGTTTCAAACAAAGGTAGGAAACTGCTTTGGTAGGATGGAGTCTGAATCAGTCTCCTTTACACAGAAATGCTTCTTATTCTACACTGAAAACACTGTTACAATGTATTACGTTGCTCATCACACTGCGTCTGCCTGAGCTTCCCAGAGAGCACAGACGCCTTTAAATTCCATGTCTTAGGTTTATTTTTACCCTATAGGGTTCCTTCCTGAATTCATCCTTCCTGCACTGGATCTATGGACCATAATTACAGAGATTATTCCAAACTGGGAACAGTAGAGGGATGAGATCAAACTACCTTGGAGAAGAATCTCTGAACTGTTGTCCCCCAAATACAGCCCAAACAGCAGCCAAGGGAAAACTAATCTGCCCCAGGCTCCTAAGGCTCACAAGAGCACCAAGGCCAGGCAGACCTTCAGCAAGCAGGAAAAATAACTGGAAAAACCAAGAAGAGGGTGAGGAAAGGCCGAAGGGCTCACTTACACAACTGTCTTTGTAGAGTTCCATCACCCCCACATCAGCTCTAGGGATAATGAAGGTTATGACATAAAATTCCTTCCAGATCACTGTCAAGAGCATATTCTAAGGAAAAAAGAATGAAAGGAAAGAAAAAGAAGACAGAGAGGACAGAGGAGAGAGGGGAGGGGAGGGGAAAGGGGAGAGGAGGAAGAGGGGAGGGGAGAGAGGGGAGAGGGGAGGGGGGAGGGGGAGGGGGAGGGGAGGGGAGGGGAGGGGAGAGGGGACAGGAGAGGGGACAGGAGAGGGGACAGGAGGGGGGACAGGAGGGGGAGAGGAGACAGGAGGGGGGAGAGGGGAGAGGGGAGGGGAGAAGGGGGAGGAGAGAAGGGAGGAGAGGGAGGAGGGGGAGGGGGAAGGGGGAAGAGGGGGGAGGGGGGAGGGGGAGAGGGGACAGGAGAGGGGACAGGAGAGGGGACAGGAGGGGGAGAGGAGACAGGAGGGGGGAGAGGGGAGAGGGGAGGGGAGAAGGGGGAGGAGAGGGAGGAGGAGGAGGGGGAAGGGGGAAAGAGGAGAGAGGGGGAGGGGGGAGAGGGGAGAAGGGGGAGGGGAGAGGGGAGAGGGGAGGAGAGGGGAGGAGGGGGAGGGGAGGGGAAAGAGAGGAGAGAAGACAGAGGGGTGGGGGAGGGGAAGGGAGGGGGGAGAGGAGCTAGGAAGGGGGAGGGGAAAGGAGGAGGGAGCAGGAGAAACGAAGATTGGAATAGAAGAATTAAAGAGCCTCTTTTCAGTGGGGGAGACAACTCTGGCCTTATAACCTAGAGAGCTAATAAGGCACTGGAGCAGCCAGCAGCCTTGGTCCTAATGTGGGAGACAACTCTTGTCATCAAATGCTCTGCGTGCAGGTGGGGGGAGGTGGCAGGTTCTCATCTCCTCCACAATTAGAAGTACTGATAAAGTGCTTCCCGTACTCTAGACGATACGCAAATTAACATGAAGCTGCTGGATATTTTTAAAAGGCAGAGGGGAAGGGACCTTTATTCAGGTATTTTGAGAACAAGCTCACCTCTGCTATTTCTTCCTGGCCAAAAGCAGCACCAAGACCTAGAGACAGCGCTGTGGCTTTCACCCCCATTCAGTTCTGTCATCCATACTTGGACCTCCCATTTCTAAGAGCGACTCCGCCACAAGTTCTTGTGCTTGCAGTCCTAGCCTCCCACTTCTAACATTCACTCACACCTATTTCCTTTTCTGTTTGCCCTCATTTGGAAATCCTAAGGCTTGCTCTACCTCCGAGCACAATCATCAGTCCTCACCTGGCCTTCCCTGCTCTCACAACCCTTCAGCGATGCTCCACAGGGCAAGCTGGAGCCCCTCCCCCATAGCTTCTCCACTGTCCTGTCCTGCAGGTCTCCAGCTCTGGATAACATAAAGCACTGGCTTCCGGCCCTCCTGCTGTTCCAAGGCTACCAAGCACTGTTGAACAAAAGAATGCCATTGCTCTCTGAGGAGTTAGATCATACTCACTTATTGTGGGGAATCCTAGGGGAAAATCCCCCAAGTAGCCTGAAAGGCCCTGACACCATTCATGCAATTATCTAAAACAAGATAAGCCAGTCCTTTCCCCTAAAATATCTGCATGTCTGCACAGAGGCAGAAGGCACAACACACTAATTCCCAAACATGAAGTCCCTTTCTTTAGTAATCCAGCTGGTTTGCCCTCTTGCTATATAGTTCCCTAAACAAGTAAAAGAGCAACTTGTCCATTTAAAATTCAAATAAAGCACAAGAAAGTTCTGATGCTATTCCTTGGGTAGAGGGTGCACTTGGATGACATTATGCTTATAATTTCACTAAAACTCTACAACCTCTGCCCAAGGAAAATAACCACCGGCTGCCCTCTCTGCAGAGGACGCCCACTAGAACCTGAATATACTCAGCTGTGAGGCTCCACTCTCAGCTGCCCCGTCTGCACCAGCACCATTACCAAGGAAGCAACACAACTCAGACATTCCTCTTCAAACTGGGCTATAGCAGCGCAGATGGTACCTACCCTCTTGCTGGGCCACTGCATTTAATAAAGACTAAAACTAAAAGTGAAAAGACGAATGACAAACTGGAAAATATAAATAAACACACAATCTATCTCATATCATAAAGGACTGATCTCAAATATATAAAGAGCTCCTGGAAACCAATAATAAAACTACGAATCTAATAGAGAAAGGGCAAATGGCATGAATAGACATGTCACAAAAAAGATATTAAAATGAACCTAAAGCAGGTTAAATTGATGTTCAAAATCATTCATAATAAGAAAAGTGCAAATTAAAACTACAGTGAGATATTATTTCTTTCCTAACACATGGCTTGGAGAGAGGCACAATTCCATGCTGTTGAAATGAGTGCAAACTCTGAGACTTTCTATAGAAAATTTGGCAATCTCCACTAAAGTTATAATTTCAAAGCTTCATTCACTGGGTATATACCAGTGCAGAAAAGTGGCAAAAGCCCCTGGCCATTACGTAGCTTTTATTCTATCAAAAAGAGAAAGACTAATAAGCAAAATAATAGCATATTAGAATGTAGTAAGTCCTGTGCAGAAAAAGAATAGATCAGGGTACAGCAGATTGGGAATGACAGGAGAGTCGTTGCAATTTTAATAGGATCCCTAGGACAGACCTCAGGGAGGAGGTGTTCCTTGAGCAGCCTTGAATGAGGTCAAGGAGTAAGCAGTAAACATAGCTTTAGTCAAAGCATTTGAGGCAGAGAAAAATAACAAGTGCAGTGCTTGTAGCAGGAATGTCCCCTGGCACTTAATCTGAGAGAAATGATGATGCTTATTAAAAGGTCTGAAGCAGAAGACAACATGACCTTACCCGTTTTCAATAGGATCTGCCTGGCTCTGTGCAGAGAATTAGCTGTAGAAGGGCCAGAGTGGATGCAGACAGGCCAGTTGGAGGACATGTGAGCAGCAACAGTGGTTTGGAGTGAGGCAATAGCTGGATATATAATGAAGGTACAGCCGACAGGATTTCCTGACAGGCAGAATGTGAAGTAGGAAACAAACGTGGAATCCGAGTGTTTGGACAGAGCCACTAAAAACTGAAATGGGGAAGATCATAGCTGGATCTGGTTTGGGGACGCGAAGATCAAGAGTCAGTCTGGGAGATATCACGTTTGCTGCGTGGAATAGGTCAGGTGACCCACTGATCCAGCAAGTCTGCGCCTGGGAATCTGTTCTACACATTCGCCTGCTGTGTACAAACTCTATTCGAGGTTATACACTATGTCCCCATAACAGTAAAAGATCAGAAGCAACTAGGACTAGAAACAACTGTACTTTTAAAAGCCCTGTTGGTTTCACTTTCCTTTTCAAAAACCTACAAAGGCTTCCCAACACTTTCAGAATTCAGTCCAAATTCCTTTATCAAGCACTACAGATTCTGATACAAACACACCTCTCCCAGCTTTACCCAACACACTGCCCCAAAATAAGACTCAGTGTTTTGCACCCAGCACATTGTCTCATCTCTGCTTTAGCCACTCTGCGCCTGCACACTTCCACACAGCTGCACCCAGCCTGCTGTGCACGTCCCGGTGCTGTCAATGAGCTGCCCATCTGGAAAGAATATGTCCTTCTTCTGCCTTCTCATGCTATGCCCGTGACTTCTTAGCTTCCACAGTGTGTGTTAGGTGCAAAACACATCTTTCCACCCTGGTCAGGTAGTCCAGCTGGTTAGAGTGTCATCCCGATATACAAAGGTTGTGGGTTCGAGTCCATAATCAGGGCACATAAAAAACCAACCAATGAATGCATAAATAAGTGGGACAACAAATCGATGTTTCTATCAAATCAATAAATAAAAATTTTTTAAAGTTTTTTTAAAAAAATCTTTCCTTACCACCTAAACTGCAATCTCCTTAATAATTCTATCCATAAATTAGTCAACTTCACATACCCTAAAGCATATTTAGCATGTTTTATATTCAACAGACATTCAAAACACTACGTTATGAATGAACAAATGAATTGATTTTATATACAGAAAAATCCTCACTTCTGATGCGATGCTCTAAAAGTGAAAGTCTTCAGAAACTCTTACACAGGAAGAGCTTTAAGATTCCCTGGGTTCCTTGGTGGAATGAAAACACAGAAGCTCTGAAGTCCTCACAGAGACCTTCCTCTCTCACCCCCTCCTGAGTCTGCTGCACTTGCAGTTCTAACTCCCAGGGCTAGAGAATGGAGCTCCCGGGACAAACCCTTTCACATTCCAGGAGAGGGCAGGTTGCCCTTGGTGAAGGAGCTAGAACTGAAAAGAAGAGATTATGTAACTCAAATTTCTTAGATGACATGACTTACCAAGAGAAGGACTTCACATGTTCCTGAATCATGATCCAGGTCCGGCCAAAATCATCTGACTTCCATAGCTGCAAAGACCAAAGCGACAAGAGTGGCTGTGATGTAAGACAGGCAGGATCTATCTGGCACTGCCCAACACCGGCCCCACCGAAACCGCATAGAAACAACCCACATCCGAACAGGCACCAGAAGCACCAGCCAGCTCCGCGGCTCCTAGTGCAACCTGGGCAGGCAGGGGGAGCAGGCCTTGCACCTTTGCCTTTCTCTCCATAGTTACTAAGATCTCAACAGAAACTGGAAGGAAAAATGATTGTAACTTGTCTGCCACTTACAGATTATCAGAAATTATATTTTACTCAAGACGAGCCCTCGGATAATAGTAAAAATAAAAGGATTATACTTGGTATTTCTCACCTGGGAAAGTGTCCTTAAAAACGCACAATGGCCTCAGTGTTTAAAGCTGAATGGAGAGGACAGTGGCAAAGTACAAAATCACAAAGGACCAAGGGGGACCAACTGAATACAGGGTATAGCTATGAGTAATTAACTTGCCAAAGCCCCTCATCTTCCACAGACACAGCCCGAGGGTCCCTCTGGCCCTGGAAGCCATGTATGAAGAGGTGGTAGCCCAAAAATAGCAATAATCCCCTACACTGGCAAACTGGTCCTGCCCATACCTAGGTTACTCCCTAAGGTGTGTGAGGTAAACAGATCATGTTTTAGCTAAACAACCTGCAAAGAAAAAGAAATGTTCCAAGGTTATTCTGAGCAGTCATTCAAAACTCATCACGAATCCAATCCTACAAGATCAGCAGGTTTCAGAGGACTATGCCAGACCAATCCCCTTGACTTGGCAAGTTTAACCTTGACATGTAATTGCTGCTCTGGCTCTCTCTCCCCACTGCTCGCCTCTTCTTCAAATTCGGATTAAGGGAGGAAAATACACACATTTATACTACGGTCATGTGCACACGTACACTAAGAAGCATACTGATGTCAATGGTAAATTCAAATAAATGGTAGACAACAGCAGTGTGCTTAAAGCAGAGGACAGAAAAGGTACAACAGAAATGTGTCAGGAGGTCCCAGCAGAGCTCAGACTCCAGACTTTTCTCTCCCTGGCTCTCTCTGAGACTTACAAAGGTTCACCTGCACCCAAAAGAGCATCATTAACCGATGGGGCTGCCAAGTACTACCTGTTGCTCTCTGGCTCGGATGCAGACTGACAGTGCTGGGGTATCTTTTTCCTTAGCCATGGAAAGTAAAACAGCCACAAAGGCTAAGCCTGGGAGCCAAGGAGGGAGGGGCCAGAGGGAGGTCACTCAAAGGACAAACAGAGCACACGGACCGAGGGAAGAATGGGAAACTGGAGGAGCCCCGCCTGACTGTGTTCTGGAAACTCTCTTACCTGCTTGTTGGGGTGAGACCTGTCAAAGCCCAGGAGAAGGTTGGAGGCCTTACTATGCAGGAGGAGATCAGCTGCCTGGAACGGGATGGAAAAGCCTTGGATGGTGTTGCAGAAGTCAAACGTGATCCAGAGGTACTGGGCATAGGCGTCTGCAAAGATGTACTGCAAGGGAAAGGAGATGAGCTCAGAGCAGAACCCAGCCGGAGCTGCCCAGCGCCCTCCAACAGTGTTTGAGGGCCTGTGCACGCAGGGCCGATCTGCCCAACGCAAGGCCACGCTTGCAGGCCTCCACGCAGCGTTTCACTGTCTCCCCACAATGAGGAGATGCTGGAGCACACCCAGCAAGGCCCAGCAAAGGAAGGGGTACGGGACGGGCTGGTGGGGCCCCAGACAGTGCTCTCAGCTAACCCGGTAACAAAGCTAGTCAAGCTCAGTTTTCTTTCAAATGGCTGAGCCATTCTCATTTCCTGGAGAATCATCAAAGGGTGACTACCGAAAGCTGGGACATGGAAGTCCTGCCCTTCAGACTGGCTGCACGCAGATGGGGCTGCTGTCTGTCTCTGAAACACCCTTCCAGGAAAATTAGCTTCACCTCTCGCCCCTATGCCAGGTGACGGGGAAACTCTAACAACCCAGCTGCCACTAGGACTGAGAACTCACTGAGGCACAGCGGGAAGTGGCTCTGTCCAGCAGGCGCCCCACCTTACTTTGTTCCTGCACAGCTGAGTGAGGCCTTTGAACAAATTTAACCAGAGAATGACTGTGGCCCAAAGAGTCTCTGAGGGGAAAGGAATGAGGTGACTCAATTTAACAAATCATGGGCCAGACCCTGGGGTGCCACAGTGAAAACACAGAACCCTTCCTCTTCGGAAGCTTAGAATCCATGTGGGGGAAAGACGCGTCCACAGCTCACTATAACTCGGGAAATGAGATTAAATGAGAGGCTGCAGTGTGTCCTATGAGCAAAGACTACGGATTGGTGAGGTTTGCGAGACAAGAAATGGCTCCATCTAAGATTTGGGCCACAAAGGGCAGGCAAGACTTTCAGAGGGAAAGAATGTTCCAAGTCCAGGGCAGCTTGAATTTGGGAACAGAGGAGGGAAAAGTACACATGGGCCTGACGCCAGTCGAGGCCTGAGGGAAAGGCAGAGGTGGCAGCAGGCAGGGTGCACAGAGGTCTGATGGCAGCCCTGCTCCCGGAAGGACAGGGGGCTCAGGGGACGCTGTGAACCAGAAACCAGAGCAGGGGGACCCATCTGTCTGTGAAATTCTGGAAATCAACAACCCCAAGGAATCGTGCTAACGCTCTCCTTCTGTGGCTCCCAGGCTGCAGAGCATGCCCAGCTTGGAGTCCTCACACTTGTCCCCATGCTGCTTTCATTTGTTCCTGCACCTTTCCCTTTGCCCTCTCTCCCCAAATCTGGACTGCAAACTTCCCAGGAAGATGTTTTATGGGTTTCTCTCCTTGTGTTTCCTCCACAGCATCTAATATAAAACTCCAGTCTCTGTAGAAGCCTAATGAACTACCTCTAAAGGCAGTAAATGTTCTGAAAGTAAAAACTACTCTAAGCAAACATAATGTCATAAAAACAGTTATGACCCTATGAGTGCCATCATAACTTTTTGCATAAAAGTGTTCCCTAGAAATAACTTTGCCTGTCCTGCTCTGACACTGTTCTGGGTCCTCAGGTAAGGAGTGCTCTAAGTTTGAAAAGAAATCTATCCCGTGGCTTCTTGCAGTTTCATGTTTCACAATCTACAAATCGTGCATCCAGTCACAGAACCAACATACTCCAAGAGCCGTGACTTTGTGCCAGGCACTGAGCTAGCAATTTTGCATGCTTGTCTCATTTAGTGCATTACCTCTCACAGCAATCCAAGGCTTTAGATATTCTTACTACACCCTCTTTTACTAATGAGGTCTCTGGAGCTCAGAGAGGTTAACTGCCCAAGGTGACGCACGAGCAGGCAGCATTCACATCAACGTCTGGCTGGTTCAAAGCACATCTCCTAACAGCTCACAGCCCTTACCTCTTTTCTCCCATCCAAAAGGCAACACCTCCTGAATTTAATGCATATATCTTACATTGTACTGTTGGACTCATTTATATGCCTTCTCTCTTAATTCACTCCTTTTACTGGAAACTCTCTTCTCTTACCTCCTGCAACAGTGTCCCATCTCAGCCATCTCTGTCCTTAACTCCTTTGCTGGCTCTTTTGCTTTGGTCCACTCCCTGTGCTCACGCTCATGCTCACGTAACCCCATCACACTTCCATCCCAGCTGATAACTCTGTTCACCCTTCTACACAGCTTCAACAAGCGCCTCCAAGAGCAAGCGTCCCTGGCTTCATTTGGCAGCCTGACCGGGCTTCCCAGGGCCCCTGGGTCGCGCCTCCTTTATCTTCTCAGCGTCTCCGTCTTCACCCTCGCGCCCCGACACCTCACTGCGCCCAGATGCCTCACCATGCCGACACCTTCCTGCCACACCTAGTCCCCCTGCACCTCCTCCCAGCCCCGGTACTCACGACTAGAGCTGGGCTTTTACTCCGCTGCCTTCCCCTGGCCCCCACGTTCACCAGCAACCTACCCTCTCACGGTTGCCTTCAGAATCTTTTTCACAATCCGAGTCTTTAGTGCTACAGGCTAGCCCAGAGCCCTACAGAAGGCAAAACCGGGACAAAGCCCTGGTTTGTTCGTCCTCATGTCTTCCAAGGCCTGGCAGGTGTGAAATGCTTAGGGTGGAACTAGGCTTGGCCGAGGAACTAGGGTACTTCTTGCCTGCATCGCCATAACGGTTCCCATTCTGACTCCACCCTAACCTTTCCCTTCCATGCATCCTCTATATTTCTAGGACATGGGTTTCCCTAAGAGGCATTATTCATAGTAACTCCCCTGCTCAAAGATTCCTCCGGTTCCCTACAGTCTTCAAAGCAAAAAGCAAACTCCTCCATCTTCAGACAGGAACCTAAGGTCATGCGGCACCCGGCGCACACCTCCACGCTGAGCAGCGATCTCTACGCGGCCTGCGCAGGAACCACACGCTGGACCCGGGAAGACTCTACCAGGCCTTCTCCTCCCCCAGGACACTCCCACCAACCCTGCTCCAGACCCTGCAGCCGTGCCCTGCTTGAAGCATCCATTCTACCCTAAACACCCGTAAGGCCTTTACTTCTCCGCTGTCCTCACCCCGCTCCCCAGCTCTAGCCTGCAGTTCCACTCATCACTCAGGGGGGTGCTTCAGCGCAGGATGTAGCCACGTCTCCCATACACACAGGACGAAGCCACAGCCTATCTGCTCGGCTTTAAGCTCCTGTACTTTCCCGGCTGTCAAGTCCACTCACACTGCCCACAGCTCTGGCAGCAGACCTCATCTACAAGGTGCTTTCTGAACGACACAGGTCCGGTGTCCTCACACCCATCTCTCCAGCCCCGGGTGCACACACAGGATTCCAGACGAGCTTCATCCATTAGCCTAAAGCTGTCTCCTCTGAATGTACAAATACCTCTGGACGGAGAGCAAAATAAGCAATGGAATTTATCTCCACGTTAGCATAAGGGGCTCTCTCCCGTTTGAGTGCAGAAAGCACAGTGCAGTGGAAGGAGGGTGGGCAGCAGTGGCAAAGGAGCGCGCCCCAAGGTGGTAGGAGCCCGGGGGGGGGGGGGGTGCTGCTTGACCCTTTGCCTAGGGCAAGCTCTCCCACTGTGAGGCGCAATGCCCAACT
The DNA here is from genome assembly GCF_964146895.1 of Miniopterus schreibersii. Lineage (NCBI taxonomy): Eukaryota > Metazoa > Chordata > Mammalia > Chiroptera > Miniopteridae > Miniopterus > Miniopterus schreibersii. Next base: position 1,224,307 of record NC_138122.1, on the reverse strand, counting down.
TGCACATTCAGTAACCTTTTTAAAAGAGTAAATTTAGACACAGCCTGGCTGTGCTATGAGGCTGGTGGACCTGCCAGGTGGCCGGCACTGCACCTGGTTCCTGAGGCAGCACAGAGGTGGAGGAGGAAGTGGGCATGCAGTCTAACGCAAAAACAGACCCACACACTCACAGGCCACACAACCCCTCCCTCAGCACAGAGCTGCTCCTAACCAGCACCGCCCTCCCCTCCACAGGCACCCCTCCCCCAACTTCCACATGGCCTGTTGGTGACAGTGGAACCTTTCAGAGCAGATGCCAACGGTCCTTTCAACCATTTCAAATCTTGCTCCGTGACCGCCCACCTCACGTCACACAGGTGAGCTGCTGACACACAGCACCAGCCTTGTGCGACTTTTCTCAGGAAGTGGTAGGTCTGGTGGAGCACACTGCCTTCCAAGGGACAGAAGCCACAGTAACAAAACTAATCAGCACAATAAGAGTCATCATTTCCTTCCTGAGAAGTCTGGGGAGGGGAACAGTCTCATCTGGGGAACTGGAAACTCCACAGACAAAGCTGCAGCCTGCACCAGGCCCATGTCCCATGTCACTAAGTTCTCCAGGAAGACAGCCCCCCTTCATGCTCCCCAGCAGCTCCCCAGCACGTCCAGCTCAACTGAGAGAAATGGAGCTGCGCCTCCGGCCTCTCAGTGCTGCCGGCTGCTCCCTCTCGCCTCGCAGCACCGCCGGTTTCTCCCTCACTCCAACATCATGGGCCCTGCCCTGCCCCTTCTCCAGACCTAATCCTTACCTAATCCCTGCACCAATCCCCCCCCCCCCAAAAAAAAAAAGCCCATAGCACCATCCTTCCTGACTTCTGACTACTTGGACATGCAGGCTCAGCAGCCTCACCACAGCCCACGACAAGGACAAAGATGAGCCCTGCTATGGACACCTGTGCCCCTGGTGGGAGTGCAGACAGGACAGGTGGAGGTGAAGGAGGATTCCACAGAAACAGCGAGGTGCAGTCAAGTCCACAGCCTAAGCAAGGGTTAGCTATGGGATGTGTAGAAATAATGGCAGCAGCCCTAGCCGGTGTGGCTCAGTGGACAGAGTGTTGGCCCGCAGACTGAAGGTCCCGGGTTCCATTCCAGCCAAAGGGACATACCTCAGTTGCAGGCTCCTGCCCCAGCCAGGGTGCATGCAGGAGGCAACCAATCTATGTGTCTCTCTTACATCGATGTTTCTCTCTCTCTCTCTCTCCCCCCCCTTTCCACTCTTTCTGAAAAGCAATGGAAAAAATATCCTCGGTAAGGATTAAAAAAAAAAATAACAGCAGGCAGGTACCATCTGACAGACAAGTGATCCAAGTGCTATTCGATTCCTGGGAAGCAGGGGGCACACAGATCTATTCACGGGGAGATGTGGTGCAGCAAGCAGTGGGACCCTGGCAGGGCTCCTCACCTCACAAGAGGTACTGTGAGTCCCAAGTGCCAGGCCTGTCTGGCCACAGGGGGTGGGGAGCTGTACTGTCACCTTCAGTGAGGTGAGAGGACAGTGTGTTCCCAGTGGCGACTCCACTCTGAGATTAAGCAGGGCTGACGTTTAACCACAATGTACCAGCAATGACTGTTTCAGTTGTTTAAAAAACTGCTCTGTACCTACTTCCCTGAAACTTGTGTGGTGCTCCCAAAGCCCCAGTGTCCTGGCCTCCTCCCCAAGCCTCCCCCAAATCCAGCAACTGAAAGGTTAATGCCCACCCAGCAAGGTGGCCTTTAGGACCCAGCTCCCAGTCTGATTTATCAGTGCCAGTCCAGTAGCTAAATATTTTTAATATAACCTCTGCTAACAGACCACAGGCAACCAGAAGAGTCGACACTGGGGGATACCTGTGAATCTCCCTCTCTTGTCCCTTTCTGGGTGAGCAAAGAGAAGCAGGTTCCCTTCCCTCGGAAAGCTTTTCCTACTACGGAGTTTTCAGCATCCTTAGAAGCAGCCACCCTACCTTAGAAATGAGCTAGGGATCTTGAGAGTGGGGATGAAAGCAGCAAATACACCTCCCACTGGAGCCAATACTCCCACCCAGGCAGGAACACCCTGCAGAGGGCTGCCTGCTGCACCTCTGCCCTCTTCCTGCCTCTCTCGGGGCCCAGGGTAACTTCCTCCCAGTCACCCTGGGAGTGGGGAGTGGGGGGTCTTCCTGCAGAAACAAGCCCCAGGCCAGCCAGTTGGGAGACACAGCAACATCTACCGCCTCGGTGTCCTCTGCACCAGCACAGGTTGGAGGGAGAAGGGTGCACACTCACTCACAGCCACGCGTACTCACACACTGGTGGTGCCAGGAGCACGAAGAACTCAGCAGCTCCTCTGGAAAACCTTGATTAGACTGCAAGAGAAGGCTGGGGACTGGGTAACACTTTTGCCACTTGTAAGTCACCCAGTTTATTAGCTGGCAGATTTTCTGTGCTCTCACCTACCGTATTTTGTCTAGAAGTCCTGCCTGGCCCGCACTTGGCCTGCTTGGTTATGTATAGCTCTACCCTGTGCACTGTGCTCTGTCACAAACTTCCAGGTTAACAGAAAAAGCCACCAGTCATGATACAATGATGACAAAGTGGTCCATCGCCCAGGCCCCCTGAGCACAACCTTCTCCCAAAACACAACCCATGAAGTCCCCACAGGTGGGGCGCTGTCTCCTCACCCGCCTGTTGTCCACGGGACTGTGGTAGAACTGGGCAATCACTGCTACGCTGCCATTTCCCACACCGAAGTTGAACTTCTCTGAAATTTTCTGAAACGATTTTCCATAGTCGTAAGACACATACACCTGGAATACGGAAGAGGGGAGAAAAAAAGAAAAGAGTTGGTGAGAAATGTGGCAGAAAGATCTATCCCTTTCAAACATCCTGCCTCAATCCTGTCCTAGATCCTGAACATGGTCTCCCAATAGTCCCTGGATGTGACAAAATAACCCACAAAGGAGAAAAGGGCACCTCTGTCTGTCCTCAGCACATGGGGGCAGAAAGCATGGGAGCGGGGCAGCCACTGCCGCCAAGAAGACACAGGCCTCTTTTGGGAGGCAAAGAAAAGTCTCTGGAGAGGAAAACACACAAATGGAAACAACGTAACCTCCTCTCCAGGCTGAGTTAAGTGTTTAATAAATTGCATCCAGAGGAGGACAGAATGTGGTTGTCTGAGGGGAAAGAATTGAGAATTTGTTTTGCCATTTGTTGAAATGTCCCCAAAAGGTAATCTAATTTCTCACCCCTCTGCTGGGAAGTTCTGTTCTCACAGCACTCCAGAAGACAGAAAAAATCCTGTGGGCCTCCAGAGTAGCCCAAGAGGTAGAAAAGACAGAATGCTGAGACCAAACATGCCAGAGGTTAGCACGTAATGTGGGAACCAGAGCCTCACCCTGCACTCTTGCTCTCTGATCCTGTTCTCCCGGGGTCTGAGTGCAGAGCTGCAGCAGGACCTATGCTCGTGCCAAATCTTACTTTGCTCTGCTTCCGGAGTCCCAGCTGTCCAGCAGCCACGTGATAAAACCTAAGGGCTGAGTGCTCAGCAGGTGCCGAACATTGTCCCTTATTTAAATAAATGAGCTCAGGTAGCTCACACCACAACCCTACGTGGGAAATGCTACTGTGAAAATCATCTTCAGAGAAGACCACAGGGGCTTATGAGATTAGTCACCTGACAAAGTACACAGGTGGTAAGTAGCGCTGTGGGGTTCCAACCTTGGCTGCCTGTCTCCAAGACACAAATCTGAAAGCCCTTACACCTCAGGTAATGGATGGTAGATGGACATTATTCGGTATTTTTTATACCTAGACCTTACTACCTATGCAACATGAAATGTAATGAATGTAATCAATGCGTTAAACACAAGCCTGATAGATGAATATGATATTAATAATCACCTAGTTAGAATTGGGGTAGGTATTAAAGGAAAATGACGAGTGAATTCCAAGAAAAATAGACACCACTAGACTAATTCCAGAAACTATACTGCCTTCACCTCCAGAGGTTCAATAGCAAGCATGTCTTGTGGGTTTTACGTTAGCCAGGCACTGTGCCAGGGCCAGATATAAAAGACACAGCCTTCAGACACAAAGTCAGCATGAAAGTGTTTATGCAGAACCCTGCAAACCATGAGCTACACAGGTGCACGCCAGGGGACTGTGAGCACACAAGTCATTAATACTTACTAGATGCCAAGGCCACAAGGGCACAAAGAGGGCCTCTGCCAATACCCGGTCACAGTGGAAGAAGCCCTATTACAAACACATGTGTAAACAGCATGTGTTCCTGACTCCCAAACACGCAGCAAGAAATTACCAGAAGAGCAGCTTCATAAATTCAGCAGGTTGCAAGTGCACAGATAATGTGAGTGGGAAAAGACAGAGTGGTGCTTTCTCCCTTCCATTCTCCTGGCCAAGAATGGATATTAGGGTCAGAAGTTACATGTAGCAAAGGCCTGGCTTCTCACAAAGGGGTCTCAGTCACTCCAGCCCCAGACCCCATAAACTGACAACCCACGAGGAAGTACCTCCTCACATTAGGGTAACATTTTTCAGTACACAATACTGTTTTGTTTACATTATATCTCTTCATCTCTAAAAACTCTGTGAGTTATTCACACCTTTGCCTCCTTCAGTGTACCTGGAACATAGCAGGTGCTCAGTAAGATTTCTGGAATGAATAAGTATTATTATAAACCACAGAGTGAGTAAATGAATGTGTTCCAAAAATGAATAAAAAAGTGAAATAAATGAACCAGTAGGGGACTGAGTGAATAATTTAAGCGATAATAAAAACTAAGACTCAAGAAGTTAATGGCTAGCCCAAGGTCATACTGCTCATAAGTGCTAAAACTACGACGGTCCCTCCAATTCCATGTCCAGTTGTCTTTCCACTCTCGCAAGCTGACCTTCTAGGAGAATGTACCAAATCTACAGGCCAGGCTGTGCAGGGCGTGCTGGACAGCAAGCAGGAAAGACCAACTTTAGCCCGGCAGGTGTGGCTCAGGGGCTGAGCGTCGACCTGGGATCCAGGAGATTGTGGCTCGATTCCCAGTCAGGGCACAGGCCCGGGCTGTGGGCTCCACCCCAGCAGGGGGCATGCAGGAGGCAGCCGATCAATGGCCCTCTCATCACTGATGTTTCTCTCTCTCCCTCTCTCACAAGGCACCGAGCCTTTCTGAGACTCTTGGCCACACTGCTGCCATTCCACCCGTGGAGTCCACCAATCCTCACTACCAAAGAGCTCTTCCTTAATTCTCACCTCTAAACAAAACACATCTCTTTGCATCTTTTACTGAATAAAAGAGCAAGTATGTGAGGGTCCACCCTGTGCCTAAAGACTCTCTCAAACTGCTCGTCAACTTTCCTTCTTTCTCTAGGTTAAAGAATTCCAACCCGGTATTTTTATCTTATCCTCATAATTCTGACTTCTATTTGATTAACTCAAGGGGAAGACCAAGCTCAGGGCTGTGCCAGCTGTCCACCTTCCTCCACAGTGAAGAGCCAGAGAAGGCCTCTGCCAGTGTTCAGACAATGCCCTGGGATGGAGGGCCTCGGGGCTCCACTGCACCCCACTGACACCCTGTTCTGTCTTCTCCCTGTGGCAGCATGAGGCTGCTGACTCACGTGCTGCCCCAAGATCCGGCAGGCGGGTGTGGGAAGCACCCTGTGCTTGATGATCTTGGGCTTCTGTGGTCTGTTTTCCACCCAGACCCAGGATCCACACAAACCTGTCCTTTCTGACCTCCGCATGACACTACTCCCCAAAGGGCAAAATGAAAAGGGGAGGAGGCACTAAACTGCCAAAAGCTGCCAGTTAGATCACTGTCTTACCTACAAAGGTAAGTCCTTCAAATAACAAGGAGGGGAGGAGGGGAAAGGGAGGAGGGGAGGAGGGAGAGGTCAGGGAAGAAAACAATTCTCATCTGGCACCATTCCAAGTACTTTTATACCTGAGCTTCTCAAACTGGGAACTGCCTGCAAATCACCCAGCAGGGCACATTAAAAATGCAGGTTCTGCTGCAGGAAGTCTGGGGTGAGATCTGAGAGGCAGCATGTCCAGCCAGCTCCAGAAAACACCTGTGGTTGCTGATCCAAAGTCTTTCACAGAATGGTCTCACTGACCAATGAGAAGACCAAGAGAGGGTTCATGATCTGGCCCAAAGTGAGACTGCTCATGAGTCACTGGCAGAGCCAGGATTCAAACCCAGGCATCCTGATTTCAGCGGGACACCACATCCCAGGGGCTACCAAGTCTTCGCTTAGCAAGTATAGCAGGTCCTCGTAAGTGTCATTTCCTTCAACACTGTTTCATTATAGCCCCAGGAAATTAACTCTCCTTTATATCAATTAGCCTGTGGTAAAACTGGTTTCATTGTCCTTCACTTAAAGTTGGGGAATCTATCAACAACATTAAGTGAGGATCTACTGTACTGGGCCTGCATCCCAGCCAATCCTGAGGGGCACCAAGTCCTACTGCTCCCACTGCCTCCCAGGTGGACCATGATCTTGTGGCAACACTATCTCTGGAGAGCTCCTTGGCCAATTACGTTGCATTTGGAGTACTTTGCAAAATAGGAGAGAGCAGAAACAAAGAGGTGGGCAGGGTCAAGATAAATTAATACCTGCCATTTCCGCTTATTTAGTAGACCTGTCACAGACAAAGAGGGGTCCTGCAGGAGCCATTCTCCATGCAAGCACATGGGCTAGGAGTTCATCAGAACATTCACTATTCATTCACTTTTTTTTCTGGTTTAATAGCAAACCTTCCGGATTCCAGCTTCCAGGTCCATCCCTTTTTCTATTCTGAATATGCATGAGCTCACCATTCTCCAACAATCACAGTTCCTTATTTGTATAGGTCCTTTCCATTCTGACGGGGCCTTACAATCCAGTCTTCTTTAAAGAAAATTTGATTGTTACTACTCTGACACCAGCAACTCCTGCTTCTGAGTCATATTTTTGCATTAACTTTTCACATTAAAACATCTGTTTCATCTGCCAATTCTTTAATGTAGCTTGTATACATGGGGGAAATCTCTGCCATCATCATTTATTATCTCCAAGCATTAAATTTCCTTTCCATTTAATCTTATGTATACTTCATTCCAATACAGTGTATTACTTCAAATGTTCAGTGGGTTCCTCCTAAATACACCCAAATATTTGGACAGAGGAAGAATTGGGTTTGGGTAGACTGGCAATACCAAGGTGACCAACCATCCATCCCAGCTCATCCAGGACTGAGGGTGATCCCAGATGTGGGGCTTCCAGTGCTGAAACCCAAGCAAGACGGTCACCCTGGCAACACTGCATCCTCAAATGCCAAATATGTGATTCAGCCTTAATTCTCATTAGCCCCAACTCTCCCACAGACATTTGAAGTAACCTCATCTAAGTCACTTAATAATATCTCTAGTCTCCTGTTTATCCAGCAAAATAAAAAATCAACTGTTAAGGTCTCTACCTATCTCACAAAAAAATATTATCTGAGCAAATAATTTGCGAATGCATAAAAATTCTAAGGAAGCCCTGGCCAGTGTTGCTTAGTAGTTAGTGTCAGCCCATGCACAGAGGGGTCAGTTGTTCAATTCCCGGGCAGGGGCACGTACCTGGGTTTGCAGGCTCAATCCCTGGCCCTGGTTAGTGTGCAGGAGGCAACCCATCGATGTGTCTCTCTCACATCAATGTTTCTCTGTCTGTCTCTCTGTACCACCCCTTCCTCCCTTCCACTCTCTCTAAAAATCAATGGGAAAATATCCTCAGGCCCCGGCCAGTGTGCTCAGTGGTTAGAGCACCGGTCTGCGGACTGAAGCTGTAGGTTCAATTCCCGGGCAAGGGCACCTACCTGGGCTGCGCGAGGGAGGCAACCCATCGATGTCTCTCTCTCTCCCTCCTACTTCCCTTCCACTCTCTCTAAAACTCAATGGAAAAAATCCTCAGGTAAGGAGCAAAAAACAAAATTTTTTAAAAATATTCTTGGATGAAGATTAACAACAAAAACAGCTCTGAGGGGGTTTTCCCAGCACAGTGCGCATGGTGTCTCTCTCCTGTGCTCAAAGGCGAGGCCAGTGGGCAGCGGCTGTGCTGACACACACAGGTGCCACAGACTCTGCCAGGGAGCAGGCGTCCACACATGTGCTGACACACACAGGTGCCACAGACTCTGCCAGGGAGCAGGCGTCCACACATGTGCTGACACACACAGGTGCCACAGACTCTCCCAGGGAGCAGGCGTCCACACATGCGCTGACACACACAGGTGCCACAGACTCTCCCAGGGCCAGTGGGCACCCACACACTGCCATCTGTGCTTCAAACCCTGATCCCGTTTATAAACAGGTTAAAGCCATTGCCCCAAACAAGCCTAGCCCTGCTGCAGACCACCACGCCCAAAGTGGCTGTCAGGTCCCGTGGTTTCCCACTTACCACTGCTCAGCACCTGCCGTGGGCAAAGCTGGGCATCATTATAGCAGCCCCTTTTCTCCCTCCCTGTCTGCAGTTTCCCCGATTCAACTAGAAAACAGCTCCTGGGCTCCCTCCAGTCACCTACCCCAGAGCATATCCAACTCAGATAGTGGATGCAGAGAGGGACCTCACAGAATCAAATCCATACTCAAGAATGACAACTGTGTCCTTAGGCTGATGTGACAATGCTGGCAAGTTCACCAGGAGGCATTCTCTGGCCAGAGTGCAGAGTAAGCAAAGCTCCACAGTGTTTTGCTGTCCACAGCTTCACCCTGTCCCCACATCAGACCCTGACTCAAGGGGGGGCTGCTCCTCCTCCTACCAGGGGAGATCTGGAGCAGAGGCCCAAGGGCCAGCTCTGACCCTCAAGTGTTTTACTTGGCTTATATGCTGCATGCAAAAATTACACATTAGCTGTCAACTTGTAAGAATCAGCAGTTTTCACATAAAAATCCAGATCTCTGAGCTTCTATCCAAAACCCAGGAAGCAGGACACTGGGCCCTGAGTCCTGCTTCCTGCTCAGCATCCAGAGCAAGACCAGTGACAATGGCCCTCGCTCGGAAGCCTTCATTCTCCAGTTCTCCAGAATCCTTTCTACTTCAGAGTGTCTCTCAGACACTGAGACCAAGTACCAACACCATGTTCAAGTTAAGGTGAATTAAGGTGCAGGTGACTGTTTCCTGAACCTAGATCTCTTTAAAAGTGGCAAAATGACATTCTGCCACATAGTTCAAGAATAATGAAAGGGACCATTGTCCTTGCACAGGTAAAGAATGTCGTAAGCTTGGAGAAGGTTTCATTCCTGCCCATTACCCCTGGCCTCTCACGGGCCCTCACATATGTGACACTTGGTCTCATGTCTTCAAAGCACCTAACTGTTACATATTGTATGAGCCCACGGTGGAAACTAAGGACATTAGCAAATATGTTTCAACAATTCACCCAATTGTGATGTGTTGGGAGAAATGAGCGCATGGAAGGACCATGAGACCGCACCAGGCGCAGCTCTGCCCAGGAAGGAGCTTCGGCATGTTTTTGAGCAGATACAACCATTCAGATCACACGCGATCACCTCACAAAAGTAATCACACATCACACAGATCTGTTTGCACTTGACTGCACAACCCTGGGGTCAACAAATAAGAGGCATTTATTATTTTCTAGAGTCTCTTCTCTGTATATAATTCATCCCATCCATTCTCCAATTACCGAGTATTTTTTCTGGAATGATAACCCTGTTGAATCACAAACGGGCTTGTTGGCAGCACAGAGGAATGCTCAGGGAAACACCAATACTTACATCACTGCTCCTGGGCCTCGTCAACGCCAGGCTGTCTCGGGCTAAGGCCACAATCACCTTGCTCTTCTCTCCGGCCCAGTGCACCACCATCTGATTGTGCGAATCATTCAGACTAACCTAAAAGAGATAAAACCAGCACAGAAGTTAGGACCCACGACTCATGCATGATAGCCGTAAAAACTCTGAAGCAAGGCTCTTGCTCCTCCAGTCTCACTCAGAAACGACTACGCTCTTAAATTTGGAGCTCTGGGCCCAGTGGCCTGCTTTCCCCTACACAGATTCCACCAGACTCAGTTCCCCCAAAAAGGAACGCTAGTCCGCTGCCATTTAAAATATAACAGGATTGCAAAAAGCCTCAGGCTCTCGGTGGTTTGTGACATGCATCTCTGGTTACTCTCATCCTTCTCCTCACGTGGGACATGCACTCCAAACACGGAAGCACCCTCCTCACTCAACAAATGCACAAGCCAGAGACCGCACACCTTCAGACCTGGGCTCAGATGAGCGTCTCCCGGCCTCAGGTGACACTGCTCATCCTCAGCTCCCAGCAAGGAAGAGCAAGAGAAACCATCAGTTCAACAGCAGTTTTATTCAGGTAGTTCTGAAGTGTCCCAAATAAAGAAATATTTCCAGGACTCCAAAGAAATGACCTTTGGATTTTTGCTCGCAGTAGTTCCCATGCTTCTGAATTTTGTAAACCAGTCAAACGGAAATAAATTAGAAGGCCACAGAAGACTGACAGCCACTTCCTTCTTGCCAGGTGAAAACAGAGCAGCCACTGTATCAGAGCTGACTCATCTGCTCTCAGACTGTTTTCCTACTTCCTGAGGACACAGCCCACTCCTGCCCAGGCTGCCCTGCAGGGTATGAACCTGGGGCTGAGTTCCAGCGGTGGAATGTGAGGGCAGGTGTCAGTGGTCCCAGCCCCCACACAGCCCTGGATTTTTTTCTATCCCAAAGCTGCTGGGACCCTGGCATCCCAGAGGGGGGCAGAGCCGAGAGAGCAAGGAGCCCATGTCCCTGAGGAGAGCGCCTCGGCTAACCAGTGCCACTCACTTTCCAGTTCTCGTAGATGGGAGATGTCTTTACACCTGAGCTCCTGGGACTCACCCGTTACGTCCCTAACCTCCCTGACCAATACAATCACTTCCACCACTATAACCACCGCCATTTTTAAAACAAAGGACATTTTAACACCAAAACCTGAGGAAACATACAATCTCAGAATAAAGAACAGTTCTTTTAGATAGTTTCTGCTTATGGAAAACTAACCACATGACTGTTGTTCTTCCTATTTCGCTGGTCACTGAACACCTGAGCCATACATTTCACCCCGTGTTTAGAACAGGGGTGAAATGACCACACTAACAGAACTTCTGAGAGCTGATGTTATTCAAAATCAGGACAAAGGCCCTGAAATCAGGAGCAGGGGCTCCCCCTCCTGCTGAGCAACGCCTGGGAGGAGCCTATTCTACTGGTCTCCTCGACCTCACTGTCTCAGGCTCCTGCAGAAGGAAACCCAGCCTCTGGGCTCTGAGCAATGCACCCTGCACCCCACCACCAGCACCACCACCACCTGCCCTAGGGCTGATGCAAACTGCAGCCCCAGCAGACCTGCCTTCTGAGATGTCTCCCATCAAAAGTCTGCAACAGAAAACCATCCCTCCCCCCCCAGGGCCTTCCTCCTCCTTGCCCTTCTCACCCCCCCCCCCCATCTGACTTTCCCGCCCACTTCTTGAGAAGCTCTCAGATAGCTCAGGGGAGAAGAGAAAAGCACCTGGGCCACAGCCTTGGCTGACAGGGTGACGAGCTAATCCTTCACTACTCTGCTTTGGGTCTTACCCACATGCATCTAATTTGGTCCAGGAACCAAACTCTTGGAAAATATTTGAAATGAGACCTTTTTTAAAAAAAGACCTGTAATATTTTTTAGGACAATATGTCAATTCCAAAATGTTCCTTCTCAGATAAGTCCAGGCAAGCATCAACAGAGAAATGTAAATAAAAAATAGAAATAAGTAGCCTTATGACCCAGTGACTTCACTTCTGGGGATTTATCCCAATAAACCCGAAACACTGACTGGAAAGAATATATGCACTCTTATGTTCACTGCAGTGTTACTTATTTATAATAGTCAAGCTATGGAAGCAGTCCAAGTGCCCATCAGTAGACAAGTGAGTAAAAAAGCTGTGGCACATACATACTATGGAATATGACTTAGCCATAAAAAGAATGGCATCTTACCATTTGGACCTAGAGAGTATTATGCTAAGTGAAGTCAGTCAGTCAGAGAAAGACAAATACCATATGATCTCACGTATATGTGGAATCTAAAGAATAAATAAATGAACAAACAAAATTGAATCAGACTCATAGGTACAGGAGAGAACTGGTGGTTGCCAGAGGGAAGGGGACTGGATGAAACAGGCGAAGGGACTAGAAACACAAAGTGGCAGCTACAGAACAGTAACAGGGAATACAGTCAGCAATATTGTGACAGCCATGAATGGTGCCAGGTGGATACTGGAAATATCAAGAGGAACACCATGTAAAGTATATGACTGTCTAACCACTAAGCTGTACACTTAAAACCAATACATAATTTTAAAAAAAGAAATAAGTCAATTATTTAACCCAGAATGCCACAGGGAGAAGATAGCCAAGGGAATCTCCACCATCCGCTAACACCTGACTCCGGCCTTCCCTCCCCTTTGCTCCTTCCAGCCCTCACCTCTGGGAATAATCTGGAAGCATCAATGAATCTACTCCCCTCCAAAAACATCCTCACCCTTAGAACCAGAGGGGAATAAACAGAGAAGTTATGCAAACATAAATACAATAAAGGACTTGGAACCTAGAGCAATTGCCCAAGTTCATCTGGGGTTTGGGATAAAAAAGCCCACCAATAGTCAACTTAGGAAACCTCAAAACAGTCCCTCTGGCAGGTAACAACGAAATAACTCTCCGCCCAGTTACAAAGCCACCAGTGATCAGAGTGAGAAAGAGGTCTGAACAGAACTTACTGAAGTCTTTCTACTCAGAGGACATGAGATTCATGAGGCCTTTCAGCTGATTCTAAAACAGGGGGAGGGGCGGAGGCAGGACAAAAACATCAGAACATCCAAGGGCATCCAAAGGCAAAGGAAACCTAGAAGGTGAGCTTGGTGAAATACCTTTTAAAAATTATTTTTTATTTTATTATATGACCCTTTTATTCCTAACGCAGACTGTAAGAGGGCAGCCCAGTGGAAAGAAAAAAAATCCCTGGCAAGAAATGGCTTGTCCGAGGGGCACCAGGCAACTCACACAAACAGCTGAGCTCCTCCACTTGGCAAGATGTCAGCATGTGCACATCCTGGTGGTGAGCAAGTCCCTGGTAAGCCACCTGCAGCCAGCTGCGTCACGGCTAGTCCTCAAGGTGGCCCAGGTGCCCATCTCCCCAGAGCACAAACCCAGACTCGGCCATAGGAATCCAAGCACCCTGAAGACACCAAGGACAGTGGAGCCGGCAGGCAGGCCAGCAAAGACGTGCATTTTGTTCTCTGGCCTACCTTCCACCCCTCCATCTCCCCTGCCTCCATCCCTGGCCCCCTACCAAGGGGAAAGAGCAAAAAGTGAAAGCTGACTCTCCATGAAAAGTGACCAGGAAACCAGAGGCCCGGGGCAGCCATGAAGACGACCTGTAGAACTCTGACAGATCCCTGCACTTTATGGGTGGTTTGGGGTTTGTCTGATTCCTTCTCCATCCCCAGGAACTTTGTTCTAACCGCTCCTCCTGCACCTTCCCCTCAGCAGCTGCAGGCTTCAGATCCTACTCATCAGCACTGCTCACTCAGGTCCCAGAAACAGATTGGGGGGAATGGGGGGGGTAGGAGGGTGGCTTTTCCAGGAACATAACCTCGATGCACAGTCAATTATAACCATAACCCCAAGGTAGGCACAACATTCCCTCTGCAATCTCCAGTCCCAGGGCATAGCTGGAGCTTGACAATGAGACACGATTCACTGGAGCTATAAAAGCAGCAGGGAGGGGCCAAGGCCTCCCCTCAGAAGGCAAACAGAGCAAAATCACACACTACAGAAAGTCTGTACACAGAAACCACACCACAAACAATCACCAGCATCTGGGAGGTGCTTCAGGCCTCTGCTAGGCTCACAGGTGGGTGGTTGAGTCAAAATAAAGCCGCAGGGGTCACCTGGTCCATGGCTGACAGAATCGCATCAGACCCACTAACTCAGAATCCCTCTGACTAGAGCCCAGGAATCAGTACTTTTCAAAGATACACCCCACGTGTCTAATGCAGTTTATTTGGGGAGCAATGAATCTAGTTCATTCCCCTTCCTACTAGCAAGACCTGGAACTTAAATGACAGTGGATAGACGACTTGTTGTGGGGAGCAATGGTCTTTGGGTATGCAGGGTAGTTGTTAAAACTCTATGATCTACTGATCTAAGCAGTCTGGGAAACCTAAACACATTATCCTACTGAAATAGTCAGACACATAATGTCTGTATTGCATGATGCCATTTATATGAAATATCCAGAACAGGTAACTCCACAGAGACAGAATGCATAGTGGTAGCTGCCAGGGGTGGGGGGGTTGGAGTAACTTAGTGGGAAAGGAGTGATGAAATGGTTTAGAGCTAGACAGAGAAGGTGGTTGCCCAACATTGTGAATGTACTAAATGCTACTGAATTATGCACTTTAAAACGGCTATGTTATGTGAAATTCAACTCAGTTTTTTTTTAAAGGCTCTATTTATGACCTCTAAAGAACATTATACTTCTCAAGTGCTGATCCAATACACAGGAACTCCCACTTTTAAGATTTGCTTCTTTCATCTCATGTGGATCCTTCAAACTACCAAAATACGCAGCTAGAACAAGTCTCAGAGAAGGCAGGCTGAGGAGCGGGTCCCGGTCAAAGCCATCCTTCACCATGCTGTCAGCAGCTCCTGCAGAGCCCAGCATCCCAGGCCTCTCCCTGACCCCTGGTGGAGAGATGGCCTCAGGCTCGGAGACAGCACCAACCACCGCCTCACAGAAGTCACCACCCCACACTGACACACCTCCATCCCAGCTCACAACAGTCACCCCCATGCTGACACACCTCCATCCGGCTGTCTCTGGGCCCACCAGCATGCCCGGGCATTCCCAAGAGGTTGAATGGTCTGCTTCTTTTCAGAGTGAGGGGAAGAACCTGCTGCTGCCCCAGCCCCAAACCCAGGGTTGTTACAAATAAGAGGGAGGACAAGTGCTTGTGTGAGGCTCTGGTTGCTCAGGCTCTCACTCACTGATCACACATGCAATGAGGCCTACAGGTGCCAGGCACCCACTGGGCCTCTTTAATCATTTCCTACCTGTCACAAGTACACAGTCCTTCTGGGGAAAGCTAGTGTTGCAAATCTGACTGGTAATGAGAAATTTACAATAAAACCACAGTATCGTCATTGAGGCTTATTCAGGAGAATAAGCCTTAATGGAACGGGTCACATAGTGTCTCTACTCATTTCTTCTGCCATTACCTCTTTCAAATTGGTCAAACCCAAAGATGAGGATGTACTCGGGACCTCAGCCTACAGTCCTCACAGCTTCTTCCCAGAACACAGGACCAGGAGAACAAGGACGGCAGTCTGGCTCATTTCTCTGCCTCACTGTCAGTGAGATACAAAGAAGCACCTTTAAAATGCACTGCAGACAGTGAAGTACAAAACAAATATCCTGTCCTTCAGCCACGGGGACAGAGGCAGCTGCTAAACCCCTTGAACTACAAGACAGACCCGAGGAAACCAAAGACAGACTCCTGAGGTCCAAGAATAACAAGGTTTTCTCCAATCATCGTTTGCATGACCTAAATGCTAGGCATGTGAATCACCCCTCTGAGTCCCCTTTCAGATTGTGTTCTCACTATATTTAGTAAGCTCACCATCCTCCCTGGACTCTCCACTCAGAAGGAGGGCTGACATCTAGTTTGGGAGCTCGATGCACAGAGCCCTGGCTCACGAGATCTCCACTCACTCATTCGACTTTCACATTTGCTCAAGATGCTTCACCACAGAACTTAGTCACTACCTTACTGATAAATCTGGGCTGCCCATCTTACAGATGAGGGAGAGTGGCCTTAGGCTAAAAAACTTGGCATTTCACTACAATCTCCTTAACTAAAATCATGAGCTCTCTTTAGGGAAAAAAAAAATATATATATATATATATACACACACACACACACACACACACACACATACACATACATGCATGTGCCTTCTTTTTTTAGCCAAAGGTGATAATCCTGTTCTCAATGACTTACAATATTAGTGCAGAATTTATTCACCATGGACCTCTATGTGCACCTCCTCCAGGTGAATCCCACTTTGTCATTTAGCAAACAGCACATTTTGCTGTTCCAGGACGGCTCCCTATTAAAAAGAACCTGTGAAAGGAATTTTGTCATGGAAATAACCACCCCTTCATTTACCAACTGGTAAGCAAGAAAAGCAGTAAATATCAGGGTCAGAGGAACATCAGGGAGCATCTAAACCATCCTCCCAGTCCTGCAGATGAAGTTAAGCCCCCAGGAAGAGTTAGAACTGGTGCTGCACACTAACTACCTCAAGCCCAGGGCCCAGGCAGAGAGCATGGCAAGCCCCCGCCCCCGCCCCCACCCCCCAGTGTTAACTGGCTGCTGAGCACCTGAACCAGGACTAATGTTAAGTGAGGATTCACCTATGAACCCAATGCCATTTTTATGAGCTCTTTAGGATAGTTCTGGAACATCTACTTCCCCACTCTCCTCTTTGGCTCTGCAACATCACCACCTCCTTCACTCAATAAGTATTTATTGAGCACTTACTATATACCAGACTCCAAGCTAGGAACTAGAAAGACAGCAGACCTCGGGGTGGAGAAGCATAGCTGTGCATGGGGCAGAGAGTGGCTGCACTGAGGACAAGACCACACCAAGGACAGAGCAAGGGCCAAGAACAAGGAGGGACTCAGGACCCATCACATTTGAAAGGTTAAAAGAAAGTTAGTGTAGCCAGGGACGCCAAGAAGAGGGTGAAATTAAATGAGATCTCCAGGTTTTAAAAGGAGAAAAGAGAGTTCACAGTGAAAGGCTGCAGACCCCTGGTTGAAAGCAAAGCATGCACTGGAGTATTTACAATGCAAACGTGCCACAGTAAAGCCAAGACTTGGCTTTGCATCTTGGTCTCTTTGATATACTAGCTGCATAACCTTGCCTATACCATTTCACCTTCCTGAGCCTCCAGATACTCATCTGTGAAATGAGAGTAATAGTAATTCTTACCTTCCCAACTGTATAGGACTATTATAAGAATCAATGTGATGTTATACATAAAAATATTTCATAAACCTCAAAATGCCAAAACACTATTTCTCCTTTTGTTACTGTTATATTCTTTACACCAAAAAAAAGCCATTCTTCACAAAATGGCTCCATATAAAAAGTTAACCGAGCATCAGCAGGGTTGGACCTGAGGGCAATGACAGCGTGGGCAGATGAGATCCACACGCCCAAGCCAAACTCAGAGCTCACGGCCATGGGCCACCCTCAGGCCAACTTCCCTCACTGCACAGCGGGGCTCACAACCTGGAGAAACCCGACCTCCAATGCACAGGCTCCCATGCAGCGGTGACACTCATTTCCAGCATTTTCCTCGCCTCAAAGGTAAAGCATTACATCCCATCACTGAAGGCGTCCAGACCTGACCTTATCAGGGGCTTCTTTGCCGACTGTGAGAGAAGGCACATCAACCCTGAGCTTTGACCCCTAGTTTAACTCCCGCCACCCTGTGTCAATCCCTTTCACCTCCATCCAACTCTCCACATCCACCCGTTAATTCTCCTCTAAAGATGCGAGGCCTCATTCCTGCAGCAACCCATCACCACCAGCAGCACACCTTGCCAAATTCAGCAAACCACATGCCCAGTTAACGAGAGGTGCAGTGAGAGAACTTCAGCAAACTAAACATATACAGATGAGCTAAGTTACAGGTACAGAGTCTCATGTTACCAATTAATTGAGCACAGGTTTAAAATATTTCAAGACTCTTCCAAACAGTCCCCATGTCACAGGCCACTCGCCCACCTCCACTCTGTCCCCACGCCCTGCCATCAGCAGGGTCCTCTTCCAAGATCCTTGGGCAGCCAGCACTCATTTTTCTTACAATGGGTCCCAAGGGCACGCCCATTGGAATTGTCTTACATGGATCCTCTGCGCTAACAAAGAAAGAAGGTCCTTAACTATTTGGGCCCCTGCCTCATATATGGCTTATCTCATAGGCATCCATCTGAGTCTCCCCAGTGACAGTCCCTAAACTAGATTTTCTCCCAAGTTTGCTTTTAACCCCAGTCCTCCATGCTCAATGAGATCATCCCAGCTTTTCCCAATTTTTTTCTGGACACAGAGGTCTCCTAAGGGTTAAAATTTCCTCATGACACTATTCAGCTCCACAGCTCAGCAAGGTAGAATGGCTCCCACCTCAGTACCAACTAATATATGAAAATCCCAGTTTAGAACCCACTTATTGGCTCAAACCCACATTTATTTCACATAACAATCAGCCTAGCCATCTTCTCCTCTCTGATCCACAAGTTATTTGGGTAAGTGGGTTTCTATTCCAGAGGCTGGCCTCTTTTCTAAAAAGCAATGTTACTTTCTTCATTTAAAAAACAATGGAGAGGGATCATAAATAGCACACTGGCCCCTACACAGAAAAAACAGCATTTGATAAACATACATCTTTTTATTGCTCTTGTTTGCCACTCAGACATGGGATATAATCGCATCAGCCTGCCTTTCTGAGAATTCTTGGCTGTGTTTTTAATCTAATTCAAGGGACTGGAGATAAATCATCAGGAAGGGTCCCAATGTTCCCAGGAAGAGCCGCAGCAGGGCATGCTAACTTACAGGGCAGGCAGGAGGGGTTACTGCAGTGACGAAGACCGCAGGCCAGTGCTGCCGTCTTCATGCCAGCCTCCAGCCTTCGGGCTGCAGAGACGAAAGACAGGCTCGGCCACAGGGAGGCAAGTCAACAAGAACACAGGAAGCACAGGGCAGAGGTGGGGAGATGGCCCCACTGTTAAAGCGTGGTTTACGTCTTTCACTGGGAAACAGACCTGTGGGTCTGCACAGCACCTCAGCAAAGACCTACAAGGGTACACTGGTGCAAGACCACATCAGAGGTCAGATTTCGCCCAAGTCACTGACGGAAGGAAGCAGCTGTGCAGTTACCCTTAAGACGGACACTGCACCCATGTGCCATCCACAGCCCCCTGATGCATTCCTACCTAGGAGAGAAAGGCCACTGGCTCCTGCCACTTAGCTTGGCAGTCAGAAGCCACCAAAATCTGGGGTTTAGACTACACCCCTCAACTCTTGTTTCCCTCCCATTTGTGGTGAAAACAAACACAGGCCTTCCCCGTTACTACAGCTTCTCTCCTTGGAGAAGTAGGGGTAGTCTACCACTGGGAAGGGGCGACCTCCCACAACCTATAAGAGCTACGCACTCTAGTACACTAGACAAGGGCTGCATGTGGCTATTCAAACTTAAATTTAAATTGAGTAAAATTAAATGAAATAAAATAAATTCAATTTTCAGTCATACCAACCACATTTCAAGTGCTCAGCAGCCACATGTTGCTGGTGGACACACTGGACAGCCCAGATACAGAATATTCACCACAGAGAGATCTACCCAAAGAACCATATTGGGAGATCTGTCACGAGGCCAAGAAGGTGGGTCTTCCAGCTCTTGGCTAGTAGCAGTGATATGATCATGGATGTTACACTGTTATTAACAATTACCCACAGACAACAGATTATGTCATGCATTTTAACTCACTATTGCAGTTGTGATCACTATGAAGTCCTGTCCTCATAGAACTCCCCAAAATGCACAATGCATTCCTCAGGTTACAATAAAAAACCCGAGGGTTTCCCAATAACACAGAGTGAAACCCAAATCTTGACCTTACCAGCAGCCCATCCTATTTTCTCTGATTTATAGCATCATCGGCCACCTCAATGCTAGAAGGCTGCCCATGCCACTTCTTTGAAGGCACAAGGTTCACAGCTCGATAAACCAGTAAATTGGGTTAAAATTAACTGTGGCTCATTTTAAACTGAGGGAAATTTATTTTTGCATTTGCAAGGCTGGATGAATATGCCATGTGCCAATGGATATCATGGTTGGTGTACCTAGACAATGCATCAGGATGGTTCTGTGCTCACCAACAAAAAGAATGCCTTAACCCTGCAGCCCAGGCCACTAGGAAAAATACTAATCCCAAAGAAACAAACCAAAAAGGAGTGCACTGTCCTTCAGTTTCTACAACTAAATCTTTAAAAAAATGGAAGGGCAATGTAATATCTCAGCTTTAATACATTTTTTTGTAGTCAATTATCTGCATCTAAATTCTAAACTCCAAACTGGGTATTGTTAATCCAGCCATTTCATGTATCAGTTGCTCAAAAGTGCAAACTCATTTTAATATGTGCCTAAGCAAAATTTAATTAGGAAGTAAACTGATGTTTTTTTAAAAAGACTAACTGAATATATAGCAAAGGAAAGAGGTTACTTTTTGGACTACCAGCTCTTCATATCAGAATGTGCCTGTGTGCACAGTGCAAAGGTGGGTCCATCTATATCTGACCCTGGAATCAAGAAATGTCAGTACAAAGGTGGTTGTCATCTCTAAGGAGAAACAAACCAAAATATGACAATGACATGCTCCAACAACATCCATCATTTTTCTTCGGGATGTTAGCTGCTGTTGGGACCTGGACCCCAGGTATCAGAGCTCTTTATTAAGCATTCCATTAACTTCATTTCACATCCTATAAAGAAAACACCTCAAAAAGAACACAAATTAAAACCAATATCCATGATCTTGATATTCTGATGTTCTCCAAACCTGGGCTCTACATCTCTAGGGAACTGTTCTCCAGAATGGCTTTTTATTTTATCCCTTAATTCTCCATTCCCTCACTCTTATCCCTGTCCCCTTTCCTCCCATTCTTTCCACATCCCCCAAGACAAGACAAGCTATGAATGAACTAAACAGCAGCCAGAGACTGAGCTGCATGCAATAAGAGGTGCCAAATGGAACCAGGAAGTTTTCAAGGTCACATCCCTTATCGAGCCAACCCAACACGCCAAGCAACTCTTCACCCACTTAGAAGCCAACTTGAAACAGTAAATGCTTTGCCTTCTCATCTTTTGGAAGCATTCAGGTTAAACATCTTAATTTCAGAACCAACCAACCAATTCTTTCCCAGGCAAGTGTATCATGCAAGAATCTATTCCAAAGAGATCTAAAGCTAAACAGAATGCCACCCCCAAAGGAGGCTCTTTGTCCCAGGACCCTGTGCTGTAACAGACACTTGATTTTGAGTCTCAAATCAGGACACTAAATACTCCCTGACCTCTAAAAAGCAGGAATTATAAAGAGAGAAGGGAAGGGAAATAAACCTGTAAATCCTGTTAGGCTTTGCACTTCGTTCCAAAGGATTTTTTCGTAAAACAATACATTAACAATATCATGAGAGCCCTAAAAGAGGGGATACCATGCAGTAGAATCCCAGCTCATCATTCAAAGTAACCCCCAGGATAGCACAAGGAAAACGGGGCTCCTCTATCCACCACCCTCACCATCAAGTGAGCCAACTCACTTTCAGTCTCCACTTGGCCCTCCTTATAAACACCTGTTCTAGAACTTAGATGTGCTTCCCACCCTCCAGGCCTATCCTCTCCCATGTGAACAGTAGGTCCACAAATATTCCTGAAGGGATCCTAAGTGCCAGGACACAGAGAAGAGAAAAAGACTTGATCCATGCCCTTGAGGAGCAAATAAGGAGATGAGACAGTTAAACAAGTATAACACAAGGCAGATAATGCTGTGCCTGAGCTCAGAAGAGCTCTTCCCTCTAAAGCCTGGGAACCCTAGGAGGCAGTCCCTGAATAATGAAGAATGGAATAGGGCAAGACCATTTCAGGCAAAGGAGAAAGCAAGCATGGTGGCACAGAGACATGGAGCTGACAAAATCAGACAGAAACGCCGTGTGGCAAGAATTATGGAATCCCGTTTTGGACTTGGCCTTTGTAAGAAGGGGCTCAACTCCATAGGTTAGTGAAGCCAGAGAAAAAGAACTGGCTACAACACAGGGCTCTTTCTCAGATGCAGGATATCCCTGCAAAAGCCCTCCTTGCTCCTCTCTTGGAAGCTGGTGGCCAGGCAGCTTCTGCTTCTAGCCTTAGTCTGTGCTACCAGGCATCCTCAACCACACTCCACGGTCGTAGGTCAGAAGCTGCAGAGTATCGGAGGCCACTGACCCTTATCACTCCATCTCCCATGCCCTCCCATATCAAACAACCCACCAGCATCCCACTGTAGAGCTGTGACGGGTTCACAGCACCCACGTTTACTTGTTCCTGTTTGGGAGAGTCACATGCCTTATTTGCACTGCTTTATCTCCTTCTCAAGTTGTAAGTTTTCTGAAAACAGGGATGAAATATTCCCTGCCCCCACCTGCAGCCCCATCTCTTTACAGAGCCACACTCAATTCAAGCAATACTATGTGAAATTCCATAGGTTTAAAAGTTAAAGGGAGGGAGTACAAAGTGGGACTTGGCTTAGGACTAGAAACAGGACGGCCATATAATCTATAGTCCACATCCTGACGCAAAAGTGAAGGCAGCACTTCTCATAACAAGCAGGGACAACGTATAAACCAGGTCTGTCTAAGGGAAACAGGCAAAAGGTCACTCTTGCTAAAAAGGTCATTCCAAATAGATGTGAATTTCTCCAGAACTCCAACAGAGGCAGGTCAAGTCCCTTCAGTCACTGATTCCTATGCTCAAAACCCGAAGGGTCTGCACCAGATAATCCTTATGGCAGAAAGCCCAGTACCAGGAAGTGCTTCCTTCTATCTAACTCAATCCTGAAAGATTCAAACAGCCGAGCCAGCATGGCTCAGGGGTTGAGCACCAACCTATGAACCAGGTGGTCAAAGTTCATCTCCCGGAAGTCAGGGCACATGCCCAGGTTTCGGGCTCGATCCCCAGTAGGGGCCATGCAGGAGGCAGCCAATCAATGACTCTCTCACTACTGATGTTTCTCTCTCTCTCTCCCTTTCCCGTCCTCTCTCTGAAATCAATAAAAAAAGAAATCAAATTAATCCCATTTTTATTACCTCAGGGCTACAGAGAACAATGGCATAGGAAGGTAGCCTCAGAGGAAAAAAAATAACGCTCCCCTGTGTCCTCACTTTTGGTAGGAATTCCTCATTATTTACTGGACTGCTGGTTCTCCATCCTTCAACTGAACCAAACTCAATCCAGCTGGCTGAGGAATATAACAGCCGAGAGTTAAAGTCACTCCCAACGAGAACACAGCTCATCTTTAACTTGCCCCAAGGAGCTTTCACAAACCAAACCCAAGGAAGAAATGGCACCTGTGTGCCTATTTTTGAAACCAGGAAAACTCTTCCCTCAGCCAAAACTATAGCTGCAGAAGACCTGGGTTCTGGAAGGGACTGTCTCCCACCCCACCCAACTCCATGCCCCCAGAGAGCTGACTGAAGTTCACAGCAGAGCTGGGCCAACTGAGACAACTCAGTGAACAAGGGGGCCTCTCTTCCTCCACCCCATCAGGATGCTGGCATCTCTGCTGAGAGCGAGGGCCTTACTGACTTCAACAGCACACACACGAAAGTTTCATATGGGAATGGGGAGGGAAACAAGAACCTGAGGGGTCTGTACCAGGGAACAGAGGGGATGGAGCAGGCCGGGCCAGCTGCCCATGCCCACCAGCAGTTACGTGCCCACAGGCACACACGGGCCCCAGGTGCTGACAACAGGCGCAAGTCAAATGCTCACACCCACTCACCACCATCCCTACCCTCTTTATAGCCACATACATGCACGAGTTAAAGGAGGTACTTAAGAAGCATTATATAAAGACGGGGCAATTGTGTGGTCACCCAAAGGTCACTGAGACAGTACAGACTCAAAGTTAAAGAGCAGGCAGCCCTGCCCATGTGACCTTGGGCTAGTCACTTCACCGTCCCCAGCTTTGGTTTCTTCAACAAAATGACACCATAGGGTTAACCAATGTCACCACAATAAATTTAACTTAAAAATTTTCAATGACGCCATTGGGTAAGACCCTTTATAAGGTTCTTCCTGGCTCCAAGGCCTGAACGTTTAACTCTATTTCCTGAAGAAATGGCTAAAGAAAAATCAGTGAAGAGAAGCAAAACTCATTTTTATTTTAAAAGGGAACGTTTTGACTGTAGAAATGGTGGAGTTGACCGCCTCCACTGGTCCCACTTTTTTCTCCCCCACGGGCTTCTAGTTTTGCTGATGTCCATCTTAATTAACCTCAGGCTTGGGAGCCTCATGAAACAATCACACGGACAAACTGATTTTGCCAATGCTAATACTAACACACAAACTCGGTGTGCAATCTCTAGCAGTAAGTCTGGCCATAAAAGTGAAATTCATGTTATTCACGACCTAATAAACCCATTTCCCGGATAGAAATCTCTCCCAGAACAATGCTCAGCAAATTCTACCAGTCTTTCAAATCATGAGGGCTATTCCCATCCGAAATGAAGTGAATTATGCTGACGGGCGGCGGCGTGGGTCGGACGCCGACACCGCCCAGACCCTCGCGGCTACACCTCGGTGCCAGCTTTCGGGTGTGCGCGGCGCCGGCGGTCGCGGCGAACGCGCGGAGCCCCGGCCTCGCCGTCCCGCAGCCGCGCGCCCGGCCCGCGCCCGCGCGCCCCGGCAGGCCCGTCCGCGCCCGCGGAAAATGGGGCTGCGCCCTGCGGCGCTCGCCCGAGACGTGCGCTGCGCCCGAGGGTCGCCTGGAACGCCTTTGCCAAAACCCACAGGCGGCGGGGGGCGCGCGCAGTTCCGCTGCCCCGGCTGGGGGGGGGGGGGGTTTGCAAGGAAGCCTCCGGCGGCGCCTGCACCGCGGGGGCCCTGCAAAGGATGGATGCGGGGCGAGGAACTGCGGGCGGGGGCGGCTGGAAGGCGGGGTGCGAGCGCTCACCTGTCCGTACACCTCGATGGGCTCGGGCTGCAGCGCGGCGCTCCGTGGCCGCCGGCGCGGCTTCTCGCCCACCCCCCGGGGGTCCCCGCGCGCCCGCAGCGGCGCCTCGCGCGGGTCGCCCTGCACCACGAGGAAGCCGCGGTCCTGGGGCGAGGGCGCGCGGCCGCCCAGCCGCGCCGGCGTCCAGCCCGCGCCGAGAGCCCCGGGCGGCAGCAGGGCGACCAGGGCGAGGAGGACGGGGAGTCGCGGCTCCCTCCTGCTGCTCCGCGTCGCCATGTTCGGCGAGCGCTTCAGCAGGTGGCGCCGCCGCCAGGAGAGAATGCGCAGCGCGAGGCGGACGGGCCCAGGCCGCCCGCGCCCCCGCCCCGCGCCCGCCGCGCCCGCCGCCTCCGTGCCCCGCGCGGCGCTCGGCGGCGCCGTCACGTGTGAGGCCGCAGCGCCCCCCGCGCACGGTGTCTGCCCGCGGCCGCGCGCGACGCCGCCCCTCCCCTGCGGCGGACGGGAAACCAAGGCACGCGCTCCCCCGCGGCCCGCGGCGGGTGCCTCTGCCGCCCGGGTCGCGCGGAGGCTGTCCCGGCGGTGACCGGCCTCCCTCCCGGGTGCACAGCCCGCCGCCGCCCCCCACAGCCCCCGGCCGCATCCCCACCACCAACGGACAGCCGTGGCCGGAGAAAACGAGCTCGGGGAACACAGAGGGCACACGGGAGTCCAGATGAAGCTGCCCCCGTCGTGAAACTCAGAGTGTCAACCACTCTGGGCCCCAAAATGTACTTGAAGTGGCCAAAGCCACACGCAGGGCCCCAGCACAGTGGCTTGCTTGGGATCCCCCAGGGCGCACTAGCAGAGCCGCTGACCTCGGCGGCGAGTGGGCAGGTACAGCCTGCAGCCAGGAGCGCTGGAGGCCCGAGGGGCAGACACCGGGGAGTGGGAGGACACACTTTCAATTAACCCTAAATTCAGCTTGAAGATCCAGACCCTCTGAACCACCGGACACAAAACCTCTGCGGTTGGAGCTGCTGAGGCACAGCCAAGGTAAATAATTTTGGCAAGTTTGTGGGAGCAGCCAAGGTCTATCCACTGTGGTCTCTATTTCATTTTGTGCTTCGCTGTGCTCTGGACTTGGATCGTGGGTCGTGATAAGACAGAAGGAGCAGGGCTGAAGGAGAGACGACTTCTATAGCAGCATACAAGCCCTTGGTTCAGACGAAGGAGGGCCTGGTCAGTTCAGGTCTCCCAAAATGCTGCGCACGCTCAATGAACCACAGTAGCTTGACTCCTAACCCTTCTCTCTCTAGCAGAGCCGCCTTCCCCTACCCAGCACCACCAGTGACAACCTCCAAAGGGGGGACAGCCTTTCCTCACCGCCCTAAATTCAGCTTTCTACCACTCCCCCAACCCCATGCCTAATGTGCTGGGGACCTGGCCTAAGGTTCTGCAGTCCCCACCTCCTCCCACCCCAGCTTTTCTTCCCCAGTTTTTGTCTCCACCTCAGCATAATTTCAGAACCACCTAGTTCTCCCCTCCAAGCAGATGGCTTATCCCCTGGGAAAGCCACTGAAACACTGCCACCTCCTCCTTCCCATCTAGACCAGAGCTGTCTTGTCAGCGCCACCTTACCAAGAGTGGACCACCCTGTGGTCTCCCGAGACCAGTAGCAAAGACACCTGTACCCTCCATGTGACACCAAGGGAAAATGAGAGGAATGTGGCTAGAGCCAGAGCACCTTAGAGGATTCAATTATTGTTATTTTTTTCAACATATATTTAATGAGAACCTTCTCTACAAAAGCAAGTGTCAGAGGCCCTGCAGAAAACACGTGTCCCTGAAGTGTGGATTGGAAGATAGGGAGCTGCTTTTCCCACATAAACTGCTGACTTGAGGTTCAGATGGCAATTTTCAGGGAAGGATTAGTAGGGCAGGGCCAGCTACTTGCTGATTTTGATTTTGATTTGCAACTTAAATGCTGGAGAACTGGCAAGAATGCTCAAACATGGTTAATGGACCCCTGAAAGCCTTCCCCTTTAATTGTCTACACTCCATGCCACTCTCAGGTAGATAATCTGCGAACCCCAGACTATG
Organism: Miniopterus schreibersii; assembly: GCF_964146895.1. Lineage (NCBI taxonomy): Eukaryota > Metazoa > Chordata > Mammalia > Chiroptera > Miniopteridae > Miniopterus > Miniopterus schreibersii. Next base: position 1,197,378 of record NC_138122.1, on the reverse strand, counting down.
TGTGCCTTACGTCCACATGGCCCGGTGGAAAGCACACTGACTCTTAGATCAGAAGGTCCCCTTTCTAACTTTGGGGACTTGGCCAAATAAGCTCTCTGAGTTTCAGTTTTTTCATCTGCAAAATAAGGATCTTAATCCCTACCTATCTCACAGAATTACTGAGAGTATCAAATGAGAAAATGCACATAAACTAAAAATCACTGTGCAAATTGTGAAAGCCCCATTTAGTACTGTGTGCAGCTGGCATTAGAGGCATGAATTCCAGTCCTGGCTTTGCAACCAAGTTACTGCGTGATTTTTGTCCTGGTTATCTCTGAGCATTGGTTTCTTCCTTTGTGAAATGAAGAGACCTTGTAGCCCTGATCATTCCCCACCCCCATCAGGGCCCCCATCCTGGGCATGAGATGGGAGCAGCCACAAAAGAGGCCTCCCAGGGCAGAGGTCAGAGTTGAATTGTGCAACTGAACAGGGTGTTCCTCCTAGCTTCAAAACCAGATCACTGAGGTGTAAACAAACCTCCACTTCCTCCAAAATAACATTCAAGTTGGGGTGGGAATGAAGACAGAGAGAAGGCAAGGCAGTCTACCGTTCCCCTCTACCCCAACCTTCATGGCTTTGCTCCTGATGCTGCGCAGCATCGTGAGGAAAATCAGCATGCATAGGAATGTAGTACTAGACTCACAGCTGTGTATAAAAAAGCCTTGAGCGTATTGTCGGACTTCAAACTGCCTTCTGACCTTCTGCTCATCCTAGGCCTTTCTGAGCTAGGGCTGGAGATGAGGCTAGGGAAAAATCACCCAGGGGTCACAGTGTGCCACATTTTTATACAGATAGAGGCATGTTTAAAATAGCAACAAGACCAACCATGAAGAGAAGGGGAGAAAAATCTGAAAAGCCTAACTGGACTTTTTTCTGTTCTCGCTCCTCTCATGGACTTCCCAAATGCTAGGACCTGTCTGCTCACTCTCCCCCAGTCCCTGGTCTGAATTCTATTCCTCCTGCAGGTTCCAAGCGGCCTCCTACTTCACCTGGCCTAGCTGACATCCGCTGCCTTTAAGGCTTTGAGTGCCCTGCCTTCTCTGATACCCTCTGGTCACATTACTTATTTAGCCTCATCTTCCTCTTAAACTACAGGCAGCAGGAGGGCAACACCAGGGTTGTACCCCAGGTCTATGGTCCCAGTGCCCAGCATAATCCTGGCATATGATGGGTGCTCAGTGATATTCATAGAATGTATGGACATGAATGATGGGGGCTGGGGTTACACCCCCATTTGCCTTGTGATGTGGGTAGGGGAGTGGTTAAAGGGCCAATGAGTTGAATTTCAGAACTTTTCTTACCACATTGCCCTACACCACTCCTTTCAAAGCTGGACTCTGAGTCACAGCCAGACCTCTGAGCCGTTGAAGCAGGAAAGGGACCTCCCAACAAGGATTGGTGAACTTGAGTTCCTCTTCTACATCACCTTAATCAAGTAACTCCCATCCATCTCACTAGCCAGGGTAAGAAAGAAATGTCCTCCTGCCCCAGAGAAATAGCTCTTCCTCCTGCTATTGCCAAAAATCCCTTTAGTTAAGGCAAAGTCCAGGATAATTTATGAGTTTTAAAATACGTATGCACCCAGAGTTTAGAGTAAGCAATTTATAACCTCACTCTTGAATTTCAAAGAGGAGGTTCTAGAAATAGTACTTTTGCACATCAGTGATTTACATTTGCATAACATTGTAACTGCATTGTCTACCAGATTTCAGCTCACAGCAAGCCTCTGAAGTGGGCTAAAGCAAGCATTATTGACACCTCTATTTTAAAATTTTGAGAATTAAGGTTTAAAAAGGAAGATTGCATGACTTGCCCAAAGTCACGCAGTTTGGTGAGGATTAGAGTCAAACCAGGTTCCCTGACTTTTTCTACAACACCTGATACCTCTCTTAGGAAGAGAGGAGAGGAGCTGGTATTTCAGGTCCTGGGTGCGGTGGGGCAGTAAGAGCCAGGGCAGGAAGACAGGTTGCCCAAGTCCTCCCCTCTTTCAGAGTTTTGCCCTGCTTTAACCCTCCTAAACCAACACTGTCCCTGCCCCAGGTGCCTAGATGCTCAAGTGGAGAGTAATGTTGCAGAGCTCATGAGTCAAATCCTGTTTTCTATACTTTTCCAGAAGACAAATTTAATGAGGGATTTTGTTTCAAATTTTCAAATGAGGTTTTTTGGTGCCATAACTGTGAAGGATCACAGGCTGGTTCCACTGCTTAACCTGGGTGTCTTGCCTTAACTTCTCAGAACCCAACTTCTTGAACTTTTATAACAAAGTACAGTATTTAGGTCTTTGTGTATGAAGCGACAACCTGACCAGCTTGTTATTGTTATGTAGATACCAGGACAAAATGCCCTGAAGTCAGAATGTTTTGCTAAAGGTCACTAGGAAGTTATCTCCTTCCCTATGAATATAGACTAGGATTCTTTGAAAGCCCCTGAAAAATTACATATCAAAGGCTTATGAATCCTCCCCTGTGAGCCTTTGCCAGATAGTAACTGGCACAGCACATCTTTGGGCACTAGAGTGCCAAGAGGCACCCCCAGGCAGGTTGGACACGACTCAATTAGAGTGATGCTTTAGTTCAACAGGTGCTCCGAAGTGCTCTTGGGGATGTTAAAACTGGGAAAGTAGATGAGCAGGCTGGTTTTTGGCCCATCTCTGCAGTACATTCTCAAGGGACTTAGGATATTTTTTTTCTCCTTACATTTTTCTGCACCAGGAAAAACAGATTAAAAATGCTGCCCCCTCTGGCCGCCATTGTCTTGATTCTGCCCGGATTCCCTTCAACAATGCCACAGCCCCTGTAACCTTGATTTATGTCTGTCTTGATATGATCCTGTCCTGACTTCCATTAATAGCAAATATTTTGGTACCTACTTCCTTGTCTTTTTGTCTTTTTTTTTTTGTCTCTATGTCATTTATTTCTGCTCTGATCTTTATTTCTTTCCTTCTACTTACTCTGGGCTTTTCTTGTTGTTCTCTAAGTTTTTAAGTTGTAGGGTTAGATATTCTATTAGAAGTTTTTCTTGTTTTTGAGGTAGGCTTGTAGTACTATAAACTTCCCTCTCAGGACTGCTTTCATTGTGTACCATAGATTTAGAGTTGTTTTGTGTTCATTTTCATTTGTTTCCAGGAAGTTTTTTATTTCTTTCTTAATCCCTTTGGTAACTCATTCATTGTTTAAAAACATGTTTTTTAGCCTCCATGTGTTTGAATGTAATTTAGCGTTTTTATTGTAGTTGATTTCTAATTTCATGCCACTGTGGTCCAAGAAGATACTTGATATGATTTCAGTCTTCTTGAACTTGTAGAGACTTGTTTTGTATCCTAACATGTGGTTTATCTTTGAGAATGTCCCGTGTGCATTTGAGAAGAATGCATATTCTGAGCTTTGCGGTAGAATGTTCTGTAAATGTCAATTAAATCCATCTGATCTAGTGTGTCATTTAGGGTCACTGTTTCCTTGTTGATTTTTTGTCTGGAAGATCTATCCAGTAAAGTCAGTGGGGTGTTAAAGGCCCCTAGTATGACTGTATTGCTGTCAATCTCTCCCTTAAAGTCCTCTAGAAGTTCTTTTTATAAATTTAGGTGCTCCTATATTGGGTGTATCTATGTTTATCAGGGTTATATCCTCTTGTTGGATTGGTCCCTTTAGTATTATGTAATGACCTTCCTTGTCTCTCATTATGGTCTTCATTTTGAAGTCTATTTTGCCTGATGAGTATTGCTACCTCAGCTTTTTTTTTTCATTTCCATTTGCATGGAAAATTTTTTTCCATCCCTTCACTCTCATCCTGTGTGAATCTTCTGTTCTGAGGTGGGTCTCGTGTAGACAGCATATATTTGGGTCATGTTTTCTTATCCATTCAGCCACCCTATATCTTTTTATTGGGGCATTTAATCCATTTACATTTAAGGTTATTCTTGAAAGATACTTATCTACTGCCATTTTGTTTCTTTATGCCTATGTTTCTCACTCTCTTTATTTCTACTTCTAATTACAGCAGTCCCTTTAACATTTTGTAGTGATAAACTCCTTTAGCCTTTTTTCATCTGGGTAGCTCTTTATTTCACTATCTATCTTGATTGACAATCTTGCTGGATAGAGTAGTCTTGGTTTCAGATCCTTGTTTTGCATTACCTTGAATACTTCATGCCATTCCCTTCTGGCCTGTAGAGTTTCTGATGAGAATTCAGCTGACAGCCTTATGGGGGCTCTTTTGTAGGTAACAGCTTGCTTTTCTCTTGCTGCCTTGAAGATTCTCTCTTTGTCTTGAATTTTTGGCATTTTAATTATGATGTGTCTGGGCATGGGCCTCTTTGGATTCTTCTTGCTTGGGACTCTCTGTGCCTCCTGCACTTGTGTGACGTTTTCCCTTGACCAGGTTAGGGAACTTTTCTGCCATTATTTCATCAAACAGATTCTCTAACCCCTGTTTACTTTCAACCTCCTCTGGCACTCCTATAATACGAATATTGTTACGTTTCATGCTGTCCCACAGCTCCCTTAGACTGTCCTGTTTTTTGGTTTTTGGTTTTGGGTCTCTGATTGAGTGATTTTTTTCTACCTTGTCTTCTAATTCACTGATCCGATCTTCAGCTTCCTCTAATCTGCTGTTTATTTCTTCCAGTGTATCCTTTATTTCTGCTATGTCATTTTTCATTTCTGACTAGTCATTTTTCATCATTTCCATATCATTTTTCATGCTGTTGAATATCCTTACAATCAGTATTCTGAACTCTATATCTGAGAGATTGCTTATCTCCATTTCATTTAGCTCTTTTTCTGGAGACTTCTCTTGTTCTTTTATTTGGCACTTGTTTTTTGGCTACTTTTTTGGATTTGTTTCTAAGTATTAGATAGATCTGCTAGAACTCTCAGTCTTTTTGGAGGGTCTCTGGTATAGGCCAATGTCAGGCGCAGTTTTTGACTGGCCCTGAGTACCCTGTTTGGAACTCTCAGCAACCCTAGGCTTGAGGTCTCCTCTGCTGGGGCTGGGTGCATTTGGACAGGACCAAGATGCACATCAAAGTCTGCTTTTCTAAGGCCTGTTCCGAAGCTGATCAGGCAAAGACTCAAAGCACCCTCAGGCCTGCCTCTGCCTGCAGGCTGATTAATCTGATTCTCTTAATGAGCCTCAGGCTTTAGAAGCTCCACAGGGTGGGGCCAGATGGTTGTTAGTAGGCTCTTAACAAGCCTCAGGCTGTAGAAACTCCTCTGGGCAGGGCAAGAGGCTTTCCAGCAGGGTGGGGCAATTGCTTCTCCCCTCAGGCAAAAGCCGAAAATTGGCCACCCGAGAAAGATGTCCTCCACAGTCTAGGGGAATGGCTGTGCACAGGAATCCAGATGGCTGTCCCCTGATCTCATTCTCCAGAGCCCAGAACCCCAGACTCCCCCACACAGCTTCAGTCCACTCCACTCCCCCTCTGCTGGAGCCTAAGGTGAGTGGCTGCACAGGAAACTTTGTGCGTTGGCTCTTTAAGAGGGTGCCTGCATTTCCAGCCATCTCTCCCTGGCAGGCACAAACCCTGTTGCTTTTCACAGCCAGATGTTATGTGGACACCTTTCTCAGTTCTGGTGTTCTGGGCCAGGGAGCCCAGCCTGGGGTTTAGGCACCAAAGTCTTCAGTGGGAACCCCCACAGCTGAGATCTCCCTCCAGACCTTCAGCTGCTGCCTGTGGGAGCCCGGTCAGCCCTCTCATGTCCCCACTTCCTACCAGTCTCTGTGTGGTCTCCACTTTTCCTCCTTGGTTATGAGGGTGCTCTCCAGCTGGTCTTCAGTTGGTTTTCAAGATGGTTTTTCTGTGTTTTAGTTGTAAATCCAGATTGGTCCCAGGAGAGTGTCAGTGTAGCTTCCACTCAGTCCTCCACCATCTTCTCTACTTCCTTTTCTAATTTATAATTAGGTTTTTGGATCTATTTCCCTATCTTGCACTTAATAGATTATATCCTGTTGAATTGAAATAAATAGCTTGGGCAGGGGGGAGAATTACCCCCACCTCTGCTACTCACATCCATTGGCAGTTAGTTCTGTAAGGAAGAACACTTTTGAATTACTGCTCCTGGAAGACAACTTCCTATCCTAGTGTTTACTTCAAAGGATGCTAGGAGGACAGCTGAGGTCCTGTCAGCATCGCGTGAGTCAGCCTGGCCAAGAAGTGAGTCGTTCTGACGGTCTGTGGCAGCTGTAACCAATAAGGACAACAAGGACTATCGTGGACCAATCCCCAACAGATTTATGGCTTAGAACCTACTTGGTCCAACATGGCAACTAATTTCACCTTTTGGTAGCTCCTAGGTTCATTTTACACTCATTGTAATATATTAAAACAACATGCCCCACTCTCATAATCAGAAAGGGAGAGCATATATAAGGACGCAACGTGGCCTCCGGGCTCTTTCAAGAAGTCCACCCCTCCTTCCTGGAAAAGTCCTGAGTATTCCTCCTGCTTATTGACTATCCTACCCCTTGATTAAATAAGCCTCAATAAAAGGAGTAAATTCCACTGGATGCGCTGTCTGTTGAGTAGCCACTCTGTCCCACTGCTTTACTAATAAACTCTTTCACTGTAAACTCTATGCTGACTCCCATCTGAACCCTTTTCTGTGTGAAGCTAAGAACCCACAGTGGGTTGGGGATAAACAAAAATAGCAGGAATATGTGAATACAGTGTTAAATTAATTAAACAAGGAGGCCATTAGACTGAAGTGGCTCTAATGCATGGAGGCCTACCTGAACAAACCAAAACCTAAGCAAAACCAGTCACAAGCCAATGAAGCTTTAAGCTGTATCCGACCAGAGTTTCTTTTCTTTGCTTTCACCTTTCTTTCTGTAGAAATATTTCCCCTCGCTCCTGTCTGGGGAGCATTCATAATATGCCCCAGGTTACCTTTTAACAGAAAGAGCTCTGTTATTTAAAAAAAAAAAAAAGGATGCTCATGGGTTTAAGGAAGGTGAGACGGGGAGAACTTTGTGCAGAATGAGACATTTGGAGCTGTGGTTTTCAGTGGGGGAGGGGGGCTATTCCATCAGCCACATTCTCCACATCGCTGCTTCATCTGCTTCCTGCTGCAGCACCTGACGGCATCTGTGGACTGTGCATGGGATCTTTCACAGGGCACAGCAAATCGTCTCTCTCACTGTCCGCCGTTTCCAAATCCATCACACAAAACTGTACATCATGTCATCAGCTGAATTAACACCTGTTCAAATGATCATCCCACCAGACTCACAACTGCAAGTGCTTTTAAAGAGGTCATGAATGAAGGAATACATTCTCTCAGAGCACTTAACAAATTATACTAAATCCTTCACACCAAATAAATTACTAAAACAGTGATTAGGGTTTGGATCATACCAACAGATCTACTCAGAGGCAAATACCTTCTCATCTGGGGTTTGAAACAATGCCAGAGCGAGACTTCCCAGCAACCTATACTGAGGGCCAGGTGGGAACCTCTCCCTTTCAGTGGTTATTTAAATAAGAACTTAAATGCTAAATTGGCAGTGAATTTTGTGTTTAAATTTTCTTTGCATTCTAACATTATGTAAATGAACCCCCCCAAAAGAGCAAATTAAGACTATCCTTAATTCTAAAAGGCTTCTATTCTGAGCGAATGACGCCATGGAGTACTGCACAGTCCGCCGAGCATGGAATATGACTCCCACTCCCCCAATCTGCCTTATTCACCTCCCAGTAGGGGAGCACCCACTGTGTCCTTGTTTTTCCTGCCTACTAAAGTCAGATTCAAGCTTCCACCCCTCTTCTACTTCATGATTTAATCTTTCCGAGAACAGTTATTCACATAAATGGAACCAGAGGTTGACTTGGGCTTACCAGGCATCAGGGAGCATCATGGAGACTGGAGGCGTTAGTTTGGACACTCAGGAGCCCACTCACATAGGTTTATATCCCAGATGTGCCACTGACTAGCTCAGACACCTTCTCAGAGCATAATTTCCCTCATCTGTAAATGGATTGCCTACCTCTGCAGGCTTAAAGGACTACATGAGATTATGCACATCCAGGGTTTAGATCAAACCGTGGCACAGAAAACTTGTTCACTAAATGATACCTACTGTTATTGTGGAAAGTTCAGGTTAAAGATATTGTTGCTAAATCATCTTGACCAGCAACTGTCAGGTTTTTATTCAGGTTTGTATGTGTCCCTTTGACCTCACAACCAGGTGATATGTTGCTTTAAAACCTCAAATTTGGTTCTGTCCCACACACAAACATGTCTTAGTAAACAGGCAGGCCCTGCTCTCAGGCCTGTATCTCACCTCTAAACCCTGCAGAAAACAGGGGCCCCAGGAAGATGAAGCACTGTTCTGAAGCCAGGGACCCACCAAACTCCTGGTCAAGTCAGGCAACAGAGTCCACTCAGCACAGGGCGAAAGATCAGGTGAGGCTGCCCCAAGCATAGCCCTGGAGAAGTTAGCCTGCTCTTTACTGGATTCCTGTAGCTTGTCCATATAAGTCCATTCAGGCACCCTATTTCTTAAGCAGTATCAACATAAGAAATGCTCAAACCTGTAGAGAATTTTTTTATGAGTTTATTTGAGCTAAACTGATGACAATTGCCGGGAAGCAAAATCTCAACAGATTGAGAAAATGCTCCAGAGAATGGTAATTTTGCACCTTATATTAGACATCACAGTCAAAGGAGGAGGCAGAAAGGGTTCTATGGGTGATAGATCAGGGAGATGAGAGAAAGCAAAGTGGGAAACCTCTGGTGTTGGATAAAAAGTAAAATGAGTAGACACACTTCTTTTACATAGGTGGGTGCAGGATAGTTAATAGTTAACAATGAACTCAATAATAGTGATGAGGGCATTTGTGGTCTCTGCTCTGGTGTAGTACTTGTGCTTCGAGGGGACCAGAAAGAAGATTATTTTGATATTCCAAAGGTATGTTATCAGGTATGTTATTGTAGATGCAAAAAAGGCAACAGACGGCTCAGTTAAGGTGAAGATTGATCTTTATTAGGGAAAAATACATGACTAGGACATGACTACCCGTCATAATCTGCTTTTAATTAGGAAGTGTTAATTTCAGACCATCCTATGTGGTTACTTTACGTCTCTGAGTTTGTAAGGCCTCCATGCTGGCCTCCCCTGAGCTGTCAGGTTAGTATGTGGCCCCTTTTCCTCCACAGCAGCATTGATTTCACCAATGAAAATTTATTTCTAGTATTTTTAATATCTCGTATGTTACTTCACACATCATCTGATTTAGATTTAGATAATGATGTTGCAAGTTCTTGGTGGAGCCAACCACCTGGGCAGCATGGATCCCTGACCAGGGTGCTTCAAATACTGGTCCCACTTAGAGCAGGAATCCTGCCACGGACCCTTCAGATGCTAACTGTATACTCCCACATTAATTAGAGTTACTTTATACACAAGTACCTGACATTGTTTATATTATAGTATTTAAAAGTAAACTACGGACAATATAGCAATTGTGAATAAGGAAAACCTTCCATCATCAATGGAACAGGAGAGCTATCTAAACTATTCTGATTTGTAATAAATGTACTGTATACTTGGTCTTCATCTCATTTCTGGCACAGAGCTCCTAAAACCCTTGGAATTTCCAAAGTGAAAAAAGCAATGAAGATGTCTTTTTTTATTCAAAATAAGCCCATTTCGACCTAAAAGGAATTTATGTTAATGAGGTGACTTTTGGAAAGCCCCTAGGTAACTTTAGGACAGAGCCTGGTTATCAGAAAAGCCAACCAAGATTAGGGGGCTGGAGGTTAAATTATTTGTCAATGGCCGACGATTTCATCAATCATACCTATGTAAGGAAACCTCCATAAACTCCCCAAAAGGTGGGGTTCCAGCAGCTTCTAATTGGTGAACATGTAGGGATGTGGGTGCACCAGAGAGGGCTTTGAACCTCTGTGGCATTCTCCATACCTTGCCCTGTGCATTTCTTCCCCCTGGGCTGTTCCCAAGTCATATCTTCCCACCCCTTTTTTTTAAAATTATTTTTAAAATTTTTCAATTACAGTTGACATACAATATTATATTAGTTTCAGGTGTGCATCCCAGTGATTAGACATTCTATAACTTACTGAGTGGTCATCCTGATAAATGTCATACACATCTGACACCACACACAGTTATTAGAATATCATTGACTATATTCTCTGTGCTGTACTTCACATCTCCATGACTATTCTGTAACTACCATTCTTCCAACACCCCTCCCATCTGGCAACCTTCAAGATGTTCTTTGTATCTATGAGTCAGTTTCTGTTCTGCTTGTTCATTTATTTTTATTTTTAGATTCAATTGTTGATAGATATTGACATTTTATTGTTCATATTTTTAATCTTTTTCTTTTCCTTCTTAAAAAAGACTGCTTAACATTTCATGTAATACTGGTTTGGTGGCAATGAACTTTCCCTTTTTTGGTCTTTGAAGCTCTTTATTTCTCCTTCAATTGTAAATGACAGCTTTGCTGGGTAGAATAATCTTGGTTGTAGGTCCTTGCTTTTCATCACTTTGATTATTTCTTGCCAATCCCTTTTGGCCTGCAAAGTTCCTGTTGAGAAATCAGCTGACAATCTTATGGGCGCTCCCTTGTAGGTAACTAACTGCCGGAAGCCATTCCATCCTTGCTGCTTGACACAGTCCTTCAAGGAGGAGACATCTGCACAGCAAATGCTCCATGACACTTGGTGTGTGGCATATCCTTCTTTCTGTGCTTGTTCCCCTTCCTGACGCTCTGTGTCCTTACCTGAGTCACTTCACCAGAAAAGGGTTCTGCCCTAGCTGGAGACTTTTCCCTAGCAGGGGAGTTGGATAGAACTGGAAAAGACAATGATTCCGTAAAAGCCCCAAGTATTACAAAGATATCATGTGGCGCCTATAAGGAAATTAGACTCAGACTGTGAGCAGAAGAGTTAGGACTTGTTAGGCCCACTACCCCGGGGACCTTCCCACCAGGGAAGAGGCCTGGGTTGGGGCCCCTGCTGACTCGGCAGCACAGGGCAATCCACAGGGAGTCCACCAGTAAGTTCCCACTAAGGAATGTTTTACTGGGGGATGTTTATATTAATGGAAAACTCTGGGAATCCCCACAAGGAAAGAGCAGTCTAGGAAAGAGATTATTTCAATCTACACCTGAGCCCTTATCATACACAGGATATTACAATGAGGACGGACTGCTGCGGGGAATGTAAATGGAGAGACTAAGGCTAGGTGCCAGACAGGCGGTCAATCACCATAGCTAAAAACAATCACACATTAGGACTTGCATAACCTTTACATAAGAAAAGCTGGCTTAGTTATTCTCCTTTTATCTATATGGTAGAGCAATAAAATAGTAACTTCAGAATATAAAAAACTAGAGATTAACCTGTAGAATAGCCTATAGAAATATAAACAACAGATAAGACTAAAATTAACATACCTAAACAGATGTAAATTCTTTAGCAAAGGTCAGATAAGAAGGTATAATCATTAACTGTGAAAGGCAAAAACAGAAATCGGAACAAAGCATGATGTCATGTTGTTTAACCAGCAATAAAATCAAATAGTATAAATACAGTTGTACAAGGCAATAAAAAAAGGAGAAGCTGATTGTCCTGATGCTCTGAACGCTGTCTCCGTGTCCTTCATTCTTCGCCGACTCTGTCCACACCTTTGGGGACCCCTGGACCGCTGGGGCTGGACTCCAGCAACTAACTGCTTTTCTCTTGCTGCTTTTAAGATTCTCTCTTTGTCTTTAACCTTTGGCATTTTAATTATGATGTGTCTTGCTGTGGGCCTCTTTGGGTTCATCTTGTTTGGGGCTCTCTGTGCTTCCTGGACTTGTATGTCTATTTCTTTCACCAGGTAAGGGAAGTTTTATGTCATTATTTTTTCAAATAGGTTTTTAATTTCTTGCTCTTCCTCTTCTCCTTCTGGTACCCCTATGATGCCAATGTTGGTACACTTGGAGTTGTCCCAGAGACTCCTTACACTATCTTCATATTTTTGGATTTTTTTTTATTTTTACTGTTCTGATTGGGTGTTTTTTGCTTCTTTATCTTCCAAATTGCTGACTTGATTCTCAGCTTCATCTACTCTACTGTTGATTCCCTGTAAATTATTCCTCTTTTCAGTTAGTGTAGGCTTCATTTCTGACTGGTTCTTTTTTATGGTCTCTATGCCCTTTTTCATGCTGTTGAAATCCTCACTAAGATCCTTGAGCATCCTTATAACCATCGCTTTGAACTATGTATCTGGTAGTTTGCTTGCCTCCATTTCATTTAGTTCTTTTTCTGGAGATTTCTTCTGTTTTTTCATTTGGATCCTGTTTCTTTCTCTCCTCATTTTGGCTGCTTTCCTGTGTTTGTTTCAATGTATTAGGTAGAGCTGCTACATCTCCCTGACTTCACAGAGTGACCTTGTGTAGTTAGTGTCCTGTAGGGCTCAGTGGTGCAGCCTCCACAGCCACCTGAGCTTGGTGCTCCAGGTGTGCCCCTGTGTGGGCTGTGTGCACTGACTATCCTGTTGTAGTTGAGCCTTGATTTCTGTTTGCATCACTGGGAGGGATTTGCCCCCAGGCCAATACACTACAAGGACTAGATGTGACTACAGTGGAGGAGCTGCTGTGCAGGAGCTGGCCCTATGGAGCAGGACTTGCTTCAGTGGGGCTTCAGTGCTCACCGACCCTGCCCCTTAAGTGTGTCACTTGTGGAGGTGGTAGGGTTATAATCCAGTGTGGTCTAAAGCTGTTCACCAGGTGCACTGGCTCTGGGGCCTCCTGAGAGGTGCAAAGTCAGCCACCACCTGTGCCCTGCTAAGCGTCAACCAGCACAAACTACAGAGCAATCTGTAGATAGCTACTTGTGTTGGGCTTGGAGGTACCCTAGAGAGGCCAGGCTGTGAACCAAGTCAGGCTGCTGCTAATTATGGGCCAGGGGTCACTTAGCAAGATATAGGGAGTACACAGAGGCCAGCTGCTACTTGTTTTAGAGATTTAGGAAAGTCTGAAGCATGAGGCAAGAGAGGCCAATTGTATGGAAAAGCCACTGGAAATGGGCCTGCAACTTGGGTGGGGCAGGGTCTCAGAGAATCACCAGGATGGGGCAAACAATGTGAGTCAGGTTGGTGGAGACTCAGATATGGTGCCTGCCTGTTGGTTCTATGTGCGGAGGGCTCATTAAAGGAACAGTGGCCTCTGCCAGCATTTTTGCCTGGCAGAAAGCTGTCCCCTTCCCCACTCCTCCAGTTCTTGCCCTGGTGCCAGGCAATTCAGTTCCACCCTTTATGTCTCTGGTTCCTTTCAAGCTGCTGCCCAGTGCTGGCACTTAGAGGGAGTGAGTCTGAGTAAGTCCTGTGGGCCCTTTAAGTAGAATGCCTGGGGCCCCAGGCATTCAACTGCGTGGATCAGCAGTTGAGCATCAACCTAGGATTGAGGTTCAATTCCTGGTCAGGGCACATGCCTGGGTTTTGGGCTCAGTCCCCAGCAGGGGTCATGCAGGAGGCAGCTGATCAATGATTCATCATTGATGTTTCTATCTCTCTTTCCCTCTCCCTTCCTCTCTTCCTCTCTCTGAAATCAATGTATATATATAAATATATATGAGAGGAATGCCTTGGACTCTAGCAGCCCTCTGTCTCCCTCAGCCTCAACTCCCACTGGTTTTTACAGCCAGAGTTATGGGGGCTTGTCTTCCTGGCACTGGAAGCCTGGGATGAGGGCCCTGGTGTGGGGCTGGGACCCTTCACTCCTCAGGGGGGGACCTCTGCAGCCAAAATATCCCTCTCGATTTTAAACTACCACACATGGGTTTGGGACCAGCCTGTTTTTCTTCTCCACTCCTCCTACTTGCCTCAATGTGGCTTCTTATTTAAATTTGTAGTTGTAGGACTTTCATTCAGCTGGATTTCAGGCAGTTCTGTAGTTTAGTTGTATTTTTGATGTGGTTGTTGCAGGATTTGAGTACCACTTTTACCTACTCTGCCCTCTGGACCAGAACTCCCCAAGTCATATCCTTTTGTAATAAACTGGTAAGTAAAATGTTTTCTTGAATTCTGTGACCCAATTAATTTTATTAATTTGAGTAGGAAATTAATAAAACCTCAGGAGGGGTCATGGGAACCTTCAATCTACTGGTGGTTGGTCAGAAGCACAGGTGACCAATTAGCATCTGACATGGAGGGGAGCAGTCTGAATGTTTAACCTGTGGGATCCCATGTGATCTCCAGGTAGACGTTAGTATTGAGATAAATTGTAAGGCACCTTCCTGGTGTCACAATATTGCTCATTGTGGAAAGCCCACAATTCTGGTGTCAGAAGTGAAGTTGTATTGTTGTGGAGTATGTGGTATAAAGTAACACACATGAGGGTTGTGCTTTTCTTTAGAACTGTGGATTCTCCTTCAGCGGGAATGTTCACACCTGCAGTTTATTTAAGGTACTTCAGTCTAGACATGATATATCACTGGGTCAGTTTAGGCAAAGCCCCAGGACAGTCATTTGCCCCCATCAGGAATTTATTCGAATCAGAAAGTCCACCTCTAGAGGTAGCTAATACAGTGTTTGGGGTATTCTAACCTCAATCAATAGAAGTAATTTAACAAATATTCAAAATGGATTTTCATTAGTGGCTTGTTAATTAGCTTAATGAATATTAGAAATGAACTCTCATTAGTGAGTTTAGAAATATTCAAGATGTGGCATGTTAAAAATACTGTATAGACCCACCCATCCATTGCATGAACAGGTGTAGGAGTATAACAAGTCCTCTAGCCTCAGAGATGGCAACAGAATCTTGTTCTCTAACTAATCCTGTGCTTGGGTCCAAGGATTCTGGTTACCTGTTACCAACTTTAAGTGTGTTTGCATGTACTAAAGCACATTCAAGTAAGGTGTGAGGAGAACACCTAAGAGAGATGAGACTTACTATGCCTTGTTATTAATAAATGTTTAGTAATTGTCTGCATGTGTGGCAGAATCTGCCAAGAGAGTTGCTGCTGTTAAAATCTGGCTGTGAGGTTATGCACACTGGGCAGCTTAAACAACAGAAATTTATTTCCTCATAGTTCTGGAGACTGGAAATCCAAAATCAAGGTATCAGCAGGGTTGATTTCTTTTGAGGTCTCTGTCCTTGGCTTGCAGGTGACCTTCTCACTGTGTCCTCCTATGGTCATCCCCCTGGGTACACTCACCCCTGGTATCTGTGCCTATTCTTATAAGGACACCAATTACATTTGATTAGGGCTCAACCTAAAGGTCTTATTTTAACTTAAT
Organism: Miniopterus schreibersii; assembly: GCF_964146895.1. Classification (NCBI taxonomy): domain Eukaryota; kingdom Metazoa; phylum Chordata; class Mammalia; order Chiroptera; family Miniopteridae; genus Miniopterus; species Miniopterus schreibersii. Next base: position 1,182,090 of record NC_138122.1, on the reverse strand, counting down.
CACCTCTTTAAATACTTTATTTCCAAATGTAATTACATTTCATGGTACTAAGGGTTGGAACTTCAACACATAGTATAATAGCTAGCATTTTGAGTGCTCAACGTACTCATATTTTATGTACATTATCTCATTTAATCTTCACAACAACCATAAGAAGTTGGTACAATTATTATGACTATTTTAGGGTTGGAAAAAACAAGACCTAGAGAGGTTAAGTAACTTTCCAAAGACCACACAGCTAAGAGATGGTAGATTTTGATCTCTAACTTTACAGCCTGTGCTCTGAATTACTGTACTATCAGCTATTAATATTCAGTTACTCTTCTTATTTTCCTATTTTAATACAGTTTTAGTTTTATATTCTCACACAATTGACTAAAAAGGCAAACATATATACACCTATACATATTTAATAATATTACCTGACACTACCATCCATCTGAAGGCAGCTTTTTTAAATTGGAGGCATAGTACACAGGATAAAATTAAGAGTTTTGAAAGTTCTCTTTGAACATATTTTTATTTCAAGATAAAATCGTAGATGGAATATAAATTTGCTTTCAGTTTGACAGGTGTCGGTTGAATATCAATCTGGCTGACTGAATATCATAAGTGGTCTACAATGGCACATGTAGTAGGATATTTTAAGGAGAGTTTAATAAAGCTGCATTTACAAAGTGTGAAAAGTTTGCAAGAAATAGTGTGGTATTTGAGCCTAATGACTGGGGGGAATTCTTACCTCCCCTAGGCCTGAAGGGACACAGAGAAGAGGTTACTAGAAGCCAGAGAGGGGAGCTGTATGGAAGGCGGCTGCCCACAGGAGCTGGGGCCTTCGGCACAGGGACATGGTTACCCACAGCTTCCTGGAAGGTAGGAAATTGGGGAGATAGTCCCCCTGACTTCTTTTCTTTGCCACACTATGATCTCCTAGTGCCTCCAATGGGCCAAAGACAGCTGAAAGCCAGAGGGTCGAAGATTCTGTTGACGTGGTGCATACGGTCAGCCTCTGGGAGCACAGAGCAGGGTGAGAAGGGACGAGACTGTCTTAAAGGCAAATGGATGATAGCCAGGAAATTGATTAGGACCCAAATTAGGGCATGTGCTTTGTGATAAAACTGAGTTCCTGAGCCTTACGAATTAAGAACCAGCTCCTAGATCTGGGGAATCCCCAAGTGCAGATCCCTGTAGTAGACTAAGTAGTTGGTCGGTCTGACTGCTATAATCCTCTCCATCTCTCTCCGGATCATTTAAATTCAAAAAGGCCTCTGACCCAAATTGAACCAGCCCACAGTGTTGGTCTCCTTCCATAACCAGCTGGCACACTGAGGTGCAAGTGCTGAAAGTCCCTCCCAGCTCAAATGCAGTCCCACCTGGCCCCACCTCTGGGTGGCCTGTTTGTTGTTGTAGCCAAAGGCTTCCTCAGGAAATTTCACAATCCCGTCTGCTCAACAGACATCAGCCCTGAGGTAAGCTTGGAAACGTTACAAACTTGAGCAACAGTCGGAAAACCTAGCTCCTGTTTCTGGGCTTGTGCAAAGCATATGTCATTGTATAGGCAAGGAGGCAAGACGCTGGAGCTGATGTGTTCATTTAAACCGGCAGTGGAAGTGTAAACATGTCAGTCTACTTCAGTTTCTGTTCTTTATCCTTAGAAACCACCTGAGGCAGGTGTTACAAACAGTTGGCTCATTCTCTTTCCTTTTACTTGTATCTCACCTCACAGGCCTCACCTTGACCAGGATGTCTCACCGTAATTCTTTGCTCAGCTTTGCCCCGGATAACACTCCGTGCATTGTTTCTTTCTTTCTGTTCTGTTCTCTATAAACAATGTCCTTGTCTTGAGTCTCATTTCTCACATCTGATTGGAAAAAATGGAAAGAGAGTAAAAGAAAAACTCACCAACTAACTGTTGCTAAGTTACGGATGCAGTTCTCAATATATGCTCCGTCCCTTACCAGCTTTTGGATCATAGTTTTAAAACCTCCCATTCCCCAGCTCAGTGGCCTGAGTCACCTTGGGCTGCAACTCGGAGGATTGAGGTCAGGCTTTTGAGCAAGAGGGACCCATAATCTGGCCTCTCACAGCACTGTTTCTGAAAGCAAGGATTTCCCCATAACACAGCCACACGCACCAAAGAGAATAGGAGGGGATGGAGAAATGAATTCCTACTGGGTACTGCATATGTTTGGCATGGTTTTGGTTTATTTAGACAAAGCGACCAAGGGGAGAAACTGTTGCAAAACTTCAGCATAACTTGCTATGGTTTCCTACCTAGTTTCTATGTCTGCTAGATTAGTCCCTTGTATTTTCTTTGGATCAACCATACCTTCATGTTACAACATACTCCATGGTCTACTCTGCTTACACCTTAGTGAGAATGAACCCATTTCCCACTCTCTTTAATGAACATTTGCTTCTTGACTCACCATGTCCCTTCCTCAGTATCCCTGTACATGGTTTTAGAGTACACTGTGATAGCAACCTGAGAAAACACACATAGCAGAAGAACCAGTATTTTAAAAATTCTCACAGAGCAGTTTCTGCATCCTTCTGCTTCCACTGAAAGTATTAGTATTAATGAGCCTTAAGCTCATCAACTAATGATAAAACAAGAGTAGAAAGGACTCAGGTTAAGTACGAAGAACATTATCCTGGCTGAAGACAGCAGAGACACTGAAACAGGTCACTGAAGAGTGCTGTAGGCTCCTCTTGCCAGATAACCTGAAAATAGTGGTCGGTTTGGTCAGTTGGTGAGCTTGGGCTGGTTGGAGTATCTGGAATCAAGAGAAAGGGCAAAATGATTTTGGCAATTTCTTTCTGGGACACAGTAGAGTGTAGTGATTAAGAGCATGGACTTTGGAGTCAAGCAGACCTGGAAATGAAGCCCTGTTTTGTCACTCACTAGCTGTGAAGTCTTTTATCACTTACTAGCTGTGAAGTCATTTTCTTTCATTCAGTTCACTTCACACGGAACCTGATGAAAATGCTACTGCTGACAGCTTGACTGTTTCTCTTCATTTTTATAGTCTGGCATCACATGTTTAAAGAGCTAGAATCTTTGAGGTGGAAGGAACCTTGGCATCATTTAGCCCAGGGTGAATGTTGTGCTGTAGATACCCCTTGGGTAGACACAGAGCTCGCACTTCTGGGAGGATGCTTATAGGGAAGTCTCGCTGGTGCTGTGGACTCTGCAGACTCTTCAAGAGGGCAGAGTTGATGAGAAGCGGTGGTGGGAGGATGTTTAGCAAAGGAAATGTGCAAACAACCCACGCTCTAAGATTCAGAAACAGAATGACTAAGGGCTGGGGTGTCAGAGGGGAAGTAGAGAGAAGGCTAGATAGGGAAAGAATTTCAGAAAAGAAAAATATAAACATTGTAAAATACTTCAAAGTGTTTGGTAGCATAACTTTCCTTATCTGTTTTCTCATCTAATTTCCTTATCTAGTTTCTAAGCAGATGTTTATATATTTTATTTATCCTTACCTTCTGAGATAGAAGATAAGGCAAGTTTTGCCTTTTCTGAAATGAATGCTTCGTTCAGGATCACATATGTCAGGGTCTTAGAATACAGTGTTTGACAATGGCTCACACCGAACCGTCCACAGCGTCTCTGACAAGCATGGAATCAAACTTGAATACTTCCAATGTGAAGGAGCATAACACTGGGAGAGGCAACTAATTGTATCCTTTTATTTATTTAACTTTATTTTAATTGGGGTATAGTTACATAGAGTAAGATGCACAGACCTTAAGTGTAGTTTGGTGAGTTGTGACCAATTATCTGTGTATCCAGTGGCTCCATCAAGTTGTAGAAATTGCCAGCACACTGAAAATTTCTCCACGCTCCTTTCTATTACCCACCCCTCCCTCCACAGGCAACCACAATTTTGATTTCTGTTCCCATAGATTAATTTTGCCTCTTTCTGGACTTCACATAAGTGAAATCATTCAGTGTATGTACTCTTTTGTGTCTGCTTTTTTCACCTATCAAGACTGATACTAACCTGCCTCCTTTCCAGGGGAAGCGGGCGAGCTCTGACTCCCGACTCTGCCCCGCTGCAGAGCAGCGGCGCTGAGAGTAGGCCCGGCGCCACCTGCCCATGAAGACTGAGTGTGAAATTTACTCTGTACAAGAGCAAAGCTTACAGGGACTAAAATGTGACTACTTCTTCCGGGAAGTAGGTGGATTCCAGAAGAAAAGGGGGTTGGATAGGGAAGGAGAAGAAAGGGGTTAAGGGACAAGGCTAATAAAAATTAGAAGAGAGCAGTAGGGTCGAGGGAATGTCCATAAGTGCCACCCTCTTATATCTAAGAAATAAGGTCAAACTCCTGGTAGATGGTTGCAATAGATTGAGTGGTTGTGTGTCCCTCCCCTTTCCTCCTCCCTCAATTTATATGCTGAACTCTAATCCCCAATGTGCTGGCATTTGGAGGTGGGGCCTTTGGGAGGTCATTTTGTCATTAAAAGGGGCCCTTATAATGAGGTTAGTGTCCTTCCTGATAAAAGAGGTCACAGAAAGTTCTCTTGGCCCTCTCCCATGTGAGGACACAGCAAGAAGTCGGCCATCTAGGAGCCTGGACCTAAGCCCTCACCGGACAATGAATCTGTTGGTGCCTTGATTTTGGAATGCCCAGTCTCCAGAACTGTGAGAAACGAGTGTTGTTTATAAGCCACCTAGTCTGTGGCATTCTGTTATAGCAGCTCAACAGTACAGAGGGAATAAATTAAAATAGGCATAATGCTTGATCTCCCACTGTCCCTCTCCTCTGGTATTAGTCAGGAGTCTTTTGAATGTAAATCTAGAAACTAAAACTTAGGTTAAGTGTTAAGGGAATTTGTTGGCTTCTTGTAAAGGAAAATCTGTTTTCCTCCTCTACTCACCACGACTACCACATTCCCGGTCCCCAAATGGAGGGGTTGAAGTACTTTTCCCACCACAAGTGATTCTGCGATACCGGCTGGGTGTTCGCAGTTCAGTTTAGCTCTGCCTCTGTCTACCTTAAGATAGTGTCAGATCCCATGGGTTAAAGGCTGTTTCCCAAGACTGCCTCCCTCCCCCAGCCATTCAGATGATCGCAAGTCCAGGTTGTTAACGTGTGCTTTTGATCAACTGGCTATACATCAGAGGTTCCCATGACCATCTCGGGTTCACTGAATTTGCTATAGCATCTCACAGAATCAAAGAAAAACAATTTTACTTGCTAGATTACTGGTTTATTACAAAAGACATTAAAAGATATAAGTGAATAGCAGATGAAGAAATACATAGGGTGAGGTCTTTAAGGGTCCTGAGCACAAGGGCTTCTGTCCCCATAAAGTTCAGGATGCACCATCCTCCTGCATATTCATAATTTCTGGTTCGCCAATCCAGAAGTTCTCCCAACCCATCCTTCTGGGTTTTTATGGAGGCTTCATCACATAGGCAGTATTAATAAGATCACTAGTTATTGGTGATTAATTTAATCACCACACTCTCTTTCCTCCTTGGAAGTCAGAGGGTTGGGGAGTTTCAGTCATCTAATCGCATGGTTGGTTCCCCTGGCAACTATAGGGGCTTTCCAAAGTCATCTGATTAATATAAACTTAAGTGTGGTTGAAAAGATCTTTTTTATTTTATTATTATTTTTTTTATCTATTGATTTCAGAGAGAGGAAAGGAGAGGGAGAGAGAGATAGAAACATCAATGATGAGAGAGTCATTGATTGGCTGCCTCCTGCACGCCCCCGACTGGGGATGGAGCCCACAACCCAGGCATGGGCCCTGACCAGGAATCGAACCCTGATCGCCTGGATTGTAGGTCGATGCTCAACCGCTGAGCCACGCCCGGCTGGGCGAAAAGATCTTGTTATAAATAACAAAATATAGCTTTATCTCTGTTATCATTTAAGAAATTCCAAGGATTTTAGAAACTCTGTGCCAAAAAATAGAGACAAAGACCAAATCAATACAGTCATGTGCCACCTAATGATGGGGATATGTTCTGAGAAATGCATCCTTAGGCAACCCTGTCGTTGTGTGAACAGTACAGAGTGCACTTGTGCAAACCTAGGTGGTATAGTCACTACACACCTATAGTTTATTGCTCCTACACTATAAGCCTTTATAGCATATTATTGTACAAAACAACACGAGATTAAATCAAGCACAAGAGAAAATGACGCAGTCAAGACATGTAGTAAGCACAGGATGTATGAAGCCGCCCTAGTCGTAACACAGCATGCTGTCTTACAGTTTTCTAAACATGTAGAAAGAGCACATTCTAAAATAATGATAAAAGTATAGCATAGTCAATACACAAACCAGTATCATAGTCACTTATTGTCATTATCAAGTATTAAATACTGTACGTTGTTGACTGAGCTAGACTTTTATCCTATTGGCAGTGTAGCAGGTTTGTTTACACAGCGTCATTACAAGCATGAGTAATGTGTTGTACTGACACTTTACCAGGGCTACGGCATCACCACTTGATGAAATTTTTCCATTTCATTATAAACTTATGGAACCATTATCATATGTGCAGTCTGTCATCGACTGAAATGTTGTTATGCAGTGCATGGTTATATCTTCTTATAAATCACAATATTATACTTCTATAATCAAGAAGTCAAAGAGGTGACCTGACTTCAGGCCCAGCTGGATTTAGGGTTCAAATTACAATATAAGGACTATGTTTTCACTGTCTCTTGCTTCTACAGGCACGTTCTCTCCAGATGACAGTGAAGATGATCACCAGTTGGCCCTGGCTTGTATCATCCTGAAAGGTAAAGAGAGAAGAGAGAACCTCATCTTAGCATATCATTTAGTCTGCATAAGTTCCTGAAGAGGACCTCGTGAGGTCATATGCCAGTCTTGGTATATCCAATAGGATGGGGTATTCTGGTTAGCTGAAGACACATGCTCTCGATAACCACGTAGTGTGAGAAAAAGGCACTTCTCAGAAGGAAGGCTTGAGAACAACTACCCACTCTAGTCTCTAAGTCCACTTGGCTGAAGATTTTTCTAAATTTTCCCATCAAAAGTGGGTTTAACATTGGTGGAGTTCGATGTGTATTCAGTTTGGGAAAAGGAGCACTATGGGTTCGATAGCATTGAGGAGAGGCCAGAGGTCACTTTCTCTGCCTGGTTGCTCTCAGAACTCCTTGTACTTCAGGGTGGACCATTGATTGGGGATGACAACCTACCTGGTGGTTACAGTCTAGATTTTAAAATTGAAAGGGGCAGTGCATTGAACCATCTCCCCAACTTAACTTCCCGCTGCCCTAGATAGTACCTAGAGACACACCTGTGAGACAGAAAAAGAAAGTGTCTTGGCACAGACTGGTCATGAACAATTATTACTTTCGTATGTTTATTCTTGCATACTCTCAGTTCCTCAATCTGCCTTTATTTTCTGTTGGGCATAAAGCCAAAAAGCCAGAATGAAAAGAGGCCATCGCCATATTATTCATAATTCCTCTGTGATAATTCCATGCTGCCCCTTCTTCTTCAGTGATGGGATTTTCTGAAAGCTGTCTTTCATAATACATCTACTAGATAGTTTCAATTTTTTTTTTAATTCTTCACCCAAGGATATTTTTCCATTCCTTTTAGATAGAGTGGAAAGGAGGGATGGAGAAAGGGAGAGAGAGAGAGAGAGAGAGAGAGAGAGAAATATCGATGTGAGAGAAGCATCAGTTGGTTGCCTTCCACAGCTACCCTGACCAGGGCTGGAGAATGAGCCCATAACCCTTTGGTGCAAGGGCCAACACTCTAACTACTGAGCAACACTGGCCAGGGCTAGATAGTTTCAATTTAATGATAAACTTTTAAAATTAATCTTTATTGTTGAAAGTATTACAGATGTCCCCCTTTCTCCCACGTTGCCCCTTCTACACGCCCCCTGCCCCAGGCCTTCACCACACTACTGTCTGTGTCCATGGATTATGCATATATGCATATAAGTTTTTTGGTTAATCCCTTATAATCCACCCACCCACCTCTGCCTTCCCTCTGAGATTTGTCAGTCTGTTCCATGCTTCTATGTCTCTGGATCTATTTTGTTTATCAGTTTATTTTGTTCTTTAGATTCCACATATGAGTAAGATTATGTGATACATGTCTTTTTCAGGCTGGCTTATTTCACTTAGCATAATAATCTCCAGGTCCCTCCACGCTGTCTCAAAGGGTAAGAGACCCTTCTTTTTTATAGCTGCGTAGTATTCCATGGTGTAAATGTCCCACAGCTTTTTTTATCCACTCATCTACTGAAGGGCGCTTGGGCTGTTTCCAGATCTTAGCTATTGTAAATTGTGCTGCTATGAACATAGGGGTGCATATATTCTTTCTGATTGGTGTTTTGGGTTTCTTAGGCTATATTCCTAGAAATGGGATCACTGGGTCAAATGGTAGTTCCATTTTTAATTTTTTGAGGAAACTCCACACTGTTTTCCACAGTGGCTGCACCAGTCTGCATTCCCACCAGCAGTGCACCAGGGTTCCCTTTTCTCCACACCCTCGCCAGCACTTGTTTGTTGATGTATTGATGGCAGCCATTCTTACAGTTGTGAAGTGTTACCTCATTGTGTTTTTTTTTCTTTAAAATTTTATTTATTTAATTTTTTTTTAAGTTTTATTATTGTTTAAAATATTACAGATGTCCTTTTTTCTCCCCAATGACCCGTTCCACCCCGTTCCTTCCCCCTCCCCAGTCCCTCTCCCCACCATTGTCCATGTCTCTGGGTTGTGCATAGATGCATATAAATTCTTTGGTTGCTCTCTCCCCCTCCATCCACCCGCCCTCCTCCATCCCTCTGACATTCGTCAGTCTCATCCATGCTTCCATGTCATTGAATCTATTCTGTTCATCAGTTTATTAAGTTCTTTAGATTCCACATATAAGCGAAATCATGTGATATTTGTCTTTCGCTGCCTGGCTTATTTCACTTAGCATAATATTCTCCAGGACCATCCATACTGTCCCAAAGGGTACGAGATTCTTCTTCTTTACAGCTGCATAGTATTCCATGGTGTAAATGTCCCACAGATTTTTTATCCACTCATCTACTGATGGGCACTTGGGCTCTTTCCAGATCTTAGCTATTGTAAACTGTGCTGCTATGAACATCGGGGTGCATATATCCTTTCTGATGAATGTTTCAGGATTCTTAGGATACATTCCTAGGAGTGGGATCACTGGGTCGAACGGCAGCTCCATTTTTAATTTTTTGAGGAACCTCCATACAGTTTTCCACAGTGGCTGCACCAGTCTGCATTCCCACCAGCAGTGCACTAGGGCTCCCCTTTCCCCACACCCTCGCCAGCACATGGCGTTTGTTGATCTATTGATGGAGCCATTCTGACAGGTGTGAAGTGATACCTCATTGTGGTTTTAATTTGCATCTCTCTGATTAGCGACATTGAGCATTTTTTCAAATGTCTCTTGACCATCTGTATGTCCTCTGGAGAATTGTCTATTCAGGTCCTTTGCCCATTTTTTAATTGGATTGTTTGTCTTCCTCTTGTTCAGTTGCATGAGTTCTTTGCACACTTTGGAAATTAGCCCCTTTTCAGATGCATTGTTGGCCAATATGTTCTCCCATACAGTGGGTTTCCTTTGTATTTTGAGGCTGATTTCTTTTGCTGTGCAGAACCTTTTTAGTTTGATGTAATCCTACTTGTTTATTTTTTTTGTTTCTCTTGCCGTAGGACATGTATCAGTGAAAATTCCACTATGTGAAATGTCTGTGACTTTACTCCCTATGTTTTCTTTTAAGATTTTTATGGTTTCGTGACTTATATTTAAGTCTTTTATCCATTTTGAATTTATTCTTGTGTATGGAGTAAGTTGGTGATCTAGTTTCATTTTTTTGCATGTACCTGTCCAATTTTCCCAGCACCATTTATTGAAGAGACTGTATTTACTTCATTGTATGCTCTTGCCTCCTTTGTAAAATATTAACTGACCATAACAGTGTGGATCTATTTTTGGGGTCTCTGTTCTGTTCCATTGATCTATATGTCTGTTGTACCAATACCAGGCTGTTTTGATTACAGTAGTTTTTTATACAGTTTGATATCTGGTAAAATGATCCCTCCAACTCTGTTCTTTCTCAAGATTTCTGTGGCTATTTGGGGTCTTTTTTGGTTCTGCATAAATTTTTAGAATATTTGTTCTAGCTCTGTGAAATAATGTGTTGGTATTTTAATAGGAATTGCATTGAATCTATAGATCGTTTTGGGTAGTGTGGACATTTTAATGATGTTCATTCTTCCAATCTATGAACATGGTATATTTTCCACTTGTTTATACCTTTCTCTATTTCTTTTTTCAGTGTCCTATAGTTTTCAGAGTACAGGTCTTCTACATCCTTGGTTAAGTTTGTTCCTAGGTATCTTGTTTTTCAGTTGCTGGTAAATGCTATCTTTTTTTTGTTTCTCTTTCTGAGAGATCATTGTTGGTGTATAAAAATGCTGTCGATTTTCAGATATTAATTTTGTATCCAGCTACCTTACTGAATTCGTTTATCAAATCTAGTAGTACTTTGTAGAATTCTTTAGGGTTTTCTATGTACAATACCATATATCTGCAAATAATGAGTTTTACTTCCTCCTTTCCAATTTGGATACCTTTTATGTTTTCTTCCTGTCTGATGGCTGTAGCAAGGACGTCCATTACTATGTTAAATAAGAGTGACAAACGCAGACAATCCTGTCTTGTTCCTATTTTTAAGGGAAATTGTTTTAGTTTTTGCCCATTGAGTATGATGTTGGCTGTAGGTCTGCCATATATGGACTTTATTATGTTGAGGTATGATCCCTCTATTCCCACTTTGCTGAGAGTTTTTATCAGAAATGGGTGCTGGATTTTGTTGAATGCTTTTTCTGCATCTATTGATATGATCATATGATTTTTGTCCTTCATTTTGTGTATGTGATGTATCACACTTATTGATTTACGAATATTATACCAGCCTTGCATCCCCAGAATAAATCCCATTTGATCATGGTGTATGGTCTTTTTAATATATTGCTGGATCTGATTTGCAATATTTTGTTAAGGATTTTAGCATCTATATTCATCAGGGATATTTGCCTGTAGTTTTCTTTCTTTGTAGTATCTTTATCTGGTTTGGGGATTAGCATGATGCTGGGCTCATAAAAAGAGCTTGGGTGTTTTTCCACATCTTGAATTTTCTGGAATAGTTTGAGGAGAATAGGTGTTAATTCTTCTTTGAATGTTGGGTAAAACTCCCCTGTAAATACATCTTTTGTTTGCTGAGAGTTTTTTGATTACTACTTCAATTTCATTAGTTGTTATTGGCCTGTTCAAGTTTTCTGATTCTTCCTGATTCAGCTTTGGAAGATTGTATATTTCTAGGAATTGTGCATTTCACCCAGGTTGTCCCGTTTGTTGGCATATAGTTGCTCATAGTATTTTCTTACAATCCTTTGTATTTCTGTTGTGCCTGTTGTTATATCTCCTCTTTTGCTTGTTATTGTATTTATTTGGGTCCTCTCTTTTTGTTTCTTGGTGAGTCTGGCTAAAGGTTCATCAATCTTGTTTATCTTTACAAAGAACCAGCTCTTGGTTTTCTTGATCTTTTGTATTGTTTTTTTAGCCTTTATGTCATTAATTTCTGCTCTGATCTTTATTATTTCCTTCCTTCTACTTCCTTGGGGCTTTTCTTGCTGTTCTCGTTCTAGTTCTTTTAGTTGTTGTGTTAGATGGTTCATTAGATCTTTTTCTTGTTTCTTGAGGTAGGCCTGTACTGCTATGAACTTTCCTCTCAGGACTGCTTTTGCTGTGTCCCATAGATTTTGGGTTGTTGTCTGTTCATTTTTGTTTTTTTCCATGAAGTATTTGATTTCTTCCTTGATCTCATTGGTAACCCAGTTATTGTTTAATAACATGCTAATTAGCATCCATGTGTTTCAATATTTTTGAGTTTGTTTTTTTTTTTTAATATATCTTTATTGATTTCAGAGAGAAGAAAGGAGAGGGAGAGAGAGAGATAGAAACATCAATGATGAGAGAGTCATTGATCAGCTGCCTCCTGCACACCCCCGACTGGGGATTGGGCCTGCAACCTGGGCGTCTGTCCTGATCGATAATTGAACCTGGATCACCTGGATCCTAGGTTGACACTCAATCACTGAGCCACGCCCAGCCAGGCTGAGGGGTTTTTTTTAGTGATTGATTTATAGCTTCGTGCCATTGTGATCCGAGAAGATGCTTGATATAATTTCAGTCTTCTTGAATTTGTAGAGACTTGCCTTGTGCCCTAACATGTGGTCTATTTTTAATAAGGTTCTATGTGCACTTGAGAAGAATGTGTATTCTGCTGGTTTGGGATGAAATGTTCTGTAAATGTCAATTAAATCCATTAGATCTAGTGCATAATTTAAGGTCTGTGTTTCCCTGCTGATGTTTTGTCTTGATGGTCTGTCCAATGATGACACTGAGGTGTTAAAGTCCCCCACTATGACTCTGTTGCTGGTAATCTCCCCTTTAAAGTTCCCCAAGAATTTTCTTATAAATTTAGGGGCTCCTATATTGTGTGCATATATATTTATAAGGGTTATTTCCTCCTGTTGGATTGATCTCTTTAGTATTATGTAGTGACCTTTTTTGTCTCGTTATGGTCTTTATTTGGAAGTTTATTTTGTCAAATAAGTATTGCTCCTCCTGCTTTTTTTCCTTTCCATTTGCATGGAATATTTTTTTCCATTCCTTCACTCTCAGCCTGTGTCAATCTTTGCTCTCAGGTGGGTCTCTTGTAGACACCATATATATGGGTCCTGTTTTCTTATCCTTTCAGCTACCTTATGTCTTTTGATTGGAGCAATTATTCTGTTCCCATTTAAGGTTACTATTGATATATACTTATTTAATGCCATTTTTCCCCTTTATGCTGATGTACCTTTCTCTCAATATTCTTCTTAAAGCAGTCCTTTTAGCATTTCTTGCAATGCTGGTTTGGTGGTACTGAACTCCTTTAGCCTTCTTTTGTCTGGGAAGCTTTTTATTTTACCTTTAACTTTAAATGATAGCCTTGTTGGATAAAGCAGTCTTGGTTGCAGGTTCTTGCTTTTCATTACTTGGAGAACTTCATGCCAATCCCTTCTGGCCTGAAGTGTTTCTGTGGAGAAATCTGCTGTTGGTCCAATGGGGTTTCCCTTGTAGGTCACTGCTTGTCTCTCTCTTGCAGCCCTTAATATTCTCTATTTGTCCTTAATATTTGCCATTTTAATTATGATGTGTCTTGGAGTGGGTCTCTTTGAAATTCCTCTTGTTTGGAACCCTCTTTACTTCGTGAACTTTTGTGGCTTTCTCTGTCACCGGCCTAGGGAAGTCTTCTGTCAATATTTCTCCCAGCAGGTTCTCTATCCCTTGCTGACTTTCCTCCCCCTCTGTAACCCCTATGATGTGAATGTTGTTTTGCTGCTTGATGTTCCAAAGTTCCCTTAAAGTATCCTCATGCTTTTTAAGCGTTTTTTCTTTTAGCTGCTCTGATTGAGTGTCCATTGAGCCTGCTTTTAATTCCTTCCAGTGTATTCTTGATATCAGACATAGTATTCTTCATTTCTGCCGGGATCTTATTTATCATATCTAGCTCTTTTTTCATGTTTTCACTGAGTTCCTTGACCTTAGTGTCTTTGGTTCTCATTAATTTCATTGAGCATCTTTATAACCATTACCCTGAAGCCTATTTCTAATAACTTGCTTAACTCCATCTCACTACAATCTAATTTTAAAATATCTCCATCACTTATTTCCACCCTTAGTTCTAGCAATGACTTTCTGTCTCTATAGACTTGCCTTTTCTGTATATTTCATATAAATAGAATCAAATAGTATGTAATTGTTTGAGACTGGCTTATTTCACTTAGCATAAAGTTTTTTTAAATTGATTTGAGAGAGAAACATTGATGTACTCCTCCACCTACACATGCATTTATTGGTTGCCTCTTGTACCTGCCCCAACTGAATATCAAACATGTAACCCCTGAGCATCGGGTTGATGCTCCAACCAACTGAAGTTCCGACCTAAAGCAGCATAATGTTGTTAAGTTTCATCCGTGCTGTAGCCTGCATTGGTATTTCCTTTCTCTTTATTGTTGAATAATATTCATTGTATGAATATACCACTTTTACCCATTCATCAGCTTATGGATTTGTGTTGTTTCCAGTTTTTGGCTGTTATGAATTAAGCTTCCCTGAACTTTATTTCTTTTTTCATCAAAAAACAATCTTCTCAATTTTATCTTACCTCTATTCCTAGCAGCTTTGCAACACTGAAAATACTGTACTAAAAAAAAAAAATGTACTATAGGCTCTGGTGGTGATGCCCAAAAGAAAGATTTTTGAAAATTCTCTCTATACAGATAACACCATTGGACTAAGAAGTAATTGTTCTGAAGAAGACAATATGTATTTGATATATAAACTTAGGTACATTGCTTATGAAATAGTTAATCTCATGCTGTGTACAGCTTAATTATACCACTGCTGTGAATCTACAACAGGTTAGCACAGTACTTTGCAGGTGGTAACTGCTTGATAAATATTTGCTGATTGATTTAAAAAGACCTACAGCACTTCCCCTTAGAAAGTCAATATCATAAGTTTCAATGCTCGCCTGGCTGGCGTGGCTCAGTGGTTGTGCATCAACCTACGATCTAGGAGATCGCAGTTCGATTCCTGGTCAGAGCATATGCCCAGGTTGTGGGTTTAACCTCCAGTAGGGGATGTGCAGGAGGCAGCCAATCAATGACTCTCTCATCATTGATGTTTCTATCTCTCTCTCTCCCCCTCTCACTTCCTCTGTCTGAAGTCAATAAAGACATATATTTTTTTAAAAGTTTCAATGCTTAACAGCATTTTTCTATTTTGTGTAAACAACCAAAGTCCTTTGAGAAAATGTAACGTTATCCAAAGAGCCCCAGTTATCTATGGGGCGGCCACATTGATCTTCCTTTAGCTCAAGGAACCCCAGTGACAGCAACTGCTTTCTAGGCTTGAAGAAGCAGGAGACATTGCTGTTGGGCCAGTGGGAGCATGCAGTCAGCCAATGCATTATGTCTTCATGAGAAGGCAGGCGTTCTCTTGGCAAGGGTCTCCCCTGCCCCTTGCTGGCACAGTTTCTTAGAAAGCTGACTGGCCCGGATCCGACACTGGCTGACTTCTTCTCATGCGCTGCCTTGGACACTGTTCAGGTGTGTGTGGTCAGATTCGGGCTGTTACCAGGCTTCAACCACACAGAGACTAGAGCCACTTTGCGGCACTGCTTGCTGACATTTCAGCACCTTATTGGCTGTGAGAAGCGACTAATGTGTATATGCCTGTGGTCTGTGGGCTCTGGAACAGCACTCAGTGAAAGCCCACCTTTAATTGGACAAATGAACCATCTTCCTCTGGGTTTTCCTGTGCTTGAGAAAACAGTGCATTAGAAATGCAGCCTGAGTGTCACCCACCAATATGACCTGTGTGCCTCCTCCCCAGGAGCACTGCCAAGGGCAGGAGAGCGAACGGGCCCTTCAGAACCGTCCCACCCCGTCAGCAGTCAGCTCTGTTCTACCTTAGTGTGGTCAGAAATTGTTTCTATTTTAATTTTCAAAGTACCTTCATACATCCATTAACTCATGTCATAAGCACACATATTTAAACTTAACATAAAATGTATTTAAACAATTCTTGTCTACCACAAAATATTACATTTTATTTAGTAGATATCAATTAAAGATTCAATACACTCAACATCTTATTGTTTCCTTATTATTTGCTTATCTCCCTTAAAAAAATAAAAAACCATATGTACTGATTAGTTAATGAAAAGGGTTTTCAGTGTTGGTGCTGTCTTATCAACATTACTCTTTTTGTTTTGTTTTTACCCTCACTCAAGGGCATTTTCCCAGTGCTTTTTCAGGGAGTGGAAGGGGGGGAGAGACATCGATTGGTTGCCTCCTGCATGCACCCCGACCAGGACCGGGGTCAAGCCTGCAACCGAGGTGTGTGCCCTTGGCCAGAATTGAACCTTGGACCCTTCAGCCCACAGGCCGACGCTCTAACCACGGAGCCAGACCAGCCAGGGACAACTTTATTCTTATAATATTATAATGGTCTCTACTTTTGGCTCACCCACTGTAGGACACATTTACGTTGTTTTCCCAGCACCCTTTCCTTCTGGAAGGAGTGCTCGCCTCTACTCTGGTCATGCTGTGCCCTCCTTCAGCCACCTGATCCAAGCAGAGCTGACCTCCCTTTACCAACTCTGACTCTCTGATGCAGGGACGGACAATCCTCACTGGAACTTTCCTGACTGGAACAAAATGGAAAGAAGGCTCTTTGCTCTCCGATGAGATATTCTCTTTTTGCTTAAGCAAGTCCCAGATGGGATCTTCACTTGCAACAAAAAGCCTTGACTTATATACCTACTTTTTTACTATAACCTTGGCTGCAGTCTTTCTGGTCCCAAAACTTTATTACTGGCCTTTAAATTAGCAAATTAAAACAAACTTATGCCATGATACCTTTGTTTTCCTTTCCATTGCCTAAGGATATTTTAATGACTCTGAGGGTCATAAGAGAAAAGAGTTGAAGGTAGGGACCATCCGCATCACTAGAAAACACAGATGACTGAGTGTTCGACTAGGGAAAACTCAGACAACATCTGGGGAAGGAGTGGGGGAACTAAAACTGTTAGAAATTATTTGAAAAGCTGTTGTATGGAGGAAGAAACAGAGTTGTTGCTTGTCATTTAGTAGTTGTTGCTTGTCATCTAATTCCCATGGTTAAAATTAGTAGAGAATCTGATTGCTGTTCTTTGTAAAGAGAAGATACTTTCCAATAATGAAAGCGCACCAAAGGGATTGGGGAAGACAAGCAGATGCACCATCTCTAGAACCAGAAATATTCTCTCACAGATTTCATATATATATGTTGTTTAAACATCTCCATATCCCTAGTGTAAGAAGAAAAAGAATTTAACTGCTTTTTCCCAAGAACAACAAAAAAGAGGTAAAGACCAATCTATAAAGTACTGAGACTTCCCTGGGCAGAGAATGGACAGTTTCCCCCCTGTGTCTTTGTCAATGTTGTCTGTGCAGGAGATGCGTTTTTGTGCAGAGAACATACATTTTCTGTAACCTTTAGAAATCTAGTTCCTAATAAGCACTACTGTAATTTAGCACAGTTTTACTCCACCTCACTTAAACTTCTTGAGTCCATCCACCTGGGCAGAGCCGCTCTGAGGAACTCACAGAGGGCAGAGAGCAGACTCCCCACCCCCGGGCCCAGGCCAGGTGTGCTACACCCACAGTCCCCACAATGGGACCCCCCACCCCAACAATGATTTTCCAAAAATGAGAGTTCTGTATGTTTAGTCACTGAGATCTGGGGAGCCAGTGTCTCGATAGTCCTGATCATGACCACAACTGCTTCCCTTAGAGAAAGTCGGTCTTTTTTTTCTGGCCTGGCTGATGGTGAGAGGAGAAAGGGCTTGTTTGTGGGTCCCCTGCCCATGGGGGTGGGTCCCCTTAGGCTTGGGCCCCCTTGCCCATGTCCAACTTCCTGCTGATGAACATGCAGTTTGTATTGTTTTAGGAAACCAGGCTGTTTTGTGAATAAAATGAATGCATGTGTGTGTCATGAAAAAAAAAAAAGAGAAAGAAGGAACACCACTCTGAACAGGCCTGCATGTCAAAGTAAGATTCCTGGAGGCTTGTGGTGCTGTTGAAGAACCCTTGGGTGAAGGGTGATACCTCAAAGACTCTTTTGATTCTTCAGAGTGTATGGTGTTGGAGTGGAGGTGGAGACAGGAAGGTTGCTGGTGAGAGAGGCTGGGCACCGCAGCCTCTAGGCTGGCTGAGATAAGAACCGGGCTCTGTTCATATGCTACCCTGTTGAAGTGACTGGTCATTGACTTCCCTGACTTCATTCATTTAAATTATTAAGTACCAAGCCCAGATATGCTTACTGAAGAATTCCACAAAATATTTAAAGATAAATTAATATCAACCCTTCACAAACTCTTCCCAAAATACAAGAGGAGGGAGCACTCTCCAACTCATCTGTGTGGCTGGTTTTACTCTGACACAGTCCAAAGGCATCACAAGAAAACAAAACTACAAAACCACACCCGTTATGAATATAGATGCGAAAATCCTCTGTAAAGTACTAGCGAACCAAAGCCACTGTTATATAAATGGATTATACACCAGAACCAAGCGAGATTTATCACAGGACTGCAAGGTTGTTTTAACAAATGAAAATCATGAATGTAATATGCCACATAATAGAATAAAGGACCAAAACCCCATGAAAATCTCAATTTGATACCAAAACAAAACAAAACAAAACAAAACAAAACAAAAAACACTGAAAAATCCCAATACACTTACATGATAAAAACAATTAAACTAAGAATAAAAGGGTACTTTCTCAACCTGGTAAGTATATAAAAATCCCAAGCTAACATCAAGTTTAATGATGAAAGACTGAAAGCTTTCCCCTGAGATTAGGGATCAGCAATGATGTCTGCTCCTGTCACATCTTTTCAACATTGTGTTGGAGATTCTAGTCAGGGCAATTAAGCAAAACATTTAAAATAAAAAGACATCCAGATTGGAGAGAAAGAAGTAAAACTATTCTATCAGCAGATAACACAAATCGTGTATCCGAAAAAGGACTTGTATGCAGTATATATTTTTATGTAGAATATATTTTTTAAAACTTTTACATCTCAATAATAAAAAGACAACACAATTTTAAAAAGGGCAAAGAATATGAATAGAAATTTCTTCAAAAGAGAGACAAATGTCCAATAAGCTCAACATCTTTACCCATCAGAAAATTGTGAAACAAAACCACAATTAGATGCCATTTTACACCCACAAAGATGACTATAATAAAAACACAGGTAATAGCAGGTGCTGGCAAGTGTGAGGGAAAATGGGAATCCTCATACATTGTAAGTGGGAATGTTAAATAATGCGGCCACTTTGGAAAACAGTCTGGAAGTTCCACGAGAGAGTAGACCTAGACTTAACCTATGACCCAGCAATCACACTCCCAGGTGTGTACCCAAGAGAAACGAAAACATACACAAAAATGTATACATGAATGCTCATGGCAGCATTATTTATAATAGCCAAAAATGTACATCAATTGATGAGCATATTTAAAAATGCAAAAGAAGCCAGTCCCAAAAGACCATAGATTATGTAGTTACATTTATATAAAATGGTCCAGAATAGGTAAATCTATACACAAAGAAAAAAAAAAAGACTGGTTGCCTAGGGCTAGAGGCTTGGGAGGGAATGAAAAGTGACTGACAATAGGCCCACAGCTTTTTTTTTTTTAATTTTTTTTTTCCAATGACAGTTGACATACAATATTATATTAGTTTCAGGTGTATACCACAGGGATTTGACATTATAAAACTTAGTAATTGATCACCTGAAAAAAATCTCATATACCCATCTGACACCTTACATAGTTATTAGATTATTGACTGTGTTCTCTAAATTCTGTCACCTTTTTCTCCCAGCCCTCTAACCCCCCTCCCATCTGGCAACCATCAAAATGTTCTCTGTATCTATGAGACTGTTTCTGTTCTTATTTGTTTATTTTGATTTTTAGATTCATTGTTGATAGATGTGTATTTATTGCCTTTTTATTGTTCATATTTTTTAATCTTTTTTTTCTTCTTCTTAAAGAAGACCCTTCAACATTTCATGTGATACTGGTTTGGTATGATGAACTCCTTTAGCTCTTTATTGTCTGAGAAACTTTGTTTATGTCCTTTGATTCTATATGATAGCTTTGGTGGGTAGAGTAATCTTGGTTGTAGGTCCTTGCTTTTCATCACTTTGAATATTTCTTGCCACTTCCTTCTGGCCTGCAAAGTTTCTGTTGAGAAGTCAGCTAACAATTTTATGGGCACTCCCTTATAAGTAACTAACTGCTTTTCTCTTGCTGCTTTTACGATTCTCTCTTTGTCTTTAACCTTAGGCATTTTAATTATGATGTGTCTTGGTGTGGGCCTCTTTGGGTTCCTCTTGTTTGGTACCTACTGCTATTCCTGGACCTGTAAGTCTATTTCTTCCACCAGCTAGGGAAAATTTTCTGTCATCATTTTTTTCAAATACGTTTTCAATTTCTTGCTCCCTCTCTTCTCCTTCCATCATCCCTATGATGCAAATGTTGGTAAACTTGAAGTTGTCCCAGAGGCTCCTTCTACATTATCTTCATATTTTTGGAGTCTTTTTTCTATTTGCTGTTCCAAGTGGGTGGTTTTTGTTTCCTCATGTTCCAAATTGCTGATTTGAGTCTTGGCATCCTCTACTCTACTGTTGATTCCTTGCTGATTATTCCTCATTTCAGTTCGTGTAGCCTTCCTTTCTGACTGGCCCTTTTTTATGTTGTTGTTCTCCCTAAGTTTCTTGAGTATCCTTATAACCACTGTTTTGAATGCTGTATATGGTAGTTTGCTTGCTTACTTTTCATTTAATTCTTTTTCTGGAAATTTCTTCTGTTCTTTCATTTGCAACGTTTTTTTGTTTGTTTGTTTGTTTGTTTTGTCTCTGCATTTTGGCTGCTTCCCTGTGTTTGTTTCTATGTATTAGGTAGATGTGCTATGTCTCTCAGACTTGGTAGTGTGGCCTTATGTAGTAGGTATCCTGCACGTCCCAGTGGCTTAGCCACCCCAGTCCCCTGATCTGGACATTCCAGGTGCATCCCTGTGTGGGCTGTGTGCACTGTTCTGTTGTAGTTGAGCCTTGATTGTAGTTGGTGTCACTGGGAGGGATTGACATCCAGGCCAATTGGTTGTGAGGACCAGCCATGACTACAGCAGAAGACCTGCTGTTCAGGAGCTGACCCTATGGAGCAGGACTTGCTTCAGTGGGGCTTTGGTGCTCACCAAGCCCACCCCTTTAGTCTATAACTTGTGGATGTGGTAGGGTTATAATCTGTTGTGGTCTGAAGCTGACCACCATGTGCACTGGCTCTGGGGCCTTCCGGGAGGAGCAAAGTCAGCCACTACCTGTTCCCTGCCTGGGACCATTGGCACTAACTACAGAGTGATCTGCAGATGGCTGCTACTTGTTTGGGGCTTGGAGGTGCCCAGGAGAGGCTAAGCCATGAACCAAGGCAGGCTGCTACTAGTGCTGGACCTGGGGCCACTTAGTGATAGGTATAGAGCACACTGAGGCCAGATGCTGCTTGTTTTAGAGATTTTAGGAAAGTCTGAAGCATGAGCCAAGACAGGCCATTCATATGGAAAAGTCACTGGAAACAGATCGGGTGGAGCAAGGTTTCAAGTAATCAACAGGCTGGGGCAAACTCTGTAAGCCAGGTGGATGGAGATTCAGATATGGCCCATCCTGTCAGCTCTGTGGCATGGAAGGCTCAGCAAAGGAACAGTGACCTCTGCCAGCACTTCTGTCTGGGAAAAGCTGGCCCCCACCAGATCTTGCCCTGATGCCAGACAGTTTAGCTCCTCCCCATATGTCCCAGGTTCCTTTCAAGCTGCTGCCCAACACTGGAGCTCAGAGGGAGTAAATCCAAGTAATTCCATGCATGGGCCTTTTAAGAGGAATCCCTGAGACTCCATATCCCTCCATCTCACTCAGCCACAATCCCACTGGTTTTACAGCCCAAAATTGAGGGAACTTCTCTCCCTAGCACTGGAACCCTGGGCTGAGGGGTCTGGTGGGAGGCTGGGACTCCTTGTTTCTCAGGGTTTGGGGAAGTGTGGGAGGACTTCCAGAGCTCAGATATCCCTCCTGATTAAAGTCTACCACATGTGGGTGTCTGACCAGCCTGTTTTGCACCTCCGCCCCTCCTACCAGTCTTGATGTGGCTTCTTTAATTTTGTAGTTGTAGGACTTCCATTCAGCTAGATTTCAGGTGGTTCTGAGTGATGGTTGTTTTGTAGTTTCGTTGTAATTTCAATGTGGTGGTGAGAGGGGGCGGGCACTGTGTTTACCAGGCCACCATCCTCTGCCCAGAGCTTCTTTATGGGATTATGAAAATGATCTAGATTTTTATAGTGCTGATTACAAACTGTGATTATACTAAAAACCATTGAATTTTGTAGTCTAAATGGGTGAGTTATAGGATATGTAATTATATCTCAGTAAAACTAATAGATATATAATAAAGCTGATTATATATATAAAAGAGACTTAGTAGATGCACACAAAGTTCTGCAAGGAAAAGGATTGGTAATGCATTTCAAAGGTCAGAGAGGACTCTCAACAAAACAATTCAGGAATATAGTAAACTAAGTGTTAGGATGTGATGTGTACAAGTGCCAGGGCGGTCTGCCCATAAGAAGGGCACCAAACCCAGTCCTTGTGATCAGTGAAGTTTCCCCAAATGAATTTATATCAAAGGTCAGACTTAAAAAGTAGTAAGACAAAAGAAAGGAGGTGAGGATGCAAGGAAGACCAGGTAATGAAAGCCACCTTTGTTGGGTTCTTACCTCTAAAAGTAACAAATTACCACAAATTTAGTAGCTTAAAATAACACAATTTATTATCTTACAGGTCTGAAAGAATAAAGTCTGAAAAGAGACTTGTAAGGCTAAAATGAAGGCATTGACAAAGGTCCTATCTTTTCCAGCCGAGGGGCTGTCTGCCCTCTTTGATTGTGGCACTCTCCATATTCAAAGCACACCACCCAACCTTCGCTCCTGTCTCCTTTTCCAGTTCTCCCCTCCTGCCTCCTACTTATCAGGGCCCTGTGATTACATTTAGGACCCACAGGGATAATCCGGGACAATTTTTCCATCTCAAGATCCTTAATTTAGTCAACATTTGCAAGGCACCTTTTGCTATGTCAGATAACATATGCACAGTTTCCAGAGAGTAGGATATAGACATCTTGGAGGCAGGGGGAGGGAGCCTTATTTTGTCTAATCCTGCATCTTAAGAATTGACTCTTTTTTTTAAAAAATCATTTTATTTTAAAAATATATATATATATATCTTTATTGATTTCAGAGAGAGGAATGGAGGGGGGGAGAGAGATAGAAACATCAATGATGAGAGAGTCATTGGTCGGCTGCCTCCTGCACGCCCCCGACTGGGGATCGAGCCCACAACCCAGGCATGTGCCCTGACTGGGGATCAAACCTCGGTCTCCTGGATCCTAGGTCGATGCTCAACTGCCGAGCCACGCCTGGCCGGGCAAGAATTGACTCTTACCTTAAATATAATGGGAGGCGATGGAAAGATTTTAGGACGAGTAGGCACAGGTTATGACTTGGGCTTATAAGCTATTATTTTGGATGTGGTAGACGAGGTACACAGGCTGTGTGGCACAAGGATGGAGGTAGAGGCACTAGTTCAGAAGCTTCTCCAGCAACTGAGGCAAGAAAGGACGGCAGCCTGAGCTACGTGGCAGTCGGGCAAAGGTAAGTGACTAGACCACAGAGACAGTAAGACAGCAGTTGATTGAAAATGAGCATGATGTTGAAGTTTATAAGAAATATATATTTGGTCTTCCTTCTTGTTCCTGGCACATAGCTCCCCAGACCCTTGGATTTTCTTAAGCAACGGGAGTAATGGTAGCATTTTTTGGTCATAGTATTTGGTCTTTTGTCCTTGGTTCCTGAAATAGTTCCAGAACCATAAAGGTGACAGTGTCTTGTTATTCATAATAAGCCCCTTTCAACCGTGCCTGCGCTTATGAGTTCAGTCTCCAAGGGCCAGTGACTTAATCAGTCATGCCTGTGTAATGAAGTCCATAAAAGCCCTTAACCTGTGGGAGCTGATGCTATCTCCAGATGGGCAGTGTAAGAACTGAGTTAATTGCTTGTTGGTGTTGGAAAAAACACAGTGGAATAAGGAAAAGGGAGGACTCAGGATGACCTCCTGAAGACCACTACTTGAAAGGTATCTCTATTTCTTTTTTTAAATCCTCACCTGAGGATATTTTTTTCCCATTGCTTTTCAGAGAGAGTGGAAGGGAGAAAAGAGAGAGAGAGTGAGAAACATCAGTGTGAGAGGCACACATCGATTGGTTGCCTCCCGCACACGGATTGAGCCTGCAACCAAGGTACGTGCCCTTGGCAGGAATTGAACCTGGGACCCTTCAGTCTGCAGGCTGACGCTCTAGCCACTGAGCCAAACTGGCCAGGGCTCTATTTCTTAATATATAGGTTACAACTAATGTAACAAAGGTCCAAATATGTGACTTAATCATGTAGAAATTTTAAGCAGGTAGGAAGTTCTCTCTCAGTTAACAGTTCAAGCAATCCAAGGCTGAGAAAATGGTGTTCTGTATCGGTACTGGGAACTCAATCTCCTTTCATTGTGTTGCTCTGTAAATTCTAGGTTTGTCCACATATGAAAGAAGATTCATTGTGCGACATTCCAGACTATAGGGAGGGAGAGGGAAGAGACAGGGCACATTCTTTTCCTTCTAAGGCCACTAGCTAGCTTCAGTTCATGTCATTTCTGTTTATATCTCACTGAAACTAGCTCCACGGTCATACTGAGAAAGCAGAAAATGTAACCTTCAGCTGGACAGTCAGAGGCCTAGCTTAAAATGCTATTATCAAACAAACACAGAAACAAAAACAACAAACAAACAAAGAAACAAAAGCAAACCACAAGGAAAGAGTAGATGCTGGAGAGACAATCGTTAGTGGATCCAGTTGTTAGAAAGTCCTGTGATCACTGACCGTCTCCTTCCCTGACTCTCACACGTGGGTCCCGTCACTACTTCTGGAGTAAAGTGGCATAAATCCATCTCACTTTCCACATGACAGCTCTGCAAATATTTGAAGATAACTGTATCTTCCCTCTAAGACATTTTTAAACTAAACATCTCAATTTTTTTCAACTATTTCTTTTATGACATGTTTTTCAAGTTCTCATTACCTTGGCCAATACATTTTCTATACTCTTTTGTGTGTTTTGCTGTTTTTAAAATGTGAAACCACAATGGATACACCACGAATAAACTAAGACTATTGTCTTTCCTGTTCTAGAGCATATATTTCAATTAATGTAGCCTAAGTTTTAACAATGGAATTACACTATTGACACATGTGGAGTTTGGGACCAGTGAAAGAACACACTCTCAAACTTAGGTCAAGTTTGTTCTCCAACTTATATTCACGCAATTGATTTTCCGAACTTAGTATAATAAATATACTACATGTATATTTATTCTTATTACTTTTCACCTTATTACTTTTAGCCTGAGGTTCTAGGATGTCAATAGAATTTCATCACCTAATCTATTTTTCCTATAACTTTCAGCATAGATTAAAAAATTAAGCAAATAAAAAAGCAATATAATTATTAATTCTAGGAATAACAGAAAGTTGTACAACAAAGCAAACAATAATCGTACACTACTCTTAATTCCTAGTAGTAATTATTATTCCTATAATAATAATGAATAGTAACAGACATAATTTATATAGCTATAAAAATGTAAGTGTTGTATACAGATTTAACAAAAACTGAAGTTAACAATAATGAAAGAGATGAAAAGAAAGGCGTATAAAGCATAACATCCTCATCTTCTAAAACAGAAAAATGAGTAGATGTTACCTAAAACTGGCAAGCTGAGATAGAAGAGTATACACAAATTACAAGTATAGAAATAAATACAGAGGAAACGTCTCAAAATTGGAAAACAAGTAGGCATATGAGGAGGGGGGCTGTGGGAGAGCGTTTCTTTTGTCCATTCAGCGTCACTGGCTCTTTCTTTTTACAGTGTGCATTTATTACTTTTAAAAGTAAACATTAATTTAAAAAGAAATGCAGCTTAATATGAGCTGTCCAATAAGCCCCAGTTTAGGCATCTATTACTTACTTTTTATATGTCATTACAAACATTTTAGAACTAGAAGGGGAAGACACCTCCTTGCCGGTGTGGCTCAGGTCGTCGGGCGTCATCCGTGAACTGAACGGTGCTGGTTCAGTTCCTGGACAGGGCACGTGCTGGGGCAACCGATCCATGTTTTGCTCTCACACTGATGTTTCTCCCTCTCTCCCTCTCCCTTACTCTCTCAAAAAATAGAAGGAAGGAAGAAAGGGAGGGGAGGGGAGGGGAGGGGAGGGGAGGGGAGGGGAGGGGAGGGGAGGGGAGGGGAGGGGAGGGGAGGGGAGGGGGGAAGGAAGGAGATAGCATGTTTTGCACATTATGACACTGCATTTGTTATGGAGTTAATTGTGTCAGGGAGATAAATTTAATCACCCCTTTGGTGTCCTGTTGTTATTAAGTAACAAAGATAATACTATTTATTCAGTACTTTTGCTCCATTATTAATGTGCCTCTCAGAATATGGCTCTAATTTTGTGAAATGACTTAATTTTTGTTCTAGGTTTTAAAAACCATCATTTCTGCCAGTTTGCTTAAAAAAAATTAGAAATTTGAATCAGAAGCAGTTTAGATCTAATTCCCTAAATTGCTTTAGCTCAGGGGGGAAAAAACTCATTTTCTTGGTCAGAAATTTATTGTATTTTGTTTCCTCTAAAAATACATGTTATAAGACCCAACTTATAGAGATCTTAGTGATCACCCAATCAAGACTCTTCATCTTGCAGATAAGTAAACTGAGGCAGGGAAGAAGGTCAGAATGATATCAGAATGGTAACACTGCTAAAGTAACCATGCATTTCAATTATCTAATTTTCTAACTACTCCTAATTTTCTAACTAGGTGCTTTGGATTTGGGCTCACATCATAAGAGAGTCTGGATCCTGTCATTTGGTTTGCTCCACATGCTGTGGGTGCCTAATTAGTATTCATTGTTTAGTAAATACTTACTTGGCTTCTCTAGTGTGTGCAAGACACTGGATTGAGGAGTGTACGAATTCTCCCTTTCGAGAAAGAGAACACAGGAGTTAACATAAGACTCGGGTCTGTTCAATTCTTTGCTGCCCTTTGCAGGGTGTGCCAATACTTCACGGGCCCTGGCAGAGATGGAGGTATTCATAGCAATCTCTACCTGCTCTCCACCCCCAGGGAGGAGGGTAGCAATTCCTCCCCTGTCTTTCAGAAGAACAATGGACAATTGTCCCCTATATGAACTGTTCAAAGCAGGTTTGCTGCAGGTTGTGTGGGAGGGGTGGGTTTTGCACCAAGTACCAGTCACATGACGGTAACGTATGCTCTTGGATTTCTGTAGCTCTGTGTGTTTGCACGCAGGTGGGCCAAGGCCAACTGGCTGATCCGAAACCTCTCCCAGTTATCACAGCACCAAGTGTCACTGGGGGTGATAAGGACAGTGACGCGCTGGACAACGTGAAAAATTCAAGTGCACTCCTACTCAGACAGCTTCTTCTTTGCTGTTAGTACTGCATGACCAGTGGAAAGAGCACATGCTATGGAATCAGACAAACCTGGGCTCAAATCCCACTTCACGCCTCAGCCCAGTGACACTGCACAGACCACTGAAGGGCCCTCAGTGGCAGTTTCCCCAGTGGTGAGACGTGTGGTGTGGACAGATCCTGAAACACAGCAAGCATCCAGCTAATGGGAGCTGGTGGCGCTGTGTTTGTGGAACTTAGCAGGATTCAGTATAAAACCTGAATGCTGGGAAATGTTATCAAGATCACTTGAAATTTTTTTCTGAAGAAATGATAATTTTTCTAATTCTGTTGGTGAGCTCTCGCTCCTGAGCAACTTGCAGAGTCAGCCCAGATTTCTGGCAGTGACCTCTGAGTAGTCATTGGCAATAGAGGTCGTGTCCCATTTTATCACCCATCCCGAGAGTTCTATGAGCTAGACAATGGACACCTCCATGAGCTGGGGACCAAGGGGAGGTCAGTACTCTTCTGCCTGAGAAGTACTTTTTGATGGTCTCTAGTTGGTCTCTGTCCTCAGCCAAGTTGGTGCACAGCGCTGCGCACACATCTTTCACAAGGCTTCGACTTACCCCCACTGCAGGAGGGTGGGACCCGGGAGGCAGAAAGAAGGCTGAGGGCTCCGGGGGGGGGGGGGGGGGGGGAGAATGTAGGCTTGTTCCAAGGTCAGGAAAGGGTACAGAAGGACTAGAGGACAGAAGTTGCTGTTCATGGGTAAAATTGAAACTGTTCTAAACTCTCCTAAGATTTGGACATAGAAAGAAAGAAATCAGACATTTCTCCAGAGCCTGTCCGTAAAGGGAAACTTGAATGATATTTCAGTTTATCTAGGTTGTGGCTATCTTTCAGGGATGGTGAAATGGCACTGCTCCCGGGAACCCACATGATTCCTATGCTATAATTACTTGTGCAACAGGATACTCACTGCTTGCACTCCCAGATCAGAGGGCAATAATGTGCCCTAGGTCAGCACCAAGAACAATTATGGTTTCCTTCTGGTGTTCATCAGGGACTCGGGGAATTGTGGCAGAGGGCTTGCGGGTGAGTGCTGGAAGCACAGACAGGGCCAGCGTCCCACTCATGGCCTGATGAAGGGCTGAGAGGTTGAGGTCCTGAGGTTCGTAGCTCCAAGACATGCACAGGACACTCATGAGTCTCACTTCTCACCACGCCTCTTGGGGTCCACTGCCCCTGGGACTCTGGGTCATGGTCCAACTGGTCTGACTCTCAGGGATAGACATCCCAAGTTCAGGACCACCTTTTCCTATCTCCTCTTCAGTTTCCTACCCGTTCCCTTTTTTGGCTTCATTCTCAAAAGCCCTTATTCTTCTCATTCAGTTTTTTTTTAAACCATAAATGGACCTAATAGGCCCCCTAAAGAGCTTTATGGTTGATGGTAACTGGAACGTTCGGGACCAATTCCTAGAAACACAGCCGATTTCTTGCCAGAGTAAGACATGTTTCCAGCACTTTCTGATGAGTCGTCAGCTACCAGGGATGGATAAAAGGACTTTTTGCTAGAGCAACAAAACATAAAGTAGAAAGAAACTAAAGAACCCCCATAAAATAGGCTCTTATTGAGCCACCTCGCAAGGAAAGTCTTTGGTGGGTAACCTTGTATACATTTACATAAATGTCTTTCATCCTCTATGAGAAGAAACAACTACATGTGTCCTTTTCATCTTTCCTACCCCACATCACTTAGCATTGTGCCTTATACCTAATAAATAATCAATAAATATCTGAAGGCCTCTCTCATATCTTTATTGCTGTTTTTCCATTGCTCCTTATATGATGTGGCTTTAAGTCCCTTCACCATCTGTTGCCATTCCTGACATATTCTCCTGCACCTACAGTCTGTACAAGTGAGGCCCTTGGAAGAAGATTAAACATTTAGACTGTGTTAAACATCTGACCTATCTGGAGCATGTAACAGGCCATAACATTAAAACTTCTCTGTAGAGATTAATATTAACCCATTAATCTGTACTTTTATGGTCACTCAATTATAAACCTACCTATTGGCTTTAATTCATATTTTTCTATCTTGAGCACATGAAAATCATAGGAGATTTTGATAAATGCTGCTGAAGTCCCAAACTACTCTGCCAGTTATAGCTCCCTGTTCTACTAGAATAATGTACCAAGTAAGGCGTACCTCTGTCTGCCTCACTTAAACAAGACAGAAGGTTATTTTCCTCTCATGGAATAGGCTAAGCTGGTATGTGGGCTTTGCTCCCAGAGATTATCCGAGACGTAGGCTCTTGCTGCTGAACCACACCCACACACTGCCCTCACTGGCATGGTCCAAAAGGACTCGCTCCTTCACATTTTAGCAAATAATGCATCCTCATTTTAGGGCATGACTCAGGGTATACGTCCCTTTTGCTCATATCCATTGCCAGAGCTCATTCACATGGCCTAAACCTAGATGCACGAGAGGCTGGGAAATTTAGTTTTTATTTTTGGTAGCTCAGGTAAGCTGAATAAATGATTCCCCCCCCTCCCTTGCAGGAAAGCCATGTCCTAATCCCCAGAACCTGTGAGAGTTACCTTAGGTAGCAAAAGGACTTTTCAGATGGGATTAAGACTCTCGCGTGAGATTATCCTTGTGATGTAGGGGAGTCCCGTGTAATCACAGAGGCCCTTTGAAGATGCAGGAACGGGCCACAAGCCGGAGAATGGAGGCAGCCTCTATAGGCACCAGAAAGGGCATGGAAGCAGGCCCTTCTCTTAGAGCCTCCAGAGAAACACAGCCCTGAGGGTATCAGACTTCTGGGCTCCAGAACTATAAAATAAATCTGTGGTGATTTAGGCTACTAAATTTGTGGCGATTTTTTAGTCACAATAGGAAACTAATATAGTATCTATCAGCTTTGCTAAAGTTTCTGTTACTACAGAAAAAAGGAAAGAAGAGATTTTGGAGGGCAGTTAACAGTTTCTACCATGGCTTTTTTTTGTAGTGATCTTAGTTAGGCCTGTTTCTAAAGATCACCTTTTTCCCTTCGCCTGCAAACATTTTTAAAAAATCTCTTTGTTTATATTGCTTGGGCTCATTGTCAAACTGATAGGCCTGTAGTTCTAAGAGTATTTTCTATTTCTGAAAACAATTCAGTTTTCCAATCCTTCTCTTATTGTCCCTGATGCATCAACCGCCTAGAGCTCAGCTGAGTTAGTGGTTCTCTTGGAAGATGCAGGGACTCAACATTTGAAGTCGGTTAAAGCATTGGGGTGTTCCCACAAGTCCTTCATGCATCTTGGAGCATCTGTCCCACCTGTGAGCGGTCCTTCATCCTTTCAGTAGGGAGATCAGTCTCCCCGAGTCAGAATTCAGAAACATAAATGCTGAGGTCTGCTTTCTTTATGCCATCCATCAGGGGTATGTCATTCACATTCAACAACAGACTCTGAAGTTCTGGCTTAAATTACCTTCGATGATACTAGATCCCCTTCATTGGGTTTATGGAGGCCCCAGCTATTGCTGTTCTCTCTTGCCCACTCAGAAAAATGTAAAGATTCCGATCCCTCCATTGGCCTTTTAGCAATCGCTTGATTGCTGCCCAAGAGAGATCAAATGCCCACACTCCTGGGCCTCCACTCCCCTTTAGGGAAGGGCTCCCTGTACCTGCAGGAGGGCCAGGAGGCTAACCCTGATGCGTGGGGTTGCATCACTGCTCACCCGAGATTCACGTCTCCTCCTAAGAGCCATTTGCTCTCAGAGACGCAGACTACAGAATGACAGCCAAATAATGGGGAAATCAAATCATTCTAAGGCTTAAAGTTTCCAAGAGATGAGAGCATCTCTCTATTTTGGTCTCCTCACCTGCTCTGTGTTCTCTCTGCCGACACTCCCTTTGCCCCAGATTCATCAGCAGTCAAGGCAGGAGCCAACTGCCTGCTGAGGAGCCCTCATTAAAATACACTGCTCTTGCTAATTAGAAGCCAAGGTTCTCCCCCCGGGGGCTTGGCCTGGGTACTGTCATTATCTTCGTAAATAGACTCTTGACTTTGCAAATGGTGGTGTCATAGCCAGGCGGTCCCAGCGTGGCGAGTGCTCCGCGCATTCTTAACTGGCGGAGGGCGTGTGTCAGCATGAGAAGACACGGCATTCGTGCGGAAGCGGGGCTCTGTCCTGACTTCACCCCACTGTGTCCGGGCAGCCGGCAGCTAACAGACGGCGGAATCCGCTGGTACAACTACAGTGTGAAGTAACCATATGGCCCAGGTTTTCTGGGAGATTTATTTCCCATAATTTTAATCTCTGCAGTAAAGGAAACTTGTTAAATGCTTAAAATGCATACATACTTCTTTAAAAAGTGATCTAGTTGTTTAACCTTTTACAAGATTATCTCTATCAAGAAATTTATAAATCAGAAAGAGAAAATCAGATGAGCTCTTGGTCTCCCAAATATGCCTATACAATCTCCTCTTGGAGACTGTGCTCACTTATTTAATTTCTTTTACCTACAAAACTCTCTCTCTACTATTTCTGCCTGCCTAAATGCTTACCTGCCATTTCTAGTACTAGCTCCTTTGCAAGGCCTGTTCTGATTCCCTCAATTAACTGTAACCTCTCCCTTTTCTGCAATGTTAGCATATCTGTTTCTCTCTATTTCATGTGACCTATGTGTAGAACACAGACTCTGTGCCAGGTCCTGGGCTGAGCATTGTGTACACATCCTCACAGTGAACTCGCAACTGTGGTATTATCCCTATTTTATAGATGAGAAAACTGAGAGGCTCAGTGATATCAAGAAACTTGCCCAGGGACACCCCTTGGCAAGGAGCAGAGCAAGACTTGAGGCTCCAAGTTGCAGTTCATAGGGAACGTTATCTTCAGGGAACTGGACTGCATGCTCCTCGGGAGGAGATTCTGCTTCTCTCATCTCTGCATCTCCTTTCTGCTCAAGGAAGACCTTGATTACAATCTAATTAGGGAGATAACACACGACAAGAAAAATAGCTACATTGGAAGGAAGCCTGAAAGTGCAGTTGGTGCAAGCAATAGAGCTGATGCTGCTGGACTTACATTCTGCACAACTTACGGCTGGTTAAGCTATAGGGCCAGCTGTCAGCCCTTCCCCTAATGCTAGTGTTGTAAGGAAGCACTTCGCAAACTTTGATGTAATGAGCCGTCACGAGATTCTGTTAAAATGAAGATTCTTCTGCATGTCTGGAGTGGGGCTGACAAATCTACATTTCTAACAAGTTCCCAGATGATGTTACAGCTGCTGGTCTGTGGGCCACATTTTGAGTAGCGAGGCTCTAAGAGACTGTACTATAAACTATAATTGGGGGGACCTGGGAGGAAAAAGAGCATGGGGGAGGTGCGTGGAGAGCAGATGCAGAAGGGAATCACTTCCAAGTGGGAGAGAAGTGTAGGGAACGTGTTACTGCTTGTTGGTATTGCACGCGCAGGCCCGTGCCCTTCCCTACGTTGCACCCTTTGTCTTGCATGTTCTCTCACCAGCAACTTCGATTCATCCTTTAAGACAGTTCAGGGGTCATTGCCAGTAAATTTTGCTGAACCTCTGGACCGGGCTAGTGCTCCTCTCCTATACATTTATGCTGCTCGTGCATACTTGAGTCCTATGTGCTCTCCCACCTAACCATTCATTTCTTGAGGTAAGGGACTGTGCAGTACAGATCTGACACATGATGAAGACTGAAGGGTGGGTGTCAGAAGGCAACCGTAGAGTACTGGGGAAGGGAAGGACCAAAGCCAGGAGCGCAGAGGAGTTCTGTATCAGCCATCTGTTGCTGCAATAAGGCTATACAAGAAACCACCACAAAACTCAGTGGCTTAAATAATAAGCATTTATTTAAGTGATCAGTGTACGGGTCAGCCGAACAGTTCTGATCCTAAGTAGACTCTTTCCTGTGCCTGCACTCAGTTGGCTGGTAGACTTTGCTGATCTTGGCTGGGCTGTCTCATTTCTGAAACCTCAGCGAGGGTGCATGTAGGGTCTCTCATCTTAGCAGCTAGCCCAGGCTTGGGCTCCCATCCGAGGCAGGGTTCCAGGAGAGGGAATGAAGAGGGCAAGGCCTATTAATTAATGCCAGGCTTCGATGTGGACACAGTTACATTAGCTTCATTTTATTAGCCAGAGTGAGTCAAGAGGCCAGTCCACAGTTAACAAATAGGAAATAGAGCCTATTACTTAATAAGAAGAGCTACAAGTAAGGGTGTGGCTACACAGAGAGGAAGACTTGGGGCCCTTTTCTGCAATCAACTGCCATAACTTTAGATTGACTCAGACTTTTTGACTGCTGGTAAGAGTATGCAAACTCCAGGGCACACTAACAGCAGGTCTTGACTTTAATGCTGTCACCTTCAGGGACAACTGGGCTGCAGATCATAAGCACTCTTCATTATTTGCACATCGGTCACCCAAAGCAAATGTTTTCCTGTGACTCACTTCTTAGCTGCTTCCTTCTACTGTCTGACTGGTGTGTGTTCATATAACTCAGGTTTACTCTGAAATAAGGGCAAGCAAAACATAATTAGAGAGGTGGATCTGTTGAAAAAAAGAAGTAAAACCAGACTAAAGCTAAATATAAATACTTTTACATTTAGCTCCATTCAATTACCCGTGTTCCCACAATGATACTTAAGAGTTGTTGGTGTACATCTATTTTTAATTTAATGTTTTGAATAGGCAATACATTAACCAAAATATAAAAGAGCACATGAGGATCCTCTTTCACACACTCTCCCCCCCCACATACCACCACTTAGTTCTCCTCAAAGGCAAACAACACTATTTAAAAAAATATATCCTTCCAGAAATGCACATATAATCAGATATAAACAAATACATATATATGCCAGCTTCTTGACTCTGCATTTTGCTATTATTTTTCAATTAACATTATATCTATAAAGATTTTTGCAAATCAGGGCATAAAATCTTTCTTATTCTTTGTTAGGGCTGTATAATTTTCCATCGTGTGGATGTGTCATCGCTTATTTTATCAGCCTCCTGTTGAGGGCTATTTAATTTGTTTCCATTCTTTTGCTCTTGTATAACTGTAGCTTGAAAGTATTTGTGGTAGCACAGTGATGAATTCCAAAATTTGGCCTTATGAATGGATCAGTGACAATGATGGCTTTGTTATCTCCTTATTGAAGTTTTTATTTTAGCTTATAACCTTGCAATATTAAAAGCAAATAGAAAACTCCGTGAAGATGCTGGTTTGGGCAGGTGCCCAGCATTTTTGGAACTTTGTGTTTTCAGTGACTGCTAGAGGAAGGCATACGAGATAGCGGGGAGATAGAGAGCGAGCTGAATGATCGAATTAAAAATACAGTTGGCTCTTGAGACTCATTTGGAGGAAGTGCCAGTTTGTTCAAATGCCTCTTCATGCTTCCGAGCTTTTTCACATTAGCTGGCTCTGCTTTGCTCCTGTCAGGGCTTCTGCTCTGGAGGGTGACTTGAGGTGAGTAGAATAGGTGTTCTGAAAAACCCTGTGATATGCCCATTATAACTGGACTCTTAGGGGTCCCAGAACAACTCAGAGTAGTCTAAATGCCAAAATCACCATCTAAGATTTGGGAACGCCAAGCCAGCCTCATCTCTTAATTTATTCAGAGCTCTGATGTACACCAATTGTTTCCAAATGCCAGCTCGTGCACTTGCCGCCTCAGAATCACCCCAGGTATGTTGTTAAAAATTAGCTCCCTGGTTCCCAGCCCATCAGACCCAAGGAAGCAGCCTCTTTGGAATCTGTAACAAGCTCTCTCAGTAGCTTCGAAGCGTTGTCAGCACAGGAGTCTACCAAGGTAAGCGTGCAGGTGAACGTCGCTGCATTTAGAAATCAGGAAGCTTAGGCGTACAGACGCAATGTGGGGTCCAGGACATGTTCCGCACTCCACCAGCCTCATGCTCAGTCGTGGAAAGGACTTAACATTCTCTTTGCCTTCACAGGGTTCAAGTATGAAGCTCTGCCTGCTCCTGGCTCCTCACCAGTCGGATCTCTGACAGGGACCCTGATTCACAAAGAAACATGCGGTAGGGTGATGCCAACCAGAAGACCGGTCCAACTCTCCCCCTTCTGCCTTGTATTAACAGCCATGAGCCTCTCAGAGTGAGCAGTGACTCCCTTGGTGGGAGGTGGCGGGTCAGGTTAGGCTCTGGGCCTGCTGGGGCTAGCAAGGAAGCCGGTCTGAAGAGGGAGACTCGGTACCGGGCTAGGCCACAGTGCCCAGGCAGGCAGGGGTTGCTGCCATGAGGTAGCCTTGCCCACAGAAGAGCAGCTGCTTCCTCAGGGAAGATGTATAGACTCAGTGCATTGGGGTGTGGTGGGGAAGGGGAGGGAGGGAGACTCAGGTGTCCCCTATTCCAGGGAGAATGGTCTGGTCTTAAAGTCCAGAGTTTGTTTTAGGAGCTCTACTTTCTCTAGGGAAAACTAGGCCTCCTCAGCCATATATGTGGCCATGTTAGGGAGCTCAGATGGGGCCTGTGTCCTGAGGAGGAAGGGAGCTGCTGACTCTGTAGGTACAGTCAGGGGTGGCCTCTCTCTCCTAGACCTAACTTGTCCCTTTACGAAAGGGAGACATATTTTCTACTTCTTTGTAAACACACCAGGGATTATTTCCAAGCTCCAACCAGAATGCTAAAGAGGCAGGCTTTGCTATTTCAAGAGGTCGCTGTGCAAATAAACCCTCTTTTAAAAGTCAGAAGCAGTTTCTCAGAGACTTAAGCATGCTTAGCACATTGTTGGTTCTCAGTAAGTATGTGGCAAATTAATGACAACAAATCAACTATCACCCTGAAAGAAAGTGGTATCTAGGTATAAAAAGGTGCCCTCCTTGACAAGAGGGCATGGTAACGGGTGTGCATTTCCAGTGTCTTGAATCTGCACTGCAACATGTCCGCAGACCCGCAGCGACACCCTGTGCTGCGGGGGAATAAATGGATAGAGGACTCACATGCAAGCTAAACGGCTCACACAGGACAGAGAACGCTGGTCTACACCCTCTTTCTCTCAGTATCGATCCACGGTTAACCCAAGGCTACTGGAAGCACCTTTACTCTGAAGCTCCTTATAGCTTCTACTTTGGACTTGCTAAAGGGGGGCGGAGAGGCCTGAGTCACAACTGCTGGGAAAGATTTTAGCCAACATTAAGTTTTTATATTACTGAGTCAAGTAGGAAAGAGATTTTGAAATGAAAAAGGGGTAAGGGAGGGAAAAGATAAAGGCAACCCCGAGGGAAGAGACCCTGCAATGGGGAGAGAGAGGGCAAGAGGAATGAATGACTGCCATAGAGAATGGGGCGTTCAACGGGGGAGAGATAAAGGTGGACGTAGATATCAGTTAATTGATCTTTTCAAAGAACCAGCTTTTGGTTTTCTCTATTGATTTTCTGTTTTCAATTTAATTAATTTCTACTCTTATCTTTATGATTTCCTCTCCTGTCTTTCTCTAGCTGCTCCCAGGGTTTTTTTCTTTAGTTTTTAACAATTTGATTACAATGTATCTGGTATAAATACCTTTGGGTTTGTGCTTTTTGGGATTTGCTGAACTGCTTCAATCTATACATTAATATTTCCCACAAAATTAAGACGTTTTGGTCATTTACTCTAATAATTTTTCTGTACTTCATTTTTTCTGTTCTCTTTCTAGGATGCCAATGACATAAATGTTAGAACCTTGGTAATATCCCATATGTCTCTGAGGCTCTGATCAATTTTTTCCTCAATCTTTTTTTTTCCTGTCATTTAGATTGGATACTTTTTTTTTTTTTTTTTTCAGAGAGAGGAAGGGAGAGGGAGAGAGAGGTAGAAGCATGAATGATGAGAGAGTCATTGATCAGTTGCCTCCTACACGCCGCCGACTGAGGATCGAGCCCAAAGCCCAGGCCTGTGCCCTGACCAGGCATCCAACCCCGATCTCCTGGATCCGAGGCCGATGCTTGACCGCTGAGCCCCGCCGGCAGCGCCGGGTTGGATGCTTTTGATCTAGTTTCCAGCCCACTGATTCCCTTCTCTGGCCTCTCAGTTCTGCTGTTGATGCCGTCCAGCACATTTTAAAAAATGCAGTTATAATATTATCTAATTCTAAACTTTCCATTTGGTTCCTTTTGAAAAAAAAAAAAAAGTATTGATTTTTAGAGAGAGGGGAAGAGAGAGAGAAACATCGATTGGTGGCCGGGACGGCGGCCTGGGTCAGCTGCCTCCCCTGTGCACCCTGCCTGGGGATCCGGCCAGGAACGTGCCCGACCAGGAGCTGGACCAACAGCCACTGGTGGCGGGACGGCGCTCCGGTCTCCTGAAGCCCCAGTCAGGCCTGGCTCCTTATTGCGCCTCCTGTTTCTTAACCGAGACGTTGTGTCTTTCTGTTTGGTTCAAGAATATTCAGCCTTACTTCTGGGCAGTTTTTATGATAGCTGCTTTAAAGTCTTTACCTGGTAATTCCAACATCTGTATTCTGTCGCTGATAATTCTTCATTATCTTTTCTTGTGAAAATAGAGATTTTCCTGGCTCACTGTATGCCAAGTAACTTCAGATTACATTCTGGACGTTTTCGATATCATGTTATGGGTCTTCCTTCAACCCTCTGGGGAGTGCTGATGTTTCTGTTTTAGTCGGCAGTCAGCCTGGTTGGGTTCAGGACATATGTTCTGATAGTACTTCTGTGTGTGTGGTTCCAATGTGTGTTCCGTTTTCAAAGCCTTTATAAGGCGACTCAGATCTGCCCCTCCATGTGCATGATTCAGTGGCCACTCTGTGATGGGGACAGTGATCTCTCCCATAGTTTAGTTCTCAAAGTCTGTGGTGTGTTGTTTAGGGTCAGATCCACGCATGTGAATCTTGTGGGTAAGCTCAGGATTCATAAACAAGGTCCCAATTCCTTCTTCTCCACATTTCCAGTACTTTCTGGCTCCCTAGGGCTCCAAGTTTTATCCTTTTAATCACAAAACTGGAGCTTTAGTCCCATTGCTCTGCTGCATGCTTCCACGAGTGTACCTACACCCGGGCCCACGAGGCAGAAGGACAGCAAGACAGAAATGCAGCAGGTGGCACATGCCCACCCGAGACCACAGCTCCTCCGGTCAGAGCCGGAGGCTGCCCTTCCTTAGAGCGTCAGGGGCGGCTGGGCCTCCCTGCTGCCTTGTCACCGCCCCGCAGGATTGTGCCGGGAGCGGAGCACAATAGAATAGAGAAAAAGAAAAACCAGACGATTTCTCCGCTCCTCACTTCCAGTTTTCAAGCTGCCTTGAGTACAGGTGGGGGAACACCAAGGGAAAAAAGCAGGGAACAGGGGACTGATTGCTGATTCTGTGGCACTTCAAATTCTGGTCTTCTTTCCCAGTCCACCTGCTATCATTTATTTTCCAGAGTCTTTTTTTTTTTTTTTTTTAATATATCTTTATTGATTTCAGAGAAAAGAAAGGAGAGGGAGAGAGAGAGATAGAAACATCAATGACGAGAGAGTCATGGATCAGCTGCCTCCTGCACGCCCCCGACGGGGATCGAGCCCGCCGCTCGGGCATGTGCCCTGACCGGGAATCGAACCCCGATCGCCTGGATCCTAGGTTGACGCTCAACTGCTGAGCCACGCCCGGCCGGGCTTCCAGAGTCTTTAGATAGCTGTTCCGCTCATTCTTTGCAGTCTTTATAGCTGCCTTCAGTAGAAGAGACTGGTAGAGTATGCTCCGTATGTATGTCTTCTGTTTTGCTTTGCAAGGATTCCACCCAACTGCTTAACAGACTATAAGCTGATGGACTAGGTTTGTTAAACTTTCCGTCTATTTCATTCTGAGACAACTGCACACAAGCTAAAGCTACTAAGGGAGAAGCTTATTAAGGAGAGTCACGTACATTGATTTCTTAGCTTTTTAGAGAACTCTGCTTCCTCTTTAAGATCACGGCAAGACAGATCAAAGACAGAGCCTGGTTGCTATGTACTATACACACCCCTGAGAAAAATGTCTGTGACGCCTTAAGTTGCTTAGAACACAAAGTATGCAGGAGACCTTAATTTTAGAGTTCAGGTTAGGAAAAGAGGTGGATGTCCATACAGTAAGGTCTTTCCTAGTTGCCTCATAATTTAACCACAATTCAAAGAAAAACCTTAACAATCTTGCTTTCTCAAAGCTACTGAAAATGTGCAGTAACTTGCCAAGACCAGGATGTTCTTTATCAAGGACTTCTGAGGGGATAAAATTTA
This sequence comes from Miniopterus schreibersii, assembly GCF_964146895.1. Classification (NCBI taxonomy): domain Eukaryota; kingdom Metazoa; phylum Chordata; class Mammalia; order Chiroptera; family Miniopteridae; genus Miniopterus; species Miniopterus schreibersii. The sequence goes on along the minus strand of NC_138122.1, from coordinate 1,142,599 downwards.
ATTTGCTCTTCTGTTGGCCTGTTGGGGCAGGTAAATTCCAGGGAGTGATGTATATTTTACATAAACTCACCGAGCTATTGTTGAATAGAATTTTTCAAATATTGTCAGAGGAAACATAGTTTGGGTCAATCAATCATAAATTCTATTTTGGTAATTTGCTGGAGAACATTGAGAACATAGCTATCCCTATGGGGGAAAGCTGGAAAGAGACACTCAAAACTAAAGAGCATGGCTGTAGAGCAGGGGGGGTGGGGGGAGGAGACATCCCGCCCAACAGACGGCAGACTTCTCTTCAACCAGTTAGTCACCAAGGAGGTGAGGCTTCTCCCCTCCCAGTGCTGGGAAGCAGTGAGCACAGACTCACAGCCGCACACAAACAGGGAGTGTCATCACCTGTAGTGAGTCCCATGTGATGCTCAGATGACTGTGCCCCATCTGTCAACCCGTGCACTCGTCCACTGGAACGAAGCCTCAGGCGCTAAATGCAGCAGCCTCATGAGCCTCTGGTCATCTTCGTTTCTGTAGGTGCAGAAAACAGCCAGTTCATGCATTGGCTTTATCATTCCTTCCTTTTGCTTCACAAAATTCAGGGGCAGCTACTGATGGTGGAAGTGGAGTGCGGAAAGGAGCACTGGAAATAAACGCAAATAAAGATGATTTGTTCATTAGATGTGGCCTTTCCTCAACACAATTTTATATGCTTTATGAGTGAAGACATGGGACCAACAATAACAAAGAACCCAAGTCACCATTTTCAGTCCAAGAATGAAACCTAGGGCCCTCAACTCAAATGCCCTCGTTTAGCTCACCAGGGTCCTGGAGGAGGAGAATTTTACCTGCAGGTTTACACAAAACCAAGGTCAGACAGTTCTGTGTTCACCCTCTCCTCTCAGCCTCTCCCCCAGTCCTCAAGAGCTTTGCACAATCGAGAACAGCTTGTCCTTTGTTTTAGACAAGGACACACAAGAAAAGTATAGTTTAATTGCAGTAGGAGGGAGTTAGACTAGATGTGAGAAATAACTGCTGGACTCCAAGACTTGTGAGACCAAGGAATGAGTTACAGGGGAGGGGGGCAGGATCTTCTTTCTGAAGATTTTAGAGAGAGCTTGCTTTCTGGGGTGGTCAAAGACAGTCCTTCTAGGAGACCAGTTACCAAAGTCCAGTACATGGACTCTACTAGTTTTATGCTCATTCTCTGGCTCATAAAGGGGTTCTGGTTCCCGCCTTTGAGGCAGGTCTGCCGTGACTGGAGGGATTCTGCTGTCATGAGACCTGAGTCCAAAAGGATCCTCTGTTTCACATGGGCAAGGAAAAGAGAAATGATAGTTCTTCAAATTGAGCAATTGCTTCCCTTTCATTGGGGAAAAACTACTTAAGTTTCTCAAGGGGGACAGAGGGCCACCTTGCAAAGTTTAAAAGACGTTCTTAGTACCAGACCAGCAGCAATGTCCAAAAGCTGGAGTTCTCAAACTTGTTGCCCATTAGAATCCCTGGGGACTTCGGGCCCCATCCCACCTAATTAAATCAGAAAGTTGGGTAGCAGGGCCCAGACACTGGTATTTTTTTAAGTTTTTAAGTTTTTGGAATGTGCATCCAGGGCAGAGAAGCACCATGAGAGGAAGCAGTGCCGGGACAGGTTAAACGTGCAAGGATGCCGTGAAGGGCGTGCGGGTGTGAGAGGAACTAGAGAGGGAGCCAGGCAGGGCTGAGAGCCAGCAGATCCCAATGCAGGTCTGAGCGGCGTAGGACGTTTGAGCGACCAACCTAGATGTCCATGCAGTTGAAGGAAGATTTGCAAGGCTGTCAGCAGCCCTCGAGTCAACATTGGCCAGGCTGTCAGTGTCTCTCAGAAAGGTCAGCCCTTCATCGCCACCCCGCTCCATCATTAGCTGGGAGCAGCCCCTGGGAAGGCATGTCCTCGTTGTTCCACTGGATTTCAGGATGCAACCGCTGGGGCCCTGGTGGGTTATGCCCAATGTCCCTCCTGAGTGAGGAGGTAACAGAAGTAAAAAGAATGTATTTCTTTCATTTTTCAGGGCAAAGTATTATTCCACTATTTTTCTAGCAGCAGGGAACTTTCTTTAAAAAAAGATTGTTGATTATTTGGTTTTATCTTTGAGCAGTCCCATAGTTAACAATATAACACCTTATATTCATAGTCTCAGAGAATTCTAGCATCTCAGAGCTGGCATCAGACATTAGAATTGTCCCTGCGATGTCTTGTGAAAGGAAGTCAATAGTAAGTGCCAAGAGTCAGATGCGTAGTTTCACTTTTTAAAAAAATATGTCTTTATTGATTTCAGAGAGAGGAAGGGAGAGGGAGAGAGAGGTAGAAACATTGATGATGAGAGAGTCATTGATCAGCTGCCTCCTGCACGCCCCCTACTGGGAACCAAGTCTACAACCCTGAGCATGTGCCCTGACCAGGAATTGAACAGCAATCTCCTGGATCATAGGGTGATGCTCAACCACTGAGCCACACTGGCCAGGCTAGCTTCGCTCTTTATGAGGATGAAGAGATGGAGTCACGGAAGCCTTTGCCTGTAGGCCTCTGCTTCCTTCTGGTCATGTACTGTCTGCATCATTATCTACCAGCATATTCCAACCTAGTGTGCATTAGAATTACCCAAGGGGCTTTTTAATAATACACACCCACAGGCCTATCTAATCAACATCTCTGGGAGGCAGACACCAAAATCTGCATTTCCAAAATGGTTTCCAGGTGATTCTGATGATCAGCCAGGTATGGAGACCGGATAAGGTCCACAAAAACCTCTTCTAAGGGAGACTGCGGCTGGAAGAAAGGAATTTTCCAGCTACAGTTGGGTTTCAAACCCTATTTTGTTCCCTGCTTGGGAACTGCCCAGTATCTTCGCAGCCACCTACCTTGTGCCCTACCATGTGTCTTCCAGGGCTCAGTTTCCTTTGTGTGTGCCACTGTCAGACACAGTGACAGAGCTGGAGAGCTCTCTGCACAGAGCTGGCTTTGGCACCCTCAGAGGAAGGCAGACTAGATGGCTTTCTCACCTTTTCAGAGGAAGTTTCAGTAAAGATCTGTGTGTTCAGAAAGCTTGTTAGCCTCTCTTAATAGAGGAGAACTATGCTGGCCGTGATGCCAATAGAATGTAAGACCCAAACAGACAGTCAGTAGAATCTGACACAAAAATGGATATTGAAGATGCACAATCAGCTCTTCTTCCAGCATGTGCTCCTACAGTTGTACTTCTGTGTTACTTGTGCACTGCCAAATTGAGCTCAGCTCCCTGAGAGCTTGTAAGTTACTACTAATCATACAGAGCTGTTTCCTGGACCAGAAGCCTAACCACACCCACTGCGGGGGATTCCCACTGGAAGGTGTGACAGGGTGTGACAGAGTGTCCTGTCTCTATGGTCAGGTTCCTGGCAACAGTGCCTGGAAGGTGCCCAAAAGTTCTATTGAACAAAGAATAGCTATTCCTTGTGTTTGGCTATAGCCTTGGCTAATGTATTGAGCCTGCTAAGTAAGTGCCAATACCAACTTGGTATTGCAAATAAAAAAATAATAATATTGAAAATTTTCCTATTTGCCAGGCATGGTGGTCAGATTTTTCCGTGAATCATCTCAGTTAATCCCTCCAAGTGACTTTATGAGGAAGGCACTATTGCCATTTTATCGATGAGGAAGTCCAAGTTTAGAGAGGTAATGAATGGACTTTATGTGAAAATGAGTGAGTGAAAGAGACCACATTCAGCCATCAACGTCAGGGAGCTGCAGACTTTTCCTTATCTCTCGCCCTCCTTATAGAAGGCTACTTTAATCTGGATAGCCTCACTCACTGTGAGTTTCTCCAGGGCTCTCTTTTGGGAGCCCTAATTTCCCAAGCCCCTTCAAACTCCTTGTAGGTCTGGCTTGGCATGACGTCCCTTGGACTCAGCCCTGTGCCCCCATCACCCTGCCTTTCCTTCTAGTGCCTCTCCTTCTCAGGTCCCCTGGTGGTCTTTTTTTTTTTTTTTAATTCTCACCTGAGGATATTTTTTCTGTTGCTTTTCAGAGAGAGACAGAGGGACAGACATCAGACAGACATCGATGTGAGAGAGACACATCAATTGGTTACCTCCTGCATGCGCCAGGATTGAGCGTAAACTGAGGTACGTGCCCTTGGCCAGAATCAAATCCGAAACCCTTTAGTCCATAGGCTCTAATCACTGAGCTAGAGTGGTCCCCTGGTGGTCTTGGCAAGATGTTATTAGAGCCAGTTTGGTGGTAACTGAGGCATGACCCAGGTCCTTCTTTATTCCTTTCCTGCACTCCTGGGCCTCCTTTCTCTCCCATGACACAAGCACCATCAGTTGGTGACAGAGAAAAGAGCCATGTTCTCATGCTGTTTAATATTTTTAAATTTATTTTATTAATCATCAGTTTAGCGACCTTTTAAATTTAGTTTGTTGTAATGCCTCCTTGTCCCAGGAATTTTATTTACTTGCTTTTGCTGTAATATAAAACGCTTTCTTGCCCTTCCCACCTCCCCCAACTTAGCACAGGTTTCCCCAGGATCTTCAGGATCAGTGAATAGCATAAGAGCATGTAAATCTATTGTTCAGAAGTTCCAGTCTCCCTGGACCTGGCTGGAGGGCCTGACGGCCAGCCTCTGGGGCTCTCCTATCAGCGTGAGTGCCCTTTGTCTGCCGAGGCACAGACCCTGCCGGTCCTTCTTGAGAGAGAGTCCGCCTGGCCTGCGCACCCGGTGCCTCCCTAGATCAGTCTGCATGGCCCCAGGCCTGGCCCTCCGGTCGTGACGGGGCTGACAGGCTAACGCCAGAGGCTGAGGCTCGGTTCCAGCTGTGCTTGAGAAGCGGCAACTTGATGAGAGGAGTCAGGACTTGTCACAAGCCTTAGAAAACGGAGCCGCGTGTCTGACCGGGGGAAGCTGAGCTGTTGAGAGCAGCCAAGCTGCTGACCTTCAGTTACTGCTCCGTCTTTGCCATGTGATCTGTCGGTGGTTTAGTCAGGGAGTAAGTACCTAGCACGTGTCTCTTCTTAGCTCCTAGGCCGCCGCCGTGAAGGAGACGGACAGGGCCAGGGCCTCACAGAGCCCCGCGTCAGAGGACACCGTCCCTGTGCACTCTTCCTGCTGAGAATGAGGAAAAGCTAAATAAGGGGCTTTCTCTCAAATGTTTTGAGCCCCTGGGAGATAAACTCTGATTCTGCTTCACCACTTCTCCTCTCTAATGCCCTCCAGCTTGGGGCAGCACAATGACAGGATGGAAACGGAGATGGCGAGGGAGCTGCGGAGTTAAATAACAGGCCTGGCGTCTCTCAGATGTGTTTGGCTGTGACTGTCCCATAACCTCCCTCAGCCGTGCCATCCTCAGGGTGCACTCATTTGCTCAACCATCTATCAGACATTTAAGGATACCTACCGTATACAGGCACAAAGGTAAACACTGGAAGTGCGAAGTCAAATCAGATATAAGCTTTGACCCTGATGACCTTTAGTCCAGCAATTGAGCCTGTTGTGTTCAATCAGCACTTGCATGTACAGAGGGACACGTGATAAAGGTGTGAACAGGACTGAGTAGGGCACAAAGGAGAGATTGGCCGGTTCTACCTGAAGAAGTCAGAGTGTCCTGAGCTGAGGCTTGAAGGATGGATATGACATCACCAGGCAGCCGAAAAGCAATGACGGGAAAAACATGTGCAGACAACAGGCATGGTAAAGAAATGACAAGTATGTTTGCCAAACAAGTGTAGAGAGTGAAGTGATGACAGTGTTTAGGGGCATAAAAAGGTAAGAGAGTTAATGCTTAGAAGTGAGAAGGGAGAAAAAGTCAATAATCAGACCATAGGAGACTAGCATAAGAAGTTTGGAATTAATCCTACATGTCATGCTGAGGCCCTGATATTTCTTAGATAAGGAAATGATGGAATTATATTTTTATTTTATAGATCATAATATATTTTTTATAAAGTTCACTTTGGCAGTGTCAAGAAGAACAGATTGAAGAAAGCGGGGGATGAGACTAGAAGCAGGGACACCATCTAGAGATGTATCTGTCAGTTCTCCAGTTAAAATTCACAAAGCCCAATTCAAACTACCTTAAACTTTTTATACACTTACTTATATACATTTAGGGTGCAAAGGCTTGAGGCACAGCTGGACCCAGGAGGGCAAACAAGGTTGTCAGATCTCTATCCATTGCTCCATTTTTCTTGGTCTCGTCTCTTTCTTTATGTGTTGTATTTTCTCATATTACAGATAAATTATGTTCACATGGCAAGAATGATGATTGCTGGATACCTCAAGACTATATCCTTACAGCTTTTTAATCAGAAATGAAAGAGACCCTCTTCCTCCCAGAATCCCTCTGTCAGATTTCATGAAAGCACGCTGACTGGCTCTTCCTGTGGGCGGGGCTGTGCACTGTGATCGCCCAGACCACAGTGACCTGCCTACCCTTGTGCACTGGATGGAGGACACCTCTTTTAAAGATAAGCTGGTGCAGTTATTGAAAGAAAAAGGAACAGAGAGTGGCTAGGGCAGATAAAAATGCATCTGTTACAACCAACTTAATTTAGGTAAAAACTAAGAAAGAACTGACCTTGAAGAGGAAGGGATAGACTCAATAACTTTTATTTATTTTTTATTTTTTAAATATATCTTTATTGATTTCAGAGAGAGGAAAGGAGAGGCAGAGAGAGAGAGAAACATCAATGATGAGAGAGTCATTGATCGGCCGCCTCCTGCAGGCCCCCGATTGGGGGTCGAGCCCGCAACCCGGGCATGTGCCCTGACCGGGAATCGAACCCGATCGCCTGGATCCTAAGTCGACGCTCAGCCGCTGAGCCACGCCCGGCTGGGTGATAGACTCAATAACTTTTAAAAACAACTTCTAAAGAGTTAGAATGGAGAGGACTTGGTGACAGATGAGAAATGGGAGAGAGGAGGGAAAAGGAAGGCTTTGCAGAGCCCCGGTGCTCTCAGTTGGACGGGCTCAGGTATTGTGTTCAGCTGGACTAGAGAGAGCTCAACAAGGAAGAGGGGGTCTTAGCGGGGGCAGGGCGGAGGGGGCAAGTTCAGTTTTGCGGTGCTTCAGGGCTGCCTAATGGGAGTGCGCAGTAAGAGAACGTAATTTGCACTGAGGTCGGTCAGGGGCTGGGTGAGAGGGTCAGGAAGAGGGAGACAGTGGCCAAATGAGAGTGGAGCTTGGAGAGAAATTGGCTAAGCGCCCCTTCCTCGGGAGTGACAGCTGTCCCAGTCACCACCTCAGTGGCAAGCTAAATGGAATGGGCTTTGTTCATACCAAGGCTGGGGCGTAAAAAGGGAATTCTGGCCACAGCTCTTGAGTTAAGGGGGGGGGGGGCTAGAGTCTATGCATGGAATTCCATGGTCAGGGTAGCTGATGGGAAGCTGTGAAGGGATCAGGGTGAGAGTCACTCCGGTTGGTATTCGATGATATGGAGTAGAACTAGGCCAAGGGCTCACGTAGGAAGCCTGTAGAAGTTTGGCCACACACTCCGAAGAGTGACTAAGGAGTCTTCATACATAGGTCGATCCCAAAGGCTAAGTTCAACATAGTCGTAAAGACTTTCCAACTCCTCAAGTGAATAGGGAATAAAGCTTGTAATGAGCTTCTAGGGGGGCCAGGCTTCTACTCGCTCAAGGCAGCAGTCGTGCTATATGGTGGGGAAGAAGGTGTGAAGAGTGGCTGAGTCAGCTTAACCCTGGTTAGAGACCCTGGTTACAACTGCCCTACTGACCCGCTTCGGCAGATGTGGTGTGGTGTCCTGGGCTTTGCTCCTTCCCCTGGGGGCAGGCCCAGAAATCCTAAACAGTAGGTCATCAGTAAACGCTTGATGGGTGAATAAACGCATGGAAGAGTCAGTTCCCTCATGTTGGTAGTGCATGCTGTATGTGAAGCAGTCAGTGCGCTGTGTGGGGCTCACATGCATTACAGTTTCTATGCAGAGGCTAGCTAAAGCTTGAGGGGCTTGCTGGGTGGACTAAGGACTGCGAGGGCTCCTTGCAGTTCAGGCTGTCTGTCAGGTGAGGAGTTGTCTTAAAGTAGGTTGTTCTGAGATACTGATTTCTGGAGCACACCTTCCTTGCAAGGTTTATTGGCAGAGAATGTGAAGATGGTGGCTTGGGCTTGGAAAAAGGTCTGTTGGCAGACTACAGGAGGTTCCCAGATGCTAAAACTCTCTTAACTGGCTTCGTGGACTGAGAGAGAGAGAGAGAGGTAGTGGGGGCTGCCAAGGACATGACATTTCTCATGCTAATTGGGAAGGGAGGCAGCAGCCATTGCTCCACTGATTTATGTGTTTGTGTTAAACATCAGGTCCTATCTAAGGACAGGAGAGAGCAAGGACCTCTGCTTTGGAATTGCTCCCCTGGTTGATGATCTCAGCCTGTTTTCATGGGGTCACCAGCCTCCTCTTTCTAGCCCATCCTTATATGTAGAATGGACCAAAGCTGAGAATGGGAGCACCCATGGGAGCTGGGGTGGGGGGTGGGAATCCTCCTCCTGCTCTTATTAGTTAGATAAAATGATCTCTGACACTGAACTTCTTGAAATCTGTGGGTGTCTTTTGGGGAGGAAGCCCCTGTTTGGAAGCAATCCCAATGCTGTGTGTGTGCACATAGAGAAGAAAAAGGTTTAGATGGCCGTGGAAATATGTCCACAATGCCCAGATGCCCACAGTGCTAAAAGAAAAAAAGTTTCAAAACAGTGAAAATAGTATAAACCTGGTATCATAAAATATAGCTATTATGAACGCATACACGTGTGTGTAGTTACAGGCAGAGGAAGTCTGGAAGCATGTAGGCTAGAATGTGTTCTCTGTGTTATAAGGTGCAGCTGGTTGGTGTATGTGTGTGTTTTGAATTTTGGCTTCTTTCATTTATTCTTATTTTAAACTTTTCTTTAATGAATATGTTTCACTTATATAATAATAACTACTACTGCTATTAACAAACATAAGGCACCAGAGACTTAAATGACCTACTATCCTGATACCTTTTTCAGCACAAGGCCTGAAAAACAGACAGAATGACTACAATCACGTCTGCTGCAATGGCCTCAGTGTTTATGTTCTGTCAAAATAAATGTGAAATGAAATTCTGAACCCAGTGTGTTGGTGTTAGGAGGATGACCTGTGATCAGAACATGGGGGGCGGCCATGGACAGGCTTAGTGCCTATGAAAGAACCCCCAGAGAGCTCCCTTGCCCCTCGTGTCACATGAGGACACAGAGAGATGGCTGTGTATGGACCAGGAGTGGGTGCTCACCGGACCCTGAATCTTTCTTGCTCTCGGACCTCCAGCCTCCAGATCTGCAAGAAATAAATGTCTGTTGTCTATAAGGCACCGGGTATGTGATACTTCGTTACAGTAACCCAAACAGCCTGAGACAACCTGGAATCTGGGAGGGTTCAGAGGACTCTGCTCTCAGTCCTGCTTGGGCTCTGTGTGCATCTGTGTCCAACGTGCAAGGGATTCCACGTGTGTTGACCTACCTCACAGACTGGGGCTCCCCAAGCCCATCCCTGCTGGGGGCAAGAGAGATGAGGGTGGCAAAGCCGATGCAGGATCTGAGATGCGGAAGGCAGTGTGGGGAGGTAAATACAAATATGAAGACAACTTTTACTAACTGTGCTAACAGAAGGTTTTGCTGTGGAATTACCAGTGCATGAAATTCCTATGACTAGGCTCCAGGGAAGCAAGTGGAGCTCATTCCTCTAATACATTAATTTTTTAATTTAGAAAAAAACACTTCTTATATTACCCACCCACCACCCAAACTCCTATTCTAGGATCATAAGCCCCACAGCAAATCTTGCGTCACTGAATGTTTTCGAGTCTGACACACTTGGAAGTGTGAAATGAAGCCATCTGGCAGGCAGGAAAGCAAGTGGTTTTGAAATATTTATTTCCACGAAGCACTAGCTATTATTTTTAACCATGCACTGGACATTCTAAGCAAAAACAAAGCTTGAGGCTCCAGTCAACCAGCCAGGAACTCTTGGCTGAGCTATTTTCCCCCTAAGAGAAAGCAGGTAACAGACCTAAAGGAAAAAATTAATGCCTCCCCCTCTGCTTTAAGGCCTTTGTGTATTTTTGGTCGGAGTCTTAGTTGAGAGGAGAGTGTTCTCATGCTGAGATTAATAACCCAGGATACTCTCAGAAGCCCCATGAGCTTTGAAAACGGTTTACAAAGCTGGGTGATTAAGAGGAGGAAGAAAAGCCCATCTTAACCAGTAGTGTGAGTTTAAATTTTGAGCTCCCTGGTAAAGTATCTGCAAGGGCCATTACCTTCCATCCATTACATAATAAACAACTCTACAGCGAACAGGGGTCGTCGGCTACGGGAGGCAGGAGAGGGAAGGAGTGCAGGTGCCCTTGGGTCAAAGTCACATCCTGGACCCAGGGAGACAAGTCCTTCCTTCTACACCAGTTTGCAAGGAGGCTCAGTTCTGAGTGGACCAGCCCTTTTTCCAGGGTGGGAGATGGGTCCACCTGTCCATATTTGGTGTAATAATTATGTGCTGCTTTTCCCTGTCTACTGTTGCCAGAAAAAACTGCAAATAAGAGTAGCAAGAACTAAAGGAACAAAGGTATGTGTGTGTGTGTGCATGTGTGAGTGTGTGTGCGTGCGTGTGTGCGTATGTGCTTACATTTCCAACCGAAGCAGTGACTATTGGATCACTCACATGGGAGAAGTTCTTGGGACTTTTCCAGATTATTTTAAGAAGGCTGGCACTTTCTGAAAATGAGCATTCTACTTTTAGGTTCATTTTTGAAACTCATCTGTGATTGATTTACTAGAGCACTAATAATATTTGCTTTCCTCTTTTTTCTCTCCAAAGCATCTATACCCAACGCAGCTGAAGAAAGGCTAAAGTCACAGACTATAGGGCTCCGTAGTATTTACAGTGTTATGGGAAGGCTAACTTGTGGGCTGTTGGTTGGGCGGGGGAAATCTGTTTAAAACAGAACCACGCCTGAGATCTGAGGATGTGTTAGGGGTGTCTTCTCTAAAACAGAAAAGAAAGTCATAGAAGAAAAAGTGCTTGGCTAAGGCTGCAGGGAAGCCAGTAAGAAGTGCTATCTCAAATACGGTTATAAAATCAGTAGCTGCAAATGAGTATTGAGTCAGACATGTGATAAGCACTTGTCGTGGATGATCTCATTGAATCCTTAACAGTTCTGTGAAGAAGGTACTATTATGTCACAGATGGTTTAGAAAGGTTAAGTAAGTTGCCTAAATCTTTTTTATTTTACTTTTTAAAACTGAGGTATGCATGACAAATAAAATTGTACATATTTAAGGTGTACAACATGATGATTTGATATACATATATATTGTAAAATGCTTATTTCAATCAAGTTAATTGACACATCTATCATCTCGTATAGGTTGGTGTTGAGAATGCTTAGGATATACCCGCTTAACAAATTTCAATTATAAAATACAGTCTTATTAATTATAGTTACTATTCGGTATATTAAATCCTCAGAACTTATTCATCTTAGAACTAAAAGTTTGTACCCTTTGACCCAAATTCTCCCATTTCTTCATATCCCAGCCCCTGGCAACTACCATTCTACTCTCTGATTCCATGAGTTCTATTTTTTAAAGACTCCACATATGAGTGATACCATATAGTATTTGTCTTTCTCTGCCTTTGCCCAAGTCGTAATGGTAATGTGGGAACAAGATTTGAACCCAGAACACTCTTTATAATAACTTGTGTTCCCATATTCAGCACTGTATTCTCTAGAAGGAAGTAAGGAATAGGCATTCAGCAATTGACCCATCCTCTTAAGAAATTACCCCCTGAGCTAGAAGAACCATTTCTTATCTTTAAGCCAACTCTTTCCACAGCACCAGATACAGAGCTCCACTCAGTGGTCTGGATTGTCATTTACTCTTTTTGCACTGTGGCTTACTGGTGCTCACAAAGCTTATCTGAGGAAGGAACTGAGGGGTCTCCCTCCAGAGAATGTATCCTGAGGGAAGAGCAGCCAGCACGGGAACAACTCTGAGTACAGCAGGGTGGCATGGTGGCGGTCACTAGGATTTGTCCCCTAATCCCGTCTCTTAGTCCAGCTGAGGAGGAAGAAGCTGATTATCTGGTCTGTTTCCAGTCTTATCTTGCCGTTAGTACTGTGTCCAAGTGGCTCCTCAGAGAAGCTTCTTAGGTCACCGTAGAAGACACCTATAGGGTTGTTTGCCCAGCTAGCCCATCTCCCTTGACCCTGCCACCTACAGCCAGGAGGGGAGTCTCGGCAGCCATGCCCCAGCCGTGCGGGGCTGCACTCCTCCCCTCACCCCACCCCTACTGCAGCTGACTGGTGAAGAGGCGGGCTCTTGACTGAAGCTCAGCTGATCAGAATATCTTCCCAGGAATTAGGAACTGGCACTGAGAGAAGGTTAAAGGCTAGACCTGTAACATGTGATCTTGGGGGCCATTTCCACTGAATAAATTGATGCACCAAGAAAGCTGGTCTTCAGATAGAAAAACACTAATCGGTTGTAGAGAAAAGAGCAGAGATAAAGGTGGAGAGCAAATGACTGTCCCACCTCTGCTTCCAGGCCCCTTCCTCTCGCCCTTGGCTCTGGGCCCACCTAGTTTTTGTTGTTATTGTTCTTGTGTGTGTTTTAAATAATAAATTCCTTTTTCTTAAAGCAGCTTGAGATGGTTTCTAAACTTAAAAAAGTGACTTCTAACTTTTCTGAATTTTATGAGTTAGTACATCATAAAATTTGTTCATTGAAGCCATGGTGACAGGTTTATTTCCCTGTAGGTAAATTAATTTTGTTCAGTCTCAAAGCAACAACTTATCTCCTTACCTGTTTTCATGAGGTGGACAAGTAGGTATGGGTCAGCACCACAGCAGAGAAAGAGCTTAGCAACAAATGTACTTTTGATAGTGAGCATCTATTATCTTGGAATATGATTGATTTATCTGTGTGTGTTTTTTCTTTTCATGTAGCCTACAAACCCAAAGATACTAAGAGAATCATTCTTGTACCAAAAGGCACTTACTCTTCTTTATGTCTCTAAGATGCAAGCCAGGAAGCTAAAAGTATTTGCTCTTGTCACAAATCAAGTAGATAAGCCAGGAAGACTGTAAGGGTCTCCGCAGCTGGCCTTCCCTCCTTCAAATCCCTGGCAGGGACAGCCAGGTGGGTAATATGGCATCTGTATTAGTTTCCTACGGCTTCCATAACAAAGTAATATTAACTGTATGGCTTACAACAACAGAAACTTATTGTCTCACAGTTCTGGAGGGTGGAAATTCAAAATCAAGTTGTCGACAGGGCTGCTCCCTCTGAAGTCTGTAGGGGAGGATCCTTTCACGCCTCTTCCAGATTCTGGTAGCACCACGTGTTCTTGGCTTGTGGCAAAATCATTCCAAGCTCTCTGCCTTTGTCACCACATGGCAGTTTCTTGGTGCACCCTTCATCTCGGCATGTTTGTATTCACTTTCCTCTTCATATAAGGATATCAGTTAGATTGGATTAGGGCTCACCCTACTTCAATATGACTTCATCTTAACTAATTACATCTGCAACAACTCTATTTTCAAATAAGGGCACATTCTGAGGTACTGAGTGTTAGGATTTCAACATATATTTTGGAGGAGACAATTCAAACCATAACAGCACACATGGGGTTTCGAAAATTTTGAACTCGACTTGAAGCAATGGAATGTACCAAGGGACCTGATGCAGCTGGTCTGTTAGGATAGCTGATGAGCCTCAGCTGATTGGGCAGCTTGTCAGAAGACAATTTTCACGAAGAGCCAAGAATAAGAGTTTATCCTCAGAGAGGAAATTACCAGGTGTATAACTGAAAAAAAGTCTTGCTCAAAAATAAAGAGGGGGACTTTTGTGGACTGCATCCATTTGGTTTCTTAGATGGCTTCCAGGTCCAGCAATTATTAGAGCATAGGGGATCCAAGAGTGAAATTTAAAAGGTTAAAAACTTCATAGCAGATATGGAACCCATACCTATCACTGTCAATAATACCAAAATTGAGTTATTATTGTTACTGTGATTCCATTATACCCTTAGATTGGTGAGACCTAAGAAACCCTGCTTACATCAAAATCAGACAGGTGGCAGCATGGTTGCAACCTGGTATATGATTTGGCCCCAGAAAAATGAAGTGGAACCTGTTAGTAGAATTTCTATTAAGTGAGATGGCACTTAGAGGCAGGTCTACAGTTTCAGCATAGGAACTGCGGTGTGAATGAGGATGGAGGCAGAACGTTGCTTAATGGCTTGAGTGTGTGTGGTTGAGATAAAGGAAAGTCTAATACAAAGGAGTGCTCATAATTAGACACTGGATTTTATGGAGGCTTGATTGCTAGAATCTTCTATTTCCCTCTCCACCTGAAGGAGCAGGGATTATGTCTTTCACATCTTCATTCTCATCACATAACATAGGGCATGTTTCAAATGAAAGGTTCAATGAATATTTGTTGAATGAAGTACGTACGTGCACAGCTTGGTCAGGATTGGCTCAGAAACAGGGCAGGACTAAGCCTACATGATTACATCGTACAGCTGAGAAAAGCAGAAGGACAGGGACTGACATGTTCAGTCTTAGAGTTTATACTGTCCATCCCTGGCATGAGGTGAGGAAGAGAAAAGCAAGGTACAGAGAAGGGGAGAGGAGGCAGGAAAGCACTGCAACTTGTGCTGAGTTGGCGCTTACTAGTTAAATTTCATTACCAGGTTGGTAATATATCAATAGGTGTTCCCTATTCAAATATAAAAATATATTATCGTCTAACTGAAAGATGACTTTGAATTATTTTTGTCATTGTTTATTTCATTCTTTAATTGGTTATATTGATTTCTTCTTTCTGGGAAATACAGCAGAACCTATGCATAATCACCATAAAGAAGCCTTATTCTCATTAAAGGACTAGTGATATTCCTGGAAGTGTTAACTCTGTTGAGTGCCTCAGCCCCTATTGTTACAGTCCACTAGTCTACCAGTTCACTGGTGCTAAGGGCAGAGCACTTGGGGGAGAAATCCTGGTAACTATTTTCATCATAAAGTCAGAGACTCCTACCACTGGAGGTAACATTAGAGAGTTTTTCTAATTCAAAGTAACTCCCAGCAAAAAAACTTCCATTGACTGTTGAAATGTGATCATCTTGTTAATGAAGGTAGCTAGTTCTTAATAAAGGAAGGGAGCAACGAGAATCAGACATTATTAAGCATAACCAACCACGGAGCATAAGCCTGCTTTGCCAGGAAGCTGCAGCTTCACATGCTCCAGGGGATCACAGCTTTGCTCTGCCAAGGGTTTTACCATCTCCCCACCCCTATAGGGAGGAAGGATCAGCTTGCAGTCTTCCCAGTCGACACCCCCGACTATGGGAGAAGGTACGCACACGTATGGAAGTAGAATAGAGAAAGCCATTGGGCTGGGAGGGAGCTCCAAGGCCTGTCTGCTCAGGTACGCCCATCACATCCCAAGGTAAACACAGTGACAAAGAACCCATTAGTGCTCATGGTTTGCAAACCACTGTTTAAGAATTATTGATCTAGATGTCTCCTTATTTGTCAACATTTCTTTTTATCTGTAGCAATCAAGATAATTTATATACCCGAAGATCTATGGAAGGGTGCAGGTATAATCCATTACAGAAGAGGAAAAAAAAAATGCTGCCTATTTGTCACACCCACATAGAACTCAAAGGATATTCTAAAGCATTGCTTTTTCCTGAAGATGTCTTCAGTATCTACAGTCAGCCCTGAGGGCTTCATGGAGTCCCTTCTCTCTGGTGTCCCTACTCCTTCACTCTGTGCCCAGCATGCCCTGAGCCGTTCCTTGAAAGGATGGCTGAAATGTCTTACTTCATTTAAGTGTTCCAGAGTCTTTAGAACAGAACAACCCCAGTACACCTTTGGACCATCTCTCATAGCATATTTTCAGAGTTACTATAATAAAAATATTGGCTTTTTTGCTATGTCTTACCATAGTGAAGTGAAGGAAGAAACCAAGAGGACGAGAGGAACAGAAATCTCAGCCTCTACATGTATGGTCCAGGTGGGTCTGGCTGGACAATTAGGGGATTATCGCCTTCTCTCTTTCGGAACTTTATACTATATTTCATTGATTCTAAGACACATTCTCCCCACATTTTCACATTTCTGAAACTGGATGACAGCTTAGAATCAATGGTGTGTCTTAATTTATTTGGTTGTATTTTTTTTCTTAGTTGTATATAAACTAATGGAATATTTAGAAGGTGATTTAGAGTCTGTGAAACCTAATAATTTGAACTTGCTTTCCCTCTTTTTTACGAAAGTGTTTGTTTCAGTGATCTCAAATCAATATTCTTCGGCATAACTCTTCACCTGACTTTGAATTTGCTACAAACAAGTGACAGTTTTTGTTAAATGCCTTGATAAAAAATATGTAGCATTTTAAAGATCTACCAATCTGGTGCCCACCCCCTTTTGTTTTAAAGAAAAAGGCAGTTTGTTAACTAAACCAGCAACTCTTCATTAAGCACCTATTATGCACCAGCTGTGGTTCTCTATGAGGATATATGTTTTACTTTTCCCTTTCCGATGTGGAGGCCTTTTAGGTCTTCCTGTCTGACAGCTGTTGCTAGGACTTCCAGTACTATGTCGAATAGGAGTAGTGAAAGTGGACATCCCTGTCTTCTTCCTGATCTTAAGACAAAAGCCTTTAGCTTTCCCTGTTGAGTATGATGTTGACTAAGGGTTTGCCATATGTGGCCTTTATTATGTTGAGGTTTTGTACCTCTATTCCCACTTTGCTGAGAGGTTTTATCATAAATGGGTGCTGGATTTTATCAAACACATTTTCTGCATCTATTAATATGATCATGTGATTTTTTTTTACCCTTCATTTTGTTTATGTGGTGTATCATGTTAATTGATTTGCAGATGTTGTACCAACTAGATCATGGCCTATGATCTTTTTAACGTATTGTTGGATTCAGTTTGCTGTTGCTATATTTTGTTGAGAATTTTAGCATCTATGTTCATCAGGGATATTGACCTATAATTTCCTTTTTTTGTAGTATCTTTGTCTGATTTTAAAATTAAGATAATGCTGGTCTCATTATATGAGCTAGGAAGTCATTCCTGCTCTTGAATTTTTTGGAATAATTTGAGAAGTCCAGAACTTCTGTTTTTTCAAAGTTTTTTTTAAAAATTATTGCTTCAATTTTGTTAGTTATAATTGAATTGTTTAAATTTTCTTTTTTATCTTGATACAGTCTTGGAAGATTGTCTGCTTTAGGAATTCACTCATTTCTTCCAGATTGTCCGATTTATTTATTTATTTATTTATTTGGTCATATAGTTGTTTGTAGAGTTTTCTTATAATCTTTTGTATTTCTTTGGTGTCAATTTCTTTGGTGTTATTTCTTCTCTTTCATTTCTAATTTTATTTATTTGTGTCCCTTCTCTCTCTTTTGATGAGTCTGGTTAAAGGCTATCAATCTTATTTATCTTTTCAAAGGACCAGCTGTTGCTTTAATTGAACTTTTGTATTGCTGTTAGACTCTATTTTGTTTATTTTCACTCTAATCTTTGTTTCCTCCTTCCCTCCCTCCCTCCCTCCCTCCCTCCCTCCCTCCCTCCCTCCCTCCCTCCCTCCCTCCCTCCCTCCCTTCCTTCCTTCCTTCCTTCCTTCCTTCCTTCCTTCCTTCCTTCCTTCCTTCCTTCCTTCCTTTTCCTCTACTGACTTTGTTTTTCTTTTTCTTGTTTCTTAAGGTAGGGCTGTAATGCTATGAGTTTCCTTCTTAAGACTGCTTTTGCTGTATCTCTTAGATTTTGGGTGGTTGTGTTTTTACTTTCATTCATTTCTAGGTATCTTTTGATTTGTTCTTTGATCTCATTATTAACCCATTCATTATTTACTAGCATGTTGGTCAGACTCCATGTACTTGTGCTTTTCAGGTTTTTTCCCCCTCTTATAATTGATTTCTAGTTTTACACCATTATGGTCAGAGAAGATGCCTGATATGATTTCAATCTTCTTAAACTTATTGAGACTTGTTTGTGGCCTAACATGTGGTCTATCCTAGAAAACGTTGCATGTGCACTTGAAAAGAATGTAGGTTTTCCTGCTTCTGGAGTCAACTTCTCTGAAAATATCAATGAAATCCATCTGGTTTAGTGAGTAATAAACATAAAGCCATTCTTTCCTTTTTGATTTTCTGTCTGAAAGATCTATCCATTAGATCTATCCAATTAGGTGTTAAAATCTTTTACTATGACTGTATTATTGTTGATCTCTCCCTTTAAGACCATCAGGAGTTGCTGTATATATTTAGGTGCTGCTATGTTGGGTGCATAAATGCTTACAAGGGTCATATTCTTTTGTTGAATCGATCCCTTTATCATTAGGTAATGTCCTTCTTTGTCTCATTATAGTTTCTGTTTTAAAGTGTATTTTGTCTGATATTGGTTTTGCTACCCCATTCTTTTGTTTCCATTTGCATGAAATATATTTTTTCTATTCTTTTACTTTCAGACTGTGTGTATCTTTTGTTCTGAGGTAGGTCTCTTGTAGACAGCATATATATGAGTTTCTCTCTTTTTTTCTTTCTCTTAAAGAAGTCCCTTTAATGTTTCTTGTAATACTGGTTTGGTGGTGTTGAACTTTTTTTGCTTTTTCTTATCTGGGAAATTCTTTATTTCTTATTCAATTTTAAAATGATAGCTTTGCTGGGTAGAGTAGTTTTGGTTGTAGAGTTTTGCTTTTCATCACTTTAAATATTTCATGTAAATCCCTTCTGGCCTGAAATATTTCTGTTGAGAAATAAGCTGACAGTCTTATGGGAGCTCCCTTGTAGGTAACTGACTGCCTTTTTCTTGCTGCTTACAAGATTCTCTCTTTGTCTTTAACCTTTTATATTTTAATTATGATGTTTCTTGGTGTGGGCCTCTTTGGGTTCCTCTTGTTTGGGACTCTCTGTGCTTCCTAGACTAGTGTGTCTTTTTTTTTTTTTTTTTTAACTAGGTTAGGGAAGTTTTTAGCATTATTTCTTCAAATAAGTTCTCAATCCAATGTTCTCTCTTTTATCCTGTGGATGTTATTATGCTTCATGTTGTCCCAGATGTCCCATAAACTATCCTCAGTTTTTTAAATTGGTTTTTTTATTTTTTTGTTTTTTGCTACTATGATTGGGTGTTTTATGCTACCTTGTCTTCTATTTGCTGATTAGAAGATCCTCTGCTACATCTAATCTGCTGTTGAGTCCTTCTAGTTTATTCTTTATTTCTGACTAGTTTCTTTTTTTTTCCTACTGCTTGCTACTTTTTGTTGAAGTTCTCACTAAATTTTTTGAGCATCATTATAATCATTCTTTTAAATTTTGTATTTGCTAGATTGCTTACCTCCATTTCATTTAAGTTTTATTTCTGGATTTTTTAAAAAGTCTTTCATTTTGGGAAAATGTTATTTTATTTCCCATTTTGGCTGCCTCGCTGTATTCATTTCTGCATATCATGTAGATATTCTATACTTCTCAGTCTTGGTACAGTGGCATTTTTTAGCATGGGCCTTGAGGAGCTCAGTGGAGTAGTCACTCTGAGCCCCTGAGTTAGGTGCTTCATAAATGTTTTTTTGTGTGGGTTATATGAGTCCTCCTATTGTATTTGAGTCTTAATTGGGGGGGGGGGTGATCCTTAGGCTGGTTTGCTATGATAATTGATACTGACCACAGTGTACAAGCTGTTGTGTGGGCCTGACTCACTGAATAAGAATTTGCCCCAGCAAGGTCTGGTGCCTGTTAAGATCTTTCTTTGGGTGTGCTACTTGTAGAGCTAATTGGATCATGCTCTGATGTGGTCTCAATCCTGCCACTGGATTGGTTCTGGGGCCTCATGGGAAGTATTCTGGTACAGGTCAATGTCAGGCACTACCTTTTATTGGCTGTGGGCTACCAGTTTGGAGCTACAAAGCAATCCACAGTTTGTGGCTGCCTCTGCTGAGCCTGAGTGTGTCTGGGAGTAAGCAAGCTGCATACCAACTTTGGCTTCCACCAGTCCAGAGCTCAGGGGTAGATCAGCAAAAGGCCCAAGGCACTCCGAGATCTACCCCTACCTGTTAGCTTTCTGTTAGTCTCAGTTACTAAAATAGGCTCTGACAGTGGGGAGTTGTGTGAGATAGGCTCCTCTATATATTTTGGAAATTAAGCCCTTGTCAGATGTATCATTGGTGAATATGTTCTCCCATACAGAGGGTTCTCTTTTCATTTTGTTGATGGTTTCTTTTGCTGTGCAGACATAGTCCCATTTGTTTATCTTTTCCTAAGTTTCTCTTGCCCTCGGAGATCACCTGGGATTCAAATAGACTCCCTTTTCTTTCCAGTGGACAAAGTCCCTGCTTATTTTTTGCTGCCAAATGTTATGCAGGCTCTTCTTCCCACCCTGTTGCTCTGGGTTGGGGGTCCCATCTTGGGACTGAGACCCCACTTTCCTCCAGGAGAGGCTTTTGCAGCTGTGACATTTCTCTGGCTTCACAGCTGCTGTCCCTGGGAGCAGGGACCAGCCTTTTTAGTGTCTCCGCCCTTCTTACCAGTCTCTGTGTAGCCTCTTTTTTTTTTTTTTTTTATCCTTGGATATAATACTCCCATTCAGATATCCTTCTGTTGTTAATTCAGGTTGATTTCTCTAAATTTTAGTTGTAACTCCTGTTTGGCGCTGGGAGGAGGTGTGTGTTGCTTTTACCTATTCCACAGCCATCTTAGAACTGGAGACCCCATGATTTTAAGAGAGGAACTTTGCGAGTAGGATATATCTCCAGATTGTCCATCACTGCTCAGGAGTGTGGGGTCAACCCTTTTTGTGTCTGTACACTTTAAAATATATATATATATTTATTGATTTCAGAGAGAGGAAGGGAGAGGGAAGGAGACAGAAACATCAATGATGAGAGAGTCATTGATCGGCCGCTTCCTACACACCCCGACTGGGGATCGAGCCTGCATGTGCCCTGACTGGGAATCAACCTTGACCTTCTTGATCATAAGCTCAATCGCTGAGCCATGCCAGCTGGGTTCTGTACGCTTTTTAACAGTTGCAATGTGGCTTCTTCTCTAAATCCTTGATTATAAGACTTCTGTTCAGCTGGTCTTCAGTTGGTTATTCATGTTGATTTTTCTGTATTTAGGTTGTAATTCCATTTGGTCCTGGGAAAAGGTGAATATAACTTCCATCTACTCTAACTTCATCTTGGATCCCCTCCCTTTTGTGATTTTGAGTATTTTATATTATTGCATTTTTCTCTCCTTTCTTAGCCTATCAATTATACTTCTTTTTAAAACCTGTTTCAGTGGTTGCCCTAGAGTTGCACTATACATTTGCAACTGATACAATTTCACTTTTATATATTATACTGCTTCATGGTTAGTGTAAGTATCTTATAATAACACAATATTTCTAATTTCTCCTCCTGGCCTTTGTATCATTGCTGTCATTCATTTCGCTTATATACAGTATATATATCTGCTTATACTGTGTGTGTATGCATATCAATACATTAATATGCATTATATATTAATATAATTTACATTATCACTAATTATATTAATATAATAATATATCAATATAAGTATATACAATAAATATATTAATACAATAATTATGTTAATATATTGATACATTAATGTTATCTATTAATACATGATGCATCAATATATTGTTGCTATTATTTTTAACATATTGGTATCTGATAGATGAATTAAAAATAAGATAAACTAAAGTTTTAATTTTTTCTTTCTTTATTCATTCCCAATGCTCTTCCTTTTTAATGTACATTTGAGTTCCTGATCTCTATCATGTTCTTTCTCTCTTATGAACTTCTTTTATCATCTCCCAGTGTGGATCTACTGGCAACAAATCTCCAAATTTTGTTACGATAAAGTATTTTTTCTTTACTTTCAAAGGGAAATTCTCCAGGGTATAGAATTCTTGTTTGGTGGTTTTTTCTCTCAATGCTTTAAATATTTCACACCTGTCTTTCCCTGTATTTATTGTTTCTGAGACATCAGATGTAATTCTCATCTTTGCTCTTTCATACTAAAGTGTTTTTCCTCTAGCTTCTTTCAAAATATTTTTGTTATCTTTGATTTCCTGAAATTTGAACATGAAAAGCTTATAAATCATTTTGAGGGGTGGTCATTCATCCTGCTTGGTATTCTCTGAGCTTCCTGGACTTGTGGTTTTATGTGTGATGTTAATTTGAGGATGGCTGTGGGTCCCTCACTTAAAAGGTAACATTTCAGTAGAGGCCTGATAAGGGAGGGTGTGATCAA
Organism: Miniopterus schreibersii; assembly: GCF_964146895.1. NCBI lineage: Eukaryota > Metazoa > Chordata > Mammalia > Chiroptera > Miniopteridae > Miniopterus > Miniopterus schreibersii. The sequence goes on along the minus strand of NC_138122.1, from coordinate 1,120,293 downwards.
TGGCTGCACTTGAACTGAAAAATACTCTAGGCAAGGGAGCGGCTGAGTCCAGGGCCCTGAGGTTGGGGGCCTGCTGGCAAGTAAGGAGCAGCAAGAGGACAGTGTGGAAGAGAGCTGTCTGTGGGCGGATGGTGAGAGCCTAGAAAGTGAGGGGGTTTGTGTGTTACAATGTTTAGATGATGGTTAAAACCTTATCAGCTCGTTTAGAAGCAGTTACGTAGGACACATTATCATTCACTTAAAGTTAGTAATTCATTTATTTACATAATTCTACACATAGACAGTAAATAATGGGTAAGATAAAGACTTGCTATGAGTCAGTGAATAGAGATATGGCCGCTCCCATGCAGGACTCAGAGTTTCTCAAGTGATAAAGATTATTGTTTAAAAATATAAAGTTTTATCTAGTGTAATAGTTAGTTTTATGTGTCCACTTGACTAGGCCATGGATGCCCAGATATCTGATTAAACATTATTTATAGGTGTGCCTAGGGGGGTGTTTCTGGAATAAGTTAGCATTTGAATCTGACTGAATAAAGAGGATTGGCCCATCCAGCATAGATGGGCATCATTCAGTCCCTTGAGGGCCTGGATAGAACAAAAGTGTGGAAAAAGGAAGAATTCTCTTTCTGTTTGACTGCATAAATTGGAACATCTGTCTTCTCACGCTTTTGGATTTACATTGTTGGTGCTCCTGGTCCTCAGGCCTTTGGACTTGGACTGGAATTATATCACTGGCTTTCCTGGTGTCCAGCTTGCAAATGGTAGATAGTGAGACTTATCAGCCTTCATAATTGAATGAGTTGATTCCTCATTCATTATATATATTCATTCTGTTTATCTGAAGAACCTTGAGTAGCAAGCACATCCTGAAATACAAAATCCTCTGTATGATCCTGGAAATACAGAATCCCCATTTTAAGCTCCTTCTTTACACTCTAAGTTTCTGAAGATATTCAACTAAATATTTTTTCAAATAAAATACAATTTAATAGTAACTACAGTGACAACATATTCATAGCTACTATTTATTTAGTGTATATGCTATACGAGCACTAGAGAGCTAGGTAATTTTGTTATTGGTAAAAGTGGAGTTCTTGGGGTACCATGAGGAAAATAATTTCCTGAGGCCCCCACATCAGGATGGGTTTTGTGGAAAGCTTTCTTGGTGATGTAAAATTAAGGGAGTCCCCTCTCTGTCCAGCTCAGCATCTTTCAGGAAGGAGTCAAATCTTGTGTCCAGCAGAGTCAGAGTTAAGGCCCCTGCCCAGAATTGGTGCTCCATATTCAAGTACAGACCATCCTAACATCTGGTTAGCTTGTGTTCCCAGCTGCCGTTCATTGCATGTGAGGTCTGCATTGCCAGAGGCCATGTGGCAGCTTAAGGTCACATGGCTATGGAGAGAGAATTGGTGAGTGCAGGTCATGGCGCAAGAGAGAGCAAGAATAAGAGTAAACAGAGCAAGAGAACTCTTTGTCTGGGGATTTTTAACCAGGAGCTTCTTAAAACTAACCAATTAACTCTCCAAGAGTTTGCATACTTCTGATGGAGTCCAAGCCCTGGCCAATCCATTGTTCCCAAGGCTAGACTAACAGGCAAGCATCTTTCCTACCTCACACCAACTTTACTGCCCATGCACCCATCTCCCCCTTTGTTTGATCCCTTCCCCCAGTGACCTGCAGGGAATGGACCACTGATTCGCTGGGGAGCATAAAGCTGTAGATTCCTGATGAAGTTGCCCAGATGACCATACTTACAATGTCTGACATCCCTTTGCTTTTTTTCTATTATTAATATTAATAAACTAGCTAATTACAATGATAACACCCCCCACCAGAGAACATGAGCCTTTGTAATCTTACAAAGCTAAATGGATGAAGGTCTCATCTTCTGTAACTGCTTCTTGTTGTCAGAGGGGCATACTCCTGCTTATTCAAAGGCTGAGAGGTTCTTTATATCTGCCAAAGGAAGAAAGGAGCAAAAGGGAAGGAGAGTCATCATGCAGGAAAGAGGGATTTTGCAAAGTTCTGGTCAGTTTACTGTCCCAGGGAGGTGGCATAGGTGATGTCCATAGGATGACAAGTTGGACAAGCTGGTATTCTTGTTATAGTCTAGAGGTTAAATTTGATAAGAAGGTTAAAAGGCATAATCCAAGTGAGGAGAATTATAGCAACTAAACGTCTGGAGAGAGATAAAAACCCATGTGGTAAATGGAAGGACTAACTTTACAGTGTCCCAGATTATGTTGGAGGAGTGGTTTTTCTGTCTGAAGCCCTCCTGTACACCATATCTAAATCAAATTAGGCTAAGGGGTGTATTCTAAGATTTTGATTTCAAAGAACTATGAGCCTTTTCTGTCTAAACCACTTGGGCACAAAAGGAAAAGCAGTTTTCAAGTCATCTCATACTTCACCAACTCAACCATTTAGTCCTGACATCAAGTCAACCCAGCCAAACTGTTGAGTCTCATTTAAGGAGATGGTGATGCAGATAGCTTCTAAAGTGAGGCCTATACTGTGTAAACAAGCAATCAGGTAAATAGGTCATAGGCACATGCTCTACGAAAACAGAAGGAAGAAAACAAAACAAAAAGGTTGATGTACACAGCAAATCACAAACCAGTTGAGAAGACTCAGATGCAAGGCTTTTGCTGGAATGAGAGCAAGCAGTGACAATTTGATAGGTCCTCCTTGCCTGCAGTTTGAATATCTTTGGTGATGTGTTATCTGGTGCTTAGGTAAATTCTGTATGGCATACACAAACATAGCCTTAAAAATAAAACTTTGCAGACAGTTAACTGCACTGGAGTCCTATATCCACAATTAGACATTGTGATTTCCATTAAAACACATTTTTTCTCCCTAAAATTATCCTCATTTTCATTAAAAAGACTGCATTAAGTCTAGTTTTAATTTGGCCTAATTATTTGCATAAACACAATAAGAATAGCAATTCATTATACAGGCTCTTTAAATCTGCTTTGCTGGTACCTCACACAAAAAATCTATAAATTGACCTTTAGTCAGCCCCTCAGGTCAAAGAAGACAAGCCACAGTTGCCATCAGGCTTTGCCTGCAATACCTAAGGATTTGGGTAAATTCCTCAAGTCCTTGAGGCCCCCCAAAATGTTTTGAGATTCCTTCCTTGTCATCTTTCAGAAAAGAAACCTTCATTCCTTACCTGGAAGAACCGCCATGTACCACATGACCAAGCAAGGCACCAGGCCATTTCTGTAGTGGGTTTTTATTACCTTAAAAACCTATCTCAATTCCTTTAAGATTTCTGGTGACATCCAGAGTCCAGGCATGTCTCTTTTATTTTTATTTTTTTTTAATTTTATTTTTGTTTAAAATATTACAGATGTCCCTTTTTCTCCCCAATGACCCATTCCACTCCGTCCCATCCCCCTCCCCAGTCCCTCTCCCCACCATTGTCCGTGTCCTTGGGTTGAAGTTCCTTCGATTCCACATATAAGCGAGATCATGTGATGTTTGTCTTTCTCTGCCTGGCTTATTTCACTCAGCATGATTTTCTCCAGGTCCATCCATACTGTCCCAAAGGGTATGAGATCCTTCTTCTTTACAGCTGCGTAGTATCCATGGTGTAAATGTCCCACAGCTCTTTTATCCACTCAGCTACTGATGGGCACTTGGGCTGTTTCCAGATCTTAGCTATTGTAAACTGTGCTGCTATGAACATTGGGGTACATATATTCTTTCTGATGAGTGTTTCAGGATTCTTAGGATACATTCCTAGGAGTGGAGTCACTGGGTCAAAAGGCAGCTCCATTTTTAACTTTTTGAGGAAACTCCACACTGTTTTCCATGGTGGCTGCACCCTTCTGCACTCCCACCCAGACATGTCTCTTTTAGACATGGCATCCCAGTCAAAGTCTTGATTAATAAAACCGGTTTCCAATTGTGATTTTTTGGATTTATGCAAAGGTACGTATTGCCATGGCTCATTCATTAATAATTGCCAAATTCTGGAGGGGTCAGTTAGGGAGAAAAATCCCTTGCCCTTTCAGAGTGAAAAGGACCAAGCCCCGTGTCACACATAATTACCATAAGCTGGCAGGAAGGTGTGCTCGCCCTTGTCGTACAGGTTAAAGCACCAGGGTTTAAGAAGGACAGGTAACCTGAGTTTGGGCACACAGCTAATGACCAAACTGCTTGACCCGAGTCTCACTCTGCTTTGCTACCTGCAATATTGTGGTTTATTCAAATATATATATATAGACACACACACACACACATACATACACTTGGCCATTCAGATGACTAGGATATATGGTGCAGGTGTATTTGGTCTTCACCAACAGTCCCTGGCTGACTGCTCCCAAACTCTTTAGAATTTCCTGTAATGAAAACAAAAATGGTGTGTCTCATTAAATGAGTGAGGTGCCTTCTGGACCTATCAAAAGTGGGGGATGGTTTCCAGTAGGAGCCAATCATGTGCTTAGAGGATTAAAGCTTTCAGTCTCACTCACTGATTTCCAGGGAGGGGAGAGAGGCATGACTACATACAGAATCTTCCTTAAGAACCCCAAAGAACAGCCTGTCGGTCCTTTTTCAGAGAGCTTTTATGTTGGGGAACCAGAATTCTTCCACGTGCCACTGTGCTGAGCCTCAAGTTCCACGAGGACAGAAGATCCTTCATTCAGGACCCCACCCTATGTATCTCTTCATCTAGGTGCTGACTCATATTCTTTGGTATCTTTTGAGTAATCTGGTGAGTAAGTAGGTTTTCCTGAGTTCTGTGAGCCATTCTAGCAAATTAATTGAGTCTAAAGAAGGGGTGGAGGAACCTTTGATTTATAGCTAGGGGGTCACAAGTATGAGTAAAAGCTGTACTTGTGACTGGCACAGGTGACAGCCTAGGCTTGTGATTGGCATCTAAAGTGGATGGCAGTCTTGTTGGACTAAGCACTTTACCTATAAAATCTGATTCTATGTCCAGGTAGATAGTGTCAGAATTGAGTTGAATGGCTTGTTGATATGAGTGAGGAAGCCTCCACACACATGTTGGAATTGGGCTCAAGAACCATTGTTTACTAACAATATTCTCACAATACATAATGGAGCTTTCAAAGATTATTTATCAAATAAAGAGACTTATCTGAATGATTTCAGCCAATCTACTGAGCACTCATTAAGTACCTACTATGTATTAGTCTGTGTACTGGGCACTGGAAATACAAGTGTTACCAGTCCACAGTCCTTGTGGCCCATACTTCAGAAGGCAAAACTCAAAACATTAGAGTCTGAAGTAAGGAAAGGTTTGTTACTGGAGAATCAAATTCTTCTCTCACTCGTGGGAGTGGGGGTTCTTATGATATCTTTAGAAAATGAATTTTATAAGACTCACATAGGAGGATGGTTTTTATTGGCATGGAGTTACATTCCTCAGGTTGCGAAGTCTCATGCTCCTTAATCCAGTCCTGAAAAAGGTGCAGCTGGGGTTCCAGTAGAGCCCAAAGGAGAGCCAGTGTCCAAAGTGTCTGTTCCATACTGAAGCTGGGTCTGGCAGAGCATCACACTAGTTAAAATCTATTAGTCCATTGTGTGGAGTCCATATGATGGTGCGCCATGTGGGCGAATGCATGGGAGTGCACCCCTGCAACAGGAGTCCAAGAGGGCCAAAAGCCAAGAAAGCAAACTCCTTTTGTTCAGAAGTTTAAATATTCATGTTTTGTGCACTTGCAGTACCCATGCTTATTCTGGCCAATTACCTGTTCCCAGGTGTGATTAACATACAGGGAAGTACCTTCCCACGTCACTCAGACCTTACTGGGCTTGCGTCTAAACTGTCTTTGTCCAGTCTCTTCCCCCAACGATCTGTGGGGAACAGACTTGGAGGGTGTTAAAGTAACAGAGCTGTATAAATGGCATGCCTATATTATCTTGTCTTCCCTTTACTTTCCTGTTAAATAATAACCAGATTATTACAATGGTATAATTCTCCACTGAGAAATTAGAAGCCTTTATAACCATATAAAGGGGAAATGGGCAAAGGTCTCTCTTCTGTAACTGCTTCCTGATGTCAAGGGGCGTAGATCTGCCTATCTGAAGGCTAAGAGGTTCCCCTGTCTGACAGAGGAAGGGAGAAGCAAAAAGGGAAAGGCGTTTATGCAGGGAAGAGGGATTCTGCAAAGTCCACTTCAGTCTGGTGTTCCTGGACTATGACACAGGCAATGTATAGAAGGATGATGCATTAGACAAGCTGGCATCTTTGTTGTATTTTAGAAATGACAAACTTGACAAGAAGACTAAAAGACAAAATTCAAAAGTGAAGAGACTTATAATAACTAAAGGTTTAGAAAAGGCAAAAACCCATGTGATAAAGGGAAAATGAAACTTACACGGTCCCCAATTAGGTTGGAGGGGTGGCTTCCACAAAGGCAGGTATGTCACACCTGTCTGAAGCCCTTTTGTCTACCATACTTATTCTAAATTAAACTAAGGGAAATATTCTAAGATTTTTTTCCATGAGAAACTGTGGGCATTTTTGTCTGATCTGTTTGGGCAGAAAAGGAAAACAGTTTCAAGTGAAGCTGATAGACCATCCATTTTTTATTGACTCAACCATAAGTCCAAACCATTGAGTCTCATTGCAGAAGACAATAATGCAGATGGCTTCTAAAGTGAGGCCTATATTGCATGTATAAGGAATTAGGTACACAAACACATAGGCATACATTTTATGAAAATAGAAGCAAACAGGACACAAAGGTTAATGCACACAGTAAATCATAAACCAGTTGTGAAGATTCCAGATGTAAGGCTATGGCTGGAAGGAAAGCAAGCAGTGACAATCTGATAGATTGTCTGAAGTTAGAACATCTCTGGTGATGTCATCAGGTGCTGAGGTCTGTATGGTATACATAGATACAGCCTTAAAATCAACATTTTGAAGACAGTTAACAGTATTGGAGTCCAGTACTCACATTTGGGCATTGCGATTTTAACTGAAGCATAATTTTTCTCTCCCTAAGATTACCCTCGCGTTTAAAGAGACTATATTAAGTCTAGTTCTGGTTTGGCTAGATTATTTGCATAAACACAACAAGAGTAGCAACTGATCAAATTGATTACATAGGCTCTTTAAAATTTGCTTTGCTGGAATTTCATTTATTTAGATTGAGCTTTAGTGAGAAGTCAGCCCCTTACGGCAGAGAAGCCAAAACCATGGTTGCCATGGTTTTGGCAACAGTGCCTGGAATATTGGTTTGGGTCCTTGAGGTCCCCTTGCACTTTCTTTCTTGTCATCATTCAGGAAAGCAACCTTTGTTCCTTCCCTGGAAAGACAGTGATGAACCACATGACCAAGCAATGTAGCTGGCCTGTTTTGCAAGTGGTTTTTGATTGGTTTCCATTAGTTTGAGAGTCAATCTCAATTCTTTAAAAGGCTTTCTGGTGGCATCCAGAATCCAGGCATGTCTGTCTCAGACATGGCATTTCAAAGTCTTAATCAATAAGACCACACAGTTTGGAATTGGACTTATTGAATTTATGGAGAAATGCATTGTCATGACTCACTTCTTAAGAACTGCCAAGTTCTGGAGGGATCAGGTTGGGAGGAAGAAAAGCGAAAAGTGAGCAATTATCATTTCCTACATTAGCAAACACATCATGATCTTTTAGTAAACATACTGACATTTTAAGTGACATCTTTAATGGAGACAGGTATACGGCAAAACTCACGGATTTAGCAAACCACAGGTGAACTGAGTCAAACTGATTGGCTTAGCTGGCTTAGGCTCAGATAAGATCTATTTTAATTCACTGACTTAGTAATCAGAGGTGAAGTGAATTAAATCAATTGGCTCAGATAACCTTAGGCTCAGATAAGATCTCTTTTAACTCAGAATCTGCATTCCATGCCAGAGCAGGTGCTTTTGAGGAATGAAAACTGTATTGTTTACTTTATGAGACAAAGAAATATCCGGAGTGGAGAGAGATTGGAAAGTGGAGGAAATGCTTAAGTATCCTTAATTTTCTCTCACTTTCCGGTCCTGTGCCAGGGCCTAGGACCTGCGCAGCACGGTCTCTGCGCCCACAGACCCGCCTTGCCGCCCCTCCCCGAGGCTGGAGCAGGGGCCTGCCGAAGCGGCAATGTGATTCCGCCGTGCGGAGGGTTACCCAGGCCGGTGCTGAGCAGGCACCTTGTGCCGGGCTTCCTTCCTTCCACGCGGGTGATGCTGATGGCCTCTGCTCTTATTGAAGGCTTTCATAGAAACGAGCTGGCTCTTTTAACTAGCTTTTCATAGTTGAGCCAGTAATTTGTCACTGTCTTATATTTTCCTAAGTCTCAGAAACTTGAGACTTGATATCATGAGACTGAAAGGAACTAGTATTCAATTCGACTACATAAAATTTAAAACTCTGTGCCCTGGGTTTAAATTTTTTTCAGTCAGTTTTTAAGATCAAGTAATAAAAACCTTTCCCTTCCCTTAGTGTTGGTACACCTGAGCCTTCGCTCTGAGATACCAGGGAAGCACAGCGTTACTGACCAGCAATGCGACTGCACTCCTCCCTCTGCCCTCCAGCCTCCAGCCTCCGCCCTCCGCCCTCCAGCCTCCGCCCTCCAGCCTCCAGCCTCCGCCCTCCAGCCTCCGCCCTCCGCCCTCCGCCTTCCAGCCTCCGCCCTCCGCCCCCCAGCCTCCGCCCTCCGCCCTCCGCCCTCCGCCCTCCAGCCTCCGCCCTCCAGCCTCCGCCCTCCAGCCTCCGCCCTGCGCCCTCCGCCCTCCGCCCTCCAGCCTCCAGCCTCCGCCCTCCAGCCTCCGCCCTCCGCCCTCCAGCCTCCGCCCTCCGCCCCCCAGCCTCCGCCCTCCAGCCTCCGCCCTCCAGCCTCCGCCCTGCGCCCTCCGCCCTCCGCCCTCCGCCCTGCGCCCTCCGCCCTCCGCCCTCCGCCCTCCGCCCTCCGCCCTCCAGCCTCCAGCCTCCGCCCTCCAGCCTCCAGCCTCCGCCCTCCAGCCTGCGCCCTGCGCCCTGCGCCCTCCAGCCTCCGCCCCCCAGCCTCCGCCCTCCGCCCTCCGCCCTCCAGCCTGCGCCCTGCGCCCTGCGCCCTGCGCCCTCCGCCCCCCAGCCTCCGCCCTCCGCCCTCCGCCCTCCAGCCTCCGCCCTCCGCCCTCCGCCCTGCGCCCTCCGCCCTCCGCCCTCCGCCCGCCAGCCGCGGGGCCTCAGGGACCAGTCTGCCCCTAAGCAAAACGGCGGAAGAGCGACGCGGTTGCCAGGGGCGACGCCCGCGCCCGCAGTTTAGCAGGAGGGGCGGGGCCGTCGTGGCCCGCAGTCGGTTCCGTCGGTTTTCCGGAAGGTGTCCCATCGGCGCCCCTCCCCCCGCGAGCTCCCCAAGCCCGTGGGCGTGGGGGGGGCGTGCCCAGGGCTTCCCAGGCCGCGCGGCGGGGCGGGGCGGGGCGGGGCTGCGGGCGCCGGGCTGGAGAAGCGGGGCGTCTGCTGGGCAGGTGGCCCGTAGCGCCCCCCCCCGCGCGGGCCGAGCTTAGCGCCCCGCGCCCGGCCGAGGCTTCGGAGACGCGGGAACGGGCCCTGGGCGCGGAGACGCGGGGCTGCGGCGAGGCCCCGCCTGCCGAGCCTAAGCAGGGGCGCTGGGCGGGGCACCTCCCTTTCGCTCCGCGGGGGCGCCTTTCACTGCGGCCCGAGCCCCGCGGCCCCGGCCGCCCCCGCCCGCGGAGCAGTCCCGGGTCTAAAGCTGCGGCGTCCGGGGCGGCGGAAAGCAGGAGCGCGATTGCGCGGGGTCAGGACGCGGGCGCTGAGCGCCGGGGTTCCCGGAACGCGGACGCGGAATGGGGGCCCCCCCGCCCCCCCGGCTCCGCGCCCGCCGGGCTCCGCTCCCCGGCCGCCCGCCCCCCGCCCGGCGGCCCGCGGGTCGTGCGCTCGCCCTCGGGGCGGCTCGTGCCGTAGCTGTGCAGCCCCGGGGTCTGAGTCGGCGGGAGAACGGAGGCCTTCGCCGCGCCGAGCCGCACTCCTCGGTCGCGGAGTTGCGGGCCCTGAACGCAGCGCTGAGAAAGGTGCAGCCGGCGTCCGGCACAGGCCGAGGCGGGGCGCTGTCCGCAGCTGGCGTCCGCGCTGCGGCGGGTCCAGTTCGGCATCAGCCGGCTCCAGCCCGTCAGTCCCGTGTGGCGTCTGCAGGGCTGCCGGGCAGGTGGCCCAGTGTAAGGGATCCGGACCCAAGAACCGAGCGAGCACATCTCCTTTTGTTCGGAAGTTTACATATTAAGGTTCCACACCCTTGCAGTGGCCTTGCCTATTCTGGCCAGTTACCTGTTCTCAGGTGTGACTGACCGACAGGTAAGCACCTCCCCATGTCACTCAGACTAAACTGCCCTTTTCCAGTCCCTTCCCCCAGCGATCTGCAGGGAACAGACGTGGAGGGTGTTGGGTTAGCAAAGCTGTGTAAAGGGCATGCCTGTATTACCTAGTCTTCCCTTTACACCTCCCGGTTAAATTATAGTCCGGTTATTACAGCAATGCCGTGTTGATAGAGAAGGCACAAACTGAGAGGGTGAGGACCCTCATGATTCCTCAAATCCACCCTTTTTTTTTTAAATTTTATTTTTGTTTAAAATATTACAGATGGCCCTTTTTCTCAAATCCATCTTAAAGTACAGAGTTCAGGTTTCTTGTACATCAGAAAAGGGGAAATGGGAGGGGCCTGTTTTGTAAACCTGGGGCTACAAGCAGAAGTCCTCTAATGATGAGCGTGTCTGTGCAAGACCGACGGGAGCTATTAGCTTGAAGGCCATGGGAACAGCACAGGCCTGAATAATACGGAGTTAGAGGGACAGTTCATGGTATCACACAACGAGTGGCCTGATGTTTCCCTTAAGGAAAACAGGCAGATTAGTACACATTAAAGGCACTAAGGGGATGGCGCTGATACCTGAGCACAGAGGAGGGGCACGTCCTGGGAGTTCATGGAAGGTTTCTGAAGGAAACCTGTGTGTTGGAGGATAAGTGGAAGTTAGGTGAGAAATGAGGGGATGATATTCTAGGCAGTTAAAACAGCAGGTGACAGGCCACACAGATGTGAGGCAGTGTGAGTGAATGCACCTTCCCCATTCCTGTGGCTCATCTTCATATAAAGGGAGCTCAACACCTATCCTTCCCCCCCCCTTTTGTTCTCATGGGGGTTGGAGTAAATTCTGATTAGCAAGTCTGAGAAGAATAACAAGTGTGGTTCAGCTCTCTTCTCCCCATGGAGCGAGCTAGAGAGGGAGCACATGTTTGTCTCTTCCTGGGTTCACAATGAGGAAAGCCCTTGTCTGCAGACAGAAGAATCTTTTGCCAGGATCCACTTTGAAAAGTCAGGTAGGGCCCAGCCGGTGTGGCTAAGCGTCGGCCTGGAATCCAGGCGATCGAGGTTCAATCCCCGGTCAGGGCTCATGCAGGGTTGTGGGCTCAATCTCCAGTCGGGGGCGTGCAGGAGGCAGCCGATCAATGACTCTGTCATCATGGATGTTTCTCTCTCTCTCCCTCTCCTTTCCTCTCTCTGAAATCAATACAGACATATTTAAAAACAAAAGCTGTGTCTGTGGTAATAGGGGTACTGGTCTTTCTCGTGTGGCCTCCTTTTCCTGTTACTTGATTGGTTCAGAACTTGAGCAGGGAAGGGTACGAGGCAGTGGGCACTCTAGAGCCACATAGGAAACGTAGGCTTGAGGTGCCAAGGGCAGGAGACGAGATTGGACAGGTCTGGAAGAGCCAGGTAATGGAATGCCTTTATCTTCAAGACCATGTGTGGGATCTTGTGAATTTGGTTTTATGCTGGGGAGTAACCCACTCAGAATTCATTCTACATTAGTCTCTGGCAACACTGTAGAGCATGAATGTTGGGGACGGTGACCAATCTAGAAGTGACTGAAGTTGTGAGGGAAGGGGAGGCCTGAGCTAGCTCAGGGGAGGAAGTGTAGAGGAAGCTGACCCATGAATGGCTAGGAGACCACAGAAATAACGTGCAAGGACTGGCCCACTGTGGTGGGATGTATTAGAATGATTTGGAAAGAGTCCCAGTTTTCTGACTTCAGTAACTGAGTGGGTTATATTGTCACCTACCAAGAGAGGAATGGCCTATTTGGGGAAAGGGAGGCAATGATGCAGTTAGCTTGGGCCACATTGATTCATGTGTGGGCTTTTTAGGTGAGATGTTTATCATACTACTGTTGGTTTGGAGTCTTAAGTCCAGCTGTGGTGTCAGTGCTGGAGATTTAAATCTGGAAGCCATCAACATAGGAAGGGGAGCATTAAATTCACAACTGCTGGTCAGTATTGGAAAATAAGAGAGCCGGCCAGAAGGAAACCATCTGGGGAACGCAAACATTTAAGAAGTTGGCAGAGGAGAAAGATCCTTTTAAATAGGACAAAAAGCAATGATCAGAGGTGTAGGAAAAGAGTCATAAGAGATGACAAGGAAATAGAGAGTCTCAGGAAGAGCTGAATGGTAAGAAGTACCAAATGCAACGGAAACGGGCAGTTAGATGAAGGCTGGTCGTGTCCCGTGGCGTGGAAATGAAGCAGTCTGGTAAGAGGCCAGGGGGCAGCCGTGGAAATGTGAAGTGTGTAGACGAGCTATTTTCGAGATCCTTGGCTGAGTCAAGGGGAGGTCAAAAGAAATTTTCTCTTCAAAAGGTTAAACGTGATGTATTTATAGGACGAGGGCAATGAGCTGATAGAAAGCAAGAAAGTGCATTTATAGAAGAAAGGGGATTATGGATGGAGCAAGGTCCCAAAGGGAAAGGGAGATAACGAATGAAAAGCTGAGGTGGAGGTGAGGAGGAGTGTGTGTGTCAAAGGGGTGGGAGTTATCTTGAGCAGGAGAGGAGCTGGCTTCTTTCTTGAGACCCTAAAAAAGAAGGAAGGGTGTTTATAAATGAGACGGGCATTGTTTTGTTGTTGATGTTGTTTTTGGTGGTGGCTGGAGGAAGGTGAGAAAGCAGAACTTCATGCCAATGGCCTCAGTTTTCTTGAGGGAATAGGAGGTAATGTCATTTGCCAAGAGTGTTGAGACTTGAGAAGAGAGTGAAGGTTTGGCATCAACACCAGGCCTAAGGGTGAGGGGATTCTAAACAAGGAAATGGTGATCTATAGGGGAGTTGGCCGGTTAAAGAAAAGAGAGAAGATGGAGGACCTTGCAGAGGTGAAATGGAACGAGCAGGGAACTTGGTGGCCCATGAAATGCTAGCAGTGGTAACAAGGGCATGAGAGCAGTGGAAAGAAGAGATCAGCAGCAGAGAGGTTCTTGTTTGTTTTTTGTTTAGTTCTGAAACAACACAACATTTGAACAACTCTACATTTTAGGAAAAGTTTTTGCAAACGTATTCTATTTAGTTTTCATAGTAGCATTATGAGACCTATGTTATTATTTTCCTATTCTGCAGATAGACAAGGTACGACTAAGAAATAGTGACTTTCTAAAGGTCAGGCAAGTAGCAAAGGCAGGACTTGGAACTAGACATCCGGTCTCCAGGCTTCTCACAGATAGGATCTGATATTAAAAGACAGTGATGAGACAAGTCAAACATAAAAATATACACTTTGGGTTAGTTTTTCTAGGAGTAAAGATGAATCTTTTCATTTCTACCTTGTGACCATAACCACAGTTCAGCTGATTGGCTGACTGGCATGCTATTTATTATCAAGGTGTGTCCTGGCTGTACCTGGCTAATTGGCCCACGCAGCTCACATGGGTCCCTGCACACCCCATGCTGGTTCACATCTCCATGCTTCTGTACCTGCTGCCCTTCTGCCTAGAATATTCTTTCTGTGGTTTCTCTTGGCTAACTCTTCAATCTTTCAAAACTCCCCAAGCACCTTTCTTACTGCAGGCTGAACAAAATACCCTATTTTGTGCTCCTACAGGTACCCTGGCCTCTTCCTTTATTCCCTCACGTTGATACTGTTGCTGATAACACCCATCTCCTTCATTAGAACAAGCTCTTTGGGGGCAGGAACTTTTTATCTTCAAACAAAGTGCCCAGCGCAGAGTTGGCGACCTGATCCTTTAACACAACTCTCAGTGGAAACCAGCTAAGAGCATGAATTAGTCCATCACACTCTCAGTCTTAACACAACCTCGCGATTCTTTTGCAGAGGTGACAAGGTGTGGCAGAAGCGTCCAGGGGCAGATCATTAGCAAAGCCTTTCCTTCCTTGCCCTGAGACTTCTTTCTTTTCACCTTTAAAGGTCTAGAATTTTAAAATATCCAGACATTGACTACTTTCCCCCACCTCCACTACCACCACCTGTCCGAGCTAACAACCTCTTCCTTAACTGGTTTCCCGCCTCCAGCTTTCCCCAACACAGCACGGGGCCAGCCTCTTACAGTGTGGGTCAAAGAGGTCCCACCTCTGCTCCTTAGCCTTCCATGGCTCCCATCTCACTCACTGTGAAAGACAAAATCCTTTCAAATCCTTCCAGTGTTTTATGTGACCTGGCCCCTGTTACTTTTGACTTCACATCTATTTAGCTACCGCAGCATCCTCATTGTTAAAGCACCAGGCCCACTCCCACCTTAGGACCTTGCATCAATGTTCCTTGCATGGAATTCTCTCAGATTTCATTATTGCTCTCTTCTTTCTTCCCTCAACTCCTTTACTCAGGCATGGCCTCAGTGAGGCACCCTGGCCACCCTTCCAAATATTACACCTGCCTCCTCCTGACACTGGTATTTCCCACTCATCTCTCTGCTTTATTTTTCTACTTAGCAGTCAGTGCTGATTGGAATACTACTTGTACTTTTTTTGTTTCCCTGTCTCCCCAAGTAGGGCAGCTATTTAGAACTGTTTGGTTCATTTCTGTATTATTCCCTCACCCAAAACAGTGCCCAGCAGAGTAGGCACTCAGTGAATATTTATTGAACAAATATGTTCTGGTTAGAAACAGATGTTTCTCCAATTGTTTCAAATGCATTAATTTAGTTTGTCTAATTAGAGGATATTCTTTTCAAAAGTAGAGACCTGGTATACACTTTACGCCTGTTGGTTAATGCAAAATGATGGTCCATATAGCTCAATTGTATCTGTCCATTGTCCCATCCGCCCACTTTATGCCTAGGCCAGCTTGTCCCTCCCAGTCCACTCTGTGTCCCCTCTACTCCTGTGGCCTTATCTCAGGAAACCTCATCACTCTTGGAGAAAATTTTCCTTTCCACTGCTTCTGCTGATTTAATCATTGCTCTTTAATCAGATATAAGGCGATGGGGGTGGGAGTGGGGAATATACTCAGAATATCATACATAATTTTATGGAAGAAAAAGTCTGACACTTTTCTCGGCAAATAAATTCTGTGGTTCTGGGGCCGGAAAGGAGCTGAGAGGTCAGCTCGTCCATCTTCACCCATTCCCCAAATACAACTATCTAGCTTTTTTGCTGACTATTCTCTAAGGAAGCTGCTTCTCTGACCTCCTTTGAAAAGACATTTTAGTGTCTCAGTGGAAAATGTGGAGTTATTACTAAAGCACTTGTCATGCTGTAGAGTTATGGAATTGGAGCACAAATGTGCAACCCTGGAGTTCCAGGCAGGAGGCTGGGCTCCAAGGTCAGGCCAACCTGGGTTTGAATTTTGAAGTGACTGCTAATTAATTGGGTGGGCTTGTGCAAATTAGCCTCTAAAAAAGAGACAATACTTACAAAGTTCTAAGGAATTTGTATGTGTGTATAAATAAATTTATATACTAAATAAATATAAATGTACAAATATATACTTCAGAAATGTTTTTTCTTTCTTCTGTTCCTCCCACCTCACTCAGATGCATTTCATGTACAATAAACCATCTAAGTCTTCATTATAGAATTTTCGAGCCCAAGAGAATCTTCCAGTTTAATGATCTCCCAACCTTTTACAAGGATTGCCCCTAAATCATTCCCACCTGAACATAAATCCTATTGACTTAGAGGATAAACACGCAGGCTATGGAGATTAGATTTGAATTCCTGATCCCACATATATCAGGTGTTGAATTCGGGCACTTGACTTCTTATAGTCCTCATTTTCTCATCTGTGAGATGGGTGTAAAAGATATGCTACTTCCTCGGTTTTTTGCAAGGATTTGAGATTATATATGGAAAAGATTCATCATAGTGACCTGGAATTTCGTATTTGCTTCATACATGATATTGATAATGATAATAGCTAATATTTAATATATATTGTTAGATGGGCCAGGTACAGAAACTAGGGTACATAAACTCACCAGGGCAGGAAGCCCAGGATGTCTAGTAAGGGGTGAAACTGGGAAAACAAGAACCTTGTCCCCAGGGTAACCTTTCCTCCCCTAGCATATCACTGGTCATGCGGTTTAGACCCGCTGAGCGTGTCCTCCCTAAAGATAACATCTAGGCCTTGGTTGTATTTTAGCGCCAGGTCCAGATAAGCCCTGAAACCAGACAAGTGGCACCGTGGCTGCCTCAGGACCAGATACGTTGACTAATGACCCCCTGCCTTGGCACTGACCCATCAGTGGAGACCAGGACCCTGAAAGAGCACCTGGAAAGCTGATGAATATTCTATTAAGACCCTCCCCTGAGAGATCCCCTAAGATTCCCACCTGCAAGAAAGAGATAAACATGCTCAGGACAAAGGACCTAGTGTGCGCTCCCCACCAGGAGAGTACTTCAGCACCATCTCCACCCCTCCAAGGGGACCCTATGAAACCTGCAACCAGGGGAGCACTGGACAGCGGCAGCTTGCCCCAGGCTTGCCCCCTGAACCTGTCCCCAAGGCCCCTTCTCTCTCCTACTTCGCAGGGAGCCAGAGCAGCCCAGCCAGGCTCTCCTGTTGCCTCTTCTGTGTTCTTTCTTGTCTCACTGTCCCAAGTATGTTTTGCTATCATCATGGACCCAATACCCTTTGGCTCAGTGCTGTGCAGTCCTTCCCTTTGGAGATCCTGGAGATCCCCACCTCCCTTTAATAAATTTAACTTTTCTTTACTCACCCGTCTGAGATGGCTGTTTAGCTGCCGCACCACCAACCTGTAACCTTTCATATATTATCCATTGACTGCACGTCAGGCATTAAGATGTACTTTACATATATTAATTCATTTAGTAGTAAATGGTGGAGAAGGTTGTTGCTTTCATTATCTTTACTATGATCATGTTTTAAAAACCTGTGAAGGAAGGTGATGGAGGTTTTTCCTCTCAAAGGATCTGTTATTTTCTCTTAGTCAGTGAGGCGGGTGGTTGATGTTCACTCTGAAAAGAGAAGTGGCAGAAAGGGTGCAGAGAGAAGTGAGTGGGGGGAGTAAGAGGAGCCGGCCCCTGCCAGGCAGGAGGCCATCTCTGTGGACCCGACCTTCAGGAGTGGGGCCTGCACGAGCAGGCTGCCCTCAGGGCAGCTGATGCCTGGTGGGGAGGGGCACGGCGGAGGCGCAGAGCTTTCGAGGCACTGCTGCTCAGTTTCTCTGGTTTGTGGGTACACATCTCTCCTCTCTCAGGATGTTCAGGGGGGAGAGGGGAGGAGGCGAGGGGGTGTGACAATCTGCCAAAAAAGCCATAGCAGGTCAAGCTGACCTAACTAAATGAGAAGCTTGATTTGAGTCTAACAATGGCATTAATAGTGTTGTTAAAGTGCTCCAAAAACATTTCATTTAGCCTGCAGTTATTTTAAATTATATTAAAAAATTACAATTATTATATATTTTAAAAACATTAAAGAAAAGCAAGCAAGAGAAAATTTTGGAGACTACAACTGTATTAAAATTCATTATAAAAGAGAAAACCTCTAGCTGCTGAATATCCAGGTGATTCCTGACACAGAGACCTGAGGTGTAATAGTTTTCTATATAAAAGGTGCAGATGGACCATTTAAAAATAACAGTGTAGTCCCAGTTACCAATTCAGGTTACTGAGCCTAAAATGCCCTTCCATAAATTGTTATGTTCTACCAGAACTCCCAATTTGCTTTAATAACATACCAATTTTTAAATTGTGAAATATGTAGGTTGGTGCTTTCTGAGCATTTTTTTAAATCCTCGCCCGAGGATATTTTTTCCATTGTTTTTCAGAGAAAGTGGAAGGGGGAGAGAGAAACATGGATGTGAGACACGCTGATTGGTTGCCTCCCCCACGCGCCGGCCACTGAGTTCTGTGCCCTTGGCCAGAATCAAGCCCGAGACCCGTCAGTCTGTGGGCCGATGCTCTAACCACTGAGCCAAACTGGCCAGGGCTGAGAGCCCCTTTGAACAGGCTTCTGAAATACTCAGGAGGCCACAGGTGGAACAGGATCACCTTTCTTAGACAGGGCCTACCCCACTCATTCCCCGACACAGTGGCCCCCTTTGGCCCATTCAGCTCCTGACTAGGCTGAACAGGACGTCCTAACCTCAGAACCTCCCACTTCTTTATCTGAAAGTTTCCCCTCCCCCTTTCCCTGGTTGTTGGCTCTTATCCTTTCGGTTCAGGGTCAAGTATCACTCCTTAAGAGGCTTTACTGACCATGCTACCAAAAGCAGGTCCCCTGCCCACAACTGTTGCTAGCAGTGTGCCTGTTGTTTCATGGCACACATCAGCTTATTTAATTTGTTTGTTCTGTGTCAATGGGATCTCCTACTGGACTCTAAGCTCCACACGACAGCTGGAAAGGGTCCATGCCTGTCTCATTGGGAGGCCTTAGCATCCCAATAAATATTGGTTAAATGAGATGAATTAAAGCTTAATATTTCCTTGTAATTTATTATATTCTTATGGAAAATATAGCAAAACATGAGTCATTTCTTAGCTGTGTTCTTAAGATCTATGTAGGAAATTCATGCAACTTATTTATCTCAAGACAAGTGGCACCTGAACTTGGGTTATTCAAGACCCAGTATAAGACTGTCAGAATGTATTATTCTAATAAAGTTTGATTTAAGGCTCATCTTCATTTGAGCAGTTGGGGACAAGATTCTTACTACTTATAAGAGAAATGCAAATGCCCTCACTTTGGGCTTTTAGCATCTACAAAGGCAATATCTTACACAGCATGGAGACAAAAAATCATGGTCCCTTCCCTTACACAACTGTGCAACTCAAAGTAAAGTCTCAGACTCTTAATAACAGCAGGATTGAAAAAGCACTGTCTTCCAGGTACTGTGGTAATGCTACAGTAATACTTGATACACTTATTCTAATTTCACTAATGATGAAAATGAGGTCCATAGAAATTAGACAACTTTATCCAGTCTCCAAACTTAGCAATTGGCAAGAGGCAGGACCCAAAGATAAGTCTGTCCAATGACAAAGCTCAAATACTTAACCCTTATTACAAATAAACAGCTGGATTGTGAACAGCACTGTCTGAACCTGCACTACACAGAACCGGGAACTGGCATCCTAGGAAACAAGTAAAGAAAAAGAGAGCTACCTAGATAGTTATCTTTCCTGGTAATACATAATGACTGCACAATCAAAACTACCTAAAATGCACCAGGCAAGGGCAGCCAGATATTTCTGAGGAAATAAATACATAAAGGACAGGGAGTGAAAGAACAGGAACAGGCAGGGCTGATTGGAAAGCCTTTCAAGAAGATAAATGTAGCTCACTAGATTTGGGGGAGAGGGGGGGCGGAGAAAGCGTATGAGAGTGGCTTCCTTGGTGGTCACTCCTGGCCCCTTCAACACCATTAGCTGTAATGGTCTTTGGGTCCTGGCCTGAAATAGAACCAGGAAGGATGAGAAGAATGGCCAAGCTAACACATGCCCTAGTGTAGCTGATTCTGGCCTATGGGATTTAAGGCATCTACAAGTTGCTGCAAGATTCTTGAACCACAGGGCAGTGATCTTCAGGAAGAAAGTAAAGCTTTGCTTCCCTCCTGCTGTTGTTAATAATTTACTCTGATGTGACGAAAGAACGTGGGGCTGATGTCAGTAGTTCCTGGCACACTTTTGCTGGAGTAGGGCCCATGTGAGTATGGCTTCCAAGACGGCCGCACCAAATCTGAAGTCACTGTAATTTATTTAGAACAGTGGGGGAGCATCTGTGCCCTTGTACAACTGTGGCTTTCAAGTTGATTCTCCAGCCTTGCTGTAGAGGACAGTTAATACGCAGGACTTTTTGCAGAGATGATGCCTGAGGAGCTGAGATCTGGAGTATGAGAATGATTACTTGGGGAATTTTCCTATGTATCTGGGTAGAAAATAGAGAAAATTGT
This sequence comes from Miniopterus schreibersii, assembly GCF_964146895.1. Lineage (NCBI taxonomy): Eukaryota > Metazoa > Chordata > Mammalia > Chiroptera > Miniopteridae > Miniopterus > Miniopterus schreibersii. Next base: position 1,100,150 of record NC_138122.1, on the reverse strand, counting down.
AGGTTGCGCTATAACAAAGGGGACTTGGGTCCCTGCTGTTGAGGAGCCTTCCAGATGCTTCATAAGCCCTTTCTGGAGAAGTCACCCTCCTCTCAAACACCGCCCAGGGCTCAGTTGGGGGTTAGCTCTTCATGGCTCAGAGCACTGAGTTCTGCACAATGAACCTGGGACAAGGAGTGCCACGTCTGTGCTGTGTCCCTGTGCCCTCTTCCTCTCAGGGTGAGATCCGTGTGAATCAAGTATAATTCATTTGTTCTAATTTCTTCAAGCTTCACTGACTGTCCATATTCCTATTGGACCATGCTGTGATATTTAGTATGCACTTGAAGTGGATATTAAGTAAAGCATTTGCTCATTGCCAGCATTTTATACAAGTATCTAAGGTCAGGTTATTGTGATAATTATTACCCAGCTCTATAAAGTTTATTAAACTACTGATTTTATGTATTCATTCAACTGTTCAGAGAAAATAAAACATTAAATTAGGATGTGTAAGGTGAATTATTTCAATTCATCTAGCCATTAGGCTTGATCAAAAAATACTGCAGTAAGATAAACAATTTTAGTTTTAATTAATATCATTAGTGCACCCTTCACATCTTTTTAAGCAGAATTTTCACAATGGTTCCCTTATTTTTATACACTGTCCTGACCATGAATTACATTTGTCTAAATTTTTTTTTCAAAGTACAATATTTAGAAACTTTTCTCTCTCAACCTCATGAATGCTTTTTAAAAACTTCCTGTTCAACAGGATTTTAAACTTTCACAATGAGTATATTGAAATAGGTACCCCTTATTTCCTTTTTTCCTCACAGAGAAAATGAGTCATCAGAGGGGAACACTCTTAAATCCCTGCCTTTTCACTAGTGTGCCCCGGTTTACCCATTTTCCCTCCTGCCCTCCTGTGGAGCAGAAGTGCATCTGTTTCTGTCCAAAGCTGTCGCTCTACTTGCACCCTGGATCTCACCTGCCATCCTTCTCAACAACTTCCATCTAGACTCCCTTCAACCCCTTCCATTCAATCTATCATTTTCTTTAGTACCTAAATATCCTCCAAATTTCTCCTATTTATAAAATACCCAATACTTTGACCCAATCGCCTACCATCCATCCACTACTGGCTCTATCTTTTCCCCACATGTGGAGCTGTACTGCTTGAAGAGTTATCTCCATTTGCTCGCCAAACATTCATTGTATATCCCACTGTCACCTTGCTCCCACTCCTATTTACCCGACTGGAACTGCTTGTATCAAGCTCACCTATGACCTCCCTGTGTTAAATGCACTAAATTGTCCCTAGCCCTTAGTTTGCTTAGCTATTTGGCAACATTTGTCACCACTGGCAGTTCCTTCCTTTTTGAAGTAGTCTTTTGTTTTTGTTTTATTCCTGCAAAGCAATATTCTATTGCTTAACCTCATTTCCTCCTTCCAAGTTTCTTTATTGGTTCCTCTTCTGTCCTTGGCCCATTTCTCATTCAATAGGCATTCTCTGGGCCATCCCTCTCATGTCTCTTATTAACATGTATATACTGCTAACTTCCAAAACGACACCCCTATGACACCCGTATATTCACATAGCAGCCAGCATATTTCCCATGAACAGATCATATCCTATCACTTCACTGAATACACTCTTTTGTGTCTTCCCATTGCTCTTAGGATAAAACCAAACCTCTTTGCTGGGCAAAAAAGCCCTCCAGGATCTGGCCTTACCTTGCACTCCAGCCTTCCTCACTTTCCAGACTTTATCTAGAATTCTACATTCCAGCCATGGTAGACCTCCTTCATTGTCCTTAATTGTCAATGCTGTTTCAACTATGAATCTTTCTCATTCATTTCTTTTTACTTGGAACTCTCTTTTATTGGCCCACACACCTGTCACCTTCAGGTCTCTAGTGAAGTGTTTCATCCTTTTGAGAGAACTTTCCTCACCCACGGCTAGGTTAGGTCCTACTAACTTCTGATCTCATAGCACTTCTGAACATTTCCTATCAAATATTCACCATAGTTTACTGATGCTCCTGTTTAATTATTCATGTCACATCCCACCTCCTAGCCCAATGCTCAATATGTGCAAGATGCTTAAAACTATTAGTTGAATGAAAAAATTTTCTAAATAATAATAACATTATCTGAACATTCATATTTAAGAATTTTCACATTCCTTCAGGAAGGTGGTCCTGTGTGTTCTCCCATTTTCTAATGAACCGCTGCTTCCAAGCCAACAAACTGTTCAATGAAACAATTAGACTCATAAAATTGTGGAGGAAGAGGTCTGGTCAAGATGGTGGCATAGCTAAACACAGTACTCAGAGCCTCCCACAACCACAGCAAAATTACAACTAAACTATAGAACAACCATCATTCAGAACCACCTGAAATTTAACTGAACAGAAGTTCTATAAATAAGGACTTACAGAAGAAGCCTACCAAGGCTGGTAGGCAGGGAAGAGACATGGAATGGACTGGTCCCAAACCCACTTGTGGCAGTTAAAAATAGGGAGGGATATCTCGGATACAGGGATTCCCCCTAAGGAGCAACAGGTCCCAGCCCAACATCAGAACCCCCAGCCCAGGGTTTTGGTGTTGGGAAGACATGTCTCGATAACTTCTGGCTGTAAAAATCAGTGGGGATTGTGGCTGAGTGAGACAGAGGGCTCTGGAGTCTCAGGCGTTCCTCTTAAAGGGTCTGTGTACAGACTTACTTGGACTCACTTGCTCTGAGCTCCAGAGATGGGGCAGCAGCTCAGAAGGTGCCAGGGACATAAAGGGAAGAACTGAATTGTCTGACTTCAGGGTGAAGGCTGGAGGGGAAGCTTTCTCTTAGAAGTACTGGAAGAGGCCGCTGTTCCTTTTCTCTGCCCTCCCCTCACAGAGCCAGCAGGTGAGCACCATACCTGAGTCTCCATCAACCTGGCTCACACTGTTAGCTCTGCCCTGGTGACTCCCTGAGACCTCACCACACCCAACTTATAATAAGGCCCACACAAGCTGTTTCCAGTGGCTTTTCCATACAAATGGCCTGTCTTGGTTCATGCTTCAGGCTTTCCTAAAATCTCTCAAACAAGCAGCATTTGACCTCTGCATGGCCTGTACCTCTCACTAAGGGGCTCCAGGCCCAGTATTAGTGGCAGCTGGCCTTGGTTCTCAGCTTGGCCTCTCCTGGGCATCTCTAAGCTCAGCAGAAGTAGTAGCCATCTGCAGATCACTTTGTAACTCAAGCTGGGTAGCCCTGGGCAGGACAGAGGAGGTGGTTGACCATGGCCTGCACCTCCCAGGAGACCCCAGAGTTACCTCCATAAGCAATACACACACAAGAGGCAGACTCAGTGGGAACCAGAGCCCCTATAAGTAAGTCCTGCTCCATGGAGTTGACTTCTGCACAGCTGATCCTCCATTGTGGTTACAGCCAGTCCTCACAGTCAATAGGCTTGGGGGTAAACCCCACCCACTGACATACCAAAAACAATCAAGGCTCAGCTACAATAGGAACATGTACACAGCTTACACAGGGGGCCAGGAAAACTGGAGCACCCAGCTTGGGTGATCAGGGAGAGTGGACCCCACAGAACACATACCACCTAGGGCCACTCTACCAAGTCAGGGAGATGTAGCAGCTCTACCTAATACATAACAGTGAATACAGGGAGGCAGCCAAAATGAGGAGACAAAGAAACATGTCCCAAATGAAAGAACATAAAAAACTCGAGAAAAAGAACTAAACAAAATGGAGACAAGCAATTTATCAGGTGCAGAGTGCAATGAACTGGCTATAAGAATGCTAAGTTATCTTAGTGAGAACCTAAAAATGGACCTAGCCCGGCCGGGAGTGGCTCAGCGGTTGAGCGTCGACCTAGGATCCAGGTGATCGGGGTTTGATTCCCGGTCGGGGCACATGCCCGGGTTGCGGGCTCAATCCCCAATGACTCTCTCATCATTGATGTTTCTGTTTGTCTCTCTCTCTCTCCTTTCCTCTCTCTGAAATCAATAAAGATATATTTTTAAAAAATTAAAATTAAAATTAAAAAATAAAAAATAAATAAAAAGGGACCTAGAAAACATTAAAAAAATCAGTCAGAATTGAAGAATACATTAACTGAAATGAAGAATACATTATAGGGACACAACAGTGGAGTAGATGAAGCAGAAGGTCAAATCAGAGGTTTGGGAGATAAGGAAGCAGAAAACACACAATCAAAATAGCAAAAAGAGAAAAGAATCCAGAGGTTAGAAGAAGCAGAGGTTTGAATCAGAGAATTAGAAGACAATGTAGAAAAAAAAATCAATCAGAGCAACAGAAAGAAAAAAATACTTAAAAGACATGAGAGCAGTTTAAGGGAACTTTAAGACAACATGAAAGGGAACAACATCCATATCACAGGGATACCAGAGGGAGAAGAAAGTGAGCAAGGGGCAGGGAACCTGTTTGAAGAAATGATGACAGAAAATTTCCCTAACTTGATGAAGGAAAAAGTCACACAAGTCCAGAAAGCACAGAGAGTCCCAATCAAGATAACCCAAAGAGATCCACAGGAAGACACATTGTAATTAAAATGGCAAATGTTGAAGACAAAGAGAGATCTTAAGGGCAAGAAGAAAGACAGTCAGATAACTACAAAGGAGCTCCCATAAGGCTGTCAGCTGAAATCTCAACAGAAACACTAAAGGCCAGAAGGGAATGGTATGAAGTATTTAAAATAATGAAAAACAAGGATCTGAAACCAAGACCACTCTATCCATCAAGGCTATTATTCAAAATTGAAGGTGAAATAAAGAGCTTCCCAGACAGTAAAAGGGTAAAGAAGTATATCACCACCAAACCAGCATTATAAGAAATGTTAAAGGGACTGCTGTAAGTTGAAGAAATATGGAGAAAAAGGAACATAGGCATAAAGAATAAAAATGCTGATAAATAAGTACCTATCAATAATAACCTTAAATTTAAATGGATTAAATCAAAACACATAGGGTAGCTTAATGGATAAGAAAACATGACCAATGTATATGATGTCTACAAGAAACTCACCTCAGAACAAAAGATTCACACAAGATGAAAGTGAAGGGATGGAAAAAAATTTTCCACACAAAAGGAAACAAAAAAAAAGCAGGGGTAGCAATACTTATATCTGACAACACAAACTTCAAAACAAAAGGACATAAAAGAGACAAAGAAGGTCACCACATAATACTAAACAAGAGAACAAGAGAATATATCCCTGGTAAACATAAATGCACCCAATATAGAGCACTGAATATGTAATAAAGTAACTCATGGAGGACTTTAAGGGAGAGGTCAACAGCAATACAGTCATAGTAGGGGATTTAACACCCCACTGACATCATTGGATAGATCTTACAGACAAAAAATCAACAAGGTAACAGCGACCTTAAACGACACATGAGATAAGAGAGATTTAATTGACATTTACAGAACACTTTATCTCAAAGCTGCAGAATATATGTTCTTCTCAAGTGTACATGGGACATTCTCAAAGACAGACCACATTTTAGGACACAAAATAAGTTTCTACAAGTTCAAGAAGATTGAAATCATGTCAAGCATCCTCTCAGATCACAATAACATGAAACTAGAAATCAACTACAAGGAAAACAGTCAAAAGCATTCAAACACATGGAGGTTAAATACCATGTTGTTAAAAAAATGAATGGATTAACAATGAGATCAAGGAAGAAATAAAAAACTGCCTGGAAACAAATGAACACATAACAACCCAAAATCTATGGGACATGAGGAAAGCAGTCTTGAAAGGGAAATTTATATCATTGCAAGCATACCTCAAGAAACAAGAAAAACCTCAAATCAACTATCTAACCCTACAACTAAAAGAACTAGAAAGAGAACACAAGCAAAGTCCAGAGTAAATAGAAGGAATGAAATAATAAAGATTAGAGTGGAAATAAATGACACAGACTAAAAAAAATAATACAAAAGACCAATGAAACCAAGAGCTGGTTCTTTGAAAAGATAAACAAGATTGATGACTCTTTAGCCACACTCATCAAGAAAGAGAAAGAGGACCCAAATAAATAAAATCAAATATGAAAAAGGTGAAGCAACAACTATCAAAGAAATACAAAGGATTGTAAGAAAATACATAACTATATGCCACCAAACTGGACAAGCTGGGCAAGATAAGACAAATTCCTAGGAATATACAATCTTCAAAAACTCAATCAGGAAGAATCAGAAAATCTGAATAGACCAATAACAACTAATGAAATAGAAGCAGTAATCAAAAAATCCCAGCAAGCAAAAGTCATGGACTAGATGGCTTTAGAGATGAGTTTTACCAAACATCCAAAGAAGAACTAACACCTATCCTCCTTAAACTATTACAAAAAATTCAAGAAAAAGGAAGAGTTCTAAGCTCTTTTTACGAGGCCAGCATTGTCCTAATTCTAAAACCAGATAGAGACACTACAAAGAAAGAAAATTATAGGCCAATATCCCTAATGAACATACGTGCTAAAATCTTCAACAAAATATTATCAAATTGGACCCCGCAATACATTAAAAAGATAATACACCATGACCAAGTGGGATATAATCTAGGGATGGAAGGCTGGTAAAATATTTGCAAATCAGTAAGTGTGATGCATCACCTAACCAAAATGAAGGATAAAAATCACGTATCAATAGTTGCAGAAAAAGCATTCGACAAAATCCAGCACGAATTTTTGACAAGAACTTTCAGCAAAGTGGGAATAGAAAGATAATGACTCAACATAATAAAGGCCATATATGACAGACCTACAGCCAACATCATCCTCAATGTGCAAAACTAAAAGCATTTCCCTTAAAAAACAGGAACAAGACAGGAATGTCTGCTTTTACCATTTTTATTCAACATAGTACTAGAAGTCCTAGCCACAGTGATCAGACAAGAAGAAAAAATAAAAGGCATCCAAATTGGAAAGGAGGAAGTAAAAGTCATTAAATGCAGATGACACAATATTATACATAGAAAACCCTAAAGACTCCACCAAAAACCTACTAGATTTAATAAATGAATTGAGCAAAGCAGCAGGATACAAAATTAACATCCAAGAATCAATGGCATTTTTATATACCAATAATGAATTCTCAGAAAGAGAAAATTTTAAAAATCCCATTTAACACTGCAACAACAACAAAAATAAGATAGCTAGGCTTAAACTTAACCAAGGAAGTAAAACCCTGTATTCAGAAAACTATAGGGCATTGAAGAAAGAATCTGAGGAAGATACAAACCAGTGGATGCACATACTATGTTCATGGATTGGGAGAATTAACATGATGAAAATGTCCATACCCAAAGCAATCTACTGATTCAGTGCAGTCCCAATTAAAATACTAATGGCATATTTCACAGATCTAGAATATTCCAAAAATTTATATGGTACTGAAAAAGACCTCAAATAGCTCCGGCCATCTTGAGAAAGAAAAACAAAGTTGGAGGGATCACAATACCACATATAAAACTATACTACAAAGCCACTGTAACCAAAGCAGTCTGGTACAGGCCCAAGAACAGGCATTAGATCAGTGGAACAGTACAGGGACCCCAGAAATCGACCTATGACATTATGGTCAATTAATATTTGACAAAGGAGGCAAAAGCATACAATGGAGTAAAGACGGTCTGTTCAATAAATGGTGTTAGAAAAATTGGACAGGCACATGCAAAAAATTAAAACGAGACCACCAACTTACACCATACACAAGAATAAACTCAAAATGATAAAAGACTTAAATTTAAGTCATTTAACCATAAAAAAAGTCCTAGAAGAAAACATAGGCTGCAAAATCTCAGACATTTTACATAGCATAATTTTCACTGATACATCTCCTAGAGCAAGAGAAACAAAGGAAAAAATGAACAAATGGCACTACATCCAACCAAAAACCTGCTGTACAGAAAAAGAAAGCATCATTAAAACCACAATGAGGTATCACTTCACACCTGTCAGAATGGCTCCATCAACAAATCAACAAAGGACTCCTGCTGGCAAGGATGTGGAGAAAGGGGAACCTAGTACACTGCTGGTGGGAATGTAGACTGGTGCAGCCACTATAGAAAACAGTAAGGATGTTCCTCAAAAAATTAAGAATAGAGCTGCCTTTTGACCCAGTGATCCCACTTTTAGGAATATACCCTAAGAATCCTGGAACACCAGTCAGAAAGAATATATGCACCCCTATGTTTACAGCAGCATTATTTACAATAGCTAATATTTGGGAACAGCCCAAGTGCCCATCAGTAGATCAATGGATAAAAAAGCTGTGGGACATTCACACCATGGAATACTATGCAGGTGTAAAGAAGAAGGATCTCTACCCTTTCGGACAGCATGGATGGACCTGGAGAGTATTATGCTAAGTGAAAAAAGCCAGTGAGGGAAAGACAAATATCACATGACCTCAGTTATATATGAACAAAATAAAGTGATGGACAAAACAGGTCCAGAGGTATGGATGCATGGAACAGATTTAGAGAGCTCAGAGGGGAGGGGTGTTGGTGGGATGGGAAGAGATCAACCAAAGAACTTATATACATATATCCATAGGCATGGCTACAGACAATAGTGTGCTGAAGACCTGGGGTGGAGTGGGGGCTGGTGGAGGGTAAGGGGGTAAATGGGGCACATCTGTAATATATATATTACTCTCTCTGTCTCTCTCTCTCTATATGTGTATATGTATATTCCATATATATATTCCAAATTAAGTGAGGATAGTATAAGGAATCTCTGGGACAACTTCAAGCATACCAACTTTTGCATCATGGAGGTGCCAGAAGGACAAAAGAGAGCAGGAAATTTAAAATCTATGTGAAAAAATGACAGGAAACTTCCCTAACCTGATGAAGAAAACAGACATACAAGGCCAGCATGCACAGAGTCCCAAACAAGATGAATCTAAAGAGGCCCACACCAAGACACATAATAATTAAAATGCCAAAGGTTAAAGACAGAGAATCTTAAAGACAGCTAGAGAAAAGCATTTAGTTTCCATAAGACTGTCAGCTGATTTCTCAACAGAAACCTTGCAGGCCAGAAGGGATTGTCAAGAAATATTCAAAGTGATGAAAAGCAAGGACCCACAGCCAAGATGACTCTACCCAGTAGGGGGTGTGCAGGATGCAACCAGTAGATGTTTCTGTCTCATCATTGATGTTTCTATCTCTCCCTCTCCCTTCCTCTCTCTGAACTCAACAATAATTTAAAAAAAAAACAAAACAGGAAAAAATGATTACTCTACCCAGCAAAGCTATCATCTAGACTTAAAGACAGGTAAGTTTCCAATAAAAATCTAAAGGAGTTCATCTCCACCAAACGAGCATTACAAGAAATGTTAAATGGTCTTATTTAAGATTGGAGGGATTCTAAGGATGATTAGTGAAAAAAAGTGAAATGATTAAGAGGTACGTATTGGTAGTTACATAATTGTCACAAGGATGTAAAGTACAGCATAAGGAATATAGTCAATAATATTGTAATAACTATGTGTGGTGTCAGATGGGTACTAGATTTTGGGGGGGAATAACTTAACAAATGATATGTCTAACCATTGAATTGTACACCTGAAACTACTACAATGGTGTATGTCAATTGTAACTGAAAAATGAAAAATATGTAAAGTAAAAAACAATTCTCTAATGTAGAGAGAAATAAAGGTGTCTCTTGTTATGTTCGTGACTTTTGGACCAATCCTAAAGATGGGCCCTGGTTGTCAGGAGGACCTACTCTGTGATTCAAGGCTTGACATTTTCAGTTCCCTCCTGGATTTCTGGGGATGGGAGAGGACCTGGAGGTTGAATCAATCACCAATAGCCAGTGTTTTAATTAAGCATGCCTATGTAAGAAAGCCTCCATAAAAACTAAAGGACAGGGTTTAGAGAGCTTTCAGGTTGTGGGACCAGAATGCTACCACATGACACTGTGCCAGGCCCTAAACTCCATGAGGACATCAGCTCCTCCATTCAGTACCTTGCTTTATGTACCTCTTCATCTGGCTGTTGATTTGTATTTTTAATATTTTTTTGTAATAAACTGATAATCTAGGTGGTGGTTGTGGGAACCTCTGATTTATAGTCTGTCAGTCAGAAGCACCAGCATTAACCTGCAAGTGAAGTGAAGGGCATCAGAAGGGAAGGGCAGTCTTATGGGACTGAGCTCTTAACCTGTGGAATCTGGTATCGCTGAGTAATGCCAGAATTGAGTGGAAATCTAGGACACCCAGCTGGCTGAATTGCTCGTTGGTGTGGGGAAGTACACCCCACCCCAGCCCACACTGGATTTGGCCCTACAACTATAGGAAAAAGGGGTTATTTTAGGGCAATCATAGAAAATTTTGGGTTCCTTAGTTGGACTCTGAACTGAGAATTTAGTGATGAACTAATCATTTTCTTTGCCCAAGTTCCTCAGCACACTTAGAAGCAATCAATTGACTGCATTATACTCCTTAATTTCCACTAAAATGTTCTATGCAGCAAATACTTGGTCCAAAAAGCCTTGCTTTGTATAGGCCTTTGATTACAGGTATCTGTAAGGGATTATTTAAATAACTTTTGCTATTGCAAAAGTCCATGGACTCCCAATATCCTCTTTAATATTGGAAACAAGGTCACTAATGACTTGAAACCTAATCAAATCGGCAAACCAATTGCAGATAGCACAGGATCAATTCAGAGAACTTTCTTAAGGTTCTGACCTCTGGAACTATTTTCAGTACCAAATTCTTTATTAGTGTTCAATCAGAGATGTAAGGATTTGACCACAAACAACTGTGAAAGGAGGTCACACAACCTATATACATGATTGCTTCTGTGTCTAGTGTTGGAATCTGAAGTCTGCAGGGTAGGAAGCTAGGAAGAAGAGATTTAATGTGGTATGGGTGTGAAGGGTCGCAAGGACAACCGAGACCTTGGACATCGAGCTGGAACCCACGACAGCAGAATGGCACCCCTGTCATCTCTTACAGCTCTTAGATGAAGGACATCAGAGGCTGGAGCTCTTCATCATGGAGTTAATCACACATCAGACCCAGAATCTGGGGAAGCTGAAGTGTAGCAGAGAGGAACTGCAGCTTCCATAGGGCCAGATGCTGCCGAAGGTCAGCCAGGTGAGCCAGCAGGTAAGAGACTGCATGAGTGAGTAGCAAGTGTTTCATATTCCCAAGCATAACAAGCAGGGTGTCTGCTGCTGTGCTTCCACCTAAATCTTACACAAAATGACCTGTGTATCCATGCTAACCTAGAACTACACAGGAAAGTCATTCTGGGAAACATAGTTCAGGCTTAGCTAACTTGACAAAATACAAGCCCTCCATACCACTGGTCAAAGAAATCTCATTGAAAATAGAAAATACTATGAACTGCCCTGGCCAGTGTGGCTCAGTCAGTTGAGTGTTGTCCCATGCATGGAACGGTCACCGGTTTGATTCCCCGTCAGGGCACATGCCCAGGTTGCAGGCTTGATCCCCAGTAGGGGGACTGCAGGAGGCAGCCAACAGATGTTTGTCTCTCCCTCTGCTTTCCTTTCTCCCTAAAACCAACAAAAGCATATATAAAAAATACTATGAACTGAATAATAATTAAAACACAACATGTCAAAATTTGTGGAATACAGTCATAGCAGGTCTTAAAGGGAATTTTGTGGCTTTAAATGTTTATATTTATAAAGGAAAAAAATTAAATCAATGATCTGAGCTTCTACCTTAAGAAGTTGGGGGAGGAGGAAGAGCAATTTAAACCCAAAATAAATAGGAGGAAATAAAATGATAGAAGTAAAAATTAATTAAATTGGAGACAAATGATACAGAAAAACTTAAAAAGCCAAAAACAAGTTATTTTAAAACTATCAATAAAATTAATATTCTCTCAGCTAAGTTGACCAAGAAAAAGAAGAAAACACAAATTATTAATATCAGGAATTAGAAAAGAAACCACTACAGATCCTACAGACATTGTAAGAACAAGGGAATGTTACAAACAATTTTATGGCAACAAATTTGACAACTTAAATGAAATCAACAAATTTCTTTCAGGTAGTGTATCAGAACACACAAAGGAAGAAATAAAAATATAAAAAGCCTTATATCTATTAAAATTTGAATTATCAAAAACCTCACCAAACGCCCGGCCAGGCGTGGCTCAGCGGTTGAGAGTCGACCTAGGATCCAGGCGATGGGGGTTCGATTCCCGGTCAGGGCACATGCCCGGGTTGTGGGCTCGGTCAATGACTCTCTCATCATTGATGTTTCTCTCTCTCTCCCTCTCCTTTCCTCTCTCTGAAATCAATAAAAATATATTTAAAAACAAACAAACAAACAAACAAAAAACCTCACCAAAGTTTCAGACTTGCTTTGCGATAGGCAAAGATTTCTCAGATGGGACATCAAATGCAATAATTATGAAAGACAAAAAGTGATTAATTAGTCTTAATCAAAATTAAATAATTAAAAAATATCAAAAACACAATTAAGGATTTGAAAAGGCAACCACAGATTGGATTAAACGTTCATATATTTGACAAAGTATTCCTTGTCAATATACAAAGAACTCTTAAAAATAATACAAAAAAAAATAACACAATTTGAAAAAATGGCGTAAAGACTAGAACAGATATTTCACGGAAGAAACACAAAACAGCCAAAATCAAGAGATAAGGTTTATTTTAACATCATTAGTCATAAAAAAAAAAATACAACTTAAGCCATACTTCAAAGCTACTAGAGTGGTTAAAAATAAAGACTGACAATACTATGTGTTCATGAGAATGTAGAGGAAACGGAAATTCTCACCATTGGTAGTGGGAATTTAAAACGGTATAACTTTGGAAGTTTTAGTTTCTTATAAAATTAAACATGTATCTATCCAGGACCTACCAATTCTACGAATAGGTATTTACCAAAGAGAAATTAAAATATATATCCATATAAAGACTTGTACACGTTTGTAGCAGCTTTATTCATAACCTCACACTAAAAATAACTCAAATATCCATCAACAGATACACAGATAAGGAAACTGACATACTACAATGGACTGCTACTCAGAAATAAAGAGGAACAAAGTATAGATATTTGCAGCATCACAAATGCATCTTAAAACATGGTAAGCTACAGAAACTAAATGCAAGAGTACGTATCATCTGATTCATCTGAAATTCTAGAATCGGCAAAATTAATCTCCAGTGACAAAATGTAGATCAGTGGTTACCTAAGGCTGGGGAGACACTGCAAAGGAAGATAAAAATCTTTTTCTGGTGAAGACAATGTCCTCTATCTTGATTGGGGTGGTGGTTACATGGTGCACAAATATGTAAAAATTCATTGTACAGTTAAAATGGGTACATTTAATGTAAATTATACTCCCCCCCATTAAGTTGATTAAAAGAAAAAATCCAATGAAGGCACAGACAAAAGTCACTACAACAATTGCTGTTAAGTAATGAAATGTGCACTTTCTAGATTCCTATTTGTTTGGTAGCACATGTCAAGGGGCCAAGTTTTCACTGAGTAAATGGCATGATTAGTAAAATTATAATCTTGGAGGAAGGCATACCAAAATGACGAGAAGTCAATAAAAGTCTATCGTATAGATACTTGAACGTTGAGTGACTAAGTTTTGATATCATTATGCTACTTTGTGTTTAAGTGTATTTAAGTATGGGTATATTAATGTATGAGTTGTCAAGGAGGCTGAAAAAATCTGTTGAGTGTACAAGTCTGCCTTTGTGGGGGACGAAACAAATACATTAAATCTATCAAATTTTAAGTAAATGTAATTAATCAAATCTATAAATGATGTTAAATGTTTAGGAGCATTGGATCGTTCAGTTTTGCAACCAGTATCCCTCCAGCTTCTCAGTCACCACACCTGGGCGCAGGGGCCAGCCCTTACTCTTACCTTGTCCTCTCAATTGCTGATTCAGTCCTGCTTTTTCTAACCTGCTGTTGACTCCTTCTCTCGTATTCTTCATTTCAGATATTGTACTCTTCATTTCTGACTGGTTCTGTTACATGGTTTCTGCCCTTTTTAATGCTTACTCTCTGTTTAAGTTCTCAGTGAGATTACCCGTTTTTCCCTTAAGGTCCCTGAGCATCCTTATAAACATTGCTTCAAACTCTGCAGCTGGTACTTCGGTTGCTTCAATTTCATTTAATTTTTTTTCTTGGGATTTCTATTGTTCTCTCATTTGAAGACTATTTCTTTGTCTCCCCATTTTGGCTGCTTTTTGTGTTTGTCTCTGTGTATTAGATAGATCTGCTATGACCCCCAAGCTTGTTATGAGGGCTTTCTGATGTAGGTTCCTTGTGGGTCTCAGGGGTGCAATCTTCTAAATCACGTGAGCTAGGTGCTCCAGAAAGGACTCTTGTGTGGGTTATGTGCCCTCTTGTAGTCTTGAGTGCTGTTAGCTCCTTGGTGGGTAGTTAACCTCAGACTGGCTGACTATATGGACAGACCTCGTTCACCATGTAGGAGTCACTGTTCAAGGGCTGGTCCCTGAGTCGTCACTGTTCCTGGCAGGGTCTAGTGTCTGCCAGCGTCCCACACTTGTCTATGCCATTTGTGTGGCTAGTTGTGTTTATCTCTGGTGTGGTTTGAAGCCCAGCACCAGTTGTGTTGGTTTTGGACCCCTTGGCCAGGGCTCCAGTGCAGGTCGATGTCAGATGTTGTGTGTAACCAGCCTTGGGCTCCCCATCTGGAGCTACCACACTATTCATTGTTTGTGGCTGTCTACAGGCAGTGTACAGTGATCAGCTTCCTGAAGCTCTGAGTTGGGGGCAGATTATTAAAAGTCGAAGGCTCCCTAAGGTCGGCAAACTCCTGTCAGCTACTCCATGCCCGAGGCTGCCCAGACTTCCTCCAGAGTCTTACGAAGGCTATAGAGTGGGCCCAGGCTGGTAGTGCCCCACTGACCCTCCCACACAGTTCAAGCTCTGTAGGGCGGGACAGCTGGGTTGGGAATACAGGATTAGTGGGTCCCCAACTTGGGGGCAGTGTGGTCAGGCACTCAACGGGGAGATTGTGGCCCCTATTCCAGAGGCATTCAAACTCACTCTCTCCTAGAGTGTCCAACTCTAGCCCCCTCAGGAGGAGCACACCACAGGTTCAGGTTGGGTGCAGTCAGCTGTCCCAACTGCAGAAGCAAGATCGGCAGGATGAGGTCACTGGGACTTGGACAAACAGATCAAGAAAGCCCTTCATTGGGGGTGGGCCCCAAAGCCCTTCATTGGGGGTGGTACCGGGTGGGCCATGGGGCAGGTGCAAGTTGCACTCCTCCCCTCAGCTCTGTAGCCACGCCTGCTCGAGCCCTTAACTGGAGCCTCTGAGGGAGATGTACTCTGAATGAATGTCCCGCCTCTAAGTGGAGCCACCTTTCCCCCCTGCTGAACTGAGCCCATCAGGACAGGGTGAGCACAATTATAAAAACAGATCAAGGCAGTCTTCCATTGGGGGTGGTGCAGGTTAGCGGAGGGAAGCAAGTTGCAGGCCTCCCTTTAGCTCTGCAGCCACACTGCCAGAGACCCTGACAAGGGAGTCTTCCACTGGGAGTGGTGCCTGCTAAACCCATGGGGGGGGGGATACTTGACCCCATTCCAAAGCCATACAGTTCAATGACCATCCGAGAGTCTGCCTATAGTTCCTCCAGGAAAAGGGCACACCTCAGGTCCCTGTTGGGTGCGGCCAACAGTCCTTTCTGCCAGACTCGAGCTTGGCAGGGTGGTGCCACCATTATTTGGAGGACCTGGTTGGTGTACTCCCTACGCTGACGCTGTAAGAATAGGAGTGCCCAACCCTGGAAGATGGCACCAGAGGGCAGTGTGGGATGTCCAGGACCTCAGTAGCCGACCCTCCAGATCCCTCTCCAGAGCCACTCCATCCAGATCTTTTCTTCATGGCTTCCATATACCCTAAGTTGCCTTCCCTCTACCAGAGCTCCAGGTGAGTGCCCAAGAGCTCCCAAGTTGGCCCTTTAGGAGAAACCTGGGATTCTAGTAGACTCCCCCGTCTTTCCAGTGGACGAGTCCCCACTGATTTTCACTGCCAGACACTATGCAGGCTCCTCTTACCCGCCCTGGTGCTCTGGTTTGGGGGTTCCGGGGTTGAGACCCCACACTCCTCAGGGGGGACTTTTGCAGCCACGATATCCCTCCAGTTTCTCAGCCACCACACCAGGACGCAGGGGCCAGCCCTCTTCGCATCTCCTCCCTTCTTACCAGTCTCTGTGTAGCTTCTTCTATGAATCCTTGGGTATACTACTGTTTGGCTGTCCTTCAGTTGGTCATTCATGTTGACTAAAATTTAGTTGTAAATCCAGTTTAGCGCTGGGAGAAGGTGTATGTAGCTTCCACCTGCTCCGCAGCCATCTTAGAGCCTCTCTAGGCTTTCTCCTCCCTGCAACTGATTTCTACTCAGGGCATACCCTAGGCTTAAAAATAATCATTAAACCTAGAGACATTAAGCACAATTTACATGAATAAGAACCTCAAATCAAATTTGTTTTAAATTTATTTACTCTTATTAGGTGGGTAGTATTGTCATCAGTTTACAGGTGGAGAAACCAAGGTCATGCATTCTGCTAGTGGCAGAGCCAGGATTCAAAACTGTTTTAAGTCCAGAGCTTTTAGCTTCTACAATTCCTCTGATATGAATTACATTCCAGCTTAAGTTCTAGATTATCCTCCTAGGTTCGTAATTTCTTCATGTAAGCAATCAATAATTGTATCTTTTTTGTGTCCAGAGCACTATTTTATGTAACAACTCCACAGATTCATTCACCTCTCTAGTACTCATACTGCTGATTCATACATGGTCTGAATCCAGGTACTTGATGGGTTTTGTTTCCAGAGGAATGTATGCCTTTTGAGTAAGGAAATAAAAGGTGGCCTATTCCTGATGCAGGAACCATCTTTTTGAGTTCCCTTTAGCTCTCCTTGTGACTCCCCAAGGCACACAGCAAATGCCAGCTAGTGAATAAATGAGAAACAAATTGTTGGCTAAAAGGACAGCACTTAAGAGGCTGGGATTAAATATTTGCATCTAGTTCAGTGTTTGACAAAGGGATTACTAAATATTTACTGAAGAGAATGGCATTTCCGCCACTTTATTAATTCATTTGGCAAACTATTTATCGACCCTCATCCAGGTCTTGGGCATTCGGGAAGGACATATGGTTTGACACAGCCATGAGTCACACATGGTCTCTACTTTGAAGGAATTTAGGGTCTAGAATAAATAATACACATAACAATGATAGATGACAGAAAGCAGGAAATACTGACATAAGACTGCCTATCAAGTGTTTTGAATTTGAAGTTAGAAAAATAAAAAAGGAAGTTCTTTACACCGTAAGTTGGGTTGTTTCTTTGCACACCCTTTTTCACGCATTCCCTGGCAATTGACCTCAAGGTCTCAAACTTTTCTTCCATGAGTTAATCCCAATTATTAGTTCTGATTTGTCTCCCTCGTTTCCATCTCCCTCTCAGACATCATCTCTATATAATCAGCCTGCACTGTAATCTCCATGTATCAAACATGGAACTTGTAACTCTCTCCCAGTCTCACTGTGACTTCCTGAAATGGGAGGAAAAGCAGCATGATGCTGGGCTCTGAGAGGAGTCAGTCACAGCCTCGGGACACATGGACAGGGAGAGACGGACACAGGAGAGAGATGAGGAGCCAGTAAAGACTTCTGGGTTTTGTAATACCTCCATCCATTTTCCAATTTCTAACATAAACGTGCAAAATATAATCTTGATTTTCCGTTCCTGTCCTATAAGTATAAAAAGTTTCAAAGCCAAGGGAAAAAGTCTTTCCCTTGATAGTCCTGCAGAAGGGAATTTAGATCCTCCCTGCATTGACTATTCTGTGACTTCCTTTAATGGAGAATAGGAGAATGTGATGGTAGTGCACACAAAAAAATCTTAGGATTGAATGTAACAATGCTTTGTAAGACCAAACTTGAAGGAAAAGGGTGGGCCATGGCAGGCGGAACGCTATCCCATACATCAGAAAAGGTGGTGGGCTCGATTCCTAGTCAGGGCACATATAGGTTCCAGGTTCGATCCCCATTTGGGGCGCATGCAGAAGGCAGCTTTCTCTCACATCAAAGTCTCTCTCTCTCTCTCTCTCTCTCTCTCTATCAGTAAAAGCATACCTTTGAGGATTAAAAGAAAAGAAAAAGGGTGGGAGGGCACAGGCTAGTCTGATTGCCTTCGAGGAAGCTTCCCTCTCTCCATAAATTATGCCCTTTCTATTCTATTAGCTACACAGTAATAAGAACCTGAGGAAACTTGAACGCTCATAATTTAAGTTATGGAATTAAGGATGTGAAGACACTAGTGCGAGAATAGTGACATACTTTTGAGCAGTTATCGCTTCAATACTTTTAGTGGAACCCTCTAAACACAGGGCATAAATTATAGGGGTATGGCAAACTGGCTAACGTTCTCTGAATCTCTCCGTTAGATGGGCCACATGACTGAGTTCTGTCCAAAGGGAAATATACAGGGGATATGCATGATTTCCAGGCCTGACAAACTTTTTCCATGCATGCCGTTCCCTCTTCCCTTGTGCGCTCCTTCAACAAAGACTGCATGCAGACTGGAGAAAGGCGGCTTTCCAAGATGGAAGGAGACTGGGACTCAGAATAACTGTGAAAGGCTGCCCACTGACCAGCAACATCCATACCCAACTAACGAGAAAGAAATGACCTTGGAAAAGTTACACAGCTTGGTCCCAGTTTCCTCATGTCAAGTATTTATAACAGTGCCTGATCAAGAGTAAAAGCTCAATAGATATTAGCTCCCATTATTATTAGGAAACAAAATTTACTCTTACTTTCCTTCTTTTTCTTGGGCAAAGTGGAGTACTGTGGGGTGGGATAGCTAGGGAAGAGCACTCAGATGCATTTACCAGTTAAAACAATGATCCGTACAGGGGCATATTTAATCTAAACATTGTGAGAGCAACTCAAAGAGAAAAAAAATTCATCTGGATCTCAAGCATTAAATGTTATGACTAGTCTCATAAAATTGAGTGCTAAAACACTCAAATCTAATAACAATGTGAAACATAAAAAGACTTGAGATTCTTTCTCCCCCTGACAATGAGAACTTGGGGACACTGTAAAACAGTTTTGACAATCCACATCATTTCTGTGGTTTCAAATTAATATAAAACTTGTACAAAGAATACTCTATGCTGTTACAATATTTGTGATACAGCTTAATGATAATTACAATAAACTATCAATTTTAAATAGCTTCTAGAACGCCTTTGCAAACCATGTTTCTCCATATATTTATTACAATACACAACATTTATGAAAGTATTAGTTAAATCTTTGCAGAGGAAGTGGGAAAAAGTGAGGGGAGGAGAGGGAGAATAGTTATTTCAAAACTAATCTTTGTATTAGGCCTAAATGTTTGACAATTATTCCTGATTATAGAACATTATAGGTTTGTAATGTTGAAACATTAGCAGTGCAGTGAATCCAGCCAAAATGAATAGTTCCACTGGATATTTGATTTTGTAAAATTAATTCAGCATGACCAATGCCATTCATATTTCAAAACTGAACCAATTTGTCTTTGTGATTTTTGACATATAGTTTCTGGGTTGTATTAGAAATTTAAAAATTCTGACTGAAGATCATATGAAAAATGCCCTATTTTATTACTGATGGTTATTTTCTTTAAATGTTGAATAGCCACTGTGGTGCAATTTTCATAAAAGGACTACTTTACATTTTCTTCAAAACACATTGAACAATAAAGAAGTGCAGGGCACCAACTCAATTTAAAAATCAGTAGTTCAAATATATTATTTGGGCTTCTAACTACAGTAGTTTATTAGCTGTTGTTATGCTGCGCCTAATTTATCAATTAAACTTTACCATAGCTATGTGTGTATAGAAAAAAATATAGTATATATCACATACATGGTTTGGAAATATCTGCCGTGTTATGCACCCACTGGGGGCCTTGGAATGTATCCCTATGAATAAGGGGGGAATACTGCATATTCAGATTCACATACTTTTATACTTATTAAATAATAGTTTGGAATAATAACCATCAAAATAATCCTAGATCTGGATTAAATCATGGTAGTATCAGTTATTTTTTTAAATTCCAATTTATTTATTCACCTCTAGTGAATAAGCTTCCTATGTGTAGGAAGCGATAATGTAATTACATTGCTATTAATTAGATCATCTACAAAGCCTCTGATATGTTCTATCAGTATATTTTTCAACACTGATGTCTGCACTTGAACAAATCATACCAAAAGCAAAGATGTAACCATTCTTGACACAAGCAGTCATTTCTATAACAGTGTTTCTCTGTGATGGTGCTATCTTGGTGTCATCAAGCACAATGGATTTTTCTTAATGAATATAATAAAGGCAGAAAGACATAACCTAGTCCCCTCAGTAACTGATTTTCCACCTCTTAAAAATGGTTGTTGAGGCTACCTATAGAAATTACAGCTCTGCTGGGCAGAAAGACATAGCTGTCCCTGAGACCAGCATCTAGTATTTTAAGCATGAGGTTAAAATCATGGTGCTCACAGCATCTTCCCTTGATTTACATTATGACATCCCTCAGCAGTACCACAATGCTGATTTTCAAATGATACCATTTACTTGCTACGTCTCTTGGCTGTATATAGATTTTTCTTATTAAAAATATTTAATAATTGGGCAATAATCTACTCAGTCTTTGTAAACTCTCCAATGAATAATTTTTCATTTTTGCAACCACTCCCTGCATGGCTGTTGCTCTTTTCTTCAGTCATCTTCTTCACATAACTAAGTGGCCCCTTCCCTTCGAAGGAGGACGGATTTTTGAATGAGCCTCCGATTCTATCCCACAATGTGAAATACTGTCCATAGTTATAGTCGAAGAACATGTGGTGGTCTGTATGATGAGCTGAGCCATTAATAAATGGCCGTAAGATTTGGGGGACACGAAAATCACCATCATGAATGGAAATCGTCCAGATATTGACTAAGATGTACAAACCTAAATAAACCACCTTGTGTAATGGAAAGATAAAAGGATATATGTGGTAAGGTAGACTTTGAAGGAAGCCATCCACAGGGTGAAAAGCATGACTGGCAAATGGAGTAGGAATCTTCCAGATATGATGAGGCTTATGTATGCGCTATAGAAGAAAAGAACACCATTAGCACCACAAACTTTACCAAGTGTAACATTCAACTTAGCTTTTCATACTTATGTTGTGGAAATGACTTAAAAATCCCTTTGAAATTAGCAAAATCACTTTATAAAATACCCTCCTTCTTTACCCCCAAACAGTAAAATTTTAGCACAAACACTCCAGACTCATAAAAAATACAAACAGCCCTGGCTGGTGTGGTTCACTGGTTAGAGCCTTAGCCTATGCACCAAAAGGTCGCAGATTCAATTTACAGTTAAGGGCATGTACCTGGGTTTCGGATTCACTCCCAGCCCTGGTCAGGGTGTGTGCAGGAGGCAGCCAGTCAATGTGTCTCTCTCACATCGTTGATTCTCTCTCCTTCCTCTCCCTCCCTTACACTCTCTCTAAAAACGCAATGGAAAAAATATCCTTGGAAGGATTAATAACAAAATAATACAAACAAAATATACCTGGTATTTGTCATCATTATGGTTACTTAGGTATTTAATATAGTTAGAGGAAATTCTTGGAAATAGAGAACTGAATTTAGAATCACAAACTGCTGAAATGTACACTATTTTCTTTTCTTTTACCACCCAGCTTGCCCTACATCACACTCCAGGGCACCACACACTGCATTTCCCACCAAAGCCACAGTGACCCTAACCATGGCTTTTCTCCCGATACCCTAGCCACGTTCTGTGTCCAAGATTACGATATATTAAGTCTGGAGTGGGAGCCAGAAATCAGTTTTTAATAAGGACCCAGGCGGTTCTGATCCAGGCAGTCTGGGGACCAGTCTTTGAATTACTGTCATATTAAGGGTAAACTCTTTGCAACACTTGCTGTAGGATTTTAGTTAGAATGAGGTATGTGGAAATCACAATGGAGTCAATAAAATTCCACTCTCCTCACTGTGTATCAGCTGGTGTACAGCTCCGGGCACCATGCGGCACAGCTGAGTGGAAGTGCCGACGGGGAGCCCGCCGCTCTGTCCCCCCACCAGCCGACCCGCTGGGCCGGGCCAAGCCTGAAGGACGCCAGGCTGGGCTAAAAGCATCAGCGGGACTGACCCAGGGGAGAAACTCAAATTATTCCTGAAGTTTTACACAAGGATCCTGAGTGGTGGGCGTCACTGAGTAAAACAGTAAATCTGGTCAGGTGTAGAATGTTTTTCACAAGCCACGTCAAATTACTGAACTCAGGTATATTTCTATGTGGTTATTCTACCCTTTGACAAGATTTTTAAAAATTAAACTTATTGGGGTGACATTGGTGAACAAGGTCATATAGGTTTCAAATGTACGTTTCTATGATACGTGATCTGTACAATGCACTGTGTGTCCATCACCCACAGTCAAGTCTTCTTCTGTTCATCCTTTATTACCTCCATTCCCCTTCCCTCCGGGAACCACCAGACTGCTGTCTGTGTCTATGAGTTTCAGTTTTATATAGATTCATATATAATATTGTTTTCTTTTCCATAAACACAACTCTACCTTATATACAAGTCTGTGATGAAGGCCTCTGTGAATCCAGTAGATGAGCATGTCCGTGAAAAAGAGGAAGGACAGGATACTAACGATGAGCTGAAACCAGCCTAGAAGACATAATAGTATACAGCAGAATCAAGATTCAGCTTCTTTGATTAGCCTTTATTTTTTACACATCTAAACGCAAAATATGATCCTAGAGTCAAATACTATGAACTATCTGTTTTGGCCAACTAAACACATTATAAAGTAATCTCCTTTGACTCTCTGGAATCTGCTCATTTCCTCATATAAAAATTTGGAAGTGTCCCACCTAAAATATTTCTTAATTATACTATTAAGCTATTTGTGAGATAAAAAATATATTCCTGAAGCACTGGTATTATTTAAATCTCTGAGAATAATTCTATTTAATAATTTTCCTTCATAAACATATCTTTATACATTATCTCCCTGCTTTGAATTTTATTTTCCACTAAATACCTTAAACTGAGCAACTATTCCATAACCTACCCCTTCTGATCTTTCCAACCTCATCTGTTCCTGTACTAACCAGGCTGGGTTACTCAATATCCTCCCAGCATCTTGAAAGTCTTACCTCTCTTTCCATGTATCTAGAATGCCCTTCCTCTGTTTATTTTTATTCATAATCCCATATACTTTTCAAAACCTAGTCATCATCTTAGTGTATGATTTTTGTTCCCTCCTTTAACTAACTAACCTCTTAGAAAGCAGGGGTGCTGGTTTCTACCACTTATTTGTTTAGAAACCTGGGCAAGTTACTGAAATTCTCTGTAAACTTAATTTACTCACCTATAAAGTGGCATAATAATAGAACCTACCTTACAGAACTGATGTAGAATAAAATGAACTAATATATGTGAAAAGCTTAAAACTGCAGCTGGTATTTATTAACACACAATAAATGTTAACTATTATTCTTACTTTATAATACTAGATACTAGAAATATATCTTGATGGAATAATTTCAAAATTTCACAGAAAGTTAGTTTAGTTACTGCAGGACTGTTTATAATAGACAAGACAGGAACAATCTAAAGGTCCAAAATTAGAGATCACTTAAATAAACTAAGGATATCTACAAAATGAGATACTATAACTAACATACTATATAATGCCAATGTTTATAGGCACAAAAATATGGGCATATATTGCTAACGGAAAAAAATGAGTTCAAACCAGTATGCATAGGAAAGTTTCATTTTTGTAATACAAGGCATAGAAAAGTGAGAGGACATATGTCAAAAGATTTATAGTTTCTAAGTAGAAAGATAATTGATATTTTGAAATCTGTACTTTCTGATTTTCCGTGAGTGTCATGTCCTATTTGAGTTATTTTTTTTGAAGGCTGAATTCAACACAGGTAACGGGAAGCAAATGCAAAGGCTTTTATGTCTGACCATGCCAATCTCCCTCTGGCACAATTTTATCTAAAACAAAGCCTTTAAAATTGATAAACTTAAATAAGTGCATACTATGTGACAAGACATAAATGCATAAAAGAATATGAAAGGATATTAAAAACTGAGCAATTTGTAATTATTTTAAAAGAGGCAGATTTGTTTCTTTAGAAACACCAGCCTGTGCCTGACATTCTTGATATTCACTCACCGTGGGGAAAGCCCCCTATGTCATCATATAACTTGCTGTAGCCTCTCAACTCCAGCAGGAACAAGGAGACTGTGGGAATGCTTATCCATGGCAGGGCCCAGACAGTAAACATGATCTCTCGATAGACTTGGTTCTGAAAATGACATTTCCAATACTTAAAACCACAAACTGTCTACTAAGCAAAACTAGCATAAAGTTATTTTGGTTGGATTTTTAGAATCTCTTTTATATGAACCAGCTTACTTCCAAAATGTTTCTATTACAATGCTAATATGCAGGAATAGGTATGTAAGAAAAAAATTCTTTTTGTATTGAGCAAAAACAATAAATATTTTAAATCCCCAAACTTATTCTCCTTCCAACAAAATCTGTATTCTAAATTTCTATTTATTAAATAATAACTTCTTTCATAATTAACTTCCATCCCTAATCCTCCCTTTTCCCCCAGTCCTTGCAGACTTGTATTTGAAAAATACAAATAACTGAAATAGAAGAATGACTGTAAACAAACCTAAAACTAAGTTTGGATCCTATAGCTAAAGAAAAATATACATAGTCAAAATTTATTTCAGTTGTAAGTCAAACATTAAAATAACTACACAAATGTGTGCATTTATTTATTCATCACTAGTAGCAAAGAAATTCTTGTCTATGTAACTAGCAAAATACCAGACTTTTAGTTAAAGAAAAAATCTGGATTCGTTATTTATTTAAATTAAGGAAGGAGAGGTGGGATTAGCCCTACCAAAAATATATAGCCCATTTGGGGCTGGTTTCAAAAACTTTTTGCATCCAAATAGCTCACAAACTCATCATATTGTTATTTTTACTAAAACAGTAGTTAAAAATAGATAAGAAAATCACTTACCTTTAAAAATTGTGGATGTTTCATTAATGAATGATCAAAGATAAAATAATAGCTTAGTGTTGCAAAGATGAAATAAAGGATATAAGCACCAAGATTTGTTACAATCAGGAGACTAATAGTTTGTCGAAAGAAGTCATCCTCTGGCCATGTGGCTGGATATATGTACGGTGTAAAAACATAATAATCTGCAGCACTGAGTACAAGATCCATTTTAGCACCTGAAGGATAAACACATGCAACAGTTATTTACCACACTGACATTTCTCAAAGCAGTATTTTCCAGAAAAACTATACATGATGTTTCTGCTTTAAGAAGCATGTGTAGTGTAAGTCTGCTCCTACCAGACTCCACTAAATGCCATCCTTAAAATTCGAAGGGAGCTTAAATATAATCTCTAGTCCAATCTCTTCATATTATACAAGGGAGCACCAAAGCTCTGTTAGAGAAACTGAGACTCAGACTTTTTTTCTCTAAGGTCTAGCTGACCCACGGCATAAGTATAGATCTGATTCCTCCTTAGTGTTCTCATCTACTGTGTCCTAGGGCAAGGCAGCAAGTAGTCAAGATGGGGAATGCAAAGCACTAGGTCCTCAGGCAAATGGTTTACTCTTTCAGTTACAAGTTTTAGCAGCCTCTCTCTACTAAAAAAATTATTTCAGGGATTTTTGCTTCAGTGCTGAAACTCAAAATTAATTTCCTAAAAGGTGTCTATGTGCCACCACAAGCATAGAAGTCAGGGACTATCTGTTCTTATGACACAAGGCCTCTCTCATTGACACAACAAAGGGAGATGTATTCTTAATGTTAAGGATCAGAATACATTTATTCCTCTCCCCACTAACGGTACTCTGGATCAGGGGCTAGGAAACTGGGGCCCACGGGCCAAACCCAGAGCCTGGTTCTGTAAAAACAGCAGCAGCAGCAACAAAAACAAAAGTTTATTGGAATACAGCCATGTCCAGATGTTTATATATTGTAGGGACGTTTCTCGAGACAGGGCTGAGTCACTGCAAGATACTTCTTATTAGGCTCTTTAAAGGCAAAGTTTGTCAACTCCTGGTCCAGAGGCTTAAACTTTTAAAAAACTTTAGTCAATTAAGCAAATAATTAAGTCTATTCTATACTGATAATCCTGTTACAGTTCAGCAACATTACGGTCAGCTTTTCTGAACTGACTACTGAATCTGGATCATTTTTGATCTGCTACCTCCTTTTTTTAAAAATCCTCACCCGAGGATATGTTCTTATTGGTTTCAGAGAGAGGAAGGGAGAGAGGGACATAATGAGAGAGAAAAACATCGATCGTGTGTCTCCCGTATGCCCCGACCAGGGATCCCACCCTCAACCTTTTGGTGGATGGTGGATGGGACAACTCTCCAACCAACCGAGCCACCTGGCCAGGGCTACACCCTCATTCTTTACTGCATAGTTTAGAGAGGAAAATGTGTCCAACATTGTAAATAATCTCTCATTTATAATTGAAACTTTTGAACAACAGCAACAAAAATCCAGTCTGGAAATTGTCTATACATATTAGGTTTCAGGTATTCAAATGGCCTTTATCTGCTATATATTGGGCCATATAAACAGCAATTTATGAAATAAAATGAAAACTTAAAAAAAAATCCTTTAAAATATTTAAGTACTTATTTAAAGACTATTTCCCCTATTAGGTTCCCCACAAGAATTTAGAAAGTCTTTTTAAAAATCATACATATATGAAGTTTAAAATGATCACTATAGAGATACAGAAAGCATTGCTTCCATACATATCTCTGTACACCACAATCGTCATCTCACTTCTAGCTCTCTGGGTAACCATATTTATTAGTTTCCCATGAATCTTTATTTTTAAATATAAGATCAAACTACAAATTTTTATTTCCCTCCTTCTTTACAAAGAGTGACATATACACTGTCACACAGTCTTTTCTCTTAAAAATGTATTTTGAAACTCTCTCCATCATATGAAGAATACCTCCTTTTTGTTTTTAATTAAGCAGGCTTATTGAAATACAGTTTGCATACTCTAAAATTCACTGTACTAGAGAAAGATTAAAAGTTTTCAGCATATTCCTGGTTGTGCAATCATCACCACTATCCATTTTCAGAACACTTTCATCCCCCCCCAAAGAAACCTCATTCTCCATACTGTGGAGCTTCTTGGATGTGAAAATTAATGTTCGCCATTCAATGTAGGGAGTTTTGGGCCACCATTTCTTAAAATAACCATTTTACTATCTTTCTCTCTCTTCTCTTTTGGGACTCCCATTATGCTTGTGTTGATATTCTTGATGTATCCTCCAAGTCTCTGAGGCTCTGTTATTTTTTCTTCATTCTTCATTTCTGTTCCTCACATTGGATAAATCTCAACTGACCTATCTTCAAGTTATTTGATTCTTTGTTCTCTTGGCTCAAATCTGATGTTAAGTCTGATGGTTCATTTTAAACTTCAGTTATATTTTCAACTCAAAAATTTTTATTTGGTTCTTTTCTTTAAAAAAATAAATTCTATCTCTTTATTGACAGTTTCTATTTAGTGGGATATTGTTCTCATACTTTGAATTATTTAGATGGTGTTCTTTAAACATATGTACAGTAGCCAATTTAAAAAATTTACCTTTAATGTTCAAAGTATTATATATGTCCCCTTTCCCCCCCCATTTGACCCCTCCACCCCTCTCCACCCCCCTGACCCAGGCCAACAGCACTATTGTCTTTGTCCATGGGTTATGCATATATGCATAAGTTCTTTGGTTAATCTTTTCCTGTCTCACCCCCCCTTTCCCTCTGAGGTTTGTCAGTCTGTTCCATGCTGCTATGTCTCTGGATCTATTTTGTCAGTTTATTTTGTTCATTATATTCCACATATAACTGAGATCATGTGACGTTTGTCTTTCTCTTAGCATAATATTCTCCAGGTCCCTCCATGCTGTCTCAAAGGGTAAGAGATCCTCATTCTTTACAGTTGCATAGTGTTCCATGGTGTAAATGTCCCACAGCTTTTTTATCCACTCATCAACTGATGGGCACTTGGGCTGTTTCTAGGTCTTAGCTATTGTAAATAATGCTGCTATGAGCACAGGTGTGCATATATTCTTTCTGATGAGTGTGTTGGGATTCTTAGGATATATTCCTAGAAGTGAGATCACTGGGCCAAATGGCAGCTCCATTTTTAATTTTTTGAGAAAACTCCACAGTTTTCCATAGTGGCTGCACCAGTCTGAATTCCCACTAGCAGTGTACCAGGGTTCCTTTCTCTCTACATCCCTGCCAGCACTTGTTTGTTGATTTACTGATGGAGCCATCCTGGCAGCATCAAAATGAAAGGGGAACCCACTGTATGGGAGAACATATTTGCCAATGATACATCTGATAAAGGGTTAATTTCCACAATATATAAAGCACTCATACAACTCAACATCAGGAAGACAAACAATCCAATTAAAAAATGGGCAGAGGACCTGAATAGACATTTCTCGAAAGAGAACATACAGATGGACAAATGAAAAAATCCTCAACATTACTAATCATCAAGGGATGCAAATTAAAATGACAATGATGTAGTACCTCACACCTACCAGAATGGCTATAGCAGCCAATTATAAAATCTTTTCCCGTAAATCTGGGCTTTCTTAGAGATAGTTTCAACCGACTGTGTGTGTGTACAGACCATACTTACTTGCTCCTTTGTGTGTCTCATAACGTTTTGTGGAAAATGGAATTTTTAAAATATCATAATATGGCAGTTCTGGAAATCAGATTCCCCATGGGCCTCCCTTGGGGTTTTGTGTTGCTGTTGTTTATTTAAGTCACTTTCCCAGACTGCTTGTATATCACCTGTATTTTTCATTGTGTGCAGCAACTGAAGTCTCTGCTAACTATGAATGGACAGATTTCCTTAAATGCCTTAAAAACCAGTATGTCTCCCAGGCTTTGTGAGGTGCTGTGTGTTGGGGCCATGCTTTCAATTCTTCCTTGGGCAGTTTACAGCTCTTACTTAGCCTTCACTTCCTGCTTGACAGACCTGCAAGGTCAGCTAGAAGTGAGAGACTAGGGCCTTCTATCATTTTTCTTGGGTACGTGCACAACCCTTCTCATGGAAATCATTCTAGATTCCCAATAAAATATCAGAGTTTTGCAAAGCCTCCTATGGACATTCCTCAGTGTTTCCTTTTAAGTTTTTTGGTTTGGCTCTTGTTAGTGCCAACTGTCAAAACTGTCTCCTAGAACTATGATATTAAACAATCACCACTGATTATCTTGACAAAAGCCCTGGGGACAGGATTATTCACACCAAGCCAATTCTAATTCAGGTCAAATAAAGACAAACCTTGACAATAAAGGTTTTCAGAGAACTGCCAGAGAGGTGAAATGATGAAAATTCTCTGGGATGGGGCTTTTTGGGGAGCTGCAAACCTGTTCTGTTCCTTGCCCGGTTGCTAGGCTGCAAGGCTGTTTTCAAGGCTATCAGGAAGTTGGGGAAAGGGGGTGGAAACAAGGAAAGCTAAAATGCTTCAAAGCCTTCTGTTCTTACTGTGTTTCAGCCACTTTTCTGGAATAAGCCTTCCTAGCATTATTGTAAATCTCTAATTTCTAGAGTTCTACAAAAGTTGACCTTGACAATTTTTGTATTTTGTTGCTTTTATAAACAGATCTTCAGAGGTTTTTACTCTATTAGTCTGGACACCGCCAGCTCCTCCTTTTCTATAGTACAGGTCTACCATTTTTTTCACAAAACATTTGGTTCAGATGTATTTGTAATTCAGAATTTCTAGATTTTTCAAAGGTCAAAACATATCCCTAGTAGTAAACACAAACATTTGTTTAGAAAAATGTATGAATAGTCACATCAAATGGATATACACTGTAAACAATATTAGTTTATATGTATGGTAATAATTTATGTAGTAATTATATATGTAGTAATTAATAAAAATAGAATTGGTATAGACTAAAACACTACTTTATTCTATTTTTAAAGAAAAATATTCAGTAAACTTTCAAATACATACTAAAGTTAAATAACTATACATGTATGTGTTATATGTTTAATACATTTTCATTAAATCTGGTTGCTTGAGGATCTTATAGAGAAGGGTCCATGAGGTTGGAATTAGACACTGATGGGCCAGGATCAGGATCTCAAGTGATAAAGCAATGCTACCCAAGATGGCGTTTTGAAAATATTTCTACCAATGTCACCTGCCTTATTAGCATGTTTCTGCTTAAACCATTGCTGTTTGCCTACCATAATGCCTTCAGCAATTTTTCCATTTGTATTCACAATGTAGCCATTGCTGTCACCATCATTATCATAGTCATGACTAGCTTCATTCTTGTGTTGAACAATCTTTCAGTAGCTTCCTAACCACCCAAGAAATGAGTAACAGAAGCACCATGATCAATGTCCAGCATTTCTTCAATGTGAGATTCTCCTGACTTATTTATGGTATTGGCTGCTAAAATACATGGCATACTTAATGAAGTCAGGTATCATCTTCTTATTGGTGATATAAAATGTTGCAAAATCTTTATCTGCAGGTTAATTTACAAACCTCACTGTCAGCTACAATGTTGAGCATTTACTAATGCTGACTTATCAACATCATTTCAAACATTTGCAATTTCTGCAAACAAGATCTTTATGACTGAATTTTTTCTCATCTTCTAGAATTATTTTCCTTTTTATTAAATGTATTAGGGTAACACTGGTTAACAAAATTGTGCAGGTTTCAGGTGCACAATTCCACAACACATCATCTGTACAATTCATTGTGTTCACTACACCCAGTCAAGTCTCATCCATTACCATTTATCCCCTCTATACCCTCCTCCACACCCCTACAACCACCACACTGTCGCCCATGTCCATGAGTTCTCTTTTTTTTTTTTTGCTCAACCCGTCCACCCCCACCCCACCAGCTGTCAGCCTGCTCTGAGTCTGTCTCTATTTTGTTTATTAGTCCATTAGATTCCACATGAGAGTGACGTCATATGGTATTTGACTTTCTCTGCCTGGCTTATTTCACTTAGCATAATGTTCTCAAGGTCCATCCAGGCTGTCACAAAGGGTAAAATTTCCTTATTTTTTACAGCCGACTAGTATTCTATTGTGTAAATGTACCACAGCTTTTTTTTTTTTTTAATCCACTCATCTACTGATGGGCATTTACGCTGCTTCCAAATCTTTGCTATTGTAAATAATGCTGCAACGAACATAGGGATGCATATATTCTTTCAAATTAGTGTTTCGGGTTTCTCTGGATAAATTCCCAGAAGTGAAATTGCTGGGTCATAGGGAGTTTGTTTTTTTTAAATTGAATTTATTAGGGCGACACTGGTTCAGAAAACCACACAGGTTTCAAGTGTACGACTTAATAAAACATCACCTGCACAGTGCTTCGTGTGCCCATGGACCCAGCAAAGTCTCTTTCCGTCCCCATTTTCCCCACCTTTGTCCACTTCCGCCTACCCCACCCAGCTTTCCCTCTGCTTATCGCCACACTGTTGTCTGTGTCTATGTGTTATGTACATATGTTTTTTGGCTAATTTGTAGGTCTCTGTTAACTACTGCAAGTAGTACAAACACTTGCGTTTCCCAGAGTGTAACATACCTTGGTATAAAGGCTATACTTCACTCATAGTGCATGGAAAGTAAATTCAAAAGACATTCTTTTAACAAAAAAGTTGAGGAAAATGCACTAAAGAGCTGTCTAGCAATAATTAAAAATCTTTGTCTTCCAGTCCAGCCTGCTAAGAGCTTGAACCCCCAGCATACGTATTACTGAATCAGCCTGAAGATTTCTGCATAAAGATGCTTAGGTATTTCCTGAGACTCATTCAAACACTTTAAATGGTGGCTTTTTCTAGTCATTGCCAACTTTATCTTCTATGTGTTGGAGGCGCTGGTGTTTCTCCTACAGTCTAAAGTTTTTTAGGATTGTGAAACAAATACAGAACTACTTCATCACCATCGCAAATTTATTCAGCACTCAGGCTTCCATCAGAAATTATCTTAGCAAATTCACCAAGGTCATGTTTAGCTACTTCATGACCAGCAGAGTAATAGTCACCAGACTTTCAGGTATTTTTCACCACACTGCTTCCTTATGACTCTTCCTCCTTAATACTGTTAGTGGAAGTAGCTAGATGTTATTAACGAAAGGGAGTGAAGGGAATCAGAAATTAAGCCTAACAGACCAGGAGCTGCCTCGGACAATCTGCCTGCTTGCTTCACCAGGAAGCTGCAGCTGCACCCCCAGGGAACCAGTGTGCTCCCCGTGGGTCACGGGCGCTGACAGAGCCACAAGGGGAGGCGAGCACAAGCGCAGGAGTTGCGATGGCGACCCTGGCGGGGGAAAAGGAAGACTGGCTCAACGACTCGGATCCCTGGAGGCCGTAGGAAATGGGCTGGTTAGCGGGGACCATGAAAGATGGGGAAGTTGACTGGTTAGCTTCAAGAAGTGCCTGGTCCTTCCCAAGCCCAAGACAACAGAGCCAGCCCAACCGCAAAGGCAACACGGGCTCCCCCGCTCCAGCGGAGGTGGGGCACCAGCGTGCTTCTGGGCCAGATGAAGAACAGGCTCAACTTTCCTCACAGCTGGACGGAAATAACCCCGGGGCAGCCCTTTGCTTTTACTTCAATAAACCTTATCACTTACTCTCCCCATGTGGTCTCCCAGAATGCTTTCCTCGCGACCCCATGAAAAGACCCATTTCCACCAGCAACACGAGCACTCATCTTCAGTAGCAGTTCTTTACAATACATTCTAGCCTATGTCATGATCAACAAACAAAGCAATCAGTGGCATTTATTTACCTCCTTATTGTCAATTCCACTTAATCAAAACCTAGTTAGGACCTTCCTTTTGTAACTGGTGCAATGGCCCCCTATTTATCATCCGTTCCCAGTTCTCACTGCTGGTGTAAAACCTCAGCAACCTGTCCTCCTAGGCTGTAGTCACATGTTCTCTAGTGCCATGCTTCACGGACACACCAAGCACACTCTCTTTAATAGCTCCATGTCTGTGCTATTACTCATCACAGGTGTTTCCTTTCACTCTGTCATTCACAGGGTTACCTTTAACTACATTTTATATTTTCACATGTAATTAAACCCAAACAAAACAGTATGAACAAAAAGTAGAGGAAGGATCTGGTAGGTGCACCAAGACACAATGGGTACCTCCATCAGCTGGAGTCAAGCTTTGCCATTAAATGAGTTTGAGCACCATTTTTTTCTTTTTTAATCTTCACCTGAGGATATGTTTTTATTGATTTTTTGAAAGAGGGGAAGGGAGAAAAAGAGAAACATCGATCAGTTCCTTCCTGTATGTGCCCCAACCAGGGATCTATAAACCTGTAACCTAGGCATGTGCTCTGGCCTGGACGTGAACTGGCCACCGTTTTGATATACAAGATGCTCCAACCAACTGAGCCACCCGGCCAGGGCTCAGAACAAAATTTTTTAAAAAAGAACTTTTGGTTTTCAGGACTTTCCAGACTTCGAAACTGTGGCTAAGGGACTGTGGGCCTATGTTCCTTTTTGTGATCTCACTGCTGTTTATGCAACCCACATATAGATATCTGGATAGAAACTAACCCTTTGCTATTACCAGTAATGCTACAATGACTAAACCTATATTGGTGAACTTCTACAAGCAGAAGAGCTAAGTCAAAGAGTAGCTGTCTTGGTACCTTAGTAACTATTGTTAAATTGCTCCTCATAGGGATTGTACTACTTTGCAAGTCCACAGTAAGGTGGGATAGCGCCTACTTCCCTACAACTTTAACAACAGAGAATATCATTAAACTTTTGGATATTCATCAATCTGATCGCAAAGAAATAATACCTTGCTTTATATTTATTTTACATTTATCTTATTGTGAGGTTGAACATAATTTTATCTATTTAGAGTAATTTATATTTTTTCTGTCAATTATCTGTTTTTGTTCATTGTCCATTTTCCCACGGGGTTTTTATTCTCTTAAAATCAAATTCTAAAAGCTCTTTACGTATTAGGTTATAGCCCTTTGTTTGAGATGAGTTGCACACATTTTTCTCACTTTGTCACTGAAAGAAAATTTTAATTAATACCAAGTGCCAGCCCGGCTGGGCGTGGCTCAGCAGTTGAGCACTGACCTAGGATCCAGGCAATCGGGTTCGATTCCTGGTCAGGGCACATGCCCGGGTTGTGGGCTCAATCAATGACTCATCACTGATGTTTCTATCTCTCTCCCTCTCCTTTCCTCTCCCTGAAATCAATAAAGATATATTAAAAAAAAACACACAAAGAACCAAGTGCCAGATATTGACATATATCCTTCACCATACATTGTTAATTCATTCAAATAACAATTAAGTATCAAATACTACACTAGGTAATGAGCATACAAAGATTAAAAACATATCATCTAAATCCATCTTGTAAGGCAAGTGGTTGCGGGCTCAGTTCCTAGTCAGGGGTGTGTGGGGGGCAGCCAATCAATGACAATTCTCTCTTTCTCTCTCCCTCTCCCTTCCTCTCTCTGAAATCATTAAAGATATATATATAAAGAATTTGGCTTTAAAAAAGGCAAATACAGAAATAATTACATTAATATGACAAGTGCTTTAATAAAGGTATATGTGTAAATACTGTGAAATCAGAAAAGACAACACAACTATCTCAGCTTACAGTGGAAAGCTTCATAATGAAAACATTTGATTTGAGCTTTCAAGGACATTACCATAAAGAAAAGGTTAGGGATAGGCATTTCAAATATCAACAAGTGCAAAGGCATGGAATGGTCATGGTACATTCATGGCTCGATGGCGTGGTTGGTGGGTGCCAAACAGGGTGATGGAATAGAGCAGAGGGAAAAAGTGTTCAAGAATGAAGCTGGTAAAAGGAAACTGGTGTTAGTGAAGGGAGCTGATGCCTGCTGAGGAATCTGGACGTCCATACACGATGGGGAGAAACTACATATTTGAGTATGAAGAGGTATAATCAGACCCATATTTCATAAAAGCCACTCCATTAGGAATATAGAGAATTGATAAGCAGCAGGGAGCCTAGTTTGGTTGTTCCGTGGTAGATTAACCCAGAGAAGATGAGAGAATAGATTTCTTCATCAGAGATTTAACAGGTAAAAAACCCAACAGTATTTGATAACTGATTAGACATGGGAATGTGTGTCAGACAGAAATCTAAGATGACTATGAGATTTTTATCTTGCCTGAGCGGGTGGTGGTGCTGTTATACTGTTGCATGGGTGTAGATGTAAACAAAGCTGACTCCATCCTTGTGTGGCCCTGATGTCTTTCTAGTTTACATAATCTGAACCCTGACCTAACTAGTCTCAGCCAGCACCAAAGCCTCCTAGTTAATGACTACCTGTGTCCTGTAAGCTTACACAATGTAGTCGTAAAGATTCTTGTCAGTAAAGGCCAGAATGGCATAGCAAATGAGATAAATATCAAACTAGGTGCTGGCATCAACTGTAAGCAATTATCCATTGTAAGACCAGGGGGAGGTGGGGCTCCTGGCTCGTAAGGCATTCTCTGTCTCTCTGTCTTGTCAGTCATTAGTAGTTCAGCTATACTACAAAACATTTACTGTAACAACTGTCTAGCAGCAGAGAATAATCTATACAGAGTGCTAGTTTGTCTGTCTGAGCCAACCAAATCTTCCTGTAAGTAAATTACCCTACAATAAATTGTTATAATTAAGAGTTGCTGGCTTCATTCTTCAGTCTTGATACACCTTTTTGTGAGGGTGGACACTGTACCTTCACTCCACCATCCGACACATGGAAACGGGGACTATTGGGAGAGCTAGTAGATTGGGTTCAGTAGGGATAGGGAGTGTGTGAGGCAATGAGGAGATCAGCTTAGGTGACCTCGGCTACTAGACATGAGCAATAGAAGACATGCAAATATGAATCTGAAGTTCAACAGTGATCCCAGTAGTTGAAGTTGAAGCCATAAGGAGTACAGACTGTCAAGGGAGACAGTGTAGCAGGGGAAGTATACTAAGTAATTAATTACCAGGAAATAGAAACACTAAAGAAGAACCTAACAATTGAAAAGGATATTGCTACCCCACTAAAGGCTGGTTAAGAGTTGACGGACTAACCTGCATGCTACCTACAATGGCACAGAGCCCCAATTCAATGTAGAACCTGAGATAGTACAATGCAGTCCAAAATAACTCAAACACTAACCAAGAATCTTCTTTATTCAGTATTTAATATCAGAAGTAAAAACTTTCACAAGATCTCAATCTTTAACTTTAAAAACTCTTTAATATTGCTTTTTTCTGAAGATCATGCTAATTGTATTTATTTGTGTATTCTCTGCATATAACTACTGTTACAGCAAACTCAATTTTGCAGACCTCAATTTAACAGATTTTGCATATAATGGACAAAATTTCTGGTCTGTATGCCATATGTGAAAATTAACAAACACCCTGTTAATTTTAAAATGCTTTTAACCAAGATTTGCTTATAATTAACAGGTTATTTTTTGTTATTAATTCACTGTTATTTTTAACAAATTTTAGTGAATAGACCATATGTTGGAAAAAACACTGTAGTAATTTCATCAATATAAATAAATATTACATATCTACAACTACAGTCTACAGATTTAAATGCGAAAGTCACTGCTTGTAAACAATGTTCAGGAATGATGAGCCCATGATCACACCGCACTGTGTGTGGTAACGGGTTCGTTGTCCTGTGCAGTGACTTTCTGCAGCGGTTTTAATGACTGCTGGCCAATGTTCCCAGTGGGTTAAGCTCCGCCCCTGCCTGTGCATTTGTTTACTTGCGGTGACTGGTGAATGCACGTGTTTACTAGACCTATTCAGTAAAAACTTAAAATTACAGTAACACATATAGAAAACTTTTCTGTGAAATCAAACTTTTCATACATACTTAATTTTATTTACATAAATGTGTCTACGTAAGTAGAAACAGGTAAACTAAGTAATTTGTCCATTTTTTAACATATGCATTCAGAAAACCTACTTTATTACATAAGGGGCTTCTGACTTTAACGGACACCCCCTCGCTTGAATTAGTTTGTTATATTGAGGTTTTACTGTACGGTAAACCAGTGCCTGGAAGGGAGGAAGAAATGTACCTCAGTCAATCTACAGGCAGTTTTCAGAATTTTGGTTTCAATTCATTCTATTTGTTGAATGTAGTAAGTAGGTATTTATGAATATACTGCTGTAATTTCTGACATCTAACATAAAATCTTTTGAAGTCAATAGCAGTATGATTGGAAAACTGGAACTCGATTTTGAAGTTTAGATTCAACCCACATCTATAAACTGGTGAGTTTTAGAGACTAAGAACATAGTTTTGGGGCATCATCTGATACATAGAAAGTAGTCAATTAATAGGAGCTGTTATTATTACTGTAATGGGATCCAAGGTGAGTCAAAACTACCTTAACCTAATGCAAAAAAGGGTGCCATTTGACTTTTCTTTGAAAAATAATAGCTAAACATTGGTAATAGAAATATCAATATTTGTTATATACTAGGTATTGTAAATATTAACTAATTGAACCCTTTGAAAAAACCCCAAGAGTTAGGTACTAATATATTCTTATTTTACAGATGAAGTTGGGCACAGAAAATTCAAAACTTGCCCAGGGCCATCGAGTAAATAAATGCTGGAGCTTGGATTAAAACACATGACGTTTGGTTGCAAAACCCACTGCCTTTAACCCAGTTCTACTGCTTCTTCCTCACTCTCAACTTTTTAGCTCTTTAATTTTTTAAATTATCAGTGACTCCACAGGTTCATATAATTTTGCATATAATTTTAAGGGGCTGAACTCAGGGGCTCCACAAACCTTAAGTTAAGACCCCTGCCAGAAATAGAAGCTTATAGTAAATATGACTTACCTTTGCAAAAACAAAGAAACCATTTCTTAAAACATAGTTATTAATAAAACGCAATTAGGCTTAGAATGGCTGAGTCTACAATTACCTTTTTGCTTTACCTTAAAAGTATAGTTAGCAGCTAACACAAAGTATTATTTAAAGCACTTTTTATGTATTCCTTTGCTTAATTCTTGTAACCCAAGATCTCATAACCACAGTGTTATTTAAAGCTCTGTTCATTACTCCATTGCTTAATTATTGCAACCCATTTCTTAATTCTGTAACCCCCATTTTACAGATGGGGAAACTAAGATCAGGAGTATTAAATAACTTGTTCAGCAACAACAGTAACAAGTACCGCTAGGATGCGTACTCCAGAGCTGCTCACTTAGCGACCAGGGTGTCACCCGGGCAAATGCAGCCCCGAGCATCCCAGGTCACACAACACGGACGCACGGAAAAGCGCTCTGAAGATCCGGCCCCGCACTAGTATCGGGGGCACTTACCACTGCAAAGTTAGGGGGCGAAAAGGAAGGTGATGGGAAGGCAGGGAAGGCACCGCGTCCTGACTGAAAACCCCACTACCACAGACTTTCCGCTTTGGAAACTATCTAGGAACCACCTCCAGACTTACACTCGGACACGGCGCTAGGAAGACGCGGCTTTCCCCCCGGGCGCTAGGCTGAGGGGCGCGGCCCTTCTCTCCTAAGCGTCCCGCCCCGCCCCAGTTTCCGTGCAGTAATGGGCTGGCACTGCCCTGCCAGTCAGCGGTCAGACGAAGGCTTGTTCTTTAGTCTAATTCCTTTGCCCCTTAAAAAACAAACGAAAAAACGTCCCCGATGGAAAGAGAGAAGCCCGTTCACAGTAAAGCCTCGGTGTTCCACGGGGAGGCGTCCCCTGGGTGCGGGGTCCGCAGCAGCCAACAAAGCACGCTCCACTTCCTCCACGCCCCCCGCGAGCGCTCTCCCCGCGTCCCGGCCGCCCGGCGCCCCGAACACCTGCCGCCGGGCAGCGCCCCGCCGGGGGTCTCGGCGCCGCGGCCCCCCCCGCGCGGCCCCCCCGCGCAGCCGCCGGCCCCCCCGCCGCAGCCCCCCCGCGCGGCCCCCCCGCGGCCGCCAGCCCCTCCGCGGGGAGCCAGAGGGCCCGCCCCGCCCCGCGCCCACGCTCCCCGGGCCGGGCCCGCGCCGCGCACCTAGCAGGCGTTCCACACACGTCCGCGGCGCGCGGGAAAGGGGGGGGCCAGCCGCCTCCCCCTCCTCCCCGCTCGCGTCTCGCGGGCCCGCCGCCCTTACCCGGAGAGGGTCCGCGCGGGACCAGCTGCGCAGGCTCTCGGGTGCCCCGGACCACGAACCTCCGGGCCGACGAACCTCCCGGCTGACGAACGGTGCCGCCCACAGGGCGGAGGCGGACCCCGGGGGGCGCCATCCAATCAGGCGCCGGAGCCATAAGCTGATATGACGGCGGGTGGCGCGACTGAGCCTCGCGCGTCCGGCGCCGTCACGTGGCCGCCGCGCCCGGCCGCGCGGCTCCGCCCCCTCGTCCCCGGCCTCCTAGCGGGCCCGAGCTCCGCGGCCGGCCCGTGGGAAGCAGGCGCGCGCCCGGGGGAGCGCCCCGGAGGTGCCGCGGTGCCCGAGGGCCCCGACGCGTTCCCCGGGGCGGGGCGGGGCGGGGCGGGGCGGCCGGGCGCCTGCGCTCCGGGAGGGAAAGTTAGCTGGGGTTGGAAAGGGAACGTCTGTGGTTTTCACACAGCTGGTGAATATGCGTGTTTTTGGGAAGTAGCCATTTCATTTTACGGAATTTTTATTCCCACCCCCAACAGCCTCTTCCTTCGGCAGCCGCGAGTTTCTTCTCTCTCTATGCGTCTGTTTCAGTTTTGTTTATTCATGTTTTGTTTTCTTTAGATCCTGCATATAAGTGAAATAACACAGTGTTTGTCTTTCTCCGTCTGAATTATTTAACACAGTACCCTCCAGGTCCATCCATGTTGCAAGTGGCAAAATTTCCTTTTTCGTGTATGAATAATATTCCATTCTATCTATTTATATCTTGATGCACACCTACGTTGCTTCCTATCTTGGCTACGGCTCATAATGTTGCTGAACATAGGTGTGCATATATCTCTTCAAATTGATGTTTTTATTTTATTTTAGACAGATTCCCAGAATTGATACTGCTAGAATGTATGTCAGTTCTATTTTTAATTTGTTGAGGAATCTCCATACTGTTTTTCATAGTGGCCGAATTAATTTACAATATCATTAACAATGTATGAGGGTTCTCTTTGCTTCACTTCCCCCCTGAACTTGTTATTTGTTGATATATTGATAATAGCCACCTGACCGATGTGAGGTGATACCTAACTGTGGTCTTAATTTGCATTTTCCTGGTGATTAGTGATG
Source organism: Miniopterus schreibersii (assembly GCF_964146895.1). Lineage (NCBI taxonomy): Eukaryota > Metazoa > Chordata > Mammalia > Chiroptera > Miniopteridae > Miniopterus > Miniopterus schreibersii. The sequence goes on along the minus strand of NC_138122.1, from coordinate 1,059,688 downwards.
TTGAACATCTTGTCATCCCTAGGTCCTCTTTGGAGAAATGCCAATTCAGGTCCTCTGCCTTCTGTCCATTTTTTAAATTGGATTGTTGCTTTCTTTGTTTGTTTTTTGTTGTTAAGTTGTATGAGTTCCTTACATATTTTGTATATAATCCCATATTGGATGCATCGTTTGTGAATATCTTCTCCCATTCAATAAGTTGTCTTTTTGTTCTGTTGATGATTTTCTTTACTATGCAAAAACTTTTGAGTTTGATATAGTCTTGTTTATTTTTTCTTTTGTAAGATACTGTTGACAGTGATGTCAAAGGTTTTACTGTCTATGATTTCTTCTAGCAATTTTATGGTCTTACCTTTAAGTCTTTAATCCACTTTGAGTTCATTTTTGTATATTTTTTAAGAAAGTGGTCCAATTTTACTTTTTTTGCATGAATCTGTCCAGTTTTGTATTAGTTTCAGGTGTATAGCATAGTGGTTAGACAATATATGCTTTACAAAGTGATCCCCCCAATATCAAGTACCCACCTGGCACAATACATAGTTATTACAATATTACTGACTGTATATCCTGTGCTGTACTTTACCTTCCCATGACTATTTTGTAACTACCAATTTGTACTTCTTAACCTCTTCACCTTTTTCACCCAGCTTCTCCCATTTGGCAATCATCAATATCTGTATCTATGAGTCTATTTCTATTTTGTTTGTTTATTTATTTTGTTTTTTTTAGCTTCCACATATAAAGGAAATCATATGGTATTTATCTTTCTCTAACTTATTTCACTTAGCACAATACCCTCTAGGACCATCCACGTGGTTGCGAATAGTAAAATTTATTATTTTTTTTATGCTTGCCTCCTTTTAATTGATAACTTAAGTAAGAATTTACTCCTGGACTCTCAATTCTATTCCATTGATATATGTTTCTGTTTTTATGTCTGTACCATACTGTTTTTTAAATTTTTTATTAATTGATTTTGAGAGAGAGAGAAGGGAGATAGAGAGAGGGAGATTTCTTGTTCCACTTATTTATGCATCACCGGTTGATTCTTGTATGTGCCCTGACAGGAGATCGAACCCCAAAACTTGGAGTATCAGGATGACACTCTAGCCCAGCCGGGCGTGGCTCAGCGGTTGAGAGTCGACCTGGGATCCAGGCAATTGGGGTTCGATTCCCGGTCAGGGCACATGCCCGGGTTGTGGGCTTGATCAATGACTCTCTCATCATTGATGTTTCTACCTCTTTCTCTCCCTCTCCTTTCCTCTCTCTGAAATCAATAAAGATATATTTTTTTTAAAAAAATTAAAAAAAAAAAAAAAAGGATGACACTCTAACCAACTGAGTTACCCTGCCAGGGCCATACTATTTTAATTATTATATCTTTACACTATAGTTTGATATTACTAAGTGTGATGTATCCCACTTTGCTTAATTCTCAAGATTTCTTTGTTTATTTAGAGCATTTTGTGGTTCCATATAAAATAAGGATTTATTTTAATTCTCAAAAGAATGCCACTGGTATCTTAATGGAGGCTACATTGAATCTGTATATTGCTTTAGGTAGTAAGGCCATTTAAACAATATTAATTCTTGCAATCTATGAACAAGGTACATTCTCCCACTTATTTGTGTCCTCTCTCATTTCTTTCTCCAGTGTCTTATATTTTTCGAGTACAGGTCTTTTGCTTCTGTGGTTAAATTTATTCCTAGTGATGTTATGATTTTTGATGCAATTATAAATGGAACTTTTTTCTTAATATCCCCTAATGATCATTTATTATTGGTGTATAGAAACACAATGGGTTTCTGTATATTGATTCTGTATCTTGCAACTTTACCAGTTTCTAATAGTTTTTTTCATGTGTGTGTGTGGAGTCTTTAGGGTTTTCTGTATATAGAATCATATCATCTGCAAATAGTGAAAGGTTTACCTCCTCCTTTCTGATTTGGATGCCTTTTATTTATTTTTTTCTTGTCTAATTTCTGTGGTTAAAACTTCCAATATTCTGTTGAATAGAAGTGGTGTAAGTTGGCATCCTTTTGTTTCTGATCTTAAAATAAAAGCTTTTAGTTTTTCACCGTTGAGCATGATGTTAGGTGAGGGTTTGTCATATATGGCCTTTATTATGTTGAGATATGTTCCTTCTATATCCATAACTGTTTTTATCATTAAAGAATATTGAATTTTGTCAAATGCCTTTTTTTTTTTTGCATTTATTGAGATGATTATATAATTTTCACTCTTGGTTCTGTTGATGTGGTGTATTATGTTAATTGATTTACAGATACTGAACTATCCTTGCATCTCTGGGATAAATCCCACTTAATCATGGTATGTAATCATCTTAATGTATTGTTGAATTTGTATCTCTTCCTGGTTCTGTCTTGAAGGGTCATATATTTCTAGAAATTTATCCATTTCTTCTAGATTGTTGAATTTTTTGGGATATAATTGTTTTTAGTACTTTTAATGATTCTCTGTATTTCTGTGGTTTCAGCTGTAATTATTCTTTATAATTTTATTTATTTGGACTCTCTCTTTTTCTTGATCAGTTTGGCTAAAGGTTTGTTGCAGTTTGGCTAAAAGTTTGTTGACTTTGTTTATTGTCTTGAAGAGCCAGATCTTAGTTTTATTGATCTTCTCTACTGTTTTGTTTTAATTTCTATCTCATGTATTTCTGCTCTGATGATTTTCATTTAATTCCTTCTGTTTACTTAGGGTTTTGTTTTGTTGTCTTTTTCCTAGTTCAGTTAGGTATAGAATTAGATTATTTGTTTATTTTCTTGTTTCTTGAGGTAGGCTATATAGCTATGAACATTCCTGTTAAAACTGCTTTTGCTGCAGCCCATAAATTTTGAATAGTTGTGTTTTAATTTTCATTTGTTTTAAGATAGTTTTTTATTTCTAGTTTGATTTCCCTTTTGATCTATTGATTATTTAATAGCATGTTGTTTAGTCTCCACATAGTTGTGAGTTTTCCCCCAGTTTTCTTTCTGTAGTTGATTTTTAGTTTCAGGCAATTGTAGTTGGAAAAGATACTTGATATGATTTCAATCTTCTTGAATTTATTGAGGCTTGTTTCATGGCCTAAAGAATGTTCCATTTGTACTTGGAAAAAAAAAGTGTATCCTGCAGTTTGAAGATATGTTTTATAAATGTCAGTTAAGCCAGTCTGGACTAATATGACACTTAAGGCCATTATTTCCTAATTAATTTTCTGTCTGCATGATCTATTTATTTATGTAAGCGGGAGACTGGAAGTTTTGTTTGGGGCAGATATGCATAACTGTTGTCCCTGCATCTCCCTTTCTAGATATTAACCCAAAATAACTGTGAGTACATACAGAAAATTGTTTACAAGAATATTCATTAAACATGTGGTTTAAAATAAAAATTAAAAATATAAACATACATAATAGGGGGTTGCTTAAATAAATTATGTTAACAAAATACTCAGTAGCATTTACAAGTGATGTTATAGTTGTATGTTCATAAGCATGAAGAGTGCTCAGTAAAAATGAAGAGCAGAACAGAAACCATGTGTGTTATAATATTCTTTTTAAAAAGGTCAAAGAGAAAATACATCAAAATATTAGTAGACATTTTTCTGAAGGTGGGGTATGAATATTATTTCCTTTTTGTTTTCTTACTGCACTTTCTAGTGTTTGTACAAATAGTTTTATTACTTTTGTAATCTTTTTTTTTATTACAGAATTTAAAAAAGTTTTAATTTAAAACTTTATTGTTGAAAGTATTAAAGATGACCCCTTTGTCTTCTGTTGATCACCTCCACCCTGCACCCCACAGGCCTTCACAACACTATTGTCTGTGTCCATGGGTTATGCATATATTCATATAAGTTCTTAGGTTAGTCTCACCCCACCTACCTAGCCCTGCCATTTCTCTCAGATTCATCAGTCTGTTCCATACTTCTGTATCTGTGGATCTATTTGTTCATCAGTTTGTTTTGTTCATTTGATTCTACATATGATTGAGATCATGTGATACTTGTCTTTCTCTGACTGGCTTATTTTCTTAGCATAATACTCTTCAGGTCCCACCATGCTGTCTCAGAGGGTAACAGACCCTTTGTTTTTACAGCTGCATAGTATTCCATGGTGTAAATGTCCAAGAAGATGCTTGATATGATTTCAGTCGTATTGAACTTATAGAGACTTGTTTTGTGTCCTAACATGTGGTGTATCTTTGAGAATGTCCCATGTGCCCTTGAGGAGAATGCATGTTCTGCAGTTTTGGGGTGAAATGTTCTGTAAATGTCAGTTAAATCCATCTTATCCAGTGTTTCATTTAGAGTCACTGTTTCCTTGTTGATTTTTTGTCTGGAAGATCTATCCAGTAAAGTCAATGGGGTGGTAAAGTCCCCTACTACGACTGTTTGCTGTCCTTCTCTCCCTTAAAGTCCTCCAGAAGTTCTTTTCAGCCTGTGTGAGTCTTTTGTTCCAAAGTGGGTCTCTTGTAGACAGCATATATTTGGGTCATGTTTTCTTATCCATTTAGCTACCCTATGTCTATTTACTGGAGCATTTAATCCATTTACATTTAAGGTTATTATTGATAGGTACTTATCTATTGGCCTTTTAATTATTTATGCCTATGTTTCTCTCCCTCCCTCCCTCCCTCCCTCCCTCCCTCCCTCCCTCTCTCTCTCTCTCTCTCTCTCTCTCTCTCTCTCTCTCTGTACATATATATACATGCACACACACACACACACACACACATAGATATATTACAGCAGTCCCTTTAACATTTCTCGCAATGCTGGTTTGGTAGTGATAAACTCCCTTAGCCTTTTTCTTGTTTGGGAAGCTCTTTATTTCACCCTCTATTTTAAATGATAGCCTTGCTGGATAGTGTAGCTTTGGTTTCAGATCCTTGCTTTTGGTTACCTTGAATACTTCATGCCATTCCCTTCTGGCCTATAGAGTTTTGGATGAGAAATCAGCTGACAGCCTTATGGGAGCTCCTTATGGAAGCTGTTGTAGGTAACAGCTTGCTTTTCTCTTGCTGCCTTTAAGATTCTTTCTTTGTCTTGAATTTTTGGCATTTTAATTATGATGTGTCTGGGAGTGGGTCTTTTTGTGTTCTTTTGCTTGTGACTCTGTGCCTCCTAAGTTTTTGTGACTTTTTCCTTGACCAGGTTAGGGAAGTTATCTGCCATTATTTTTTCAAACAGGTTCTCTAACCCTTGCTTACTTTCTAGATGTCCTGGTACTTCTATGATGTGAACATTATTGTTTCATGTTGTTCCATAGATCCCTTAAAATGTCCTCCTGTTTTTAAATTGTTTTTGTTTTTTGGTTCTCTGAGTGATTTTTTTTCTACTGTGTCTTCTAATTTGCTGATTCAAGCCTCAGCTTCCCCTTATCTGCTGCTTATCCCTTCCAATGTATTTTTTATTTCTACTATGTCATTCTTCATTTCTGACTGGTCGTTTTTCATAATTTCTCTTTCTCATGCTGTTGACCATCCTTGTAATTTTTCTGAACTTCGTATCTGCTAAATTTCTTATCTTCATTTCATTTAGCTCTTCTTCTGGAGAATTGTATTGTTCTTTCATTTGGGGCTTGTTTCATTGTCTCCCCATTTTGGCTGCCTATTTGGGTTTGTTTCTATGTATTAGGTAGATCTGCTATGATTGTCAGTCTTTTTGGAGGGTCTCTGGTGTAGGACAGTCTCAGATGCTGTTTGTGACTGGCGCTGAGTACCCTGTTTGGAGCTGTTAGCAATCCACAGCTTGTGGCTCCCTCTCCTGTGGCTGGGTTCATTTGAAAGGACCAAGATATGCACCAAGGTCTTCTTTTCATACCCCAGTGTCCAGAAAGCAGATCAGGCAGACTCAAAGTATCCAGAGATCAGCCTGTGCCTGTAGGCTGATTGTTATTTTCAGTCTCTTAATGAGCCTCAAGTTATAGACCACAGCAAGGTGTAAACTACACAGGGTGGGGTGAGAGGTTTTTAAACAGGGTAGGGCAATTGCTTCCCCCCTGAGGCAAAAGCTGCCTGGATGTCAAATGTCTGCCTAAGATAGATGTCTTCTACAGTATGGGGGAATGACTCAGCACAGGAATCAGATGGGTGCCCTCTAAGCTCTATCTCCAGAGCTTACAACTGTGTATCCTCCTCACATAGCTGTAGTACACTCTGCCCTCTCTCTGCTGGAGCCCAAGGTGATTGGCTGCACACAAAACTTTGTGCTTTGGCCCTTTAAGAGGGTGCCTGCATTTCCAGCCACCTCACCCTGGCAGACAAAGTCCCCACTGCTTTTCATGGCTAGATGTTATGTGGGCACCTTTTTCAGTTCTGATCCTCTGAGCTGGGGAGCCCAGCTTGCGGTGTAGACCCCAGAGTTCTCAATGGGAACCCCCACAGCTGAGATATCCCTCCAGAACTTCAGCTGCTGCCTGTGGGAGCCTAGGCAGCCCTCTTGCACCTCCGCACATCCTACAAGTCTCTGTGCAGTCTCCCCTTTATGTCCTTGGTTATGAGGGTGCTCTCCAGCTAGTCTTCAGTTGATTACTCAGGGTGTTTTTTCTATGTTTTAGTTGTAATTCCAGTTTGGTTTGGGGAGAGTATCATTGCAGCTTACACTTAATCCACTGCCATCTTGGAATCCTGTAACCTTTATAAATGTACGTTTTTATTTTAGAAAATTTCAATTTATAGGAAAGTTGAAAAGATAGTAGTTTCTTACACCTTCTGCCAAGGTTCATCAATTGTTGCTTTATGAAATGTAGCTCTGTTATGCTATACTGAGATTTGCAAAAAATACAATTCAGCTATTTAAAGCATACAATTCAGTAGTTTTTATTATATCCATAGAGTTTTGCAGTCATCACCACAATCAATTTTAAAACATTTTATCACTTCAAAATGAAATCTCATACCCATTACCTGTTTTCCCTCAGCTTAGCCAACCAGTACTCCACTATTTTCTCTATAGATTTGCCTATTTTGGACATTTCACATGAAAGGCATCATATAATATGTAGTCTTTTGTGACTGGTGATGTTTTCAAGGGCCGTCAGTGTGGTAGCATGTGTAAGTAATTTATTCATTTTTTAAAATTTATTTTTATTTATTTATCTTTATTGTTGAAAGTATTACAGGTATCCCATTTTTCCCCCTCCACCTCCCTCCCACCCCCTCACCAGGCCTTTACCCCATTATTCTCTGTGTCCATGACTCATGCATATATGCATATAGCTTCTTTAGTTAATCTCCCCCCCCCCCCCCAAGCCCCCTTCCCTCTTCTCTCTGAGAATACAACCGTCTGTTGCATGCTTCAGTGTCTCTGGGTCCATTTTGTTTGTCAGATTCTTTTGTTCATTAGCTTCTTCTTAAAGAAGACACTTCAACATTTCATGTAGTACTGGTTTGGCTGTAATGAACTCCTTTAGCTTTTTCTTGCTTGTGAAGGTCTTTATCTGACCTTCAATTCTAAATGATAGCTTTGCTGGATAGAGTAATCTTGGTTTAGGTCCTTCCTTTTCATCACTTTTAATATTTCTTGCCCCTCCCTTCTGGCCTGCAAAATTTCTGTTGAGAAATCAGCTGACAGTCATATGGGTGCTCCTTTGTATGTAACTAATTGCTTTTCTCTTGCTGCTTTTAAGATTCTTTCTTTGTCTTTAACCTTTGGCATTTTCATTATGATGTGTCTTGCTGTGGGCCTCTTTGGGTTCCTCTTGTTTGGCACTCTCTGTGCTTTCTGGACGTGTAAGTCTATTTCTTTCACCAGGTAGGAGAAGTTTTCTGTCATTATTTTTTCAAATAGGTTTTCAATTTCTTGCTCCCTTTATTCTCCTTCTGGTACCACAGTAATATGAATGTTGGGCTGCTTGAAGTTGTCCCAGAGACTCATCACACTATCTTCATATTTCTGGATTCTTTTTTCTTTTTGCTCTTCTGATTGTGTGTTTTTTGTTTCCTCATATTCCAAGTTGCTGATTTGATTCTCAGTGTCCTCTACTCTACTGTTGATTCCCTGTAAATTATTCTTCATTTCAGTTTGTGTAGCCTTCATTTCTGACTGGTTCTTTATTATGTCATTGATGATCTCACTAGTTTCCTTAATAGTCTTACTAAGATCCTTGAGCATCCTTATAACCATTATTTTGAACTGTGCATCTAGGAGCTTGCTTGGCTTCATTTCATTTGGTTCTTTTTTCTGGAGATTTCTTCTGTTCTCTTCTTTGTGACATGTTTCTTTGCTTCTGCATTTTGGCTGCTTCCTGGTGCTTGTTTGTATATATTAGAGCTGCTATGTCTCCTGGAATTGGTAGAGTGGCTTTGTGTAGTAGGTGTCTCGTAGGGCCCAGTGGCTCAGCCTCCCCAGTCACCTGAGCTGGTCGTTCTAGGTGTTCCCTTGTGTGGGCTGTGTGTACTGTCCTGTTGTAGTTGAGCCTTGGTTGCTGTTGCTGTCACTGGGAGGAATTGACTCCCAGGCCAATTGGCTGTGAGGACCAGCTGCAACTACAGCCGGAGAGCTGCTGTTCTGGAGACATCCCTATGGAACAGGGTTTACTTAGTGGAGTTTTGGTGTTCACCAAGTACACCCCTTTAGAGTGTCACTCATGGCTGTGGTAGGGTTGTAATCCAGCGTGGTTGAGTCTGACCACCAGGTGCCCTCTCTCTGGGGCCTCCCGGAAAATGCAAAGTCAGCCTCTGCCTTGCCTTGCTGAGGGCCACCCAGCATGAGTTACACAGCAAACTGTAGTTGGCTGCTACTTGTGCTGGGCTTGGAGGTGTCCAGGAGAGGCCAACCTATGAACCAAGCATGAGGCTAGAGAGGCCACTTGCATAGAAGATCCCCAGAAAATGGCTTGGATGAACAGCAAGTAGGGAGTGATGGGGTCCCTGGTAACCACCAGGCTGAGGGTAAAGGTGTGAATCAGTTGCTGGAGATTCAAATATGGCACCTGCCTGCAGGCTCTGTGGGTGCAGGGCTTGCCAAAGGAGCAATGGCCTCTATCAGCTCTTCTGTCTGGGAGAAAGCTGACCCTTCAGCTCTCACCCCAGTTTCAGGCAAGTTACTTCCTCCCTGAATGTTCCAGTTTCCTTTCAAGCTGCCTCCCAGAGTTGGAGCTCGATGGGAGTGTGTCTGAGTGAGTCCGTGCATGGGCCCTTTAAGAGGAATTGCCTGGGATTCCTGCAGCCTCCATGTCCCTCAGTGACAGTCCCTGATGGTTTTCACAGCCCCAAGTTGTGTGGACTGCTCTTCCAGGAACCTCCACCACTGAGATATCCCCTCCAGTTTTAACCCACGGCACCGGGTGTGGGGCGTGGTCGCCTCTTTGAGATGCAACTCTGATCTGCCCCCGTCTTCACCCCTCCTACTGGTCTCAATGCTTCTTCACTTCCCTCGTTGTAGGACTTCTGTTTAGCTAGATTTCAGGAGGTTCTCAGTGATGGTGGTTCTGTGTTTTAGTTGTAATTTTGATGTGGTTGTGGGAGGCGGTGGGTACTGAGGTTACCTATGCCACCATTTTGTTGTCTCATTGTACTTTATTCATTTTAATTGCTGAATAGTATCCCTTTGTATGGATATTCTTTATTTTTCTGTTGATCACTGGATGGAAAGTTGAGTTGTTTTCAACTTGTGGCTATTATGAATAATGGTTCTAAGAACATTAGTGTATGAATTTTTGTATGAACATGTGTTTTTAATTCTTTTGGTTATGTACATAGGAGTGGAATTATGGGGTCCTGTGGTAATTCTATGTAAACTTAACATTTTGAGAAACTGCTAAAATGTTTTCTAAAGGAGCTACACCATTTTACATTCCCATAGCAGTGTATGAGGTTTCCAGTTTTTCCATATCCTTGGTCACACTTGGAATATTCTGTCTTTTCTTTTAGCCATTTTACAAGCAGATGTAGAAATAGGACCTCTTGTTTTCTATGCTTGTGCAGCAAGAACAGTGATAGATGTTTCTAAAAATGGTCTTCACTTCTGGTTCCTTTTAAAATATAATTAAAATGACTGGTTTATCATGTAGGTTACTGATAAGTAATTTATTGATGTTTCTTCTGAAACACTTGATAGGAGTGATTAAAATACAGAGGCTGTAATTTCTGCAATGAATCATTCAAACATCATTTTAGATGGTGGGCACTGAATTTGAGATTAACACATATACTTAAGTATCTCTATATGGTGTTTTTCATGTAAGAGGATTTCTTCATGCCTCAGAAACATTTACTAACCCCAATAATTTAAATTATTTTACATAACACACATTTTGAAGAATGAGATATTGAAAAATAAAAGCCATTTCTTAACCGGTGCCTCATAGTCCTTGCTAAGTTACTGTGTCCTTGGAAAAAAGATGGAGGGTGGATGATTTAGGAAGTGTAGTGGAGAAGGAAGTTATAATGGGCGGTGTATATAGAGAATATATATTACAGAATTTCCTTTCAGCTCAAGTGTGTGTAAAAGTGTTTGTTCTCTTTCTGCTCAGCAACAGAGCTTAGTTGACCTCCAGATATCTACCACACAATACCTTTTAACAGGTTTGTGAGGAGACAATACTTTTACAGAGCAAAGAGGAAGGATATGTATTCTAATAATTCTTCAATATAGATCAGTGTTTTTTCCAATATTTTTAATACTAAGGTATCCTATGACAAATATGAAAGCCTCTTGCTCCTTTAGAAATTGGAAGAATCATGGCGTCCTTTAAAAATTTTCTCAAGCTGTGGTGTTCATCTTTTGTGTAGTTTGTACCATAAAAGAAACAGTTACTTCTGTTGTTTTCCAAATATGTAATTAATATACAATTTTAAATATGCTTTCTTATTCTACAAATATATGTTCCTTTTTCATAAAATACTGATATGTCTCCATTGAGGGATGATTTTCTGCTATTACCATTCATGGATGAGAATTTTGCTCCAGATCAGTGGCCTCCAAACCTAATGGAAGGTGGTAAGAAAACATTAAACTTGTATTTACATTAATATTTTTAGCTAACAAAAGAAACAAATTAAGCTTTATAATAATTAACATACTAGTAAACACTGGCACCACTGATACCCTCACTTCACCTTTGACATACTGAACTTGAATATTCTTACAAAAGAGTGGAAATGTCATAATGTAAAAAGCTTAACAGTGGTGACTTAGGCAATTTACACTAATTAAGTGGAATTTATGATTTCCAAATGAACTTGACTAGAAAAGATTCCCACAAAAAATCATGGATAAAACATAATGACAACATTGTAAATATAAGCACAACACAATAATTAGATTAAAATTAAGCATCCATAATGAGAAAACACCTATACAATTAAAAAAAATTTTTTAAATCCTAACCCAAGGATATGACTTTATTGATTTTAGAGAAAGAGAAAGAGAAAGAGAAAGGGAGAGGGAGAGAGACAGAGAAATATCAATAGGTCACCTCCTGCGTGCACACCAAACGGATTGAACCTGTGACCTTTCAGTGTACAAGATGATGCTCCAAATAAGTCACACTGGCCAGGGCAACTCCTGAACAATTTTAAGTGAGTTTTATTTATTTGTTATTTTTATTTATTTATTTAAATTTATTGTTGAAAGTTTTACAAGTACCCCCCCCCCCCATTGAACTCCTCCGTCCTCCTCCCACCCCCTTCCCAGGCTTTTACCACACTATTCACTGTGTCCATGGGTTATGCATATATGAATATGAGTTCTTTGGTTAATCTCTCCCTCACCCCTCCCTTTCTCTCTGCTATAAGTCAGTCTGTTGCATGCTTCTATGTTTCCGGGTCTATTTTGTTCATTGGTTTATTTTGTTCATTCAGTTCCATATATAAGTGAGATCATGTGATATTTGTCTTTCTCTGACTGGCTTATTTCATTTAGCATAATACTCTCCAGGTTCCTCCATGCTGTCTCAAAGGGTAAGAGATCCTTCCTTTTTTTACAGGTGTATAGTACTCCATTGTGTAAATGTATGACAACTATTTTTATCTACTCATCTACTAATGGGCACTTGGCTGTTTCTAGATTTAACTATTGTAAATAATGCTGGTATGAACATAGGAATGCATATATTCTTCCTGGTTGGTGTTTTAGGCTTCTTAGAATAGATACCTAGAAGTGGGATCACTGGGTCAAATGGCAGCTGCATTTCTAATTTTTTGAGAACACTCCACACTGTTTTCCATAGTGGCTGCACCAGTCTACATTCCCACCAGCAGTTTACCAGGGTTCCCTTTTCTCCACGTCCTCACGAGGACTTCTTGTTTCTTGATTTATTGATGGTAGCCATTGTGGCAGGTGTGAGCTGGTAACTCATTGTGGTTTTAATTTGCACCTCTCTGATGATTAGCAACCTTGAGCATTTTTTTATGCTCCTTGGCCATCTTTATGTCCTCTTTGGAGAAGTGTCTATTCAGGTCTTCTGCCCATTTTTTTTAACTGGATTGTTTGTCTTCTGTTTGTTGAGTTGTTTGACTACTTTATATTTTTGGGGAATTAACCCTTTATCAGATGTGTCATTGGCAAATATGTTCTCTCATACAGTGGATTCCCTTTTCATTTTGTTGATGGTTTCTTTTTCTGTGCAGAAGCTTTTTATTTTGATGTAGTCCCATTTGTTTATTTTTTTCCTTTGTTTCTCTTGCCCTAGGTGTTGTATCAGTGAAAATTCTGCCACATAAGATGTCAATTTTTCTGCCTACATTTTCTTCCAGGATATTTATGGTGTGACGACTTACATTTAAGTCTTTTGCCCATTTTGAGTTTATTCTTATGTATGGAGTAAGTTGGTGGTCTAGTTTCATTTTTTTGCATGTACCAGTCTAATTCTCCCAACACAATTTATTGAAGAGACTGTCTTTACTCCATTGCATGCTCTTGCCTCCATTGTCAAATATTAATTGAGCATAATGGTATGGATTGATTTCTGGGCTCTCTGTTCTGTTCCATTGACCTGTATCTTGTGTCAGTACCAGGCTATTTTGATTACAGTGGCTTTGTAGTATAGCTTGATATCTGGTATTGTGATCCCTCCAACTTTGTTCTTCTTAAGATTGCTGTGGCTATTCGGGGTCTTTTTTAGTTCTATATAAAATTTTGTTGTGTTTGTTCTAGATCTGTGTAACATACCATTGGTATTTTAATAGGTATTGATTGCTTTGTGTATTATGGACATTTTAATGATGTTAATTCTACCAATCCATAAGCATGGTATAATCTTCCACTTGTTTATATTTTCTCTCTTTTTCAATGTTTTGTAGTTTTCTGAGTACAGGTCTTTTACCTCCTTGGTTAAATTTATTTCTAAGTATCTTAATTTTTTTGTAGCAATGGTAAATGAGATTTTTTAAAAATTTTCCCTTTCTGAGAGTTCATTATTGGTGTATCAAAATGCCATTGATATTTGGGTGTTAATTTTGTATCCTGCTACATTGTCAAATTCATTTATTAAATCTAGTAGTACTTTGTGGAGTCTTTAGGGCTTTCTATGAACAATATCATGCCATCTGAATAATGACCGTTTTACCTCCTCCTTTCCAATTTGGATGCCTTTTATGTTTTCTTCTTGTCAGATCACTGTGGCTCAGACTTCTAGTGCTGCTGAATAAAAGTGGTGAGAGTGGAAAACCCTGACTTGTTCCTGTTCTTAGGGGAAATAGTTTTAGTTTTGGCCCATTTGGTATGATGTTGGCTGTATGTTGTCATGTGTGGCCTTTATTATGTGAGATATGATCCCTCTAGTCCCACTTTGCTGAGATTTTTTATCAAAAATGGATGTTGAATTTTGTCCAGTGCTTTTCTGCATCTATTGATATGATCATGTGATTTTTGTCTTTCAGTTTATTTATGTGACATATCACATTTATTGATTTGTGAAAATTGTACCAGCCTTGCATCCCTGAAATAAATCCTACTTAGTCATGATGTAACATCTTTTAAATGTATTCCTGAATCTGATTTGCTATTTTGTTGAGGATTTTATCTTCCATGTTTATCAGGGATATTGGCCCATAATTCTCTTTCTTTGCAGTGCCTTTATCTGGTTTTGGGATTAGGCTAATGCTGGCCTCATGAAAAGAACTTGGAAGTGTTCCTCTTGGATTTTTTGGAATAGTTTGAGGAGGATAGATATTAGTTCTTCTTTGAATGTTTGGTAAAACTCCCCTGTGAAGCTGCCCAGACCACGGTTTTGTTTACTGGAATTTTTTAAAATTACTATTTTAAACTCATCAGTTGTTTTCAGCCTATTCAGGTTTTCTGATTCTTCCTGATTCAGTTTAGGAAGCTTGTATTTTTTTAGGAATTTGTCCATTCTGTCAAGGTTTTCAGCTTGTTGGTGTATAGTTGTTCATAATATTTTCTTTCAATCCTTCATATTTCTGTAATGTCAGTTGTTGCTTCACCTCTTTCACTTCTGATTTTATTTACTTGTGTCTTCTCTCTTTGTTTCTTGATAAAAATGGCTAATGGCTCATCAATCTTTTCAGAGAACCAGCTCTTGGTTTCATTGATCTTTTGTATTGTTTTTTTAGTTTCTGTATCATTTACTTCTGCTGTGATATTTATTATTCCCTTCCTTCTACTTACTCTGGACTTTTCTTATTGTTCTCTTTCTAATACTTTAAGTTGTAGAGTTAGATAATTAGAAATTTTTCTTGTTTTTCTTTTTTCAAAATATGTTTTTTAAAAATTGATTTCAGAGAGGAAGGGGGAAGGGGAGAGATAAAAACATCAATGATGAGAGAATCATCAATTGGCTGCCTCTTGCACTCCCCTTGTTGGGGATCAATTCCACAATCCAGGCATGTGCCCTGACCTGGAATTGAACTGTGATCTCCTAGTTCATGTGTCAACACTCAACCACTGAGCTACACTGGCCAGGCTTTTTTCTTGAGTTAGTCCTCTAGTGTTAAGAACTTCCCTCTCAGTTGCTTTCATTGTGTCCCATAGATTTTGTTTTTTGTGTAATCATTTTCATTTGTTTCGAGGAAGATATTTCTTCCTTGATCTCTTTATAACCCATTAATTGTTTGATAACATGCTATTTAGCCTCCATGTGTTTGGATGTTTTTGAGTGTTTTTACTGTGTTTGATCTCTGGTTTCATGCCATTGTGATCTAAGAAGATGCTTAATATGATTTCAATCAACTTGAATTTGTAGAGAATTAATTTGTGTCCTAACATGTGGTTTATGTTTGAGTCCATCCCGTGTGTACTTGAGAAGAATGTATACTCTGAAGCTTTGAGATAAAATGTTCTGTAAATATCAATTAAATCCATTTGATTTAGTGTGTCATTTAGGGTTATTCTTCCCTTGTGGATTTTGTCTAGAAGTTCTATCCATTGATGTCAGTGGGATATTCAAGTCCCCTACTATGATGGTATTGCTGTCCATCTGTTCCTTAAAGTCCACCAGAGGTATTTTTATATATCAGGGTGCTCCTATTTTGGGTGTATATATGTTTACCAGGGCTATATTCTCTTTTTGTATCCATCCCTTTAGTATTATGAAGTGTCCTACATCATCTCTTGTTATGGCCTTCATTTTGAAGTCTATTTTGTCAGACTACCCCAGCTTTTGTTTCATTTCCATTTTCATGGAAAATTTTTTCCCATCCCTTCACTTTCATCCTGCATGATTCTTTTGTTCTGAGGTGGATCTCTTATAGACAGCATATATATGGATCATGTTTTCTTATCCATTCATCTACCCTATGCCTTTAAAAAATTTTTTTTATTGATTTCAGAGAGAGGAAGGGAGAGAGAGAAATAGAAACATCAATGATGAGTCATTAACCAGCTACCTCGTGCATGCCCCCTGCTGGGGATTGAGCCTGCAGTCAGGGCATGTGCCCTGACCAGGAATTGACCCTCAGTCTCCTGCATCATAGGTCAGTGCTCAACTGCTGAGCCACACCAGCCTGGTTACCCAAGTGGCCTCTCACAGTCCTTGCCTTGTCTCCACACCCAAGCCTGATTAGTTTAGGATTGAGACATGGCCCTGTGTGGGACAGGACACTGGTATTCTGTCTGGCTGTGCACAGTAAGCCACAAACAGTTGTCTGTCTGTTGTGCACACTTGTAAATATTGTATATGAGTATCTCTGTTGATTGTTTTGTGTCTCTTTGTTGGTTAGTTTAATTTGTTTAAATACAGATGTTCTTTGCTTCATTTTTTTCTCTTTTGGAGACTTAGCTTTTCACCATTTAATGAACACAGGGAATCCTGTCTCTGCTCTTTGCAGCTTGGACTTTTGCCCTGCTCAGACCTAAGGTCATTTGCTGTGTTGTGGTAGTGGATAGAGTGAGAAAAGATTATAAGACTAATGTCCCAATCCCTCCTTTTGAGAGTACTCATCACTTTAGGGGTTGTTTCAGTTTCTGTTTTAAAATAGGATAAGATCTTTTATATGTAAAATTTCATGTTGTTACATTCTATTCAGAAAGAAAAATATGGGAAATAAATCTTTTAACCCCCCCCCCCCCTCAAGTTTTTCTCCCAGAAGGAATGGAGCTGCAGAAATGCCCTCAGGCAGAGAGGAGCCACACCCACTCTGTAAAGAAAAATTTGCCAAGAAAATGCCTTGCAGATAATAATTGGCTTTAAAATCTTATAAAGTTGTTAAGACATAATGAATAGATATACCTAAAATGGAGGATTTTTGTAAGGCCTTTCAGTAAAATTACATATATCTAAATAGTTTTTCCAAAATCTTTGTTAACTTAAGACTGGAGTTTTGCTGGGTTAAATAGTAAAAATTATTAAATATCTAGGTATTTTGAAATAACAGGATACTGAAATCTGAGTTGCCTACTTTTGGCTTCTTATTACAGAGAATCTAGAGGATGGATTTGAATCTGTTAATGAATATATCTTGCATTTTATTTTAAATATATCTTAAAAAATGTGAATGTACTGCTAACCTGTGGAATGTTAATTACTTACTTGCCACCTAAAATCTAAGGTTTCTAAGAGTTAAGAATTCTAACTAACTGGAAAGAAATTGTATGGTTTTGGTAAAAGATGGCATGAGGCATGCAGATGCATTTTGAAGGAAAAAAGTGAGTTGCTCTAAAGCTAGTTATTTCTGAATGGGAAGAAAATTTGTGGAAGTTGTAGAAAGGCTTGTGAAAGTTAAAGAGGGAATTTGAAGAGAAATCTTAAAAGGAAATTCTAGGTGATCTGAATAACAAATTTTATTAGACTAGTGAATCTAAAGTGAGCTAGTACAGGATTTGTTTAGTCTTTTCCAGTCTGTTAAAAGGGAAAAAGTCTTTCCTGTGTTTGCCTAGGATGCCAACGTTTTATAAATTGTTGAAATGGTTATACATTATGTTATATTAATCAGGTACTTGATTACTAAAAAAAAAAGCCATCTTCTTAATCATGTGAACTGAAGTTTTGCTAGCCTATGTTTGTGTTTAATATCTCTTGTTTTCACTTTGAAAAAATAAACACTCTAATTCTATTTCTTCATGATGATGATGATGGTGATATATGATCTTTTGGTCATATAAGTTTGACAACCTTCCCAGGGTTTGAATTTTAAGAAACTTTTTCTTGACCTAGAATTAGCTTTAGGTCAAGGATTTTGGCTTCTGTCCTTATGAAGGAAAACCTTATACTTAAGGACATGGGAAGCTTTGTCAAGTAAAGGAGTAATAACTATATTCTATTTATATATACATATTATTAAAATAGATGTAAAATCTCCAGGAGTCTATAAATTCTGATATACTTTCATTTATAACTCTAATTGTTTTTCTGGAATATTGTGTTTTGCAGAAAGGACAGGATTCCTTGTCAGTTACATTATAATATAATCTATAACCATGTCATTTTAAATTTCTTCTTGTTATATAGAGACAGTCACTGTTTTGTTGTATTGCATTTGCAAAAATGTTACATCTTCTGAGGGATCCATGGAAAGGACTCTGACTCCGAAAATAAATTTTCAAATCATCCCCTTCGAACTGGATAAAAATTATTGGAACTCTATTCTATAAATATCTGGATTTATAGAAGCACTGGCAAGAAAAATCAGGAAAAACAAAAATTGATTATGGTACTGAATGAACTGAAAATAATTATAGTTTTTGTAACTTTTGTTAAATGTATTTCTGATTTATAATATTTCTGTTTTTCAGACATAAGGAAACTTGTTTCTTAAAGCAGTTAGGTTAATTATATTTTTCTCCTTACCTGATTCCTCCAGAATTTGGCAATTCTTTTTTTTTTTTTTTTAATTTATCTTTATTGTTGAAAGTATTACAAATACCCTCCCCTTTCCCCCATTTATCCCCTCCACCCCACACCCACCTCTCCCAGGCCTTTCTAATTCTTTAAGTTGTAGAGTTAGTTTGTCTTGAATTCTTGACTTTTTAATTATGATGTGTCTGGGCATGGGCCTCTTTGGATTCTTCTTGCTTGGTACTCTCTGTGCCTCCTGAACTTGTATGACTTTTTTTCTTGACCAAGTTAGGGAAGTTTTCTGTCATTATTTCTTCAAACAGATTCGCTATCCCTTTCTTATTCTCTTCCCCTTATGGTATTTCTATGATGTGAATATTTTTACCTTTTATGTTGTCCCACAGCTCCCTTAGACTGTTCTCTGGTTTTTTAATTGTTTTTTCTTTTTGAATCTCTGATTGAGTTTTTCTGCTGTCTTCTAATTCACTGATCCAGTCCTCAGCTTCCCCTAATCTGTTTATTCCTTCCAATGTATTTTTTACTTCTGCCATGTCATTCTTACTTTGCTTCATAGTTCCCATATCTTTTTCCATGATGTTGAGTATCCATACAGTCAGTATTCTGAACTCTATCTCTGGTAGATTTCTTATCTCCATTTCATTTAGCTCTTTTTCTGGAGACTTCTCTTATTCTTTCATTTGGGGCTTGTTTTGTTTCCTCATTTTGGCTGCCTGTTTGGGTTTGTTTCTATGTATTAGGTAGATCTGCTAGGACTCTCAGTCTTTTTGGAGGGTCTCTGGTACAGGCCAATGTCAGGTGTAGTTTGTGACTGGCCTTAAGTACACTGTTTGGAGCTATCAACAACCATTGGCTTGAGGTCTCCTCTGCTGGCGCTGGGTGCATTTGGACAGGACCAAGATGCACACCAAAGTCTGGTTTTCCAAGCCCCTGGTCCAGAAGCAGATCAGGCAAAGACTCAAAGCACTCTGAGGTCTGCCTTTGCCTGCAGACTAATTAATCTGATTCTCTTAATGAGCCTCAGGCTGTAGAAACTCCACAAGGTGGGGTGGCTGATTGTTATGTCTCTTAGTGAGCCTCAGGCTATAGAAACTCCTTAGGGTAGGGTGCAAGGTTTTCCAGCAGCATTAGGCATCTCCCCCAGCACCCAGGCAAAAGCAGCAAAATATATGCCTAAGAAAAATACCCTCCATAGTGTGGGGGAATGACTCAGCACAGGAATCAGAGGGATGCCCTCTGAGTTTCTTCTCCAGGGCCCACAACCCTAGATTCTCCTCACACAGCTCCAGTTCACTCTGCCCTCCCTCTGCTGGAGCCCAAGGTGAGTAACTGCACACGACACTTTGTGTGTTGGCTCTTTAGGCGGTGCCTGCATTTCCAGCCATCTCTCCCTGGCCGACAGAAACCCAGCTGCTTTTCACAGCCAGATGTTATGTGAGTACCTTTCTCAGTTCTTGTGCTCTTGGCTGGGAAGCTCAGCCTGGCGTTTAGACCCCCGAGTCCTCAGTGGGAACCCCCTTCAGCTGAGATCTCCCTCCAGACTTTCAGCTGCTCCCTGTGGGAGCCCAGCCAGCCCTCTCATGCCTCCACACTTCCTACCAGTGTCTATGTGGTCTCCTCTTTATGTCCTTGGTTATGAGGGTGCTCTGCAGCTCATCTTCAGTTGCAGTTGATTATTCAGGATGGTTTTTCTATATTTTAGTTGTAATTCCAGTTTGGTGCAAAAGGAGTGTCAGTGTAGCTTCCACTCACTCCTCCACTATCTTTAATCTGGCAGTTTTTAATGAATGAGGCATGGCAATACATTTCTTTTCATGAATTCAATAAGATCAGTTTACAGCTATGGTTTTATTAACCAAAACTTTGACTGTAATGTCATGTCTGAGCGAGACATGTCTGGACTTTGGATGTCACCAAAAAGCCTCAAGAAATGAAGACTGACTTTGAAGCCAATAAGAGCACCTTGGAGAAATAGCCTGGTACCTTGCTTGGTCATATGGTTTATGGCAGTCTTTCCAGGTAAGGAACGAAGGATGCTTTCCTGAGAGATGGCAAGTAAGGAACCTCAAGACATTTTGAGGAACTCAAGAACTTGAGGAATTCACCCAAGTCTATAGGTATTGCAGGCAAGCCTGATGGCAACTAGGTAGCTCGGCTTCTTTGCCTTGAGGGTCTAATTAAAGCTCAATCATGAGATTCCAGCAAAGCAGACTTTTTAAAAAAGGCCTATATAATCATGTGCTATTCTTATTGTGTTCATACAATCAGCCTAAATTGAAACTAAATAATACAGTTAATAGATTGGTCCTAATTTGGCTCTTTAATAAAAATTACAGTGATTTTAGGGAGAGAAATTGTTTCAATAGGGAAATATTACAACTGAAATGTTTTTTTCCTTCCACCAGACCATCTGTCATAATTCGTATTGTTGTAGCTTTGCCCCAATAATACTAAAATTTGTAACACAGTTTGCCTCCACCAGGTTACAAGCCCTCCTCATACTCAGGGAAAACCGTCTCTAGATATACTATCACCACCTCCCTCTGTGCCCAGGTCTCATCATCTCTCTGACAGAGAGCAAGGATCGCTTGGCTCTGAAGGTAAACTTTGTTCCTCTTCAGCAGGAAGTAGCTATAGAAGATACCCTGTCCCCCTTTTCTCTGAAAGAGTTCATAGCCAAGGTCCCTGAGGGGGGATGTGGTAGGCAGTCAGACAGACATGAGCAGAGCAAGGATAAGGGCCCAGGTATAGAAGGTCATCAGAGTGAAAAGCCACAGGTGCTCAACAAGGGACAATTGTAGGGTAGGGTGGAATCTCGCTACTAGGATGGCCTTTCCTAGCATATCACTAGTCATGCAGTTTGGACCCCCTAACATTTCCTCCATAGAGATAATATATAGGCCTCAGGAAAGGTTGAGAGCCAAAACTATGTCAAGAGACTCATCTGCATTGGGATCTGGTGTTGCCAGTTGCCCTGTGCTGGATTAGAGTAGCCCTCCAACGCGGGATTGGTTTGAATCCCTATGAAATAATATATATGGGTGACCCAGGATGTTAAAATTCAGAATTATATGCAACATCTTAATCAAACCCTGATGTAATTAATGATTTGGCATGTGCTAGGGATTTTTCTGTCACAGGTCCATTACATCTCTTTGTATACTCTTATAAGCAAAGGACAACAGTAGGATTGGCATGAGAAGCACCAGTGGGCTTATGAGGAAGCAAAAGAGCAGTTAAACGGGTATAAGTGCTTGGTATCTATGATCCAGCCCTACCTGAGGAATTGGATGCACATGTAACCCAGGAGGGGATATTGTGGGGTTCTCTGGCAGTGACAGGGGAGACTCAGCATCCCTAAAGAATTTTGGCCCCAGGTATGGAAAGGGCCTGAAGAAAGATACAGCCTAATAGAGAAATAGCTCTATGCCACCTACCATACCCTGCAAGCAATAGAGCCTATAACTGGAAGGTCTCCTGTAATAGTGCAGACCACCTATCTCATCATGGGGTGGCTGGCTGTACACTGTGTCTCACACCCCAAAATCTGGTGCAGCATAGACATAAACTATAATAAGATGGAGTATTTACCTGCAGCAGAGACGTGTCCATACAGCATCTCCTCTTAGCCAGGAATTGCAGATATTGTAAGGGACAGTCACCTTCACGTCAGAAGGAGATGCTGAAAAGGCACTTGAGGAAGAGCCTATTGGCCCTTTGCCAGTGAAAGAAAGTATAGTTCCAGTGCCACCTGTAGCAGGGTAGACTGATGGCCCCTGCAAAGGACAGCCACCTAAGCATGTGCAAGACTGGATTATCAACAACAGACCCCTGTGGGGACAAACCATGTGGGCCAACATATGGGTGGTTGTACAGACTAAGGAGGTGACCCTATGTCATGTTGCAGAACATGAACTGTTACAATGTCCAGAGAATGATGAAGCAGATGTACCCATTTGCATTTGATGGTTAGAAGAGGCCCCAGAAGACCTGGATAACTGGCTACACAGGAAAATAAAACATACAGGGCAGAAAACCCTGTCAGCAGCTGCTAAAGCCTGGGGCCTCCCACTGAAAATGGCTGACATTGGTACAGCTTGTCAACAGTGTTTTCTGTGTGCGAAGCAGCATCCATGTCCTTTGTCAGCAATGACAGGAGAGATAAAAAAGGACAAGATCGCCTGACCAGGTGGCCAGTAGACTGTATAGGCCCTCTGCCGCTGTCAGGGAGCTCGGTGTGCGCTAGCATGCGCATACTATAGTGAACTTGATGCAAGCATTTCCCTGAGGGGATCAGCGGGCCACAGAGACTGCGGGTGTACGTGGTACTCTGTGTGCTATTAGAAGTGACCAAGAGACCCATTTTCCAGGACATTATGTGCAAGTCTGGGCACAACAACATTGAATGGTGACTGCACCTCCCTTAAATCCAACAGGAGGTGGACCATAGAAGTTATAATGGACTGTCGAAAAACACCCTGAAAAATGAGGGAGAGTCACTGCAAGGATGGATCACAAGACTCTCTGATGTACTACTAACCATGAATGAAAAGCCCAGAC
Source organism: Miniopterus schreibersii (assembly GCF_964146895.1). Lineage (NCBI taxonomy): Eukaryota > Metazoa > Chordata > Mammalia > Chiroptera > Miniopteridae > Miniopterus > Miniopterus schreibersii. Next base: position 1,036,930 of record NC_138122.1, on the reverse strand, counting down.
CAGACCGACCTGCAGTGTTCCAGGTGCAGCAGGAGATGTTGGCATCCCATTGAGAGTACAGGTTTGAACAATGGATACTAAATTAAAACCTTGTTGGGGAGTGGAGAATAACCTGTTTTTCCAGTACCCCAGGACATAGACCCTGGAGCTAGCATATTAACCTGGCCATGGGAAACTCAAACTGGTACCCACTAGTGCACTTTCCTAGCCCATGGGGGAAGGGTCTTGCCCAGGGATTGCTTATACAACCTACCATAACTGGTAAGTGGCCAACTGCTATTCCATCTGGCAGATTTGTATTCCTCCTCTCACAGCTAGTATTCTAGGTTGGAGGGGACATCACCAGTCAAAAGGCATGATATAGAAGGCCAGGGACACCACCTGAACAGGTCAATGGCCTACCTGTGTACTGCTCACTAGTACTGATTTGCCTCTGTTAGTGCCCACTAAACATTTGTCTCATTCTCAGTTCAGTGCAGGCTAACAGCTTTGTGAGATAGGCTGATGAAGTGGCTCTCTGGTCTAATGTTTCGGACTATTGGGTATGTTCAGAGATGCCCCTCTCTGCTACTGCTGGGCTGCCTTGGTAAACAAATCCAGTCAACCCGACAGAATGGTCCAATCTCAACATGATTTGGAAAGTTTTCTTGGCACTAGCGATCAACTATATATACTCTGATTCTATTATGTATGAATCTATTATATATAAGTCTGTTATTCCTTTATTGTATGTAATATTATTGCTGTAAATTACAAATACAATGTCTCACCCATCCTCCTCCTTCCCCAGGATATGTGCAGACAACATAACAGGCAGATTGTACGGGAGTGGAAAGAAAAGGGACTGATGTTGGGGTGTAATGTATGGTAAATGGGATCGTGGGCCCCATCCCACCAACTCACCCTCCTACCCTGTGGGAAATATAGTGAAGGCCACCTGTAAGCAGACTGTGATACTTTGGGATAGGAAGGACTCTGCCCCCGCCTCCCCTTCAGCAGCGAGACACTTTCCATGTGAAACTAATCTCATAGATATAAGATTTAATACTAACAGTGGGGAATTATAGGGGAGGGGCACATAATAAAAAAGATTTTCCTACCGATCCTAGGAAACTGGAGGGTGTGTCACAAGAAGAAAAACAGGGCTGTAAAGATAAGGTGACCTGAAAGCCCAGATGGTCCATTACTGAGAAAAGAAGATAAGTTTTGAGGGCAGATCAAGGACAGGATCCATCTGAAGGGAGACAGTATTCAGGGCTGACTTTTACAGTCTTCTGGGGATAATCTTTGCAAGGACAACGATAGAAAGCAAGCCCCAGGAACTCACTAGTTTTATATTTTTTTCCGTCATCTAACCATATATAAGGGCTGATTGAAATGAAATGTTAGAGTGGTCTTTTCATGGTTTACACCTGCCACTCTCAGATTGCTGGCCATCTGATTAATAAAACACACCAGAAAGAAAGATTTAACCTCGTCTCCGCTTATTTGACTCTGGTAGCAACCGGCAGTAGGACCCTTTCATGTCCATTTTCATAATCGCCACCCTGCTCGGTGTCCTGGTCCAGTACGGGACTGGCCGGGGCAGCCCGCCGCTCATGCTGGGGGCTTTGCTGGCAGCAGGTCCTGCTACTGCCCCTGGGCCTTGCAACTGCCGCTGGGCCCTGCTTCCTCAGGCTCGGGCTCTGAGTCCCTCTGCCAGGTGGAGTCCCATCCTCCCGGAAGCTGACCCAATGAGAAGGTTGCCCTTTGATGCGGCAGCAGCAGGCTTGGGGCTGTAGGGCAGCAGACAGTCACACATGTGGGGAGGAGACATTTACTCAGACTGTCGCTATGGCCACCTGTGCTGGAACCTGGCCATCTGGTTCCTTTTCCTCTTGGGGGGAGCTGCGCCCACCCAGAGCCCAAGGGAGCGAACTTGTAAGTACTAACTCTCTTGTTTATTCCCATCCTTCTACTCACTTTGAATTATTTTTAATTCTGCATTAGTTAGTTAATTAAATGTGAAGTTTTTAAAAATACTCTATACCCTGTTACAGTTCCTTTAGATATACTGTTATATTGTTTACTTGAGATTTTTCTTTCTTTTTAAGGTAGGCCAATATTGCTATGAATTTCCCTCTTACGACTGTTTTTGCTGTGTCCCATAGATTTGGTTCTGTGTGTTTTCATTTTCTTTTGTCTCAAGGTATTTTTTTATTTCTTCCTTGATATCATTGATAGCTCATTCACTGCTTAGTAGCCTCTATATGTTTGTGTGTTTTTCAGCTTTTTTCTTGTAATTGATTTCTACTTTCATACATTTGTGGTTGAAGAAGATGCTCGATATGACTTTAATCTTCTTAAATTTATTGAGATTTGATTTGTTGCCTAACATTGGCCTATCAGAAAAAATATTCTATGTGCACTTAAAAATAATGTATATTTTGCTACTTTGGATGAAATGCTCTAAAAATATCTGTTAAATTTATCTGGTCTAATGTGTAATTTAAGGCCACTGTGTCCTTGTTGAATTCTGTCTGAAAGATCTATCCATTGATGTGAATGGGTTGTTAAAGCCCCTACTATGACTCTATTACTATTGATCTCTCCCTTTATGTCTGTCAATATTTGCTTTACATATTTAGGTGCTTCTGTGTCTATGTTATATCCTCTTTTTAGATTGATCCCTTTATCATAATTAAATATTTCTTTGTTTGTTATTATAGCCTTTGTTTTCAAGTCTGTTTTGTCTGATATTAGTATTTATATTCCACCTGGGTTTTTTGTTTTTGTTTCCATTTGCATGAATTATATTAGTCCATCTTTTACTTTCACTCTGTGTGTGTCATTTGGTCTGAAGTGAATCTCTTGTAGACAGCACAGGTATGGGTCTTGTTTTCTTATCCAATCTACTACCTTATGTCTTTTGATTGTAGAATTTAATTAATTGACATTTAAAGTGGTTATTGATAGATACATAGTTATTGCCATTTTATTATTCACATTTTTGTTCTTTTATTTTTTTATTCATAAGTCCCTTTAACATTTTGTGGAATACTGGTTTGGTGGTGATGATCTTTTTTAGATTTTTCATGTCTGGAAGTGTCTTATCTCTTCACTTTTAAGTGACAGCCTTTATGGGTAGAGTATCTTGCTTTTCATCATTTTAAATATTTTGTTTGTCCATCTTTTTTGACCTGCAAAGTTTCTGTTGAGAAATCAGCTGACAGTCTTATGGGAGCTCCCTTGTCTGTCTTTCTCTTGCTGCTTTTACGATTCTCTCTTTGTCTTTAACCTTTGCCAGATTAATTATGATGTGTCTTGGTGTGGGCTTCTTTGAGTTTATCTTTTTTTAGACTCTCTGCACTTTTGGGGCTTGTATGTCTATTTTCTTCACCAGCTTAGGGAAGCTTTCAGTCATTATTTCTTCAGATAGATTCTCAGTCCCTTCCTCTTGCTCTTCTCTTTCTGGTACCCCTGTGATGTAAATGTTCTTATGCTCAATGTTGTCCCAGAGTTCCTTAAACTATGCTAATTTTTTATTATTTTTCTGCTACATTGTCTTTGAAATTGCTGATTCAACGCCCTGCTTTATTGAATCTGCTTTTGATCCTTCTAGAGTATTTTTTTAATTTCAGTTATTATACTCTTTATTTCTGAATGGTTCTTTTTTTATAATTTCTATAGATTTTTTATGCTTACTATTTCTTTGTTGAAGTTCTCATCTTATAGCCTTTTTTTTTTTTTTTTTTTAATCTATGTGTCTGGAAGATTTCCCTTATCTTTTTAAGATTTTTGTCTGGAGTTTTCCCCCCTGATTTTCATTTGGGACATCCTCTTTGTCTCCTTATTTTGGCTACCTGTCTGTGTTTGCTTCTATGTATTATGTAGATCTGCTACATCTCCAAGTTTGGGAAGGATAGTCTTATGTAGTAGGTGTATTATGGGGTTGAGTGGCACAGTCTCTCTGATCACCCAAGCTGTGTGCTCCAGGAGTGTTCCTTGTGTGGGTTGTGTGAGCCCTACTGTTGTAGTTGAGTCTTGATTGCTTTTGGCCTCTCTGTGTGTGGGATTGACCCTCAGGTTGACTGGCTGTGAAGATTGGCCATGGCCACAGTGTAAGGGTTTCTCTGTGGGGGTTTACCCCATGCAGCAGGATTCACCCCAGTGGGCCCTGGTGCCTGCCAAAACTACCTTTTGAGGGTGCCACCTGTAGAGTTATTTGGGTGGTACTCTGTTGTAGTCTGAAACCAGCCACCTTGTGTTGGTTCTCAGGCCTCTTGAGCCTCAGTTGCAAGCCAAGGTTAGCAGTTGCCTGTGACCAGCCTATGGCTACCTGGTAGGAACTGCAAATCAACCTGCAATTGGTAATTGCTCATGATGGACCTGGAGGCATGTGGGAGACGCCATGCTTTGAACCCAGACCACCAGTCCTGGAGCCATTCATCAAAAGGCACAGGGCACCCTGAGTCCTACTGCCACCTGCAAGCTTCCCATAAGACTCAGTTGCTGAAAGTTTCTTGTGCAGTATGCAGGTTGGGTGATTCAGGGTCTCAGGGAGTCACCAGCGTAGAGCAAGTGGTATTCATCAGGTTAATGCAGATTCAGCTTTGGCACCAGTGCTGAGCCTGGGACAACCTAAGAAAAGGCACATGATATAACAAGGTTATCCACCCCCTGCTGGGTCCTTTGGTCCTTTGAGAGTTTCTAAGAAAGACTGGGGCACAGGACAAGACTAGCTTCCTGCTACCAGAAGAACCTCTGGTGTGTGCAGTTTGGGTGGGGTGGGGTCTCAGGGAGTCATCAGGGTGGACCAAGTGGTGTTCACTAGGCTAATGCAGATTTAGTTTTGGTTGTGTTGGGGTACAGCTCAACATAGGAATGATGGCACCCACCTTCTGGCTGTGTGAGAGGGGGGCTCAACACAGGGAAAATAGTGGCTGTCCCCCCAGACCTTACCCAGAAACCACACAACTCAGCCTCTCCCTGTATTTCTCTGGTGCCTCTGAGCTGCCATTCATCTGCCAGAGCCCAGGGTAAGTACCTGCCAGCAAGTGAGTCTGTGAAGTGGCCCTTTAAAAGAATGCCTGAGTTTTCATCAGCCTTCTATCTCATGTGGATGGATGGGCTCCCTGCTGATTTTCATGGCCACATACAGTGGGGCTCCTCTTCCCAGCACTGGTGCTCCAGCCTGGGGATCCCTGTGTGGGTCTAAGACCCCCTGTTTCTTAGGAGGGACCTCTGCAGCTATTCTAAGGACCTCTACCAATCCTTTTTTTAAAAGTTCTTTATTTTAAAATATATCTTTATTGATTTCAGAGAGAGGAAAGGAGAGGGAGAGAGAGAGATAGAAACATCAGTGATGAGAGAGTCATTGATCAGCTGCCTCCTGCACGCCCCCAACTGGGGATCGAACCCGCAACCCAGGCATGTGCCCTGACCAGGAATCGAACCCTGATCACCTGGATCCTAGGTCGACGCTCAACCGCTGAGCCACGCCCTGCCAGGCCTCTACCAATTCTTAACTGCTACGTGTGTGTGTGTAGACAGCCTGTTTTGCATCTCACCCCTCTTACCAGTCTCAACATGGCTTTTCCTTTGTATCCTTAGTTATAAAACTTCTGTTCAGCTAGTCTTAAGATGGTTCTCCAAGTTGATTTTCCCATAATTTAGTTGTAATTTAAGTGGTCATGGAAGGAGGTGAGCACAGCATGCATTTACCTTCTCTGACACCTTGACCAGACTCTCTGTAATCCAGATATTTGGATACCTGTTTTTTTTTGCCTTTAAATAAAATTCCAGTTTAATATTGGACACCATTGTTTCACACATACATCAAACAAATAAGGCCAAAACAAATAAGGTGTGGTTCTTAGTTCAATTTATTTTCATACTTGGTTTAAATGGCTGTCATAGCTGACCAAAGTACCTCCCACGAATATGTAGATCCCAACAGAGGAAGTGAATCATTGGTTGGAGTTACTAAATGATTATATCTATTTTGTCTATATCATTTACCAGTTATTTTTAAGCAGTTTGTTTTTTTATCATAGATACTAAATTGAGTTACTTTTGCATTGTTTGCTGGAAACCTTAGAACCAAAATCCGTGGCCCTTCCTTAGAAACTTGCTCTTCTTACCTATATAGAATTTCATGACATGCAAAACAGCATCTAATTTTTCATATTATTTTTTGTTCTTACCTTTTTGTCCACCTATTTCTAAACAATAGATTTTTTTTTGTTATTTATATGTTTTTGTTATTGCCTTATAGAGTTTTTAAAACCCGGTAAGAGCAAGGGAAGGAAGAGAGTATAAGTGAGTAAGAACATAGATGAGAGGAGAAAAAGTGAGTAGTTGGAAGGATGTGTCTAGGTCAGCTCTAGCTCATACATGTTCTAATGCAATAATTAGAATTAGAGTACAAGTATCCAATGCATAGTACAGTTTTCCATGGATATTTCTCTTTAATGGGTATTTATGTACTAATTCTATATTCATTGGGCAAATACTAACTAATTAAGAAGCTATTTTATAGATAATTACTTGCTATTTTTGCTTTTAAGGCAGTCTCCATTGAATCATAAAAGGATTGAGATACAGATTTTTCATTAATTGGGGAAAATTTCCAAGTGTTCAATTTGGGGAAAAGTAGAGGAGGGGGTCCTTTTTCTATTTCTCTTGGATTTTTTTCATGAGCTTAGAAAATTTATCATAATCTTTAACTTTCTATTGGTTTAATTTTTTTTTTTTAACTGTATCTTTATTGATTTCAGAGAGAGGAAAGGAGAGGGAGAGAGAGAGACAGAAACATCAATGATGAGAGAGTCATTGATCAAGCCCGCAACCGGGCATGTGCCCTGACCAGGAATCGAACCCCGATCGCCTGGATCCTAGGTCGACCGCCAAACCATGCCCGGCCAGGCAATTTGGTTGAATTTTCATAAGCTAATGTAATTATTATCAGTCCACCTGGTCTTAAAACTTAATAAGTACTACTATTTTGAAAATAGCATTATATTTTTAAATGCTAGTTAAGAGCAAATTTAAATCTTACATTTCTACCTGCTGATAATATTTAGCAAAAATATCCAAGTGCATTACTAATGGGTCTGAAATGCATGTGTTTATATAATTTTAATAAATAAAAGCTGCTTTTTAAATTAATGCTTTACTGTTTTTAATAGTTTTAATTTTATCATGCTTTTTTAAAGGCCTATTTGCTTGATAATTTTCCTCTTTAAACAGCACTTCAGCGTTTAGAAACAACAGCAAGGTTTTGAGAGAATATTCCCATAAGAGATATTTATATGAATGTTTTTATAGTAAGTGGGCTAGTATTTTTATATGTTGGAAATTGTTGATTTGGTCACTCCTCAGGTAACAGATAAAATTAACCGAAAAAACAAACAGACACACAAATTGAAAACCACTGATACACTCTATAGGACTGCCAAATAATATTAGGAAATGGTAGAAGTGTAAAAATTAATGGTATACTCTCTCACTGACATTTCATCTTTTTTTTTTTTTTTTTAATGAATCTTATTGATTTCAGAGAGAGGAAGGGAGAGGGAGAGAGAGATAGAAACATCAATGATGAGAGAGTCAGTGATCAGCTGCCTCCTGCACGCCCCCAATTGGGGACCGGGCCCTAAACCCAGGCATGTGCCCTGACCGGGAATCGAACCCCGATTGCCTGGATCCTAGGTTGATGCTCAACCGCTGAGCCACGCCTGGCCAGGCTCATCTTTTTTGTATAATGTGTTTTTTATTGATGAAAGGAGAGGGAGAGAGAAACATCAGTTGGCTCCCTCCTGCACGCCTCCTATTGGGGATCAAGTCTGCAACCCGGGCATGTGCCCTGATGAGGAATTGAACCAGTGCCCTCTTGGTGCATAGGAGGACACTCATCCAACTAAGCCACAGTGGCCTGGCCATTTCTTCTTTCATACAAGAAGAAATTTATCCTTATGCCTTTTCAGTAATTTATAATGTCTGTAAGGAAAGAGTGATCTTAAAAGCTGGTTGAGCTGGCACTCTTATAAACACAGTTCTCTACTAGATTCTCTTCTGCATATCTACAATGCAGCCATAAGGGATGGCACTGGGATAACAAAGATAAAAAACTGTACACCTATTACATACAGAGTCCCGTGTCAAGTGACCTATATTTGTCATTGCACTTACTATGCTGAACAGCCAGAAGAATGGGTAGTGTTGTCCCTATCATAGATTTCAGAGGTTCTCAGAAATGCCAAGTAACTTGCCAAGATCATCCTTCTCTGAATAGGGCCGCCCAGTGCACCCTGCCTGAAGTACTCCCTCCTCGGCGTCAGTCATGCTTGCTCTGAGTTTCCTTGACCTTTTCTGGCCATTTCTCGTTTCCTTTAGCGTTTTCCCCTCTTTTTAACCTAAATTTTGATCCTTTAGATTCTTAGGCCTCTCAAGATTGAGGCCCCTTCTAGTCTAAATCTGTCTTAAGTTTAAAATAACTTCTAAATTTATGTGATTCCCATATATGGTTTACCACCGTACCAGACTAGCCTGAGCTCCTGCTATGAACCTTACTGCCTACTTGACACCCTTATTTGGATCACTTACGGACGACATCTCATGCTCAACATGTCAAAACTGAACACTTGATTTTTTCCCCTGAAACTATTTCTCACTCAATTTTCCCATCTCAGTAAATGACATCATCATTTTAAATTCTTACCTTTTCTTTATCTTCAAATCCAGTACACTTCACTTAGTCCCCTAGCTTCTTCCTCCAGCATATAGCACAAGGTCATTGATGTCTTTGCTCACCCTCTGTCCCTGGGGCTGTTGCCAACATTTCAGGCTGCACTAATACAATTGTCCCTTGTTCTTCCTATTTCCTCTCTTCCTCTCTCTTCAAATCCATTCTCTATATAGTATTTTAAATGACTTTTTAAATGAAAATTGGAAGAGATAAATAGGCAGGGCACAGAGCAGTAAAACTATTCTGTGTGATACTAAATATTCATACATTTGTCAAAAACCATAGAATGTACAACCACCAAGAGTGGACCCTCATGTGAACTGTGGACTCAGTGTGATGATGTCAATGCAGGGTCATTGATTGTAACAAATGAACTTGCTGGTGTGGGATGTCAGTAGTGGGGAGGCTGTGCATGTGCATGGAAGGACTTTTGATCAACTTCGCTGTGAACATAAAGCTGCTCTAAAATATAAAGTAGTTAAAAAATAAATTAGATAATACCACTCTCCTAGAGACCATCTGCTAGTGGCTTACTATTGAAATAAAACTCAGATGCCTTCTTGAGGCTGATAAGGCCCCTGCCTACCCCTCTTGCCCTAACTCATGCCACCTAGAAAATTTCACCACACTCGCTCTTTCTCATCCCCGCCAACATGCCACTCTCAAGTCCTAGAGCCTTGCCCTTGCTCTGGCCACTGTTTGAAATGCCTCTCCCGAAGCTTGGCTCCTTTTCCCTTAAATATCAACTGAAATGATGCCATCTCAGAAGGCCTGCTTCACCACTGTATTTAAATGAGTACTCCACTTCCATTTTTTTGGTAATACCCTATTTGTTTTCTTCATAAGACTTTTATCAGTTGGTAAGTACATCTTTATCAATTTGTTTACCTGTTTACTATTGTTCTGCCCACTGACCTATAAATTCTATAAGGGCAGGAACTATATCTGTCTTTATTTACCACTGTAGAACTGGTACAAGGTAGCCAATCAAATATTTGGTGAGTAGATAAAGTGCATCTGGCTAATAAGTGGTGAAAGTTGGATTCAAGCCCAGATCTGTTCAATTCCAAAATCTGTCTTCTGAATTATTATGCTGTGAGCAGAACTATTCCATTTCCAGTGGAATTTCAGTGTGAAATTAATTTTAGCATAAAGATATCAAATTCTTTTAAAATTTGATAGTCCATCTGATAACACTCTAAGGACAACAGAGTGCTTGCTCGACCTCTGTCCTCCCAGTGCACAGTGGGCTGGACACCACAAGGTATACTGCATTTGCATCTGGTTTACTAAGAGGTCCAAACAAGATCTTTTGCAATGATTTTTTGAATTCTATTAAATACTCTGTGAAATCAAATCAAATGACTTTGGACAAGTTACTTAACCTTTTTAGACCATTATTTCTTCATTTACAAAATAAGGAAATAATTTTATAGGATTATTAAGGGGGACTAAAATAAATAATAGATGAAAAGCCCTTATCACAGGCAAGTGACCAAGTATGGTTTAAAACTCTAATCTTTAGGGTTAACTACTTACGGTTCCTTTTTAAAACTATTTGTGAATGGTTCAGATGAGCTAGATTGACACAGCAAGTCACCGAAGACTTGAGGCCCATGACACAGGGAGGAAATAGGCAGGAGACTTGCTGTGCAGAGGCGCCTGGGACATCCACAGGGAGGCTCTGAAACGACTCTGAGCAACCTACTACCCCTTTTGCAATGATTCTTTCAACATATTTTATGCCAGCAAATTAAACAGCAGCGAACTCAGAGGCCCTGCAGACAGAAACACGAAGATGCACAGTGAACATTCTCCCCCTTTTGCTTCCTTAGCAAATAGAATTTGATTGCCAAGTTCTTCATGGAACCAGGAGGCTTTTGTGCTTCGTTCTGTTGTGCAGAGTTATTGCTGGTGAGTTTTCATGCATATGAAAGTAAATCACATTCTGTTGGGGGAAAAGAAAGACCACTAAATATTTCATGGGATTAAAAAGTAAGAGTATTTTTGGAGAAATACGTAATTTTTTTCAACAGCTATTTTTGTCAACTTGTTAGAAAAATAGGTCTTCAGGACAAAATTTGCATGGCATGCCAAGAACGTATTTTCCTGGAAAGATGCTTACTGTGTGTATAAAAATCCCACACTGTTCTCCAGAAAATGTCCTTGGCATTTGTATGTTCTCGAAAGCTATATTCTGGTACTGTCCTTCATCTAAGGTTTCAAGGAAGGGGAAAAGTCATATTTTTAAAAGATTTTTAAAACTGATATTTAGAGAGAGAGGACGCGCGAGAGAGAAACATCAATGTGGGGTCGAGCCCACAACCCGGGTATGTGCCCTGACTGGAAATCATACCAACCACCTTTTGGTGCATGGGATGACGTCCAACCAACGGAGCCACACGGCTCAGGGCAAGAAAACATATTTTGATTGTTGTGGTTCAATATACATGTTTGAGTTTCATGCAAAAATAAAAAAAGACACTAGAGGGTGCCATTAGATTTTCTTTTTCACTGAGTTGTAGGCAGATAGCAGTGCATCAGGACCCTAAAAAATGCCATCATGCTCTTCTAGCCAAGACCAGATTGCAATGAAATACAGGGTGTAGAAAAACTGAGCTCCAGGAGAGAGGCTGGGAGGTTCAGAATGGGGGTCAATGCATAATTAATTTTGAATTAGGAAAAAAGTAATTATTAGCCTAAACCTGCATGATTATCATCTTTTGATAATTAATTCCTTTAGTTAAAAATTTTATTACACTTCAATGTCAAACAGCTAGAATATTAGACAGTGAGAAACAATGCTCTCCCGTTTTGCCATTAGGATTTTGAGTAGAGCACATACCTACTTCTAAAAATAATTTAAGAAGATAATTATAGAATTCCCAATTGTCAGAAATACCAGATCCCAAGGTGTTGCTTCTTTTGCTATCAGACAAATACCAAGTTAATGAGCTTCCCAATTAACTTTATTTTTAACTTTTTCTAAGCCTGTGCTTCCTCCTCCCTTCCTTGAGGCAAAATATTTTGAATGGCAGAAAAGAACAATGTTCTGGAGTTACCTAAATATACACTATCATGTGGTTTACATTTGTATAGTGTCATTTTAAAACATAAGAATATTTTAAAAGAAGCTTAATGTTCTCATTTTAGAGAGAGCAAAGTTAAGGTTTTTGTGACATCGAATGGTTTGTTTCAGGCAGAGGGCTAATAGAATCGTGACGTTCATCTTCCAGCTGTCTTCTGGGTAGTCAGCTAAGGAGTGCCTTGGTTTTTAGTTCTGTAGATGTGCTCCTCTTCAGGACAGGTGGAGCTGATCGACTCAAAGACTGGGCAGCTGTCAGCATAGATTTCTGGGTATTCTCCCTCCCAGGCTCATGGAAGTTCACCGTTCTGCACTCTCTAAACGGTAGTTTCACGTATGTCACGTGCTTTGGCCAATGAAATGGGAACGGGAGTGATACGTGTCGCTTGTGGGACGTGATTCCCCACACTGTCTGCCTTGCCAAGGTGAACCCCAAGCCTTGGGTTGGTATGGCACCATCAGAAGATAATGAAGTCTCAGGAAGAACAAGCGCTTGTCAGGAGGTGGGGAAAAGGGAACACTTATGCACTACTGGAGGGAATGTAAGCCGGTGCAGCCACCATGGAAACAGTATGCAGTTTCCTCAGAAAACTGAAGATAGAGCTACCGTACGACACAGCAATTCCACTTGAGGTATTTATCCAAAGGAAATGAAAACACTGACTCAAACAAGATATCTGCACTAGCATGTTTATTGCAGCTTTATTTATTTAATTAAATTTACTGGGGTGACATTGGTTAATAGGGTCCTACAGGTTTCAAGTGTATATTTCGAGGGTACATGCTCTGTATATTGCACTGTGTGCCCACCACCCAAAGCCACCTCATCTTCTGTCACCATATATTTGGCCCCTTTGCTGTTTGCTATCTCCCCACCCCTCATCCTTCTGGTACCACCCAGCTGTCGTCTGTCTGTCTCAGTTTGTTTTATGTCTCACATATGAATGAAATTATATGGTTCTTAGCGTTTTCTAACTGATGCATTTCAGTTAGCATAATATTCTCAAGGCCCATCCATGTTATTGCAAATGGCAGCATTTTGTCTTTCACAGCTGAGTAGTGCTCCGCGGTGTATGTACCGTGTCTTCTTTATCCAGTCATCTATCAAAGGGCACCTCGGTTGTTCTCATGTCTTCCTCACCATGAGTAATGCTGCAGTCCACATAGGGATGCATAAATACTTGCCAATAAATGACTTAAAGTTTTTGGGTAGATACCTGGAAGAGAGCTTGCTGGGTCATATGATACCTCTATTTTAATTTTTTTCAGGAACCGCCATACTGTTCCCACAGTGGCTGTACCAGTCTACATTCCCTCCGGCAGGGAATGAGGCTCCCTTTTCTCCACAGCCTCTCCACACTTGTCTTGTCGACAGCAGCCATTCTAACAGGTGTGAGGTGGTCTCTCACTGTGGTTTTGATTTGCATTTCCCTAATATTTCCCTAATTGCTAGTGAGGTTGAGCATCTTTTCATATATCTATTGGCCATTCATTGGTGTGTCTTCTGGGGAAGAGTGTTTGGGTCCTCTGCCCATTTTTGTTTTCAACAAAACAAAACCAATTTTTAATTTTTAAAAATAATCTTTTTAAAATATAGAAAACATTTTTTTTTTTTTAATTGCGGAACCACTTCAAGACATCTGACATCTGAATAGTAATTATTTTTGGAAGTTGATAAAGGACAAGGAGCAGGATACAATAAAATACTATTTAAGAAAGTTCCTGAGAACCGAGTGATAGTGTTTTCACATTTAAAGAGTGCACTTCATGCCCAGCAAAATGATGGAAATGAAGAAAACAGACTGATACTTGAATATGCCATCATGAAATTCCAGTACTTTAGGGTCCTATTGATTATTAACCTAAAAAGTGAAAAACACATAAAGATAAAAATACATAAGGTGACCCTGCAAAAGTTTAAACAAAAATAACCTTAGATCAAGGAGAAATTTTTTTAAATTTTTATTTTTGTTTAAAATATTACAGATGTCCCTTTTTCTCCCCAATGAACCGCTCCACCCCACCCATCCCCCTCCCCAGGTCTTCTTCCCACCATTGTCCGTGTCCTTGGGTTGTGCATATTTGCATATAAATTCTTTGGTTACTCTCTCCCCCTCCACCCATCCTCCCTCCTCCATCCCTCTAACATTCGTCACTCTCATCTGTGCTTCCATGTCATTGAATCTATTCTGTTCATCAGTTTATTAAGTTCTTTAGATTCCACATATAAGCGAGATCATGTGATATTTGTCTTTCTCTGCCTGGCTTATTTCACTTAGCATAATATTCCCCAGGTCCATCCATACTGTTCCAAAGGGCACGAGATTCTTCTTCTTTAGAGCTGCATAGTATTCCATGGTGTAAATATCCCACAGCTTTTTTATCCACTCATCTACTGATGGGCACTTGGGCTGTTTCCAGATCTTAGCTATTGTAAACTGTGCTGCTATGAACATAGGGGTGCATATATTCTTTCTGATTAGTGTTTCAGGATTCTTAGGACATATTCCTAGAAGTGGGATCACTGGGTCAAAAGGCAGTTCCATTTTTAATTTTTTTTAAATATATCTTTATTGATTTCAGAGAGAGGAAAGGAGAGGGAGAGAGAGAGACCGAAACATCGATGAGAGAGTCATTGATTGAGCCCGCAACCTGGGCATGTGCCCTGAGCGGGAATCGAACCCCAGTCACCTGGATCGTAGGTCGAAGCTCAACCGCTGAGCCACGCCCGGCCGGGCCATTTTTAATTTTTTGAGGAACCTCCATACTGTTTTCTATAGTGGCTGCACCAGTCTGCATCCCCACCAGCAGTGTACTAGGGCTCCCCTTTCTCCACACCCTCGCCAGCAGGAGTCCTTTGTTGATTTGTTGATGGTAACCATTCTTACCGGTGTGAAGTGATACCTAATTGTGGTTTTAATTTGCATCTCTCTGATGATTAGCGACGTCGAGCATTTTCTCATGTGTCTCTTGGCCATCTGTAGGTCCTCTTTGGAGAAGTGTCTATTCAGGTCCTTTGCCCATTTCTTAATTGGGTTGTTTGTCTTTCTCTTGCTGAGTAATATGAGTTCTTTGTACATTTTGGAAATTAGCCCCTTATCAGATGCATCCTTGGCAAATATGTTTTCCCAGACCGTGGGGTTCCTTTGTATTTTGAGGCTGTTTTCTTTTGCTGTGCAGAAGCTTTTTAGTTTGGTGTAGTCCCATATGTTTATTTTTTCTTTTGTTTTTCTTGCCCTAGGAGATGGATCAGTGAAAATTCCACTACATGGGATGTTGGTGACTTTACTGCCTATGTTTTCTTCCAGGATTTTTATGGTTTTGTGACTTACATTTAAGTTTTGATCCATTTTGAGTTTATTTTTGTGTATGGTGAAAGTTGGTGGTCTAGTTTCATTCTTTTGCGTGTATCTGTCCAATTTTCCCAGCACCACTTATTGAAGAGACTGTCTTTACTCCATTGGGTACTCTTGCCTCCTTTGTCAAATATTAACTGACCATATGGCGTGGGTCTATTTCTGGGGTCTCTGTTCTGTTCCATTGATCTATGTGCCTGTTGTACCAATACCAGGCCGTTTTGATTACAGTGGCTTTGTAATATAGTTTGAAGTCTGGTAATGTCATCCCTCCACTCTGTTCTTTTTTTTCAAGATGGCTGCAGCTATTTGGGGTCTTTTTTGGTTCCATATAAATTTTTGAAATGTTTGTTCTAGATCTGTGAAATATGCTGTTGGTATTTTAATAGGAATTGCATTGAATTTATAAATTGCTTTGGGTAGTATGGACATTTTAATGATATTAATTCTTCCAGTCCATGAGCATGGTATATCCTTCCACTTGTTTAAATCTTCCTCTATTTCTTTTTTCAGTGTCCTGTAGTTTTCCGAGTACAGGTCCTTCACATCCTTGGTTAAGTTTATTCCTAGATATCTTATTTTTTTTAGTTGCAATGGTAAATGATATTGTTTTTTTAGTTTCTCTCTCTGAAAGTTCATTGTTGGTGTATAAGAATGCCATTGATCTCCGGATGTTGATTTTGTATCCAGCCACCTTACCAAATTTGTTTATAAAATCTACTAGTACTTTGATGGAGTCTTTAATGTTTTCTATGTACAATATCATGTCATCTGCAAATAATGAAAAGTTTACTTCCTGATCAAGGAGAAATTTTTAAAAGGTGAAATCAAGCCCTGGCCAGTGTGGGTCAGTGGTTAAAGTTCTGACCTCCACACTGCAGAGTCACAGGTTCCAGTCCCCATCAAGGATTGAGCCTGCAACTGAGGTACATGCCCTTGACCCCTCAGTCAGCTGGCCGACGCTCCAACCATTGAACCAAACTGGCTAGGACATGACTAACTTATTATTTATTTTATTGTTTAAAAATTTGATTATTAATTAATTAATTAATTAATTTATTTATTTATTTATTTATTTATTTATTTATTTATTTATTATTTATTTTTCGTTCATTCATTCATTATTGTTCAAAATATTACAGATGTGCCTTCTTTCCCTATTGACCTTTTCCACCCCACCCTTCCTCCTCCCCAGTCCCTCACCACACCATTGTCTGTGTCTGGGAGTTTTCCATGTATGTATACAGATTCTTTGGTTAGTCTCTCCCCACCCACCGACTCACCCACCCACACCTTCCCTCTGAGTTTCCTCAGCATGATCCATGCTTCCATGTCCCTGACTCCATTCTGTTCATCAGTTTATTATGTTCTTTAGATTCTCATATAAGTGAGGTCATATGATATTTGTCTTTCTCTGCCTGGCTTATTTTGCTTACCATAATATTCTTCACGTCCTTCCATACTATCCCAAAGGGTATGAGATTGTTCTTTACAGCTGCATGTTATTCCATGGTGCAAATGTCCCACAGCTTTTTTATCCACTCATCTACTGATGAGCACTTGGGATGTTTCCAGGTCTTAGCTTTGGTAAATTGTGCTGCTATGAACATAGGGGTGCATATATTCTATCTGATTAGTGTTTCAGGATTCTTAGGATATATTTCTAGAATAGGAATCACTGGGTCAAAAGGCAGTTTCATTTTTAATTTTTTGAGGAACCTCCATACTGTTTTCCATAGTGGCTGCACCAGTCTGCATTGTCACCAGCAGTGTACTAGGGTCCCCTTTCCCCACATCCTCACCAGCACATGTAATTTGTTGATTTATTGACAGTAGTCATTCTGACAGATGTGAAGTGATACCTCATTGTGGTTTTAATTTGCATCTCTCTGATGATTAGCAACTTTGAGCATTTTCTCATGTGTCTCTTGGCCATCTGTATGTCCTCTTTGGAGAAGTGTCTATTCAGGCCCTTTGCCCATTTCTTAATGGGGTTGTTTGTCTTCCTCTTGCTGAGTAGTATGAGTTCTTTATACACTTTGGAAATTAGCCCTTTATCAGATACATCCTTGGCAAATATGTTTTCCCAGACTGTGGGGTTCCTTTGTATTTTGAGGCTGTTTTCTTGTGCTGTGCAGAAGCTTTTTAGTTTGATGTAGTCCCATTTGTTTATTTTTTCTTTTGTTTCTCTTGCACTAGGAGATGGATCAGTGAAAATTCCACTACCTGAGATGTCTGTGATTTTACTGCCTGTTATCCTCCAGAATTTTTTTTGTTTCCTGATTTTAAGTCTTTTATCCATTTTGAATTTATTCCTGTGTATGGAGTAAGTTGGTGATCTAGTTTAATTTTTTGCATATACCTGTCCAATTTCCCTAGCACCATATATTGAAGAGACTGTCTTTGCTTTTTTGAATGCTCTTGCCTCCTTTGTCAAGTATTAACTGACCATAATGGCCTGGATCTATTTCTGGGGTCCCTGTCCTGTTCCATTGATCTGTCTGTTGTTGTATCAATACCAGCCTCTTTTGATGACAGTGGCTTTGTAGTAGAGTTTGATGTACAGTAAGGTGATCCCTCCAACTGTATTCTGCTTTCTCATGATGGCTGCAGCTATTTGGGGTCTTTTATGGTTTATATAAATTTTTGGAATATTTGATCTAGCTCTGTGAAATATGCTGTTGGTATTTTAATAGGAATTGCATTGAATCTATAGATTGCTTTGTGTAGTATGGACATTTTAATGATATTAATTCTTCCAATCCATGAACATGGTATATTCTTCCACTTGTTTATGTCTTCCTCTATTTCTTTTTTCATTGTCCCGTAGTTTTCCGAGCACAGATCTTTTACATCCTTGGTTAAGTTTATTCCTAGATATCTTATTTTTTTAGTTGCAATGGTATTTTTTTTTTTTTTTTACTTTCTCTTTCTGAGAGTTCATTGTTGGTGTATAAAAATGCCATCGATTTTCAGATGTTAACTTTGTATCCAGCTACCTTGCCAAATACATTTATCAAATCTAGTAGTACTTTGATGGAGTCTTTAGGGTTTTCTATGTACAATATCATATCATCTGCAAATAATGAAAGGTTTACTTCCTCCTTTCCAATTTGGATACCTTTTTTTTTCTTACTGTCTGATGGCTGTGGCAAGGACTTCCAGTACTATGTTGAATGAGTGGTGAAAGCAGACATCCCTGTCTTGTTCCTGATTTTAAGGGAAATGGTTTTAGTTTTTGACCACTGAGTATGATGTTGGCTGTAGGTTTGTTGTATATGGCCTTTATTATGTTGAGATATGTTCCCTCTACTCCCACTTTGCTGAGGGTTTTTATCAAAAATCGGTGCTGGATTTTGTTGAATGCTTTTTCTGCATCTATTGATGTGATTATGATTTCTGTCCTTCATTTTTTTAATGTGATGTATCACATTTACTGATTTGTGAATATTATACCAGCCTTGCATCCTCGGAATAAATCCTACTTGGTTGTGGTGTATGATATTTTTAATATATTTCTGGATCCAGTTTGCTAGTATTTTGTTGAGGATTTTAGCATCTATCTTCACCAAGGTTATTGGCCTGTAATTTGCTTTCTTTGTAGTGTGTCTATCTGGTTTTGGGGTTAGGATGATTTTGGGAATTTTCCCTCGTCTTGAATTTTCTGAAATAGTTTGAGGATAATAAATGTAAATTCTTCTTTGAATGTTTGGTAAAACTCTCCTGTAAATCCATCTGGTTCAGGACTTTTGTTTCTGGGAGCTTTTTGATTATTGATTCAATTTCATTAATTGTTATCAACCTATTCAGGTTTTCTGCCTCTTCTTGATTCAGTTTTGGAAGATTGTGGGTATCTAACAATTTGTCCATTTCACCCAGGTTTTCCAGTTTGTTGACATATAGTTCCTTATACTATTTTCTTACAATCCTTTGTATTCCTGTTGGGTCAGTTGTTATATTGCCTCTTTCATTTCTGATTTTATTTATTTGGGTCCTCTCTCTTTGTTTCTTGGCGAGTCTGGCTAAAGGTGCATCAATCTTATTTATCTTTTCAAATAACCAGCTCTTGGTTTCATTGATCTTTTGTATTTTTTTTTTTAAGTCTCCATGTCATTAATTTCTGCTCTTTATTATTTATTTCTTTCCTTCTACTTCCTCGGAGCTTTTCTTGTTGTCCTCTTTTTAATTCTTTTAGTTGCCATGTTATATGGTTTAGTAGAGCTTTTTCTTGTTTCTTGAGGTAGACCTGTACTGCTATGAACTTTCCTCTCAGGACTGCTTTTGCTGTGTCCCATAGATTTTGGGTTGTCTGTTCATTTTCATTTTTTTCCATGAAGTGTTTGATTTCTTCCTTGATCTTATTGGTAACCCATTCACTGTTTAATAACATGCTATTTAGCCTCCATGTGTTTGAATATTTTTGAGTTTTTTTTAATTTTTATTGTGGTTTATTTCTAACTTCATGGCATTGTGATCCAAGAAGATGCTTGATATGATTTCAGTCTTCTTGAATTTGTAGAGACTTGCCTTGTGCCCTAACATGTGGTCTATTTTTAAGAATGTTCTGTGTGTGCTTGAGAAGAATGTGTATTCTGCTGGTTTGGGATGAAATGTTCTGTAAATGTCAGTTAAATCCATTAGGTCTAGTGTGTCATTTAAGGTCTGTGTTCCCTGCTGATTTTTTGTTTTGAAGATCTGTCCAGTGATGGCAAGGGATGTTATGTCCCCCACTATGATTATCTTGCTGTCAATCTCCCCCTTAAAGTTCCCCAAGAAATTTTTTATATATTTAGATGCTCCTATATTGAGTGCATATATATTTGTAAGGGTTATTTTCTCCCATTGGATTGATCCCTTTAGTATTATGTAGTGACCTTCTTTGTCCCTTATTATGGTCTGTCTTTTGAAGTCTATTTTGTCAGAAATAAGTATTACCATTCCAGCTTTTTTTCCTTTCTATTTGCATGGGATATTTTTTTCCATTCCTTTACTTTCAGCCTTTGTGAATCTTGCTCTCAGGTGGGTCGCTTGTAGACAACATATATATGGGTCCTGTTTTCCTATCCATTCAGCTACCTTATGTCTTTTGATTGGACCATTATTCCATTTACATTTAAGGTTACTATTGATATATATTTACTTAATGCCATTTTCCCCCTTTATGCTGATGTATATTTCTCTCAATATCCCTTCCTTCTCTTAAAGCAGTCCTTTTAGCATTTCTTGTGATGCTGGTTTGGTGGTACTGAACTCCTTCAGCCTTTTTTTTTTTTTTTTTAATCTTGGAAGTTCTTTATCTCCCCATCAATTTTAAATATTAGTCTTGCTGAATGAAGCAGTCTTGGTTGTAGGTTCTTGCTTTTCATTACTTTGAGAACTTTATGCCACTCCCTTCTGGCCTGAAGTGTTTCTGTTGAGACATCTGCTGTCAGCCTTATGGGGGTTCCCGTGTAGGTCACTGCTTTTCTCTCTTGCAGCCCTTAATATTCTCTCTTTGTCCTTGACATTTACCATTTTAATTATGATGTATCTTGGAGTGAGTCTGCTTGGGTTCCTTTTGTTTGAGACCCTCTGTGCTTCCTGACCTTGTGTGTCTTTCTTCTTCCCCAGCTTAGGGCAGTTTTCTGTTATTATTTCTTCCACCAATTTCTCTATCCCTTGCTCTCTTTCCTTCCCATCTGGCACCCCTATGATGCAAATGCTGTTTCACTTCATGTTGTCCCAAAGCTCCCTTAGATTGGCCGCATGCTTTTTCAGTGTTTTTCATTTTTGCTGCTTTGAGTGTTTTTTTCTACCTTTACTTCTAAGTCACTTATTCTGTCCTCTGCTTCATTGCGCCTGCTTTTAATTCCTTCCAGTGTATTCTTGGTATCAGATATAATATTCTTCATTTCTGCCTGGTTCTTATTTATGATATTTAGCTCCTTTTTGTGTTTTCACTAAGTTCCTGGACCTTTCCATTAAGTGTTTTGTTCTCATTAATTTCCTTGGGCATCATTATAACCATTACCCTGAACTTCTGATAACTTGCTTAACTCCATCTCATCAGGGCCTTTTCCTGGCAATTTTTCCTGTTCTTTAATTTGGGGGTTGTTTCTTTGTCTCACCATTTTAATGACTCTTAGTGTTTGTATCTGTATATTAGATATATTTGCTATCTCCAAGTCTTGTGGAGTGGGATTTTGTAGTGTATGTCCAGTGGTGCGCAGAGGTATGTTTTCCTTATACTTCTGAGGTATTTGCTCTAGGTATGTCCCTTTTGTGGGTTCTTTGGGCTCTCCTGTTGTGATTGGGTCTAGATTGTCTTTGACCTGTTCTTGAGAGGACTCTCCTCTCATGTTGGCCAATTGTGTGGCTGAGGCCAAGCACATCATGTGAGCTGTTGTACAGGTGCTGGCAAGGCAGGACAATACACAACCAAACTCCCAGGAAACAAGGGGTATCTTACAAAATGTCCTAACAATCACAATGAAAACATCCCAAGAGAAAATAGAATTGGAAGAGTGAAGAGAGAACACAAATGCTAAATCAAAAACAACAACGACGGCAACAAAACAAAAAGAGTGAGATGAGGATATTATTAATAGTAAAGAAAATTTAAAAAATAATAAATAAAATTAAAAGTAAAAATAGAGAGGCTACTGGGAGATAAAAGGGGGAGAGAAAGATTCTGAAAGAAGGGCAAGCAAAAAAAGGTAGAGAGTAGGAATAGGAAAATAGTTTCAAAATAAAAATAAAGAGACAAACAGAAGCAAGCAAACAAACAAAAAGACAGGAAGACATAGGATAAAAGGGGAGAGAAAAAAAATGTTATGCAAATGGAACAAGAAGAGAGAGAGATAAAGCCAGGGCAGGGAGGGAGTCCAATAAGAAATATGGGGGAGCCTGGCCGGGCGTGGCTCAGTGGTTGAGCATCGACCTAGGATCCAGGAGATCGAGGTTCAATTCCTGGCCAGGGCACATGGCCGGGTTGCGGGCTCCATCCCCAATGACTCTTTCATCATTGGTGTTTCTATCTCTCTCTCCCTCTGCTGCCCTCTCTCTGAAATCAATAAAGATATATATAAAAAAAGAAAAAAAGAAAAAAAAAGAAATATGGGGAAAAAAATAGAGAAAAGTAATAAACTTATTGGTAATAATGATACCATCCCAGCAATAAAGCAGAAACTATAAAGAAAATCTTGATAATAGAACAAAATACAACAAAGAAAAAAAACAAGAAAGATAAAACAAATTTTTAAAAAATTTATTAAAAAATTAAAAAAATTTAAAAGATTTCTTTTCCCTTTTTTCTAGAAAAAAAAAGTCAACCAAGTGAGTTTTGTCTGGACAGCTCATGTTGTCTGAGGCTCACTGTTGTGTGTGCTGATTTCAGGTTTCCTGGGAGGTACTTGTGTGTCAGCCAATGTTAGGAGCTATCCAGGTTTGGCTCTGGTGTCCTTAAGTAGATGGTTGATCTGAGGCTCTCTGTGGACCACTTCCTCTTGTCAGCTATTTTGCCTCCCCTTTGTGGTTGTCTGGTCTTACTCCAGAGTCTTCTGAAAAGTCTTTAGGGTGCAGGCCTGCTACTGTAGCTCGGGATATTGCTCCCCTAACTGAGAGGTTTTGCTGTTAGGCACTCACTGTGGGGAAGTCAGTCTCCGCTTCAAAGCCAGCTCCTCAGTCTGTACCCTATCCTCCAATTCTAGTTCCCCACAAGATGGCCTGCTGCAGTTCAGATTGAATTCAGTCTGTTGCCTTTTCTATATGGGCAGTTTCAGTGGCCTGGGCTCAGTGGGTTTGATTAAGAAGGGTTCTGGTGAGAATGTTGCCTGCCCAGCCCCCAGAAGGGGTTTTAAACTTTTACTCCAGTTCCCAAATAATAGTCCCTGATCTTGTAATGTCCTGTGTGCTGTTTTCCCTTCCCCCTCTGAACTCTGCCCAGGTGGGCACATTGGGGGCTTCAGTGAGCTGAACCAGCCCCTTTCCTATTGCTGGTGGTGCTCCTAGCCTGAGGGAGAGGTAGGTGTGCTCCATCCCTTTTCCCAGATCTGGTTGGCTGATCCCACAGGGTGCTCATTTCAAACTCTCCACAGTGCAGACAAAAATCCAACCTTTTGCTGGTCTGTCTCCCCAGTGCAAGGCAGGAAGGTGGATGTCCGTTCAGCAATCAAAAATGCACAAAGCAACAAACAGACAGAGTTCCCTAGGAGGTCCTGTCACTCTTACACCTTGGAACCAAGCTGGAGAGGTCACAAAGTCAGTCCCAGGCAGGTCTCCTGCACAGCTGATGCCAATAAAGCTGGGATAGCTCCTTGTGTGCTATCCTGGCTACCCTCAGAGCAAGTAAAAAATCTCAGATTTACTCCACTGGCAGCTTCAGCGGCTGGAGTCCCCATCTGCCTTGCTGGCTGCTCTAGTTGTTCTCTGGTAGTGGGAGGGCTCTCCTCCCCTTCCTCGTGCCACAGAGTTCAAATGCTTTCTGGGGTTCTACACAATGCCTTACTGGAAAGCAGAGGGTCCCCGTAGGTTGCTGCTGAGTGCAACCCTTTGGCCCCTTTCTGTTTGGAAGCCACACCCTGAGGGACAAGCTTTTCTGCAGTTAGCACCAGTGGTGAGTATCCTGCCTGGGCTGCAGCCATTAAGTGCATTGTTTAACTGGGAACTGGCTGTCCCCTCGTCACAGGCAGACTGTTCCCCTGCCTCCCTCTGCCTGCCCTGCATGGGCTCGCCTTACCTTCTCCTCCGCTCTGGGTTTGAGATCCCAGCTTTTAGATGCCAGTCCACACTCCCAAGGGGAGGTTGCTTTGCCACCTCTAACTCTCGGGCCTCACAGCCCAGCACTGGTTTTAGGTGGAATCCCCCTTCCTACACCCCCTTCTCTATGATGTTTCTTCAGTGCTCCTTACTGCAAATATGTCGACTCAGGTATATTTTTCTTGTTTTTCCAAGCTGGCTATGCAGTATTTTAGCTGTAAATTCAGTCAGTGGCTGGAAGCAAGGGCGATCTTCTTGTCAGAGTGCCACCATCTTCCTCCCCCCTCACGCCCATTTTGTATTGGGTTGTTTGTTTGGTGTTGAGTTGTATGAGTTCTTTATATATTTCAGATATTAATCCCTTGCTGGAGCTGTTGTTTGCAAACATCATCTCCCATCAGGTTGGTTGCCTCTTTGTTTTGTTAGTTTCTTTTGCTGTGCAGAAGCTTTTTAGTTTGATATAAGTCCCACTTTTAAATTTTTGCCTTTACTTCCCTTATGTTTGGGGTCAAATTCATAAAATGTTCTCTAAGGTACATGTGTTTAGTAGCTATGTTTTTTTCTGTGTACTTTATTGTTTCAGGCCTTATATTTAGGTCTTTGATTAATTTTGCATTAATTTTTCTACAAGGGAGCAAAGTGTAATCTAGTTTCATTCTTTTGCATGTGGCTTTCCAATTCTCCCAATACCAATTATTGAAGATTTCTTTTCTCCATTGTGTGTTTTTTGTTTCCTTTGTCAAAAATTATTTGCCCACCCCTGGCCAGTTTGGCTCAGTGGTTAGAGGGTAGGCTCTCAGACTGAAGGGTGCCAGATTCAGTTCTGGCCAAGGGCACATGCCTTGGTTGCAGGCTCAATCCCCAGCCCTGGTTGGGGTGTGTGTGGGAGGCAACCAATCTGTGTGTCTCTCTCACATCAATGTTCCTCTCTCTCTCTCTCTCTCTCCCCCATCCACTCTGAAAAGCAAAGGAAAAAATATCCTTGGGTGAGGATTTAAAAAATCTATTTGCCTATATACCTGTGGTTTTATTTCTGGGCTCTCAATTCTGTTCCATTGGTTAGTGTTAGTGCCATTACCATGCTGTTTTGATTTTCATAGCTCTGTGGTACAAATTTGAAGTCAAGTAATGTGATACCTCTGACTTCATTCTTTTTTCTCAGGATGGCTTTGGCTATTAAGGGTCTTTTGTTGTTTGATACAAATCTGATGACTTTTTGTTCCATTTTCTTAAAAAATAACATTGGGATTTTGATGGGATCCATTAAATCCATATATTGCTTTGGTAATATGGCCACTTAAACTATGTTGATTATTCCAGTTCATGAACACAGGATATCTTATCATTTCATTGAGTCTTTTTCTATCTCTTTTAATAATGCTTTGTAGTTTTCAGTATATGGGTCCTTCACATCCTTTGATAAGTTTATTCTTTTCATTGCAATTGCTAAAGAAATTATTTTTCAATTCTTTTTTCTGAATCTTCATTGTTAATATATGGGAAAGCAGTGGATTTTTGTTCATTGATTTTGTATCCTGCAGCTTTATGGAATTTATTATTTTTAATAGTTTTTTTGGTGGAGTATTTAGGGTTTTCTATATATAGAATCATGTCATCTGCAAAAAGTGACATTTTTACTCCTTCATTCCCAGTATAGATGCCTTTTATTTCTTTCTCTTGCAGCTAGGACTTCCAGAACTATGTTGATTAAGAGTGATGAGGGTGGGCATCCTTGCATTTTTCCTGAATTTAGAGGAAAAGCTTTCAGTTTTTAGCCATTGAGTATGATATTAACTGAGGGTTTATCATATATGACCTTTATTAAGTTACTTTCCTTCTATACCAGTTTTATTGAGTGTTTTAATCAAAATTGGATGTTGTATCTTATCAAATGCTTTTTCTGCATCTATTGATAAGATCATATGATTTTTTATCCTTTATTTTGTTAATGTGGTGTATTACATTGATTGATTTGTGTATGTTGAACCATCCTTGTGACCCTGGTATGAACCCCATGTTATAGTGATGTATTATTTTTTTATTTACTGCTGGATTCGATTTGCTAGTATTTTGTTCAGGATTTTTGCATTGGGATTCATCAGAGATATTAGTTTTCTTTATTTGTGTTATCCTTGCCATGTTTCCATATCAGGGTTATGTTGGCTTCATACAATGTGTTAGGAAGTATGGCCTTTCCTTCAATTTTTTGGAAGAGTTTGAGGAGGATAGATTTCAAACCTTCTTTGTATGTTTGGTGGAATTCACTCTTGAAGCCATCTGGTCCTGACTTTTATTTCTGAGGAGATTTTTGATGGTTGTTTCAGTTTTCTCACTGTTTATTGGTCTATTTAGATTTCCCATTTCTTCATGAAGAAATGGGAAGGTTATATATTTCTGGGAATGTATCCATTTCTTCTAGGTTATTGAATTTGGTATCATATACGCTTTCATAGTATTCTAGTATGATCCTTTGTATATCTGTGATGTCTGTGGTGACGTCTCTTTTATTTCTGATTTTGTTTATATGAGTCTTTTCTATTTTTTCCTTAGTGTGGCTAACCAGGGGTTTGTCAATTTTTTAAATCTTTTCAAAGAACCAGCTCTTTGTTTTATTAATTTTTTATACAATCTTTTTGTTCTCTATTTTATTCAATTCTGCTCTAATTTTAATTATTTCCTTTCTTCTGCTGACTTTGGGTTGCTTTTGTTCTTAATTTTCCAGTTATTTATGATGCAATGTTATGTTGTTTACTTGGTATTTCTGTTGTTTCTTGAGATAGGCCTACAATGACATAAATTTCCTTCTTATTACTACTTTTGCGGCATCCCAGAAGTTTTGATATGTTATATTGTCATTCTCATTTCTCTTTCTATCATTCGATCTTATCTTTTATTTCTTCTTTGACCCAGTCATTTTTTAATAGTATGTTTAATCTCCACATATTTGTGGGTATCTTTATTTTCTCTTTCCAGTTGACTTCTAATTTCAAAGCATTGTGGTCAGAGAATATACTTGGCATAATTTTAGTCTTTTTGAATTTGTTGACACCAATTTTGTTACCCCACATATGGACTATCCTTGAAAATGTTCCATGTGCCCTGGAGAAGAAGGTATAATCTGATGTTCTGGGTTGAAAAGATCTGTAAGTATCAATTATTTCCATTGGTCCTAATGTGTCATTTAAGGCCAGTATTTTTTAAAGTTGATTTTCTGTTTGAATGATCTGCCCAGAGCTGTTAATGGAGCATTAAAGTTCCCAACTATGATTGTATTTTGGTCTGCTTCTCCCTTTCATTCTGTAGTTGCTTTACATATTTCAGTGTTCCCTGATTGGGTGTATATATATTGAGAAGTGTTATGTCTTCTTGATTTAGTTTCCCCTTTATCATTATAAATTTCAATCTCTGTCTTTTGTTATTTTGAAATCTATTTTGTCAGATATAAATGTGGCTATATCTGCTTTTCAGTGGATGTTATTTGCTTGGAGAATCATTTTCCACCCTTTCATTTTGTGTCTAACTTTGAATCTTAGCTGTTTCTCTTGAAGGAAGCACATGATTGCTTTTGTTTGTCTGTTTGTTTGTTTGTTTTATCCAATCTGCTATTGTGTGCCTCTTTATTGTTGAATTCAGTCTATTTACATTTTGAGTAATTATTGATGTATGAGGATTTTCTATAACTGTTGTATATTTTGTTTTCCGGTAGCTCTGTGCCCCCATTGGTTTTCCCTTTGTGTTTCTGTTGTTTTTGTTTGGTGGTGTTTCATATTTCTTTCCTCTGCTTCTTCTTTTCTACCCTGTGTGTTTCAGCATTGTGGTGTGTGTGTGTGTGGTTAACATTAGATTTATGAAAAAGAAAGTTTCATGCATACAGTAGTCCTTTATCTTTTGAGTGCATCTGATCTCCTTCCTCCTTTGCCAGTTCAGACCTTTATCCATTATTATGTTTTTGTTGTCACAAGTTATCCCAGTTTATGCTGTAAGTTTATTGGTGATCTTACTTATAGATTTGTGAGTTTTTGTTCTTTATTTCAGGTAGAATAACCTCTTTGAGTGTTTCTTGTAAAGGAAGTCTTCTAGTAATGAATTCCCTCAACTTCTGTATGTCTGGAAAAGTCTTTATTTTTCCTTCATATTTAAGGATAACTTAGCTATATTATTCTTGGCTGGTGCTTTCTCTTTCAGTAGTTTGAACATTTGATTCTACTTTCTTCTAGCTTGTAGAGTTTCTGCTGAGAGGTTCGATGATAACCTAATGGACTGCCTTTATAGGTTTCTTTCTTCTTTTTCTGGCTGCTTTGAGAATTCTTTCTTTGTCATTAATTTTTGATACAATGTGCCTTGAAGAAAGCCTCTTTGGATTGTGTTAACTAGGTGTTCTGTTTCCTTCTTGGATTCAAGTATCTAACTCTTTCCATAGGTTTGGGATGGTCTCATTAACTATTTGTTTCAGTAGGTTCTCCATTCCTTTCTCCCTTTCTTCTTCTTCTGGTATGCTTATTCTTTCTTTTAAATGATTTTTTATTGACTTTTAGAGAGAGAGGAAGGGAGAGGGGGAGAGAGAAAAAAAAATCAATGCAAGAGAAAGGCATTGATTGGCTGCCTCCTGCATGCCCCCTCCCAGGGATCAAACCCAAAACCAAGGCATGTGCCCTGACTGGGAATTGAACTGGCAACCTTTTGGTCATAGGACAATACCCAACCAACTGGGCCACCCAGCCATGGCTGGTATGTCTATTATTCTTACGTTGTTTTTTTCTGATGGAGTCAGATAGTTCTTATAGAGCTCTTTCATTTTTTTATGCTCATGTATCTGTCCTCCTTCCTCTGTAGTATTTCTGTATTTCTACCTTCAATATCATTGATCCTTTCATCCATTTGGTTTACTCTGAACGCTTTTATTGAATTCTTCATCTCCAGAATTTCTGTTTGGTTCTTTTTTAAAGTTTCAATCGCTTTGGTGAAATAGTTGTCTTGTTCATTAAGTTATTTTCTGAGCTCACTAAATTGCCTGTCTGTATTTTCTTGCATCTCACTGAGTATTTTCAGAACCACAATCATGAATTGTCTTTTATATCATACAT
The DNA here is from genome assembly GCF_964146895.1 of Miniopterus schreibersii. Lineage (NCBI taxonomy): Eukaryota > Metazoa > Chordata > Mammalia > Chiroptera > Miniopteridae > Miniopterus > Miniopterus schreibersii. The sequence goes on along the minus strand of NC_138122.1, from coordinate 1,007,941 downwards.
TTCCATGTTTTTAAACTTGTTTTCTGGAGATTTTTCATTTTCTTTCCTGTCTGCCTCACTACTTTGGTTATTAATGGTATTTGATGGATTCTTTCTCTGTTTAGGCATCAGTGTGTGAGTGGCATTTCTCTAGCAGATTAATATGAGAGGTCTTTCTATTCTTTTCCAGTAGGTGGTGCTGAATTACATTTTTTTTTTTTTTTTTTTTTAGCTGTGCAAAATCCCAGTGTCCATGCAGCCATCAGTGTAGCTGTGATATGTCTGGGTCAGGGCGTGCTGGGGAAACCTGCTAGTTTCTTTGTTGTTTTGCCCTCTCAGTAATGGCAACCGTGGTCCTCTTCCCTGTCTACCCTGTGTCCTAACCCTGTGACCAGTCACAGAGTACACTGTTCACTTAGGCAGAAATGTGTTTTTGTAGTGCTAGTTCTCCAGACTGCAGATAATATGCTCTGCACCCCAACACCAAGGGGAAAGGGAGTCATGTTCTGGGAGGCTAAGGTGAGGTGGCCAGGCTCCATGTCTTTGTTTCTCCAACTGAAATGCCAACCACCAACAACTGCAGCCACTTTCCTGTGCTGTGCATCTTTGCCAAGGTCTCTTGGCTCAGCTGCAGGTTACATTGCTCATTCTTGCAGACGCACTCACCAAGTCTCTTCCTGGCTGAAGGGAGTATCGGCCACCACTGGATTCCTTCCCTCTCTAACAGATCCCCACTGTGAGCTCGAGGCTACTGGGTGTATCCCTGACTGGTATCAGCCTCTCTACCTTTTTGCGTCCCCTTTTGCTCCAATTGCCCACCTTTAGATCTTTCAATGTGTGATCTCTGAGGCATATTTCTGTGTTGAACAGGAAATCCTTCATAGTTATAGCTGTTCAAATAGTTGAAATTTCTAGGTGGAGACACAAGGGATCTCTCACTTCACCATTCCTCTGAAGTCATTTGCAGCATTTGTTATATTAACCAAGATATGAAAACAACCTAAGTGGCCATCAGTAGATGAATGAGGAGTTCCAGACAAGATAGCAGAGTAGGTAAACACTGTGCTTGCCTTCTTCCATGACCGCTTCAAAATTACAACTATATTATGGGACAGTGAACCTGGAGAACCACCTGAAGATTGGCTGAACTGAAGTTCTATAACTAAGGATATAAATTAAGGATATAAAAAGGAAATCATGTCAAGACTGGCAGGAGGGGTGGAGATGAGAAACAGGCTTTCCTCTGTTGAACCCTCCCCGTGCCTGGACAAACTGAATTTTATTCAGCGTGGTAAACTTCACTTGCTTCACACAATGACTTCCTGAGACCCCTTCCTACCCAACTTGTTCAGTACTAGAGGCTATTTCAGTGGCAGGAAGCAGACCCTGGCCCATGCTGCAGTTTTTCAAAAAACTCTCAAAGATTCACAGGCCCTGCTGGCCTCAGTGGACTGTGTCTTTCACTAAATGGACCCAGTTTCAGCACTGGTGCTAAATCTGAATCTGCATTAACCTGGAGAACACAACTTGCCCTACCCTGATGACTCCCTGAAACCTTGCCTCACCCAACTTGTGTGCTGGCTTAGGTTCTTTTAGTGGCTGAGCATGATGAGAAGCCAGCAAGCAGCAGCAGGCTTCAGGGTGCCCTGTGCATTATGCTGAGATGCCTCAGACATGGTATTGGTGACAGGTGGAGTGGAGTTGATACATGGCCTCTTTTATGTGCCTCCAGGTCCAGCACAGCTACCAACCTCAGGTAACTTTGTAGTCCTTACCATATGGCCCCACGCCATTCATAGGCAGTGGTTGGTCTTGGCCTGCACAGGAGTTTCTCCCAAGAGGCCCCAGATGCAACAACCTGGTGGACAGTTTCAGACCATAATAGAGCACACCAAATTAGCTCCACGAACAATATACTCAAAGGGTGGTCAGGGCAGGTGTCAGAACCCACTCTGGCAAATTTTGCCTTATGTGGTCAGCCCTCACACAGTTGCTTGTACACTGTGGTTATGGCCAATCTTCACAACCAGTCAGCCTGTAGGTCAGTCTGTCCCCAAAACATACCAACAGCAATCAAGACTCAACTACAACAGGAGGGAACACAAACCCAAACAAGGGATACTCTTGGAACAGCCAGCCTAGGTGATCAGAGAGACGGTGCAATTGTGCCTAACAGGACACTTACAACATATGACCAAGACCACACAGCCAAGACTGGGAGAGATGTAGCAGATTAATCTAATATATAGAAACAACCACAGAGAGTTAAAATGAGAATGCAAGTAAACATGCCCCAAATGAAAGAGCAGGAAAAAAACTTCTGAAAAAGATCTAAACATAATATAGAAGAGGAATTTACAAAACAGACTTTACACATCTTTCACCTCTTTGGTGAAGTTTATTCCTAAGTATCTTAATTTTTGTGGCAACAGTACATGGGATTGCCACAGGATATTGCAAAGAGAGAGAGAGGAAAATATAAACAAGTAGAAGAATATAACATGTTCATAGATTGGTAGAATTAACATCATTAAAATGTGCATACTACCCAAAGCAGTCTACTACAGATTCAATGCAATCCCTATTAAAATACCAATGGCATATCTCATAGAGCTAGAACAAATATTCCAAAAATTTATATGGAATTAAAAAAGACCCCAAGTATCTGCAGCAATCTTGAAAGAGAAGAACAAAGTTGGATCACAATACCAGAAATCAAATTATACTACAAAGCCCCTGTAACCAAAAAAACCAAGTACTGACACAAGAACAGGCATATAGATCAGTGGAACAGGACAAAGAACCCAGGAATTGACCCAAGCCATTATGCTCAATTAATATTTGACAAAGGAGGCAAAAACATACAATGGAGTAAGACAGTCTCTTCAATAAATGGTGTTGGGAAAACTGGACAGGTACATGGAAAAATATGAAACTGGATCACAACTTTATACCACACTCAAGAATAAACTTGAAATGGATAAAAGACTTAAATGTAAGACATGAAACCATAAAAATCCTAGAAGAAAACATAGGCAGCAAAATCTCAGACATGCTGCAATATGTTTGCTGATACATCTCCTAGGGCAAGAGAAACAAAGGAGAAAATAAACAATGAGACTACCTCAAAATAAAAAATTTTCTACATAGCAAAAGGAACCATCAACAAAAATGAAAAAGAGAACTTATTTGCCAATGACACATCTGATAAGGGGCTAATTTTAAAAATATATAAGGAACCCATACAACTTAACAAAAGGAAGACAATCCAATTAAAAAATGGGCAAAGGACCTAAATAGACACTTCTCCAAAGAGGACCTACAGATGGCTAAGAGACATATGAAAAAATGCTCAACATCGCTAATCATCAGAGAGATGCAAATTAAAATGACCTCACACCTGTCAGAATGGCTACCATCAATAAGTAAATAACAAGTGTGGAGAGGATGTTGAGAAAAGAGAACCCTAGTATACTACAAATGGGAATGCAGACTTGTGCAGCCACCATGGAAAACACTATGGAGTTTCTGCAAAAATTAAATATGGAACTGCCATTTGACCCAGTGATTGTACTGCTAGGAATATATCCTAAGAATCCCAAAACACCAATCAGAAAGAATATATGCACCCCCATGTTCATAGCTAAGATCTGGAAACAGCCCAAGTGCCCATCAGTAGATGAGTGGATAAAAAAGCTGTGGCACATTTACACTTGGAATACTATGCAGCTGTAAAAATGTAGGATCTCTTACTCTTTGGTACAGCATAGATGGACCTGGAGAGTATTATGCTAAGTGAAATAAGCCAGTCAGAGAAAGACAAGTATCACATGATCTCAATCATATGTGGAATATAATGAACAAAATAAACTGCTGAACAAAATAGATCAAGAGACATAGAAAGATTGGACAGACTGATGAATCTCAGCAGGAAGGCCGGTGTGGGGGAGTGGGTGGGGAGAGATTAATCAAAGAACATATATGGATAAAGACATAACCCATGGCCCAGCCGGTCGTGGCTCAGCAGTTGAGCGTCGACCTAGGATCCAGGCGATCGGGGTTCGATTCCCGGTCAGGGCACATGCCCGGGTTGCGGGCTCGATCAATGACTCTCTCATCATTGATGTTTCTAACTCTCTCTCTCCCTCTCCTGTCCTCTCACTGGAATCAATAAAGATATATTAAAAAGAAAAGAAAAGAAAAAAAAAGGCATAACCCATGGACACAGACAATAGTATGGGGAAGGTTTAGGGATGGGGAGGATGTGGGGTGGACGGGATTAATGGGGGGAAAAAGAGGACATCTGTAATACTTTCAACAATAAATATAAATTAAAGATTTCAAAAATATGAAGATAGGGTAAGGAGCCTCTGGGACAACTTCAAGCATTCCAACATTTGAATAATAGAGGTGACAGAAGAGAGGGAGCAAGAAATTGAAAACCTATTTGAAAAATTAATGACAGAAAACTTTCCCTATCTGGTGAAAGAAATAGACTTACAAATCCAGGAAGCACAGAGAGTTCCAAATAAGAGGAACCCAAAGAGGCCCACACCAAGACACATCATAATTAAAATGCCAAAGGTTAAAGACAAAGAGAGAATCTTAAAAGCAGCAAGAGAAAAGCAGTTAGTTACCTACAAGGGAGCACCCATACGACTGTCAGCTGATTTCTCAACAGAAACTTTGCAGGCCAGAAGGGAGTGGCAAGAAATATTAAAAGTGATGAAAAGGAAGGACCTATATCCAAGACTACTCTACCCAGCATAGCTATCATTTAGAATTGAAGGTGAGATAAAGAGCTTCACAGACAATGAAACCAGTATTACCATCACAAACCAGTATTACATGAATGTTGAAGGGTCTTCTTTAAGAAGCTAATGAACAAAATAAAATGACAAAATAGACATTGAAGAATGCAACAGATTGACATATTTCACAGGGAAGGGGTAGGGGGGAGATTAACCAAAGAAATTATATGCATATATGCAAAACCCATGGACACAGACGATAATGAGGTGAAAGCCTGGGGAGGGGGCAGGAGCTGGGTGGAGGGGACCAATGGGGGGGGGAAGTGTTCACCTGTAATACTTTCAACAATATAGATAAGTTAAAAAATAAATACATAAAAATAACTCAAAAAAACAAAACAACAGAGTTTAAAACAGTGGTTATGAGGATACTCAAGAAACTTAGAACTTTAACAAGTAGATACTAAGCATAAAAAGGGGCATAGAAACCATAAGGAAAAACAAGTCCTGAAGTGAAATGAATAATAGCCTAGGAGTGAAGAATAACCTAGAAGAAATCAACAGCAGATAGATTAAGTGGAGGACCTAATCAATAATTTTGAAGAAAAGGTAGCAGAAAAACAATCAGAACAACAAACATAACAAAATTAGGATAGTTTAAGGGATCTCAGGGACAACATCAATAGTAACATATTCATCATGTAGGTACCAGAGGAGTAGACAGAGGGCAAGGGATTGAGAATCTATTTGAAGAAACAGTAACTGAAAACTTTCCTATCCTGTTGAAGGAAATAGACATACAAGTCCAAAAACTGCAGAAAGTCCCAAAAAAGATGAACCCAAAGAAGCTGACAATAAGAAACATCATAATTAAAATGGCAAAGGTTAAAGACAAACAATCTTAAAAGCAGCAAGAAAAAGGCAGTTACCTATAATAGAGCTCCCATAAAACTGTCAGTTGGTTTTTCAACATAAAATTTTCAAACAAAATTTTGGAAAAAATATTTAAAGTGATGGAAAGCAAGGACCTACACCCAAGACTACTCTACCCAGCAAGGCTCTTATTGAAAAAGTGAAGTTATAAGAAGCTTTAAGACAGGAAAAAAGCTTAAAAAATCATCAAAACCAAACCTGTATTATGAGAAATATTATAGGGACTTCTTTAAGAAAAAGAAGAAAAAAACAGAACATAAATGTGAATAATAAAATGGGAGACAACTGATTGATGGTTCTCTCATCTCTCTCTTTCTCCATCTGTAATATCAATAAAAACATATCCTTGAGTGAGGATTTAAAACAATGTCAATAACCTATGGACACAGACAGTTGTATGGGGAAGGCCTAGGGGTGGGGTGGATGTGGGGTGGAGGGGATCAGTGTGGGGGGCGAAGAGGACATCTGTAATACTTTCAACAATCAAGATAATTTTTAAAAAATTAAAAAATGCCAATGGATTAAATTCTCTAATCAAAAGACATAGGGTATCTGAATGGATAAGGAAACAGGACCCATACCTATGCTGTCTACAAGAGACCCGCCTCAGAAATAAACACGCAGACTAAAAGTAAAGGATTAAAAAAATATTTCATGCAAATAACAATGAAAAAGAGTCGAGATATTAATACTTATACAAAGTTTACTTTTAAAAAAGGCTATGATAAGAGACAAAGATGGACTTTTCATGATAAAAGCATCAATTCAGCAAGAGGGTATAACATTTGTACAGATTGATTCACCCAACATAGGAGTATCTAAATATGTAAAGCAAATATTGACAGACATAAAGGGAGAGATTATCAGTAATACCGTCCTAGTAGAGACTCGAACACCACATTGACATCAATGGGTAGATCTTCCAGACAGGATATCAGCAAGGAAACAGTGGCCTTAAGTTACATATTAGACCAGATAAATTTAATTAATATTTTTAGAGCATTTTACATTAAAGCAGAAGAATACATATTTTTTTTCAAGTGCACATGAAACATTTTCCAGGATGGAACATGTTAGGCCACAAAAAAGTCTCAGTAAATCATCCTCAACCACAAATGTTAAGAGTCTGGGGCTCCAAGATGGTGGAAAAGTAGGTGGAAGTTACACTCACCTCCTCCCAGGACCAAATTGGAATTACAACTACATATAGAGCAGTCAACCTGAGTAACCAACCGAGGACCAACTGAACAGAAGACTCATAACCAAGGGCTTACAGGAGCTACATAGACACTGGTGGGAAGGGTGGAGATGAGAGAGGGCTCCCTCGTTCCCATGGGTGGTGGCTAGGTTAGGAGATATCTCAGCTGCAAAGTTTCCCCCTGAGGAGGGTGGGCTCTCAACTGCATGTCCGGTGCCGAGCACCACAGCCAGGAAGAAACCACCACATGATGTCTGGCTGTGAAAATCTGTGGAGATTCTGTACATCTGAGAGAGACAATATATGTACCCTATGTTCATAGCAGCACAGTTTACAATAGCTAAGATCTGGAAACAGCCCAAGTGCCCATCAGTAGACGAGTGGATATAAAGCTGTGGGACATTTACACCATGGAATACTACGCAGCCATAAAGAAGAATCTCGTGCCCTTTGGGACAGTATGGATGGACCTGAGGAATATTATGCTAAGTGAAATAAGCCAGGCAGCGAAAGACAAACATCACATGATCTCGCTTATATGTGGAATCTAAAGAACTTAATAAACTGATGAACAGAATAGATTCAATGACATGGAAACATGGATGAGACTGACGAATGTCAGAGGGAGGGAGGAGGGCGGGTGGGTGGAGGGGGAGAGAGTAACCAAAGAATTTATATGCATATATGCACAACCCAGGGACATGGACAATGGTGGGGAGAGGGACTGGGGAGGGGGATGGGTGGGGTGGAGCGGGTCATTGGGGAGAAAAAGGGACATCTGTAATATTTTAAACAAAAATAAAATTAAAAAAAGAAAGAAAGAAGAAAAAAGTGCTAGAGACACAGGCACCCTCTTAAAGGGCCAGTGCACAAATTCTTGTTCAAAGCTATAAACCTAGGCCCTCGAGGAGGGAGGGTGGAGCTGATTAGAGTCTTATGATGAGAGGCTGGGGTTTGTGGCTCTGGGGAGAGAGCTGAAGGTACAGCCACCAGGAATCCTGTGCTGAGACCCTCTCACACTACACAGATGCTATCTTTCTGGGGTGGGGCACTCCCCACATAATGGCATCAGTCTAGGGGAAAGCAAAAGCCCCCAGCCTCTCGACTCCCTGTCAACCCACCCTGTGGAGCTCACAACCTCCTGTGGAGTCAGCTGCCTGGGTTTGGGTATAGAATTCTTTACAGACTCGGGGTATCAGTGAATGAGTGGTGAGGCTTTGGGGTGGGAGCCATTGCCTCCCACTTTCCCACGAAACTGGCTGGTGCCTCCCACTTAAGAGATATCAGCTAGCCTCACCCTCTGAACTCCCAGTGGCCCCACCCTGCTGAGATCTGGGCAGAATTTAGGACAGGCTGAGTTGTGTGGCTACGGTGTGGGGGCCACTCCTTCCACTTTCCCCGACACTTACTGGCACATCCTCCTAATGGAACACCCACTAGAACCACCCTGCAGACTCCTGGTGGCCCTGCCCTGCTGAGCTTGAGTTTCCCACAAAATCTTTTTAAAAACATTGTTGACAGTATTACAGACGTCAACCATTCTCCCTTCATATCTCCCTTCCACTTAGCTACCACCCCACCCCAGTTCTTTACCACACTATTGTCTGTGTCCATGGGCTATGAGTATATGCATATATGTTTCTTGGTTAATCTTTTTCCTTCCCCTCCACCACCTTCCCCTCTGAGATTCATCAGTTTGTTCCATGCCTCTGTGCCTCTTGACCTATTTTTTTCTTCAGTTTATTTTGTTCATTAGATTCCACATATAAGTGAGATCATGTGATATTTGTCTTTCTCTGTCTTATTTCACTTAGCACAATATTCTCCAGGTCCATCCATGCTCCCAAAGGGTAAGATAGCCTTCTTCTTTACAGCTGCATAGTATTCCATGGTGTAAATGTCCCACAGCTTTTTTATCCACTCATCTACTGATGGGCACTTGGGCTGTTTCCAGATCTTAGCCATTGTAAATAATACTGCTGTAAGTAATGATCATAGGGGTGCATATATTCTTTCTGATGGGTGTCTCGGGATTCTTAGGATATATTCCCAAAAGTGGAATTACTAGGTCATAAGAAAATCCCATTTTTAATTTTTTGAGAAACTCCATACTATTTTCCACAGTGGCTTCACGAGTCTGCGTTTCCACCAGCAGTGTACTAAGGTTCCCTTTTCCCCAGCACTTGTTCTTTCTTGATTTATTGATGGTAGCTACTTAGGTGGGTGTGAGGTGATGCCTCATTGTCATTTTAATTTGCATCTCACTGATGGTTAGTGATGAGCATTTTCTCATATGCCTATTGGCCATATGTATGTCCTCTGTGGAGAAATGTCTGTTCAGGCCCTTTGCGCATTTTTAAATTGGATTGTTTGTCTTCCTTTTGTTGAGTTGTATAAGTTCTCTATATATTTTGGAAATTAGCCCCTTATCAGATGTATCATTGGCAAATATGTTGTTCCATACAGTGAGTTCTCTTTTCACTTCAATGTTGGTTTCTTTTGCTGTGTGGAAGCTTTTTACTTTGATGTAGTCATGTTTGTTTATTGTTTTCCTTTGTTTCATTGGCCTAGGAGAGGCTTAGTGAGAATTCTGTTATGTGAGATGTCTGAGATTTTACTGTCTTTGTTTTCTTCCATGATTTTTATGGTTCATGACTTACATTTAAGTCTTTTATCCATTTTGAGTTTATTCTTGTGTATGGTGTAATTTTGTGCTCTAGTTTCATTTTTTTGAATGTACCTGTCCAATTTTCCCAGCACCATTTTTTGAAGAAACTGCCTTTACTCCATTATACGCTATTGCCTCCTTTGTAAAATAATAATTTGAACATAAAGGTGTGGGTCGATTTCTGGGGCCTCTGTTCTGTTCCACTGGTCTGTATGCCTGTTCTTGTGCCAGTACCAGGCTGTTTTGATTATAATGGTTTTGTAGCATAACTAGATACCTGGTTTTGTGATCCTTTCCACCTTGTTCTTTTTTCTCAAGATGGCTGCAGCTATTGGGGGTCTTTTTGGTTCCATATATATTTTTGAAATGTTTATTGTAGATCTGTGAAATATGCTGTTGGTATTTTAATAGGAATTGCATGGAATCTATCGACTGCTTTGGGTAGCATGGACATTTTAATGATGCTAATTCTTCCAATCCCTGAACATGATATTTGCTTCCACTTGTTTATATCTTCCCTATTTCTCTTTTCAATGTCCTGTAGTTTTCCAAGCACAGGTTTTTTACCTCCTTGGTTAAGTTTATTCCTTGGAAATTTATTTTTGTTGTTGTTGCAATGGTAAATGGGATTGTTGTTTTAGTTTCTCTTTCTGAGAGTTCATTATTGGTGTGTAAAAATACCTTTCATTTCTGGATATTAAATATGTATCCCATCGTCTTGCCAAATTTATTTATTTATTTAAATATATCTTTTATTGATTTCAGAGGGGTAGAGAGAGAGAGAGAAACATCAATGATGAGAGAGCCATTGATTGGCTGCCTCCTGCACGCCCTCTGCTGGGGATCGAGCCCACAACTCAGACATGTGCCCTGACAGGAACTGAAACAAGATCTCCTGGATCACAGGTCCGTGTTCAACAACTGAGCCATGCCCAGCCAGGCCCAAGTTTATTTATTAAATCTAGTAGTTTTTTGCTGTAGTCTTTAAAGTTCTCTATGTCCAATATCATGTCATCTGTGAATAATGAGAGTTTTGTTCCCTCCTTTCCAATTTGGATGCCTTTTATGTTTTTTTCCTGTCTGATGGCTATGGCTAGGACTTCCAGTACTATGTTGAATAAGAGTGGTGAAAGTGGACATCCCTGTCTTGTTCCTGTTCTTAGGGGAAATGTTTTTAGTTTTGGCCACTGAGAATGATGTTGGCTGTAGGTTTGTCATATATGACCTCTGTTTTGTTGAGGTATGATCACTCTCTTCCCACTTTGCTGAGAGTTTTTATAAAAAATGGGTGTGGGACTTTGTTGAATGCTTTTTCTGCATCTATTGATATGAACATGTGATTTTTGTCCTTCATTTTGTTTATGTGATGTATCACATTTATTGATTTGAGAATATTGTACTAGCCTTGCATCCTTGGAATAAATCCCACTTGGTCATGGTATATGATATTTTTAATGTATTTCTGGATTAGATGCTAATATTTTGTTGAGGGTTTTTGTACCTATGTTTCTCAGGGATACTGGCCTGCATTTTCTTTCTTTGTAGTGACTTTATCTGGTTTTGGAATTGGGATAATGCCAGCCTTGCAAAAAGAGCCTGAAAGTCTTCCCTCCTCTTGAGTTTTTTGGAATAGTTTGAGGAGGATAGGTGTTAGTAAACCTTGCCTGTGAAACCATCTGATCCAGGACTTTAGTTTGCTGAAAGTTTTTTGATTACTGCTTCAATTTTATTAGTTGTTATTGGCCTATTCATGTTCTTATTTTTCCTAATTAAGTTTTGGAAGATTATATTTTTCCAAGAATTTGTCCATTTCGCCCAAGTTGTCCAATTTTTTTGGCATAGTATTTTCGTACAATCCTTTGTATTTCTTCATTGTCCGTTGTTACTTCACCTTTTTCATTTCTGATTTTGTTTATTTGGATTCTCTCTCTTTGTTTCTTGATGAGTCTGGCTAAAGGTTCACCAGTCTTGTTTATCTTTTCAAAAAAACAGCTCTTGGTTTCATTGATATTTTGTATTTTTTTTTTTTTTTGTCTCTGTATCATTGATTTCCAATCTCGTCTTTATTGTTTTCTTCCTTTTACTTATTCAGGGCTTTTATTGTTGTTATCTTTCTAATTCTTTTAGGTGTAGATTGTTTAGTTGAGGTTTTTCTTGTTTCTTGAGGTAGGCCTGTAATGGTATAAACTTCCCTCTCAGAACTGCTTTCGCTGTGTCCCATAGATTTTGGGTTGCTTTGTGTTTATTTGCATTTGTTTCCAGGAAGTTTTTGATTTCTTCCTTGATATCATTGGTAATCCATTCATTGTTTAATAACATGCTTTTTAGCCTCCACATGTTCGAATGTTTTTCAGTTTTTTATTGTAGTTTATTCTATTTTGATTCCATTGTGAACTGAGAAGATGCTAGGTATTATTTCTATCTTCTTGAACTTGTTATGACTTATTATGTGTCCTAATGCGTCTATTTTTGAGAATGTTCCATGTGCACTTGAGAAGAATGTATGTTCTGCTGCTTTGGGATGAAAAGTTTTGTAAATGTCAATTAAATCCATCTTATCTAGTGTGTCATTTAAAGTCACTGTTTCCTTATTGATTTTTTTGTCTGCAGGAATTATCCAGTGATGGTAGTGTGGTGTTAAAGTCCCCTACTTGACTATGTATTGCTGTCAATCTCTCCCTTAAAGTCCTCCAGGTGTTTTTTGTTTTAAAAATAATAATAATAATTATATATATATACACATATACATTATATGTATATGTATTGTACATGTATATGTATATGTATATGTATATGTATATGTATATGTATATGTATATGTATATGTATATGTATATGTATATGTATATACACACACACTTAGGTACTTTTATATTGAATGCATATATGTTTACCAGGGTTATATCCTCTTGTTTGATCGATTCCTTTCACTTTATGTATTGACCTTCTTTGTCTCTTTTATGGCCTTTGTTTTGAAGTATATTTTGTCTTGTGCTCTATTTTTTTCTCCTTACAACAGTCCCTTTAACATTTCTTGCATTGCTGGCTTGGTGGTAATAAACTCCTTTAGACTCTTTTCATTTTGCCTAGGAAGTTTGTTATTTCACATTAAATTTTGCGTTATATCCATGCTGGATGTAGCAGTCTTGGTTTCAGTTCCTTGCTTTTCATTACCTTGAATATTTCATGCCATTCCCTGCTAGCCTGTAGTGTTTTTCTTGAGAAGTCAGCTGAAAGCCTTATGGGAACTCCCTTGTAGGTAACTGATTGTCTTTCTTGCTGCCCTTATGATTCTGTCTGTCTTTAAGGTTTGCTATTTCAATTATGATGTGTCTTGTTGTTGGTTCTCTTTGGGTTCCTCAAACCAGTACTACAAGAAATGTTAAAGGGTCTTCTTGATGGAAAAGGAGAAGAAGGAGAAGGAGAACAAGTAGAATAAGAACAACAAGAACTACAGAGGAACCTAGTTATGAAGAATAAAATGGCAACAATATGTATCTATCAATAATCACTTTAAATGTAAATGCCTTAAATACGCCAATTGAAAGAAATAGGGTAGCACAAGGATAAGAAAACAAGTCCCATATATATGTTGTCTACAAGAGACTCACCTCAGAAAGACAGACACACACAAAATGAAAGTTAAAAAATGGAAAAAGGTATTTCATGCAAATGGAAAGGGGAAAAACACTGGTATAATAATACTTATATCAGACAAAATAAACCTCAAAACAAAAGCCATAAAAAGAGACAAAGGACATCACACAATGATAAAAGGATCAATCCAACACGAGGACATAACCCTTGTAAACATTTATGTACTCAACAAAGGAACACCTAAATATATAAAGCAAATCTTTATTGACATAAAAGGAGAGATCAACAGTAATACAGCCAGAGTAGGGCATTTAACGTACCATTGACCTCAATGGATAGCTCTTCCAGACAGAGCATCAATAAGGAGATGGCATCTTTAAATGACACACTAGATCAGATGGATTTAATTTATATCTTTAGAGTATTTCAACCTAAAGCAGCAGAATATACATGCCTTTCAAATGCACATGGAACATTTTCTGGGATAGACCATATGTTAGGACACAAAACAAATCTCAGTAAACTTAAGAAGATTGAAATCATATGAGGCATTTTTATCTGACCATAATGGTATGAAACTAGAAATCTACAACAGGAAAAAAACTGAAAAATATACAAACACATGGAGGCTAAATAACATGTTACTAAACAGTCAGTGGGTTAACAGTGATATCAAGGAAGGAATCAAAAGATAACTGAAACAAAATGAGAATACAAAAACCCCAAATCTATGGGCCACAGCAAAAGCAGTCCTAAGAGAGACATTCATAGCAATACTGGCCTACCACAAGGAGCAAGAGAAATCTGAAATAAATAATCTAACTTTACATTTAAAGAAACTGGGGAAAGAAAAACACGAAACACAAACTGAGTAGTAGAAAGAAAATAATGATTAGAGCAGACATAAATGAAAGAGTCTTAAAAAACAGTAAAAAAAAAATCAATGAAACCAAGAGCCAGTTCTTTGAAAATATATACAAGATTGAGAACCTTTAACCAGACTCTTCAAGAAAATAGAGAGGACCCAGAGACATCCAAGATGGCAACAGACTGAGTGGAAGCTACACTGACACTCTCCTGGGACCAAACTGGAATTACAACTAAAATACAGAGAAACCACCTGAATAATCAACTGCAAATGAAGACTAGCTGGGGCACACAATCATAACCAAGGATGAAAAGTGGAGACCACATAGAGACTGGTAGGAAGTGCAGAGGCACGAGAGGGCTGGCTGGGCTCCCACAGGTAGCAGCTGAAGGTCCAGAGGGATCTCAGCTGTGGGGGTTCCCACTGAGAATCTTGGGGGGCCTAAACCCTAAGCTTGGCTACCCAGCCAAGAGCACCAGAACTGAGAAAGGTGCCCACATAACATCTGGCTGTGAAAACAATGGGTTTTTGTCTGCCAGGGAGAGACAGCTGGAAATGCTGGCACCCTCTTAAAGGGCCAATACACAAAGTTCACGTGCAGCCACTCACTTTGGGCTATAGTGGAGGCAGAGTGGACTAGAGCTGTGTGCAGATAATCCAGAGGGGCTGGCTCAGGGAATAGATCTCACAGGGTTCCCATCTGCACCCCGGTGCTGAGTCATTCCCCCATACCAGAGAGGACATATTTCTCAGGCAGACATTTACCTTCCAAGCAGCTTTTGCCCGGGTGGGGGGAGCAACTGCCCACCTTGTGGAGTTTCTACAGCCTGAGGCTCCTTAAGAGACTGCATAAAAGCCTCTGGGTGCTTTGAATCTTTGCCTGATTTGATTCTGGACCCAGGGCTTGGAAAAGCAGAGCTTGGTGCACATCTTGGTCCTGTCCAAACACACTCAGCCCCAGCAGAGGGAACAAGAAGCTGTGGCACGTGGAAAACGTCAAACAGGGTACTCAAGGCCAAACAGAGTCTGACATTGACCTGCACCAGAGACCCTCCAAAACACTGGGAGTCCTAGCAATTCTATCTAATACATAGACATAAGTCCAAATAGGCAGCCAAAATAAGCCCTAAATGAAAGAACAAAATAATTATCCAGGAGAAAAGCTAAATGAAATGGAGATAAGCAATCTATCAGATATAGAGACCAGAACACTGATCATAAGGATGCTCAATAGCATGAGAAAAGAACTGGAAACTCTGAAGGACATTAAGAATGACATAGTAGAAATAAAGAATACATTGGAAGGAATAAACAGCAGATTAGGGAAAACTGACGGTTGAATTAGTGAATTAGTGATTTAGAAGACAGGGTAGAAAAAACACTCAATCAGAGAACCAAAAAGAAAAAACAATTAAAAAATGGGTGGACAGTTTAGGGAGCTGTGGCACAACATGAAATGTAAAAATATTCACATCATAGGAATGCCAGAAGAGGTCAAAAGTAAGCAAGGGTTAGAGAACCTATTTGAAGAAATAATGGCAGAAAACTTCCTTAAACTGGTCAAGGAAAAGTTATACAAGTTCAGGAGGCACAGAGAGTCCCAAGCAAGAAGAACCCAAAGAGGCCCACACCCAGACACATCATAATTAAAATGCCAAAAATTAAAGACAAAGAATCTTAAAGGCAGCAAGAGAAAAGCAACCTGTTACCCACAAAGGAGCTCCCATAAGGCTGTCAGCTGATTTTGCATCAGAAACTCTACAGGCCAGAAGGGAATGGCGTGAAGTAGTCAAGGTAATGCAAAACAAGGATCTGAAACCAAGACTACTCTATCCAGCGAGGCTATCATTAAAAATAGGTGGTGAAATAAAGAGCTTTCCAGACAAAAAAGGATAAAGGAATTTATCACCACCAAACCAGCACTGCAAGAAATGTTAAAGGGACTGCTGTAATAAGTTGAAATACAGAGAGAGAAACATAGGCATAAAAAATTAAAACGGCAATAGATAAGTACTTATCAATAATAACCTTAAATATAAATGGATTAAATGTCACAATCAAAAGACATAAAGTAGCTTAATAGATAAGAAAACATGACCCAAATATATGCTGTCTACAAGAGACCCACCTCAGAACAAAAGACTCACACAGTCTAGGGAAAAAACCCTAAAACCCTAAAACCCCTACCAAAAAGCAAACAAACAAACAAACAAAAACTTCTGGAGGACTTTAAGGGAAAGATCGACAGCAATACAGTCACAGTAGGGACTTTATCACCCCCCTGACTTCACTGGATAGGTCTTCCAGACAAAAAATTAACAAGGAAACAGTGACTGTAAATGACACACTAGACCAGGTAGATTTAATTGACATTTACAGAACATTCCACTCCAAAGCTGCAGAACTGGCATTCTCTTCAAGTGCACATGGGACATTCTGAAAGGTAGACTACATGTTAGGACACAAAACAAGTTTCTATAAGTTCACGAAGATTGAAATCATATCAAGCATCTTTTCAGACATTTACACCATGGAATACTATGCAGCTATAAAAACAAAAGGTCCCCTACCCTTTGAGTCAGCATGGTGGGACCTGCAGAGTATTATGCTAAGTGAAATAAGCCAGTCAGAGAAAGACAAATATCACATGATTTTACTCATATGTGGAACCCAATGGACAAAATAAGCTGATGAACAAAATTGATCCAGAGACATAAAAGCATGGCACAGACTGACGAATCTCAGAGGGAAGAGGGAGTGGGGGTGTGGGAGGTAGAGATTAACATAAGAATTTATATGCATATATGTATACCCCATAGACGCAGACAATAGTGTTGTGAAGGCCTGGGGGGGAGGGGTCCAGGGAGGAGAAGATCAATGGGGGGAAAAAGAGGATATTTGTAATACTTTCAACAATAAAGATAAAGTTAAAAAAAAAGAGAAGACCCAAATAAATAAAATCAGAAATGAAAGAGAAGTAACTACTGTCTCCAGAAAAATACAAACGATCGTAATAAAATATGGCCAGGCCATTGTGGCTCAGTTTGTTAAGCATCATCCCACGTACCAGGAGGTTGCTGGCTTGATTCCTGTCAGGGCAGGTAACTGAGTTCCAGGCATGATCCCCAGTAGGGTGTGTGCAGGAGGCAGCAATCATTGTTTCTCTCAGTGTTTCTATTTCTCTTGCCCTCTCCCTTTCTCTCTTTGAAGTCAATGTAATCATCTCAATAGGATGATTACAACTAACGAAATTACAGTGGTAATAAAAAAACTCTCAAAATACGTAAGTCCTGAACTGGATGGCTACACAAATGTATTTTACCAAACATCAGAATCTTCCAAAACATTCAAGAGGAGAGAAGATTACCAAGCTAGTTTTACTAGGCCACCATTATCTTAATTCTAAAACCATAAAAAGACACTACATAGAAAGAAATTTATAGGCCATATCCTGATGAACATAGTTGTTAAAAAAAAAAAAAAATCAACAAAATATTGGAAAACCAGATCTAGCAATAAATTAAAAAGATCACACATCATGATCAAGTGAGATTTATTCCAGGCATGCAAGGCTGGTACAATATCCACAAATCAATAAATGTGATACATCACTTAAGCAAAATAAAGGATAAAAATCACACAATCATATCAATAGGTACAGAAAATGTATTTGATAAAATCCAACACCCATTTATGATAAAAATTCTCACCAAAGTGGGAATAGAGGGAATATACCTCAGTGTAATAAAGGCCGATCTGACAAACTCATGTCATACTCAGTGGGCAAAAAATAAAGGCATATCCCTTAAGATCAGGACCAAGACAGGAATGTCTGCTTTCAACACTCTTATTGAACATAGTACTGGAAGTCTAGCCACAGCCATCAGACAAGAAGAGAATAAAAGGCATTCAGATTGTATAGGAGGAAGTAAAACTGTCATTATTTGCAGGTGACATGATACTGTATATAGACAACCATAAAGATTCCACCAAAAACTACTAGAACTGATCATTGAATTCAGGAAAGTAGCAGGATACAAACTAAATGTCTAGAAGTCAGTTGCATTTTATACACCAATGACAAACTGTCAGAAAGGGAAATTAAGAAATCAATCCCATTTACATAAAAAAATAAAGTAATAAGTAATAAATTTAACCAAGGATGTAAAAGATCTATATTTAGAAAATTATGACACTGAATAAAGAAATAGAACAAGATACAAATAAGTGGAAGCATAAGTGGATGGGAAGAATTAACATCATTATAATGTTCATACTACCCAAAGCAATCTATAGATTCAATGCAATTCCTATCAAGATATCAAGGGCACATTTCACAGACCTGGAACAAATATTCCAGAAATTTATATGGAACCACAAAAGAACCTCAAAAGCCACAGTAATTTTGAAAAAGAACAAAGTTGGAGGAATCATAGACCTGATATCAAAATATAAAACAAGGCTATAGTAACCAAAACAGCATGGTACTGGCATAAAAATAGACATACAGATCAATGGACCAGAATAGAGAGCCCAGAAATAAGCCCATACCTTTACAGTCAGTTAATATTTGACAAAGGAGGCAAGAACATACAATGGGGTAAATGTAGTCTATTCAATAACTGCTGTTGGGAAAGCTGGACAGGTACGTGCAAAAAATAAAATAAAAATTAGATCACCTTCTTACACCATACACAAGAATAAACTGAAATGTAGTACAAACTTAAATGTAAGACTTGAAACCATAAAAATCCTAGAATAAAAACATAGACAGTAAAATCTCTGACATTTCTCATAACAATATTTTTTCTGATATATCTACTTGGGCAAGGGAAACAAAAGAGAAAAAGAAGTAATGGAACTACATCAAACTAAAAAGCGTTTGCACAGCAAAGGAAACCATCCACAAAATGACGACAGCCCACTGAATGGGGGAACATATTCACCAATGATGCATCTGATAGGGGCTTAATATCCAAAATTTATAAAGAACTTATATAACACACCACCAAAAAATCTCCAAAAATCCAAGTAAAAAAGGGGCAAATAACCTGAATAGTTTCATCTCTAAACAGGACATACAGATGGCCAGTAAACATTTCTCATCTGAGAAATGCAAATTAAATCCATGGATACCAACCTCACACCTGTCAGAATGGCTATCATCAATAAATCAACAAACATGTTGGAGAGGCTGTGGAAAAAATAGAACCCTCATGCACTGCTGGTGGGAATGCAGGCTGGTGCAGCCACTGTGAAAAACAGTATGGAGTTTCCTAAAAAAGTTAAAAATAGAACTTACTTATGAGCAGTGATTTCTCTTTTGTGAATATATCTGAAGAACCCCGAAACTCTGATTTGAAAGAATATATGCACACCTATATTCATGATAGTGTTATTTGCAATAGCCAAGATTTGGAAGCAGCCCAAGTGCCCAACAGTAATGAAGGATCAGAAAGCTGTGGTACATTTACACCATGGAATACTATGCAGCTGTAAAAAGGAAGTAAATCTTATCTTTTGCAACAGCATGGATGGACCTGGAGACTATTATGTTAACTGAAATAAGCAGGTCAGAGAAAGACAAATACAAAGTGATTTCTTATATGTGGAATCTAATGAATAAAATAAACTAACAAACAAAGAGACTCATAGATATAGAGAACAGACTGCCAGCTGTTGAGGGAAGGGTATTTGGGAGGATGGGTGAAACAGGTAAAGGAATGAAGCAAAAAAACAACAACCACCCTCATAGATTTAGACAGCAGTATGGTGATTACTAGAGGGAAAGGCAGGTGGGGGAGGTAGAAGAGGGCAAAGGGGGTTAAATGGTGACGGGAGGAGACTTGACTTCGGGTAGTGAACACACAGTACAAAATACAGATGATGCATACAGAACTGTACACCTGAAAACTGTCATTCCAATAATTTCAATAAAATTTTTTTAAAAAGAAATGAATTTCAAGAAAAAAACTGAAAAACACACAAACATGTGGAGGCTAAATGACTTACTACTAAACAATGAATGGTTTAACAATGAGATCAAAGAAGAAATAAAAATATACCTTGAGACAAATGAAAATGAAAATAAAACAACCCAAAATCTATAGGAAATAGCAACAGCAATAGAGGCCAACCTCAAGAAACAGGAAAAATCCCAAGTCAACAATTCAACCGTACACCTAAATGAACTAGAAAAACAAAAACAAACAAAGCCGAAAGGGCATAGAAGAAAATGATAAATATCAGAGCAAAAATATATGTAATAGATGTCTCTAAAAAGACAATAAAAAAGATCAATAAAATTGAGCTCATTCTTTGAAAAGATAAAAATAGATTACCAGACTCAAGAAAAAAAGAGAGGACTCAAATAAATAGAATAAAAAATGAAAAGGGGGGAAGTCACAATGGACCCCACAGAAATACAGAAGATTATAAGAAACTACTACAAACAATTATGTGCCAGAAAATTGGACAATCTGGAAGAAATGGATAAAGTTCTAGATTCATAAATCTTCCAAGACTGAATCAGAAGGAAACAATCTGAATAGACTGATGATTACCAGCAAAATCAAATCAACAATAAAAAACTCACAACAAACAAATGCCCTGACCAGGATGGCTTCACAGGTGAATTTTATCAAACATTCAAAGAAGAATTACACTTATCCTTTTCAAACTATTTTTAAAAATTCAAGATAATGGAAGGCTCCCAAGCTTGTTTTATGAGGCCAGCATTACCCTGATTCCAAAACTAGATAAAGACATTACAAAAAATAAAATTATAGGCCAATACCTCTGAACATAGATGCAGAATTCCTCAACAAAATATTAGAAAACCAAATCCAACAATACATTAAAACGATCATATACCATGATCAAGTAAGATTTATTTCTGGGATGTAAGATTGGTTCAATATCTGCAAATCAACATGACAAACCATATAAACAAAATGAAGGCTAAAAATCCTATGATTATATAAATAGATGAAGAAAATGCATTTGGCAAAACCCAGCACCCATATATAATGTAAAGCTCTCAGCACAGTGAAAAGAGCCAGAACATACTTCAACATAATAAAGTCTGTACATGACACATCCGCAGCTATCATCATACTCATTGGGGGAAAGCTAAAAGCTTTTTCTTAAGATCCAGAACATGACAAGGATGTTCACCTTCACCACTTTTATTCAACATAGTATTGGGAGGCCCAGCCACAAGATTCAGACAAGAAATAAAGGCATTTAAATTGGAAAGGAAAAAGTAAAACTTATTATTTGCAAGTGATACGACATTACATAGAACCCTAAAGATTCCTCCAAAAACTACGAGAATTGTTAAATGAATTTAGAAAAGTAGCAGGATACAAAATTACTGTTTAGAAATTGATTACAATTTTACACACCAACAATGAAATATCAGAAAGAGAAAATAAAAAAACAATCCCACTTACAATTGCATCTGACAAAAATACCTAGAAATACATTTAATCAAGGAGGTAAGACCTATAATCAGAAAATTAAAATACATTGAAGAAAGATATTGAAGAAGATACAAATAAAAACATAGACCCACTCATGAATAAAAAGAATTAACATTGTTAAACTGTTCATACTACCCAAAGCAATCTATAGATTTTAATGCAATTCCTATCAAAATATCAAAGGCATTTTTCACAGAATTAGAACAAATAATCTGAAAATTTACATGGAACCCCAAATGACCCCAAATAGCCACAGCAATCTTGAGAAAGAAGAAGGAAGTGTGATACACTACCTTATAACCATACCACAAGGCCATAGTAATCAAAACAGCGTGGTACTGGCATAAAAACAGACATAAGGATCGATGGAACAGAATAGAGAGTTCAGCAATAAAACCATGATTATATGGTCAATTAATCTATGATAAAGGAGGCTAGAATATACAATGGGGTAAAGACAGTCTGTTTAATAAATGGTGTTGGGAAAATGGGACAGATATATGCAGAAAAAATAAAACTAGACTACTTTCTTTCACCATACACTAGAATAAACTCAAAATGGATTAAAGGACTTAAATGTAAGACTTGAAACCATAAATTCCCTAGAAGAAAACGTAGGCAGTAAATTCTCAGGCATTGATCTTAGTGATATTTTTTACTGATATAGCTTCTTGGTCAAAAAGTAAAAATAAACACATGGGGCTACATCAAACTACAATGTTTTTGCACAACAAAAGAAACTACCAACAAAAAGAATCTCCTGAATGGGAGAAGATATTTGGCAATGATACCAAGTAAGGGGTTAATATCCAAAATTTATAAAGATCTCATACAACTCAATGCCAACCAAAAACAAACAAACAAACAAACAGTTCCTTTAAAAATGGACAGAGGACCTGAATTCAGGGTGTCCCCAAAATGTATATACACTTTGAATAATTAATTCCAATGGGTTAAATCTGAAAAGAAAGAGGTGTCAATTGATCTATCAGCTCTTAAGTGGGTATACATTTTTTTGGGACATCCTATAGACATTTCTCCAAGGAGGACATGCAGACAGCCAGTATACCTATTAAAAGATGACCAATATCACTAATCATCAGAGATGCGAATTAAAATGACAATGAGATTTCACCTCATACCTGTCAGAATGGCTCCATCGATAAACCAACAAACAAGTGCTGGTGGGGATGTGGAGAAGAGGAAACCCCTGTGCATTGTTTTGGGGATTGCAAATTGGTGCAGCCACTATGAAAACAATATAGAGGTTCCTCAAAACATTTTTAATAAAACTACCATATGACCCAGCAATTCCAATTCTTGGTATTTATTTGAAGAAATAAAAAAAACACTAATTTGAAAAGATATATGCACCCCATGTTCACTGGAGCATTATTTATAAGAGCCAAGATAGGGAAGCAGCCCCAGTGAATGAAAGGGAGGTGGTGCCTACACACAGTGGAGTAGTACTGAGCCATAAAAAGAATGAAATCTTACCATTTGTGATACCACGATGGACCTAGCGGGTGTTATGGGAAGTGAAATAAGTCAGCCAGAGACAAGGACCACATGATTTCACTTATATGTGGAATCTAAAGAACAAAACAAATGAACAAATGAAACAGAAAGAGACTCCTAGATGCAGAGAACAAACTGATGGCTGCCAGATGGGAGCAGGATTTGGGGGCTGGGTGAGAAGGAGAAGGGACGAGAAGTACAAATTGGCAGTTACAGAAAAGTCACGGGGATGTAAGTACAGCACAGGGAACATAGTCAATAATACGGGAATGACTGTGTGTGGTGTCAGTTTGGTACTGGAATTGTCGGAAGAGCACTTTGTAAATTATATAAACATCTAACCACTACACTGTACACCTAAAACTGGTATAAAATAATGTTGAATGTCAACTGTAATTTAAAGTAAAAATAGATGAATGGGTAATGGTGGTGCATGTGCATGCACATACACGCGACTTTTATTCATCCATAAAAAGGAATAAAATCCTGCCATTTACAACAACATGGATGGACCTTGAGGGCATTGTGCTAAGTGAAATAAGTCAGATGGAGACAGACAAATATTGCATAATTTTACTTACATGTGGAATCTGAAATAACAATTCATGGATAGAGAGAACACATTGGTGGTTGCCGGAGTCAGGGGGTTTGGGAGTAGGTGAAATGACTGAAGGTGGTCAAAAGGTACAAACTTCTATTAGAAAGTAAGTGAGCCCTGTGGATACACAATGCACACATGGTGCCTGTAATTAATAATGCTAAGTGGTATATTTGAAAACTGCTAAGAGAGTAGTTTTAAAAGTTGTAACTGTGTGGTGATGGATGTTAACATTGTGCTGATTATTTCCCCAAATATATATATACATATCAAGTCATTATGTCATACACCTGAAACTAATGTACTGTATGTTAATTATGTCTCAGTTTTAAAAGCGTCATTCTGACACAGGGACAGAAAAATAAACCAATGGAAAGTAATCGAGAGCTCACAAACAGGAGCACCGACACTGAAGCTTGATACCTAGTAAAGTGGGAAGTTCCAAGGGGAAAAGATAAATTGTTCAATAAATTCCTTTGAGAGAAAAAAAAGATAATCAGGTCTCCATTCACCCCTGTCCAGAGTGAGCATGAGGACCAGGCCCCTGGCACAAGCGGTGTCTCTTTCTGAGAGACCTTTGTTGTTTAACACTTTAGAGATTCTGGGTTTTCTGTTATGGGACCACCACCCAGCTTATCCTGATCATCGATGTCAATCAAGTGGGAAATCCAGAGGCCAAGAATAAAAGTGTGGCAGGAAAGGGTTTAGTTTAAAAGCTTTAAAAAAAACCTATAGTCTTAAATATCGAAATTTCTAATGACTTTGACATGAAAATCAAGAAAGAGGAGTTATTAAATACTAAAACCCTTCCTTGTATGTTTTTAGCTAAAATTCATCTAATGAAATCAAGTGAAAAGATAGTAAGACATACTGTGTTCAATTCAGATTCTGATTGTGAAATCTTAACTGGTGTGGGTGGTGCGTGCATTAGCTCATCTGAGTCTTCCGAACTTGAGAGGAGTCTGGAGCTGAAATTTCTATGTGAAAAAAGAACATCAACGTCCACCACAGAGAAGATGTATTGTGTCTCACGGAGAATAGATGGTTTCATTCCTTAATCCATCTCAACGCGCATTTTCCCAAAAGACCTTACGATGTCCAAGTTGAGGCAGATGCGTGTTTTTCTGCATCAATACTGCTGTCCTTTAAGCCACACAGCACGTGTGACCAAGACAAGCCACACTCGCTGGTGTTCCAGGGGGCTGGGTGAACAAAGCAGCTCAGTGCAGACCCAGCCTGCGTCCCTCTGCTTCCAAGGGTGACAGCGGGACATGCCTCCACGTGTGAGAGACAGGAGTGGCATCCGCCCCACAGGTACGGATGCTGAGGATTTCTGCTCAGCTCTTCACAGACTTCTGGGAAAAATCAAAATTGCCATCAACTTAAATCCAAAACAATTTCAAACTAAGCTTGAAGTGGTTTTTACCTTGTTTTAACCTTAAAAAGAGAGGCATTTCAGGGATGTATTTAATAGGCCCTCCATTTGGTAGTTAATTATAATAAATGTGTGTTTACGTACTACTTACAAAGAGGGTCGACCTGCTTCTCTTCTGCGCAGCCACCTTAGTGCCCTGTGTAAGTACCCACAAAGTCACATAATAAAGTGCACTAAAGCTCTGGCTAGCAGTGTAGATCTGATCCTATTGTTGCCGCCACTGCTTCCTTTTTAAAATCAGAGCATGCTATTTGGTGTGCAGGGCTTAACACCAGCAAGAACGATTTCAGCCATCAAGTAATGAGAATACTGAACACAAAGTTTATTTAAGCATAAAACACATTAAAAATTATTTGGTTGATTTAAAAAAGAGAAGGAATTGGGTCTGAGGGGATGGGATAGGGGATGGAGTTCTCAAGGTCTGCAAACAATATACCCAGTGACCAAGCTGCCATGGCAAGGTTGAAGGACACGAGGGTAGGGAAGGGGTTCATCATAAAGAAAAGGAGCAACACATGCATATCATAGACCAGACACTTGCAAACTTCAGAAAGATTCTTCAGAGGGAGTCGAGCCTCCCAGTCACTGCTGCTCCACATGTTCCACAGGCCCCTCTTTGTAAAAGCTATGATCCGGAAACAGCGCTGGCTGGACAGACTCTCTGCTCAGATTCCAGTCAGACGTTTCTAACCAGAATTTCTTCCTTCACTGGTTATTTACGTGAATCAGTTTCTAGTGACAACTGTTTGAAACTTTTAGGCAAGATATATGCTTTCCACAACTGGCTTTAGAAGCCCCATTGTGTGCTTTGAAAGAGGAGCTTGGAATTTCACTCATCTCCAGATCTCTAACCACTTGAGGCAGGTGGCATTGTGTTGAGATTCTGGACACTTTCGAATAGGTTTTGACTTAAGGGCACACACCTTTTATCCTACAGGGAATTGAAAAAAGTAAATTACAGTACTTCATATAGCAACCTTGAGTTAATTATGAGGTCGTGACTGATTTATACACAAAATGCCACAGTGAAATCTGGGTCACGATGAGAAGCAGCGTCCAGATTTGACGTTCAGTGGAAGAGTTAGAGGCTGTGAACAGAAAGGCACATAGTGAGTCCTATGAAAATAAACGTTTTTGATAAAGATCAGAGATTTCTGCAGATCCAATTAAAGGAAAGTGCATTTCTAAGAACTCACTTCATCCAAATGGCCACAAAGCAGCAGAATTAACCCAACCTTCAGAAGACTCAGTGGGCACCAGGGAGACCCTGAGCTAAGGCTGCTGCAGGAAATCTTGTTTGTTGAATCAAACATTCCAAAACCAATCACAGGCCAGTAGACTTGGTGACCATATTTAAGGCCAATATTATTATTTTTAAAAATCGCCTTCATCTTTTAGTGAAAGAACAGGGACCCAATGGTTTAAAAAAAACAAAATGGTGCTAAAATTTCTTGGGAGTTTTTCTAATCTTTCCTTCTTAATTTCTAAATTTTTATAGCTTCGTTGCTGTCTGCTTGAGCCTCAGTCATGGCTTTCTCCTCTCAGTATAAGGAAGTTCCTGTGCCCCAGCTGCCTGCCCAGAATGGGGGGGGGGTGTCTACCTCTGCAGCTCTTGCCGTCCTCCTGCAGGGCGCCTGTCACACAGCTGCACAGAGGCCCCTCCACCCGGCTGGTACAGATCTGCTCGCACCCTCCGTTGTCCTCACACCAGTCCAGCCCTGAAAAGAACAGTCAAGGTAACTGCACACAGTTCAACTCTTCAACTCATACCTATGGGCAAAGCTTAAAGAGAGGGAAGAACACAGGAAGCCCAATGTGACTGTGAGGGTTTGTTTGTGTTTTCTTAAAAATACATTTTTATTGATTTCAGAGAGAGGAAAGGAGAGGGAGAGAGAGAAACATCAATGATGAGAGTCATTGATCGGCTGCCTCCTGCACGCCCCTGACTAGGGATCGAGTCCACAACCCGGGCATGTGCCCTGACGGGGAATCGAACCCCGATCACCTGGACCCTAGGTCAATGCTCAACCGCTGAGCCACGCCGGCTGGGTGTGATTGTGAGTTTTTAATAGTCAAGAAAAATATTTCAGGAGAGAAACAAATGGCGGCGTAGGTAACAGCTGCACCCGCCGCTCCCGCAACCACATCAAAATCACAACTAAAATACAGACCCACCAGCACTCAGAGCCTCCTGAGATCTGGCTGAACAGAAGCCCCACAACCAGGGAGCTGAAGAAGCGCCCAGACTGGTAGGAGGGGCGGAGACGCGGGCAGGTCGGGGCTGAATCGTGGAGACAGCCGCGGGCCCACACCCGGTGCCGCGGGTTAAACCCATGAGGGACATCTCGGTGGTGGGGGTTTCCCGGAGGAGTGAGGCCCCCAGCCCAGGGCTCCAGGGCCAGGGAGAGACGTCCCCACAACTCCAGGCTGTGACACCAGCGGGACTGTCCCTAAGGGTCCCGGAGGCTGCGGGAGCCCCAGCAGCTCCTCGGACGCTCCCTCTGAGCTCAGCGCCGGGCAGCAGGCTGAAAGGACCCGGGACACTCGGGGAGGAACTAACCTGCCTGAAACCTGGGTGAGGGAGGGGCGGCTTCCTCCCAGGCAGAGGAGCTGGCGGAGGCCATGGCTCCTTTGGCGAGTCTGCTCTGCACACAGCCGGCAGGCAGGTGCCATATTTGAGTCGCCAGCACCTGACTCTCACCTTTGGCCCCGCCCCGTGATTCCCAGAGGCCCCTCCCCTCCCCACCCGCAGGCTCATCCAGGCCATTTCCAGTGACTTTTCTGTATAAGTGGCCTCTCGGGCCTCATGCTTAGGACTTTCCTAAAATCTCTCAAGCAGCAGTGTGCCCCATATGGCTTGATAAGTGGCCCCAGGCCTGGCACTAGCGGCAGCTGCATTGGCTCATAGCTTGGCCTCTCCTGGATGCCGCCAAGCCCAGCACAAGTAGCAGCCAACTACGGTTTGCTGTGTAGCTCATGCTGGTGGCCCTGGGCAAGGCCCTGGCACAGGCTGACTTTGCACCTCCCAGGAGGCCCCAGAGACAGTGCACCTGGTGGTCAGACTCGACCACACTGGATTACAACCCTACCACATCCACTAGTGACACACTCAAGGGTTGCACTTGGTGAACACCAAAGCCCCACTGAAGTAAATCCTGCTCCATACCGGTGTCCCCAGCACAGCAGCTCTCTGGCTATAGTTGCAGCTCGTCCTCATAGCTGATTGGCCTGGGGGTCAGCTCCTCCACAACAGGACAGTGCACACAGCCCACACAGGGGAGTACCTAGAAGGCCCAGCTCAGGTGACTGGGGAGGCTGAGCCACTGGACCCTACAAGACACCTACCACACAAAGCCACTCTACAAATTCCAGGAGACAGAGCAGCTCTACCTAATACACAGAAACAAACACCTGGAAGCAGCCAAAATGTGGAGGCAAAGAAACATGTCACAAAAGAAAGAACAGAAAAATCTCTAGAAGAGGAACTAAAAGATAGATCCAAGCAAGCTAACAGATACAGAGTTCAGAATTTTGTTTATAAGGATGTTTAAGCAGACTATTAGGGAAATAACTGAGAAACCAATAACATTATAAAGTACCAATTTGAAATGAAGGCTACACAAACTGAAATGAAGAATAATTTACAGGGAATCAACAGTAGAGTAGAGGATGCTGAGAATCAAATCATCAATTTGGAATGTTAGGAAACAAAAAACACCAAACCAGAAGAACAAAAAGAAAGAAGAATCCAGAAATATGAAGATAGTATAAGGAGCCTCTGGCACAACTTCAAGAGGCCCAGCATTCATATTATTGGGATACCAGAAGGGGAAGAAAGAGAGCAAGAAATTGAAAACCTATTTGAAAAAATTAATGACAGAAAACTTCCCCTACCTGGGGAAAGAAATAGTCTTATAAGTCCAGGAAGCACAGAGGGTCCCAAACAAGAGGAACCCAAAGAGGCCCACAGCAAGACACATCATAATGAAAATGCCAAAGGTTAAAGTCAAAGAATCTTAAAAGCAGCAAGAGAAAAGCAGTTAGTTACCTACAAGGGAGCATTCATACGACTGTCAGCTGATTTCTCAACAGAAACTTTGCAGGCCAGAAGGGAGTGGCAAGAAATATTCAAAGTGATGAAAAACATGGAACTACAACCAATATTGCTCTATCCAGCAAAGCTATCATTTAGAATTGAAGGTCAGATAAAGAGCTTTACAGATAAGAAAAAGCTAAAGGAGTTCATCACCCCCAGACCAGCACTACAGGAAAAGTTGAAGGGTCTTCTTTAAGAAGCTAATGAACAAAAGAATCTGATGAACTAAATAGATCCAGAGACACTGACACAGGCAACAGACGATCATATTTCAGAGGAAAGAAGGAAGGGGGGTGGAGGGTGGGAAGAGATTAACCAAAGAAGTTATATGTATATATGCATAACCCATGGACACAGTCAGTAATGGGGTGAAGTCCTGGGGAGGGGGTGGGAGTGAAGTGGAGGGGGTCAACTGGGGGGAAAAATGGGACACCTGTAATACTCTCAACAATAAAGATAAATTAAAAAAAGAAAAAAATGAAAAATATTTCATTATGGAATTCGGCAGTCTTCTCAAACTAGTATTATTCACCAGATTCACATTACAGGTGAAACGCAGGCAAGAGTTCCCTCAAGCCTTCCAATCCCATAGTTTTAATAATTTTAGCGTGTTTTAGGAAACATACATACTTTTTCTCCTAATAGGTCCCACTGAAATGATCTGTTCTTTAGGTTCTTTGGTATAATCTGTGGCAATCCTGGAATTTTGTGGGCAATTCTGAAAGACAGAACACCAGGGGAAAATTTCACACAATTAAGATAACTTTTCTTCACCATGTTTCCACCTCCAAAGAGACAGTGGCTCCAGCCTTGAGTACTACCCCTGTCCTCATTAATTAGCCCAGTGCCTTCTCCATCTCGGGCCCACTGGGACTCTGTACTTTATGTTGAAGAGGATCGGGTGCATTCTCCACACGAGGCTCGTTCCTGGGAATGAGGATTGCTGTGTCTCATCAGACACTAATGTATGCAGCAGCGTGTTGAAGAAGTTCTGGCTATAGCTCACATCTCAATTTTGCAAATATGGGGTAAGCAGAAAGCTGGAATGTTAAAGGTTAGGAGCCAGTGCAATAAACTCTTAGTGACATTAGCCATATGTAGTGGGGAATACATCTGGTGTGGGAGAGGGGATGGGTTTGTCACTCCTCCTACCAGTCCTTTCAGAGCCTCAGGCCCTAGTATGACTCTGGGTGGCCTGTAGGACAATCCCTATCTAAGAACACCTGATAAAGTGCATCCTGAGCCCAGGAGTTTGCTTCTACAGTGGAAGGGAGCTTGGCCCCACTGTTCACTTCAGATTCAGGTGACCTGGCTCCTTAATACTCCAGTACAGTAGGTCTCAGATGGGCTGCTTTTGCTCCCAGGGGTCAACTGGCAATGTCAGGAGACATTTTTGGGAGTTGCTGCTGGGTGGGGTTGCTACTAGCATCTAGTGGGTAGAGGCCAGTGAAGCTGCTAAATGTCTTACAATGCACAGAACAATCCCCACTCAAAGAATAATTTGACCCAAAATGTCAGTAGTGGCAAGGTTTGAGAAGCCCTAATCTAGTGTCAATGACAGATGGACATTTCAGAGGTAGAGCAGTCAGTGGACATCATTCCACTGTGTTCTCTCCCCAGAGGTGTCTGCCGCTCCCAAGCATCTGAGGACGATCCCAATTCAGCCCCCTCCAGGTGCTGTGAGACCTAAACAACCCGAGGGAGTCACACTGACGCTGGGCAGTGAGAAATAAGGCTGTGCACGTGCTTCCCAAGTCTACTTACTATTTTACAGGAGTACTTTTCTGAATCACAGAGTGACACTGCGCAGTGAAGGTGGACCTCGTCGTAGTCCCCGATGAACTTGAAGACGGTGACATGGAAGCGGCAGGTCAGGGAGACGCCGTTCTCCTCGATGCCAATGGTGTTGTCTTTAATGTTCTGACACCTATTCAGAAAAGTTATACTTCTGCTTCTTGTTTCATCTTCATATAAAACCAGCATAAACAGTAAAAATGCATTTGCACTTGAAAGTGACCTCTGGATTGTGTGGGTTTATCATTTATTACCACTCCCTTATATTTACATAGTTTGTTTTAAAAGCATTCAAATAGCACCTCAAATCAGTACCCTAACTGCAACTAAGAACAAAATGATGGTGGGAGGAGCTGTTTCCTTCTGCTTCAGGTTCCCAAGCTGCTCCCTCACAATGGTGCGCTACTGATCTCCATTTAACACACGCAACATTGCTTCTTCCTTATGTTCTTCAGTTAACTATCAGTTTGGGAAAGAGCTCCTGATTCTAACGCTGCCGGGAATCCTCCCACAGTGTGAAACAGGTGGAGCTGAGGAAAAGAAAGTCCGGGACGAGCTGAACTGTTCTGAAGCAGGGCCAGCCTCCTCTCACCTCCCGGCTCCTGGCGGGGTGACCGCGGCAGCCCTCCCTCAGGCACAGACATCTTGCCTCCACCGCTTGGAGTCCCCCAAGTGTTCAGGGTTTTTCACGTGTCCCCGCCTGCAAGTCCTTCTGCGGTTCCTCACATGCACCACTCACGCTCCTTCTCCAACACCGGTCTAGGGCTCCCTCCTTGATAAACATTCCCCAGCCCTGCCCTGACCAGGCAGAAAAAAGTGGCTTCTCCTGGCTTGCCAAGAGCGCCCCGCTGAGCCCCTAGAGTGCACGGGTCACCACAGCCCTCGCTGCGTCTGCAGTGCACTGCGTGCACGCTGGACCTTTGTTGCACATGTGAATTCCAGAAGGATGAACCTGCTGCGTGGCCAAGGGTGGCTCTTAGGGTTTAAGAAGTTCTTTAAAATGATAAAGATAAAAGGGTGACTCGTTTCCTCATGTTTCCTTTCCCTAGCCCACAGAATTAAATAACTTAGTTAACAGAATTATAAATTGAAACAATCCTTCAGCATTCCCACACCCATTACATTTTGTAATTAGTCTTCAAGGCAATAGTTTCTTCAATGCTTTGACACAAAAACTTGTTAGACTATTTCTTGTCACTCTTACTCATTTGAATAATCTGAATTGGCTAAAGATTCTAAAATATTCATAGCCCTTGATCTTCAGGCCCTTCCCTCTTAATCAGACCCCCAACTATCACAGATTCTTGAAGTTTAGGTATCAGAAAAACATGGAGCAGAAGGAAGGGGCCCAGGGAAGGGGAGACAGGCTGTCTGTGTGCTGCCTTAGTGTGAGCAATGAGCCACGCATGGGAACTCTGTCCACTCTCAGAGGAAAACTGTCCTTTCCTCTGTCTAGGCACGAGAAGAGGAGAGAGAAGTGCCTTGCATGTCCCCAAGCTTCTTTCTGAGTCACTAACAGAGGCTGGTGCCGTCTTCCCCCCACACAGCTGGGAGGAACAATGACCCCTCAAAATTCTTCAG
Organism: Miniopterus schreibersii; assembly: GCF_964146895.1. Taxonomy (NCBI): domain Eukaryota; kingdom Metazoa; phylum Chordata; class Mammalia; order Chiroptera; family Miniopteridae; genus Miniopterus; species Miniopterus schreibersii. Next base: position 975,441 of record NC_138122.1, on the reverse strand, counting down.
TGAACCCACTTTGTTGCTCATTCATTCAGCACTGAGCATTGTTTTTCATGCAAGTTCACTGGGAAAAAACAATATCCAAGGTCAGAAGGACTCATGAATTAAAATTGTCCCACATGACAAAATCCCTTTACGTCCAATAACAGTTTAATTTGAAGGCCTTTATCCAGACCCTGGAAGAAGCTGAGATTTATGAACATGCTCACTTGCTCACGCCCCCTCTTGGGGTCAATTCTATTAACTCCTGTTTTAAAAATGCTTAATGTCAGAGGGACCTTTAAAGGAGGCAGAAGCCATATCACCTGGGTTTGCATTTGATGATGGCCCAGATTTTAGCCCTTTCAGCTGGGAAAGGACTATGACAGGGGAGGGAAGAGAAATGGAGAAAGAACAGAGATGTTAGCCTGAGTGCCTCTGCCTGCAGGGTGCATGGTCACCAAGTCTTTCCCTTGGCCTCTGAAGAAGCTAGAAACCAATTCAGAAAGTGAAATGCCTGAGTGAGACTTCTGCTGAAAATCTCACAATATGCCTCAGCAACCCAAGCCACAAGCCGTGCCTGGCAGTGTGTCCTGATACCTGGAAGGACCCTTCCTCCTCCCCTTGCTGGTTGGGCAGCCTTGGGTTACCTGTATACCTAACCTCTCTGAGCCTGTTTCATCTGCAAAACAGTGGCTTTTTAGTGTTTGTCTGCCCAGACCACACCCTTCTTTTGAGGAACCATTCCCAACCTTAAAGCTAATTCGATATGGCATGCACAGCACCCCCGACCACCCCATGGTGCTGACCCAGGACACCCTCCCCACATCTAGCACAAGAAACACTTTAAGGTGAAGAGTCTGAGAAAATGGCAGAAGCAGGAAAGTCATCCTGACTTTCTCCCTGACCCTTTTCACCTGAAACAGGTCATAAAGCCTTCATGTGAGAGGTATCCCCTGTCCCCCCGCCCGAGGGAAGGAGCATCCTTACCCCAAAGACAAAAGGACTCAGAGAAGAACATGAACAAACAGGTCACTACAACCACTTTATACTCTGGACTGTCATATTGCTCCATGACTGTTCATAAAACACCCAGGTCTAACCATTTCTTTGGGTCTTAATTTCCCTTAATGAAGGCTCCTGTGTCACATAAAACTTTTATTAAATAAATTATGAAACTTTTCTTCTGTTAACCTTTGTCTGTTTAATTTTTAGACCCAGTCCAGGAGCCTAAGAGGGTGAAGGAGAACTCGATCCTCCTCAACACCAGATTTCACGTTGCCTCATCCCCTCCAGACAAGAAGCGGTGATCCAAGAAGGCTCACCTGGTTCCTTCCTGGGAGCCCCTGAAATGGGGTTGGATCAATGCTGTAGGGATGGGAGTCCAGGATTGCCAGTGTCTAACAAGGTTAACCAGAGACACAGAGACAGACAAAGACAAGGGACAGAGCGAGGGAAGGAGACTGTGACAGCATCTGGCCCCCTGGATCCGGTCATCCCCGAGGCCACATCCACTCCTGGATTTTGTTTTTGTGATTATTAAATGCCTTGTTTTTTGCATAAGCTACTTTGAATTGGTCTCTACCACATCTAATAGAAAAATATTTGATTAATCAGTCATCTGCTATAAGAATTACTGTATTAGGGAAATGTTCTAAAATTAGATTATGGTGATGGTTCCACTCTTGTAAATTTACTAAAAATCGTTGAATTTTACACTTAAAGCAAGTACATTTTATTACATATAAATTATGTTTGCAATAAAACTTAAAAAAATTAGTAAACACTAATTTAAAAGAATTAAAAAACACTGCTTTGACACTGTTTTTAAAAAAAATAAAGATAATTATCATTATTGTTGTTTGATCTGTAGTCTTTTCTTCTTTATTCATTCAATAAATTTTGTTTCATAACCACTATATTTCAGAAAATATACTAGGTGCTGGGTATATAGTGGAGAGTAAAAAGAAACTCTTTGATTTGATCGCCTATCATTGTAATTATTTTATAATTTTAATAGATGTCCTAGTCATCTTTAGTTATTCTCATTACATTCTTTCATTTGCAGATGATCCACATTTCTCTCAAGTTGAAATTTAAAGTAGGCAGGATAGAATCCTCTCTTTGATCACATTGAGAATATATTTGTAGTTAATGCCGTATGGACTTGGGGATCTAGCAGTAAATTGCTGGATTTAACAGTAAATTGCTGTGACTTTGAGCAAATTGCTTGCTCTCACTAAGCCTAAGCCTTCTCACCATAAAGAAAGGCTTCTGACATCAATCTTATAGGTTGTAACGAGAATTTGACAGTTCATGGATGCAAAATGCTGGCCCTGTAGGTAGTCAACAAATATCAGTTCCTACTCCCTTCTCCAAAAAGTGGTGTAGACTAATATTATAGTGAAGGCTCCGAGACCATCCTTGGTGGAGGCTACGCACCCTTCCTCAATGATGAAGTACCGGAGTTTGTCATTGCTGTCGCGGGAGGGTGTGGCATAACATTTGTTCAGCGTCAGGATCAAATGTGTGGCATCAGCTCCAACCACAAAGACCCCAACATACAGCACATCTCGCGTTGTCAACACCACTTCGCCCTGGCGATAGGGATGCTTGTAGGAGGCATTCTTGTAGAGCGCCATCTTGGTGGTGAAGCTGCCTTCTTGGGTTGGAACTGTCAGGTTAATGACACTAAGAGGGAAAAAATCATGAGGCAGGGAACCCCAAACAATTATATTTATTAAGTTACCTACCATTACCTAGCTGAAAATACAGAGAGAAGGCAAAGCAGATAGTAGTCAAGTCTAAGGCTGCACTGTCCAAAATGGTACCCATTAGCCACATGTGGCAATTAAAATTATATTAAGTCAAAATGCAATTCCTCAGCAACCCCAGCCACACTTCCAGGGCCAATAGCCACATATAGATATTGCATTGGAGAGTACAGATGTAGAACATTTCCATCATTATAGAAAGTTTTGTTGAATAGGGCTAGTCTAAGGCAGAAAGTAAGATGCAGATGTTTACCTATGAATTATTTTCCCCTAGTGCTTCAAAGACAAAAGCTAGCAATTTTGATTATGCTAACCTTAACTGTCAGCAAACAGACAAGCAATGTTCACAGCCCGCCAACTCTTTACCTTAGCATGGGCTTCACAACAGAGTCTAAGGAGATCTTGATATCCAGCTCGTAAGCACATGAAAACTCCACGTTGATTGTCCTGTCCCTGGTGATGATGTTGCCAGTGTTGTTGGCACTTTCTATCCAGATTGTGTTCTTATACATGATATGAGTGCCATTAGACTGCAGAGCAAAGGGAGGTCAGAGAGCATTAAACCTGGGAGTGAGGGTGTGGCTTGCATTTCAAATCCATGCTCTGAAAGTGGAGAAATGGCTTCATTTCATACACACCCCGGAGGCCAGTATAAATCAGTATGGAGCTACCCCAGCGTTTACTAAAAAAGTATTACAATCGATGTCAACAGCATCCTTCAGTCTGACAACCTCGGACGCCCACAGAGGGTGATGTCATGAATTCTAACTACAAACAGCCCCAGTCTCTCTGGGAGTCCGAGCAGGGGCAGCATGAAATGCTGCCATCAGGAGGTAATATAAGTCGTCTTTTTCAACTCTTAATTGGAAATCTCTCCTCTGCCAAGTCTTTACCAGGCATGCTCCCAGTACCAAACTGAACAAACGTGGCTTCACTGTACTCCTTTTCTCCCTGATCAAAGTGTTGATAAAAAGTTATCAAAAAGCCAAAACAACAACAAACATAGACACCAACAGCAGGAGGAAGAGGAGAGGCTTTGCTAGGCTGAGAACTGGATAATCTGACACCAAAAGGTGAGGCCCTGCTGCATTTCTCTTAAACGGAGTCTGGGACATGCTCATCCCTGAAATGCTAAACCCGCTGTGTTTACCTATAACAACCACCGCAGGGTAAGAGAGGGGACAACATTTTGTCAACACCCAGGACAAAGGATGACAGCAGGCAGAGCAAACCAGGGAAAGAAGCCTGTCACCTCTTGTGCTCTTCCAGCCGTCAGTCCCTGAGCACTAAGTACTCACTGTCCCTATGTCTTTCATTTCCTACATGTCTTCTGCTGTTTTCCAAGGAGGATACTTCTAATAGGACCACCCTGAAGTTGGTTTTAAGGACAATCAATGTGCAAACACCTGGACAGTTAGAACCTCTGCCAGGTGCTCCTTCTGGTCCCAGTGTCTCACCTGTACAATGTTTCCACAATTCCCTTTGGTGTTGTTGATCTGAAAGGAGATAAAGTCCTCCCCTTCGATGCCAGTGCACTGTCTGTCATTGATCCTCACACCCTCTCTCTCAAAGCCAAGCTGGAAGAGTTTGCACTTAGATATGGACACTTCCATCTGGGACGCCTTGCAGGTCACCTCTGCGTCAATGATGTCATGTGAGTCTGTGGGAACAGTTATTACGAAAGTCAAGTGAGTGGGGGTTGGCCTTGCTGCAGAGGTCGGGGTGAGGCATCCATTGCAGTTTCCTTTGGAAAAGGCTGATAATCTGCACAATGGCTGTGGCATTTCCAACTCAGCTTTGCTCAAATCAAATGAGTACATGAATGCATTCAAAGCAATAACCGGTACACTGTAGAGCCTTTTTTAAAAGAAGAAAATACTAATGAAATGTCTTTTCTTTGTACACCCAGAGCTTCCCCCCACTTTGGTGGTAGCTGCTTTTCCATAAGCTTTGCACTGCATCTGGCTCTCTGGAGCTTGGCTAAGGAAACTGGCCCAAGTGAGAGCAGCACTGGCCAGGCCACCCGAGGCCCCAGCTTAATCCCTGGTGAGCACTAGGAGCTTGTCTTTGACCCAGTGATGCACCAATTGACATTCTCTGTGAGTACATAAGCACATGTAGAGAATAGAGAAACATCTTATCTGCTCAGATGAAGCACTGAACAGCACATGCTGTCCCCTCTCTGGAGCCTGAGTCCATTTGGCTTTCGCAGTCTCACGTTAATTTAGCAGGTGCCTTCCAGTTCCTTGGTTCAGGCGGGGGTGGGGAGCTGGGAGGCAAGGCAGCTGCCTTCCCGAGACATCCGGGGTGTGCTCTGACTGCAGGACTGTAGTCAGGGCAGGACTTGGAGTCCACATGGTTAGTCTGCTTCACACATTTCAGTTGTTTCTTTGGGACCCACCTAAACCTGGGGCCAGGTAAAGCTGCTGTAAAGCGTGTTACAGCCCCTGGCACTCTTGCCCTGATCCTTTCAGGTTTTCGTCAAACGTCCTTACTTCCCTGTAAGTCCTGAAGAGCATTTTGGAGCTCTCTAATGTTGAACGTGGCCCGATGGAGTGGCTGATGCCACTACGCACACATTTTTGTTATGATGTACTGCACAGTGCTCTGAGGAAGTGAACACTAGCCCACTCTGAAGTGGCCAGGTGGCTTCCTTGTTCTGATTAAATAATGGGCAAAGCTTTGCTATTTTGGTTTCTAACCTACAGTGTGAGACATATGGGCTGCAGTCCTGGAGCTTTCCTACGTGGCTGCCAGGCCTCTCCCATTGGGCCTGTTTGGGTGGCAGGGGTGGGGTGGCAGGTGTCACTCACTGTTTCCATAGGGGGGCGGCTCGATGCAACCACACAGCTCTCCTCCATTGTCCAGCTCACAGGTTCGGTTGGGACAGTCTGCCCCCACACAGGGATCTTCAACCACTCCTGCTAAAAAGGAAAACAAACAGAAACACACACAACTTGATTTTCACACCAACACACAGTAGCATGTGGTTACACTCTGGATTTGCCACTTGAATGGAACTGGATGGTCAGAGAGCAGCCACCAATTAACATATAGGGCAACCTTCCAGAAAATACTGACAACAGCTAGAAACTGGGCCCCTGCTATGGGCCCGACACTGTGCTTAATGCTTTAGTTGCATTGTCTCCTCCAACCCTCACAGATGCTCTGTGAGCTAAGAATTGTAATCCCATTTCACAGCTGAAATTTGCCCCAGGTTATGCCCAGGTGGAGCTAAGTGGTAAATGGGATGCACAGGTAACCTCAACTGCCAACATACACCAGGATCGAATCTTCCTGAGTCATTTATTTCTATATTCCCAACACCCAGTCACCCCATAGCAGGTGCTTAACAAATATCTTTCAAGAAAGACAATTTTAGGGCCAGTAAGTTCCCTTAAACCAAGATTTCTTAGTCTTTTTGATTCATGGTCCACCTTTCCCATAAGCTTCTATTTAATTGTATAAAAACAGATAAACCAAAAACTTACACACAACTCACAAGCATTGACTCAGGTTAATGGTACTGTTTTGCCAAGAGGGTAAAACTATAAGTAAAATATAAATGTATGTGAACTGTCACCATTATCACATGAACATTTCTGCAGCAGAGGGGTCCACAGGCCACCCTCAAGTTCACTAATGACTTAGTCTGAAATCACTAATTCAGATACTTTCCTTTGAGACACTTCTTTAAAGAATCTCTCTCCCTACCCAGATGTAATACTTCTTCTGTTCATCCTGGTACATGACAGTGAGAGCTAAAGAAACAGCTGTCCAGCCCGGCTGGTGTGGCTCAGTGGGTGAGCACGGACCTCTGAGGCCAGAGGATATGGTTTGATTCATGGTCAGAGCACATGCCCAGGTTTCAGGCTCGATCCCCAGTGGGGGCGTGCAGGAGGCAGACAAGCAATGATTCATCGTTGATGTTTCTATCTCTTTCCCTCTCCCTTCCTCTCTCTGAAATCAATAAAGACATATTTAAAAATGAAAGAGAAACAACAACTGTCCATCCCAGTGTGAGTGTAACAATGACAATGAAACAGAGATGGAGCCGTCCCAGAGCTGCAGACACCTCTCCTGGTGCAGCTGCTCCCTGAGAAGTCCCTAACTGTAACCGGTGGGGTACAGTGGCGGCCTCACATCGCCTTGTCTGAATCCTGGAGACTGAAGGAAAGCCTCAGCATCATTTAAAAGGCCTGTTCACTGGCCCAGTATGCTCAGTCCCTCACACAATGCCAAGCACACAGCAGCCCTCAGTAGGTGTTACAGTTAATGAACACAACACGAACACAGCCCAGAGCATAAGAGGAAGAAGGTGCTGAGGCTACAGCCACAGGAAGAAAAAACCTGCCCTAAAATGTGGAGGCCCATCTGCCAAGTGGCAAATAAGATATGCCCTATTCAGAGGAGCTTCTGAGGTTAAAAGCAAAAACCAATGTTTTCTTAAAACTTCCAAACAATTTTAAAAGTTTAAAACAGTTAATTTTAAAATTAAAGTATTGCTTGTTAACACAACATATTAAAGTTATCGAACAAAGCATTTCTGTTCATCTCCAAAAGAGACTAGTAATTTTAAGAAATTCTGAAATCACTGAATGCATATTTTAATCCGCTACTTTGTTTCTGGTTTGGAACAAACTGTATTCCAATACTTGGTCAGGTTAAATCTTCAGGTTTCCCAAGGAGCATGCGCAGCCTTGGAGTGGGCCAGTTTTCACGGTGGCACCTGTGTGCGCATCGGGTTGGTGGTACGTGTTAGGGGACATGCACACATTCTGTTGGACACCATATCATACAACATTGGTGGGACAGAGTGACCACTTATGTATTTAGACACACATATATGTCTGTGGCAAATTTCTATATGTTTATATAATACAGATTTGTTCCATGTATATGATTAACATGGTAAGAAAATAAAGAGAATAATGGATATACATCAAATAATGTTTAGTACAGAAAAAATATAAGAATCCATAGGTCTTTATCACTAATATATACATAAAATCCCTTTATAATTCTAACCTCAGCTTCCTTTCACCCAGGCAGGTTCAGCCAGTTCAATTCCAACTCAACTTGCCACATACACTCCCTTTCTGGTGTGGGCTCTGACCCGCATCAAAGGAGCTGGTGATCAAGTGGGTGCCCCAGACTCTGTCCCTCTACCTCATAAGTCACTAAACAGGTACTCACTCAACCCAGAGAGCCTCATCTTCCCAAGGTGATGTTCCAAATTCTACAACTGGACAGGAGCTACAGGTGAGGGAGGCTCTGCTGGCAGCTCACCATCTTAATATTCCAACCCCGGAAGCAGCTCTATGGCGACCAGCCAGCCAAATGAGACAAAGCAATGCAACTGGCAAAGCTATTCTTTTTAAAAAAATATATCTTTATTGATTTCAGAGAGAGGAAAGGAGAGGGAGAGAGATAGAAACATCAATGATGAGAGAGTCAGTGATCAGCTGCTTCCTGCATGCCCCTAACTGGGGATCGAGCCCGCAACCCAGGCATGCGCCCTGACCGGGAATCAAACCCCGATCACCTCGATCCCAGGTCGACATTCAACCACTGAACCACGCCCAGCCGGGCAAAAAAGCTGTTATTTTAACTTAGAAAATAATCTGCAGAAATAAAATAATTCTCTTACAGCAATTCTCCTTCTCAATCCACTCAGTGCTGAGGATCCCAAAGGAACGGCAGGACTCTCCGTAGGCGGCCAGGGAGCCGCACAGCTGGAACTTCTTGTGGTTATAGCAGCCGTCCAGGTAACAGGACTCATAGAAGGGCAGGGGGTCAAGCAGCCCGTAGCAGGGCTGGAAGAAGCCCTTCATGTCCGTGAGCTTCAGGCAGTAGCCGTCGCCCTGCATCTTCTGGATGTGAACATTATCACACAGGGCCGCGTACTGGGAGAACTGCAGCTCGTTGCAGCTGGGGGCAAGAAGTCGGGTCAGACCAGGTGACGCAAAGACAGCCATCTGAGATCGCCCGTGAAAGGGAAGGCTATGTCTGTTACCTCTTTTGCTAACCAAGAAGTCAATGCACTACACTGACTCCAACACTAATTGGCTATGAGACCTTGGAAAAGTTAGGTAATTTCAATTGTTAATATCACTGTGAAAAGTGAGCATAAAATAAAATAATGAATTGGTAGCCAAGTGTCAGACAAAAGGTAAATATTGACATAACAATTATTAACCTTTGATATAATTGACTGATATAATTGATACAATAACCATAAACAAGTATTGATATAACAAATAACAATAACTACTATAATAGTAATGGCAGTGGGTAGAATTAAAGATTTGGAAGAGAGTACAGAAGCTTCTAAACCAGTTCCAGTTTAGCTATTAGAGAGCAGGAGCAAAGCCTTCACAAGAAGACTGATGTCAGGCTGAAAGCATTTATAAAAGAAGGAAGGCAAAGGAAGCTCAAACAGAGTCATAATTCCTCAGGAGGAGCTGAACCTTGCTCATCTTTGGAAGCCTCGGAATAGCTTAAATGTCCAAAGCTGTCAGTTTCTAACTGTGAGCTGAAAAAGTGATATTTTAGAGAGAGCATGAAATTAGGAATTCTGGAATCTGACCCGGCTCTTATAGGGCGTCCTCATGTAAATCGTTCTGCTCTGGTCTCCATTTCAGCCAGAAAAGAAAGAGACTGGACAAGATATTGCCCAAGGTTCTTTCCAGCTCTGAACCCCGTAATTAAAAGGATTGTCTATTTCAGTTTACCTGCAGAAGGGTCAAAAAGGGTTTGAAGCTTCATTTCCACATCTGGATATTTAGCTGATGTTTGGCACGTTAAAGCACAAGGGGGTCGAGCCATTGTACAGACAAAATAATGTTGGGTAAGAGAAGAGTATCTGTAGATCCGGAAAGGTGGGACTATAATTTAGCAGCCCAGAAGGGTCCTAAATTAAACACATATGAAATAACTTTTTATAGCTCATTCTATCTAAGTTGGACAGTTAGGGCCTGACAATAACCTTGATGACTTCTATATTTAAAAAGGATTTTTTTTACTCCCACCAACTTCTACCTGCACAACCACAACCAAGCCTAGTAAAAGTCACAAACACACAATGGGACCCAGCCCTGGGGGGCAAGGGGTAGCCCTTTTTCTCCTGAGTCAGCTCTGAATCCCACCCCAACAGGGACTCAGGGCCCAGCTGGGCAGCTGGGGAAGGCTTCAGAATTTGAAGCCTGTGCAGACTCGGCTGTTTAGCTGAGGGCTGAATGGCATGAAAATTTAGAGTTATACCACCTAAGCCCAGTTTCTTCCTCTACCATTCAAGAAATTACTGAGGCCTCTGATATGTCTCTGTATCATGAAAACTCCATAGACTTTTGGCTCAGCTCTTTGCAGGAGAGGAAAATAATGTTATGGAAAATGCATTTTTTATGAACACCACCCACGGAAGTGGGAGGATTTGGGCCATGAGCCTAGTGGCTAAAATTCTCACCTCTTTTGCATGCCGTTGGTTTTCCAGCTCTGGGCCAGCACCACACTGCTCACCACTGGCTTTCCCCGCAAGGTCACATAGTCATCAGTTAAGTCTCCATTGAAGTTGCCACAGAGGCCACACACTTTGTTCTGCAGCCTCTCACTGATGCTGATTTTTATGACATTGAAGCCATTGTAGTATATCTGGATGTCAGGGCTGGTGTCAATCACCAGGAACCCCTCACTGCTGTAGATTTTGGTTGCCAACCCAGTTATAAATGGGACATTCACTTGTGTGCCATTCACCTATTGAAGAAAGTAAAAGTAGATGACCCTTAGAGCAGAGGTTGGCAAATGTTTACTGTAAAGGGCCAGAGTTAATATTTTATGATCTCTATTGCTACTCAATTCTAACCTCTTGGCAGGAAAGCAGCCCATAGACAAAATGTCACTGAGGCTGTGTTCCAATAAAGTTTTATTTACAAAAACAGGAAGCAAGTAAATTTGGCTAAATCCTGTAGTTTGCTGACCCCTGCTGCAGAGTTCAAGGACACTCACTCATCTTACTGTTCCCCCTAAGGAAGCAAAATATGAAGGCAGAGAGGTAAGAAAACATTAGAAAAATATGACCCACAGCAAATGGCTGGGTTTTTGTATAAAACTTTCCCAAGCATAAACCAATTACTGAAAATGAAATCAATCCTGTACTGAGGAGTGTCTAACATGGTTAAAATGAATCTGAGGATTCCTGCTATCTTTATTGTTTTCTTGCTGTTAATGCTCCAGCAGGAGGTCCACACCAGAGAGCTGAGAGGCACAGTGCTTTCTGCATTCATTTTCCTGCTTTCTAACAGTTTCTTCTTAGTCCCTAGGACAGGACATACCATGCTTTTCTTATACTTACAAAATACTTTTTTTCCACCTGCAGGTTATTAGTAAATTTTATTTCTTAAAAAATCAGAAGCCTTTTAAAAAATATGATTCTTTACTATTTTGTTACCTCGGGGTATTTTATTCCACAACAAGGTCAGTTTTGCTGTTAGGTGGTCACTTTCCCTTTCTAGCTCCTGGATTCTGAACCAATGCAGTTGTGTCCATGTGGGCCAATTTGCAAAAGGAATTGGGATGTCAAAAAACAGTAGAAGCTTTCACTGCAGTTAAAAGCCAATATAATTCAAACTCTTCCTTTTAAGCTTGTAAAATACAGCCAGTCTTTTGCCTAACTCTGGATACCAAGCTATTTGATGATTGTTAAAATAAAGATACGCTCAATTACGTAAGCTAATGATGGGAAGCAGATATACACAAAAACACTCAATTCCTCCACAAAATGTTCACGCATATGTCCTGGTCTATCTGTCCCTCCCTAGCTGTAATCAGAGCGCTGAGGTCTGACTCCATCCTTCAGGTCTCCCTGCGGCGAGCGGCCTGGTTTAACCGAGAGGCTGGGAGTCGCTGCCAGCAGCTCATCAGCACAGAGTCCCTTCTCCTGGGGAAGAGGTGCAGGAACCTGAGTCAGGGAGGCATGCTCCTTACGGGGGGGTGGGGAGGCCATCCATGTATTTATTTATACACATGTCTAAGATCCACAAGAAACCAGGCAGCTGTCCTAGGGAAGAGTTGACCCGTGAGAAATTCAGCACATCAGCCTGTGCTTTCCTGCAGGTGGCATGCCGTCATGGGCCCTCTAGCAGCAGGGCAGCCTCCTTCAGGTTTTTATTCAGATACCTGTGTTTTCAGGCAACTGCTTGCCTTCCCTCAGCTTCTGGAAAAGGTGGCAGAGATGAAAGAGCATGTCTTGGTGCAGGTGGGCAGCGCCAAGAATAATTTTAAAGGCTCATAAAACCAAGTGAGATGCTGTCGGAAACCGATGGAGAGCGAGGCCCGGCGGGGCCCGTCTCGCCCTGCGGGACCTCTGCACTCTACTCCTGCATCTGGTTCCCTGTGCGTGGCGCACGGGAGGCCACGACCCACGACCCCGCCCGGTCCTCGGGGCAGCCGCCCGCCCGCCGTCACCTTGACAGTGTTGCGGTCGCTGATGAGGATCTGCTCCTCGTTGATGTAGAAGTAGACGGGCGAGATGACGGTGAGGTTGGGCGCCGACCACTTGTCGAAGTTGATGATGAGCTGGAAGGAGATGTCGGGCAGCTTCTGGCAGATGGTGGAGAGCACGAAGGCGCAGTTGGCGGGGAAGCGCAGGAAGGCGCCGTCGAAGGTGCGGAAGACGCCGCCGCCGGCCGCCAGGCAGTAGGAGGTGCGCGTGCTGAAGCAGCCCCGCACGCCGTGGCGCAGCGCGCACTCCTCGCCCGACTTGCACTGGCGCGGGTCGCACTGGATCAGGTTGCGGCGGAAGCAGCGGCAGCGCCGCGTGCAGTCGCTGTTCCAGAAGAGCTGCTTGGGCTGCAAGAGAGGCGGCGCTGTTCCTCCACCGCGCCCCCGAGCGGCGGGACGGCGCCAGACGCGCCCGTCCCGCTCCCGGCAGCGGCCGCACCACGGCGGCCGAGTCCTCACCGGTTTCAGTCGAGAATGTGGGAACCGTTACGGCCGGACTGGGGAACTACTCACAGCCAGCCCGAATGCGCAGCTGTAAGAGGAACTGGGCGAAGAGCACGTATATTTGGGAAACATTATTCTAACAAGTACCAGTTCCATTTTAAGGATGCCGTTTAAATTCACCCAAGCATAATAAACTGGCCCTTCAGACCCTAAATATGTCAAAAGAAAGTGCTAACCAAACCTTATGATGAACCATTTTAACATTTCACAATGCTCAACACTCCAAACTTTTTTCTTGTATCTAGGTTACTTCTAATTTATTTCTGTTGCAAGCACCTCGTGTCTATGTGACTGAAGTGAGAGATCTAAGAAACACTGATGTTCCATGAAAGGGAAGCTTTGGGATAATGCCAACTGCATTTCAATCCAGCCTTGGCATGATATATGTGCCACCTTGAGGAGCACTACTAACCTCCCACACTCTCAGTTTGCTATCTCTAAATTGAAGATAATGTCTTGCAGGGCACTTCCTGATTCCAGTCCAGATGGCAGAATAGATACATGCTGTGCTCACCATTTCTCATCAAAATTACGTCTAAGTTATAGAACAACCGTCTTTGAGAACCACCTTAAGACTAGCTGAACAGATGTCCTATAACTAAGAATATAAAGAAGAGCCATGTTGAGACTGGAAGGAGGGGTGGAGACATGAAATTGACTGGTCCCATACTGTGTGACGGTTAAGAATCAGCAGGTATATCTTGGTTGTGGAAGTCTCCCCTGAGGAGTGAGGGGTTCCACCCCTACACTGGGTTCTTCAGCCCAGAGCACCAGTGCCAGGAAGAGGAGTCCCCACAACGTCTGACTATGAAAATCAGCTAAGACTCCATCCTGCCTTCCTCTTAAAGGGCCCAAGCAGAGCACAGATTCACTTGCTCAAGAAAACACATGCTAAGCTCTAGCAAAGGGACAAAAGCTCAAAAAGCATGTGGGACATATGGGGAGGAACTGAACTGTCCTACTTCAGGGAAAGGGCTGAAGGGGCAACTCTCTCTGGGGCTAAAGTGCCTGCTGTGCCAGGCACTCACCATTTGGGGGGAGGACTCACCATTGTTCCTATGTTGAGTCCTACCCCCAAATGAATGGCAGGTACCAAATCTGAGTCTCCATTAACCTGGCTAACACTGCTAGCTCATCACACCCCAGTCATTCTCTGAGACCCCACCCCATAGCAAGAAGGCCCCAGAACCAACATACCCAGTGGCCAATTTCAGACCACATTAGAGCAGCACCCAAGTAGCTCAACAAATACACACCCAAAGTGTGGGACTTAACAGGAACCAGAATCCCACTAAGGTGAATCCCACACAACAGCTTGTCTGCTCTTGTCACAGCCAGTCCTCACAGCAACTCAGCCATAGAGTCAATCCCACCCAATGACAGGCTAACAGCAATCAAGGGTCAACTAACAGGAGGGCACACACAACCCACACAAGGGACACCATGGAACACCCAGGTCAGGTGACTATGGACTTGCACCATTAGGCCACATGAGAAACCTATTACATAAAAACATTCTGCCAAGACTGGGAGATGAAGCAGATTTACCAGATTTGTAGAAACAAACACAGGGAGGTAGCCAAAATAAGGAGACAAAGAAAATGTCCCAAGTGAAAGAACAGAACAAAACTCACAGCCTACCAGGTACAGAGTTCAAAACAATGGTTATGATGCTCAATGAACTTAAGAAAAGAATAAATGAACTCAGTGAAACTAATACAAGTAAATAGAAACCGTAGAAAAGAAATGTCAGAAATGAAGAATAACAGAAATTAAGAATCCATTAGATGGAATCAACAGTAGATTAGATGAAGTGGAGGATCAAACCAGCAATCTGAAAGACAAGCAAGCAAAAAACAATCAGTATTACAGCAATTTGAAAAAAGAATTTTTAAAAAGTGAGGACAGTTTAAGGGACCTCTAAGATAATATCTGCATCATTGGGGCACCATAAAAGCCCAGGAAGTGCAGTGAGTCCGAAATAAGATGAACCCAAAGGGACCCACACCAGGAAACATATAATTAAAATACCAAAGGTTAAAGACAAAGAGAGAATTTTAAGAGCAGAAAGAGAAAAGCAGTTAGTTACCTACAAAGGAGCTCCTATAAGACTGTCAGCTGATTTCTCAACAAAAACATTGCAGGCCAGAAGAGATTCGCACAAAACAGTCAATGTGATGAAAAGCAGGACCTACAACCAAGATTACTCTACCCAACAAGGCTATGACTTAGAATTGATAGAGAAATAAGAGTTTCCCAGACCAGAAAAAGCTAAAGGATTTCATCATCACCAAACTAGTATTACAATAAATGTTAAGAAGAAGAAGAAAAAGAGATAGAAAATATGAATACGAAAATATTCCAAAGGAAAAACCTCTCACTTACAATGGCAAACACATAATAAAAGCAGTGAATCAAACAATTATAAAGCTAGTACAGAGGTTAAAAAGCAAAACTAAGAAGATCATGTGTAATTACAACAGTAAATTAAAAGATACACACAAAAAGAATAATAACTACAAAAATATAAACATGGAGGGAGTGAGTAAAAAGGGTAATAATTTCAGAATGTCTTCAAATGTAAGCAAACATTATGTTAAAATAGATGGCTAAAAACATAGCTTGGCATATATGAAGCAGAGATAACCACAAATCAAAAATCTGCAAGAGATATACAAGAACTAAAAAGAAAATAATCCAAATACAACACCACAGAAAGTCATCAACATACAAAAGAAGAGCACAAAAGAATAAGAAAGAAACAGAGAAGAACAACAAAAAATCAGAAAACAATGACTAAAATGGCAATAACTACAAGCAATCGATAATTATTTTAAATGAAAATGAACTAGAAGCAGATCTCTGGATACATAGCTTGGTCCTTTTCACATGCACCTAGGTCCAGCAGAGGTTACACAAGTTGTGGATGGTTGATAGCTCCAAACAAGTTGTCCAGGGCCAGTCACAGACAGCATCTGAAATTGGCCTACACCAGAGTCCCTCCACATAGGCCCAGAACCAATACACCCAGCTTCAGACAATAGCAGAGTAGGATCCAATAAGCTTCACAAGCAGCATATCCACAGGGAGATATCAATAGGCACCATCCCTACTGAGGCGAATTCTACTCCATGTGGTCAGCACCTACACAGCAGCTTGTATGCTGTGTTGGAGGTTGAGCCTCACTGTCAACCAGCCTGAGGGTCGATCCCACACACAAATGGGCCAACAGCAATCAAGACTCAATTACAACAGGAGGACCCACATAACACACAAGGGATATTAGAGCGCCCAGCTCAGGTCATCAGGGAGACTGCACCACTGGGTCCTACCACCTACTACATAAAGCCACCCTGCCAAGACTAGGAGTCATAGCAGAACTACCTAATACATAGAAACAAAATCAGAAGATATCTTGAAACAAATTAAAATGAAAAAACAATGATTCAAAATCTGTGGGACACAAGGAAAGCAGTCCTAAGAGGGAAATTCATAGCATTATACACCTATCTCAAGAAACATGGACAAGCTCAAATAAACCATGTAACTTTTACACTTAAGGGAACTTGAAGAACAACAAAGTCTAGAGTGAGTAGAAGGAAGGAAATAATAAAGATCAGAGTAGAAATAAATGAATTAGAATCTAAAAAACCAATACAAAAGGTCAACGAAACCAAGAGCTGGTTCTTTGAAAAGATAAACAAGATTGACAAATCTTTAACCAGACTCATCAAGGGGGAAAAAAGAGATGAACCAAATAAATAAAATCAGAAATGAAAGAGGAAAAATAAAAACTGACACCAAAGAAATGGAAAGGATTGTAAGAAAATATTATGAACCACTATATGCCAACAAATCAGAAAATCAGGGCCAAATGGACAAATTCCGTTTTGAAACATACAACCTTCTAAAACTAAATCAGGAATAATCATAGAATTTGAAGAGACAGGTTACAACTAGTGAAATGAAGCAGTAATTAAAAAAAACTCACAACAAACAAAAGCCCTGGACCAGATGATTTTACAGGTGAATTTTACCAAATATTCAAAGAAGAGTTAAAACCTATCCTTCTCAAACTATTCAAAAAAATTCAAGATAGACAAGACTCCAAAGTTCATTTTATGAGGCCAGCATTATCCTAATTCTAAAACCAGATAAAACACAACAAAGAAAGAATGTATAGGCAGGCCAATATCTCTGATTAACAAACATAGATGCTAAAATCCTTGACAAAATATTAGCAAACTGAATCCAGCAATACATTAAAAAGATCAGCCCAGATGGAGTAGCTCAGTGGTTGAGCATCGACCCATGAACCAGAAGGTCACAATTCGATTCCAGGTCAGGGCATGTGACCGAGTTGTAGCTTGATCCCCATTAGGGGACATGCTGGAGGCAGCTGATGAATGATTCTCTCTCAACATTGATGTTTTTAACTCTCTCTCCCTCTCCCTTCCTCTGAAATCAGTAAAAAACATATTTTAAAAAATCAGCTCTAGCCAGGTAGCTCAGTTGGTTAGAGCATCACCCTGATACTCCAAGGTTGTGCATTTGATCCCCAGTGAGGGCACATACAAGAATCAACCAATGAATACATAAATAAGTGGAACAACAAATCAACCTCTCTCCCTCCCCCTGCTCCAATCAATCAATCAATCAATCGATCAATCAATTTTTTAAAAAAGATCATACACCATGATCAAGTGGGGTTTTATCAGGGGATGCAAGGTTGGTAAAATATCTGCAGATCAATTAATCTGATACACCACATAAACAAAATGAAGGCTACAAACCACATGATCATGTCAACAGATGCAGGAAAACATTTGATAAAAAGAGCACCCATTTACGATAAAAACTCTCAGCAAAGTGGGAATAGAGGGAACATACCTCAATGTATTAACGACCATGTATGACAAGCCCACAGCCAGCTTCAAACTCAATGGGCAAAAACTACAAATGTTCCACTTATGATTGGGAACAAGACAGGGATGTCTGCTTTCACCACTCTTAGCCAACATAGTAGTGGAAGTCTGAGCCACAGCAATCAGAAAGAAGAAATAAAAGGCATTCTAATTGGAAATGAAGAAGTAAAACTGTCATTAGTCGGAGATGACATCATACTGTACATATAGAACCCTAAAGATTCCTCCAAAAACTACTAGAATTGGTAAATGAATTCAGTAAAGTAGCAGGATACAAAATAAACATCTAGGAATCAGCTGCAATTTTATACACCAATAATGAACTATCAGAAATGGATACCAAAAAACAATCCCATTCACAATTGCTGCAAAATTTAAAAAAATACTTAGGAGTAAATTTAACCAATGATTTTAAAGACTTGTGCTCAGAAAAATATAAGACACTAAAGAAAGAAACTGAAGAAGATACAAATCAGTGGAAGCATATACCATGTTCATGGATATGAATAATTAACATCATTAAAATATCCACACTACCCAAAGCAATCTACAGGTTCGATGCAATTCCTATCAAGATATCAATGGCGTATTTCACAGAAGTAGAGAAAATATTTCAAAAATTTATATGGAACCACAAAAGAACCCAAATAGAGACAGCGATCTTGAGACTGAAGAACAAAGTTGAAGGAATCATGCTGCCCAATGTCAAACTACACTACAAGGACATAGTAATCAAAACAGCATGGTACTGTCATAAAAACAGACAAATTGATTTATGGAAAAGAACAGAGATCCCAGAAATAAATCCACAGCTTTATAGTCAATTAATATTTGACAAATGAGGCAAAATCATACAATGGGTAAAGATAGTCTATTCAATAACAGGTGCTGGGAAAATTGGACAGATAAAAAAAGAAATTAGACCACCTTCTTACACCACACAAAAGAATACACTCAAAACGGATTAAAGGCTTAAATGTCTGACTCAAAACTATAAAAATCCTAAAAGAAAACAGGCAGTAAAATCTCAGACACTTCTAATAGCAATATTTTATTTCTGATATATCTCCGTGGACAAGGGAAACAAAAGAAAAAATTAAAAAATGGGACTACATCAAACCAAAAAGTTTTTTGCATAGCCTGGCTGTCATGGCTCAGCAGTTGAACATCCACCTATGATCCAGGAGATCGAGTTTTGATTCCCAGTCAGGGCACATGCCCAGGTTGCAGGCTTGAGCCCCAGTACGGGGTGTGCAGGAGGCAGCCGATCAATGACTCTCTCATCATTGATCTTTCTCTCTCTCTCTCCCTCTCCCTTCCTTTCCCTGAAATAAAGATTTTTTTTTAAAGTTTTTTGCACAGCAAAGGAAACTGTCAACAAAATGAAAAGACAACCACTGAATGGCAGAACATATTCACCAACACATCTGATAAGGGGTTAATATCCAAAATTTATAAAGAACTTATAAAACTCAACCAAAAAAAAAAAAACAACCAACCACAATCCGAATAAAAAATGGGCAAGAGACCTGAAGAGTCACTTCTCCAAATGGGACACACAGATGGCCAAGAGACATATGAAAAGATGCTTAGTGTCACTAATCATAAGAGAAATGGAAATTAAAACCACAATGAAATATCACCTCACACCTGTCAGAATGGCTAAATCAATAAATCAACAGAAAAGTGCTTGTGAGGGTGTGGAGAAAAAAGAACCCTTGCACACTGCTGGTGGGAATGCAGACTGGTGCAGCCACTGTGGAAAGCAGTAGGAGTTACCTCAAAAAATTAGAAATCTGCCTAGCCAGTGTGGCTCAGTGGGTTAGAGCATTATCCAGTGCACGGGAAGGTTGCAGGTTTGAAGGTTGCAGATCAGGGCACCAACAGGGCTGTAGGTTCAATCCCAGGACCTGGTCATGGTATGTGTGGGTGGCAACCAGTTGATGTTTCTTTTTCACATCAATGTTTCTCTTTCTCTCTCTCTCTCCCTTCTCCCCTCCCCCCCCCCTTCCTTTCACTCTTTTCAAAACCAGTGGATAAAATATACTTGGGCAAGGATAAAATAAAATTAAAAGTGGAGCCGCCTTACGACACAGCAACTCCACTTCTGGGAATTTATCCAGAGAATCCCGAAACACTATTCAAAAGGATACGTGCCCCCCGTGTTCACTGCTGTGTTATTACAGTAGCCAACATTTGGAAGCAGCCCAGTGCCCATCAGTAGATGAGTGGATAAAACGACTGTGCTACATCTACACCATGGAACACTACTCAGCCATAAAAAGAAGGAAATTGTATCTTTTGTTGCAGCCTGGATGGACCTGGAGAGCATTATAAGTGAACATAAGTGAAATGAGCCAGTCAGAGGAAGACAAGTACCATATGACCTCACTCATATGTGGAATCTAACTATGTGGAAACTGAACTAACAAGCAAAATAGAGACAAACTCACAGATAGAGAGCAGGCAGGCAGCTCTGTTGCAGGGGTTGTTTGGGGGTGGAGGGGTTGAGCAAAGAAAAAAGAGAGAAAGAACTCATGGACATGGACAACAGTGTGGTGATAGCTGGGGTAAGGGGGCGGTTGGAGGCAGTAGAGGGTATAGGGGGATAAGTGGTGATGGAAAAATAAAATAAAGAGAAAAAAAATAAAAGGAATTCCCTTCAAAATTAAAAAAAACAGAAAGTGAGCTAAACTAAATGCTCCAATCAAAAATAACAAATGGCTGAACTGATAACAATACAGGACCCAAATATATGCTATCTACATATACCTACCTAAGAATGAAAAGAGCAAACAACTTGAATGTAAAGAGATGAAAAAATATTTCATGCAAATGAAAACAAAACAAAAGCTGGGATAGCAATACTTGTATCAGACAAAATATACTTTACAAGGTGTAATAAGAGACAAAGAAAGACATTTCTTAATAATAAAGGATTAATAAAGCAAAAACATATAATTCTTCTAAACATTTACACACCCAGTGTAGGTGTACCAAAATATATAAAGCAAATATTGATGGACATAAAGAGAGATTGACAGTAAGAGACTTTAACACCCTATTAACATCAATGGATAGATCATCCAGACAGAAAATTGACAAGGAAACAGAGGTCTTAACTGACACGTTAGACCAGATGGATTTAATTGGAATGTTTAGAACACTTCATCCCAAAGCAGCAGAATATACATTCTTTTTAAGTGCACATGAAATATTTTCCAGAAAAGACCACGTTAGGACACATAAATAAATTTAAGAAGATTGAAATCATATAAAGCATCTTCTCTAACCATAGTTATGTGAAATTAGAAATCAGTTAAAAGAAAAAACTGATAAACACACACAACTCATGGAGGCTAAATAACATGTTACTAAACTATGAATGGGTTAACAATGAGATCAGGGAAGAAATCAAAAGATACCTTGAGTCAAATTGAAATGGAAACACAACTACTCAAAATTTATGGGACACTGTGAAAGCAGTCTTAAGAGGGAAATTCAAGCATTACAGGCCTACCTGAAGAAACAAGAAAAATTTCAAATATAAAATCTAAATTTACACCAACAGGAAATAGAGAAAGAACAACAAACAAGGCCCAAAGTGAATTGAAGGAAAAAAGTATAAAGACCAGAGCGAAATTAAACAAAATGTAGTGTAAACAAACAATACAAAAGATCAATGAAACCAAGAGCTGATTATCAGAAAAGATAAATAAAACTGACAAACCTTTAACCAGACTTATGAAGAAAACAAGAGAAAGAATCCAAATAAATAAAATCAAATATGAAAGAGGTGAAGTAACACTGACACAACAGAAATACAAAGGATTGTAAGAAAATATTATGAAAAACTATATGCCAACAAATTAAACAATCTGGAAGAAACAAATAAATTCCTGGAAAACATACAATCTTCCAAAACTGAATAAAGAAGAAACAGAAAATCTGAACAACCCAAATACAACTAATGAAATCAAAGCAATAATAAAATAAATTAAAAACCTCCCAAGAAACAAAAGTCCTGGACCAGGTGGCTTCACAGGTGAATTTTACCAAACATTCAAAAAATAACTTATACCTATCTTTCTCAAACTATTCCAAAAAATTCAAGAGGAGGGAAAACACCCAAGAACATTTTACGTGGCCAGCAATATTTTAATTCCAAAACCAGATAAAGACACTATGAAGAAAGACAATTATAGGTCAATATCCCCGATGAACACAGATGCAAAAATCCTCAACAAAATATTAGCAAACCAAATTCAGCAGTACATTATAAAGAGCATAGGTGTGGGAAGATGGTGGCACTTTGACAAAAAGCAGAGAGCACTTGCTCACAGCCACAGACTCAATTTACTGCTAAAATACTGTGTGACCAACTTGGAAAAACCAGAGAAATATACCTGAGTGTACATATTTCGAGTAGGGAGCACTGAAGAAACATCATAGAGTCTGCTAAGAGAGTTTTGGGTATAGAAAGGGGGATTCCCCCTCCCCCTTGAAGCCTGTGCTGGCCTCTGAGGCCCTAGGGCTAGCAGCTGCAAAGCTCCCTCCCCTTGGGAGTGTGGACCTGGCCTCCAAAAGCTGGGATCTCAAACCCAGAGCAAAGGAGAAGGGAAGGAGAGCCCCATGTGGAGGGCAGAGGGACTCAGGGGAACAGTGTGCCTGCAAGGAGGGAAACAAAGCTTCTAATGGCGGTCATGACAGGCATCTTTCACACTGGGTACTGACCATAGGAAAGGCAGTTCAACAGCGTATGGCTCCCGAATAGAAAGGGGCCAGAGGGCTGCACTGAGCAGCCACATGCAGGGACCCTCTGGCTTCCTGTAAGGCACTGTGAAGAACCCCAGAGAGCATTTAATCTGTGTGGCAAGGGAAGGGGAAGAGAGCGCTTCCGCCACCAGAGATGGAATAGAGATGCCTGTGGGGTGGAGCAGGTCTCCAGCCACCTGAGCTCCCTGTGGGGAAAATCTGGGATTTCTGACCTTCCCTGAGGGGTGCATGGATAGCACACAAAGAGCTGCCCCAGCTTTACTGAGATCAGCTGTGCAGGGGAGCTGCATGGGAATGACTTTGTGACCTCTCTTACATGGTGCCTACGCATGGGGGAGGTGGGACCTTGCAGGGAGGATTCTCTGCTTGTGTGTTGCTTTGTGCATTTTTGAGTTGTTGACTGCTGAACAGGCGTCCACTTTCCTGGCTTGCACTGGGGAGACAGACCAGCAAAAGCTGGGATTTATGTCTACATTGTGTAGAGTTTGAAATTAGTGTGACCCATGCAATCAGCCAACCAGATCTTGGAAAGGAGGGGCAGAGCATGTCTACTTCTCCTGCAGGCTAGGAGCACCCCCCCCCAACAAGAAAGGGGCCAGTTCAGCTCACTGAGCCCCCACATATCTCCTGCAGGGCACAGTCCTGAGGGAGAAGGGAGAACAGCTCACAGGAGGACATTACAGTGGTACCTCGGTTTTCAAATACAATCTGTTTGGAAGATTGTACAAGTTCTGAAACGTTCAAAAACCGAGGGATCAACAGCTGACAGCTAGGCCTCAGGGTCTTATACTCAGTGGAAGCCACATGGCATGTTCAACTTCTGAGGCAGTTCGAAAACTGAAGCATTTACTTCCGGGTTTACAGTGTTCGTAAACTGAAATGTTTGTCCATGGAGACGTTCAAAAACCAAGGTACCACTGTACAAGAGTAAGTCTCTCTGGGACTAGAACTGGAGGAAAAGCTTAAAACCCCTGCTGGGGGATGGGGGGTAAAGTGCTCACTGGAATGTTTTTTAATCGAACCCACTGTGCCCAGGCCACTGAAACTGCCCATATAGAAAAGGCAACAGACTGAATTCAATCTGAACTGCAGCAGGCCATCTTGTGGGGAACTAGAATTGGAGGATAGGGTACAGACTGAGGAGCTGGCTTTGAAGCAGAGACTGACTTCCCCACAGTGAGTGCCTAACAGCAAAACCTCTCAGTAAGGGGAGCAATATCCCGAGCTACAGTAGCAGGCCTGCACCCTAAAAACTTTTCAGAAGACTCTGGAGTAAGACCAGACAACCACAAGAGGGAGGCAAAGTAGCTGACAAGAGGAGGTGGTCCTCAGAGACCCTCAGATCAACCAACTACCTAAGGACACCAGAGCCAAACCTGGATAGCTCCTGATGTTGGCTGATAAAAAAGTACCTCCTAGGAGACCTGAAATCAGCATACAAAACAGTGAGCTGCAGACAACATAAGCTTCCTGATGAAACTCACCTGATTGACTTTGTTTTTTTCCTCAAGAAAAAAAGAGAAAAGGGAAAAAAAATTTTCAAAAAATTAATTTTTAATATTAAAAAAAAATTGTTTTGCTTTGCCTTTTTTTTTCTTCTTTGTTTTGTTTTGACTTTTGTTCCATTATCAAGATTTTCATGATATTCTCTGCTTAATTGCTGGGACATTATCATTATAACCAATAAGTTTACTGCTTTTCTCTATCGTTTCCCCCCTATCTCTTATTTGACTCCCTCTGTGCCCTGGCTTTATCTCTCTCTCTCTTCTCATTCCATTGGCATAACTTTTTCCCCCCTTTTCTTTTTTCCTCTTCTGCCTGTCTTTTTGTTTGATTGTTAGTTTCTGTTTCTCTTTATTGTATTTTTGTTTTTTCATTTTCAACTATTTTCCCATTCCTACACTCTACTCTTAATTTTTTGCTTGCCCATCTTTGAGAATCTTTTCTCTGCCTATTTTATCTCCCAGTAGCTTCTCTATTTTTTACTTTTTATTTTAGTTTATTATTTTTGTTTTTTTCTTTTTCATTACTATTAGCAATAATATCCTTTTCTCGCTCTTTTTTCTTTTCTTTTTTTTTTTTTTTGCTTCAGTATTTGTGCTCTCACTTCATTCTCCCAATTCTACTTTCACTTGGGATGTTTTCATAGTGATTGTCAGGATATTTTGTAAGATACTGCTTGTTCCCTAGCAGTTTGGTTGTGTACTGTCTTGCCTTGCCAGCACCCATACAACAGCTCATATGATGTGGTTGGGGCTGAGACACAGTTAGCCAACCTGAGAGAGGACTCCTCCCAAGAATGGGTCAACAACAATCTAGACCAAATCACAATAAGAGAGCCCAAAGAACTCACAAAAGGGACATGCCTAGAGCAAATAGCTCAGAAGTATAAGAAAAACACACCACTGAACTCCACTGGAAATACACGACAAAATCCCACCCCACAAGACTGGGAAACAGCAAATATATTTAAATATACAGACACAAACACTAAGAGCCACCAAAATGGGAAGACAACCCCCAAACTAAAGAAAAGGAAAAATTGCCAGAAAAATACCTTGATGAGATGGAGTTGAGCAAGTTATCAGAAATAGAGTCCACAATAATGGTTATAAAGATGCTCAAGGAAATTAAAGAGAACAAAACACTTAATGGAAAGGTCCAGGAAATTAGTGAAAACATGAAAAAAGAGCTAGATATAATAAATAACAACCAGGGAGAAATGAAGAATACTGTATTTGATATCAATGTTACACTGGAAGGAATTAAAAGCATGCTCAACGAAGCAGAGGATAGAATAAGTGACTTAGAAGACAAGGCAGAAAAAGCTACTCAATCAGAGAAGCAAAAAGAAAAAATACTTTAAAAGCACGAGGACAGTCTAAGGGAGCTTAGGGACAACATGATGTGAAACAACATTTGCATCATAGGGGTGTCACAGGGAAAGGAAAGTCATCAAGAGATAGAGAAATTTGTGAAAGAAATAAGGACAGAAAACTTCCCTAAGCTGGTAAGGGAGAATTTCTGCCACACAAGTTCAGGAAGCCCAGAGGGTTCCAAACAAGAGGAACCCAAAGAGACCCACTCCAAGACATATCATAATTAAAATGGCAAATGTTAAAGACAAAGAATATTAAGAGCTGCAAGAGAGAGAGAGAGACAACCAGTGACCTACAAAGGAACCTCCATAAGACTGATAGCAGATTTCTCAACAGAAACTCTTCAGGCCAGAAGGGAGTGGCATGAAGTTCTCAAAGTAATGAAAAGCAAGAACCTGCAACCAAGACTGCTTTATTTAGCAAGGCTATCATTTAAAATTGAAGGTGAAATAAGGACCTTTCCCAGACAAAAGAAAACTAAAAGAATTCAGTACCACCAAACCAGCATTGCAAGAAATGCTAAAATGACTGCTTTAAAAAAGAATAAATATTGAGAGAAAGGTACATCAGCATAAAGGGGGAAAATGGCATTAAATAAATATATATCAATAGTAACCTTAAATGTAAACGGAATAAATGGCCCAATCAAAAGACATAGGGTAGCTGAATGAAGAAAACATGACCCATATATAGGCTGTCTATAGGAGACCCAACTGAGAGCAAAAGATTCACACAAGCTAAAAGTGAAGGGATGGAAAAAAAATATTCCATGTAATTGGAAGCAAAGGAAAAGCTGGAGTAGTAATGCTTATTTCAACAAAATAGACTTCAAAATAAAGACCATAATAAGAGACAAAGAAAGTCACTACATAACATTAAAGGGATCAATCCAACAAATGGAAATAACCCTTATAAATATATTTGCACCCAATATAGGAGCGCCTAAATATATACAAAATTTCTTGGGGGACTTTAAGAGGGAGATCGACAGCAACACAATCATAGTGGGGGACTTTAACACCCCACTGTCATCATTGGACAGACCATCAAGACAAAAAATCAGGAGGGAAACACAGACCTTAAATGACACACTAGATCTAATGGATTTAATTGACATTTATAGAATATTTCATCCCAAACCAGCAGAATACACATTCTTCTCAAGTGCACATGGAACATTCTCAAAAACAGACCACATTAGGGCACAAGGCAAGTCTCTACAAGTTCAAGAAGAATGAAATCAAGCATCTTCTCAAATTACAATGGCATGAAACTAGAAGTCAACCAGTATAAAAAAAGTCAAAAATACTCAAACACATGGAGGCTAAATAGCATGTTATTAAACAATGAGTGGGTAACCAATGAGATCAAGGAAGAAATCAAACACTTCATGGAAAAAATGAAAATGAACAGACAACCCAAAATCTATGGGACACAGCGAAAGCAGTCCTGAAGGAAAGTTCATAGCAGTACAGGTGTACCTCAAGAAAAAAGAAAAAGCTCTACTAAACCATCTAACACAACAACCAAAAGAATTAAAAAGAGAACAGTAAGAAAAGCCCCGAGGAAGTAGAAGGAAGGAAAAAATAAAGATCAGAGCAGAAATTAATGACATGGAGACTAAAAAAAATTACAAAACATCAATGAAACCAAGAGCTGGTTATTTGAAAAGATAAATAAGATTGATGCACCTTTAGCCAGACTCGCCAAGAAACAAAGAGAGAGGACCCAAATAAACAAAATCAGAAATGAAAGAGGAGCTATAACAATTGACCCAACAGAAATACAAAGGATCGTAAGAAAATACTATGAACAACTATATGTCAACAAACTACAGAACATGGGTAAAACTGACAAATTCCTAAAAGTATACAATTTTCCAATTGGGATGAGGCAGAAAATCTGAAAGGCTGATAACTAATGAAATGGAAGCAGTAATAAAAAAAACTCTCAGCAAACAAAAGCCCTGGACCAGATGAATTTACAAGTGAGTTTTACCAAACATTCAAAGAAGAATTAACACCTATTAATCTCAAACTATTCCAGAAAATTCAAGAGGAGGGCCAACTCCCAAACTCTTTTTATGAGGCCAGCATCATCCTAATTCCAAAACCAGATAAAGATACTACAAAGAAAGCAAATTACAGGCCAATATCCATGATGAACATAGATGCTAAAATCCTCAACAAAATACTAACAAACTGGATCCAGCAATACATTAAAAAGATCATACACCACAACCAAGTGGGATTTATTCCAGGGATGCAGGGCTGGTACAACATCCACAAATCAATAAATGTGACACATCACATAAACAAAATGAAGGACAAAAGTCATATTATCATATCAATAGAAGCAGTAAAAGCATTTGACAAAATCCATCACCCAATTTTGATAAAAGCTTTCGGCAAAGTGAAAATAGAGTGATCATATCTCAACATAATATAGGCCATATATGACAAACCTACAGCCAACATCATACTCAGTGGTCAAAAACTAAAACCATTTCCCTTAAAATCAGGAACAAGACAGGGATGTCTGCTTTCACCACTCATTCAACATAGTACTGGAAGTCCTCGCCATAGCCATCAGACAGGAAGAAAACATAGAAGGTATCCAAATTGGAAAGGAGGAAGCAAAACTGTCATTATTTACAGATGACATGATACTGTACAAGGAAAACCCTAAAGACTGCACCAAAGTACTATTAGATTTGATAAATGAATTCAGTAAGGTAGCTGAATACAAAATTAACATCTGGAAATCGATGGCATTTTTATACACCAACAATGAATTCTCAGAAGGAGAAACAAACAAACAAAAAATACCATTTACCATTGCAACTAAAAAAATAAGATACCCAGGAATAAACTTAACCAAGGATGTAAAAGACCTGTACTCAGAAAACTACAGGACAATGAAAAAAGAAATAGAGGAAGACATAAACAATTGGAAGAATATACCATGTTCATGGACTGGAAGTATTAATATCATTAAAATGTCCATACTACCCAAAGCAATCTATAGATTCAATGCAATTCCTATTAAAATACCAACAACATATTTCACAGATCTATAATAAATATTCCAAAAATTTATATTGGACCAAAAAAGATGCTAAACAGCAGTAGCCATCTTGAGAAAGAACAGAGTGGGAGGGATCATTTTACCGAATATCAAATTGTACTACAAAGCCATTGTAATCAAAACAGCCTGTACAACAACAGAAATATAGATCAATGGAACAGAACAGAGACCCCAGAAATAGACCCATGCCAGTATGGTCAGTTAATATTTGACAAAGGAGGCAAGAGCATGCAATGGAGTAAAGACAGTCTCTTCAATAAATGGTGCTGGGAAAATTGGACAGGTACATTCAAAAAAATGAAACTAGACCACCAACTTACTCCATACACAAATATAAACTCAAAATGGATAAAAGACTTAAGTGTAAGTTGCAAAACCAGAAACATCCTAGAAGAAAACATAGGCAGTAAAGTCACAGACATCTCAGGTAGTAGAATTTTCACTGATACATCGTCCAGGGCAAGAGAAACAAAAGAAAAAATAAACATATGGGACTACATCAAACTAAAAAGCCTCTGCAGAGCAAAAGAAATCAGCCTCAAAATACAAAAGAACGCCACAGTCTGGGAAAACATATTTGCCAAGGATGCAACTGATAGTTCCCAAAGTGTACAAAGAACTCATATAACTCAACAAGAGGAAGACAAACAATCAAATTTAAAAATGGGCAAAGGTCCTGAATAGACACTTCTCAAAAGAGGACATAGAGATGGACAAGAGACATATGAACAAATGCTCAATATCAGTAATCATCAGAGAGATGCAGATTAAAACCACAATCAGGTATCACTTCACACCTGTCAGAATGGATACCATCAACAAATCAACAAATGACATGTACTGGTGAGGATGTGGAGAAAAGGGAACCCTGGTACACTGCTGGTGGGAATGCAAACTGGTACAGCCACTATGGAAAACAGTACGGAGGTTCCTCAAAAAATTAAACATGGAGCTGCCTTTTGACCCAGTGATCCCACTTCTAGGAATATATCCTAAGAATCCTGAAACACTAATCAAAATACATGTACTCCTATGTTCATTGCAGCACAATTTACAATAGCTAAGATCTGGAAAGAGCCCAAATGCCCATCAGTAGATGAGTGGATAAAAAAGCTGTGGCACATATACACCATGGAATACTACGCAGCTCTAAAGAAGAAAGATCTTGTACCGTTTGGGATGGTATGGATGGGCCTGGAGAATATTATGCTAAGTGAAATAAGCTAGGCAGAGAAAGACAAACATCACGTGATCTCACTTATATGTGAAATCTAAAGAACTTAATAAACTGATGAAGAGAGTAGATTCAATGACATGGAAGCATGGACCAGACTGACAAATCTCAGGGGGAAGGGAAGTGGTGGGTGGGTGGCAGGGCAGAGAGTAACCAAAGAATTTATATGCATATATGCACAACCCAAGGATACAGACAATCGTGTGGTGAGGGACTGGAGAGGGGGGATGGAAGGGGTCAATGGGGAGAAAAAGGGACATCTGTAATATTTTGAACAAAAATAAATAAAAATTAAAAGATAAAGAACATAAACAATGATTTATTCCTGGGATGCAAGGTTGGTACACTATCCACAAATGAATTAACGTGTTATACCTCATAAACAAAATGAAGGATAAAAGTCATATGATCATATCAATAGATGCAGATGAAGCATTTGACAAAATGCAACACCAACTTGTAAATAAAAATGCTCAGTAAAGTGGAAATATAGGGAAAGTACTTCAAAATAATAAAAGCCATATATGACAAACCCACAGTTAACATCATAGTCAACAAGGAAAAATTAATAGTGTTTCATTTAAGATCAGGAAGAAGAGATGCATGTCCACTATAACCTCTCTTATTCAACATAGCACCAGAAGTCCTAGTCACAATAATCAGATGAAGAAAAAATAAAAGGCATCCAAACTGAAAAGGAAGACGTAAAATTGTCATTATTGCAGATGACATGATACTGTATATACAGAACCCTAAATATTCCTCCAAAACACTACTAACACTACTAGAACTGAGAAATGAATTAGTAAATTAGCAGAATGTAAAATAAATAGCCAAGATATGGAAGCAACCCAAGTGTCCATCAATGGAAACTGGCTGTATTTTAATACACTGGTAATGAACTGTTGACAGGGAAACTAAGAAAACAATCTCATTTATAATTGCATTAAAAAATACCTACAAATAAATTTAACCAAGGGAGTAAAAGACCTGTACTCAGAAAATTATAAAACAACGAAGAAATGAAAGAAGATACAAATTAGTGGGAGTATATACCATGTTCATGGATAGGAAGAAATAACATCATTAAAATGTAAATACTGCACAAAGAAATCTATAGATTCAATGCAATTCATACTGAATACCAATGGAATATTTCACAGAACTAGAATAATTTTAAAATTTATATGAAACTACAAAAGATAATGAATAGCTACAGCAAACTTGAGAAATAAGAACAAAGTTAGTTATCTCGCTACCTGATATCAAAATATACTATGAGGTTATAATAATCAAAACAGTATGATACTGGCATAAAAACAGACACATAGATCAATGGAACAAAATAGAGATTCCAGACATAAATCCACACTTATATAGTCCATTCATATTTAATAAAGGTGGCAAAAACATACAATAGGGTAAAGACACTCTATTCAATAAATGGTGCTGGGAAAATTGAACAGATACATGCAAAAAACAAAAATAAATCTAGACCCCCTTTTACATCATATACAAAAATAAACTCAAAATGTATTAAAGACTTAAATGTAAGACTCAAAATCATAAAAATCCTAGAAGATAACATAGGCAGTAAAATCTCTGACATTTAGCAATATTTTTCTGTTATATCTTCTTGGACTAGGAAAACACAAGAAAAAATTTGAAAAAATGGGACTATATCAAACTAAAAAGCTTCTGCCCAGCAAAGGAAACCATTAACAAAACGAAAAGACAACCTACTAAATGGGAGAAGATATTCCCCAATGATATATCTGATAAGGGCTTAATATCCAAAATTTATCTTTTCAAAAAAAAACAAACTCATGCAACTCAACACTAAGGAAAAAAATCCAATTAAAAACTAGGCAGAGGGCCTGAACAGACACTTCTCCAAAGAGGACATACAGCTGGCAAAGCGACAAATGAAGAGATGTTCCTCACTAATCATCAAGGGATGCAAATTAAAACCAAAGTGAAATATCACCACACAC
The DNA here is from genome assembly GCF_964146895.1 of Miniopterus schreibersii. Taxonomy (NCBI): domain Eukaryota; kingdom Metazoa; phylum Chordata; class Mammalia; order Chiroptera; family Miniopteridae; genus Miniopterus; species Miniopterus schreibersii. The sequence goes on along the minus strand of NC_138122.1, from coordinate 943,797 downwards.
TTGTAAGAATGGCTATCACCAATAAATGAACAAACAACAAGTGACAGCAAGGATGTATAGGAAAGGGAACCCTCATGCACTGTTGGTGTGAATGCAGGTTGGTGCAGCCACTATGAAAAACTCTATGCAGGTTCTTAAAAAAAATTAAAAACAAAACTGCTTCATGACCTAGCGATTCCAGTTCGGGATATATATCCAAAGAAAGTCAGATTACTAACTTGAAATAAAATATGCACCCTTATGTTCATTGCAGCATTCTTTACAATAGCCAAGATATGGAAGCAACCCAAGTGTCCATCAAAAGACAAGTGGATGAAAAACATGGTAGTACATATATAAAATGGAATATAACTTGCACACAAAAAAGGATGAACTCTTACCATTTGGCATAGCATGGATGGACCTAGAAAGCATTAAGCTAAATAAAATGAGTCAGTCAGAGAAAGACAGTTACCATATAATTTCACTTATATGTGGAATCTAAAGAACAATTAAAAGAAAAAACAAACAGAAACAGACTCAGAGAGAGAGATTGATAGTTGCCAGAGGGGAGGAGTTTTGGGGGACTGTGTGAAAAAGGTAAAGGGATTGAGAAGTACAGATTGGTAGTTACAGAACAGTGATAGGTAATGTAATGTACAGTCTAGGAAATGTAGTCAATAATATTGTAATAACCACGTATGGTGCTAGGTGGGTGCTGGAAATGTCGAAGGATCACTTTGTAAAGAATGTGATTGTCTAACCACTATGCTCTACACCTGAAGAAAATATAAAATAATATTAAATGTAAAAAAAATACTTTTGATTAAGTAAAAAAAGAAAGAGAATCCAAATATATAAAATCAGCAATGAAAGCGGAGAAGTCACATCTTACATTACAGAAATACAAAGGATTATAAGAAGATACTACGATCAATTATATGCCAACCTATTGGATGACCTGGGAGAAATGTATAAATTTCTAGAAACACTGAATCTTCTAAGATCTGAATGATAAGCAAAAAATCTGAACAGACAGGTAACTACTAAGGAAATCAAACCAGTAATTAAAGAATTCCCCCAAAGCAAAAGTTCTAGACCAGGTGGCTTCACAGGTGAATTTTAACAAACATTCAAAGAAGAATTAATACCTATGCTTCTCAAGGTATTCTAAAATATTAAATGGGAGAGATAACTCTCAAACTCAGTTTATGAGGCCAGCACTACCCTGAGGCCAGACAAGGACATTACCAAAAAAAAAAAAAAAAAAATCACAGGCCAATATCCCTGATGAACATAGATGCAAAAGTCCTCAACAAAATATTGCCAATTTGAATTCAGAATATATATATTTAAATATATGACAAATCAAGTGGGATTTATTCCTGGGATGCAAGGTTAGTTCAATATCCACAAATCAATTAACATGATATATCACAAAACAAAATGAAAGAAAAAAACAGTATCATCATATCAATAGGTTCAGATAAAGCATTTTCCAAAATCTAGCATCCATTTATGATAATAACTCTCAGAAAAGTGGAAATAGAGGGAACATACCTCAACATAATCAAGGCCATATATGACAAACCCATAGCTAAAATGATTCACAATGGTAAAAGCTAAAAGCATTTTCCTTAAGATCAGTAATAAGAATGTCCATTTTTACCATTTTCTATTCAACATACTATTGAAAGTCTTAGCCACAGCCAACACTCAAATGGGAAAGGAAGAAGTAAAATTGTTATTGTTTGCAGATGACACGATACTATATAGAGAGAACTCTAGAGATTCCACCAAAAACTATTAAAATTGATAAATGAATTCAGTAAAGTAGCAGGATGCAACATTAATATTTAGAAATCAGTTGCGATTTTATATACCAACAACAATCAGAAAGGAAAATTAAAAAAACAATCCTACTTACAACTGTATCAGGAAAAACTGCCTAGCTAAAAATTTAACCAAGGAGGTGAAAGATCTGTACTTGGAAAATTATATGACATTGAATAAAGCAATTGAAGGAGATACAGATAAACTGAAGGCTCGTGGATAGAAAATAATAAAACCATGAAAATGTTTATACTACCAAATAATCTATAGATTCAATGCAACCATATCAAAAATACCAATGGCATTTTTCACAGAACTAGAACAAAGAATAATCCTAAAATTTATATTGAATCACAAAAGACCCTGAATAGCCAAAGCAATCTTGAGAAAGAAGAACATAGTTGCAGGTATCCAGCACCCTGATATAAAACTATACTATAAGCCATAGTATTCAAAACATCATGGTACTGACATTAAACAGATACTTAAATCAATGGAACAGAATAGAGAACCCGGAAATAACCCCACACCATAAATTAATTTATGACAAAGGAGGCAAGAATATACAATGGGGTAAAGATAGTCTCTTTAATAAATGGTGTTGGGGAAACTGGACAGATACATGTAAAAAATTAAACTGCCCACTTTCTTTCACCATATACAAGAATAAAATCAAAATAGATTAAAGACTTAAATGTAAGACCAATACCATAAAACTCCTAGAAGAAAACATTTTATAAAACCTTTTATATCACTTAGTAATAATTTTTTTGTATATTTCCTCTTGGGCAAGGGAAACAAACAAAAAAATAAACAAATGCAACTACATCAAAATAAAAGTTTCTGGGCAACTAAGAAACTATCAATGAAACAAAAAGGCAATCTACTTAATTGGGGAAGATATTCACCAATGATATATTCAATAAGGGTTTAATATCCAAAATATGTAGAGATCTCATACAACTTAACACCAGAAAAACAAACAACTTGATTAAAAAATGGGCAGAGAACCTGAGTAGACATTTCTCCAAAGAGGACATACAGACGGCCAACAGACATATGAAAAGATGCTCAATGTCACTATTCATCAGAGAAATGCAAATTAAAACCATAATAAGATATGACCTTATACTTGTCAAAGTGGTTATTATCAATATATCAACAAACAATAAAAGCTGGTGAAGGCGTGGGGAAAAGAGAACCCTCATGCACTCTTGGTGGGACTGTAAACTGGTAGCCTCTGGAAAATAGTATGGAGTTTCCTTAAAAAATTAAAAATAAAACTACCCTATAATCCAGCAATTCTACTTCTGCGTATTTACAAAAAAGTCCCAAACACTTATTTGAAAAGATATAAGATTCCCTACAGCATTCTTTACAATAGCTAAGAAGTGGAAGCAACCTAAGTGTCCACCGATAGAAAAATGGATAAAGAAGCTTTGCCTATACAGCATGCAATGGAATGTTGGTCACAGAAAGGAAGGAAACCTTACCGTCTGTTACATGGGTGGGCCTAAAGGGTATTATGCTAAGTGAAATATGTCAGACAGAGACCACTGCCACATGATTTCACTTACATGTAGAAACTAAAAACATAAAATTTAAAAAATCAACGAACAAAGAAAGCAGAAACAAACTCAGATACAGAGAATAAGCCAATGGTTGCCAGATAGGAAGGGTGTTTGGGGGTTAGATGAAAAAGGTTAAAAAATTAAGAAGTACAAACTGGCAGTTACAAAACAGTCAGTGCTGTAAGGTACAGCATAGGAAATATACTCAATAAGGTTGTAATATCTATGTATGGAGTCAGGCAGATGCAAGACTTATCAAGGGATCACCTGCAAGTTACATAAATGTCTACGCACTATGCCACACATCTGAAAGTAAAACAATATAGAATGTCAACTGTAATTTAATTTACAAAAATATCTTGTAGGGCACGTGTTAAGATTAAATTAAATGGGTTAAGCAAAGATCCTGACATAGAGGAGGCACTGGAAGAATCGTAGCTGCTGTTGCAGGCGAAGGCCCAGCCCCCCCGCGCAGGTGGCGAGGATTTTACACCATGGTGCGTGACATACCTGCATCACAGGCCGTCCTCGCTGGGGCAGCCCTCATTTTGCACCCTTCCCCAAATGAGCAACATCCTGTAGATACAGCCGCATCTGGTCGTGTCTATGCTGTCCATCTTGCACTTTTCTAGACTAGGAATCCCCGTGAACTGCTGGAAAGCGGTCATGACGGTCCAAGTTGGGTGAGCTCCCAACAAGCAGACTATGGCACAGAGACTGGGCACTTAGTGCACTAACTCACTTTACCAGAACAGTGCAGTTAAAACATCTGCAGAGATGTTTTAATTGTACTACAGGTCTATGCTTCTGTCTGGTCACTGTTTTCTGCTTTAACTATAGACTTAATAAAATCCTGGATATCAGCTACAGATAGGACTCAGATTCAAGGGTCAATAGATACAGGAGGAGATCTTCCAAGAGGATTTTCCTTAATTCACTTCAAGATGCCACTGCTGATAACTTTAATCCTCAAAGTGAAGTAGCTCCTGGAACCAAGTATTTCCTCCTTCCAGATCTGTAAAATATTCTAGAGGCCAGCAGCCTCAGATATGCAGAATAATTGAGTGGATGGTCTGGGCTATTTCTGATAAGTTAGACATTACATAAGTGGAAAGAGAAAAATAACCTGACACATGTGGATATGATAAAGGGTAAGTAACTCATCCCACAGGAGACCTTGATTGTGAAACTAGCACCACAGTAAAGTGACTGCTCTCTTAATTAGACAACAACAACTGGTAATTACCCTACGTGCTAATAGCTAGATATGCCCTCTCTTTCCAAAGAAATCTATTGTATAAACAAGCCCCCAACTTTGAATTGAGACAAGTAGATGCACATTATTTGTTCTGTGAGTTAGCAGTTATAAGCTATTGTCAAAACCCAGGAACTTTCTGATGAAAAGCAGTTAGCAATGTTTATAGTACTAATGGCTGCCAAGAGCTGTACTGTGCCTTTGCTGGAAGTTCCAAGGGCTTTTATATGCATCATTTCATAAACACTTCTGGATTCTTTTTATTTACAAAATGCTCCTCAGGAGAATAACAGAAGTAACAATAACTAATTACTGAACTGCTAGGAACCACATACCAGGCAAGGCACCCGGCATAGATTATTACACAGTATCATCGAGTAGGTATTATTAGTCACATTTCATAGATGGGACAGCTGAAGCTCAGAGTAATGACACACATTGTTCAATGTCACACACAAGCCATGGCTTAGCTAGGTTCAAGCCCGAGTGTCATTCTCCTGTGCCACAGGCTTCCAGGATCTCTGTTGAGGGGTGCATGACATGCTTGCTAGATGGCTACATTCAGTGAGGCTCCAGACAGGGGAGCAGAGATGAGAACTGTGCTTTTCCAGTCTCAATCCTGGTTATTTCTTCTCCCAGATTGTGAGAAAATGGAATTTATTATTCTTATCTACTACATGTTTTGCCTTTTCCTTTCAAATTATCAATATTTCTAAAAGTTAACTTCAAAACCCACCTCTCCCAAGAAGTCTTCTTTGATTGGCTCTACTATTTTTTTTAGGCTTCCCTCGAGGATATTTTTTCCATTGCTTTTCAGAGAGAGTGGAGAGAGAGAGAGAGAGAAGAGGAAACATCGATGCAAAAGAGACACATCAATTGGTTGCTTCCTGCTTGCATACCAACTGGGTCTGGGATTAAGCCTGCAATTGAGGTATGTACCCTTGGCTGGAGGCAGAATCATGACCCTTCAGTCCACATGCCAACTGGACCAGCTCTAACCACTGAGCCAAACCAGCTAGGGCTGATTAGCTCTACTATTTAACTCTACTTTCTCCTCTTTCTGAAACAATATTTAAGCAAATTTCCCACTGAAAGTGAAATTGAGGGTAACTTCAACATTTATTTTCTTTTACTTATTCTCAAAGTAAAGTCAACTTAGTTGTTCTTGAACAAGTCAATGCATCTTTACAAAAAGGAGATAATATTTATTTTTGCCTAGTTTATTTACAATTCAGACATTCAATTTATTAATGATGCTATTATTTTTCATTTAAAATTGATTAGTGCCCTAGTCAGTTTTGCTCAGTGGTTAGAGCATCAGCCTGCAGGCTGAAGGGTCCCAGGTTCGATTCCAGCCAAGGGCATATACTTAGGTTGCAGGCTCGATCCCTAGCCCCAGTCGGGGTGTGTGTAGGAGGTAACCAATCAATGTGTCTCTCTCACATAGATGTTTCTCTTTCTCCATCTCTCTCCCTCCCTCCCTCTGAAAAAGCAATGAAAAAATATCCTTAGGTGAGGATTAAAAAATAAAAAATAAATTAAAAAATTTAAAAAAATAAAATTGATTAGTTGTGTGGGATGTTATTTTTCACTTGTTATTTCATTTTGTAATGATTTTCTTGTTTTTAAAGTGCATTTATTTTCCTCTCTGGAATAGATTTTTAAGTTTCTTAAGGCAGGGAACATGCTTTATCATCCCTAACAATACCACTAGCATAGGAATCTGCAAATAGCAGATACTCAATTTGCTGTTAACTGTCTACTCACCAATATAAGGTACTGATGTTGTTTAAAGAGAAAATGGACTTAAGACAGAACCATGGGCTAAATACCTTCTTCAGGCAAGGCCTTCCTCACTGAGTATTACGCACATAAAGAATTTACACAGGTCAAGATGGTGGAGCAGATAAAAGCAGTGCTTGCATCCTCCCAAAAGCACATCAAAATTACAACTAAACTGCCTGGCCGGGCGTGGATCAGCGGTTGAGCATTGACTTAGGATCCAGGAGATCATGGTTAGATTCCTGGTCAGGGCACATGCTCGGACTGTGGGCTCAGTCCCCAGTTAGGGGTGTGCAGGAGCAGGAGGAGGAGGCAGCTGATCAATGACAACTCTCTCATCACTGATGTTTCTATCTCTCTCTCTCCCCTCCCCTCCTCTTTCTGAAATCAATAAAAAATATTTTAAAAAATTACAACTAAACTACAGAACCGTCATTCAGAACTTACTGAAATCTAGCTGAATGGAAGTCCTACAACTAAGGATGTACAAAAGAAGCTACATCGAGACTGGTAAGAAGGTGGAGAGGCTCAATGGGCTGGTCCCCTACCCATGTGTGCTGGATAGGAATCTGGAGGGATATCTTGGCTGCAGAGGTCCCGCTGAGGATCGAGGGGTCCCAGGCCCACACCAGGCCCCCAAGACCAGGGTTCTACTGCCAGAAAGAAAGGTCCCCATAACTTTTGGCTGTAAAAACCAGCAGAGATTGTGGCCGAGTGAGATGGAGGGCTCCTGGAGTCCCAGGAATTCCTCTTAAAGGGTCCACGTGGACTTACTAGGACTCACTTGCTCCGAGCTCCAGTGCTGGGGCAGCAGTTTGAAAAGTGCCAGAGGCATATGGGGAGGAACAGAATTGATGGGCCTCAGGGAGAGAGCTGGGGGGAGCAGCTTTCTCCCAGACAAAAGTGCTAGCAGAGGTCATTGTTCCTTTGCTGAGCCCTCCCCCACAGAGCCAACTGGGGTGCCCCATATTTGAGTCTCCATCAACCTGGCTATCTCTATTCTCCTCAATCTGGTGATTCCCTGGGACCCTGCCCCATGCAAATTGCAGGCCCACTCAAGCTGTTTCTAGTGGCTTTTCCATATGAACTGCTTGTATTGAATCATGCTTCAGACTTTCCTAAAATCTCTCAAACTAGTAGTATCTGGCCTCAGTGTGCCAGGAGGCCCCAGGCCTGGCAATAGTGGCAGCCAGCTTTGCTTTGTAACTTTACCTCTTCTGGGCACCTCCAAGCCCAGCACAAGTAGCAGTAATCTGCAGATCATTCTGTAGCTCATGCTGGGTGGCCTCTCACAGAACATAGGTGGTGGCTGGCATTGGCCTGCACCTCCTGGGAGACCCCAGAGCCAGCACACTTGTGGAGAGCTATAGACTATGTCAAAGTACCACCCAACCACCTCCATAAGTGACACATGCAAAGGAAGGACTCACCAGAGCCCCACTGAAGTAAGTGTTTCTCCTGGGATTGGCCCTTGCACAGCTGATTCTCCAAGATGGTCAATGATCACAGCCAGTCCTTGCAGCTGATTAGCCTGGAGGTAAATTCCTCCCATTGATGTGCCAACAGAATTCAAAGCTCAACTACAACAGGAAGGTACACACAGCCCACATGGGGGGGCAAGGCACACACCTGGAATCCCCAGCTTGGGTAAATAGGAAGGCTGTGACACTGAACCCTACAGGACACCTACTACATAAGGCCACTCTACCATGACTGGGAGATGTAGCAGCTCTACCTAATACATAGAAACAAACACAGGGAGGCAGCCAAAATGAGGAGACAAAGAAACATTTCCTAAATAAAAATAGAACTAAGCTCCAGAAAAAAAAACTAAACAAAATGGAGAAAAACAATCTACTAGATTCAAAGAAAAATACTGGTTATAAGGATGCTCAATGAACTTAGGGGAAGAGTAGATGAACTTAGTGAGAACTTCAACAAAGATAGGAAACATAAAAAAGAACCAGTCAGAAGTGAAAATTACACTAACTGAAATGAACAATACATTATAGGGAATCAACAGTGGAGTAGATGAAGCAGAGGATCAAATCAGAGATTTGGAAGATAAGAAAGCAGAAAACACCCAATCAGAACAGTAGAAGGAAAAAAGAATAATAATAAAAAAAAGAGGATAGTGTAAGGAGCCTCTGGGACAACTTTAAGCATATCAACATTCACATCATGGGGTGCCGGAGGGAAAAGAGAGAAAGTAAGAAATTGAACACCTGTGTGAAAATATAATGACAGAAAACTTCCCTAACCTGGTGAATAAAATAGACACATAAGTCCAGGAAGCACAAAGGGTCCCAAATGAGAGGAACCCAAAGGGGCTCACACTAAGATGCATCATAATTAAAATGTCAAAGGTTAAAGACAGAGAAAATCTTAAAAGCAGCAAGAGAAAAGCAGTTAGTTACCTACAAGGGAGCTCCCACAAGGCTGTCAACTGATTTCTCAACAGAAACTTTGCAGGGCAGGAGGGAGGGGCAAGAAGTGTTCAAAGTGATGAAAAACAAGGACCTACAACCAAGATTACTCTACCCAGCAAGGCAATCATAGAATCAAAGAACATACAAAGAGCTTCTCAGACATGAAAAAGCTAAAGGAATTCATTATCACCACTCACCAGCATTACATGAAATGTTGAAGGGCCTTCTTTAAGAAGAAGAAGGGGGAAAAACATTAAAAATATGAGTAATAAAATGGCAGTAAATACACATCTATCAACAATTGAATTTTAAAAACAAAATTAATGAACAAGCAGACCAGAAACAGACTCAGAGATACAGAGAACATTTTGACAGTTGCCAGATGGGAAGGGGCTTGGGGGATGGGCGAAAAAGGTGAAGGGATGAAGAAGTACAGATCGGTAGTTACAGAATAGTCACAAGGATGTAAAGTACAGCACAGGGAATATAGTCAATAATACTGTAATAACTGTGTATGGTGTCAGATGCGTATGAGATTTATACAGATGATCATTTAGTTAGTTATATAATGTCTGATCACTGGGTTGTACACCTGAAACTAATATAATATTACATGTCAGCTGTAATTGAAAATAAAATATTATTTAAAGTTGAAATAAATAAAATTTATAAAGTACAAAGTAAACAATTTAGTGGGTGATATGTTTTACCAAGTGATATCTACAAAGGACATCTTCATTAGCTAGATGTTTAAGACCCTATATATAGGGAAGCAAACGGTAGGTGTGGGGGCATCACATTAAGCAGTTCAGGTGGAATCCTCTGCAGATAGTACCAGAGTGATAGATGGCACATGCTTTCCCTCACTCCCATGGAGCTTCAATAGCCAGAAAGGAAAAGCTATTGCTTCCAGCCTCAAGCCCCATATTTCCCAGTTAAAAATGTCCTTGGCTAAGACAGTTACAAGTGTCATATTCACAGCTACCATATTTCCAAATGCTTTCGAGAAGCAAATTAAGATTAACAGGAGAGGAAATCAGAGGGCCTAGAGACAGGCATAGGGAGAGAGAAACACAAATGCTAAGAGGAGGGAATGCAGAGTGCTAGCGACCGTGCTGCTGCCGAGGAGGGAGGAGAGTGAGGCTCAAATGCATTTCCAAATCCAGTACTCAGTGAGCAAGAGCCTCCACGGACCTGTTCTTAACCTCTCTGTTCTCCCACCTCCCTACAAATAAGCACCCTAATCTTCATGATGAAGCGGGAAGATCGGTCAACTGTGATTAACCTCTTGGCAAAGAGGAACAATCAGTGCCGAGCTCTCCTACCTCGTAATATTTGCCATCTGAGTAGCAGCCGCAGCTGTGGGGCAGGATGCAGCTCTTGCCATTGAGGACATAGCCCGAGTCGCACTGACAGCCCTCCACACAGTAGTGGTTGCAGTCACTTTTCAGGCGGATGGCAGCACAGCGGGGCTGGCAGACACTCACACAGCTCTCATAATGGCTGTTGGGAGGGCAGGTGACAGCTGGAACAGAAGACACAAGTCAAAACTTGTACAGTCCCAAGAACTGTAGGTGATCTCCTGAAGTCATTGCTCACCTACTTAGGGAGATGGAGGGGGTGTTGAGGAAGGTAGAATGAGATTTACCACCTTTTCTTACTAGTATCCTCTCTGCTTACGTAAAGCCTCTGAGTTATTATTGCTTAAACAATGGACCAAAGAGAAGATGAAGGTAGCTGGAGGTTCCTCACATAACCCTTGTCCTCTCTTCAGCCTGTTTCTGAGGTCCTCTAATCTGCTGCCTTAAACACACCTCCCAACATGCCTCTCAGCTTCAGTTAGGCATCCACGCTCACTCCCACCTCTAGGCCCTCACTCATGCGGATCTCCCTTTGGCATGCCTTTCTTTATCCTCACAGCCTATCCAAACTCCCCATTCTTCAAGTCTTATTCATACAGTTCCCCACTCTTACACCTATTCTAATAACTCACCTTCACCTCAGAACTTCCACAGAACCTTCTTCTCAGGCAGTAGTTTATAGACGGTAGGCCTCTGAGCCCCTTGATTGCTGAGAAGGCAAATGTGCCTTATGTGTGTGTGTGTGTAGACTGACCCATGTTAACTATGTTCTATTGATTTCAAAAGCATGCAGATGGTTATGGGAAGCAGTTAGGGTCCTGGTGAAGAGTGTGGGCTCTGGGGCAGATGTAAGAGACCATAGCCAGTTAATTAGCCTCCTGGTTCTCAGCTCCCTAATCTGCAACATGCACATACCCATGACACCTGCTCATGACTTGTCGGGAAGGACTGAGTGAGTCTGTGCTTAGAGCAGTGCTCAGCACAGAAGTGTTTAGTAACTGTTAGCCAATCGCCAATCATTAAAGACAGGTTTGCTTAAAAGTTTTATAGAAACTTATTTTAATAGACAGATATCAAAAGCACAACTACTAATATGTGAGAATTTCTACTCAATGCCACTTAGCCTTGAATTACTGTTTTTGCATTGCTGCGTGACACATCTTGTGCTTTGATACTGTTGCAGTGAACATCCTTGTACATATATTTGCCCTCATGAGTAAGTGAATCTGTACAATAAATTCTGGAAAGTGAAATTACTGGGTCAAAGGGTATATCCATTTAAATCCTTGATAGATGCTACTGAATTGCCTTCTAAAGAGGCTGTGCTAATTTTTCCTCCTACCAGGTCTACAGGAGGTTTATTTTCCCGCATTCTCACTGATTGTTTATCACCAAATTTTCCGATCCTTGGAAATATGACAAGTTAAATGCTGTGGCTATAAGGGATTGCTATCCAGAATATATAGAGAACTCTTAAAACTCAACAATAAAATAATCAAACACCCTGATTAAAAAATGGACAAAAGATTTGAATAGACATTTCTCCAAAGAAGATATATGAATGAAGGTATATAAATGACCAATAAGCACAGAAAATCTGCTCCATGTAACTAATGATCAGAGAAATATATACCAAAACTACAATGAGATCTCATACCCATTAGAATGGCTACTGTTAAAAAAACAGGAAAATAGCAAATGTTGGCAAAGATGTGGAGAAATTAGAACCCTTGTGTACCATTGATGAAAAGTAAAATGGTACAGCTGCTGTGGAAGACATTATGGTAGCTCCTCAAAAGATTAAACATGGAATTACCATATGATCCAATAATTCCACGTCTAGGTAAATACTCAAAAGTTTTGAAAAAAGTATCTCAAAAAGATTTGTATGCCATGTTCACAGCAGCACTATTCACAATAGCTAGAATGTAGAAGCAGCCGTGTCTGTCGATGAGTGAATGGATAAACAAAAGGTGGTATGTACATACAACAGAATATTATTCAGCTTTAAAAAGGAAGGAAAGTCTATATTATACTACAACACAGATGAACCTTGAGGACGTTATGTACGTGAAAGAAGTCACCTGTAAAAAGACAAATACTGTATGATTCCACTTACATGAAGTATCTAAAGTACTCAAGTCCAGAGAGACAGAAATTAGAAGAGTGGTTACTGGGGGTTGGGGATGAGAGCTATTGCTGAATGGGTATGGAGTTTCAGTTTTGCAAGATGAAAAAAGTGCTGGAGGTGGTGGTGGTGGTTGCACAGTATGGACTACTTAAAAGCACTGACATGTACACTAGAAATGGTGAAAAGAGTAAATTCTGTTATATGTATTCTACCATAATAAAAAATGGTATCTGCTATATCCTTCTGCAGTTTGCATTCTTTGTGAGGCCCATCGCCTTTTCATTTGTTTATAATCCATTTGTACGTCTTTTTCTGTTAATTGTCTTTCAATGTCCTTTACACATTTTTTTCTTATTAAATTGTAAAATCTCTTTATAAATGAAAGACTTTTGTCATTCAGTTATTAAATATTTTTCATTTTCCATTTGATTCTGCTTTTTGTGGATATTTATTTGCTTTTATGTTTCTGATATGTAGAAATTTGAAATTTTAAAGTGGTCAAATTTATCAGGTTTTCCCTATGGCTTTATGAGTCTTGCTTAGAAAAGGCCCTCTCTACAGCAAGATTACCAAACTGAACCAAACAAAACTCCTTTATTTCTTACTAGCACTTTTATAACTTTTGTTTGTTTGTTTAATCTTGGTTCTGTCTGGATTTTATTTTGAAGTGAAGAGTGAAGGAGCTGCTTAGATATTTTTCCCCGATAATTTCAAATGCCACTATATAGCAATCTCCCCTTAGCGCTTCGACCTATTTCTATATTTCATATCTTTCTACTGGTTGGTTTTTCTGTTCATGTTCCAGTTTTCATTACTGAAGTTCTACAACATGTTTTGATATCTGGGATGATATGCTACTGATTTAAAGATGTCCATTATTGTTTCAAGTACGCTGGTCCTATTTCTCCAACTAGACTATAAACTTCATACTTTATGCTTCTGATTCTTCCATGGCACCCAAAAAAGTGCTAAGAACATAACAGGAGGCTAAGAAACTTAATTTTTTAAGACAAACTTTGAAATATGAATACTGACTTTCTCAACCCAAATGAAGTAATGAGGGCTGTGAGTGATGATAACCCTACTCTTGAGTTCCACTATGGTCACAGTGTGTCTCTTTCCATGGCCAGTGGGCTGATTTAGCCTTTGCTCCCAGGTGGGCAGGATGCATGGGTTCCCTGAAGAGCCATGGCATACGGTAGAATGGACAGGGCTTTGTAGTCAAAACGACCTGGCTTGAGCCCTGGCTCTGCCACTACCTAGCAGTGCCACCTTGGGCAGGTTACTTACCCTCTCTAAACCGCTTTTCCTCATCTGTAAAATGGGCATAAAAACATCTCCCTCATGAAGTAGTTGTTAAGATAAAATGAGGTTCAGCTTTTCAAAGCTTCTAGTACAGTGCCTGGTGCTTGAATGATAGCTTCTGCCATTAGTAGCTGTCACTGTTTAGTAGCAGTGATAGGATTCTTTTTTTAGTTATTCAACAAAAGTTTATTGGATCTGCAGAGAACTATGTAAGAAAATCCCTAATTACTAGACTTTGCAATGAGGGCTCTGAAGTAGCGGAAGTTGCCTCGGGTCAAAGGGAAAATGGTAGCAGTTCTCAAACGGGACTGACCGCCTACCAGGTGCCAGGCCCGGGAGGCCTGGCTCTTGAGACATCATCACGCTGAATTCTCCAATGGCTGGCAGACACCCCCCACTCCCAATTCTATAGACTGAATACCCCCTTCGGCACCAGGGGATTCCCCAGCTCCCCCGGGCCCGTGGCCTGACCAGGGTTGGGAAGGCTGCACTGCTCTGTGGGGAGAGTACTGTCCAGCTTACTCAAGCCACTTTCCGTGGGAAAATTACCTAATTTCTCTGAGCTTTGGTTTCTTCCTCAAGACCATGGAACTAGTAATAGTACCTACTTTACAGGGTTGCTGTGGGCAGTGAAGAGTACCTAGAGCACCTACACTGGTACCTGGCACATAGTCAGAGCCAAGCAACTTATTCCCTTATTATGTTCTTCAGTTATGTACGTTCACTCTCTAGCACATTAAGTCCTCATTTTAAGGCACTGAAAGAATGAAAGATTCAGCTGAATGAATTTTAAGGAGAGGTTAGTAATTAAGACGATTTACTTCCCCTTCCCTATATGTTCAACTTGGGTCAAGAACTTTCCAATGCATTTACAAATGAGGTAATTGAGTAATAAATTATTTCATTTATAGGACCTGCTAATAGCATTGAGATGTTAAAGAACAGCAGAACTCTGCTCTCAATGAAGCATAAATTTAATGGCAATTCTGGTCTAACTCCTTTCTCCTGAAAGAACCATTTCTCATCGTGCAACCTGTGAACATTGCATTGGATCAAGTCTTAGAAGAATGAGGGGAGGGGAGGGGAGGGGAGGGGTATTAGTTCTGCCTTTACTTCTCAGTGGTTAGAGTTATATGAAATATGGTTACAAGCAAGTATATCCAAGACAGACTTTCTCTGTTCACTGATCTCTCAGATCGAAGGGTGGAACTGGGATTCAGTCTCTCCCAGATTTTTTCTGCTTCTTAACTTTAAAATGGAAAACTAAGGTGCCTCCAAATGTATGCGCCCCCTCCCCCATCCTCACCCACATACTGTCTTTAAATTATGAATATTTCTCTTATTTTAGATTTTCTCTTTGCCAGTTACTGCCACCATCTTCTCAGGTACTCCCTTTTGGATATTCCCCCTGTCCTGAAATGCCAAGGTCGGAGGAGGTATAACCCTACTGTGAGGGACACTGCTAAGCAAATGGAGGAGGCAAGGGTGGGGTGGGTCCAAGGCTGAGGATGAGGAAGGACGGACTCTGCTCTAAGTGCCTTGGATCCAACTCTCCATTACTACGTATAGAGGAAGCAACCGATGTCTGGAAAAAACATCAAGGTGGGGAGAGAAAAGGGTTCTGGTAGAAGGGCAGAAGGACAAGGAAACAGTCTTCATGTCGGTATCAAGTCAGCCTTTCTAAACCGGTTTCCTCACCCTGCAGCACTGTTAGCCCTCTGGGTCCAAGCTCTATAGGGCTAGGGAGACCTTCATCTTCAGAGGTAATGTCATAGGGGCTTGCTAACTCAATTCCTTTTCCTTCCCAGGAGTGACAAAAATTGAGACCCATATTTAAGGTGAGAGTTCCTGGCATTATCCCCCTCAAAAAACAACTATTCCAATGACATCGTCGCTCACTGTAGCTAGAAGCAATGGTTTGGACACACACTATGCCACTCCCCATCCCAGCCATCCTAGAGAGCAGTTCAGCCACATCATGGCTTCAGGAAAAAAGGGTGTCCTTGTAGTGGGTCTCAAGATGAAGCAAGCAATGTCCTTCTTAAAACTCTTTCCCAAATATGCACCATTTCAACACCCCTGAGTCCACAACTTGGTTTTCTGATTTGCAGAAAGGCAAGCTCTCAGGCCAGACTGTGCTCACCCTGATGAATCCAGGGCAGCTCTGGGTAGATATCCAGACCCTGACTTTTTATAGGCATATTTATTTTACTGAAGTTATCGGAGGTCAATTAGTGTGGACAGTAATTCTGGAATCATTACTCCAACGCCTCACTCAGGGACCAAGTCTGGATGAAATGGTATTAAAATCTTTTTTCTCCCTCTCCCCATTTCCTCCAACAATCTGCATGAACATAATTATGTAGAATGTAAATTAACTGTGTGAGTATTAAACAATAACATTCTTTCTGGTTGTTCATCCAAATCCTCTTTTTCCAGAATGCAAAGGGAGTTTGTTCTCTGGGACCCTTGCTGTATCACTTATTTAGAACTCCACACATTCAGCATCAATATGTAGCCTTTTTATACAGTTGGGTCTAAAAAGAAATTTGGTATAGCTAATGATACTGAGATGACAGATCGGCCAAAGACCAATAGTGGTTTCTCCTCCAGTTTTTTCCTAGTATGATGTGCTAAATGAAGGCAAATTCTTTCAGTACATAGTATACCAGTATAGTGAATGAATGGGTCGAGAGCATGAGCTTTGGGGTTAAGAAGGTTGAATTCAGACTTTGCTACTGAGATCGTATAACTGTAGGCAAGTTACAAAATTCCTCTGAGTCTAGGTTTTCCCCAACTAACTGGGTTGCTGAAGAGAATAGATAAGGTAATGCTGATGAAGTGTGTGGCACTGGGATTGGCTCAGAGCATGCCATTAATGTAACAAGAACGCCAGTTAGCATGCAGAATGTGCTGCTGTGTCCCCAGCTACCTCACTGTCCCCTCCGGATGCTTCTGCAGCATGAGGGGTACAGACAGCAGCTTTATCACACCATCACTGGGGGAACTACAGGCCAGGAGGAAAAGTGAGGTGCTCCAAGGCTACACTGCTTCTTAAAGATAGAGCAGGGCCAGAATCCAGGGGCTCTATTCTGTCTCTAATGCTCTTAACACCTTGCTATGTTTCATAAGCTCAAAGTCTGATACAGCACATGTATGAGTCAAATAGAATAACACACTTAGAGAGAGCATAGAAATTATCAATACAACGGTGGGCCCATGAGGTTCTAGAGCTAACTAACCTACTAGCTAACTCTTTCCCTATTAGTCCTTTGTTAGAATTTTATTGTGTACTTGCTGAGTCCAAATACCATGTATGGTGCTCTGCCCTTTATATAAGTGATTGATTAAGATGGTGGAGCAGGTAAAGGCTGTGCTCACCACCTCTCACAACCACATCAAAATTACAAGCCAATTATAGAACAGCCATCATTCAGAACTCCCTGAAGTTCTACAACTGAGGATATACAGAAGATGCCACATCAAGACAGGTAGGAGAGGCTGGTCTCATACTCACATGTGGCAGATAAGAATTGGGAGGGATATCTCAGCTGTAGAGGTCCTTCCTGAGTAGTGAGGAGTCCCAGGCATTCCTCTTAAAGGGCACACACATGGACTTACTTGCCATTGGTCTCACTCAGTCTGAGCTCCAGAACTGGGGCAACAGCTTGAAAGGTGCCAGGGACATATGAGGAGGAACTAAATTGTCTGGTTTCAGGCCGAGGACTGGAAGAGCAGTTTTCTCTCAGACATTATAAGTGCTCGTAGAGGCCATTGTTCCTTTGTTGATCCCTCTCCCCACCCAGCCTGCACACACACGTGGGCACCATATCTGAGTCTCTATCAACCTAGCTAAAACCATTTGCCCCGCCCTGGTGACTCCCTGAGACCCTCCCCCACCCAACTTGCAGGCCCACCCAAGCTGCTTCCAGTAGCTTTTCCATACAAGCAGTTTTGGCTCATGCTGTGGACTTTCCTAAAATCTCTTAGTTTCACAAACCTCAAACAAGCAACATCTGGTCTCAGCATGCCCCCCACCTCTTGCTAAACAGCCCCAAGCCTAACACTAGCAACAGTCAGCCTCAGTTCACTTGCTCAGGCTTTCCAGGCACCTATAAGCCCAGGACAAGTGGCAACCATCTGCAGGTAACTTTATGGCTTATACCAAGTGGCCCTGAGCAGGGCACAGGCAGCAACTGACTGTGGCCTACACCAGAGCCCCTCCCAAGAGGCCCCAGAACCAACACAGAGTGGCCAGATTTAAACAATCATCCTCAGCAATCAGCCAATGTCAATCAAGCATAAATTACAACAGGAAGGCACACATGCCCACACAAGGGACACATGTGGAACACCCAGCTCAGGTGACCAGGGAGACTGTGTCCCTGGGCTCCACAAGACATCTACTACATAAAGCTACTCTACCAAGAACAGTTGATGTAATAGCTCTACCTAATACATAGAAACAAACACAGGGAGACAGTCAACATGAGGAGACACAGAAACATGTCCTAAATGAAAGAACAGAACAAAACTCCAGGAAAAAACCTAAACAAAATAAAGACAAGCTATCTACGAGATGCAGAGTTTAAAACACTGGTCTGGTTATAAGGCTGCTCAATGATCTAGTGAGAACTTCAACCTCAGGGAGACAGGAAACATAAAGTGGGAGATAGAAAATATAAAAAGAACCAGTCAGAAAAGAATAATACAGTAACTGAAATGGAGAATACATTTAAGGAAATCAACACTAGATTAGATGAAGCAGAGGATAGAATCAGCAATTTGGAAGATAAGGTAGCAGAAAATTCCAATCAGAATGGCAAAAACGAAATGATAAAAAAAAGATGAGGATGTCCCACCTGGTGTGGCTCAGTGGTTGCGCATCGACCCATGCACCAAGAGTCACCAGTTCAATTCCCAGTCACGGCACATGCCCAGGTTACAGGCGCGATCCCCAGTAAGAGGCATGTGGGAGGAAACGGATCACTGTTTCTGTCTCATCTATGTTTCTATCTTTCTCTCCCTTCCTCTCTCTCTAAAATCAATAAAAACATATTTAAAAAACGATGAGGACGGTTTAAGGGGCCTCTGGGACAACATCAATTGTTCCAACATTTGCATCCTAGGGGTTCTAGAAGAAGAAGAGAGAGAGCAAGGAACTGTAAACCCATTTGATGAAATAATGATGAAAATGTTCCTTAATATGATGAAGAAAATAGACATAAAAGCCCAGGAAGCACACAGTCCCAAACAAGATGAGTTGAAAGTCCCACACCAAGACACACCATAATTAAAATGCCAAAGGTTAAAGACAAAGAGAATCTTAAAAGCAGCAAGAGAAAAGCAGTTAGTTACCTACAAGGGGCTCCCAACAGAAACTTTGCAGGCCAGAGGGACTGGCACAAAATATTCAAACTGATGAAAGCAAGGACCTACAACCAAGGTTACTCCAAACCAAAGCTGTCATTTAGAATCGAAGGACAGGTAAAGAGCTTCCCAGACAAGAGACAGCTAAAGGAGCTCATCAACCCCCAAACTTGTATCATGGGAAATGTTGAGGGGTTTCTTTAAGAAGAAGAAGAAAGATTACAAACATGAACAATAAAATGACAATATCCATATAGCTATAAATAGTCACTTTAAATGTAAAGATTAAATGCTCCAACCAAAAAGCATAGGGTGGCTGAATGGATGAGAAAACAAGACCCTCACATACGCTGCCTACAAGAGTCTCACTCAGATTGAAAGACATGCACAGACTGAAAGTAAATAAATTTAAAACGACATTTCATGCAAATGGAAAAACAAAAAAAGCTGGGATAGAAAAACTTATACCAGACAAAATAAACTTTAAAATAAAGGGTATAACAAGAGACAAGAAGGACCCAGCAATTTCTCTTCCAGGTATCATATCCAAAGAAACCCGTAACACCAATTCAAAAGCATAGGTGCATCCCTATGTTCACCGCAGCTTTATTTACAATAGCCAAGATATGGGAGCAACCTAAGCGTCCATCACAAATGAATGGAGAAAGAAGTGGTGCCTACATACAATGCAATGTAACTCTTCCGTAAAAAAAGAATGAAATCTTGCCATCTGCAACAACATGGATTGGATCTAGAGTGTATTATGCTGAGTGAAATAAATCAGACAAAGGCAAATGCCCTAATATTTCACTGATATATGGAATCTAAAAACAAAATAAATGAGCAAACTAAGCAGAAACAAAGTCATAGATACAAGGAACCTTTTGATGGTTGCTAGATCAGAGGGAGGTTTGGGGGAATGGGTTTGAAAAAGGAGAAAGGGTTAAGAAGTGCAAATTAATAGTTACAAAATAGCCATGGGGATGTAAAGTACAGCACAGGGAATATAGTAAAAAATATTGTAATAACTATGTATTTTGTCAGATGGGTAATAGATTTATTGGGTGATCACTTTGTAAGTTATATAAATGCCTAATTAGTATGTTGTACACTTGAAACTAATATAATATTGTATGTCAACTGTAATTGAAAAATAAAAAGTGATTGAAAAATAAAATATAATAAAATATTTTTTTAAAAAATAAAAAGGTAAATGATCTTATTTCATCCTCAGAGCAACATATGAAATAAGTCAATTTTACAGAAAAAGAAACGGAGACTCTGGTAGGTTATACATGTTTTAGACAACTAACTCAATTTCAAAGTGCTTATCCTTAAATTGCTCTATTTAATTTTCTATGACACCTATAGAGATGGAAGACCGACCCGTCCACACCAATTAAGACACAAGGCAAGATAAGGGGAAGGACTCACAGCATGACGTGTAATTCCTCCAGCCAGTCACTGCAATCCCCTGAGTCTGGCAGGTGCTGGCGTAGTTCTGTAGCCAGCTGCAGGCAGTCTGCACCGCGCCCCCATCAATGCAAGAGTCAAACAGGCAGTTCTTGTAAAAGAAGGTGGGATTGACTTTGCTGTGACACTTGGTGAAGCCAGCGTTCTGGTTGGGAATTAGGCTGCACAGCTGCTGAACCTTTGAGAAACCTTCCACCTTGGCACAGGAAGGGCAGCGGTCCCCACAGCCCACCTGGCAGAAGGTGTCCCTCTTCACCCAGCTCTGCCCAAACTCATTGACACTGGATGCAAGCAGACCCATAGGCATCTCCAGGTCATCGTCAGGGTTGCCGTTATAGCGGCCACACAAGCCGTAGGTGCTGTTCTGCATGTTTCGTGGGACTGTGATTGACAGGAAAGTCTTCCAGTCATACACAACCTTCAGGCCAAAATCAGTTTCCACCACCACATGGAAGCCAAAGGAAAAGATATTTATCTTCCCTTGTCCCAGTTTCAGAGGTAGATACAGCCGTTCATTGTTGACCTGCAAGAGAAAGAAGTTGAAGTAGAGAAATTCCAGAGATCTTCCAGCTCTTCTCCTAATGATTAGTCTTAAGAGAGATCGCCACAAAGGGTGATTTGAGCAGGTTGAATACAATCTTTGCATTTAGTGTTGTTTACGTCAGTCAACTATTATTATTAGGATCTGAACAGGCTTAAATTACTATCCTTTGTATACTAATATACCGATTTATTTCAGACACCTCTGTTTACATAGCATTCTTTCCCCTAGAAGTTCAAATTGTTTCCTCCAACATAATGATAGAGTAATAAGAATTCAATTAAAGTTCAGACTAAAACACCCAAACCTGGAATGCCTGTGTTTCTATTTCCAGCTCTATTGTGGAATTATTTTAGGCAAGCCCCAATTTATTAATTCCTTTGGGATATGTTGTTGTTGTTGTTGTTTTGTTGTTGTTGTTATTTCCCCGGAAGAATGACTTCATTTGCTGGTCCTTCTTTACCCAGCAACATCCCTCTCACCCTCCAGACCATGCTCAAATATCCTATCTTCTATTAAGCAAGATGATCTGAGCCCATGGTCAGAATTAATCCCTCCTTTATCTGGGCAATGACAACATGTTGTTTATCTCTTGTAATCTTCTCCACCTTCAACCAAGATCAAGCATTGCACACTGTTACTGAGGCACATATCACAATCTGCCTCATAGTATGGTTGGTTGTCTGCATTTCTAGCTCACCTACAAGATTATGAGCAACTTGAGGGCAGGGCCCATACTTTGTTGATCTTTATGTCCACTCCCTCCTGGCTACCTGTGCGTCAGCACAATGCCGTACACAGACAGGGCACCTGACACGTTTCCTCCCATACACTTTTAAATTCAGAAAACAAGGAAATCCCTTAATGCAAAACTCCAGAACTGTACTCCCCTTGAACTATTTGATTCAGATGAGACAAACTGTATAACTCCTGGCTAGGTGAGTGTGTGATGGCAACAGAGATGGCTTTAAGGGCTAAGAGGAGAGTTGGTCTTCCCAGTGAGAGAAGTAGGTACTGCTCCTATGGGGTGTTCTGAGAGTGCTCTATGACCACAAATACCTTCCCTCCTGACTGCTTAATCTCTCTCTTATCTGACACCCCTCCCTCATCTCCACTGCACTACTTTAGTTCAGACTCTCACCACCTTTCACCTTGATTACTGAATGCTCTCCTAATGGTCTCCCTGCTCTGGTGTTGCTCCTGTCCTCCATTCACTCACTAATGTCACTCCAATATTTCCTAATGCAACTGAAAGCAGTTAATCCAACACGTGAAACCCTCTCTGTGACCTGAATGAAACATTTGATATGCTGAGCACATCCCACAGGTTTCTAGAGCTGGCATCTGTCTTTTAGGGCTCCCCCACTTCCTCTGCCACTCCAGCAATATCTAGCACTTTGCAGTTCCCCTCATGGCCCAAGCTGCGTCCTTCCACCCACCATTTCCTTTGCTGCAAGAGTGGTGGTGCTTCCTGTGCCTGCCTGGGACCTCCATCCTCAGCCACTGTGAATAAAGGCTAAAGGTAACTCAGCTGGCCGTGGCTCCATGGCAGTCACTTGACCCAGGAGGTTATGACCCCCCACACACAATGCAACCACACCTCCCCACCCTAAGGGCATTGACTGACCAACATAGGGGACCACCTTTGTGTGCAGGTCACGTGTCAGAGCTCCTGGGGCCCAGGTAGAAGCTGGGTTCCGGCTCAGATCACATCCTTGCTGAACTCTCTTCCCCTGGTGCCTCCCTCACTTTCCCAAGATTGCCCACCTCAGACTCTGCCCCTAAGCAACCTGCCTCAAGAAAGCAATGATGTACTTCCCCCTCTTTACGGGGCACTATTCGCCCTTCAAATTTCAACAACTCTCTCATCTTCTACAAATATTTTTCTTGGCAAAATTCATTCACCCATTCAGTAGGCATCAATTTGGCACTACTGTGCACCAGGCACTGCACTAAATGCTAGACTAAAGCACAGGGCCCTTTTCCTAGTAGCTCACAGGCATATGGAGAGGCAAGTACATAAAGAGATAATACTAACACCATCTGATCAAAGCTGCAATAGAGATAAATAGATTTTACTTATAGGCACCAAACTCAGCCTGGGGACAGAATGAGGGATGCCTGCAGAAGATGTGCCCACACCTGATTCTAATAGATGAGTAGATACTGGCCAGTCAAGGAGGAATAAAAGCAGAGGAAAGAGAATCCCAAGAAAAGGCAAGAAGGCAGAGAAATGAATATGAAGAATTGCAGCAATTTAGTGCTACTGGAGCATAAAATGTGACCTTGGGAGTGGTGGGAGATGAAGATGGAGATGGAGAAGTGGAGAGAGCTTGGATTGTGGGGGCCTCGTATGCAATGTCACAAATGTCAGAGAGGCTCAGGAGTTAAAGTCTGAAAAAGACTCATTCATTTCTCAAAAAAGGAGTCATCAGTGACCTTAATAAGAGAAATTCAATAGAATAATGACGCCAGAGTCAGACTGCAGAAGTTAAACAGCAAATAGGATATATGGAAGCAGACATGTCCTTTGCCAGGAGTCTGGACAGAAAGGGGAGAAGAGACTGGATAGAAGCTAGTATAAAATGGGGGTCAAGGTGTGTTTAGAATGAGCATGTTTGCAGGTTAGAGACACAGTAGGGAGAGGGGAAGACAGATGGGCAAGGTGCCTGGGAGGGAGGAGGTGAAGACGCTGCGATAGGTCTTCAATGACAGGGTACAGGGGGTGGGAGGAGGGAGGGAGTACCCGGTGAGCACAACTTTCCCAGTGGGAGGTCCGGAGACTGAGTGACTTAGGCTGTGTGTAAACACAGAACAGAAATGTGGAAAGTCACTGAGTGAAGCGTGGGCCATGAAGACTCACACCAATACACTAAAAGCTCTGCATCCAAAGGCTCCCAGGTGCCAGCTTGCTTCTCCTCCTGTTTTCTTTTCTATATTCTTGGCTACAGGGTGTCAAGCAGGAGGCAACACCTTGGGAATAAAATATAACAGAATTAATGCTAAGGGCTTATAGATTCTGTCACTGTCCAGGAGAACCCTGAGGAAGCAACACACTCTGAAGCCCAGAAATGCCACCTCCATCCTGATATCACTGCCCTGTCTATGAGTGAGACACGGAGAGAAAGAGGGAGCAGAGGGAGAGGAGGCAGAGAAAGGGAGAGGTTGGCACAGAAGCAGAGCCTGGTGGATGGAGGAGGAAGGTGCAGAGGAGGAAGAGAAGAGGGCATGAGGATGAGTGTGGGGAAATGTATTTCAAATATTTAAATGTTGGAAATAAGACCACATATTAGATTTTTATTGGAGAACTTTCCTTTAAACAACTGGCTCTGATAGCTTCTACAGCCTGTTCAGCCACCTGAAGTCCTGTCATACCTCACACTTGGCTCCATCTCCAGGTCTTCATTGATGCTTCCTTTTCCTAAGGCCCTTACACCATCCTTGGCCTGGCTAACATGCTCCTTCAGGGCTCAGTTCTGGGTCATCTTTACCAGAAAGCACCCCACAAAGCCACTGCTGGCTTAGGCAACCCATCTTTTGTGCTCCCATGACCCTCCACCTTTGTAGCACATCACATGACACCCACATTCCCTGAGAACACATCTGTCTCTCCCACTAGACCCTGAATTATCTTAGGACAAAAGTCATGTTTAATTCATTGTTTTTTTTTACCAGCAGAACTTGGCACAGAACAGGCATAAATATAAGATCATTAAACTAATTAGAGCTAGAGTGAGGCTCAAAACCTCACTCTTCTCTGATGGCTACAGGTTTGGCAGTCAGTGACAAAGACACCAGCTGTGAGGGTCCTCACAATCTTCCCTTTGGCTGGACCATGACAGACCCAGCTGAGAGGACACCTTTACTGAACTCAGGCTGTGGACAGCTGAGACGTGCACTGCCTCAGCGTCCTGGAGTGGCTCACCCTGTTGCTCACCATTGTAACCATTTGGTATATGGACAGCATGTTTATTTCTAGTTTTTCTTGACTTAGTACATTTTCCCATGTCCTCCACTACTGTTTAATGCTGGGAAAGGTCAGAGTCATAAAGGCCCCCTGTGTCCCAAAGAATCACTTCTATATCACCTCCATTTCTAACAGCACAGGCAATGACCCAGGGCTCGGCACTATTCTGCTTAGCACTTCACTGCACACTGTCCTTATGATGGGCATTATTCCACTCTTAGGGAGAGATGGTGACTAAAAATAATATCATGGGGAAACAAGTGGAAATCGTTAAACAAGCAGATCCTGCAGAGCATATTAGTAATTCAAAGTAAATACTAAATCTATCCCCCAGGCCCCAAAAGAAAAAAAACTTCAGTGTGTCTTGAACTTGGTTTTCTTGTCACAGATTTGAAAGCTATAAACTCTGTTCCCAGCTTAGACACCTAGGACACCTGGGTGACTTAGAAAGTTGAGCTCTGGTAAGGAGTCCCCTCTACCCATTTAACCGATTCCTCCCTGATGCTCCTTATTCTGGAATTACCCCTTGTAGTGGATTAAATCATGTCCCCCAAAGATATGTTGAACTCTTAATCCCTAGTAACTGTAAATGTGCCCTTATTTGAAACGAGGATCTTTGCAGATGCAATCAAGTTGCGATAAGATCATATTAGATTAGGGTGGGCTTTAAAACCAATGACTAGTGTCCTCGAAAAAGGAGAGAGAGATTTTTCACAGGGAAACAGAAGACACAGAGAGAAAAAGGCCAAATAAAGACAGAGGCCAGAGACTGGAGTTATGTTGCCACAAGCCCAGGATTTCCTACAACCAGCGGATGTTAGGGAAAACGCCTGGCGCAGATTTTTCTGTAAGAGGAAGCATGGGCCTACTAACATTGATTTCGTACTCCTAGCCTCCAGAACTGGAAGAGAATACGTTCCTGTTGTTTTAAGCCACCTAGTCTGTGATGCATTGTGAGGGAGCCCTGAGAAACTTAGACACCCTTCCCTTTCCATCTCTCTATGGGAGGAAGAATCCAAAGGTGTGGTTCTCATGATTTTTGTCTTTAGTCATGAGTATATTGCATGAGATTAGAGCAGGATACATGCCTGCAAGGTAAGCTGACCCATTAGGCTTTATTCCTAAAGCAAAAGGAAAGGAAGTGGAGCATGTAGTGAGAGTGGAGAATAGCTATCAGGAAGCAGAGAAGGCAGAGCATAAATAAGAGTAAGTGTACATGAGGCTCCAATGATCTATAGATGAAAATAACTGGGTCAGAAAACAACATGTGTAGCCCCAGATGTCTATATACCTAAAAGGTGAAAGCATGTAACACAAGGCAGAAAATATCATTTCATAATACATTGGATAAGATGGGACCTATGAAAAGATTATATTTTAATAGAAGAAAAACCCTAAAAGGTAGAAAGATGGACAAGTGTTGAATGTCAAGGCAATAAGGAACTGCATGGAAATTTACAAATTTAGGAAAGAAGAAAGTGATAGGTAAAAGTTATACTCACCTCCTCCCAGAATCAAACTAGAATTACAACTAAAATGTAGATCAACCTGAATAACCAACTAAAGACTAACTGAACAGAAGTCTTATAACCAAGGATTTAAAGAAGAAGCCACATCAAGACTGGTAAGAAGGGAGGAGATGCAAAAAGGGGTGGCCCCACTCCCACAGGTGGTGGTTGAGAATCTGGAGGGATATCTCAGCTGCAAAGCTTCCCCCATTAGGAGTGTGGAGTCTGAACCCCACTTTAGGCTCCCCAGCCCAAATCACCAAATCTGGGAAAAAGAGCCCATATATTATGTGGCTGTGAAAATCAGTGGGGATTCTGTCTACTATGTAGAGACCAGCATCTTCTAGAAACCCAGATACTCTCTTAAAGGGGCAGCACTCAAAATCTGGTTAGCAGCCACTCACTCTGGGCTCTAGCAGAGAGAGGCAGCTTGGTGCAAACTACAGTAGTGCAAGGAGAGACTGGGTTGTATGTCTTTGGGGAGAGAGCTGAAGGGACAGCTGTCAGTTTCCCTGTGCTGAGTTCCTCTTCCACACCACCCTGAGATGCCAACTTTATTGAGTCAAACACTCCCCTCCGTATGTCATCAGCCTGGAAGAATGCGGTAGTCCCACCATCGCCCTGCTCTGCCAAGCTCTTGCTTTATGGAGGAGTCAGCTGCCTATGCCCCTGGTGTAGAGGTCTGGGTGGACTCAGGGGTGTCAAAGATTGAGTTGGGTAGCTCTGGGGTGGGGACCATTCACCCCCCTTTCTCTTGAGCCTGAATGATGTCATTCCCTCATGGGAGATCCACTAGCCCCACCCTCCCACTCCCAGTGGTCCAACCCTGCCAAGCTCTAGAACTCTCAAGGAGGTCCAAGCAGAATTCTGAATAGACTGAGCTGTGTTGCTTGAAGTCAGGGTCCATTTTTTCCTCATATGCCTGAGAGGTACAAAGCCCTCCCTTCACACGGCCAAATATTGGTCTGTTGGGGCCTGAAAAACTCTGCTGGCCTCACCCTGACAACTCCCTGAAACCCTGCCCCACCACAAAGGTCTGCTGGAAACTGACTTTAGTGTACTATGATACATTTGCTGAGCGACCTTAGACCCAGCATTGGCACCAAGTCTGAATCTGTATCAAGCTGGTGAACCACTCATGCCTACCTGATGACTCTCATTGAGAACCTACTTTATGCAACTTGTATACCACCAGAGGCTCTTTCAGTGACTGAGAGTAACAG
Organism: Miniopterus schreibersii; assembly: GCF_964146895.1. Lineage (NCBI taxonomy): Eukaryota > Metazoa > Chordata > Mammalia > Chiroptera > Miniopteridae > Miniopterus > Miniopterus schreibersii. Next base: position 916,069 of record NC_138122.1, on the reverse strand, counting down.
GCAGCCTATAGATGAAGTCATGCAGAGGTGGATCTCAGAATGGCTTGAGCCATTTTCTGACCTGCCCCTGAGCTCAGTGCTAAAAAAAGCCAGCCTTGGTGTGCAGCTTGCCCCTTCCCATGCACACCCAGGCCCAACAGAGAAAGTCATGCACTGTGGATCACCTTGTAGATCCAAATAGGTTGCCCAGAGCCAGTAGAAGGCAGGATTTGACATTGGCCTGCACCAGAGTCCCTCCCAAGAGATGCCAGAACCAACACACTAGTAGTCAGCTTCAGAAAACATCATAGCAGGATCCAAATAGCTCCACAAGCAGCACAATCAAAGGGTGATCTTGGTAGACCCTGCCGAGACGAATTACACTTTGTGTGGTCAGCACCTGCACAGCAGCTCATACACTGTGGTTGGCATTGATCCTTAAATAAACCAGCCAGAGGGTAAACCCTCCGCACAAACAAGCCAAGAACAATCAAGACTCAACTACAAGAGGAGAGCTCACATAACTCACAAAAGGGACATCCCTGAAGCACCCAGCTCAGGTGGTCAGAGAGACTGCGTCACTGGGTCCAACACAACACCTACTATTTAAAGCCACCCTACCAAGACTCGGAGATATAGCAGATCTACCTAATACACAGCAAAAAACACACAGAGAGGCAGCAAAACTGGGAAGACAAAGAAACATTCCCCAAATGAAATAACAGAAAAATCTCCAAAAACAAACAAACAAAAAAACTAAATTAAATGGAGGTAAGCAATCTACCAGGTATACAGTTCAAAACAATAGTTATAAGGATGCTCAAGGAACTTAGTGAGAACTTCAACAGCATAAAAAAGGAAATGGAAACCATAAAAAGGGCAAATCACAAATGAAGAATACAATATTAGAAATGAAGAATATACTAGAATAAATAAACAGAAGTTAGATGAAGCAGAGGATTGAATCAGTGATTTAGAGACAAGGTAGCAGAAAACACCCAATCAGAGAAGAAGAAAAAGAATTCTATGAAATAAGGATAGTTTAAGAGACCTTTGGGACAACATAAAGCATAACAACATCCATATGGTAGGGGTACCAGAAGGAGAGGAGAGAGAGAAAGGGATTGAGAATCTATGTGAAAAAACAAAGACTGAAAACTTCCCTAAATTGGTGAAGGAAAAAGATACACAGGTCCAGGAAGCACAGAGAGTCCCAAACAAGATGAACCTAAAGACCCCCACACCAAGACACATCATAATTAAAATGGCAAAGGTTAAAGACAAAAACAGAATCTTAAAAGTAGAAAGAAAAAGACGGCAACCTACAAGGGAGCTCCTATAAGACTGTCTCCAGGTCTCCCAACAGAAACATTTCAGGCCAGAAGGGATTTGCATGAAATATTCAAAGTGATAAAAAGCAAGGATCTACAACTGAGACTACTTTGACCATCAAGGCTATAATTTAAAATTGAAGGTGAAATAAAAAGCTTCTCAAACAAGGAAAAAAACAAAGAAGTTCATTACCACCAACCCAGTATTACAAGAAATGTTAAAGGGGCTTCTTTAAGAAAAAGAAAGAAAAAAAAGGAACATATCTACTACGAATAAAATGGCAAAATATATGAACCTATCAATAATCACTTTAAATGTAAATGTCATAGATTCTCTAATCAAAATGTTTAGGGTAGCTGAATGGATAAGAAAACAAGACCCATATACATGCTGTCTACAGGTGACCCACCTCAGAATGAAAGGCACACAGAGATTGAAAGTAAAGAGATGGAAAAAGAGATTTCATGCAAATGGAAATAAAAACAAAATAGCAGGGGTAGCAATACTTATATCTGACCAAACAGACTTTAAAACAAAGGCTCTAATAAGAGACAAAAAAGGACCATACATAATGATAAAGGGATCAATCCAACAAGAGACTATAACTGTTGTAAACATTTATGCACCCAACATAGGAGCACCTAAATACAGGGTGGGGCAAAGTAGGTTTACAGTTGTTTGTATGGAAAATAATACAATAATTAATAAATAAAAATACAAGAATAAACTGTTTCATGTACTCACAACTGTAAACCAACTTATGTCCCATCTTATATATAAAGCAAATCTTAATGGACATAAAAGTAGAGATCAACAGCAATACAGTCATAACAGAAGACTTTAACACCCCATTAACATCAATAGATAGATCTTCCAGGCAGAAAATCATCAAGGAAACAGTAGCCTTAAGTGACACAATAGATCAGAAAGACTTAATTGATATTTTCATAGCATTTCACTCCAAAGCAGCAGAATATACATTCTTTTCAAGTGCACATGGAAAAATTTCCAAGATAGATCACATGTTAGGACACAAAACAAGTCACAACAAATTTAAGAGAATGAAATCATATGAAGCATCTTCTCTAACCATGATAATATGAAACGAGAAATACATTACAAGAAAAAAACCTAAAAAACACACAAACAATGGAGGCTAAATAACATGTTACTGAACAATGACTGGATTAACAATGAGATCAAGGAAGAAATAAAAAGTTACCTTGAGACAAATAAAACCCCTAATCTATGGGACACAGAGAAAACAGTCCTAAATGGCAAATTCATGGCAATAGGGCCTACCTCAAGAAGCAAGAAAAATCTCAAATAAACCTTCCAAACTTACACCTGAAGAAATTAGAAAAAGAACAACAAACAAAGCCCAAAGTGAGTAGAAGGAAAGAAACAATAAAGATAAGAGCTGAAATAAATGACATAGACATTAAACACACACACATGCAGACACACACACACACACACACACACCCCTCAAGAACTAATTCTTTGAAAAGATAAACAAAACTGACAAACCTTTAACCAGAGTAATCAAGAAAAAAAAGGAGACAACACAAATAAATGAAATCTGAAACAAAAGAGAAAGACAAGTGACACTACAGAAATCAAAAGGGTTATAAGAAAATATTACAATGAGATGTCAATAAATTGGACACTGTGGAAGAACTGGATAAATTCCTAGAAAAATAAAAACTTCCAAAACTGAATCAAGAAGAATCAGAAAACCTGAACAGACCAGTTACAATTTATGATAGCAAAGCAGTAATAATAATAATAATTAAAAAACTCCCAGAAAACAAAAGTCCTGGACCAGATGGCATCACAGGTAAATTTTAACAAACATTCAAGGAAGAACTAACACTTATCCTTCTCAAACTATTTCAAAAAAAGAAAATCAAGAGGAAGGAACACTCCAAAGAGCATTTTTTGAGGCCAGCATTATCCTAATTCCAAAACCAGGTAAGACACTACAAAGAAAGAAAATTATAGCCCTGCCAAGGTGGCTCAATATGTTGGAGTGTCATCCCATACACCAAGAGGCTGCAGGTTTGATTCCAGGTCAGGACACATACCTAGGTTGCAGGTTCAATTCCCCCATAGGGGCTCATGCAGGAGGCAACTGATTGATGTTTTTCTCTCACATTGATGTTTCTCCCCCCTCTCTCTTTCTCTCCCTGCCTCTCTCTCTAAAAAATCAATAAGCATACCCTCAGGAGAAGATTTAAAAAAAGAAAATTATAGGCCAATATCCCTGATGAACATAGATGCAAAAATACTCAACAAAATATTAGCAAACCAAACCTAGCAATACATTAAAAATATCATGCCCCATGATCAAGTGGGATTTATTCTTAGGATGCAAGATTGGTACAATACTCATGAATCAACTAATGTGATACACCACATAAACAAAATGAAGGATAAAAATCATATGATCACATCAATAGATGCAGACAAAGATTAAACAAAACCCAGCACCCACTTATGATAAAAAAAATCTCAGTGAAGTGGAAATAGAGGAAACATACCTCAACATAACAAAGGCCATATATGACAAACCCACAGCAAACATCACACTCAATGCAGGGAAACTATAAGTGTTTCTCTTAAGATCTTGAACAAGACAAGGATGTCTGCTTTCACCACTCTTATTCAACATAGTTCTGGAGGTTCTAGCCACAGCAATGAGACAAGATGAGGAAATAAAGGTATCCAAATTGGAAAGGAAGAAGTAAAACTGTCATTAATTGCAGGTGACATGATACTGTATATAGAAAGCCCTAATGACTCCACCAAAAAACTACTAGAACTGATAAATGAATTCAGTCAAGTAGCAGGATACAAAATGAATATTAAGAAATCAGTTGTATTTTTGTACAAAAATAATAAACTATCAGAAAGGGAAACTAATAAAACAATACCATTTACAACTGCATCAAAAATATAAAATACCTAGGAATAAATTTAACTAAGACTTGTACTTTGAAAACTATAAGACGCTGAAGAAAATCAAAGAATATACAAATAAATGAAATCATATACTGTGTTAACGGATAGGAAGAATTAACATAATCAAAATGTCCATAGTATCCAATACAATCTATAGATTCTACACAATTCCTATTTAAAAAACCAATGGCGCCCGGCCGGGCGTGGCTCAGCGGTTGAGCATCGACCTAGGATCCAGGCGATCGATCGGGGTTTGACTCCTGGTCAGGGCACATGCCCGGGTTGCGGGCTAGGCAGCCAATCAATGACTCGCTCATCATTGATATTTCTATCTCTCTCTCCCTTCCTTTCCTCTCTCTGAAATCAATAAAGATATGTTTAAAAATAAATAAATAAATAAAAAATAAAAATAAAAAACAAATAATCCAGAAACATATATGGAATCACAGAAGACCCTGAATAGCCTCAGCAGTCTTGACAAAGTAGAACAAAGTTGGAGGCATCACACTACCTGATATCAAACTATACTATAAGGCTATAGTAATCAAAACAGCATGATACTGGCATAAAAGCAGACATATAAATCAATGGAACAGAATCAAGAGCCTAGAAATAAAACCATGCCTACATGGTCAACGAATATATGACAAAGAAGGCAAGAACATAGAATGGATAAAGACAGTCCATTCAATAAATGGTGCTGAGAAAATTGGACAGAAACATGCAAAAAAATAAAACTTGAACTCCTTCTTACACCACACACAAAAATAAACTCAAAATGAATTAAAGACTTAAATGTAAGACTAGAAAACATTAAAATCCTTGAAGAAAACATAGCCAGTAAACTCTCTGACATTTCTTAGCAATGTTTTTTCTGCTATATCTTCTCAGGCAAGGGAACCAAAAGAAAAAAATAACAAATAGGACTATGTCAAACTGAAAATTTTTGCACAACAAAGGAAACCATCAAGGAAGTAAAAACAACCTACTGAATGGGAGAAGATATCTGCAAATGATACATCCAATAAGGGATTAATATAGAAAATTTATAAAGAACTCATACAACTCACTACCAAAATACCAAACAATTCCATTAAAAATGGGTACAGGACCTGAATAGACACTTCTCCAAAGAGGACACACAGATGGCCAATAGACATATGAAAAGATGCTCAATTTCACTAATCATCAGAGAAATGCAAATTAAAACCACAATGAGATATCACCTCACACCTGTCAGAATGGCTCCATCAATAAATCAACAAACAGCAAGTGTTGACAAGATGTGGAGAAAAGAGAACCCTCATACACTGTTGGTGGGACTGTAAATTTGTACAGCTGCTGTGAAAAACAGTATGGAGGGTCCTCAAAAAATTAAAAATGGAGCTGTCTTATGACCCAGCGATTCCACTTCTGGTTATATATCTGAAGAAATCCAAAACACTAATTGGAAAGAATAGATGTGCCCCTCTGTTCATTGCAGTGTTATTTACAATAGCCAATATATGGAAGCAACCCAAGTGCCTATCAATAGACAAGGAGATAAAAAAAGTGGTGATACAAATATACAATGGAATATTACTCGCCCATAAAAAATAATAAAATGTTAGTATTTGTGACAGCATGCATGGACCTAGAGAGTATTATAATAAGTGAAATAATTCAGTTAGAGAAAGACAAATACCATATGAACTTACTTATCTGTGGGATCTAAGGAACAAAAAAAAGGAACAAGCAAATTGAAAGAGACTCACAGAGAATGAACTGGTAGTTGCCAGAGGGAAGGGAGGTTGGGAAACTGGATTAAAGAGGTGAAGGTATTGAGAAGTACAGATTGGTAGTTACAAAATAGTAATGAGGATGTTAAGTACAGCATAAGGAATATAGTCAATGATAATTGTAATAACTTTGAATGGTACCAGGTGGGTACTGGAAATATTGGAGGAACACTCTGTAAAGTATATGATTGTCTAACCACTATGCTGTATACCTGAAACCAGTACAAAATAATAGAGAGTAAACTGCAATTGAAAAATTAAAATTAAAAGTAAAAATAAAATTCTAAAAAAATGTATAAATCTAAGGGTAGTGATACATCAAATGATCAATGTCTGATAAGTCTAACACATATGATGAAAATGGATTATAGGGAAGTTATTGTAATGTCCAGCTTAAACTATCCAGATATCTGTTGGAAACCTTACATGCTAAAAGCAAAGTATCTGATATATTTCTAATTTTCCCCAGTGGCAATTTAATCTCCTAGATTGCTGCAAATGTGACCAGCAGCAAAATGAAAGTCATAGGAACCCTGGAAGAAAGGTGTTATTATGTCATCTCATTCACTCACTTGACAAATGTGAGTGTCATGACATGCAGGTCACTGTATATTGATTTAATATGAAGATGAATTAGGTGTGGCTCCTGCCCTCAAGAAATGCACGGTTAGAACTGAGTTAGTATGAACATCACAAAAAACACAGCATGATTAATGTAATAATGGATACAGTAACCAACTGTTATGAGAAGCACAGAGGAAAGCAATCAGGGATTTAGGTATAATATCCAAGAAAGGGAAGAATGGGCATAGTGAGACCTCTACCTTAGATGCTAAGGCACATTTTCCAAAAAATGTGAAAGGGACAGCAGTTTATGAAGCTCAGAAACCTCTTTGTCAGAGAAGGAGGTTCAGGAAATCCTCAGGGAGGAAAGTATCAGTAGACTTGTCCAGGCAACTCTTAAGTTAACAGCTCAGAATTTTAAAGAGAATGTATACACGGTGAAAAGGAGCCCCCTTAGAAATCAATCATGCCACAGATCAACGAGGGAAATGTGGAAAGTCTAACATCCTAAATCAGCCCCTCCGAAATGCTCAGCCAGGGGCTGCGGGCTGGCTTGTGTCCAAGTTATGATTAGAGCAAGGCCTTGGACCAGGCTGGGCCTGCTGCTTCTGATGCCCTCAGCCTGGCCCGGGAGTGCACAGAGCTCCTCAACTTCTGCTTGCTCCTCTCTTCATTGTCAAGGGAATGAGGGGTGGGAAGGGCAGAAAGACGAAACCCAGGCCTCTGTGAGTAGAGAGCCTGAGTCCTTCAGATGATGGCAAGACTCGAACTCCCAATCCTGTGAGAGCCAACAGGGAGACTGGAAGAGGGGGGAAGAGGCCAGAGCAGGCAAATATTGTTCTGACCCCGAATATGGAAGGAGGTGGATCAGACAATAGCACCACTCTTTAGACGCCTAATCTGCACGGGGCACGGGTTCTCTCTGCCAGAGGCGGTGACTGCCCAAGGCCACAGTGGTAGCCAAGCTGCCTCTGACTCGGGGTCTGCGCTGTCTCCAACATCCTACGCTGCAACCTGAAAGGTGCCACTTCTAGAGCTGGTGCCTAATTTGGTACCTGTGACTTGGGAAGATCATTTTTCTCTCTGAGGCTCAGCTTTCTTATGTGTAAAATAGAGACAGAAAATCTCCAGGGCCTTTCTCTGCTCTCACATCCTATCGATGCCTCTCCTTAGATTCTGAACCAGCCTGATTCAGCTGCAGCCCGGCTTGCGGCCCAGGACCCTTGCCCTCCTGGCCCCAGGACTCCCCCCAGCTCGCGTCCGTGAGCACTCACCAGCACAGTGTGCTTGTAGGCCCTGTGAATCACGATGCTGTAGCCAAACACGGTCACGTCCAACTGCTTCACCCACAGGGCCAGAGACGGGTCCCGGTCTTCGTTCTTGGCTGTGACGATAAACTTGGGGAAGGCGTCCGAGCCTGGCCTGCTTCCTGTGGTGCACAGAATGAGCGGGCAGCTGGTCTGGAAGTCAAAGGGGTAGCCATCGAAGGTCAGGTAGTGCCCGTAGCCCGAGACGATGCAGGAGGCGTCCGTGCGGGCCTGGCAGTAGAACAAGCCGCCCTCTTCCAGGCAGTACTCGTCCTCCCTGCAGGGCGCGGTCTCGCAGTGGACGCTGTTATCCGTGCCATTGCAGTAGCAGAAGATCTGGCAGTCCAGGTCCACCCAGAAGGTCTCATTGGTGGCAAGCTGGTGCCCCTCAAAGTTGCAGCCGCATTCGCTCCGGGTGACACACTGGCTACCTTGCAGGGCGTAGCCCTCATCGCACTGACACCCCTCAGAGCAGCTGTCCACGCAGATGGGGCCCAGCGCCAGGGTCTCGCAGGTCTCCGTGCAGGTCATGCACTCCTCAAAATGGCTGTTCTCCGGGCAGTCCAGGGCTGGAGGAGGTCAAGGAGAAGACAGGCTTGAGAAAGGGATAGAGGTCACAGACTGCAGGTGCACCCATGAGCATGCATGTGTATGCGTGTGCATGTGTGTGTACTGTATGTGCATGTGTGTGTGTGTGTGAGCATGTGCATGTGTGGGTGTACCATGTGTGTTCTCTTATTTGACAGCACAGTGAGCTTGATAAATGCCATGTCATCCTCATCTGGGGTCATCAAAGGCTCAGTAAGCCCCTCATTCTTATGCTTCTTTAGTGCACTTAGCTCTCTGTGAGCCTGTACTGAGCTCCTGCTACATGCCAGGCACTGTTCTAGGCACTTTAATGTAACTTCTTTCAGTGACAGAGAAGGTAAGGCAAGTCTTATCATCCCTGCCTTATAGATGAGGAAATGGAAGTTCAGTGACTTAGCTTAATCCTGCTGGTAAGTACTGGAGAGAGACCTGAATCCAGATCTCCCAACACTAAGTGTCCTGACTCAAAGACCCTGGGGAGAGAGTGTCCTGTAGGAACAAATACTGTGGATACCATCTCTGAGCTTCAGTTTCTTCTTTTATTAAATAAGGACAATGCTTACTTAGCCTGGTTGTTCCGAGGATCAATAAGCTAAGATAAGTCTACAGTAGAGTCTCAGGCCCTTTCCCTGCTTTGCTCTTCCTTCTACTATGGATAGACTTTATTAAGGTATTTTTATTCTACAAATTGGTCTTTCCCTTTGTCTTTCATTTCCCTTATCTGCCTCCTCTGGCCTCTTTCACCTCCTCACCACCTTCTGCATGTGGTCACCTCTACCTCCTTGGCTCACACTTTCCCCCACCTGGAGAGCCCACCTGGATGGCCTCACAAAGCCAATTCCTATGCATTTTTCAAGTTTTATTTCAACTTGCACTTCTGCCCAGAAGCTTCCTTGACAAATCAAGTCTGAGTCACAAAGCACAGCACATCAAATAACAACAGCGTGTGCTGCTCACCATGGAGTTCCAGGTACTCTTCCCATTCTCTTCATTACTTTAGTTTGTCAAAATTTGACATGGGCAGAGACGAATCCAGGAGCACAGAAGAAATCTGCCTACATGTCTGTGTGCTCCAAACACCTGTGAAAGTCCCCACCTTCCCCTACGAGAGTAAGATCTTGCCTTTGAAATTTTTTTTAGCTCTTGTGCGTACTATTACTCTTTAACAATTTCAGAATCCAAGGACATGAAGGATAACACAGAGAATTAAGTTGCATGGCAATAATAGCTCTGCCCACAAGTACCAGCTACAGTTCTGCACTATGTACTAAAAGCAATCATTTTCTTTTCTGGGCTACCCCTGTTGACTGAAACACCATACAGAGTTGGAGTTGAAGGCTAGTTCAGCACTGATTAAATTGTCTCTAAATTATGAATGTTATAATACTGACTGCAGATTTATGGTGATAGCAAATAATGTGACATTTAAATAGCTCACGCTTTATGACTTACCGTGTTGTCTGAATTTGTCTGAAAGACTGAGACATACAGATATAAGTAATAAACATCCCCTGAATCCCAAAATGCCTTTGTGAAATTATTTTAATTGGGCAGCCTGGCTCTGCCAATGTATGTAAACACTGAACAGTGGTTGTCTCTCTCTAAATCCAAAGAAGACTGCTTTGCAAGTGTTGCCCAATCTAATCCCCATTCGTCAAGACCCCAACCAGATTAACTCCTTAGTACCCAGTGACCTGACTAATCAAGGGTGCATGTTCCAGTTCTTGCCAGTACCATGTCCACCAGGTCTGGACGAGACATCCTGGAGGACATCTCAAATATGAGCCCTGGCCTTTCACCCAAAGAAGCCACACTTCTGTCCAACATCTCTCTCTATAAAAGGTACATACAAGAGCTCTCTGCAGGCCCAGGTAAGGGATGGCATAGCCATCACATCCAGGAAAAGAGGGACTCATCACTGTCCCGCTGCACTTACTTCATATAAACAATGCCACCAAACCATGTTCCGTGCAGTTCAAAAACAACCCAGGAATACTTCCTGCTGGGCAGGAGCTCATATTCTAACAGAATGGCATGGGCACAGCCTGGCAACCACATGGATTTGGCATGGGGCAGACTCAGCAATTCCATGCCCGAGTGCTGGAGCAGGAACAGAGATCATATTAGAGATGGCACAGAGGAGTAGGATGGAAGTGGGTTAAAAGAAAGGCTTTGGGGAAGTATTATAAGGTTCGACTAGATGTGACGGTCCATAGAACACTGGAAACTCTCTCCCTGTAGGTGACTTTATGAGAATATGCTCCGAGAATTCCAGCTTTAGGGTCCACAGCTCTGCTATTAATTCCTCCCAAGTACAGGTAAGGTTCACCAGGTATATAACTGCCCTTTCTGAGATGACAGCCACCAAACACTCCAAGTGCACCTTGAACTTCCAAAGCTCAGAAACCAGAGATTTCAATAGACAAGAGTGTGTGTGTGTGTGTGTGTGTGTTAGTGCTTAGCTCTAAGATGTTTCTGTTGAAAGGGCTTAGAAATAAAGCAAAAATGCTCCAATAGCAATGGATAAGCCTCATCCAGATCTTGTTTTCTAATGCATTCCCGACCAAAAGGAATTGGGGTTTCTTGGAATAATGGCTGATTATAGTCTGGAACTGGAGAAGGTTAAGAGAGGAGTATGGAATTTTTTTATGCCAGAAAGTAAGAAAATGACAGAGGCATGCCAAAAGAACATAGGAGGCAACCTGAAGGGGCTCCCACAGGCCAAATCTGGAACAATTTTGACACCAAAATAATTAACAAATGTAATATGAAGTATAAATCATTGAGAAAATTAGAAATCCGTGTATCCATATTGATAAGAGAGACAGATGACTGAGACAGATAAATAGATGGATGGATGGATGAAAGGCAGACGGGCCGAAAGAAGGAGAGTATGATGCATCTGGAAGTCATCAGTGTGTAATCGTCATGCTCCAGACTGAGAGAAGCAAAAATCCTCAGTGGGCACTGAATCGATGAGGGGGTTTTGATGACATGCAGCACACTTGTATGGTCTTAAAGTATCTCCTCACAGATTGCTCATTATTTGCAAGACGAAAAACATAATGACTATAGAGTAGAGACATTTGACAACACCAGGGTATCAATCCACTTATCACACACGAGAGAAAAGGTTGGACAGAGTGTGCCCCTCGTGGGATGTGATACTGTGAGAAAAGCGCACATCACCTGTGTCAGAGTCTGAGTAGGGATGTACAGCAGAACCTAATCATGAGAAAATATCAAACACAAATGGAGGGCCATTTTATTTTTAAAAAGCAGAGGCTGTATTCTTTAAAAATGACAATGTCAGTAAAGGCAAATAAAGCTAAGGAAGTGTTCCAGATTAAAGGAGACTAAAGAGACATGAACACTAAATGCAACTTTTGGTCCTAGACTAGACATGAACACTAAATGCAACTTATGGTCCTAGGGGATAAAAAACCATAAAGGATATTACTGAGCCAATACTTAAAACTGAAATATGGATGTTAAACTATTATATCAATATTAAATTTACTCTGTGAGAGTCATTATTTTAAGGAAATACACACTGAAGTATTTAGGGACAAAGGGGCATACAACGTACTTTCAAATGGAGGGAGAGAGAGAATGAAAAGCAAGTGGGACACAGTGCTGACAACAGGCTAATCTGGGTAAAGGGTATACACATATTCTTGCAACTTTTCTGTAACTTTGAAATTATTTCAAAATAACTTTTTAAAATAAACAAACCTAGGTATGAAGAAATAAAATGGTAGAGAAATAAACAAATGTAGAGGATGGACTCTTACTGGTGGCATCAGTTCTGGTTTAGGGTTAAGCTTTTGGGTGAGAAACGGACAGATGCTGAAATCCAGTGGTGCAGTCCCTGCTCCAGGCGTAGGTCCCACCCTCCCAGCCACTCCTATTTTTCCACATTACTCCTCCCACATAACCAAGAGTGTCTTATGTCAGTTACTCCCAGCAATTATTCTAATTATTACTAGTACTACCACTGCCCTGCTGAGGGGGGTCAGATACTCTGGGAACAAAGTTAAAAACCAGCAATGTGAGATTCTCTTAATAGCCATTGTCAAGTGTGCCCAGGGAACAGTGCTAATCTCTACTCCATGAAAGGCACCCTGACTGATCACTTATTTAAATGAATTGGACCTTCTTTGCCAAGAGAGAAGGCACCAAGTGAGCCATCACACAAAGCTTTCTGGTCCTCTGACATGATGTGTGTTAGATAAAACCACCAGTCAAAAGGGTGGCTAACTGTTCTACAGTGAAGAGATATTGTGTAATTAGAAACAAAACTAAAGGTGAGGAACAGTTTGGTTTAGGGTAATGGGCCTTCCACAGGTCACATCAGACTCAGCAAGCTGTGCACAGGAATCAGACTGGCCTTGTGCTCCATTCCAGCAGGAAGAGAAGTCCTGAGAAAGAAGATCCAGTGTCTCATCTATTTCCCCACCACCCAGTCAGCTTCCCCATAACGTAACCTCGACTTACGGCAGAAGTCGTAGGTCCTCCAGGGGCCCACCTCCACGTCAGCGTTCTTGCAAGCACTTGCATACCGAGCCACAGAGTCACAGAGTTCTGACTCGTTGCCTCCACTCTGGCACAGGCGAAAAAGGCACGTGCGGTAGTAGGCAGTCACGTTGACCACCCCGTGGCACTCTAGGAAGGAGCTGTTGGAGGGGTCGTTGATGATGCCACACCTGGAACGGCTCCGGTAAAATTTGAGCAGCTCTGAGTCATTGTTGCAGGCCTTCAGCAGGTCCCCACATTCCCCATTGCAGATCTCCTCGAAAGTCGTCCAGCTTTCCAGAAACACTGCCAGGTTGTCCGTGCACTTGCCATTGGGGAGACAGAACTCGTCACTGGCATTGGCGTTGAAGAAGCCACACAGGCCCCCGGTGCAATTGAAGTATATAGTGGAGAGCCGGATGTGCAGCAGACCTGTGTCTGCATACTGGACACTCACAATGCCCCTGGACTCCACCGTTGTGCTGTTTTTGTCTCGATAAATCTCCAACTTCCCCGAAAGATGGAAAAAAGGTAATTCCACTTCCTGACCATTCAGCTGAAAAATCAAATCACTGTCATCAATTCCGGGTACACACAGAGTGTTCACAAATTCCCAGGCTGGAGTAAAGGCCGGGCTTGGTCCCAGCACCCGTGCTTTGAGAAATGTCAAGAAGCTGACAGTCTGTAGAAACCACACAGACAGACACCATGTTTTTTCAAGGGCATCTTTGTTCCTTTATTTCTAGACTCCTCTGATTCAACACATTTCCTATTTCCATGTGAATGAGACGCTAACCTAGCCCCAAATAAAACTGAAATGTGAGCAAGTTGTCATATATGTGGCCTCCCCCTGCTGCGTGACACCATTCCATAGACAGAGCCCCTTTTCCCCCACATTTCTGGTCCCGCCCTTTCCCTTTAAATCATACTTTGCCTGTGTCCCAGCCCCTTGGCAGCACACAGTGTACACCTAATTATCTAGCTGTCCATCCACCTATGTTTCTCTTACTATTCTTTGAATACACTAACCTCTGCCCGTGTGTCAATGGGAGTGAAAACACACCCTTTCAGTTTGTGGATGTGTGTTTTATTATGTCCTTGTACAGTAGTGCTTTGATTTCTGTTTTCACTTCATGTGATATTGTGAAACGCATGTTAGACAGGGAGAATGAAGACCTCCTCTGTCATCCCAGCTCTGCCACTATGCAGCTGTGGGGCAGCATTGCTAAGGTGGTCTGTTGGGATCTGCACACAGAAACAAGGAGTTGCACTAGATTATTCCTAAGATCACTTCCAGAACGAATGATCTGTAAGTATGGATGCCTAATCCTGGGCACTTTAGACCAGGTCAGAGGGGCAAGGGGCACCCTCTGCATTACCCCATATGAATTCCTATTACAGGTACAGGGCAGAGAGCATAGGCTCTGGGGCCAGCCTGCCTGGGCTTGACTCTTGTGGCTGTGTGTCCCCGAGGAAGACACTAACCCTCCCTGTGCCTCACTTTTCTCCTCTGTAAAATGAGGATGATTCTATGTACCTGATAGGGTCAACTGCGATCCCGCCTGGAATGCAGCGCGGCCCGGGGCTGCCCTGGGAGGGCCCGGCAGGGCCTCGGGCAACCCCGGCGTCGCCCCTCTCCCGCGCGTCCGACGCCTTTCGGTGCCCGCGGCTGGACGGTGCTCCCACCTTGGAGCCACTGCCTTTCTACAAGCCGCTCCGGGCTGGGGCGGAGGCAGCGCGGGGCGGCCTTACCTTGACCTCGGAGGCGGCCGCGCCGCCGATCTTGACCTCCTGGTCGGCCACCAGGACGCGCAGGCCGCGCAGCCAGGCGGGCGCGCCCGGCCGCCGCTTGTGGATGTCCACCTCCAGGTACTCGGGCTGCGCGGGGCAGGTCCGCAGCAGCGTGTAGGACAGCTCGGCGGGGAAGGCGAAGGCGGCGCCGTCGAAGGTGTGCAGCACCTGGTCCTGGCCCACCAGGCACACGGTCTCGCGGCGCGGGAAGCAGCCGCGGTGGCCCGCCTCGAGCGCGCACGCCTCGTCCGCGCGGCACGTCCTGTTGAAGCAGTACACGTCGCCGCCCTCCTCGCACACGCACTGCACCGAGCAGTCGGCCGTGGCCCAGAAGAACTCGCCCAGCGCGTAGTAGCGCCCGTCGAAGTCGCAGCCGCACTGGCGCAGCGGGACGCACTGGCCCGCGCCCAGCACGAAGCCCGCGTCGCACTCGCAGCCCTCGGTGCAGGGCGCGGCGCAGCCCCGCGAGGCCGTGAGGTCGGCGCACGTGTCGGGGCAGCTGCTGGTGCACACGGCGTAGTGGCTGAAGCTGGGGCACTGCACGGCGGCCGCTGCGGGGAGAGCGCGGGACGGCCGTCAGGGCCGGGCCCAGGCGGGGTCTGCGGGTCAGGGCCGGGCCCAGGCGGGGTCTGCGGGACGGGCGCGGGGCCCAGGCGGGGTCTGCGGGTCAGGGCCCGGGCCGGAGGCGGGGTCTGCGGGTCAGGGCCGGGCCCAGGCGGGGTCTGCGGGACGGGCACGGGGCCCAGGCGGGGTCTGCGGGACGGGCGCGGGGCCCAGGCGGGGTCTGCGGGACGGGCGCGGGGCCCAGGCGGGGTCTGCGGGGCGGGCGCGGGGCCCAGGCGGGGTCTGCGGGTCAGGGCCGGGCCCAGGCGGGGTCTGCGGGGCGGGCGCGGGGCCCAGGCGGGGTCTGCGGGTCAGGGCCGGGCCCAGGCCGGGTCTGCGGGGCGGGCGCGGGGCCTCCCCGGGACCCGCGGGCGCCCACCCGCACTCCGCCGCCTTGACGGAAATGGAGCTTCGGGCTGCTCTCCCAACTAGGCTACAGGTTATTCAACATAGATTTACTGTTTGGTGACCTACAACCGTTAAGATCTTTCAAGATCTTAAACTGATGGACACATATATTGTTCTGATTTTAAAGGGCACGGTCCATTCTTAGGAGGAAATAAATTCAACTCGTAGAAGAAATGAAAAATGTAACTGTTAGAGGAGTAATTTGAAAACAACATTTCGAACAGGGAGGTACTTAGGATGCCTAAGAGTGACCAAAGAAGGTTGCAAAATTGAATTATCTGGAGCATTAAAAATATGAAAGAGCCTGGTTATCTGAATAGAATTGTGTCTGGACTGAAACTAGAACTAGATGCCTTTCGATGGCCCTTCTTGTCTTAGAAACCTTCCATTCTCACTTTAAGAACATCAGAGTCTACATAAATGTTTGGATCTGGTTGAATCCAAAAGGCAGGAGCTCAAGGGCCTGGTAAACTAGCTCTCTTAATTAAATATGATTCATCCAACCAACGTTAGAGAGAGGGGAGGGAGGGTGAGAGAGGGAGGGTGAGAGAGGGACAGGGAGGGGGAGGGGGAGGGAGGAGGAGGGAGGGGGAGGGAGGGGGAGGGAGGGAGGGAGGGTGAGAGAGGGACAGGGAGGGGGAGGGGGAGGGAGAGTGAGAGAGGGACAGGGAGGGGGAGGGGGAGGGAGGGTGAGAGGGAGGGGGAGGGAGGGGGAGGGAGGGAGGGTGAGAGAGGGACAGGAAGGGGGAGGGGGAGGGAGGGTGAGAGGGAGGGGGAGGGAGGGGGAGGGAGGGGGAGGGAGGGAGGGTGAGAGAGGGACAGGGAGGGGGAGGGGGAGGGAGAGTGAGAGAGGGACAGGGAGGGGGAGGGGGAGGGAGGGTGAGAGGGAGGGGGAGGGAGGGGGAGGGAGGGAGGGTGAGAGAGGGACAGGGAGGGGGAGGGGGAGGGAGGAGGAGGGAGGGGGAGGGAGGGAGGGAGGAGGAGGGAGGGGGAGGGAGCGAGGGAGGGTGAGAGAGGGACAGGGAGGGGGAGGGGGAAGGAGGGGGAGAGGGAGAGGGAGGGGGAGGGAGGGAGGGAGGAGGAGGGAGGGGGAGGGAGGGAGGGAGGGTGAGAGAGGGACAGGGAGGGGGAGGGGGAAGGAGGGGGAGAGGGAGGGGGAGGGAGGGAGGGTGAGAGAGGGACAGGGAGGGGGAGGGGGAGGGAGAGTGAGAGAGGGACAGGGAGGGGGAGGGGAGAGGGAGGGGGAGGGAGGGAGGGGGAGAGAGGGACAGGGAGGGGGAGGGGGAGGGGAAAGGGAGTGGGAGAGGGAGAGGGAGAGGGAGAGGGAGAGGGAGAGGGAGAGGGAGAGGGAGAGGGAGAGGGAGAGGGAGAACCGGCTGGAGGGGAATGTGGAAGGTAGGAAAGTACTACCCCTGGACAAATAGTCATTATAGGCAAGAATTTAGTTAGGCAATTTGGATGCCCTTGGATCAAAGAAAAGCCATGTTCAATCTAAACTTGAATCAGAATTTGTATGCTCCAGACACAATAGAGGCTGGTCAGTCACAATGAGAAAACACACTGTCTCTTAGTAGTTTGACCAGTACTCAAAGAAATGAATCTGATACACAAAGATCTATGTGAATTCAACCTATACTGGTAGGACAAGAATTTCACTCTGGCCTTGGAATTTAAAGGAACTTTTAAATCTCACCTCCATAGCACTCTCAAATGCATGGATTATAATTTTGTTTACTCATATGGAGAAAACCAAGGACCAGGAAAGAAAGAAAATTCCAAGTAGCTGTTTTTTGTTTGCTTGTTCTAAAAATTTGCATAACTTGGGAAATAAAAGGAGATTTAAGTGGGCTAGAAGAAGCAATAACAAGATAACTAAATGGTACAAAATGCTTAATCCAAAAGTATAATTTAAAAGATACTGGATTTCCCCCACTATTGGAGCTTTTCCTAACCACGTAGCATTTCAGAAAAAGAGCTTTTTCCTGGTATGATATAGTTTCCCTCTGCAGCCCCTTCCTCCACCAGCAGCAGCAGGTCAGTGTAAGTGCTACTGAGCAAGAGACACAAAACTAAAGGGGCTGAAAGTGGAGAAGAGTGAGCCAAGGAACAAAAGCCATTGGTCCCCCTGGGAGGTGGCTGGTTTTGATGCCCCAGGCCAATGTCTGCATTTACTCAACAGCCACCAAGAAAGCCACCTGCACCTCTGAAAACCCTACCTCCCGGCTCAACTCTGAGATTGCCGCCCCTGCCACAGGGCCTTCTTCCAGCCAGGCATTTCCTGCCTCCCATTTCATGTTCCCAGACAATTTATGCACATCAGTGGTTTTTTGTTTTCTGGGTATAGTATTCGGTGAGGGTACAAGATCCTTTTATAGTTTGTTTTTTATAATTTGTGATATTTCAACCTTACCTTCACTGTCAGACAATTTCTCCTAATGAGATTTCTGAGGAGCCCGGAAACCCTTTCTCTGCACCCCTGCACAAAAGCAGCCTTCTATTTGTATGGATGTCAGCTTACCACACCCAGTCTGGAATCGCCAGTCTCCAATTGGAATGCCAAGGGCTTGGCACACAAGGGCATAGGCCTGGATGGCTTGACAGAGGAGTGTCCCATTGTCCCTCACGCTGCATAGATCATATACACAGCTGTGAACAAAGGCTGTGGGGTCCACGACAGTGCCACACTCCCACAGGGGGCCGTCCGTCTTATTGAGGAAGCCACAGTAGTCGGAGCCAAAGTAGAGGGCCTCGGTGGCAGCATCGCATTGGGTGCAGTTGTCAACACAGCCTGAGTCACACTTCCACTCCGTGTGGTAGACCCGCCAGCTCTCTCCTAGATCCAAGACTGACATGGCTGGCCTGCCATCTGGGCGGAGGAAATCATCCAGTGGGTTTTTATTGTAGTTCCCACAGAGCCCACACGTGGAGTTTATATAGGAGCCTGGGATGGAAATGGAGGCGTAGTGCTGGCCATCAAACGTCACTAAGAGCCCAAAATCTGTTTCCACGGCAGTTGACATGCCACTTTGGTAGACTTTCACTGCCCCCAAGTCTAAGGTGACAGGCAAAGAAGTCACTAGATCATTAACCTGCCAACAACAATAATAGTAGAAGGCAGGTGAGCAAGTGCTAGGGCAATGGTTCCAGCCAATGTCAGAAAAGGGAGGCAAAGCAGTTCAGTGCTCCAGAGAGAACAGATCCCCCAAACTGCCTAGGCTCCAGTCGGCTTGCCCAGGGAACCCTCAAGGTCAGGCTGGTGTGGGCCATCTGAGCACTGTGTTTCATTTCAGCTGTGACTGATGTGCATTCCTAGGGCCACTCTGGACCCTCCGGGGACCAAGTGATTGTCAACTTTCCTGCTGGCTTCAGGGCCAGTTCAAGCCTCTTCTTGAAAGACTGGTTACCGTGTTTTTCCTCTTTATTCCTCTAAACCATTCTTTCAATGTCAGCTTAGTCACTTGTCCACTCCACCCTTAATGCACTTAGCACTCCCTGATCCCTCCTCCCAGCTGAAATGTGCACTGAGAACTGTTCCACAGTTTAGCATTGAGACTGCCCTAGTATTATTCTCCAAGAGTTTCACCCTCACTTCCTGACATCAGGATCATGTGACGAAATCATTCGACAGCAGCAAATTTGAACACTTACTGGTACCAAGCACTACATTAGGTGTTGAGAAATAAGGAATAAAAATAAATAGTTGGCCCTGCCTCTCATGAGCCCTCAGTCTACTGAGGAAGAGGGCCACAAATGATATTTATAATATACTGTTTGAAGTATGTGTTAATAAGTGATGCAATGAACACTTAATCCAGCCTGGGGAAGTCATCTAAAGCTTTTTAGAGGGAATTAAGTCTGACCTGGGTCTTTAAAGACAAACAGAAGTGGACAAAAGAAGAGTGGGGAGTAAGGGGTTCCAGGACAAAAGAATAAAGGCCAGGTGGGATGGTCGTAGGGTGTTACTGAACTGTAGAGAGAAGGGGTAGTCAGAGATGAAGCTGGAGACAGGGGCGAGGTCCATTCATTCAACAAATACCAATTCAGCCTTTTCTGTATACTAAGGACTTATCTAAGGGCCGGGGATTAGCAACAAGTGACAATGCCCGCATCGTAGAACTTATATTTTAGTTGAGGAGATCAATAACAAAATAAATAGGTAAAGTATATAAGTATGCCAGAAAAATGTTCTACAGATAAATAAAGCAAAGAATGTGAATCAAAAGTACTAGGAAAGAGGGTTTCTAATTTCAAGTAGGATAGTCAGGGAAGACTTCATTGGGAAGGGGACATTTGAGATGAGGAAGCAAACTATGCTATCATCTGGGAGGAAAGTGGCTCATGAAGGGTGACCAGCCAGGCCTTGAGGTGGAGTGTGCCAGGGAACTCCCGGGACCTCCAGATGCCAATGTGGCTGGAGCAGAGAGCGCAAAGCAGTGCTAGATGATATCAGAGAGATAAGAGCAGCCCAAACGGGCAGAACCGTTCATCCATTGTGAAGACTTTGGCTTTGACTGACTTCCATTTCTAGAAAATTGCTTGGGCTTCTGTGTTGGAAACAGGCCTTGAAGTACCTTTAAAACTGTGTTTTAAAACAAAACAAAACAAAATCCCACAAAAACAAAACCCCCAAAACTTGGACTTCTCTTCTGTAGGGAGAGCCCCAAAAGGTTTTAAAAAAAGGAATGACATAGATTTGTAGTTTAGAAAGTCCATTCTGGGCAGCATGAAGGACTCAGTGAAGTAAGTCAAAATCGGAAGCAGAGAAAGCAGACGGGCGACTGCTGCTAGAATCCAGGAGTGATGGAGAATGAGGGCCTAAACTGCATAATGACATGGAGAGCGGGGGACAGACTCATGGGGTACCCTCAGCAGGGCCTGGTGGGTATTTGCAGTGGGGAGTGAGAAAGGGGGGAGAATCAAGAATGAGACCCAAAGGTCTGGCTCACTTGAGTAGGTAGCTTGATAAGCCTCCAACAGAGAGAGTTAATTTTCTTCTTTTTCACACTTAACATGCCTGGCACCTATAGACATCACACTCGTGGGCTGGGATAGAATGTTTAGTCCTTGGTGGAACTGACTGTAAGTGCACATATGCTTTCCAAGCTGGAACCATACTGATTTCTGGCACACAAGAAAGGCAAGGGTCTTTGATGCCATCATTGTTGCTACTTTCTGAATTGTCTAGGAGTGAGACAATAGACTGTCCAAGCATCACTCCCAACATTTACTGTGACAGATACCATGTGCAATTTTCTGTCTCTAGAGATTAGTAAGACTTAAGGGGGAAAACAGACAAGAAAAATATGCTTAAGAAAAAAGTTGTTCAAATGGGCAGCAGACCTGAATAGACACTTCTCCAAAGAGGACATACATATGGCCAAGAGAAATATGAAAAAAATGCTCAACATCACTAATCATCAGAAAGATGCAAACTGAAACTACAAGAGGTACCACCTCACACCTGTCAGAATGTCTACCATCAATACATCAACAAATGACCTGTGCTGGAGAGGGTGTGGAGAAAGGGGAACCCTGGTATACTGCTGGTAGGAATGCAGACTGGTGCAGCCACTATGGAACACAGTGTAGAGACTCCTCAAAAAATTAAATATAGAACTGCCATTTGACCCAGTGATCCCACTTCTAGGAATATATCCTAAGAATCCTGAAACACCAACCAGAAAGAATATATGCACCTCTATGCTCATAGCAGAGTTATTTACAATAGCTAAGATCTGGAAATAGCCCAAGTGCCCATCAGTAAATGAGTGGGTTAAAAAACCACGGTTCATTTACACCATGGCCATAAAAAGAAGAAAATTTTAGCTTTTGCGACAGTATGGATGGACCTGGAGAGTATTATGCTAAGTGAAATAAGACAGTCAGAGAAAGACAAATATCACATGATCTCACTTATATGTAGAATCTAATGAACAAAATAAAAGGAGGAATAAAATAGAACCAGATACATGGAAACATGGAACAGACTGATGAATCTCAGAGGTAAGGAGGTGGAGGGGGCGGGAAGAGATTAGCCAAAGACTTTATGAGCATATATGCATTGCCCATGGACACAGACAATATGGTGGTGAAGGCCTGGGATGGGGTGGAAACTGGGTAGAGGGGAGCAATGGGGGGGGGAGGGGAACATCTGTAATACTATCAACAATAAAGATTTAAAAAAGAAGAAAAGAATGAAATAAGTTGTCCAGAGATGGAAGATGTTGGCAGAGCAGGTGGAAGCTACACTCACCTCCTCCTAGAATGAAACTGGAATTATAAGTAAAATATAGAGCAAGCATAGAAAATAACCAACTGAAGACTAGCTGAACCGAAGTCTTATTACCAAGAATGTACAAAAGAAGCCATATGGAGACTTGTAGGAAGGGTGGCAACACATAAAGGGCTGGCCCCACTCCCACAGGAGGCAGCTAGATTCCAGAGGGATGCCTGGGCCTTAGCTGAAAAGGTCCCCCCTGAGGAGCATGGGGTCTCAAACCCACACTGGGCTCCCCATCCCAGAGCACCAGAGCCAGGAAGAGGTGTCCACATAACATTTGGCTGTGAAAAATCAACAGGGGTTCTGTCTGCAAAGGAGAGATGGGAGTCTGCTAGAGACATAGGCAACACTCTTAAAGGGCCAATGTAAAAAATCTCATTGGTAGCCACTCACCTTTGGCTGCGGAGGAGGGAGAGTGGAGCAAATTAGAGTCTTATGAGGAGAGAGTGGGGGTTGTGGCTATGGGGAGAGAGCTGAAGGGATAGCTGCCAGGATCCTTGTACTGAGTCCCTCTCCCACACCACAGACACCATCTTCCTTGAGTGGAGCATTCCCCTCCACATGGCATCAGCCTAGGGGAATGCAATAACCCCACTGTCTGGAATTCCTGTCACTCCACCCAGCAGAGTTTACCCTGCTGAGGAGTCAGCTGCCTGAGCCAAGGTGAAGAGGTCTAGGCAGACTCAGGGGGTGTCAGTGACTGAGTAGTGTGGCTCTGGGGTGGTGGACTTTCCTTCCACTTTCCCATGAAACTGACCAGCACCTCCCCATCATGGGAGATCTGCTAGCCCCACCACCTGGGCTCTTGGTGGCCCCACCCTCCCTACTCCTGGTCATTCCACCCTGCTGAGCATGGATTCCCCAAGAAGTCTGTGCAAAATCCAAGACAGACTGAGTTGTGTGGCTCTGGGGCAGGAGTAACTTCCCTACCTTTCCCCAAGCCTGATCTGTGCCTCACCTTCTTGGGAGAGCCACTAACCCCACCCTCACAACTCCTAGCTGTGCTACCCTACCAAGCTAGGGCTCCCAGGAGAATCTGGGACAGACAAATTATGTGGCTCTATGATGGAGGTCATCATATTTCCCTTCCATGCCTGACTGATGCAGAGCTTCCTTTCACACAGCCAAATCTTGGTCTGTTTGGGCCTGATAAACTCTGTTGACATCACCCTGATGACTCCCTGAGACCCTTCCCCAGCACAAAGGTCTGTGGGCACATGGGGGGTAGCAGCTGGACTTGCTGTACCCTGGGACTTTTGCTTAGTGGCCTCAGACCAAGCACTAACACTGAGTTTGAACCTGTATCAATTTGATGAACATGACTCTCCCCTACCTCATGACTCACTGAGAACCTACCTTATGCCACTTGAATACCACCAGAAGCTCTTTCAGTGACTAAGCCAGACAGCCAACAAGTGAAGGCAGATCTCAGGGTGCCTTGGTACTTCTGCTTACCTGCCCATGTGCTTGGTGCTGGTGAAGCCCAATTTTGATGTGCAGCTTGGTCAGTCCCGCACACACCAAGGCCCAACACAGGTAGACACAAAGTGTGAATAGCTTTGTAGCTCCAAACAGGTTTCCCAGGTCCAGTCATAGGCAGTGAGCGTACCAGAGTCCCTCCCAAAGGAGCCAGAACAGACACACCCAGTGGCCAGCTTCAGACAACATCAGAGTAGAATCCAATTAGTTTCACAAGTGGAATATCCAAAGGGAGATTTTGATAGTCATCAGACCCTGCTGAGGCTAATTCCACTTCATGTAGTCAGCACCTGCAAAACAGCTCCTACACTGTGGTTGGGGTCAATACAGTCAGCCAACCTGAGTTGACCCCATACACAAATAGGCCAATAGCAGCAACAACCAAGACTCAATTACAGCAGGAGGGCTCACATAACCCACAAAAGGGACATTCCTACAGCACCACGCTTAGATGATCATGGCACTGTACCACTGGGTCCCATAAGACACCTACTACATAAGACCATACTACCAAGAGAGGGAAACCTAGTGCATAGTAAAAAACACACAGAGAGGCAGTCAAACTGGGGAGACAAAGAAACATACCCCAAATGAAAGAATAGGATAAATCTCCTGTTCTCCAGAAAAAGAGCTAAATGAAATGGAGGAAAGCAATTTACCAGATATAGACTTCAAAAAAATGGTTATAAGGATGTTCAAGAAACTTAGAACTTCAACAGCATGAAAAATGACAGAAATCATGGAAAAGAAACAGTCAGAGATGAAGGATACATTATCTGAAATGAATAATACACTAGAAAGAATAAACAGTAGGTTGGATGAAGCAGAGGACTGAATCAGTGATTTGGAGCACAGTTTTGTGGGGGAAGGGAGAGAGGCTCATAACTGGTATATTCAAAGTGTGAGATTGTTGAAGCCTCTTGTTTGGGACCAGGACAAAGTGCTTAGTCCCCCCTCCAACCCAATCCTTCCCCCCCCCCCCCGCAAGCTGGGCCAGCATCCTCCTCAATAGGAGACTCTTTTGATCTATCCCCCTGAGCCCAAGGTGACTTAGCTTCTTCCTGCAGAGTAGATAGATGTCTGTACCCAACCTGAACCTGCAGCAAATCTCCCTTGAGGGAAATAGAGTTGGAGACTCTGGCAGAGACTGAGGGGTTTGGCTTTGAACCAGGGGGTACTTTCCCTCATTGAATACATGACTGTGTGATTCCCAAATAGGGGGCCCACTAGGTTTATCTCATCTAGCCTTGGGTCATCCTACAGTCTCCTTTCTAAAGGCTCTAGAGGAAGACCAGGCAACCTCAGGGGGTGGTGGAGAAGCTGACTGTGAAGGCACAACTCAGGAGGCCTCAGTCCTTTTACAGACCTGCCCCCAGCTCTAAGCTAGAAGAAGCTGACACTTTTATACCCATTGGCCCCTCCCGTGCACACTCAGGTCAAGTAGACCCAGACAAAAACATTGCAAAGTGTGGTAGCTACAGGCAGGTAGACCAAGGCTGGTTATACACAATGTCTGACAGTGACTTGTACCTGAAACCCACACAAGTGGACCAAGAAACAACACAGCCAGTAGTGGGCTTCAGATCACACCAGAGCTCAACACAACAAGCAGTACACCCAAAGAGGGATTCTGTCAGGCACCAGACCCTCCTGTGAACAACCCCACCTCAGAGGGTAGCCCCTGCACAGTGACTCATACAGAGTGATCAAAGATTATCCTTAGAGTCACCCAGTCTGAAGGGTCAACTCCACCCACAAAAGGGCCAACACCATTCAAGCCTCAACTACAACAGGGATTGCACATAACCCACAAGAAACATTCTCAGAGCACAGAACTCAGGTGATGTGGAAGACTGTGCTACTGAGCCCATTAAGGCACCTCGAGATGGCACCTGCACAGCATCTTGCACCCCGTGGTCAGGGTTGTGCCCAAGAGTAAGCCTGTGGGTGGATCCACCCATGAACGGGCAAATAACAATCAAGACTCAATTACAACACAAGGGCCCACATAACCCACACAAGGGACATTCCTAGGGCAGCCAGCTCAGGGGATCAAGGAGACTGAAACACTGCGTCCCACAGGACACCTACTACATAAGGCCACCCCACAAAGACTGGAAGTCACAGCAGTTCTATCTAATACATAGAAACAAACACAAAGAGACAGCCAAAATGGGGAGGCGAGTAAACAGGCTCCAAGTGAAAAAACAGGAGGAATCTGCAGAGAAAGAGCTAAATGAAATAGAGGCAAGCAATTGATCCAATATACAGTTCAAAGCAATGGTTCTAAGAAAGCTCGAGGAACTCCGTGAGAAATACAACAGCATAAAAAAGGACACAGAAACCATGAAAAATACCACATCTGACATCAAGAACACACTGGGAGGAGTGAACAATAGGCCAGAGGAGGTGGGGGATCAAGTAAATGATTTGGAGACAAGGTAGGAAATACACCCAATCAGAGCAGCAAAAAGAAAATAAATTTAAAAGAATGGGGATATTTTAAGAGAACTTTGGGGCAATAGGAAATGTCACAACAACTGCATCGTAGGGGTACCAGAAGGAGAAAAAAGCGAGCAAGGGGCAGAGAACTTGTTAAAAAAAATAATGGCAGAAAACTTCCCTAACTTGGTGAAGGGAAAAGTAACAGCAGTTCAGGAACCACAGAGGGTCCCAATCAAGATTAACCCAAAGAGCCCACAACAAGACTCATCACAATTAAAAGGGCGAAAGAGGACAAAGAGAGAATCATAAAGGCAGCAAGAGAGAGACAGTTGCCTACAAGACACAGATGATTTCTCAACAGAAACACTTCAGGATACATGAAATTGTCATGAAGTTCTCAAAGTAATGAAAAGCAAGGATTTGGAAACCAGATTACTCTATCCAGCAAGGCTATCATTTAAAATTGAAGAAGACACACGTTAAATGCTCTAAATTAAAATATCTGGAGGAAACAAGGTGGCGGCCCAGGTAACAGCTGCACCCGCTGCCTCCCCCAACCACATCAAAAATACAACTAAAACACAGAACCACCATCACTCAGAACCTCCTGAAATCTAGCTGAACAGAAGCCCTACAACCAGGGAGCTGAAGAAGCATCAAGACCGGGACGAGGGGCAGAGACGTCAGTGGATTGGGGCTGGATCTCAGAGACTAGGCTGCAGGCCCACAGCAGGTGCCCCGGTTTAAACCCGAGAGGGATATCTCGGCGGTGGCAGTTTCCCAAAGAAGTGAGGCGTCCCAGCCCACATCAGGCCCCCCAGGCCAGGGCTCCAGGGCTGGGGAGAGATATCCCCACAACTTTGGGCTGTGAAAACCAGTGGGGACTGTGGCTGAGAGTTGTGGAGGGTGCAGGAGTCCCAAGCAGCTCATCTTAAAGGGCCTGCGAACGGACTCACTCATATGCGCTACCTCTGAGCCCCAGCGCTGGGCAGCAGCTTGAAAGGAACCTGGGACACTCGGGGAGGAGCTAACCTGCCTGAACTTGGGCCAGGAAGTGGAGGGGCAGCTTCCTCCCAGGCAGAAGAGCTGACAGAGGCATTGCTCCTTTGGCGAGTCCTCCCCACACACAGAGGGCACGCAGGCACCATATTTGAACCTCCAGCACCTGACTCACACCTTTGCCCCCCACCTGGTGATTCCCAGAGGCCCCACCCCTCCCTACCTGCAAGTTCATCCAAGCCATTTCCAGGAGCTTTTCTGTGCAAGTGGCTTCCCAAGCCTTATGCTTAGGACTTTCCTAAAATCTCTCAAGCAAGCAGCAGCGGGCCCCATACATCTTGATAAGTGGCCACAGGCCTGGCACTAGTGGAAGCCTGCACTGGTTCATAGCTTGGCCTCTCCTGGACACCTCCAAGTGCAGCAAAAGTAGCAGCCAACTACGGTTTGCTGTGTAGCTCATGCTGGGTGGCACTGGCAGAGGCTGACTTTGCACCTCCCCGGAAGCCCCAGAGACAGTGCACCTGGTGGTCAAACTCAACCACGCTGGATTACAACCCTACCATATCCATGAGTGACACACTCAAGGGGCGCACTTGGTGAACGCCAAAGCTCCACTGAAGTAAATCCTGATCCATACAGGTGTCTCCAGCACAGTAGCTCTTTGGCTGTAGTTGCAGCTGGTCCTCACACCTGATTAGCCTGGGGGTCAATTCCTCCCAGTGATGCCAACAGCAACCAAGGCTCAACTACAACAGGACAGTGCACACAGCTCACACAGGGGAGCACCTGGAAGGCCCAGCTCAGGTGACTGGGGAGTCTGAGCCACTGGACCCTACAGGACACCTACTACACAAAGCCACTCTACAAATTCCAGGAGCATAGCAGCTCTACCTAATACATAGAAACAAACACCAGGAAGCAGCTAAAATGTGGAGGCAAAGAAACATGTCACAAAGGAAAGAACAGAAGAAATCTCTAGAAGAGGAACTAAATGTAATAGATCCAAGCAAGCTAACAGATACAGAGTTCAGAATTTTGTTTATAAGGATATTTAAGCAGACTATTAGGGAAATAACTGAGAAACCAATAACATTATAAATACCAATTTGAAATGAAGGCTCCACGAACTGAAATGAAGAGTAATTTACAGGGAATCAACAGTAGAGTAGAGGATGCTGAGAATCAAATCAGCAATTTGGAACATGAGGAAACAAAAAACACCCACCCAGAAGAAAGAAGGATCCAGAAATATGAAGATAGTATAAGGAGCCTCTGGGACAACTTCAAGAGCCCCAGCATTTGTATTATTGGGGTGCCAGAAGGGGAAGAAGCAGACCAAGAAATTGAAAACCTATTTGAAAAAATAATTACAGTAAACTTCCCCTACCTGGGGAAAGAAATAGACTTACAAGTCCAGGAAGCACAGAGGGTCCCAAACAAGAGGAACCCAAAGAGGCCCACAGCAAGACACATCAGAATTAAAATACCAAAGGTTAAAGACAAAGAGAGAATCTTAAAAGCAGCAAGAGAAAAGCAGTTAGTTACCTACAAGGGAGCATCCATACGACTGTCAGCTGATTTCTCAACAGAAACCTTCCAGGCCAGAAGGGAGTGGCAAGAAATTTTCAAAGTGATGAAAAACATGGAACTACAACCAAGATTGCTCTACCCAGCAAAGCTATCATTTAGAACTGAAGGTCAGATAAAGAGCTTCACAAATAAGAAAAAGCTAAAGGAATTCATCACCACCAGACCAGCACTACAGGAAATGTTGAAGGGTCTTCTTTAAGAAGTAGCTAATGAACAAAAGAATCTGATAAAATAAATAGATCCAGAGACTTTGATGCATGCAACAAACGATCATATTTCAGAGGAAAGAGGGAAGGGGGTGGAGGGTGGGAAGAGATTAACCAAAGAAGTTATATGCATATATGCATAATCCATGGACACAGTCAATAATGGGGTGAAGGCCTGGGGAGGGGGTGGGAGTGAGGTAGAGGAGGTCAATTAGGGGGGAAAATGGGACACCTGTAATACTTTCAACAATAAAGATAAATTTAAAAATAAATAAATAAATAAAATAAAATTGAAGAAGAAATAAAGAGCTTCACAGAGAAGAAAAGGCTAAAGGAGTACATTACCACCAAACTAGCACTGCAAGAAAAGTTAAAGGGACTGCATTAAGAAGAAGAAATATATATAGTGAAGAACATAGGTATAAGAAAAAAAATGGCAATAAACAAGTACCTATCAATAATAAACTAAAATGTAAATAGATTAAATGCTCCAATATAAAGACATTGGATATCTGAATGGATAACAAATCATGACCCAAATATATGCTTTCTATAAGAGACCACCACAGAACAAAAGGCTCACAAAGGCTGAAAGTGAAGGGATGGAAAAAATTTTCTATGCATATGGAAATGAAAGGGGGGGAAAAAGCAGGAGTAGCAATACTTATATCTGAGAAAACAGATTTCGAAACAAAGGCCATAGCAAGAGACAAAGAACGTTACTACATAATACTAAAGGATCAACCCAACAAGAGGATATAACCCTGGTAAATATATATGTATCCAATATACGAGCACCTAAAAAACTCTTCATGGACTTTAAGGGAGAAATCAACAGCAATACAATCATAGTAGGGACTTTAACACCCCACTGTCATCACTGGGTACATCTTTCAGATAAAAAATCAATAACAAAACAGCAACCTTATAAGACATACTAGATCAGATGGATATAATTGACATTTACAGAACATTTTATCCCAAAGCAGCAGATTATACATTCTTCTCAAGAGCACATGGAACACTCTCAAATATAGAGCACATGTTAGGACACAAAATAAGTCTTACCAAATTCAAGAACATTGTAATCATAAGAAGCATCTTCTCAGATCACAATGGCATGAAACTAGAAATAAACTACAATAAAAAAAAAAAAAACACCTCAAAAACATTCAAGCACATGGAAGCTAAATATCATGTTATGAAACGATTAATGGGTTACCCATGAGACCCAAAAGAAATTTAAAAATACCAGAAAACAAATGAAAATGAACACAACAACCTAAAATGTATGATATTCAGTGAAAGCAGTCCTGAGAAGAAAGTTCATAGCATTACAGGCCTCAAGAAGTAAGAACAATCTCACATAAACCATTTAACCCTACATCTAAAAGAACAACAAACAAAGCCCAGAGTAAGTAGAAGGAAGGAAATAATAAAGGTCAGAGCATAAATAAATGACATAGAGACTAAATAAATAAATAAATAAATAAATAAATAAATAAATAAATAGAACAATGGAACCAATAGCTTGTTCTTTAAAAAAATAAACATGATTGATGAACCTTTAGTCAGACTCATCAAGAAACAGAGAGAGAGGACCCAATAAATAAAATCAGAAATGAAAGAGGTGAAGTAACAACTGACATTACAGAAGTACAAAGAATAGTAAGAAAAGACTATTATCAACGATATACCAACAAATTGGACAACCTGGACAAAAAGGACTAATTGCTGGAAACACATAATCTTACAAAACTAAATCAGGAAGAATCAGAAAACCTGCATAGACTGATAATAGCTAGTGAAATTGAAACAGTAATCAAAAATAAATAAATAAATAAAATTCAGAGCAAATAAAAGTCCTGGACTGATGGTTTCACAGGCAAATTTTACCAAACATTCAAAGAACTAACACCTATCCTCCTCAAGCTATTCCAAAAAATTCAAGAGGAGGGAAGACTTTCAAGCTTGTTTAAGAGGCCAGCATTACCCTAATTCCAAAACCAGATAAACACACTACAAAGGAAGAAAATTATAGTCCAATATCCCTGATGAACATAGATGCTAAAATCCTCAACAAAAAATTAGTAAATTGGATCCAGCAATACATTAAATAGATCATACCTGATGACCAAGTGGCTTTTATTCCGGAGTTGCAAGGATGGTACAATATTTGCAAATCAATTATGTGATACATCACATAAACAAAATGAAGGACAATTATCACATCATATCAATAGATGCTGAAACAGCATTCAACAAAATCCAGCACTTATTTTTGATTAAAAAAACACACACAAAAACCTCTCAGCAAAGTGGGTATAGAGGGATCATACCTCAACATAATAACAACCAAATATGGCAAACCTACAGCCAACATCATACTCAAAGTGCAAAAAATAAAAGTGTTTTCCTTAAGTTCAGGAACAAGACAAGGATGTCCCCTTACACCCTCTTATTCAACATAGAACTGGAAGTCCTTGCCACAGCCATCAGACAAGAGGAAGAAATAAAAAGCATCTAAATTGGAAAGGAGGAAGTAAAACTGTCATTATACACACATGACATGACATTGTACATAAAAAACCCTAAAGACTCCACCAAAAAACTAATAGATCTAATACATGAATTTGGCAAAGTAGCAGGATACAAAATTAATACCAAAAAACTGGGGCATTTTTATACACTAATAATGAACTCTCAGAAAGAAAAACTAAGAAAACAATCCCATTTACCAGTGCAACAACAACAAAATGAAGTCCCTAGGAATAAATTTAACCAAGATAGTAAAAGTCCCTGTACTCAGAAAACTGTAGGACATTGAAGAAACAGAGGAAGATACAATCCAGTGGATGCATATACCATGTTCAAGGATTGAAAGAATTAACATCATTAAAGTGTACTTACTACCAAAGCAATCTATAGAGTCAATGCAATTCCTATTAAAATACCAACAGCATACTTCACAGATCTAGAACAAATATTCCAAAAATTTATATGGAACCAAAGAAGATACTAAATAGCAGTAGTCATCTTGAGAAAGAAGAACAGAGTAGGAGGGATCACTTTACCAAATATCAAATTGTACTACAAAATACCAATGGCATATTTCATAGATCTAGAACAAACATTCTAAAACTTTATAAGGAACCAAAAAAAGACCTGCCAAAATTGTTACTATCAATAAATCAACAAACAACAAGTTATGGTGAGGGTGAGGAAAAAGGGAACCCTAATATGCTGCTGGTGGGACTGAAAACTGGTGCCGCCACTGTGGTAAACAGTATGGAGTTTCCTCAAAAAATTAGAAACAGAACTGCCTTTTGACCCAGTGTCCCACATCTGGGAATATATCCTAAGGAACACCAATCATAAAGAACATATGCACACTTATGTTCATAGCAGCATCTTTACAATAGCTAAGATATGGAAAAAGCCCAAGTGCCCATCAGCAGATGAGTGGGTAAAAAAAAGCTGTAGGACATTTACACCATGGAATACTAGTCAGCCATAGTATTTGCAATAGAATGTACGGACCTAGAGGGTATTATGCTACGTGAAGTAAGCTAGTCAGAGAAAGACAAGTATCATATGATTTTACTTACATGTGGAATCTAATAAATAAAGTAAACTCACAAACAAAATAGAAACAGACTCAGGGATACAGAGAACAGAATGACAGCTGTTTAGGGGATGGGGGTTTGGGGGCTGCATGAAAAGGAAGGGGAAGGGATTAAGCCAAAAAAAAGTCTCATAGACATAGACAACAATATGATGATTGCCAGAGGGAAAGGGGGAAGAGGCAGGTAGAAGAGGGTAAAGGGGAGATAAATGGTGATGGGGAACTTGACTTTATGTGGTGAACACACAACATAATATATAGATGATGTATTATAGAATTGTACACCTGAAACCCATATAACTTTATTAATCAATGTCACCCCAATAAATTCAATAATAAAAGAAGCTGTTCAACAGAGAGCTAGAAGTAAAAGTAGAAAGAATACCCTTATCTCCCAGGTAGTGAGTTAGCCAACAATGGCTAGAAAAGTCATATTATAAGGAAAGTAAATTAGCAAGATCCCTGGATGATTACTATGTATTGTCCTATGCTGAGATGTTAAAAATGAAATCTTACCCAAGATTGGTATAATTGTTAATGCCAAATACAGCCAACCCTTAAACAACATGTGTTTGTACTATGCAGATCAACCTACACCAGTTTTTTCAGTTTCTTTGCATTGGATCTTGTCCCACACAGACTGACTTTAACCCTAGGCCAGCCATAAGCACTGGTATTTCCAGTTTACAGCTTTTTCCTGGCATAAGTGTTCATTGCATTCCCTTTTACTCTCACACGCCTATAGTTTAAACTACAAGCTAGAGAGTCCTTGTGTCTGTAGCTTGCAGTGCTCAGAGTAGGAGCTCCCAGAGGACTCTGATCCCAACACATGAACCTTACTTCATCCCTCAGTCCCAGTCTTCATCTCTTGACTAACCAGTGGTAGATGAACCTAACCTCTGTGCTTCCCTTCTCCTGTATTCCAGCCACTTCCCTCTTTGACTGTGCCTTTCCCAATATGTGGGCAGAGACATGGTGAGGAGAGAGAAGTAGAAGCATAGGCCTTGGAATGGGAAGAGATTTCAGTGGGGATGGCAATGCAGAAATGAGCAAATACTGAGTGCTACAGTGTGCCAAGCTTTGTACCAGACAGTAAACATGTGACTGCTCCATCAACCTCACAACACCCTCAGAAGCTCCCCATCATCTTCCTCTTCTGCAGATGAGCAAATTAAGGTCCAGGGCTTGTATGACTTGTAGGCGACAGGGCCTGATCACCCTGGCTGAGCTCCACAGCTGTGCTCTCCACTGCTCCCTGCTTCTTCCATCCCAGGACTGATTAGAGGTAACCAAGTCCACACTACAGCCTCAGAATCCTATCTCCTTGACACTATCAACCCACTTTATGGAGAAAATAAAGCTCAAGAAGGCCACTCAGCTGGCAGTAGTGGCACAGGGATTGAGCAGCTCTGACCCCAGAGTCTAAGCTCTTCATCACCATATGCTAATTCGCCCTGGCATGCTTTTCCCTGGAGCACCCTAAACTGCTCAGGTTTACCTGGGGGAGAAATAGGAAAACTGGTATTAGCTAGAAGGCGGCATTTATTATATATGGATTTTAACTGGCTTTCTTTGGTCCCCATTGGTATATATAACCTTATATTGTTTATTTTGTTCCTTGAGAACAGTTCAAAGGGGGAAAATCCATATACAGAGCCCAGGCCCTCAGCCCTGCACACGGAGAAAGGAGATCTCTAGTTTGCAAGCACAGACTTAGTGGCCATTCCCAGCCTAGCCCAGCAGGTCTGAGGAAGTCAGTTGTCTTACAGGCATATCAGGCTTCTCTTCCTTCCTGTCTCTCTCCTGCCTGTCCCCAGTTCACCCTGGGTGGGAGCTCTGCCATCCTCCCAGCCACCCCCCACCCCCGCACGAGAAGAGCAGGTTTATTCAGAGAAACTTGGAAGCCATTTGGCAAAAGGAAAAGGAAGCCATTGTTAGCTTGCAGTTGGAATCACATAACCTTTTCTCTCTGAAACATTTACATTCATATCCATATCTCCCTGTTGCTACAGAAAATCGAGGAATCTATGCCCTGCACTTGGACGATAGAAAAGAGCCCTGCAAAATTAGCAGAGCTGCAGGCCTAAAAGGAATGTCGGACCCTTTCCTTCTAAAACAAAGTCTGACTGTAAGCAAAACGGAATTTCCATCAAAATGGAAAGTAGGAATAAAGCATGAAAAACATAAAGCTTTCTTTTTTAACTGCAGATATTATACACATCACCCCACCACACAGGAGTAACAGAAGCCACCGCGCATTGTTCCTGCCAGAAAGCGTGAGCATCTGCCTACGAGGATGAGTGCAGTGGCCGGCAGCACCGTGTACATTTAAAGGGGAACGTTTCCAAACTGCTGCACCTGAACTCTTACCTTTAATTTGAAACACAGAACTGCCCCTAGGGAAACTAACCAAACAAGCAAATTGGGATTTCAACCACACTAAGAACTCACTTTTCTAATTAGGACATTGATAAGCTCTATAGCCCTAGGCAGGTAGAACCAGGACGGGTGGGCTTAGGTCCCAGCCTGGCCTCTGCTCCCTCTGCTACATCGATTAAAACCACAGCACACTTTTTAAAAGGAAAGAAATCCCTGCGTTGGGTTCTGTTCTGCTTTGTAATCTCTGTGACGACCTCCATAGTTGGGGGTTAAGGATTGCATGAGGTTTCAGCAAACAGCCTATTATTACTTGAATAAATGTATGGTTGCAATGAGGACTTCATTAACATTATGAAAACTGGGGCCTCCACGTACTGAGTAGTTGCTGGTGGCTTTCCACTCTGCCTCTTTTGTCAATGCACCTGCCTGAAATCTGGGGCATAGTGATAGGGATTATTTGCACATGCTAAACAGACCAGCAGAGAGCCATGGCTTTCTCTCTTATCCGAACAGCAGTGAGGGACTCTGTTAGAGGGGTGTTGGGCAAGGCTTTTATGGGGTCTTCCTACACAGGCTTCACTGCAGAAGCCACCAAGTCCTCTCCAAGCGCCTGTACAGGCGGTGCTGCTGAAGACACCAATCAGTGCTGAGACTTCTCTGAGAATGAAGCACAGGGTGGGGTGGTGAGAGTTGTTAATCAAGCCTGTACTGGACTGTAGGTGTGACTTTGTGTTTACATCATCTCCAGGGCATGGCCATGTGGCTACCACTGTCTCAAGCCAGGTCTAGGAGAAAGTAAACTTACCTCTCTTCCAAGTTACTTCTGAGCTTGAACGTGTGTGTGTGTGTGTGTGTGTGTGTGTGTGTGCGCACGCCAGTGTTTAGAGGGAACCAGGGATATAAATGTACTTTAAGATAAACAGCATATAGACATGTTAAAGAGGGAGCTTAAGTTAGCTCTTATATAAATAAAATTTAGCTTAGTAAAGAGTTTTACAAGGTACTTGCAAGGCAGAAAGAGCCATGCATCCCTTTGGTGCAAACAGCAAATAGCAGAACCAGTAGATCTAGGAAAGTCTTCCCCAGGCTGAAGCATCACCAGCTTCTCCATCTCCCTATGAAGGATGGAGGGTGTCTCACCTTGACTTTTCCATAGCTTCCTTTGGGAATGAGAATCTTGTAGCCATTCACCTCCACAGAGAGCTCCTTCACCCAGGAGACAGCTGAGCCCCCCCGGTGTTCATTCTTGGCCTCCACACTGAAGAAGGGGAGGCTGGAAGTCTGCAAACACTGCCGGGCCAACAGGTAGGCACAAGAGCCTTGGAAGTGGAAGAGGAAGCCATCGAAAGTGTGATAGTGTGGCTCCCCAAACACCACACAAGTACTGGTCTCCACGGGGCTGCAATAGAAGAATTTGCCTTTGGGTTCGCACACTTCATAGGGACTACAAGAGGCCTCCTGGCAGTAGATCTCATTGTTGAAATCCAGACAGCGGCACTTGATGGTACAGTTCAGGTCATCCCAAAACACCTCCCCTCGCCGAAGGAACTGCCCTGGGGAACAATGACACCAGAGCCAACATTTACTGAGGACGTACTCTCTGTGGCAGCACTCGGGTAAGTGCTTGACTTGTACTACACCATTTAATCCACTAAAGAAGCGTATGAGGTGTTGTTGCCCCCACTCGGCAAGTGAGAAACTGAGGCTTAAGAGAAACTGAGTGACTTATCCAAGATCAGTCAGTGTGAAGTCAGGGTTCCAAGAGAGTCTTTCTGAATCCAGCCTAAGCATGATCTTTTCCACGCTGGTGAGCACATTTTCATTCAAGGAAAGACACATTGTCTGAATCCCCGGGAAAGGCTCTGTGCCCCAGGAGTCACAGCCCTCCTCTCAGCACCAAGAGTAGAGGTCCTCCCAAGGAAGGCTGGCTCGCCCAGGTGACTCAGCAACACTGGTCACTCGTTCATGCACCCACTCATCCAACAAACATTTGTTGGGGGCCCAGTATATGTCAGAAAAGGTTAACAGCATGAACCAGGAGTCAGATGTACAAATTTAAATCCCAGTCTTCCATGGTAGATTCAAGAAAGGCCAGACCTCTGGGTTGGCACATTCCAGGGCTCATAAATCCTACAGATGCTGCTTAGGCCAAAGTTACAACTACACAAGTTGTTGTCTTCCTCACTCTGGGCCCTGTCCAAGTGCCGTGCCTTTCTCCCTTTATCTGCTGGACAGAACTTGTTGACAGGACCTAGGTCCGGAGGCACATGAGGTGGGGGGAAGGGAATGGTTTCAAGGAATGTGCTAATTTTTAAAGTATTCACTGCTACTTACTTGGTAGACAATCAGTCTTTAAAACCATTTTCCTAAATAAATTATCTCCACCCCAAATTTTTGAAATTTGCCAGTTGTTAAGATCAATCTTCAATTGAAATAGGAACATCTTAGGGCTGAGGGCTGTGACAGTCCTTGGTTGGGGGCAGAGTCAAGAGAACTGGGAAATGGTCACACTCAGCAGTCAGCTTCCGTGACTACGGACTTAACTTCCACCTGGCTGTCTTCTGACCTGTGAAATGGGGACAATGCTGTTTCCTCATTCCCACCTCATGGGCAACAGTGATGCTATAAAAAATTGGCGCACACTGATAGAGGGAGGGGCATCTGTAAATTGAGAATGTCTGAAAAGGAAAGAATTAAAAACACAACATTAAGAAATATAAATAATGTCATAGACCAGAAGTAACTATAGTTTGAAATTGTAGTTTGAAAAGATTTCTCAAGATTTTAAAAAACTGACTACATAGTGAACAGCACAGGCTGCAAGGTTAACCCAACCAGAAGGCATGGGTCCTCGGCAGTGGTCCTTTCTGTCTCTGTCCAACAGGAAAATTGTATCTCAACAGGCAATTGTGTCTCAGACCTGTTGAGCATAGGGCCCCAAGTGGGATAATAGACCTGTTCACCTTCCCAGCAGGTGATATGCATCAGCCTTGAAAAAGGCCCCTGAGCCTGATGCCCCCCGGCACCCATTCAGATCGCAGGCACTGCGGCAGCCTCCACTCAGTACCGCACAGTCTCTGCCTTTTCAGGCTTCAGTAAATGGGAGGCAAGTGCCTTTGAATAGACGAGGTTTGGACCAAGAGATAGACTCTCTGAGATCATTTTCTTTGCAAAATGATGATATAATAAACCAGCTCCACACAACTTCCCCTGCTATCACCCAGGCCAAGTCCCAGGCTCATCAGACTGATGTGTATCCAGCGACACATAAAAATGCCCAGCGATTTGTATAAGGCTCTCAGATTTGTCCTGGATACAGAACCCGAAGCCCTAACTCAGGAGGAAGAGAAAGAAGTCCAAGTGGGGAGTTTGCTCACAGCTGCCCTCCAGCCAGCACCACCGCTCTCGAGCCAGTGTTCCCGTCACCACTGCTGCGCGGCCGTCACTGGCCACTTAGGCTGCACAGCCACAGCTAGTCGGCTTTGTGATGCTTGGACAAAGGGGAGAGGCACTGGGTAGGTCTCTAGTCCAGGCCATAGAGGGGAGAGAGGTGATGGGGTGTTGGTCCCACAGACCCTGAGTGAAGCTGCCGTTATAGTCTATAAGGGAGGAGTGTACAATCCCTGAAGTCCTGGTGAGCTCTGGAGCCAGATTATTTTCTATCTCAACCCATTTGCTGCTATTCTGAACATGAAGGACCTCAGAGTCTGCAGAGGTAAAGGTGTCCAGGCAGAGCATGTTCACAAGTGACCTTTCCTTACAGCAAAGGCAGAGGTCAGGCAGGCACTGGGGGTGGATGGCGTGGCTGTCAGGCCAGGTGAACGTGGTCTTTCTGTATATTGTACCACTTGAAGAACCTGAGGTCTCCTGGCGTTGCTGAGACATGCAGGTCACCAGGAAGACAAGAGACCTGAAAACTTCACCCCAATCCAAACCTCTTTATAGACCTAAAAACATTTCCCCAGGGTCATCCTCTGTGCTTCCACAGCTCCCTACCCTCCTGCCTATAATAACATCATTGTCATTTCTGTGGCTGACTTTTCTACATAGTGGTGTCATGCCAGGCGAGGGCTCCTTTGTCTTCAGCACCCAATAGAGCAGCTGGCACCTCATTGGGGCTCCCAGGATGCTCTCTGGAAAGGTGCAGCGGCTGGATGGCTGAAAGGATGGGTGGGGACGACTTACTAATTCTAGTTGCTGTCGCCTCCACTCCTAGGAGCAGACGTATTAACAGAAATCCTGTTTTCAGAATACTTTTGGACACATAAGCAGCAGGATTCTGTAAGCAAGGGTGTTCCTGTGAGGCTCCTGGGATGTTCTGCACTTTGAGAGGTTTGATGGTTCAGAAAAGGTTGTAAAGGAAAACCCATGAGGTTCAACCAGCTTGTCGAACACCCCTAAGGCCAGCTTCGACTCCGCCCAGATGCCGGCATGTTTTCCTGCTGCTGGAAGGATTTCAGGAGAAGCTACCCTAAAGACTGTGACACATTTTTTTCTCTTCCTTCCTCCCTTCCTTCCTTCCTTCCTTCCTTCCTTCCTTCCTTCCTTCCTTCCTTCCTTCCTTCCTTCCTTCCTTCCTTCCCTCTTTCTATCACATGGTCTAATACTGATTGACTCTTGTAGAGCCCAGTCAACGCTCCAAGTTCGCCCACTTCTGTGGGTCTGCAAAGTGCCGATGGCAGAGCAGGAGCGAGGATGAGAAGCACACTAAAGGGGGAAATGCCGACAGCAATACAATGTTGAACAGAAGGGCCCCCTTCCGTCCCTCTGGCTGGGACATCACTCAAGATCCCCATCTACTTTGCAGTTGTTCTGAGCAGGGAACTGTGATCACACCCCAGGCAAGAACTTCATAAACCACAGTGTAGCACATGCAGGAGTTTAGCTCTTGGTCTGATAAATGTGCACACGAACATCACCATGATCTCCATCACCCAGCTGAGAGATGTCAGGAGCATGACATCGGATGTGTCTGCCCTCGGAGCTTAAAAGCATGCCTGTCAATCTAAACTCAACAAACTCTGCTTTGCTGTAGAGAAGAGGAAGAACCTTTACCTCTGGAGGTGCAGCCATTGGCTGGGTCGATTTCTTTCCCGTCAACTTTAAATGCCCATCGGCCTGGAACATTGACATTTGTGGTCTCCTGGATATTCACAATATCAGGGGTCCTTGACCCAGGGAGGCTAAAGTAATTGGTGAGGTTTCCACCGTTAAATCCTGCCTAGAGCACAAAAGGAAGATAGGACTTTTGAGCACAAACACTACCCCATTGGTTAACTTGCCCAAATACCTTGTTTTCAGAATCTAGGACGCCTGAAATCAGGAGACCCTGCAGCTCTGGGCCGTCATCTCAGGTAAGAAAGGCCTGCCTAGTTCATGCTACACCCAGATCAAGGTATCGAAGGTGGACAGGACTAGCCTCCCAGTCTACCTGAAGATCATACATACTTACCTAGTTAAAAGCTGTGGGCAGGACTCCCTCTAGGCTGCTGAGAGCATAAGCAGAGTGCAGTGCTTCAGAATGTGCGGAAGGATAGAACGGAGAACCACCCACCTGCGCCATGACTCCCCGACCACCACCCACCTGCGCCATGACTCCCCGACCACCACCCACCTGCGCCATCACTCCCCGACCGCCACCCACCTGCGCCATCACTCCCCGACCGCCACCCACCTGCGCCATCACTCCCCGACCACCACCCACCTGTGCCATGACTCCCCCTGACCGCCACCCACCTGTGCCATGACTCCCCCTGACCGCCACCCACCTTTGCCATGACTCCCCCTGACTGCCACCCGCCTGTGCCATGACTCCCCCTGACCGCCACCCCCTGACCGCCACCCACCTGTGCCATGACTCCCCCTGACCGCCACCCCCTGACCGCCACCCACCTGTGCCATGACTCCCTGACCGCCACCCACCTGTGCCATCACTCCCCCGAGGCCCGTCAGGGGGTCCCCGCCGCTTGCCGTCCCAGTGGTCCAGTTGATTTCATAGTAATTGAAGAGGGTGAATGTATAGGAGCCGTCAGACACCAGGACGGCCTGGAAGGTGTTCACCTACAGGGCGGAATGGATGGGCTCATGACTCACTCCCCACTGCAGCTCCCTTTACTCTGCCCCCCCCAAGGAGTTCAGAGGTGCTGCGGGCCAGCCTCCCCGCTCTGCCTCCTCTCTCAATGTGTTCTCACCTCCAGTGGGAAAAGCAAGATATGTGGGACAGTGCACCTGAAAGAAAAATTGCCTGAGAATAACCTAGAGGCTGACTCAGCAGCGTCCCTCTTCAGCCTCTGACCTGCACCACACGGAAAACAGGCCCGGCTCAGCCTGTGATGTCCACAGGCGCCTGTAGACGGCGGCCTGAGACTAGAGGACGGGAGCCGGTCGCGGGAAAGGGGACGGCCGTGTGGGGAGGCTGAGCCTAAAGCGCTGCTATGCCGGCTCGCTCACTCCCCAGAAAACACTGAACATCTGGGTGACAGGTCTCCCGTTTAAACTGGCAGTTGGAAAGTGACTCTTATAGAGCACCTTATGGGGAAGATGGCTCCTCTAACCGAGCACTTATGCATCACTTGTATCTGCAGATTCTCGGTACTCATCTGTACCTCAGACCGACAGTAAGATGGGAAATTTTGGGGGCCACTTCCATCTTATAGCTTGAAAAACTGAGACCTAAGGGAAAGGAATTGCTGGAAATCTCCCAGTGACTGGGCAACAGGAAACACACTGACGCCAGGGCTCCCAGCCCACCTCTCAGCGCACTGCCCGGACGGGCTGTCTCGGTGTTCAACTTCTCAGGACAGAGATACTATATAAAGCCAAACAAGCCTTGCAGTTTCTAGAAACAGGCTGTAGCAAAAGCTGTCCTTTACTACTTCCCTTTGGTAATCCCTGCCCCTTGGCGCATGTTTTCAGGAAATTAAAATAAAAAATAGAGTTAAAAGGAGAGGCTGTTTTGACCTTTCCCGCTGAAACCCAGCACGTCCCAGCCGCCCGATACCATCCTGCTTAGCATCCTGTCAGATGCAAAGGGAGACACAGATCCTTATCCTGTGTATTCAGGCTGGGGTACAGGATCTTGGAAGCCCCAAATCGCCCATCCTGGATGGTCTCAGGGAGGGAGACAGGTGCGAAGAAAGAAAAGCCCTTTTTGTAACTGAGAACTTTCTCCTCAGCTCTGTGGTTGACACAGTTGATGGCGTTTATGATACAGTGACCCAAGAATATGCCTCTATTCTTTGGCTCTGCTCAACCAAAAAAGAAAATGGGACAAAGAGACGACTAAGCAGTTAAAGATTGCTATAAGGTCACTGCAGGGAGAGGTTCAAGAGACAGGCACAAAGTCAAGGTCACACAAGGACTAAAGCTAAACGCTCCTGTACCCCAAGATTCTCCTTCAGGAAGTGAATTCCTTCCTTGAAATGAAGTTGGAAATATCTCTGGTCCAAAAGGTCTTGAGAGCAACCTTTTTCTGATCCCAGAAGCCACCTCAAAACCAGCCAGCCATCCTAGCAGCACTGCCCTGCGGCACATCATTGCTCCCCCTCACACACCTCTACCCTCCTCTCTTCCACATTAGTTTTAAGACTTGTCCAGATCTCCTTTTGTAAAACCATGTTTTCAATGCTTAAAAAATCCTCTTATACTCCAGAGGACTTCTAATGATACCTGGAGGAGCCAGCTGAGAAAAAAGTTCAGGATTCAAAGTTAAACTTCAGTTTGAACCCTGCTCTCCCTTCTCTGAGGTTCAAATCTCTTCACACTGGGCAAGTTATTTAACCTCTCTGGGTCTGTTCCTTCAGCTTAAGTAGAGAGAATGGTTATTGTGGAACATTCTGAGAGGGCTAAAGGATATGTGAAATTAGCCTATCACAGAGCTGGGCTCATAGTGAGCCTTTGGTAAATATTCGTTTTCCTTCCTAAAATCACTCGTCTCCTCCCCTCCCCTCCCCTCCCCTCCCCTCCCCTCCCCTCCCCTCCCCTCCCCTCCCCTCCCCTCCCCTCCCCTCCCCTCCCCTCCCCTCCCTTCCCTTCCCATTGAGCTTCCATGAGAGGCTTTTACAGGCCTCTCGTGCCCAGTGTCTAGTTGCCTGATGATATACGGATTCCTACAGAGAAGAGAACCTGGGATGAAGGGCAGATGGCAGAGGAACTAATTTCAAGATAGGGATAGACAGACACTTCTGCAGGAGCTCAAAACATTCAGATGTTATCTGACATCCTTGTGGAAAGAGTTCTCTCACAGTCCAGAGATTTACTTCAAAGTACAAACCAGAAAGTATCTACATTATCTTGCCATTTTTATTGCCAACGGAAGTTTTTTAAAAACGGTGGTCAGCATGCGATGGGCATTTCTT
This sequence comes from Miniopterus schreibersii, assembly GCF_964146895.1. NCBI lineage: Eukaryota > Metazoa > Chordata > Mammalia > Chiroptera > Miniopteridae > Miniopterus > Miniopterus schreibersii. The sequence goes on along the minus strand of NC_138122.1, from coordinate 872,880 downwards.
CCCTTTTTTACCCTCCACAGACCCTGGAATGGACCAGTTGCTGGCATCTCACATTCCCACTCTGTAAGCACGGGCTTGAGGAGAAGGCATCACCAGAGGAGCAGTGAGCCACCCGCGACTCGGCACTTCTTCAGAGGATACTTCTAGCCAGTGCACCCACGGTCTGCACTGTGTCCTGTTCTCCAGAGCTGCCTGGCGAGAAAGGGGCCCTGATGCTCTGGCCAGAAGGTGCTGCAGCCCGGGGCTCACTGGGGGCGGCTATGGGCTGCTAGACCAGGAGAAAGGGTGTCGCCAGAGGAGGAATGAGCCACCTGTGACACGACAGGAAACATAGTCTAGCTCAATAGCTTCTGTCCTAGCCCTAAACCACTGACTCACTGCCAAAGACATTGGAAAACAGATGGGATGGAAATAATCCTAAGAAAGCAGAGGGCAGGTTCTTGAGTGTCTGTGCTTACTGGAAATCGTACAGATGAAGACGCATCTGCTACTTCAAAAATCTCCACAGCCAGGCACCAGACAAGCCGCAGGCTTTCGCCAAAGTTTGTCTGCTCCTTCATGTAGAAAGTTGATTCTCTCTACAGTGATAACCTTTCTTATTTGACTGCTCATTTGGGATTTCAGAGCTGATGTTAAAACTTTATTCATGAAACATTTTGACTGCCCACTCCAATTGGCAACAAATATGAATGCAAACCCTGGTCACAATAAAAAAAGGGTCATAACATAATAAAATGAGTCAGGTCATTTGTGCCCAAAACTAACATCCTATTTTCCTTGTCCTGCCAGGTTTTGTGAAAAAACAAACAAACAGGAAATTAGCTGATGAAGAGAGACATTGTGCCTCTGGCAAGAAAAAAAAAAAAGACCTTAGGATTCCTTGTGGGTCCCTAACGATGTGGCCTGGACCAGGCCTCAGCACCTCATCACTCTCCTGCAAAAGAGAATCGCTACCTCCTGCAAGAAAATGATGGCGGATTCTTTTTCACATTTGCAATGATGAGTGACAGGGGCTACACATCCTCTGGAATATTATGGCTGACTGGACTGGTTAAGTAGCATATTGCCCTCTGTTTCCTGGGAAATGAGTGGCAAGACTCATTAGCTTAACTCCAGGAAATGGGTGCTCCTCAGCTCTAACAATTAGACTAATTCACAGCAGTGAAGACAGACAAGAATTAGGTGCTATGATATAAAATGGAAAACAGGAAATTTGAATTATTACAGGTGTGGTGCTGCTCCCTCCATAAAACGTGACCTCTTCCCATGTCACAATGAAGACCCAAGTGGCAGAGAAGGCTGCCATGTCTTTGAAGTACTTCCTGATGTCCTTAGTGGCTCTCTTCAAGATGACAGGGTCCATGGTCTCTCTATAGTAGATCTCGCCTCGGATTCCATTGTGCACATCTGCCCAGAACGGAGCGATGAAGGCCCTCCCATCTGTCAGGGGAAAGGATTCCGGCGTGAACTGGCTCACTAGCACGTTGAAGGAGACAACACCGTTGTTATTGACCTACAAAAATAGACAGGTTTTGCACAGTGGATCTGAAACTAAGACAGACAGATGTTTGCCCAATCATATGAATTAGGAAACAACTTTCAGTGAATCAGAACTCCCAAATACTACCCAGCCAGGAGGTCTGGTCATTTCCAAACTCACTGATTTACTTTCACTTCCAACTTGTAGTCAGCTGCATTTCTTATTAATAATCAGTCTCATTTTCATGTTTTTGATCCTATCTCTGTTCACATTTATCTAATGCTACTCAGGGGTGTGTGTGTGTGTGTGTGTGTGTGTGTGTGTGTGTGGCCAGGCAGGGAGTAATGTGGGCAGTAAAGAAGACCCAGAGTCACAGGAAAAATAAAACATGGAAGCAAAATGTTAAATTAAATTAAAAAATGGAGGAGCTCTATATAGTAGACCTTGGTTTCTATTATATGACAAGAGAGGAATGTCAGAAAAAGAAAAACCAAATGCTTCCTCATCACACTCAGATCTCTGGAGGAATCACTTCCTGCTCTCGATGATCCATTTAAAGGACTTCTAGGAATGTTACTACCACCCTATTCTGTCTCGTGATTTTTATCATGATTTTCAAATGGTTTAGTAGACTTGTTAAACTGCAAAACCTCACTGCAAATCATAAGCAGTATGTACACTCAGCTGACAGGGCCTGTTCACAGCCTGCCTCTGCCTGAGCCCACAGCTCTGTGTTGGTGGTGAGGCTGCTGAACCCTGTGGCCTGTATGAAAGGCTGACGGAAATAATTGCAATTTCTTGATACAGAAAACTTGGAGATCATTTTTCCATGCATTCTAACTTTTATGTTCATATTAATTATTGGTATTCTGGACATTAACAAGAACATGGATCCCAGAGGTAAGTTATCAGTGCTTGGGCCAACGGTTTGGCAATCTGCTTGGAAGCAACGGTGTGGAGTTTGGAAAGGAAGCTGGAGAACCAGCTATAATAACATTAAGAGCCTATTGTCTACAAATAATAGCTAACAACCCAGAGGCTTGAAAAAGGACTGCATTACTCACTCATAGTGCTGGAAACTCTTGGGACCAATTTGCCCTCAAATAACTCCGGCCCAAATTAAGGACCCTCCTTTTTAAGGACAACAAATATTCAGACTCCATGTCACATAGCACATGGGAGAGAAAGGAGCTTAACAAAATACATTTGTTCTACTATCTGTAAGCCCAGTGCTTCCAGAATGCAAGTCCTGTACACATCTCCCATCTCCAAAATCAGGTCAACACTTTCTGAAATTTACAACCAGCTCTGCTGTGAATAGAGTGTAAAAGGCATTTCAGGGTGCCTGAGAAATGTGTTTGCTGGGGAGTAATGGGGCAATTAAAACACAGGGATTAGCAGAGGAATCTGGTGATGGCTCAGTTGTGTTATTATATTCTAATGTTAAGATTAGTCATTCTCTGGGTGCCATCAACAAATCAACAAATGACATGTGCTGGCGAGGGTGTGGAGAAAGGGGAGCCCTAGTGCACTGCTGGTGGGAATGCAGACTGGGGCAGCCACTGTGGAAAACAGTATGGAGTTTCCTCAAAAAACTAGAAATGGAGCTGCCTTTTGACCCAGTGATTCCACTCCTAGGAATATATCCTAAGAATCCTGAAACATTCATCAGAAAGAATATCTGCACCCCGATGTTCATAGCAGCACAGTTTACAATAGCTAAGATCTGGAAACAGCCCAAGTGCCCATCAGTAGATGAGTGGATAGAAAAGCTGTGGGACATTCACACCATGGAATACTACGCAGCTGTAAAGAAGAAGAATCTCGTGCTCTTTGGGACAGTATGGATGGTCCTGGAGAATATTATGCTAAGTGAAATAAGCCAGGCAGAGAAAGACAAACATCACATGATCTCGCTTATACGTGGAATCTAAAGAACTTAACAAACTGATGAACAGAATAGATTCAATGACATGGAAGCATGGATGAGACTGACGAATGTCAGAGGGATGGAAGAGGGCGGGGGGGTGAAGGGGGAGAGAGCAACCAAAGAATTTATATGCAAATATGCACAACCCAAGGACACGGACAATGGTGGGGAGAGTGACTGGGGAGGGGGAAGGAATGGGGGGGAACAGGTCATTGGGGAGAAAAAGGGACATCTGTAATACTTTAAACAAAAATAAAAATTAAAAAAAAGAAAAAGATTAGTCATTCTCAAACTTTTGTAGACATCAGAATCACCTGGAGGGCTTGTTAAAACACAGACCACTGGTTCCCTTCCCAGAGCTTCTGACTCAGTAGGTCTGGGTGGGGCCTGAGAATTGACATTTCTAGTAAGTACCCTGGTGATAGTGACTTTGCAGATTCAAGGATCCCTGGTTAGGCAATGGAACAGGAAACCATTTTTCTAGTGGGAGTCAGCCCTGAGCTATAAATCAAAAGTTGGGGCCCTGGCTGGGTTTGCTCAGTGGTTAGAGCATCAGCCCATGGACCAAAGGGTTGCATTTGATTACCTGGGTAAGGGCATGTACCTGGGTTGCAGGCTCAATCCCTGGCCCAGTTGGGGCACATAGGGGAGGCAAGCAGTGGGTGTGTCTCTCTCACATCAATGTTTCTCTCTCTCTCCCTCTCCACCCGCCCCTCCACTCTTTCTAGGAGCAATGGGAAAATATTCTCAGGTGAGGATTTAAAAAAAACAACAAGTTGGGGAAAACAGGAGTCCCAGATGCAGAGATGGCCAGATGAATAGGTGCTCGGAGTTTCATTTCTTCCTGCAGGCCAGGACACAGGATAGAATAGGATGTGATATATACATAGGCCACCCCCAATCCTTTAAGGCCAAAGATAAAAACAGGCTCAGTTGCTCCTAACCTTTTTCTCAGTGTGCAACAGTTTCAGTCACACCAAACCCAAGGAACCAAAAAGGTAACATGAGAACACAGGTGCCAGGAGAGTTTTGACAGCAAACGGTACCATTTCTTCATGCACGTTTGACAATGGGACCCTATGGCATACCTCAGAATGCCAGGAGGGGGGCAATTCTGCAAACAACGTTTATGTAACAGCTGATTACCCCCCACTACGCTCTGACTCTGCTCCCGATTGGCAGGAAGCCTGAGAACAACAGACACTTAAACTTGTCACACCCCCAAAGGGGAAAGAAAAATGACACTGCTCCTGCTGCGATTCATCATATCTTTTTATCGTATTGAGTAGCAGAAATAATGTCCATCACTCTGAAGCCTCTGCTTCACTTCTGTGTTTAATCACCCAGAAAAGAAATGTATTGTCCTGTATACTATGAACATTAGCCATTACAATACCTTTGACTCCCTTAATCATAAAACCTGATATCTCAGCCTGTCCTTTGTGCTGCCAATAAATCCCCTCCATTCCTGGAGCCCTGGAAGAAAACGTACTTATAACAAACAAAGGGAAAAGCCACAGGGCAACAGCGAGGCCGCATGTCACTTACATAGACCGTGCGGTAAGGAACGCCAAAGAAGAAAATGGGAATGGCCAACTTAATCTCCGATGAGCTTCCATCGTCTACTTTGGGGGTTTTGGTGTCATTCTGCCAAAACGGATACATGAGCTCCCTGGGCTGAACTGTCAAGAGAGATGGTGGTTAGACAGATGGCAGACCCCTCTTCCACTGAGCAGGCCACTTTCCTCCCACGCACGAAAGCCAGCTTCTTTCAGAAAGTCTTACGGACTAAGAGCAAGTCAGACTTCCTCTCATTTACCCTAAACCGAGGCCTTACATCCGCACTCTTCTGCCTCTGGAAAGGGGAGAGTGGTGCCATTTCGCCTTAGAAGTCAGTTCACGCTTCATCTCTGCGCTTCCATACGCTGCACAGAGAGAAATGTTCACAACTGGCTGGGAGCAGTGAGACCACCGTCTGGAGCTCTCAGAGCACTGAGGTGGCCTCTAGGTCCCACATGGCGTAGGCAGCTTGGTCCTTGATCGGAAGGCAAGGTACAGAGAAGGTGGCTTGTGGCTACGCAACTCCCTCCTATCTCCAAAATTTTATTATCGTGTCTTTTCCAGAAGGGAGCCTCCTCCCTCCTGCTGCATAATAGAAGATACCAGATCCCAGAAGGAAATAAATGGCTATTGGAACTGGGACAAAACGGGAGGAGAGGGTTTGTAGTAACTGGCCTGTGAATGGCCTCGATGGAGACCCAGCCCTGAGGGGTGGCTTTGCCCAGCTCCTCTCTGCAAACGCAGCATGGCATCCTCTGGGGCGAGGGCGTCGGGCCCTGCGGAACTCTTTGCAGAGGAGACTGAGGCTCTTACTCAACACCCTGGTCAAGGCGAGAGCCAGCCCACAAACACACAGCCCTCACGTAACTGCCCCCGCTTCCCCTGGCAGCCTGGCTTGTTCCTTCTCCAAAATGCCTCAGGGGGTCGCCTAGTTTAGCAGTTTCCCAAGTGTCTACATTACTGATGACCACGTCCAATAAAATAATCTACATTTGGGTGTAACATTTCTCCGCCTCTGTCCTCTCTTCTCTTGAGAGAAAATAGAGCAATAGAACACCATCTTTGCTCCCTTTTTTAATTGTTAGTCTTCGGGGCAGTGGCTAATTCCTTTGGAGCTTCCAGCTTCAGTTCTTGAGGCCCTGCTGCTGCTATCCAGATGCTAATGCCTCACACTCGGGCTGGGCCTGTCCTTGGGAAAGTCCCTGCTCTGTGCTGAATGAGCAGATAAGCTGGCAAGCACCTGGCCGAGGAGCGGGCGCCAGTCAGTGAGTGAGAATGCACAGTGACCAGAAGGCTGCACAGGCGAGCCGGCCGGGCACCCGCTCTCACTTCTGGAACAGGAACAAGAGGTGATCTGCCTGGATGGAGAGCTCATCCTTTTCCAGGGCTAACATCAAAGGAAAGCAGGGAAACTCGCCTGCTCATTAGTTTATGAGCTTTGTTCCCCAAGCCCAGTCTTGGGAGCCGATCAGAGCTCCCTTCAGGAGGTGCTGCAGCTAATTCAACACAGGACCACCAGCCGACCTGCTTTATTTAAAGTTGCAGTCAGGAGGCAACAAGGGCTCTTGAACATTCGTATTTACACAGAAGTTACAAATTCAAAATTCCTAGAAAGTGGGAATATTAAAAAATCTCTTTATAATACCTATTGTAACATTATACACAGTTACTTATTAAACTTGGAAGGTGATACACTTCCTCAAATTACTAATAAATGAAATCATGTCGTGGATTTAGCCTTCATGAGGAACCATTTAGAAGTGGTGCCCACATATGAATAGGGCTTATGTTCACACTGAATTGTAATCATTTCCGTGGAAAGATTAATTGGTGTTTTGGGCAGTGTTGGCCAATGTGCCTATGGAAACTCCATGCCTCTTGTGGAGATGGCAGAGAACTGTGGTCACGAAGGCTGTCCCTGACTTCTCTCTCTGTCCCAGCGGTAAGGTAAGTTTGCAAGATTTTTCTCTTCATGAGTGACCTTAATTAGTGTATGGTTTTGAACAGGAAAAAACAGACAGTCAAAATTTTTTCAATTTTAAGAAGAATACAAATAATAAAGGTATATAATATTGTAATATATAATACTGTAAATACTTAAATACTTGTTAAATAAGAAAAGGTGCTTAATAAAAGGGAGTAGGTTTAAACTACAGTAATTTCCACCTTGGAAGTCATTAGTATTCTAAAAAATATAAGGTATTACCAGCATGGCCTGTTTAATACCATCAGAGTTAATGAAAGAAACAATATCCCTTCCCATGCTTGCTGAGGCTGAGAATTTCATAATAAACATTACAGTCCCTGGACTTTGTGTTTTTTTTCTCACCAAATAAAACGTACTTTCTTAGAGCAGGGGTAGGAGATTAAAGTCAGTGGGATTCTTTCATTATTGTGGGGTTTTGCCCTGTAGTTTGCATGCTCCTACTGTTAAAATCTACCCAACCCTAGAAAAATGTTAGGGCTACACGTGCCTTATAGATCTGTTTACTCAGACTTGCAATCATGTGCCAGGTGAACAAAACAAACCAACATAACAAACAAAGATGCTTTAGAATTTTTGCCATAAAGGTTTCAAATCCATGTAGACTTCCCCACCTTTCTTTTCTAAAATCCAGAAACAGTGGAAAGAAATGTATGTGGCTTCTCACCCTCCCTGGGCAATGCCACACAGAGAAAAAGAAGGAATCACTGAGGGCAATAATGTTTTTGTTTCACTTACAGTTTCAGGTTTCTGGCCATTGTAAAGGCCACTGACACACAGGTCACCATCATCAATGCCATTGGAACTTCCTGATTTGGGCTAAAACAAGTGTATTCTTTAAAGTCTGTGCCACAGGTTAAATGCCTTAATGGGGATCAATCATCAGGTATGAGCTGCATACACACCTGCCCTATATGCTTTTAATGAAAATAATTTGCATTATCTTAAAGACCCAGTACATTAACACAGGGCACTCTGGTATATACAAATTGTGTTCATAGTTAAATAAGAAAAATAGGCATATAAATAAACATTATTCCAATTTAATGCATTTTGCTTTGGACAACAAAATTTAATTTGTATTTTTCTTGTTGTATCTGTAGTCACATGTACACCTGCCCTGACAATTATTATTCCAACAAAAGTGTCTCTTTATAAATTCAAGAGCATGCTCATCAAGAGTTTTACAAAATTCTACAGTACTCACCTTGGTGCTGTACAAGTGCGAAGATGAAAGAGACCCAAATCCTAAGTAATGATGAATAATTCATCCTGAAATTTTAAAAAGAAAAAGGAAAAATCCTCAGCTTGCCAGAGTAAACAGAACAGCAGGTGTGCTTAGTGGCAAATCCCATGGCACATCACAGCCACCGAGGAGCAGATTCACACGGCCGCGCCCGCCGAGTCCTGAGTCGGGCTGAGCTTCCCGCCCGCCGGCAGGTCCTCCCAAGTCCAGCGCTTCGTGAACAAATTAGATCTCCCCGTGGAGCCAATTTGAAAGTGTAATGAGATCATTCAAATTAACAGTTAATTACACAGAATCCCTGAGAACAGCAACGAGTAAGAAGAGCCATCTACTCTGCAGCTGCTGGGGGCCGCGGCTCGGGGCCGGCGCTGGGGTGCAGGTCTCGGGCTGCCTCTCTGCGAGACCCGGCTCCTCCGATGGGCACAGCAGCTTTCAGGAGGGTTCGGCTAAAAGTCAACTAAAACTCAATGCGCCTCTACGGTTGGAAAACTCAGAGCTGGCCATCCCCTTCTCTACACTGTGGCCAACCCACCGCTTTGAAGCGCTGACTTCGCATGGTGGGTGAATGGCAGATACACTGGTAAGAAGAAGATAAACATACTAGGGCTGCCCCTTGGAATGACAATAAAAATAGAACTCAGCACACAAGCAAGTAATTAGTCCCAGCAAGTTAACTAAGGAACCTCACAAAAGTGAACTCGCTTTCCTCCCTGAACCAGCTGAACAGGCTGCTTCGGCGGTGGGACAGCGGCCAGCCCGCCCTCAGGCTGCCCGGCCGCCTCGGAGCCTGCGCCCGGGCAGAGCCTCGCCGGCTGGACCCCGTCTGCTCCGGGCGCTCTGAGCGCAAGCCCCTCCTTAGTACTGAAGCTATCACAGTTCCTCAGCCAACATTTCATGGAAAGATCAGGAATCTGCCCTGTGAGAGTTTTATTGTGAATCTTCACTTGTCAAGCGTACACACTGAAATCTCAAGCACACAATAAGTAATAGTTTTGCTGAAAATGGTGCTAAGACTTCTGCTGAGATCCCACAGCTTTAGCAGAGGGAGAAGCCGTGCGCAGGGGAGACTTGAGCCCTTAGGGAAACAGTTCAGAGAGCAATAAGAATTCATTTAAATATATGCATTTATGAAAATTGTCACCAACCTGTTCAGTAGAGACGGGAGGAATTGAGTCAGAAATATTAAGCCAAATCTTGGTAAACCAGGAAAAAATTAGGCAAAACAAGAATTCATGTCAGTTCTCCCCCTCTTGCTGCCAATTATTTCTGATTCCTGAAATGATGTCTGAATCCCCTACTCTTAAAACCAAAAATTCAGTTAGTCCTGTGCTAGAGTCAGCTAAGTGTTGAGTTGCAATCAAGTTTTTTTCTATTGATTAAGGAAAAGTAAATCTAAAGATCAGTTTCAGGATTGTGTAGAGAGGTTCTTTTCCTGAAAAACTAGACCTCCCCCCTCTTAAAAAAGTAGATTCAGATGGAAATGTCAGGTGCTTGGAGCTGAAACCTCAAGCCTCTCTGATCGGAATCACTTTGCACTGAAAACACAAAAGAAACCCCCTTCTACCTTTGTACCCAAAAAAAAGGCATCTGTATAATGTTACAGAATTAGCATTCACCAGCATGGGATTAAAACTCAAACAAAGCTGCTGCCTCCAGCACTTAAATAAAGCTGGGTTTCTGCTGAAGTCTTTTAGTTTCTGTAGTTTTGAACAGTTGCCACAGATGGGCTCTACTCTGTTTTCTTCACAGCTGTGCATGAAGTATTTAAAGAAACTTTCTCAGACTTTTCTAGGTTTTATTTCTTCCCTTTCCTCTCTATCCACCACTGTGCAGTGTGAGTCCAGGGCACTTTCTAGCAAAACTAAAGGAGGTAAACAGTGTTGGGCACGATCTTTCATAGGAAAAACCAAACATGCTCTGGAAGCCTCCATGGATGCCCAGGGAGGGTCCTCAGGGGGAGAGGGGGAGAGAGACTCCTGATGAAAATTTGCAGTAAGTGAATAATTTAAAAGGTATTGTAAACAAGGGAAAAATGTTAAGATGGATGAAGAATGAGAGAAATTGGCTAAGGTATAAACCAAATTTATATTCAAAATATTTAGAGTGAAATTTGATTAAAAAGGCATCACTTTGATGTAGCAGGAAAAAACTCTATGTAAATCAAGAGGGGAATTTTAAATTACTCCAAATTTGTCTCTGATCAGACATTTAAATGTCAACTGGACAAAACAATATAATTCTGGTTTTGAGCAAGTTGTCTTAAAATGGACAAGAGTATTTGGGGAAATAATTTTTTAGTATAAATTACTCAGTATTTTTCTAAAAACCCATCATAATTCAGTAGATTTTGCATATTAAGTTTACTCTCTCACTGGTATTATGAGTCCTCCACATATATTTACTTATAGATATCAAATGGTTATTTTTCTCCAAAAGCACATATTTTTGTAACAGGAAATCTAATTTTTGAGTGCTTAATCAAAATAAAATTAACCCTAGGTTCACCTAGAAAAGCATTCTCCATCCCAGTCTTTATTAAGATTTTAGTCCCTTAGCCAATCTAAGTGTCTTGAAGCAAAATAGTTGGTTCTATCTTAAAAACTAGTGGCATCGTACTTGCTTTGGTTTCTTTCTTCATGCTCTCAAGGATATTTGTTTCTCAGCCCTTTGGCCCTTATTAAATGCGTCACCTTTCTTGAGGCAGGACTCCTGCTGAGATGAATGCCATCTGGACATAACCAGGTATGCAAGGTGGTGGCATGAGTGAACTAGAGGATCCAGGTGGGAGGAGTGCCAAGTGCTTGGGGATAGACTGGTCTAGTTGGGGTGGGAAGTGAGTCAGTGAGTGTATACTTCAGGTGTTCACTCAGTGGTTACAGAGGGAGAAATGACAAAAATCTCTTTTTTTGCTGTTTTTTATATCATATTTTTAAGATTATTTTTAAAAGTTCTTTTCAGTATAGTTGACATGCAAGGTTATATTAGTTTTAGGCGTACAACATAGTGATTAGACATATAACCTGATAAGTCCAGTACCCATCTGATACGTAATATGTAGTTATTATTTCCATATTACTGACTCTATTCCCTATGCTGTGCTTTACATCCCTGTGACTGTTTTTATAACTGGCAATTTGTGCTTCTTAACCCCTTTCACCTATGCCCCCAACCCCTCTCCTGTCTGGTAACCTTCAGTTTGTGGTCGATATCTATGAGTTTGGACAGAAGTCTTTTTTATGACCTGTTGGCAGGAGGCCTTATTTTGTTGAAGGTGTGAAGTGAGCAAAGATTTCTGACAAGATTTAGACCAAAGGTGATGTGAGGGTGGCTTGGAGATAGCGACCCAAAAAGTGCCATTAAGCACTAAAATGGTGTAGATTGACGCTGCTTCTTAGGCAGGGCAAAGACACCTGAAACAAAACACACAAAAATAGATAATTTCCTAAAAACTAGTAGAATGGGCCTCAGATGCTGATTTTTTTTTCTTCTTAAGCTTCTTACGCCTTTTCTGTGAGAGAGATTTTGAGCTCAGTTGAGACAGTGCAGTGAGAAGTGTGGTTGGCCAGTGGCCTTCAGCTGTGAGTTCTTTCAGGCTCAGCCTCAGCATTGAGGTCAAGGGCATGCAGTGCTTGGGGCAGCCCCAGCCAATGACTGGGCACCATGGTGGGGCAATGGTAGAACACTGTCCACCCAAAGCAGGGCTTCTCTAAAGAGCAGCTGTTGCTCTGTAGACATTGGTCGAGCTGACAAAAACTATGTCAAATGCTCAGTGAGTCAGCTCTATTATGCCAAAATCAGGGCCTAACTGAGAAAACCATAAACATAGATATGCAGGGTGTCCCAAAACATGTACACCCTTTAACAGCTGATCGTTCAACTGATGTTTCTTTTCAGCCAGACTAAGCTTTGAACAAAGAAAATTTATCCACTAGATTTTTTATGGGGATACACAAAAGATAAAGTTTATAGTACAAAACCGGCAGCAGTTGGCAAGTTACGGGCACACAGATACCGAATGAAGTGAGCTTTGATGTTTGTGACTCCAGTGCTTCACATTATCAGCAGGGCCTGGACCAGAACAGTCATCAGTTTGAAAACAGATGTTGACCAAAAAAATTATGCATTTCTGTAGATTCTTTTAAATTTTGAAAATGAATTGTATGTTAATAAACATTTTTGGGGACATCATATATATACACATATATATAATTTTATCTGTATAAGATTTATCATATATACATGCACATACATACATATACACATGCATACGTGTGTGTCTGTGATGGCATCATCTGGGTAGATATCCCCAAAGATTTTAATTCTCTAAATTTCTCAAGACTTCTGAGCCCTTAGACATGTCTGACTTGACATCATTAAGAGCTAAAATTTCTCCCAGAACAGGAAAATGAGAGGACTTTTTTCTCATAAGGCAACAGTCCCACCCCTTTCAGGAGCTGCTCCCATCTCCTCTCCTAACTGCTAGGCTTATAACCAGGGTTAAGTTGCAGTACTACCCAGGCCAGGGACACGCTGGGCCTGATGAGGGAGGAAAGGGGCTATCCCCCAAAAGAGCTGTAAGGCCTAGCCAGCACCTAGTGGCACAGAATGGGGGGAGGGAAGTACCCATGGGCCTGGATTGTTGGGAGGGTGCACAGTGAAAGAGACAGGGCCACACCACAGAATAAGGACTTGGGGCATTCTCTAGGGATATAGCCTTTTACAGTGGCAAGGACAGAGGATGGTACAAACTTGCTGCTAGGGCAGCTCCTAGAAGCCTGGAAAAAGGTGATGGCCTCACTGAGTGAGGTTAAAATGCCCGAATTACTGTGACTGATGACAGAAGGGGTTGAAAGGCCCAGGGAAGTGAACATTCCAGATCTGATCTACCTGTGAGTCTGGAAGAGCCGCCTGGTGATCATGTTCCACAGGAAAGCTCACATGTTCCACCAAAGGCGGCAAGAACATGCTGGAGAGTGAAGCACCAGCAATACTACAGAGCTCCCTCAGGCTCGCCTCTGCAGGCCAGCGTCAGTGGCAGGAGTGTGGCCACACGGCTTGCCTGACTAATAGCAGTGACACAATGGCGCCTGAGGTAACAGAGACCAGGTGGCAGCACTCTACTGTATGCAGCCAGGGGTCATAATCCTCATGATGACCGACAGTTCAGAGTGGCAGCCAAGGGGGGCTGGCTCTTTGAGAGTTATGGAGATGATTAATAGAGCATGGCATCTACGGGGCAAAGTGGATGGGGAGCCAGCAAGGGTACCGTTTATTATCGTATATAACCAAGAGCGAGAGTTTGTGAGCAAGACTCCAAAGGCAGTTGCCCCAATAAAAAGTCTTGATCCCTCGCTCAGTTTGTGAATTTGAGTCAGTTTTCAAATCTGGAATCCATAGACTGAAAAGGTAACCAGGTCCCCAAAGGGAAGAACCCTGCAATACCACGACGTATGTGGTAATGATTCTTCCAGTCCTTTCCCCAAGAGACCTATGGCCATTCACTTCAGTGACTGCAGATGGGGGAAAGGGAATGCCTAGGCATTTTGAGGACTGGGGCATAACTATAACTGGACAAGGGGTTTGAGTTAGCATTGATACGCAGAGACCCTGATAGGGTAGGAACATGTAGGGCTCAGGTAATAAAAGGGATCCTGGCCAAGTCCACCTTACAGTGGGTCCACAGGGGCTGCAGACATGCCTGAGTGTCATTTTTCAAGTCCCAATATATAATTGAGATAGATGTACTTAGCACATTAGGTCCATGGTCTGCAGGTACCATTCCAGCCAAGGTAGCAAATACAAAAGAGTACTGCATCCCAAGGTCAGGGGAAGATGGTAAAAATTAGTGTCACTCTTAGAGAGCAAGAGTGGGGACCTCTATTGCACTTTGATTAAATTGGCCATGATGATCCTGAAGAATGACCGTGGATTACTGCAAGCTCAGCCAAGCAGCAGTCCCAATTTGCAGCTGCTATACTAACACAGTGTCTTTACTAGAGCCAGTTAGCATGGTTTCAGATATGTGATACGTGGCCATTCAGTTGGCAAATGCATATTTTCCATCTGAATCAGGGACAAGGATCAGAAATAGGGCTGAGATCCGGACCCTCTGGATTCTACAGGACATCACCTTGATTCATTACGTTGTCAACATCAAGCTGACTGGGCACAATGAACAAGAGAGGGCTAGCAGGCTGGGCGCCTTGGTAAGACGTGTTCCCAAAGGTGGAAGAAAAATCCTGCAAAGATTCAGAGCTAGTCAGTAAAGCCTTTAGGAATCTAGTGGTCAGGGACATTCTGGGACCTCTCTTTCAAAGTAAAAAACACACCAGAAAACCCCAAAATAAATTGCTGCATCTTGTAACCTCTCTACAAAGAAATTTTTCTTTCTCTGTAGCTTCCTTTGGGTTGTAGAGGCCGCCTGTTCCATACCTATGAAAATGGCCCCAGCCCACATTCCAGGTTGATATGGTTTCCTTCCAGCTCTGACTTGGGCTAGAGCATGAGAGAACTTTGCAGCAGCTTCTGGCTGAAATGCAAGCAACCCTGCCACTCAGGTCACATGTTCAGTAGGCCCTTTACTGTTGAGGGTGTCAGTGGTGGGAACAGATGAAATGTGCAGTTCATTTCAGACCTCAGTGAGAGAACCAGAACGCAGGCCTTGAGTTCTGGAGGAAGGTGATGCCATCTGCAGCAAAGAACAGCAAACCTCCTGAAATCAACTCCTGATGTGCAGCTGAGCCCTGTTATAGAATATTTAACCAAGATACAGGTAACCAGGTGTCCAGGAATTTCCATCAGAAGCTAGGCCACACTGGGCCCATCAAGTCATAAAGTCCAGTGGGACTAGTAGCAACCTCTCATAAGATGGAAATGAGATATCTGACCTTGGCAATGGGCAAGCTGCTTGGCCAAGGAGCCTAGACTCCATGTCACTTGCACCAGTACCCCCAGCCCCGACCTAGATCACACGTAAGGCACGTGTGGGTTGGGGTGGGACGCACAGGACAAACAGGCGAAGTAAGACTTGGCTCAGTGTATAGATGGCTCGGCCCCATGGGTAGATGCCTCGGCTCGGTGTGTAGATGGCTCGGCCCCATGGGTAGATGCCTCGGCTCGGTGGGTAGATGCCTCGGCCCGGTGGGTAGATGCCTCGGCCCGGTGGGTAGATGGCTTGGCCCGGTGTGTAGATGCCTCGGCTCGGTGGGTAGATGGCTCGGCTCGGTGTGTAGATGCCTCTGCTCGGTGGGTAGATGGCTTGGCCCGGTGTGTAGATGCCTCGGCCCGGTGGGTAGATGCCTTGGCTCGGTGTGTAGATGGCTTGGCTTGGTGTGTGTGAGCCTAAACAGATGGCGGCTCTATCACAGCCTCCAGGGTAGCTGGGAAGAGAGGGATAAGGAAATATCTTTCTAACTTGTGGAGCTTTGGGCAATGCATCTTGTCATGTATTTTGTATCAGAGGGAAAGTGTTCTGAGATTAGAACATGTACAAATGCACAAGCAGTGGTGAATCACATAGCCAGTTGGACAAGGGGCATGAAGGAAAAGGCTGGGAAAATTGATGGCAAGAAAGCCTGGAGTAGACATGTGGATAGACAAGTGAGAACAGACACAAAGTGCGAGGATCTGTGCGTCATGTTAATGCCCACGAGAAAGCATTCACTGCAGAAGGCGGACTCAACAAAGAGCAGAGAAGATGACATACTGAGGCAGTCTTCTTCGTCAATGTTGGTATCATATGCACATGTATGAAGTGCCCACAGAGGTAGGGACACAGGTTATGATGGACTCCCACTTAGCAAGGCTGATCTAGGTATCATTGCCTCAGAATATCCAATCTGCCAATAACAGAGACCAGCTAAGCCCTCAGCTCAGCATGGAGGCCTGCAGAATGCCTGATCCATAGGCATAGAATTCCATGCAAAATAGCATCTGACTAGGGAACCTACTTTTTAGAAATGGGATGTGAGTGTGGGTCATGGCTCTAGTAAGATCGACCGACTGGAGCACAAATAGCATGATGCAGAAGGTGCAGCCCCACGCTTCTCTCACTGCCCTGGAATCTCCGTTCCTGGACATCGAGCTGATGTCCACACAATGGGATGTGCGTGCAGTCTGCTGGCTTCTCATTCTTAAAAGGAGATGTTTAAAAATAACCTGATGTGATATTTCTAATATTTTTCATATTTATTACTATCTTGGTAATAATCATTTAAACAGCAAGCTGCAAGCATCTGTTTAAATTCTTGCACGAATGCTCTAGAGCCTGCCTTCTTAAAGAATTAATATGATTTGCCTCTAAGTAACACTCATTTCCGTGTCGGCCTTCCTCATTGCAGACGCTGGGCTTGGGTACGCTGACTCCTATGGCCTAATTGTGAGGGAAGTGGCACTGGGGCTTGAGAACCACATTGATGACACTTTTAAATGTTTATTAATTAGTCAACAAAAATTTCTAGACTTCAGATCTCAATAATAAAAAATATTCTTCTCTAAAATTTAAACAAGGTCTCAGATATTTTCTGAAAGCAACTTTAGTATCTACCTCTAGCCAAAGAGTCTGTAATAGCTATTTCTAAGTAGACCAACTAACAACAAAAACCCCTCACAATTAGCTTTATTCTGACGTCCTTGCCAGCACATCAGCAATCAAGTTGAAAAAAGAGGGTGCGGGGCAGATTCCACACTTCCTCATTCACCAAGCAGCACCAAGCAGTTCCTCCAGCGGAATTTCACCTCGGCCAGGAGCAGCTGATTGCTGCAGACAATAAGTGGAGAGATTTAGGGCTATTAATCTATCTCTTTTCAAGGGCACTCAGCTGAAACAAGTGCTCACACATGTTAAGGATAAGTAATACATATACCACCCCCTGCAGAGGTGAAACCTCACTAATGATTAAAAATTAGTTTCCAGCAGAAAGGCGGCTCACAAGATGATGACATGCACGGCCATGCACGTCTGCGACGCGTTGAATGCAAGTGCCGGGGTTCGCGTGCCTGATGGGAAAGAGCACTGTCTCGGGTGCACTAACCAGGAGTAACGTACAAGCCCAAGATCAATAGTCTGTGACTTTGCACAGATGTGACAAGTCACAAAACCAGAAAAGAAGTTCTTCTTATATAACTCTGAGGGAGAATTATTTGGCAATATCTACCAAAATTACAAAACACTTTCACCTTTTGATACAGCAATCCCACTTCTGGGAATGTATTCTAGGGATGTATTTGAAACGTGTAAAAGAACATATGCTACTGAGGCAGATGAGAGAGAGAGAGGGAGGGAGGGAGAGAGAGAGGGAGAGGAAGAGAGAGGGAAGGAGAGAGGGAGGGAAGGAGAGAGGGGGAGGGAGGGAGGGAGGGAGGGAGAGAGGGGGAGGGAGGGAGGGAGGGAGAGAGGGGGAGGGAGGGAAGGAGAGAGGGAGAGAGGGAGAGAGAGAGGGAGAGGGAGGGAGAGGGAGGGAGAGGGAGGGAAGGAGAGAGGGGGAGGGAGGGAAGGAGAGAGGGAGGGAGAGGGAGGGAGGGGGAGGGAGGGAGGGGAGGGAGGAAGAGGGAGGGGGAGGGAGGGGGAGGGAGGGGGAGGGAGGGGGAGGGAGGGGGAGGGAGGGAGGGGGAGAGAGGGGGAGAAAGAGGGAGGGATGGAGGGAGGGAGGGAGGGAAATGTCCATCCCTGAGGCTCTGGTGAACATAACACTCTCAGTTACATCTTATATTATCCTGTGGAAGGGCTAAGGTGACTCCCTGTGTCCTGCTCTGAGAAAGGTCCAAAATACATTTTGAGTTTAAAAAAAAAGCAAGGTACATGATAGTCTGTAATATACTAACTTTGCTCTCTATAAGCAGAACAGTAAAAAGATATATTCTCCTTTGCTATTTGTTTATACTCTGGGAAGACACACAGGAAAGTAATAAAAGTTGGAGTACAAGGGTTCGAATGGGATTTTCTAATGTATACTTTCTTCTTTTAATTTTTAAAGACTTCTTTCTGTAAATCATTTGAAATTTAAATCAAAATTTTAACACTACCAAAGCAACTCATAGTGTCCTAGTTGTATTCTCTAATAGTGGAGTGCAGCTTCCATCTGCCCTCAAATGTTCCAGACCCAGGGGAACACATTTTTCTCTTTAGTCTGTGCTCTTTGACGTCTGCTTCCCCTTATTCTGGTTCTTATTTATTTCACACCTTCTGTGTGTTACTCGTAGTGACTAGGGAGCACTCACGGATGAAGAGCCTGTGAAAGACTGAAACTGAAATTGCATTATAATTTTTTGGCAGGTCTACATCTTGCCAACCATTACATATAATCTCTGTGTTCTATCTTGTAAACAATATTTACATTCTTCTCAAGGCTGTCTTGAGATTTGAGGAGAAATAATAGCAGTGACAACCTCTTCTTTCCCATAACAAAACCTTTAATACAGACTCCGTTAGATTATAAACTTAATTTTCCTTCTATAAATACCAATTTTAAGTTTACTTGAACATTGATGCCTCGATAAAAGTCCGAGTTGGAACAGAGTGACCTCTCTCACCTGTGTCTACTGGAACAAAGTTTTAAGGTTCTAGAATGTTCTGAGGTTAAACACCAGCTTGTCAGTCTTCTTGCATCGTGCTCCTGGTTCATTTATCCTCGGCAATAGCACCGTTGTCCAGTGCGGCATTCAGAGCGGGGAGTCCCAACACCGTTTCACAGCTCTGGAAATGGCACGAGGGCAAATTACCATTGAGTTTAGAGCCATCAGCCATCTCAGTGATTTTGTTATAGAGCAAATCAATGTAGTAAGTGGATGTTGAGGAACATCTCATTTTAGTGTTTTAGTGAAACATAAAGACTCACAATCAGTGTGGGGGGTGTTACAGAGAACTTGAGCAGCAAGTGCTACAGTATCGTTGTCAAGTGCATGCATTCCACAGCCAAATGAAAGCTTTAAACAGCTATTAGCAATTCTTATTATGCCTATTTAAAGTGAGCTTATTTCCTTTATTCTAGTTTGCTCTCTTATTTATTAGGCTTAATTATTGTTTAGGTCACTGTTTCAGTGTTTTGAAATAACATCGTAGAGAGACCACTAACTCAGCAGAATAATGCTAAACCCTAATGTTCTGTTGTTTTCTTTAGTTCAGGGTAAGGTGGGGGTATAAGAATGTTTGTGTGTATTTTCTTCACACACACACATATATTAATATAGACATTTTAGTAGATCCGTTTACGAAAAACACTAAACATTTCTAGTGTTAACAGGCAACTGTTTGAAGGGATTAGGAACACACTACACTTTAAGGAGATACAATGTGCTGTGCTATTCCTTTCAGGGCCCAACTCAAGTCCCAATTCTTAGTTACATGAAAGACTTAAAAGTAGACGAAATGACTGATGTTAATCTCTGTAATGACCTGTAAATGTTTTAAAAGTTATCTGGCTAAATTTGAACTCTAAAGTTCTAAGTCTAAGCTGAAGAACAGTTATTTCTTTTCCAGAGAAGAGTTGGAAAGAAAAAGGTAACTTCGAAGGTTGACCTTGTTAATGAACACTCTAATATGAAAGGCTCCGCACCTTAGTCCAATGAATACTGATGTCTTGACATATGTTTACCTCGCAAGTACATAAATTCAAGGACATGAATTTCACAGAGTACTTGCTATACTCAGAGAAGCTAACAATTAATACTAATTAAATAGAAATTAGCACAGAGGTTAAAAGTACAGTTCTTTAAAGTTTGAGGTAAAAATAATTTTAAATTTGAACAGGTTATGATACTTATGCACTTCTTAAGCACTGAGAAGTCAACAGACTCTGTCTTTTAAATACAGAAATAAAGCACAGTTCTTGGGCCTTAGTTCTTGACACAAGGTTAGTTCATAACCCTTTATCAAGAAATTATTGATAAGCAGGTAGCATTCAAGTGTCTAAAATTCTAATTCCTATAGAAAATTATTTTCCAAAGGAAAAAAGTGTCACAAATTTCTAAATCATCAAAATGAGATTTTCATTCTTATTCAGAAAAGGGGGAGCCAAATATCTCAGAAGGTTGAGCATGTTAGAAGTAAATAACTTTGCTAACACAAAACAGTAACATATTTCCTATGAACCTTGTTTTGCAGTTTTCATTTCTAACTTTAACAAAATTCCAGTTAAGTTTGTTAAGATGATGAAACTCTTACCAGCCTAGGCCAGTTCCCCAGAGGCCTCAATCACAGCACTGATGCTGGTTTTTAGTTATGTGAGAATAAACATGCATCTTGACCACACACTCCAGAAAAAAGTCAGAACACAAAGAGGAAGTGGACTTGGATTTTTAATTTTTTTAGATTAACTCTCTCTATATATATTAATAAAAAGTGCAAAGAACATGTTTAAATTATATTCTAAAATAAAATATATATTTCCATCAACTGCAGGAGACAACTGGCAAGAGCCTGAGAGAACCCAGTCCCTCTCCTTCGTGACAATGGGCATATATTTTGAGGAAGCACCTATGGAAAATAGTGTTCACAACACTTTTGGTAACAGATAGCTTCTGGGTGTTTTTGAAAGCAGTTAGTCTGTATTTTCAATCTAACAAGAAATAAAGGGAAAAACCAGACACACAAAGAGAAGTGATGCCACTGCAAACGGAGCCCCTGCTCTGCTGTCCAGGCCAGCTCCCCGTCTAAGTGCGCGCACTGTGGGCACCAGGTGGCCGCTCCTCCTGCACGAGGTCTCTGCTCCCGACACTGCTGATGTAGCAACACAGCTGAAACCCTGAACTTTAATTTTGCTACGTGAACAAAAATTTAAAACCCAAGCATAGTAACATTAGGCTCTGTTACACATAGCTCATGTTTTGGGCTGATTTTCATCAAAAGGTTTTAAAGAAACAAGAGGTTATATAATATCTGCTGCTTTCTTATGTATTTATGGCAATGGTGGCTATCAGTTGCAGAAACAATAGAAACTTCTAATAATAAAAAAGACATACGACTCTGAACTTTTTTTCTTTAAAACATTCTGGGATATTTCAACAATTCAAATTAGAAACTTGATTTCTATTGTGGCTTCAGCAGCTACATGCCCACATGTGGAAAGGATCCCTTGGTTTTGATTTAGATATCTTTTATTACTCCTTTCCTTTTTCATAACTGAAAAGATTTTCTGTTTTAGAAAAGATATGTTTTATACACTGTGCTATAGCAACAAATCTGTAATACTGGCTATAGCAGCATTTCGACTCATAAATGTCAATAATATGCTCTTACTGAACCTAGATGACATCAGTATTAAAATACAGATAAACAACAGCAATCAACTATGCATAACTTATAGACTCAAAGGTTCATGGTGTCTTCTCTCCTTTTTGGCCTGTTATAAAAATAATTTTGGTTCTAAGTGTCTACACAGCACCAATTTTATTTTGAAAGAAGCATCTTTACTCAGTCACCCAAATAAATCTACAAGTACACATGCTCAAATCGCTTTTCTCACTTACTTCTGTAACTCTAAAAGACTGGTAATTGTATTAGATTTTGTCTCAATCAAAAATTATTCAGCTATTATTAAAACCATCAATTACAATGCCCTAAAAATACCCACGTCCACAGAGTTAAATGAGAAGTTCCCCTGGCATGCAAGTATATAATAAAAGAATTATACCTGCAGTTGATGGACACTGTTCTGTAATAACAGAAGGAACAGGTCTCTAACAGTAAAAAAGCATTTCATAAAACTTTGTCATATATAAAATATCTTATTAATTGTGACCATTCCACTTATGATTAAAGTATAACATAAGTGTTCCCTCTGCCTTCTGCTGTGGGACAGTCAGGGGTCACACAACCTCAAAGAATAAGGGTGCATCTGCTTCCCAGGCTGACAAAAGCAAAGGGCTCAGTGATACTGTTTCTCCTTCAAACTCGTCTGCACTCACGCACACATACACAAAGCAGCCAGTTTTAATTTTCACGACACTGGGGCCACACTTTTTTCCTATTTCCAAAAATATGTCAGGAAATTGTGATTGCAAAATAATTATTCTTGTCTATACCCAACCTGGATCACCACAGCTCATTTTTAAGATTGAGAAAGAATACGTCTGCAGCAGCAGAAACCAGGCCTCACTCATCATCTTGAACCCTTTGGTTTTCACCTTCAATATCACGGTGAATGTAGACTTGGCTCAGTAGGCCTGGGTCAAAGGCTTTACAAATACTGAACCTGAAGTGCATTAATAAATACCTGCTATTATGGCATAGGAAAGTTTAAAAAGTAACAATAAACACAATGCCATATAAATGAATTTACAAGCCACGTAAAAATTTCATAAGGAATTTGCCAGAACGGTGGAATCATGTAAAAAGGTCTGAAGGTCAAAACCATCATAATGATTACATTCTTTGAAAAATACTTCAGGTGTACCCCTCCTGCCCCAGCTGTGCCAAGTGCTTCTCAAGTCTCCATCTGGACACATGGTGGGCTAAGAAAAACATGTTACAGGAAGAGACTGCACTGATTGACAAAGGAACAGAAGAAATAAAATGGCTTCAGAGTAGGTAAGGAACTAGCTTTCAGAGAAAAGTTCTTTAAATTGCTTCTGCAAAAAATATGACTTGGAGGCAATTCTGAAGTTTTGACACTTATACTTTACTCATAAATTAGTCAGAGTTGTCCTGTAGGGGCAACTAAATGAAATTGTAAAACAAAACGAATTGTTCAATTATGACACCACAAAATCCCAGGGAAGAATTGGGAATCAAAGCTCCCTTTGACCATAGTTCCCTCTTTTAATGCACAGTGCAGGAGCAAGGCCTTCAGGGGGTGACCCAGGCAGGTGTGTCACAGGAGCCTCTTCTCTCGTATGCTCCCCACTCTGCTCCCTCGCTCACACTGCGGTTCATTAGCTCATGCTCAGCTCTCCTGGCACATATATGCATTACTCTATTGGATTCTTCAAAAAGTCAGGCCTCTATTCCCAACAGTTGAAAGTAATGAAAAAGAAAGAAAGATGTGAGGAAATACATCCATAAGCAAAAATAACCCTCTGGAATCTGACATATTTCATGTTACAAAAGCAATGGTTGATACAATACGTGAAGAACAGTAAAACTGGGGTAGTTAGATACAAAGAGATCACACTGCTCTGCCAGGCTTTGCAGAGTAACAGCAAGTTTTCCTGGAGTTCTAACTCTCCATCTACTCTTCTTCAAGATCCTAATATAGTTATAGGTTCTAATTGAGTACCTGAGATCAGAATCAGGTTGAAAAATGCTTAAAACACTTAAAATTATTTCAAAAGGCAGAAATGAAGGAAAACATCACTCAAGTTGAGAAGTTAATTCTGGACAGAATAAAACTATTAGCAAACGTGCTGACACAAGTCACAATGAAAAACAACCAAACAAACCCCACGAAGAGTGAGAGGGAGGGCAGAGGAGGAACTGGGAGAGAGAAGTGCTGGCCAGTCCTGCAAAGATCCTTGTTTCCTGACTTTTGTACCACGAGACACCCTTCTGAGGGAGGTGCTGCGCATGCCGTCCTCACAAGTCTACCTAAACCGTGACGACAACTGAGCAGCAGGCGACCCCAGTACACACAGTAAGACGGTGATTTCTTCGTCATCCTCTCAGGAGGGAGGGCACATGGGCTGGAGATGTGGCCAATTCTGCTGGCAGAGCCAAAGAAATCTTGGTAAAAAATGTCCTTTCTGGGGGAAAATATACGCCACCCCCTAACCTAAACAAAGCAAAACAAAACAAAAACAATCTCCTCCCTCCTAAAGAAAACCACGGGGAAACAAATGCCCTGCAGGAATCCTTGTGTGTGTACAAGTCTGGTCTTAGAGGCTACTTTGTTTTGGATTCCACGTAGATCTTATCTCCATCCCGAATGCCAAAGGAGTGCAAGGCCCGAGAGCTGTACTTCATCTCCTCCGGGCCAAAGGGCGCTTCGTGGTCGAAGTGGTACAGAAGCATGCTGCTTGTGGGTAACTGCACTAGAGTTTTTAGTTGTTTCTTTAGTTCCGCAACTGTTTGGTCCAGACGAATGCTCATTTCTTCCACCTGGTCGTTAAAGTGGACTTCTACTTTTGCACTGCTCTGGGGTCTTAGATCCACTTCTGCCAAAGGCTCCAACTTCCCATATTTTGTGATCAGTTCATGATACCTGGAAGGAAAAGAAAGACAATGTCAGCTTAAGCTACTAGCAACTTAAGTATCAACTTTTTCACAACTACTGGTAAATCAGACAGCTACACTCAACATCTTTCTAATAGCCTATTCCAATGTTCTATCTATGTATCTGTCAGATGACCACTGTGGAATCTATGATCTGATCTGGTTTTCCTTTTGAGGTCACAGTAAAACAACATCCTTGCGGACTGAGTTTCTCCAAAAGATGGTCACCACGCCTGCTATTAATCGTTACATAGGCTCAGAGAGGAGAGCAGAACCCAGAAGAGAAGACCCTGCAACGATTACAGAGACGAGTCAAATTTGTAGCAGTTGCTTTCCTGGGTACTATCATAAAGAAGGGCAGAGGTCTAAGCACACGCTCTTGGTAACAGATGGGAAGATGGAAGTAGGCCAGCAGCAGGTCTTGAGCCCTGGAGAAGTCATAACTAACAAACAAAAATGTCTAGTTGTATGTTAGCTTTTGACCCAGCTTTTTCAGCAATGCCTTGTTTGAATGATCCAATCTAGTCTCATCAGCTACAATACAAGATATTTGTGGAAGATTCAAGAATAAATTCTTGTAAAAAAGTCTAAATGTGGGATACAAGCACCTTGATCAAAGCAGTAATAAAGAGCAAAAAGACAAACACCTAGAGGAAAGTGAATTACAGAGGTGAGGCTAGGACCCCCAAGATCAAGTTCCAATGTGGAAAATCTTGTTTACAATATTAGCCTTGGAGGATCTAGGTCTGATTTTATTGAGGAAGTTGAGCAGTTTCCTAAAAACCAGAGGGAAAAAATGCTGAAAAGATCTGATATTAACATTATTATAGCCAAGACACACAAAGGTAACTCATGACTAGAATACAATGGTCACATAAGATTATTCCCCCACCTCTCCCACTGTACTTTTGGTTTTAACTCGGTTAAATCAGCGCTACAATAAGGTGGGTAGGAGCATTAAAGACATACTAAAACGTCTGCAGTCAGCGACGGAGGCAATCGTTTCCACCGCGGGGCGAAGGGCATGTAAAGCAGCACTGGCCTTGGAGTCGGAAGATGGACGTCAGAGTCTTGACTCTTTCTTACAATTAGCTGTGACTTGGAAACTCACTCGGTCCTTTTGGATCTCAGTTTTCTCATCAGTAAAATTGGGATAATAAATTCTGCCCTTCCTACCTTATAAGAATTATATAAAATAACAACAGGTAAATAGCACTTTGCAGATTATCACTTCATGTACAAATAAAAACTATCAACATTACATTCATGCGTCTGGAACTTACATTATTAAAACGCACACACTCCTTAGAAAATATATAATTGAAAGAAACTTAGGTAGAACTTCTTGGAAAAGGTGGTGTGATGAAGAATATTACAGAATCTTCTCCTCCAAGGACTTGAGCCCAAAAGAGCACTTTTTAAATGAGTAAAGAAATCATCATCAGCAACTAACAGAAGAAGAGAGACGTCAAGCAAAGGCTGTCGTCACCAAGTCCACACCAACTGGAGTGCCCCCCGTGGGTGAAGCGCTGGGCACAGCTCCCTGTGGAAGCTCCCACGCAGGACGGCGGGCTGGAAGCGCTCAATCACACCCCGGGGGGGGGGGGGGGGGGGCTGGAAGCGCTCAATCACACCCCGGGGGGGGGCTGGAAGCGCTCAATCACACCCCAGGGGGGGCTGGAAGCGCTCAATCACACCCCGGGGGGGGGCTGGAAGCGCTCAATCACACCCCGGGGGGGGGGCTGGAAGCGCTCAATCACACCCCGGGGGGGGCTGGAAGCGCTCAATCACACCCCGGGGGGGGGCTGGAAGCGCTCAATCACACCCCGGCGGGGGGGGGGGCTGGAAGCGCTCAATCACACCCCGGCGGGGGGGGGGCTGGAAGCGCTCAATCACACCCCGGGGGGGGGGGCTGGAAGCGCTCAATCACACCCCGGCGGGGGGGGGCTGGAAGTGCTCAATCACACCCCGGGGGGGGGGCTGGAAGCGCTCAATCACACCCTGGGGGGGGCTGGAAGCGCTCAATCACACCCCGGGGGGGGGGCTGGAAGCGCTCAATCACACCCCGGGGGGGGGGCTGGAAGCGCTCAATCACACCCCGGGGGGGGGGCTGGAAGCGCTCAATCACACCCCGGCGGGGGGGGCTGGAAGCTCTCAATCACACCCCCGGGGGGGGGCTGGAAGCGCTCAATCACACCCCGGGGGGGGGCTGGAAGCGCTCAATCACACCCCGGGGGGGGGGCTGGAAGCGCTCAATCACACCCCGGGGGGGGGGGCTGGAAGCGCTCAATCACACCCCGGCGGGGGGGGCTGGAAGCTCTCAATCACACCCCCGGGGGGGAGGGTGGCTGGAAGCCCTCAATCGCGGCGCGGCGAGCGGCACCCTGCGGGAGGGCGGAGACATTGCATCCGGCGCTGGGCGCCCACTCGCACGTCCGCTTGGGCGGCGCTCCAGGGAGACACGCAGAAGCGGGCTTAGGAGGGCGCAGCATCTGTGCCCAGTCCCTGATTGGCCCATTTGTGTGCAAATAAGGACTCCAAATCTTTACATCAGTCCAAAGAACACTGTCCTGATTGGTCAGAATGTGCTGCTCTGATTGGTCAGTGAGAATGCAAATAAATATGCAGCTGCTCAGCTCCAATTGAACAAGGAAAGTCTCAGTCCTACTGGTCAATTTTCAGTCCTAGGAACTCTGGACTCAGCAACAGGCCCGCAAGGCGGCAGGCTGGGCAGCCCAGTCTCTGGCTTTTCCTTGAGATGCAGAGTGCAGGAGGGACCTCTGTAAACAAGGGCTGCTAGACTCTGGTTATGAATTTGAATCCGATTACCACAAGAGCTCCTATTTGGCAGGTATATTCTTCTCTGGTCAACAGGGGGAATAACCTTATTGCCATAATCTTTTAAAAGGAAAGAAGGATCTGAACTAGTGGTAAACGTGTGAATGCATACACTGGATGAGCTTCTTCATGCTGTTCCAATCTCTTCCAGGAATGCCTTCCTGAACTGCACAGACTGGAACTGAAAACGACATTTCCCACATTTCTTTGCAGGTGAGATTTAGCTTCTATCAATCACATTCAGTAGCTCCAGGGAGAGACATAATGGATCTAGTAGGAACAATTTGGGTAGAGGCTTCCTAATTACCAGATTGCAGTTGAAGCAGGGTGTTCCTGGCAGCAGCTTGCTGATCTCCAGATCCCAGCTAATGTGGTGTGACCCAGCACCAGGACATCAGCTTCCTGAGTCTCTCCTTATACGATTCTAGTGGAGGTAGCAGTGCCCTTGGCCCACCAGTTCTTTGGTAGCATTTTAGAAGCAGACCAGTTCCAGGGAGACAGACCTTCCAAAGATTTTGTAAGCACCTTATTTTCTGTATTAAATTCCTTTCTTCTTAAAATAGCTATAGTGAGGTGATGTCAGAGGAATGGTGGCATGAGAGATTCCCATAGACTCTCCCCTTGAATTTTCAACAACTTGAACAGCTATAACTCAACAAATGATTCCCTGTTCAATGCACAAATGCAACTGAGATATCCATGCACTGAAACATCTAAAGGTAGGCAAGTCAGAACAAACGAGGGAGGTGAGAAGAGCGGAGTCTGGTGGTGGCTGGTGCTCCCTTCAGCTGGGAAGAGCGAAGAGATTCAGTGGACATTACTGCAGCAATGAGTAGTACAAGCTGCATCTGAGCCCAAGGACATAGCACCAGGGTATGGTCATAGTTGTCAGGTGATCAGCATTCCAGAGAAACAAAGCCATGGAGCTCTACTGTCCATAGCCTCCCAGAGTGCGCCTCCATTCACCCTTTGTGTTGGGCTGCAAAGCATATTATCTGCAACCCCAAGAACTGGTACTACAGAATCACCTTTTCCCTGAGCAAAGGGTGCATGCACTCTGTGACCAGTCCTGGGGTCAGGGTTCAGGGGGTACCCTGCGGAGGTCTGAGGTCATCATTGTCAGGAGGCCAAAACAACTAAGAAGCTGGCTGGTTCCCCCAGCCTACCCTACCCCCACACAATATGGCTACACAGACATTAGCCTCTGGCTGTGGACAGCACTGGGATTTCACAGAGATAAGAAAACTTGTGATTCAGCACCTTCTACTGGAACGTAATGGAAAGACCTCTTCATATTAATGTGCTAGAGAAATGCCACTCATACACAAATGCCTAGATAGAGAAGGAATCCATCAAATAACACAAATAACCAAGGTAGCTAGGCAGCTCAGAAACAAAATGAAAAAACACCAGAAAACAAACTTAAAGACATGGAAATATATAATATACATGACAAAGAAGTCAAGATTGCACTTCTGAATATACTCAACGAGATGTGAGAAAATACAGGCAATTAAGTGAGCTCAGAAAACAAACCAACAAACAAAATGAGTACTTTATAAAAGATACTGAAACTTTAAAAATGAACCAAACAGAAATTCTCAAGATGAGAAACTCAATAAAAGATCAAGAATGAATTGGTGAGCACAGGAAACAGAGTGGACGAGATGGAAGAAAGGATTAGTGATGTCGAAAAAAGAAATCTAGAAGTGATGCAGAGGAAAGAAGAGAGATACTTGAGCATAAAAAAAATATATGAATGAGCACTACAAGAAGAATCTGACTCCATCAGAGAGAGCAATATAAGAATAGGCATACCAGAAAAAGAAGAGAGGGTGAAAGGAATGGAGAACTTATTCAAACAAACAGTGGATGAGAACTTCTGAAGCTGATGGAAAGAGCTAGATCCTTGAATCCAAGAAGCAAACAGAACACCTAGTTACCTCAATCCAAAAGGCCTTCTTCAAGGCACATTGTATTAAAACTGTCAAAAATTAATGACAAAGAAAGAATTCTCAAGGCAGCCAAGGAAAACAATAAAGAAACTTACAAAGGAAAGCCTATTAGGATATCATGAGACTTCTCAACAGAAAATCTACAAGGCCGAAGAGAGAGGAACCAAATATTCAAACAAGTGAAGGAGAGAAATTACCAGCCAAGAATAGTATATGCATCAAAGTTATCATTTAAATGTGAAGGAGAAATAAAGACTTTTCCAGACATACAGAAGCTAAGGGAATTCACTACCAGAAGACTGTTACTCCAGGAAATAAGGGGGATATTCTACCTGAAACAAAGAACAAAAGGTCACAAAACTATGAGTAAGATCACCAACAAACTTACAGCATAAACAGGGGTAATCTGTGACAACAAAAACAAAAGAAGAGGGGATAAAAGTCTGAATTTGCACAGGATGGAAATCAGATGCACTCAAAGGACTACTGTATATATGAAACTTTCTTATTCATAAACCTAATGGTAACCACACTGAGACACATAGCTTAAAAAAAGAAGAAACAGAGGAAAGAAGAAACACACACCACCAAACCAAAACAACACATTGAATCACAAAGGAAAAGAACCAATGGAACGAGTTCAGAAAAAACAGAGGGTTCCAAACACGAAGGACCCAAAGAGACCCACTCCAAGACACATCATAATTAAAAGGGCAAGTGTCAAGGACAAAGAGAAAATATTAAGGGCTGCAAGAGAGAGAGAGAAGCAGTGATCTACAAAGGAACCCCCATAAGGCTGACAGCTGATATCTCAACAGAGACTCTTCCGGCAAGAAGGCAGTGGCATGAAGTTCTCCAAGTAATGAAAAGCAAGAACATGCAACCAAGATTGCTTTATCCAGCAAGGCTATAATTTAAAATTGAAGGTGAAATAAAGAACTTCCCAGACAAAAAAAAAAAAAAGGCTAAAGGAGTTCAGTACCACCAAACCAGCATTGCAAGAAATGCTAAAAGGACTGCTTTAAGAAAAAGAAGGAATAGTGAGAGAAAGGTACATCAGCGTAAAGGGGAAAATGGCATTAAATAAGTTGATATCAATAGTAACCTTAAATGTAAACAGAATAAATGGTCCAATCAAAAGACATAGAGAAGATGAATGGATAAGAAGACAGGACCCAAATATATGCTGTCTACGAGAGACCCACCTGAGAGCAAAAGACTCACACAGACTAAAAGTGAAGGGATGGAGTAAAATATTCCATGCAAATGGAAAGGAAAAGAAAGCTGGAGTAGCAATTCTTATTTCTGACAAAACAGACTTCAAAATAAAGATCATAGCAAGAGACAAAGATGGTCACTACATATTACTAAAGGGATCAATCCAACAGGAGGAAATAACCCTTATGAACATTTATGCACCCAATACAGGAGCACCTAAATATATAAAAAAATTTGTGGGGGACTTTAAAGGGGAGATTGACAGCAACACAATCATAGTGGGGGACTTTAACACCACACTGTCAGCACTGGGCAGATCATCAAGACAAAAAATCAACAGGGAAATGCAGACCTTAAATGACTCACTAGACCTAATGGATTTAATTGACATTTACAGAACGTTTCACCCCAAAGCAGCAGAATATACATTCGTCTCAAGTGCACATGGAACATTCTCAAAAATAGACCACATGTTAGGGGACAAGGCAAGTCTCTACAAATATAAGAAGATTGAAATCATATCAAGCATCTTCTCGGTTCACAATTCCATGAAACTAGAAATCAACCACTATAAAAAAACTCAAAAATATTCAAACACATGGAGGCTAAATAGCATGTTATTAAATAATGAATGGGTTACCAATGAGGTCAAGGAAGAAATCAAACACTTCATGGAAAGCAAAGAAAATAAACAGACAACAACCCAAAACCTATGGTCCATGGTGAAAGCAGTCCTGAGAGGAAAATTCATAGCATTACAGGCCCAACTCAAGAAACAAGCAGAAGATCTAATGAACCATCTAACACAACAACTAAAAGAACTAGAACGAGAACAGCAAGAAAAGCCCCGAGGAAGTAGAAGGAAGGAAATAATAAAAATCAGAGCAGAAAATAATGACATAGAGACTAAAAAAAAATACAAAAAAATCAATGAAACCTAGACCGGCTCTTTTAAAAGGTAAATAAGATTGATGCACCTTTAGCCAGACAAACTAAGAAACAAAGAGAGAGGACCCAAATAAATAAAATCGGAAATGAAAGAGGCGATATAACAACTGACCCAACAGAAATACAAAGGATTGTAAGAAAATACTACCAGCAACTATATGCCAACAAACAGGAAAACATGGGTGAAATGAACAAATTCCTAGAAGTATACAACCTTCCAAAGCTGAATCAAAAAGAGGCAGAAAACCTGAATAGGCCGATAACAACTAATGAAATTGAAGCACTAATTAAAAAACCCCCAACAAACAAAAGTCCTGGACCAGATGGATTTACAGGCGAGTTTTACCAAACATTCAAAGAAGAATGAACACCTATTCTATTCAAACTATTCCAGAAAATTCAAGAGGAGGGAAAACTCCCAAATTCTTTTTATGAGGCCAGCATCATCCTAATCTCAAAACCAGATAAAGATACTACAAAGAAAAAATTACAGGCGAATATCCCTGATGAACATAGATGCTAAAATCCTCACTAAAATACTAGCAAACCGGATCCAGCAAGACATTAAAAAGATCATACATCATGACCGAGTGGAATTTATTCTGGGGATGCAAGGCTGGTACAACATCCACAAATCAATAAATGTGATACATCACATAAACAAAATGAAGGACAAAAATCATATGATCATATCAATAGACGCAAAAAAAGCATTTGACAAAATCCAGCACCCATTTCTGATAAAAACTCTCAGCAAAGTGGGAATAGAGGGATCATACCTCAACATAATAAAGGCCATATATGACAGACCTACAGCCAACATCATACTCAATGGGCAAAAACTAAAACCATTTCCATTAAAAACCAGAACAAGACAGGGATGTCCACTTTCACCACTCTTATTCAACATAGTACTGGAAGTTCTCACCATAGCCATCAGACAGGAAGAAAACATAAAAGGTATCCAAATTGGAAAGGAGGAAGTAAAACTGTCCTTATTTGCAGATGACATGATATTGTACATAGAAAACCCTAAAGGCTCCATCAAAGTACTACTAGATTTGATAAATGAATTTGGCAAGGTAGCTGGATACAAAATCAACATCCGGAAATCAATGGTGTTCTTATACACCAACAATGAACTTTCAGAGAGAGAAACTAAAAAACCAATACCATTTACCACTGCAACTAAAAATATAAGATACCTAGGAATAAACTTAACCAAGGATGTAAAAAACCTGTACTCGGAAAACTACGTGACACTGAAAAAAGAAATAGAGGAAGATTTAAACAAGTGGGAGAATATACCATGCTCATGGACTGGAAGAATTAATATCATTAAAATGTCATACTACCCAAAGCAATTTATAAATTCAATGCAATTCCTATTAAAATACCAACAGCATATTTCACAGACCTAGAACACACATTTCGAAAATTTATATGGAACCAAAAAAGACCTCGAATAGCTGCAGCCATCTTGAGAAAAAAGAACAGAGTGGGAGGGATCACATTACCGGACTTCAAACTGTACTACAAAGCCATTGTAATCAAAACGGCCTGGTATTGGTACAACAGGCACATAGATCAATGGAACAGAACAGAGACCCCAGAAATAGACCCACACCACTATGGTCAGTTAATATTTGACAACGGAGGGAAGAGTATCCAGTGGAGTAAATACAGTCTCTTCAATAAGTGGTGCTGGGAAAATTGGACAGGTACATGCAAAAAAGTGAAACTAGACCACCAACTTTCACCATTCACAAAAATAAACTCAAAATGGATAAAAGACTTAAATGTAAGTCACAAAACCATAAAAATCCTGGAAGAAAACATAGGCAGTAAAGTCACAGATATCCCACATAGTGGACTTTTCACTGATCCATCTCCTAGGGCAAGAAAAACAAAAGAAAAAATTAACATATGGGACTACATCAAACTAAAAAGCTTCTGCACAGCAAAAGAAACTGACAACAAAGCAAGGAGACAGCCAACCCGATGGGAGCTGGTACTTGCAAACAACAGCTCCAGCAAGGGGTTAATATCTGAAATATATAAAGAACTCATACAACTCAACACCAAACAAACCACCTAATTAAAAAATGGGCAGAGGACCTGAGCAGGCACTTTTCCCCAGAAGACACACCAGTGAATGGCCAATAGAGATATGAAAAGATGTTCAACTTCACTAACACTTAGGGAAATGCAAATCAAAACCACAGTGAGAGACCACCTCACACCTGTTAGAATGGCTGCTGTCGACAAGACAGGTAATAACAAGTGTGGAGAGGGTGTGGAGAAAACCTCATTCACTGCTGGTGGGCATGTAGACTGGTACAGCCACTGTGGAAACAGTGTGGAGGTTCCTCAGAAAATTAAGAATAGAGCTACCATATGACCCAGCAAACTCTCTCCTGGGTATCTACCTGAAAACTAGAAAACACTATTTGCAAAGATACATGCACCCCTATGTTCACTGCAGCATTATTCACGGTGGCGAAGACATGGAGACAACCAAAGAGTCCTCTGATAGAGGACTGGATGTGGGACAGCCTGGCCAGAGTGATTCAGTTGGTTGAGTGTTGTCCTGTGCACTGAAAGGTTGCCGGTTTGATGCCCAAGCAGGATTAAAAAAAAAAAAAAGATGTGGTACATGTACACAGTGGAACACTACTCAGCCGTAAGAAAGGATGAAAGACTGCCATTTGTGACAACGTGGTTGGACTCTGAAAATATTATGAAAACTGAAATAAATCAGTCAGAAAAAGCTAAGAATCATATGATTCCACTCATACATGGGATATAAAACTGAAACTCAGAGACACAGACGGCAGCATGGAGGTCACCAGAGGGAAGGGGTGGGGAGGCAGTAAAGGGTAAAGGGGGACAAATGTATGATGACGGAAGATTACATGACTTTGGGTGGTGGGCACACAGTGCAATATACAGATCATGTATCACAGAATTATACCTATATGACCCTATTAACCAATGTCACCCCAATAAATTTAACTGAAAAATAGCTAGTGTGGCTTCTGTTATCTATAACTGATTCCCAAATTATACTCCTTCAAATGATTTTCCATGACTTCAGAGTGGCCTCAAGTTGGCCCATGCCTGTATTACAACCAAAGTGATAAAACACAAAGTGATAAAACACAAACTTGACCACTTCATCCCTCTACTTAAATCACACGACTATCAGGATGAAACCCTAACTCTAACATGGCTGTGCTAGGCAGGACTTTGGCACCCATAATCTTCATTCCCTGGTGTTATTCTCAAGATTATATTATGTTATACGGCACAGCTGACCTTAAATAGGGAGGTTAACTGGATGGGCCTAATTGGATCATATGAGCCCTTAAAAGCACAGAAGTTTCTCCAGTTAGCAGCAGAAGAGGAAGTCAGAGAGGGTCCAAGCAAGAGAAGAACCTGACATACCACTGCTAGCTTGAAGATGAAGTGGGGGCACTTGGAAGGCATGAGAAAAAAACAGAATTCCACCACCATCCTTAACTAGCAAGGTGATTCTTCTCCAGATCCTCCACTAAGGAACACAGCCCTGCTGACCCCTTGATTTTGGCCTTGTGAGACCAGAGAACCCAGCTTAGCCACACTGTGCCCAGACTTCTGACCCACAGAAACTGTGACATAATTAGTAGGGATTGTTTTAAGCCACTAAGCTCAAGGTAATTTGTTACGGTAGCAACTGAAAATGAATACAATGACTGTAAAAGGTCCTTCGAGATCTAGTTCCTTCACAATTTTCCAAACTTACTTTGTGCCACCAACATTAACACTTTCTGAACCCGCTTTTCCACTTGTTTAAATTTAAAAATCAATGTTTATTAATTTTCAGTAAAAGCCAGCAGAGTTGTGTATATGGTTAGACGTTGGGATATGGGCTATAACAAATATTCACTCTACTACATAAAACTAAAGAAAAATATCCAAGTTGTGACTGACTTAACACACTGAATATGTTCCTCTAAAGATATATAAGCAAAAATTATGATTTCAAAATAGTATATTTACTCTCAATTGCCTTGTTTTGAATTATCATTAACAGGGCAAATCAGTAAATATAAGAAATCATGATTTTACAAAGTTCCCAGTAAGTTTTAGAAACCAATTTCTTCCTGCTTAGACATTTTACTCACTCTTCACGAGTCCACCCAAACTGAGCTGCATCCGAATATTATTGGAGCTTTTCCTGGCATCAGCCTTAAAGCTATAGTCTTAAGAGGTAAATTATTTCTGATGACTAAGTATTCTTCAAAGGTAATGATTTCAATTTATATTCTACCAATCAGTACTTCTACCTGACTATTTTAAAAATATTTAATATTTAAAGATCTCACTTCTGAAGTAAGCAAAATGCTCTGAACCTACCTTGGAAGACAATATTGATACGGATGTATTGCAATAATACAATACTAAAATGTAATATAGGCTGTATTTGTGTTCAGAAATTCTGAACACCATTCCACCATGATGCTCTAACAAAGAATGAACAATCGCAAGACAGACAAAGCTGACTGCACGCAGCAGGAAGGCCAGCACGACCACGCGGTCCACCAAGATGGGAACGAAACCAAAGCCAGGTGCAGCCTTGTGAGGAGCTCAACCCACAGGCAAACTGGAACTATTGTTTCCTTCCTATTGAATAAAAACACCCACTGAAAGAAAAGCTCCTTAGACTTTCGGGGTCTCCCGTCATGCCAGTGAGCACTCACATTGCTTGTAAAGGGAGGTTGAAGGTGGCACTAACAAACCGGATAGAGAGTGAAGCATCCGTAGTGGAGCTAAGGCGGCTCCACTCCCAGGGCACATAAGCAAGCCGCCCGCACTAAGGGCTCCTGGTCCGCGGCACCTGCCGAATGGGGCAGCCACGTGAGCAGGTGCTAGGAGTACGATGGCCGGGTTGGGAGAGAGGTGCTCCTATCTCCTGACTGCCCACTTTCACTCTTGATCCTAAGATACCTGGAGGCATCTCCTCCATCACAACTGAGTAATAGGTCCATGACCCCAGAATAAATGAAGACTTGGCACACTACTTGAAAAAGATTGCAGGTCCCTATTATAAGTCTTAGTCAGAGGGTGAATTCATGTTAACACTTAAAACCCAGAAAAGAACAGAGACAAGGTTAACTCGTTCTCAGCTCTGAAGAGAGCTAGGATAAAGTATCCCAACTAAATAATACAGGCATTAAGTATCTTATATAATTTTTAGGGAACTGGAAAGCTAAAGTAGGTATAGAACCAGGGGGTTTAATGGCAGAAGCTTCCATGTCTGGACTTCACGTCTCCAGACCTATTACAAACAGCAGTTCCGTCCCAGGGGCGCCCTTAAGGAAAAGGACTCACATTTCTGCAGGCGCCCACACCGCATATTCCGGAGGTGGCGGCCTGTCCCTAACGACTGCTCGAGGTGTGCTCACAGGTGGCTTATATAGGAGTCTTAATTTTAACAAATCTGTTGTTCTTCAAATGCAGACCCATACTGAATTGGCTGGAGTCTTTATTATAAATAACGCTATCTCACTCCGAAATAAATCCCTAAGACATGCCTCTCTCTCTTTAAGGAATGCCACAAATAAAACATGAAAAATCTGACAGCTCACTTGGTTGAACCAAATCACTGAAGTAAAACTAGAAGAAAAATATTTATTTAGTTTACTTTGTTTCCCAAGGCATTATGAATAATTAAAAAATATATTCTAAAACATCTGGTTGCTGTTACTTAATCTCTCTTACTATATATAGTATGCTTTCTCTTATTTTGATATGGTATCGTATCATGGCATATAAAAGAAATCTCCTTAACTTTCTACAAGTGGGATTTTACACTTACACATTTACAGATGCAGTCACTAGGGCCAGTCTGTTAGCCCAAAGTCTAGCAGCCAGAAATGGGAGAGAAGAGATGAGGTCTCGGGTCTTGCTTTCCAACCACCACTCATTCTCAGGTCTTGTCCTCCTTATGGTCTGCTGCATGATGACACTGTTCTAGAAATATCTTCCCATCCTACATCTCAAATGCCCCTTCAATTGCTTTTTATGGGTTCTCGGTACTCTCTTTACCATCTGCATACACTTGGGCAGTCCTCACAGTCACTCCTGCATTCTCTTCCCCTACCTCTTCAGGATCTCTCATCACAGACCTAATTCTCTTACTTAGCTGAAGCCATACACGTTTCCCACTTGTCTTCCTTAAGCGTCTGTATTTCACTTACTTCCAGAATTGTTTATTCTCACCGTTCACACAAAGCAAAGTATCTTGAACTGAATGTAGTATTTCCCACATAGTTTTTCACAAAGGCTTAACTCATGGAAGTTTGTTTCAATTCACTATTTCTTAAATTCAGGTCCTGTCATAACTACCTAGGGTATGGATACATAGAATGTGACCTACTCAAATACTGAAATACTCAGCAGCAGTTGGAAGAATGATTTAAAGTCACATAGATTGGAAAGGAAGACAAACACTGTGCTTAACACAGACAGCATGGCTGTCCAGTGCATCTACAGCAGAGCTACTAAGGCCAGTAAGTTTAGAGAGGTTGCAGAACACAGGGTCCACATACAAAAATCAATTGTGTTTCTACAACAAGCAGTTAAAATTGAAATAAAAAATAGTACTATTTATAACAAGACCAAGATACATGAAATCCTTCAGTAAATATGTAACAAAATATGTGCAGGAGCTATATGTGGAAAAATACAAACACCAATTTCTGAAAAAATCAAAGGCGGCAAATAAATGGAGAGGTACACTGGTTCATGGACAGTAAGACTCAATACGGTTACGATGTCAATTCTACCCAAATTGTTCTACAGTTTAACACAGTGGAAATCAATATCCCAGCAGAATTTTTCCCAGAACTCAATAAGCTTATCTTAATATTTCTATGTAAAGAAAACAGAATAGCACAAATAGCTTTGAAAAAGAAGATAAAAGTTGGAGGACCCACACCACCTAAATTTCAAGAGCTACAGGAACCAAGACAGTATGACACTGGCCAAAGAATAGACACATGGGTCAATGGAAAGGAACAGAGAACCCAGAAATAGAGAATCTATATATACAGCCAATTAAATTTCAACACAGGTGTTAAATCAATGTCGTAGAGAAAGAACAGTCTTAGGGTGCGCGAACCCTTGCTGCAGCTACACCCAGCTGCCAGAATTAAAACGAAAGACTTAATCCATACTCTGCATCACTTAAACATTTTAACTCAAGTGAATCATAAGCTTAAATGTAAAACCTAAAACTCTAAAATGTCTACAAAAATTTTTTAAAAACCTCTGTAATCTTAGTTGCTCAAAGATTTCTGAGACATTACAAAAGCACAATCCATAAAAGCAAAAAACTCAAGAAGTTGAATATCATTAAATTTTAAATTTATATGACTTGAAAGAAACTGTTAAAGAATGCCATGACAAGCCACAAAGAAAACACAACACGCATCTGGTTAGGGACATATGTCTGGAATATATGAAGAGCTCTTAAAACCTAATACGATGAAAACCAACAGCCCAGTACAAACATGGCAACGGATTTTAAGTGTCTGCTTCACCAAAGGCGGCATCTGAAAGCGAACCGGCATCACTGCCATTAGGGAGGCTGGGTTAGAGCCACAGTGAGATGCCAGTACATGCCTATCAGAATGGCTAAAATGAACAGAAACAAAACACCTGAGAACACCAGTGATGAGGATGTGGAGTCACAGCAACGCTTACTGTCGCTGGTGGGAAAGCAAACGGTACAGCCGCTTTGAAAGGCAGCTTGGCAAGTTCATCATACCCGGCCCGTATAACCCAAACATTCCACTCCTAGGCATTTTATGCAAGAGAATTAAGAACTTATATTCACACAGAAACCTGTAGGTGGCTGGTTATCAAAGATTGTTTAAAAAATCCTTACCCAAGGATATGTTTTTTATTGATTTTTAGAGAGAGAGGAAGGGGGAGCGGGAGGGCGAGGGAGGGGGGGAGGAGGGAGCAGAGAGAGACAGAGGCAGAAAGAGAGAAACATCAATCAGTTGCCTCCCGTATGTGCCCAACCGGGGAACAAACCCACAACCTAGAGATGTGCCCTGACTGGGAATTGAACCTGCAACTTTTTGGTGTATGGGACAGTGCTCCACCCAACTGAGCCACCTGACCAGGGCTATCAAAGCTTTCCTAATAAGCTGCTAAAAAAAAGGAAACAACAGAAATGTACTTCAGCTGATGACTGGCTAAATAAACAGTTACATTTATATAAAAGAATACTACTGAGCAGTAAAAGGAATCTCACTAATGATACACACAAGACAAGTGAATCTCAAATGCAGTAAGCTAAGTAAAAGAAACTAGACTCAAAAGGCTGTCCATCTCCTCTCAGCAAAGGTTAAAACTACGCGGAAAAAATCAGCAAGAAGAGACCTGAACAAAACATCCATCAACAGAATCTCGTGCACATATACAGAACACTACATCCAACGACAGCAGAACGCACCTTTTACCAAAGCACCCCTGGAACAATCACCAAGATAGGCAATAAAATAAACTTTAAGAAATTTAAAAGAATTGATATTACACAGGGTATGTTCTTTAACCATAATGGAGACAAAGGTAAAAATCAATAACAGAAAAATTCCTAAACACTTGGAAATTAAATTTCTAAATAATTCATGAGTAAAACAAGAAGACAAATAAAATAATAATAAAAAACAAATAAATGAAAATAAAAATATAACATATCAAACATGTGAGATGCCAGCAGTGCTGAGAGTAAAATTTATAGCACTAAATATTTATTAGGAAAAGTCTCAAATCAGTAATCTACATTCTTACCTCAAAAATAAACAAACAAAAAAAGCAAATCAAACAAAAAGGAAGGAAATAACAAAAATAGCAGAAATTAATGCTTTCTTTAAAAAGTAAAACTACACTAAAAAATACAAAACACTGCTGAAAAAAATTAAAGATGACACAAATAAATGGAAACAGATTCCATGTTGATGGTTTGGAATACTTAGTATTATTAAGATGTCTAAATACCCAAAGCAATGTACAGATTCAGTGTAATCCCTATCAAAGTCCCAAAGCACTACTTTGCAGAAATAGGAAAAATCATCCTGAGTTTCATATAGAATTTCAAAGAACACTGAAAACAATTCTGAAAACGAAGAATAAAGTTAGAGGACTAACACATCCTTAATTCAAAACATATTTTTGAATTAATGCCAGCGTAGTACTGGCATTATGACAGACGAACAGACCAATAAAACGGAATACTGAGGCCATAAATAAAACCTCAGGTAGATGGTCAGTGATCATCAGTAAAGGTATCAAGACCTCTAAATAGGAAACGGGCAGCTTCTTCAACAAATGCGGCTGAGAAAACTGTATATCCACATGCAAAATAACCACAAACCATATACAAAAAAATTAACTCAAAATACACTGAAAACCTAAATGTAAGACCTCAAACTATAAAACTCCTAGAAGAAAACATATGGGAAAAGCTACATGACATTGGTCTTGGCAATGATTTCTTAGCTGTTACACCAAAAACACAGGCAACAAAAGCATAAACAGACAAATGGGACTACATCAAACTTAAAAACTTTTGTGCATCAAAGGATACAAAGAACAGAGCAAAAAGGCAACTTACAGAATGGGAGAAAATATTTGCAAATCATATATCTGATAAGGGGTTAATATCCAGGATTTATAAGAAATCCTACAACTGAACAATAACAACAACAAAAAACTTGATTTAAAAATGGGCAAAGGACTTGAATAGATATTTCTCCAAAGATGACATACAAATGACCAACAGGCACATAAAAAATTGTTCAACATCATTAATTATCAAAGAAATACAAATCAAACCCACAATGAAATACCACAATACCCATCAAGATGGCTATCAAAAATCCCCACAAAATAACAAGTCTTGGTTAGTGGAAAAACTGGAACCTTTTTGCACCGTTGGTGTGATTGTAAAAGGATGCAACCACTATGGAAAACAGTATGGTGGTTTTTCAAAAATTAAAAATAGAACTATACAACCCAGCAATCCCACTTCTGGGATTCAAAAGAAATGAAAAGCTGGGTCTTGAAGAGATCTGCACACCCATGTTCATAGCAACACTATTTATAATAGCCAAGAGATGGAAACAACCCAAATGTCTACTGATGGATAAATGGATAAACAAAATGTGGCATGTACACACAATGGAATATTATTCAGCCTTAAGAAGAAGGAAATCTGTCAAATGCTACAACACAGATGAACCTTGAGGAAATTAAGTGAAACAAATCAGTCACAAAAAGATGAATACTGTATGATTCCATTTATATAAAGCATCAAATTCATAGACACAAAGTAGGTTGCCAAGCACGTGGTTTCAGTGGGCTGCAGAAAGGGGGCATTGGGGAGTTGATGATGGAAACAGAGTTTCAGTTTTGTCAGATGAAAAATGTTCTGGAGATTTGTTGTGCAACAAAGTGCATGTACTTAGCACTTCTGAACTATACACTTAAATAGGGTTAAGATGGTAAATTTTGTTATGCCTATCTTACTACAATTTTTTTTAAAAATTATTAAGTTGGTAAACTTTATGTGTATTTTACTACAATTAAATTTTTAAAAATTAAATTATAAAAAAGGAATTTAACATCAATCTTACACAGTCTTGTCCAGAAA
Organism: Miniopterus schreibersii; assembly: GCF_964146895.1. Lineage (NCBI taxonomy): Eukaryota > Metazoa > Chordata > Mammalia > Chiroptera > Miniopteridae > Miniopterus > Miniopterus schreibersii. Next base: position 830,869 of record NC_138122.1, on the reverse strand, counting down.
ACAGAAGAGGAGGGAACACTTACCAATTCATTTTATGAAGCCAGTATTATCCTGATACCAAAAGCACATAAAATTGTTTAAAAAAAAATACTACATACCAATATTGCCCATGACCTTAAACACAAAAATCCTAAACAAAATATTAGCAGACTAAATTCAACAATGTATGGAAAGAAATATGCATCACAACTGAGTGGAAATAGTCTAGGGATGCAAGACTGGTTTAACAACTGAAAATCAATCAATATGGCATCCCTGCCAACAAGCTAAAGAAGAAAAATCACATCACAGTAACTGATACAAAAAAAGATTAGAAAAACTGATATCCATTTATAATAAAAATTCTCAGTATGTTAGAAATAGAGGGGAACTACTTCAACTTGATAAAGAGCATCTACCGAAGAAACCTACAGCTAACATTATACTTAGTGGTAAAAAATTGAATGCATTTCCCTAAGATTAGAAGCAAAACAAGGATGTCCAGTCTGATCACTTACACAGTAGAGTACTAGAAGTTCTAGCCATTGTAACAATGCACAAAAACGAAATAAAGTCATATAGATTGGAAACATAAATAATTTTTTGGTGTGTGTTTGCAAATGACATGAAATACTTTGGTATAAATCTAATGAAAGATTTTACAAGGCTTGTATGTTGAAAATTACAAAATGCTGACAGATTAAATAAAAAACAGCCTATATAAATAAAGAGACATACTGTGTTCATGCACTGGAAAATCCAATATAGTAAATATGTCAAGCTTCCCCAAACTGATCTATAGTTTTAATAAAATGCCTATCAAAATCCCAGCAAGATTTTTTGTAGACAGAGACAAGCTTAGTCTAAAATTTATATAGAAAGGTAAAGGCCCTGGAGTAGCTAAAATAATCTTGAAGAATAAAGTGAGAAGAACCATTCTACGTGACATTCAAGCTTATTATATAGTCACGGTAATCAAGACAGTGTGGTAGTGGTGGAGCAATCAACACAGATCAGTGAAACAGAATAGGAAGTCCAGAAATGTACCCACAAATATACTCTCCCAACTTTCAAAAGTGTTGCCAAAGCAATGCAATGGAGGCAGACAGCTTTTTCAACAAATGGTGCCAGAGCAATTGGGCATCTATAGGCCAAAAAAATAAACCTCAACCTAAACCTCTGACCTTGCACAAAAATTAACTCAACACGAATTAAAAACTTAAATGTACAATGTAAAACTATAAAACTTTTAGGAAGCAAACAAGAAAATCTTCAAGACCTTTGTCTAGGCAGAGTTTTTGACACTAAAAGCACAATTAATAAAAGGAAAAACTGATAAATTGAACACTCATCAAAATTAAAAATGTTTGTGCTATCAAAGCTCATGTAGAAAAATGAAAAGACAAGCTACATACTAACAAAAAGTATCTGCACATCACAGATCCAGCAAAGGACAGTGTCTGGATACAGAGAGAGTTCTCAACCTTAACAATAAAGAAACAATCCACTCAAAACATGGGCAAAAGCCATGAAGAGATGCTTCGGTGAAGAGGCTTTACAGACGGCAAATAAGCACATGAAAAGATGGTCAGCGTCTCTAGCCATCTGGGGAATGAAAACTGAAAGCATGAGGTATCATTACCCATCTATCAGAATGGCTAAAATACAAAAATAGTGACAGCACCAAATGCTGGCAAGAATGCAGAAAACTCGTCACTCATTTATTATTGGTGGGCATATAAAATGGTACAGCCAATTTAGAAAACAGCTTAGCAATTTCTCATAAAACTAAACATGGATTGCCACACAACTTGGCAACTGCACTTCTGAGAATCGATCTCAGAGGAATGAAGATTTATGTTCACATAAAAACCTGCACAAGCATATTCACAGATTACCTTTTGTAACAATCAGAAACTGGAATCAACCCACATGTCCTTTATAATAAGTGAATGGTGAAACAAACTGGCACAGACATATACAATGGAATACTACTCAGCAATGAAAAAGTGCAAACTAGTGATACATGCAACAATTTGGATGAATCTCCAAGGAATTATGCTAAGTGGGGGGAAAAAATCTAAACAGCTATATACTGTATAATTACATTTATGTAACAATTTTGACATGGCGAAATTTTAGAAATAAAGATTAGTGGCCACTGGGGGATAGGGATGGGAGTGGGGAGCTGTCAGGGAGTTAAATGTGGCTATCAAAGGGCAACCTGAGCCCTGGGCAGTGTGGCTCGGTTGGTTGGAGCACCATCCTGTACACTGAAAGGTTGCAGGTTCCATCCCAGGTCAGAGCATACACCTAGGTTGCAAGTTCAATCTCTGGTAGGGGCATATAGAGGAGGCAACTGATTGATGAATCTCTCTCACATCCATGTCTCTCCCTCTCTCTCCCTTCCTCTCTTTCTAAAGTAAATTTAAAAAAGGGGGGGCAACTTATGAGATCCTTGTGGTGATAATGGTGGTAGGTACATTAATCTATACATGCAATAAAATATATAGAACTAAATACACACACACAAATGTGTACAACTAAAACTAAAGAAATCTGAGTAAGATCACAGGACTACATCAACGTAAAGTCCTGGTTGTGACACTGTGCTGCAGTTCTGCACATTTTTAGTATGGGGGAAATGGGTAAAAGGTAGATGGGATATGGCTGTATAATTTCTTACAACTCCATGTGAATCCACCATTATCTCAATAAAAATTTCAATGAAAAACAAGTTACATTCTATATGATTCCATTTATATGACATTCTGGAAATGTCAAAACTGTAGGAGCAAAAAACAGATCAGCAGTCTCCAGAGGGTAGAGTCAGGGGAAGGGCTGAAGAGTGCAGAAGATTTGGGGGTGATGGACCGTTGTATATTCTGATTGTGCTGATGGCTACTTACCGGAGTCTTTGTCAAAACTCAGAAATGCATAATAGAAAGGGTAGAACTTTGTGTCAATTACACCCCAATAAACCTCACTGTAAACAAAGGGCACTACTAAACATCCTTCATCATGGAATAACATTGAAGATCGACTGTTGTGAAAAAGCAAAACATGTATTGTTTTGTGATTATTTGTGCACAAAGTTTATACATACACTGAGTAACAATGAAAACTATAATAGGAAACTAGTGTCAGTAGTTGCTTCAGGACCAAATACCTGAGTGGCTTCTAAGGATAAAAGTGAGAACACTTAGTTTTTTGGTCTATATTCTTTTTAAAATGTTTAATTGGGTTCTATGTGGAAGGATTACCTAGTCCAAATGAGTATTAAATAGAATAAGATACAGTGGGACCTTGGTTTTCAAATGTGATCCGTTCCGGAAGACTGTTCGACCTCTGAAATGTTCAAAACTGAGGGATCAACAGCCGACAGCTAGGCCTCAGGATCTTGCCCTCAGCGGAAGCCATGTGGCGTGATCCACTTGAGGAGCGTGTTGGAAAACCGAAGCATTGACTTCCAGGTTTATGGTGCTCATAAACCAAAACGTTTGTCAACAGGGATTTTGAAAACCAAGGTACCACTGTAATTAAAAACTTGAATATCCATCCCCAAATCATAAGAATATTTTGATGACTACAAAATTTTCAAATTAAAAGAACCAGTTAATTTCATAGATAAATAAAAAATACCAACCCAATTCATTTTATGAAGCTAATATAACCTTCATAACAAAACCAGAAAAGAACAGTAGAAAAAATTACAGACCAATTTTAAATATGAAAATACCTCCAAAAACATTATAAAATTAAATTCTGCAGTGTTGAAAAGAACACTTAATATTTTACAACTAAGTTGAATATTCCAGAAATGTAAATATAATTCAATATCTGAAAATATATAATTAAAATACAGATTAACAGAACAAAATACATGCTTATCTGAATATACAAAGAACATTTTATTTAAAAAAATAGCATTTAAAATAAAGGAAACTGTTAGAAAAACAGAGACAGTATATCTACCTTAACTTGTTGAAGGGTGCCTATGAAAAACCTACAGCAAGCCTGACTGGGCGTGGCTCAGTGGTTGAGCATCAACCTAGGAACCAGGAATCGGGGTTCGATTCCTAGTCAGGGCACACGCCTGGGTTTTGGGCTCAATCCCCAGTCGGGGGTGTGCAAGAGGCAGCCAATCAATGACTCTCTCAGCGTTGATGTTTCTCTCTCTCTCTCCCTTCTTCTCTCTGAAATCAATAAAGACATATTTAAAAAGAAACAAAAAACCCTATAGCAAAAGTCATATTTCATATAAAATATTTCACAATGAAACTTTGGAGGTAGTCCCTTTAAAGTGAGAAACAAGAGAAAGATAGCCTCTTACTGTTCAGTTTTAATATTATACTGGAGAACTTACTAACCCCCCCAAAAAAAACAAAACTCAGAAAAAAGAGGGATAAAAATCATTTGCAGATATGACTGTCTACGTGGATCTGAAGAAAAGTAAAGATCTGTCCGGCCAGCGTGGCTCCGTGGTTGAGCACTGCCCTATGAACCGGGAGGTAACAGACGGATTCCCTGTCAGGGCACATCCTGGCTGCGGGCTTGATCCTCAGTCAGGGGCACGTGTGGACAGGAGGCAGCAACAGATGTCTTCTCTCTCCTTCTCTCTTTCTCCTCCCTTCCCCTCTCTCTAAAAATCAATGAACACGTCCTCGGGTGAAGATTCAAAACAAAAAAAGATTATTCTATCTATCAGGAAAATTGATACATGATCAACACACAAAAATAAAAGCATGCTTATACACTAACAATAACCAATTAGAAAGTAGTGAATGAAAACACGATTGCATTTAAAATAGCAACAAAATGTAGAAGATGCCTAGAAATAAATGTAACAAAAGACGAGATGTGCAAGGCCTTTGTGAGAGAATCAGAAACATCGCTAAGGACAAGAAGAGGTGCTCGCACACAAGAAGACACACTAGCATCAAGATACCAACTCTCCCAAATTAGTCAGCGGATTCAATGCAATAAGAACCCAAAGTACAGTAGGTTTTTTTGTGGAACTTGATAAGCCAATCCTAAAATTCATAGGCAAAACGGCCTATAATGACTAAGGTATTCTGAAAGTAACAATTAGGTGGGGAAACTTACCCTAATTGGGAATTCAGACTTACTATAATTTAGCAACCCAATTTAGCAATTTTGTAATGGTACAGCAATCGACAAATATACCAATAGAACAGAAGAGAGCCCTGAAACAGGACCATGCATGTATATATATAAATAAAAAACAAGATATACGACAGAGGCAGATTATAGATCAGTGGTGAATACAGATTATCAATGGTGGACACACACACACACACACACACACACACACACAAACCCTTAAGTCTCTATTTGAAACTATACATAAAAACAGATTCCAGGTAGGTCAGAGACAGAAATGAGAAAATATTTCAAGAAAAAACCCCAGGAGAGATTATCTTAAGTGATCTTTGAAAAGGAAAAGATTTTTTTAGTAAGATGAAATAAGAATAAACCACAGAGGATTGATACATTATATATTAAAATTTTTAAACTTCTTTAAAAAAAAACCAAAACACCAAAAAAGTGAAAAGACCAGATTGAAAAGCTATAGACTGGGAAAAGAAATTGCAATGCATGTTGACAAAGAATTATAAAATCCTGCTTTATATTTTAATGGATATACAAAACACAGTAAGTAGCTCAGCCGGGCGTGGCTCAGCGGTTGAGCATCAACCTAGGATCTAGGAGACTGAGGTTCGATTCCCGGTCAGGGCCCATGCCTGGGTTTCAGGCTCGATCCCCAGTTGGGGGCGTGCAGGAGGCAGCCGATCAATGACTCTCATCATTGATGTTTCTATCTCTCTCCCTCCCTTCCTCTCTCTGAAATCAATAAAGATATATTTAAAATATATATATATATAATAAGTAGACAGCAAGGATACACATCAAGCTTTGCCAGTGGTTACTTCTTGGAGTAAGGAATAGGACTGAGAAGAGTTAAAAAGATACTCCAATTTTATCTGTAATACTGTTTCTTTTAGTTAAAAAATAAACTCGAAGAGTAAAGTATTAACAATTATCAGTTCTGAACAGTGTAAACATGAGCGTTTATTATTCTCAGTATTTTTCAGGATTTTTTTTTTAATTCTAAAAAGCAAACAAAACAAAAAGATAAAGTTGGCCCCTTGTCCTTGAGAAAACAAAAGTTCAGACACTAAGGATAATACCCCCTAAGACCATGATTTGGGAGGGCTGGTTCTTATTTTTTCTTTCCGTTGCAGGTATATTCAAATTCTCACACAAAATTCCAGTCAAGATTAGGAAGGTAGCCTGTCTTCCCCTGGGCTGGGAAAGTGGCAAGAAGTCAAAACAAAGCTGAAGGCCATTGGAATGACAAAGGCTGTAAGCAAGGGGGAGCTAACGTTTCAGAGGCTCCGGGCCAGGAGAAAGGCCCTTTGTTTCTCACAGATTCCGGGCGGATGTGAGGAGTGCAAGTCAGAGCCATAAGAGGATGATGGAGCCTGCCACTATGGGAACCCCAGGAGACGCAGGTCCTATGCAGGAATGTTCCTTCACAACAGTGGGTCCTCTGTCTGGAAGGGTACCAGGTAAGGGGCACAGCACACAAGGGTTTCTCCAGCATCCAAGACAAAATGGGCCTTCGCTGAGGTGGTGTCCAAATGCAGCCTGTTGCCCTGCTCTCGCAGTGACATGAAGATACAATCAGCTCTACTTAGAAAAGCCATTAGTCTCAAGCAGGAAGAAAACATGCTCTCCGTACTTTAAAAAGGATACCATGGTGACTAACAAGCATTTGACAGATGCCTGATACAGTCCTTGACATCATAAATAAGAATTTCCCAGGGAATAGTTTAGGGATTCCTTGGGGTTTGTGGCTGCAAGTGAGGGACCAGGCTTCTCTTAAAGCAAAGAGAAGCCTTTAAGAAAACCCATTTCTGGCTTTGCCACTGTCTCAACATGGCATTTCCTCCTATCAAATAACTGTTCACAGGAGCTATGCCTCTTATAATTTCTCTTTATGAAAAAACAAAATTTTAAAGTCTGAAAAAAAGAGACACTCCAAATCAATGAATTTGCTTTCCCCACACTAACCTCAAAAATAAGAAGAAACTGCTGAATCCCAGAAGACACATGATACTTTGATTTACAGAAGAAAAGTTACATAGCTTTTCTTTTTTTCTCTCTCTCTTTAAAACTATGACTGGGTGTTAGAGAAGTACTAAATAAGCAATTTAAATTCAAACTCTCAGAGGAAATTAAGAGCTAAAGCAAACACAAAATAAAGGGAAAACTGATAGATATAGGCAATGTAGACAGACATCTGATGAAGGGCAAGGCAAAAATAATAAACCTGTAAACTTGAACACGTGCTGGTTCCATAAACGTGCAGGTTCCTTCCTCTCTAAATGATATTTTCCTACCCCATGAGAAATCATGGCTATAAATGTCAGGAAAAAAGCGGAGCTTCACAATGTGTCTCCTAAGGACTATCAATTCCGCAGTGCAATTCTGTTCCAACATGTGTAGCTCTGTAAGACATAGCGGCCTCCTCTCAGTTGTGAACTAGGTCTCTGGGTCTCTCTCAGCTTCTCCTACATATAAACCGAAATCTGCCTCTGTAACCTCCCCACTAAATCTTTCACTGATTCTCTGCTGCCTACAAAAAGCATCCTAGTCTCCTGGAAAGTCTTACTAAGGTCTTTAGTGTATTGCTCTGGCCCCTATCTTCCTCCCTAGAATTATCTGCCCTACTCCCCACTTACTATTTTTCACTGTCACACAGAAGCACTGTGCTCACTGAGTGTAGAGTCATTCCATACTCTGTGCCTCTACTTCCCACACACTCAGAGCTGCCTGCATATTCTCTCCGGTCTCCAGGCCCCTCCTCTTCTAGGAGGCACACCTCTTCCCCAGAGCTCAGTGTGCTCTGGAGCACAGTGAGCCTACTGCAGGGGAACTCAGTTCTTGGAAGTTAATTCATTCCCGAAGGCTGTTCAAGAAGCTATTTGTTTGAAAACCAAATTATTTTTCCCATTAGAAATAATGTAAATTGCATTAATCTGTACCAATCCCCATGATTCCCTGTTTTAACCTTTCTTATATACAGTACATATCTAATATACTGTTTAATCTATAAACAAACACTTCTTTCCTTAAATTTATTGAACCACCTCCTACTAGCCTTAACCGAAACTCTTTCAGCACTTGTTCCAGGGGTGACTCTCAGGAGGTTAGGATGCGGCATTTCCACTTTTTTCACATATTACTGCCTCCAAAATGCTGTCACAGGCTAACTTATTTTGTTTATCCAAATCAACCAGTTTTTCTGCCTCTTCAGTTGCCTGTGATTGTTGTTTTGTGAGCACCTTCACACCCTTAGCAACATCACTCTTGATGTCTCTTTGTTTTAAAATTGTGCTAATCTTCCATTATGCCAGCAACAAAAGCAAAAAAAAAAAAGGCCACAAAAATATTCACAGCACAATTTCCTGAGATGTTAACAACAGGAGGTTTACCCAGAGAGATGCTTTTTGTCATGCTGATGTGTCAGCATGAAAGGGTTGTCAGGTGGAGAACCAAAGTTTTGTTAGACAACCAAGACATTTCCATGAATGACTTCGTTGAGAACTGAATTGTTTCAGGTGGGAGCCGCTGGAGAACAGATGGTACAGTCAGGCACTGCTCAAGCACTGAGACCCAGAGCAGCAGCTCTTGCTTTCACAGGGCACACGGCACGGTGTGGGAGAACAGCAGCACACACACAGTGCAAGGCAGGTGTTGATTAGTAAAAACAAAAGTAGACTGAGAGATAAATAGATGGTCATGGAAAGAATCTTTGATAAGGTATCAGCAAAGGACAGAGCCAAGCAGTTACCGTGGGACATTACCAAAGGGGAAAATGCAAAGGCCTGAGGTGAGAGTATGCTCGATGTGTTTGAGAAACAGCAAGGGAGGTTTGTTCTTTTTAATAAACTTGAGTTATTGTAACTCAACGTGGAGAATAAGCTATGCAGGGCAAGGGTGGGTTCAAGGAGCCCAATTAGAAGGCTACTATACATAATAATACAGGGAGGGGGTAAGGAAGGCTTGGATTAACATAAATGCAAAGAAGTAGTCAGATTTTATATATGTTTTTGAAAGAAGAACTGAAAGGAAAAACAAATGGACTAGACATAGGATGAGAAAGATATCAAGAATGATGCCAAGGTTTTTGCCCTGAGCAACTGGAAAAGTGGAGAGATGGAGGAAAACTTGCAGAGCAGCAAGTGGGGGTGGAGGTGGACCAGGGGACAGTAAGGAAGGGTGGGCCACTCGCTCAGCCCAGGCAGCAAGCATCTTGAGCATAGCCACTACTTTTTTTTTCTTTTTATCTCCAGCTTCTGTTCCAGTGCTTCTTGGTTCATAGTATATATTCAGTAAATAAATTAAACTGTCCTTTAAACCCAGCTTGAACCTAGAGTTATTTCCTAGAAGTTCTCCTGGCAGAATAGGAGAGTCCAATAACTGAAATATGACCGCCCAGTGAGGACACCTTTCCAACCACCTGCATTAGACACTGAGCATATTGTGAAACAGCACACACCACCATACAAGCCACGAAGAGACAAGAAACAGAAGAAGGCTTTAAAACCAAGTCTACTGATTGGAAAAGCAAACACTATATGGTTTAAAGGCCAAGAGTCAGGAAATGGACATCTTTCATTTTCTGTTGTTTTACAAAGTAAATAAACATGGGTGATTGCTCAGGTTTTGTGTTAGTCCATTGTTACCATAAAAGCTACGGTAGAGAGGCTAAGCTTACAGCTCCACCTACCAGTACAAAGCAATGTGATGGGTAACTGAGCACGTGTAGGAAATTACAAAATCTTAATAAGTATGTCTCCTTTCAGTCCTCTGAACATCTTATTATGCTCATCATAAAAAAGGGAAACAATTCAGGGACCTGGAGCCTTTATTTTATTCTGAGAGGAAAGCAGAATACCTAAGTTTTGTATCATTTTAGTCTTTTGCAGTCAAAAGGACCAATCACATGGAAACATATGTGTGAATAACTCAACTGATGCACAGAATAACTTTCCTACCATAAACAACATTGAACTGGTCATAATGGCTTTTTATTCACGTCCTCCAAAGACATTTTGGCCAACTTTTCTTATGTCTAAATTGAGGAGACGTATTTCATGTTTAAGGACACAAGGCGGGAACATGAGAGGAGGAGGAAAAGCCTAGGGGCCCTAACAACTAGGGAAGAGTGCTATAAGTCAGAATTTGCAGGAGAGGCCAGTTAAATCCAGATTTTAAAAATTCATGGTCTAATTAATGCAAAGAATATTTTTTTCCATAATAAATGGATACCTCCAACCTACTTGGAAACAAAAGCTCAAATGTCATTCTGTATGAAACACAGTCATCCAGAGGCTCCTAATTTTCACCTTTAACTATGCGCTGTGCTACTTTAGGGAGTGACCATGCATACGACTTGGAAGGGATGATAAGGATAATACTAACACCTGCCTTAACTCACACTGACTGCATTTTGATACAAGCCCCACTGCGCCTGTTCTCCACTCCATCTTGCCCAGCACGGATGCTACGTTAGGTCTTTTTTAAGTGCATAACAGTTCCTGGTACATCACAGTAACTCAAAAAATACTTGCTGAGTAAATAAATAACTCCACTAAGGGACTTATAAGAAAAATTACTAGGGACAGGAGCTATAGTATATGTATGTCCACTTGGCTGTGCAGCTTTTGAAAGCCCTTCTGGTTTGAGGAGCACTCAAGAACGATGAGAAGCAGGAAGCCCTTCCCCTACGGAAGCTAATGAACGAGAGGTAGGTTTTCTCTCTCTGCACTCCCTGAGAGCTACAACCTAGGAAGGTGACATAAACTGTCTAGTGTCGCTGTAATTTTACATCTTAAGATGTAATGCAAAGGTACAAGGTCTAACAGATATTATTCACAGTAAGTACATAAGAGTGAAGAACTCAAAGGCATGACTGTAAGGCCTTAGGGCAATGAAATCCAGCAGCTTGAGGATGACTGTCCAGTGGCTGGTGTAAGAAGCACACTGTCATACAGTAAGGCACACAAATCTTGGCTGTGCCTTGCTTCCCATCAGTCCTACCAAAGAATAATTCTCTAATCTTCTTGTCAACTCTCTGAGCTAAATTCCTATCCTACTTCAGTTGGCCAGTGTTTATTTCTGTGTGTGCACTGAGATATTGTTACCAAAGAATAGATTACTGGCAATAGTACCTCAGGGAATTAAAGGCAATTAGGGATTGGTTGCTGGCCTACTAGGGGCAAATGAATAGCATATCAGTGTTCATGCAAGGAATTCTGTGAGACCTTGAATGAACTAGTGAAATAACTAATTATCATTTGCAGTCACATGGATTGCTTTAGGTAGTTGAGAGAGTGTTCCCAGGAATAAAACAATATAAGGGCATTGAGAATTCAAGACTGAGGTAGAACATCTGCTATTCTAAGGGCACAAATTAGCCTAAATAAAGAGAATGTTAAGGTCAAATCCCTATAAATTAGGCTCAAGGCACAAACTGAAACCCAAGTATTTTTAAGAAGAGCATCTTCCTCTTTTCAGCAACAGAGCTGAAGTAGCTATAAAAACAAATGCACAGGTTTGATGTTCCAGTTTGTTAAATTATAGGTCAGTTAAATGTGCATCCATATTGGGACTATTCTATGAAAATTGGAGCATTAATTGGAGAGAAAGTGAGAGGTAAAGGGGGGGGGGGGAATCAGAATGAACTGAAATATAAAAAAATTACCACTGAATTGGAATGGAAGTATATGGGACAACTTGGGGGTATCCTGAATCCTTAACCCTCACTTAGACTCCCACTCCCCCTACCTCCCACCCCCTGCTAGCTGGGTCTAAGGAAACTGTTTCTCTCTTGCTTGAAAAGGCAGTAAAATATCTGTCTGAGGGAATTACTTTGCAAGAGTAAACTAGTTCTCCATTCACCTCATCCTTCCACAAATACACGCTCCACTACCATCAGATCACAGCATGATCTGTGGGTTTAATCACAAAATAAAAAATAGAAATTTCAAGACTTTTGGTGATTTATATGAATAAAAATAGAGAAAACAAGTATAGTAATAGATTCAGGGTATGCTGGTCAAGGGAGGAAAAGCAATTTTATATCTAGGTGACATTGTTGATATAGATGCATTAACAGAGATTCTGAATTCAAAAGGCTAATTTCAGTGGTTTAGAATTATTTAGAGCAGTACTAAATTTTTGTCTAGTCGGCTGATTGGAAATGGACTCACTGGTGGTCTATTATTTAAAAAAAAGTTGCCACAAATCTCCAGGATAATGTGAAGGAGGAATTCAAAACTTTCAGGACACAGGAATGACAATTATTGTTAACCATGCAAACACTTCCCCATTCTCCATATAGGACCACTTCCTCCGCCAAGGCCTCAAAAGTATACTAGTGAGTGAGCACTTACACCTTTGAAAAAACATATTTAGACCAGAGATGCTGGTAGGACACCCTGAAACCAGGAAGGCACCAAGCTGTGGTATCTGACCAGCAGTGAGTGAGAAAGCAGGCATAATTACATAAATAGGCAGGAAAGCCATGGTGGTAATTTATATACAGGGGAACCTCACTTCTGAGACTTAATTCATTCTGGAAGGCTGTTCAAGAAACAATTTGTTCAAAAACCGAATCATTTTTTTCCCATTAGAAGTAATGTAAATTGAATTAATCTGTCCAGACCCCCACATGATTCCCAGTTTTGACCTTTCTGAATTGCCTGTGGTTGTCATTTCATGATCACTGTCACACCCTTAGCAACATTAGCACGTTGGTGGACTCTTTATGTTTTAAAATAGTGCCAACTGTCAATTTTGCCAAGCCATACTTCATAGCCAGATCACACAGCAAACACCTCTATCATACTTGCAATTATTTCTTTCTTAACCTCTATTGTTCTCACAACTTTCCTTTTCACTCTGCTGCTATCACTAACCTTCTTAGGATGCATGGTGACTTACTATATATATTTAATAATCATAAGCAGCAACAAAAGCAAAAAAAACTGACAAAAATATTTATAGCTCAATTTCCTGAGATGTTAACACAAGGCTTAGTGGTAAATTGACTCATATTCACATATTCTCTCCTTTGTTTGTCCCCCGTAGGGCACGTGACTGATCATACAGGTATCACTAGGAAAGGGTTGTCAGGTCGAAAACTGAAATTTTGTTCAACAACTAAGACATTTTTCCATGAATAACTTGGTTGAGAATTCAATTGTTCTAGATGGGAGACATTCGAGAACCAAGGTTTGACTGTATATATATATTGAATATCCACTGTATGTTCTTAACTCCTTTGTCAAATATTAATTGACCACATAGGTGTGTGTTTATTTCTGGGCTCTCCATTCTGTTTTGTTGATCTATATGTATGTTTTTATGCCAGGACCAGGCTGTTTTGGTTACTACAGCCTTGTAGTACAGTTTGTTATCAGGTAGGGTGATTCCTTCAACTTTGTTCTTCTTTCTGAAGATTGCTGGTTAGTCATGGTCTTTAGTGGTTCCATATAAATTTTTAAATTATTTGTTCTAGTTCTGTGAAAACCACCACTGATATTTTGATACAAATTGTGTAGAATCTATAGATTGTTTTGGGTAGTATAGACATTTAAATGATGTTAATTTTTTCTATTTATGAGGATGGTATATTGTGCCATTTATTTGTATCTTCTTTAATTTCTTACTATAGTATCTAATTATCTGAGTTTTTATTTATTTCTAGGTATTTTATTTTTTAATGCAATTTTAAATGGGTTTGTTTTCTTGGTTTCTCTTTCAGATAGTTCATTACTGGTGTATAAAAATTCAACTGATTTCTGAATATTTATTTTGTATCCTGCTACATTACTCAATTTATTTATTTGGCTCTTGTAGTTTTTTGGTGGAATCTTTAGAGTTCTCTATATACAGTACCATGTCATCTGCAAGTAATGATAGTTTTACTTCTTCCTTTCCAATTTGGATGCCTTTTTCTTCTTCTTGTCTGATTGCTGTGGCTAGCACTTCCAGTACTATGTTGAAAAGGAATGATGAAAGCTGACATTCCTATCTTGTTCCATATCTAAAGGGAAATGCTTTTAGTTTTTCTGCATTGAGTATGTTGTTAGTCTTTGTTTTAAAGTCTATTATGTCTGATATAAGCATTGTTACCCCAGCTTTTTTTGTTTCCATTTGTATGAAATATCTTTTTCCATCCCTTCGCTTTCAGTCTCTGTGTCTTTTGTTCTGAGCTGGGTCTCTTGTAGACAGTATATATATATATATATATATATATATATATATATATATATATATATATATATATATATATATATATATGTATGCATATGTATATGTATATAGCATTCTTATTCATTCAACTACTCTATATTTTTTGATTGGAGCATTTAGTCACATTGAAAGTGATTACTGATAGGTACGCATGCATTGCCATTTTATTCTTTATAATTAGGTTCCACTTTTTAAAAATTCCTTTCTTATTTTTAAAGAAGTCCCTTTAACATTTCTTGTAATACTGGTTTGGTGGTAATGAACTTCTTCAGATTTTTTTTTTTTTTTTTTTTAGTCTGGGAAGCTCAGTACTTCACCTTCAATTATGAATGCCAGCCTTGCTCTGAAGAGTAGTCTTAGTTGTAGATCCTTGCTTTACATCACTCTGAATATTTCATGCAAATCCCTTCTGGCCTGAAATGTTTCTGTTGAGAAATAAGCTGACAGTCTTATGGGAGCTCCCTTGTAGGAAACTGTCTTTCTCTTGCTGCTTTTAAGATTCTCTTTCTCTTTAACCTTTGCCATTTTAATTATGATGTGTCTTGGTGTGGGCTCTTTCAGTTCATCTTGATTGGGACTCTCTGTGCTTCCTGAACTTGTGTGTCTTTTTCCTTTACCAGTTTAGAGAAGTTTTTAGTTATTATTTCTTCATATTGGTTCTCGATCCCTTGCTATCTTTCTTCTCCTTCTGGTTCCACTATGATGTGGATGTTGTAATGCTTCATGTTGTTCCAGAGGTCCTTTAAATTATCCTCAAGTTTTTTTTCCTTCATTTTCCTTCTCTGATTGGGTGTTTTCTGCTACCTTGTCTTTCAAATCACTGATTTGATCCTCTGCATCACCTAATCTGCTGCTCATGACTTCTATTGTGTTCTTAATTTCAGATACTGTTCTTCATTTCTGAGTGGTTCTTTTATGTGGTTTCTATGTCCCTTTATATGCTTACTATATCTTTAAGTTGTTACTTGGTTCATCTAAGTTCCTTGATCATCCTTATAACCATTGTTTTGAACTTTGTATCTGGTAGATTGCTTGTCTCTATTTCATTTAGTTCTTCTGGAGATTTCTCCTGTTCTTTCATTTGGAGCATGTTCCTTTTTCTACCCATTTTGGCTGCCCCTCTGTGTTTCTGTGTATTAGGTAGATCTTCTATGCATCCCAGTCTTGATAGGATGGCCTTATGTAGTAGTTCCCTGGTGTGGCTCAATGACATAGTCTCCTTGATCACCTAAGTTAGGTGCTCCAGGACTGTCCCTTGCATGGGTTACATGAGTCCTCCTGCTGTAGTTCAGTTTTGATTGCTGTTGGCCTGTCCCATCCCTCAGGCTGGCTGAGTATAAGGACTGACCCCAACCACAGTGTATAGGCTTCTGTGCAAAAGCTGACCTCATCAAGTGGAATTAACCCCAGCAGGATCTCTTGCCTGCAAAGATCTCCCTTTGAGTGTTCACTTGTTAAGCTAATTATCATGCTCTAATGTGGTCTGAAGTGCTGCACTGGGTGTGTTGGTTCTGGGATGTCTTAGAAGGGATTCCAGTGCACGTCAGTGTCAGATGCTGCCTGTGACTGGCCCTGGGCTTGGAGCTACCACGCATACCATAGTTTGTGGCTCCCTCTGCTGGGCCTGGGTGCACATGGGAGCAAGCCAAGCTGCATACCAATGTTGACTCCCACCAGTACCAAGCCTGGAGGCAGGTCAGCAAATGGGCCAAGACACACAGAGATAAGCCTCCACCTCTAGGTCACCTGTTAGGCTTAGTCACTGAGAGACCCTCTGGCAGAATGCAAGTTGCATGAGGTAGGTTCTCAGTGAATCACCAGGTAGGAACAATTGATGTTCACCAGGTTGATATAGATTCTACCTTGGTGCCAGTGCTGGGTCTGAGGCCGCTCGGCCGAAGTCCCAGAGTATGCTAAGGCCAGTTGCCACCCAACTGAAGCCTGGGGACCTTTGTAGTTTTGGGGAGTTTTCAGGGTAAGGCCAGTAGAGATCATGAAGCTAAACAGATCAAGATTTGGCCACGTGGAGGAGGAGCTCTGCACAGGAATGGTAGTGCCAGTCAGGGTATGTGGCAGGCGGTGGGTAGGTGGGGGAATGAACCTCCTCAAGAGCCCTCCATTAAAGTCTGTACCACAGGCATAGGCTGGCTTCAGCCAGCAAACTCCTCTGCAGGGAACAAGCATGGCAGGGCAGGGCCACAGGCAGTTGGGAAGGTGAAGGTAGTGCATCTACCCAGGCTGATGCACATGGAGGTGGAGTGCTCGACCCAGGAAAGATGGCGCCTGTAAGCCATGTGGGAGAGGGACTCAGCACAGGGACAATGGTGGCTGTCTCTCTAGCCCTCTCCTCAAACCAAATAACCCAGTCTCTCCTTGAGTGACTCCAGTCTGCTTTGAGCCATCTTCTGTCTGCTGGAACACATGGTGAGAGGCTGTGAATGAGATTTTGTGCCCTGGCTTTTTAAGAGGGTGACTGGGTTTCTAACAGACTCCCATCTCACCCTGGCAAATGAAACCCCTGCTGATTTTCACATTCAGATGTTATGTGGGACTCCTCTTTCCAGCACTAGTTCTCCTGCTGGGAAGCCCAGAGTGAGGTTGAGACCCACCACTCCTCAGGGGGACCTTTGCAGATGAGATATCCCTCTCAATTCTCAACCACTGCATGTGGGTGCTCTGCCCTTCCTACCAGTCTAGATGAGGCTTCATCTGTAAATCCTTGGTTATGAGACTCCTCTTTAGCTAGTCTTCAGTTGGTTATTCAGGTTGATTGCTCTATATTTTAGTTTTAATTCCAGTTTGGTTCTGGGAGGAGGTGAGTGTACCTGCTCTGCTGCAATCTTGGATCTCCAGAGTGATAATTAAAATGGCTTGATGGCATGTAGCTAATCAAGCACAGAGTGTTTAGGATTAGAATAAATGGGTTATCTAATTTTAGGGAGAGTGAAATGTGTTTTCATTTATACAAGGAATATATGAGAGCAGGTATGAATAATTTTTCAAATGTAACTGTGGGGAAAAGATTTATGTATAGATGGTGGGTCATCAAAGTGGCAGGCTATAGTAGATATTCTTTTTGCTTAATTGTTACTACTTGGGGGAAAGGCCCAAGATTTACCTCACTGCAGAAGCCAAAGTGGAGCAGATAATCCCTCTCCCTATCTCTTGGGAAACAGAATATGAGCACATGCCTTAAATATAGCCAATCAATTGTTCAGATGCATAGTTTTGACCCTTAGGGAATGAAGCAAAGATCATTACTAATGAAAGATTATTTTCATTACTTAGGAAGGGACTAAAAATCCATGACAGAGCTGTAAGTGTCCAGTGGTAAAGTCCAACATTGTAGTGTCTAGCTGTGAGTGGCAGCAGAGACATATAAAGCAAAGCATGAGTTGAAACCTTGCTCTCCTCACCTCCCTCGGTTCCTGTCTAAGCCTTGTCCTTCAGCCTGCCTAACAATCCTTTTGGTTTCTCAGTATCCTTCCAATAAGTTCTTCCACTAATTAAAGATGATTTCTATGAATTTATTCAAGAACAGTGACTAGTACAGAGACATAAATGCCCTTTAGGATACTCAGTGCCATTAAGGACAGAGAACAATTCACTGCCCATGTATGTACTACTTCTTGCAGCAGACTGGAAGTAAACTATAATGCAGGTGTGGGGAACATCTGGCCCGCGGGCCATATATGGCTGTGATTTCATTTGGTCTGGCCCTGCCAAGGCAACCACAAATGGGACTCAAAATTCAATAAACCTAGGAGCTTTTTTCATAGCTAATTTTTAAGTTGATAATTTTGTATGGCCCATGAATGATGTTATAAATATACAAATGGCCCTTGGCAGAAAAAGGGTTCCCCACCACTGCTATAATGGAAGACTCTGGCTCAAAACTAGAATATTTACTTCTTTCATTAATATGTTAGCTTGAGTCAACTGACCCTAATATTCTCGGGCTGTATTAAAAGGCACAGTCATATCTATTTCTCTCTAGCTGGCTATTCTTAATGAACGTTAAAAGGTTACATTCTATTTTTCTCCTTTACTGAATGTACTAGGGTGATGCTGGTTAACAAAATTATACAGTTTTCAGGTACACAATTTCACAACTTATCATCTGCACACTGTACTGTGTGTTCATCACCCCAAGTCAAGTCTCACCTATCACCATTTATCCCTCCATACCCTCCTCCACCTCCCTCTACTCCCCTCCCCCCAGCAATCACACTGTTGTCTCTGTTCATCAGTTTTTTATCTGTCTCTTTTTTTTTTTTACTCAATCCCCCCACACCATTACCCAGCCCCCAACCATTCCCCCTGACAGCTGTCAGCCTGCTCTCTATCTATGAGTCTGTCTCTATTTTGCTTGTTAGTTCAACTGTATTAAAAGGCACAGTAATGTCTATCTCTCTACCTGGGTGTTCTTAGCTAAATTTATTTATTTATTTATTTATTTATTTATTTATTTATTTATTTATTTATTTATTTATTTTAAGCCTCACTTGAGGATTTTTTTCCATTTTAGAGAGAGAGAGAGAGAGGAACATTTATGTGAGAGAGAAACATTGATTGGTTGCCTCCTATAAGCGCCCCGACCAGGGATCGAACCTGCAACCTAGGTATGTGCCCTGACTGGGAACTGAATCAGCAAACTTTTGGTGTAGGGACAATACTCCAACCAACTGAACCAACTGGCAAAGGCTTAGCTAGTTTTAAAAGGTTACCTTCTAAATCCTTATTTAACTTGTCTCATATTTTTAAAATGCTTAGGCTTTATAATTCTACCAATAATACCACAGAAACTTTTTCTAGAGCACTCGTTGAGCCTTACAGAACGCTGACCCCTTAACGTCTATAAATAATAGAGAACTCTGGTGGGAAATGGATATGTTCAGTAAGAATGTATTAGAATCACAGAAATTTTTAACCAGAAGGACCAAGTGATCTGACATATTCAGTCCTAAGCTGTATCCTGTTTGTCTGAAACTCTTCATGTTAAATGGGATTTCATATGATTGTTAAAGTCATTAAGAAAAGCATATAACTTTTATGTAACTGAGTATAGTCACCAACACCTAGGAACCTGTTTGGGGAATATTTTTTTCTTTGACATTTACCTATATCACACCTGTTACATTTCCTTTTATATTTACATAGTGTTAAAGGTAGTTCCTCTCCAAAGAATATATTAGCTCCTTGTACACTTAAAGGTAACTATTTAGCCCGCCGCATTTCTTTTCACACTCAGCCACACTAAGTTCCTTTAGCATTTCCTGGAGTCTGCTCTCTAGTCCCTTTCTCATATTCTCTAAACCTAGTACACATTTGCTAAATCTTCCAAATTGCAGAACTTAGTATATCCTGAAGGCAAATGCAACGTGAAAGAAGAGACCAATGTGGGGCTTAGGGAAAATATGCCCTGGAGAACAGGTTAAAAAGGAACCAGTGGCGTGCAGTATGGAGTGGGAACCATACTTACCAAGTGCAAGGTGGAAGAAACACTCTGTGGAAAATGAGATAAAAGTGGTTTGCTTCAGTGTTTCTTTATTTTTTAACCTATCACCAATATCCTTTAAGAGGGCCCAATAACAAATTATTAGATTTCGCTCTACAAAACAGTTTTTACGTTGCCCCAGTACTTGCTGAAGCTGCCAAGCTAAGGAGGGTACCTGAAGGGCACTTCTTCCTGTGGGACAGCCACATAGTAGCGGATAAAGAACCTCTCAGAGTCTTCTCGCTCATCTTCTGTAACAACACTGCCATTAAGCTTGGAAACTGATGGCAATCTGTGAGTAAAACCAAAATAAAGACATTTTAAGATACTAAAGATATTTGGCTTTAGAAATAAAATTATTGATTTCAGGTCCAGTCTTATTCTCTTGAAAGGAGCATTGGTGCAGCTCTGCTTGTATACAAACTACTGACATAAACTAAAGTGATTTAATACAAAAGGACTGAAAATATTTAAAGTTTCATTTTTGGATAAGGCACTGACCTTTTATAATCACAACTCACTTTTCAAAGTAACATTCTAGGCAGCATTTCCCAACCTGAACACAGTGCAAGCCACATAGGCAATTTTAAATTCTCTAGCAGCCATATTTTAAAAAGCAAAAACAGATGTAATTAATTTTAATAATGTATTTTATTTAACCCAATATAGGCAAGATGTACTCATTTCAATGTGTAATCAACACTAAAACATAACTCATAAGATCCTTTACATTCTCTTTTGCATATAAAGCATTTGAAATCCAGTGTATATTTTACACATACAACACATTTCAATTCAAACTAGCCAGATCTGAAGTGCTTAAAAGTCACACATGGCTACTGGCACCAAACTGGACAGCCTAAGTCTACAGAGTAGTCAGCACAATTTGGTTATATACTTCAGGAATTTATTACATTTACAAAAGAACTATGTAAAAAATAAAATATAAGACCTACTGCAAGACTTATTCTTCTTAGAAGAACAGTGTGCTGAAATTTATCTCCACAGTGAGAGATCAGTGTGTGTCAACAGCGGGCAGCCACGGAGGTCTGCTCAATGTTGGTTGGTCAGAAAGATCAAAACCCTGTTTAAAGAACCCCTCTTCTTTAGAGAACCTTAAAGCCTACTGTTCCCCTTCCAAAACTACTGTGCATAGTACACAAAGGGAACACGTCCATGGCCCCCTACATCTGAGCTGAACAGTATACTGCTGCTAAGGGCACTGCTGAAACACACCCTCCTGGGTCATTTCAGCAGTCTACGGGAGTCGGACAGGAAAGGCGGGCTCAAAGGGAGAAGGTAACAGCATAGGAGTCACACCTAAGTCGGTCTGTATAGTAATAAGAACATACAGATGCTGTTCTCAAGTCGACACGAACGGAACAGCCCAACTTTCAGGTACTGACGCCTTAAATGCCCACGGTGCTACCAGAGAAAACACGTGCAACTCCCTGCACCTACTCTTACTGCGTGACCCAAACAGAACTTCAGACGGCACAAATGTCAAAGAGTGTAAATCAGAAGAGACGGGTGAGGGAATTCGGCACGGTGCTGGCAGGCCAGCGACATTTCACATTTTCCTCGTCATGTTGCGTTTCTTTCCTCCCAGGATTTCAAGCCACACAAGCAACTCCTTCAACCAGTCCGTTCACAAGTTGGATCAATTTATAAAGCACTCCCTCCTAAATAGTGTATCATTCCCTTCATGAAATAACAAGACCCCAAGAGGGAGGGACGCAGAGGAACCGGACAACAGACCTGGCTATTACCAACTTCCGTCGCTCCTCAGTGGTATATGGCTGCAGAAGAGGAATTCCTAACAATCTCACTTCTTCAAGTTTAGGGAATGAATTTAGTTTGTCAATGTCTTCCCAGGACTGCAAACCTAATTTGAGAAACACATTGTTTAAATTAATCCAGGAAAGTACACAAATAAGAAGATAAACATAGAAAAAAATTTCAATTAATACTATGTGAAATGTTAAAATAATTGTAAACTAGTTAGAGATCCTGACTTTTTTAATCCAAGGAAAGAATGGAATACATTTTAACAGCATAAAAGTTTCCCTATAGTTGCTCCTACCCCTGTGACTCCAGTGGTCAAGAGACCTCTACTCTTCAACATCCATTCATCTACTAACTCTCCACCCAAAGGCTTGTAAGCTGGTGATTCAATAAACAGGATGTGTCATGATTACAGAAAATGGTGATATGATCAACTCTTTCATCATAACTATTGGTCAGAGTTGATACTCTCAGACTCAAATTTTTACCTAACAAATTTTAAAATGAGGCAAGGTCCACAGAACCAGAAACTAAATATTACCTCTCTTTCCTACTGTCCTCATTTTGGGGACAGGGAAAACAGATTCAAAATTTAAAGCAAACAAAAACAAAAAACTGAACCTTTGGGTGAGAACATGCAACAAATTAAGTTCATTTAGTCCTAAAACGAAACCCTTCCTATGGCTGTAAGCAAATGTATCATCCAAGTCAATACTTGGCACTGGTAGGAAAAATGTCCCTGTAACAATGAAGCTGGTCAGTTTTACAACACATTAAATCCATGCTGGACATCGCAGTCCCTCCCTATTTCTATCCACCATCAGCAGTGGTGAAGGCAGAGGAGCAGTTTATGAGGACTCAGGTGCACGGCTATCCCGAGTCACCCCTGTCCTCTTCCCTTCTGCTGGCACTTCCATTTAGAAGGAAGACTAGAGTTAGCTCTAGGGGTGTCGAGTTATGAAACAAACAGCTTTGTTATGCAAAATAGTAGTTTTTAAAACTTAGTTCCCACCCTTATAACCTCTATGGTGAATTCAACTGTTTATATGTTTTTCAGTTATAGGTTAGCTACTTTTAGTTGTGTAGTTGTTTTAAGAAATAGGCTGAAAGACAATGTCATGAAAATGATTAAAACAGCCATGGACTGGGAGAATATACATGCTAAAGACACATCTGATAAAGGATTGTTATCCAAAATACACACTCTTAAAACTCCACAATAAGAAAATGAACAACCTGATTAAAAAATGGGCAAAAGACCTGAACAGACACCTCACCAAAGGAGATATATAGATGGCAAGTAAGTATATGAAAGGATATTCAACATCATATGTCATTAGGGAATTGCAAATTAAAACAAGACACCATTACACATCTATCAGAATGGCCAAAATCCAAAACCTCCACAGCACCAATGCTGAGGAGGATGTGAAGAAACGAACTCGCATTCATTGCAGGTGTAAAATGCTACTTTGAAAGACAGTCTGTCAGTTTCTTACAAAACTAAACATATTCTTACCATATGAGTTAGCAATTACCCTCCTTGGTATTTGCCCAAATGAAATGAAAATTTGTATGTACACAAAAACCTACACACAGAGGTTTATAGCAGCTTTATTCATAACTTGGAAGCAACCAAGATGTCCTTCAGTTTGTGAGTGGATAAATAAACGGTGGAACATCCAGACAACAGACTGGCACTAGTTGAACCTTACAAAATGTTAAGCGCTAAAAATAAATAAGCTATCACCCCATAAAAAGACAGGAAGGAAACTTACATGTATATTATCAAGTAAAATACATTAACCTGAAAAGGCTACATATTGTATGATCCCAACTATATGACATTTGGAAAAGGCAAAACTCTGGAGACTAGGAAAGGTCAGTGGTTGCCAGGGGCTGGGGAAGGAGGGTAAATGGGCAGAGCACAGAGGATTGTTAGAGCAGTGAAACTATTAGGCATTACACTACAGCAGTAGACACGTGTCCTTATAAATTTTCCAAACCCAGAGAATGTACACCACCAAGAATGAACCCTAATGTAAACTGTGGGCTTCAGGGTGACGATGATGTGTCAATGTAGGGTCCATTGTAACAAATGTATCATTTTGGTGTTGGGATGCTGACAGTGGGGGAGGTTGTGCATGTGTGAACGCAGGGGGTATGTGGAAACTTTCTGTACTTTATGCTCAGTTTTGCTGTGAATCTAAAACTGCTCTAAAAAATAAAGTTAATTTTTAAAAATACGCTAAAAATATTCACTCCTGTGATACACAGAATTAGTTGGCAACAGACTGGCAATCAACTATATGAAAGTACTAGAAAAGAGAGCATTTGAAAAGCATAGCAGGTTGGGATTCCCTAACCCAAATCCAGACAAAATGGTGTAGTTTGCAATTCCTTATATTCTTTTTACTCTGTCTTTTATTGTACGAGTCATCAATTTCACTCCTTTCACAGCATGACCCCTTTAATATAGAAAATGTAAATAGCAAATATAATGCCATGCCACTTGATTTAGGAAAATGAATGCCTTAAATTTAGCTAATCCACAGCCATCTGAATGTCACCCTTGAAAATGCGTTCTCTAAGAAGGCAGGGCCTACTGAAAGAAACACACTTTCACTGCATTTCTGTATAAGCTCAGATCAGTTCGCATCTAGAATGAGAACAAACCAGTACCTCACCTGACTTATGGAGGCTGATGGATCGCAGGTTAGGAAACAACCCGGCCAGTGAATCATCGGGCTCCTCAATAGCATTCAAGTGATTGTTGGCCAGGACGAGGGTATCCAGGGAAGGAAACATAGCTCCTAACTTCCGTATTTCAGTCCAGTCTTGGAGGTTATTGTCTGTAATGTGTAGGAGCTTCAGAGAGTGACAGCAAATAGAAGGACAGGACACCGTTTCATAGTCATTAAGGCACAGGAAGAGCTCCTCCAAACTGCAGAGAAAAACAGAAATATTTCATTGTTTAAAGGAGTTAATTTTCTACTTTGCACCTATTTTCATTCATTCAAGAAATAAATAAGCGCCTATTATTTGTGAGACTCTGCTAGGTGTTGTAGAGAAAATATAAAGATGTCTTCCTGAAGCTTAAAATATAGCAGAGAAAGATAAAACCCAGTACTAAATTAATTTTGTCCTTAATTAAGCAGCGCTAATTGAAAGTACACTAGTACTTCATACAGGAATGGAATTAAAATTGTAGTTAGAATAATCAAGAAAGGGGCAGACTTACACAAGTTGAGAGAAGATGGAAGAAAATGCAAGAAACAACATAAACAAATAACTTAGATCAGAAACAATAATAACTACCACTTACTGAATTCCTGCCCTGTGTTAGACCCTGTGCCAGGTGCTGTAGAGACTCTACTTCTGTTTCTGTAAGACAGAGCTTACTGTGCCCATTTTATAAACAAGGAAATAGAGGAAAAGTTAATTAGCCTATCGAAGGTCCTAGGGTTAGAAAGGGGAACTGGGATTTAAAGCTCATTCTGTGCCATGCTGGATGCAGGTGTGAGACCACCAATCTCATCAGACAGTGAGAAACTAACATGGAATAAGTGGGGTGAGACAAAATTCTGAAAGGCTTTGATAATTTTCATATTTATACAGTCAAAAAATTTATAGCTTCATATATTCCTTTAAACTACTTCCTTTGAATATTTATGCATATTCAAAGATATATACAAACAAACGTAAGCATCTCTAAACTGATGAAAGTATAATTTCTTGCTTAAATTATTGACAAGAACACCAGGTTCATTTCCAATGAAGCCAGCTATGTACTGGATCATCTGAGTGTTAATATATTTTAGAGATACTGTGATTATTTTTTTCATTCTAAAGAAAAAGGTTGAGGCAAAATTCTGAAATCAGGTAATCAGAAGACTAAAATGGAGACAGGTCGGGTTGATCTAGAAATGATAATTGCTTCTCAGGGCTATTTTCTAGCCAAAGAATGACATATCCTATATCCTGGTGTTACTTCACACTGAACAAGCATTCCAATAAAAATGCTACTTAATTCCACTCACACCCTCATTGTAATTGCTTCATTTTTATAACCGTTTTCCACTGTGTCGGCAGTTCTAGTATTTCTGAGTGGTTCTATGTACTAACACAGATGACGACAGCCCCTCTCCACCATGCTCTCTGTGCTTGCTTACTCTGGTAACTCCTGCAGTATCGTGTGGACTGTCTCCCAAGAAGCTTTGCTGTTATTGAGGACAAGTTTGCGAACTCCAGAGAAGGACCCAGCACATGTTCTTTCTAAAACCGACAAATTCAGAGGGTTGGAACTCAGGTTTAGAAACTCCAACTGGGGAACATTTGACACAATTTTACTGACCTATGGAGAAAAAAAATAAAAGCATATCAGGCAGTAATCAGAACTTTTAAATAGAAATAATGCTCAAAAAAAGCCTAAGTAAGTGGGTTTCCAGGCAAAGGGCCATTCAGATTGGGGTGTTCTATTTAGTGACAGTACCCAGAGTAGCATAAATAATTTCAACAAATCTTGGAAAATAACTTAATCTCCTTCTATGAAACAGTGTCAGAATGGAAAAGTAAATGGTACAAACAAAAAGATTTCCCATGTTGCCTTTGGCAAGGTTTTTGATTCTGTTCTATATGATATTCTCTTTGATAAATGGAGAAGACAGTTTAGATGACATTTTAGGCTACAGGTTTCTAAAGAGCTCAGATTGGGTCCTCTTTGTAATACTCTTTGAATATCTCCTTCCTTCTTCCATCCTCATTAAAACAATAAGGCTAATTAAAACTTTATTAATGACCACAAAGTAACAATTCAGGTGTTCAAAATTGACTACACAGCCATGATCACTTAGAAATCAATTTCAGCTTGGTTCAAAGAGGTGCTAAACTTTAAAACACATTGACTAAAAATATAAGAAGGCATCAATAACTACATAATAAAAGAGAAAACATGATCACAAATTTAATGATTTAGCAAGCAACCTGGTAGACAAAACATTTTTAAAAAGGAACTGAGCACTGCTGACCTTAACTATTTGCTTTGCGTAGTTCTAGACTCTTTGACGCAGCTTATCTCACTACATGCTCAAAACAGCCTGCAAGATGACTAATACTATTTTCAGTTTAACAAATTAAGAAAATGAGTCTCAGAGATGTTAAATAATTAACATCTTACATTAAATAAGGTCTCAGAGTCCCAAAGCCAAGTCTAGAATTTAAAAATCAGAGCCATGGTTCTTCCCAGTATACAGTAGCCCCCTTATCTGCAGTTTTGCTGTCTAGTGTCAGTTACCCAGTCAATCATGGTCTGAAAGTATTAAATGGAAAATTCCAGAAATAAACAAGTCCTAGGTTTTAAACCAGGTACCACTGTGAGTAGCATGATGAAATCGTGCTCTGCCCCACTCCTTCCCACCCAGGACACGAATCACCCCATTGTCCAGTGTATTCAGGCTGCCCTACCCATTCATTAGTCGCTTAGTAGCCATCTTAGTTATCAGATCAACTGTTGTTCAAGTCATCTTTTTACTTAATAATAAGGCCAAGGCACAAGAGTAGTGATGCTGGCAATCTGGAAATGCCAAAGAGAAGCCATACAGCATATGTATGTATAGACCAAAAACACCAATATATATAGGATTTGGTACTACCGGTGGTTTCCGGCATTCACTGGGGGTCTTGAAATTTATACCACATGGATAAGGGGGGAGGACTGTGCTACGACTAGTGAATCATAACTATAACGAGAAAAAAGGAGAAGTAAGCTCACAGTAGTGTCAGGTCAATGCTAGAAGGTTAGCACACGCCTTAAACACCAAGGAGCCAGGCAATGTGGAAAGTAAAAGCTGTGAGAAAAGGAGTAGGACAGAATAGCTAGCGTTGATTTTGGAGTCAGAAAACCTGCATTCAAACCAGGTTCCAACACTTACTAGTTGTGTGGTTTGACAAGTTCCTTACCCTTTCCACATCTCAGTTTCCTCATTGGGAACATACAGAAAATCGTACCCGTCTGTCCCACAGGACTGCTGGTAGAATTAAATGATACATGTGTAAGCACTTAACATCGCGCATGGTACACCTTTTAGAAACGTGTTTCCTTACCCAAGAGTGTGAACTGTGAAAGCAGGGATAGTACTTACCTAGTTCACTACTGTACAGAGGGCACTTGATGTTTGTTGAATAAATTAATGGTACAGAATCATTCAATAAATGTAACTATTACTAATATAAGTTTAGTATGAACCAATATCTCAACTCTTGCTATATGTCATACCATTTTTATTTTATCTTATTTTATTTTATTTATTTTTATTTTTTTAATATATCTTCATTGATTTCAGAGAGAGGAAAGGAGAGAGAGAGACAGACAGACAGAAACATCAATGATGAGAGAGTCATTGATCGAGCCCGCAACCTGGGCACGTGCCCTGACTGGGAATTGAACTCCGATCGCCTGGATCCCAGGTCGATGCTCAACGGCTGAGCCACGCCCGGCCGGGCTTTTTTTTTTCATACCATATTTATTTTAATTAAACGTCATATTTAAAGTCATTGGTAGAATTTCAAAAATATACTGAACCCAGCATCCACCCTAAACTACTGAATCAGAAGCTTCCTGGGTAGGACAAACTTCATGGTTGCGACCTGGATGGATGCCTCTTTGTTTTCAGAGCGCCACAGGTGATGTTAAAAAGGTGTCCCGTGCTAAGCACTATGGGGGGACATAAAAAGCCATCTGCACTTTACCGCAGATTTGCTATGTATTGTACAGCTCAGGAGCTCTAAAATCAGCAAGAAGCAGATTAACTCCAAGGAGGTTCAGAGAAGCATGGCTGAGGGGAGAGCCCTCACATACACTATTTTCATCGGCCCTCCTCGCTAACCCTTGGAAGTAACACCATTTTCATCCTCACTTTCAAATGAAGTTCTTTTTGAGGAAACACACAAGGCTTCTGTTTACGACGCAAGGAATGTACACTGGGCTGCACATAGCCTCCTGCTTGATCAAGCGTTTGTGGGGTACAGGGCTGGGATTTGGAGTTAGCGCGTGGCCATGACACAGCTAACTGTCCACGCTGGGAGCGCCCCTCCACTGCCCCCCGCCCCCGGGCACTCATGGAGTGGACGCTCCTACAGGAGAGGCTGGCCATCTGTCTCTGTCTCTTTAAGGGCAAAGAAGACGAAAAAGGGCTCCGCTTCAGCTACAGCACGGAAAACAGCCGACGAGAGCACCGCCCTGAACGAGAGGACTCGCCCTTACTGCCGCCAGCCCTCCTATTTTATTTCTGTGACAAAAAGGAAAATACTCAAAAATTGATAATTAAGCGTTTCTGAAGCAATTTCTGGGAGAATGCCCAAGGCTAACAGACACTGACGTAATCTTTTCATAGTCTGCATCTGCACTACAGCCCAGTGAGAATAAAGGTTGGAATAAGGACTTGCTAGCCCTGGAATATCCCAGATACAGTCAGGCTATAGTCTAATAATTAAAGCAGAAAAAATAATAAATATTAGAAATAAATAAATATTTTCTTTACAAAGCTAAAATTAGAAAGTACTTTAGGGTAACCTTAAATAAATAATAAGATTCTGGAAAATATAACATTAATTACACAGGTAATTTATGACAGAAAAATGTCCTAATAGCAAAGACTGACATTCAATAAGTTTCTAGGGCAGTATATTTACTTCTTTCTTAATTTCTAAAAAAACCCCAAGCAAACAAAAACTCCTCTAGCTGGAATGAGCTGAGCATACTCATGTGCAGAAACATAGAGATGAACTTAGATCTCCTTTTAAGTCTCCACAACTCTATGATTTAATAGGCTTCTGGCTTCTAAAAAGAAATTAGTTTTAAGAAAAATGGGAAAAGCATTGTAAGACAACAATCTGTAATTTATATCCAAGCTATTCTCTACCCAACCTGAGTAGCTAATACCTCCCTCCTCTCAACTACTTGGTTTCTTTTATAAAATGGTTTTGATAAGAAAGGGAGGAAACAGGAGATACCTTGGGAAAGGTCAGACCAAAATCTAGCTAGACAAAAATTTAAGTCAAAAGCTAAAAAAATGCATCTTTTTTTTTTTTTTTTAACACAAAGGTGCCCAATTTTGGAAATATAGAGACAAATCTTTGTTTCCCCCCAAAGTATTATGCTTCCTACTCACATTTATATTAGTCTCTGGATATACAGCAGCCAGTACTTTAAACTAGAAAAGAAGTTACTCACAGCATTAGTGATCATTCAGAACACTAAAAGAACAAATGATATTCCAGTATTTTGTTCCATACTGCTATATCAAATACTGGCTGAAAAAAGTTAGTTAATAGACAGAGACAAATTATCTTTTTGGAAATCAGATATATGGGCTGCAATGGGGTTGAAATGTAATGTCTTAAAGCTGTGACCTATGAGGCTTTTGTAGCCTGGCAAAGAGTTTAATCAATCCTAAAAAATCAATATTCTTTTGCTATCAGAATTTCTCCCATCTCTCTGTGTTCTGATTTATATTCTAGAAGATTGAGATCAACTACATTTAAGGCTAACGACAAAATATAAAGCAATGATGAAAACAAAAATAAATTGCAAAACAGATGCCTGAATAGTAGTAGCAGCAAACATTTATTTGAAAACAAACTACAGAGTGCGTACATCTGGGATACAGATACACAAACTCAGCAGAGTGCAGACAGACACGGGCCCTCTGGCTATCCCCATCATCATGGTCTGAAAACAGTTAATGCAGATCTCCGTCAAGGCAGAGAAAAGGCTGAAGTATTAGTGCAAACTGTGTTCCGATCCGTACTGACGTAAGTCATTCTTCTGGGGCAGCAACGTCATCACTATTAAATTGTTCCCACAAGTTAGCAAAACCCTATGTTTGTGGTCAAAGCCTCGTCAAAGCAGCAAGCACAGCACCTTCGTGCAATGTTACACTCCCAGAAAACAAGTTTAGGAGAACCAGCCTGTGAGTACAGGAACGGAGATGATTCAGAGGAAGATCTGGTTTGACTTGTCACCCACGCAGGTCAAAAATCTCACCGCGGTTCAGCAGTAGGATGCTGTGGGGGTCGTGGAGGCTACCAAGGGAGTTCTTTTTGCTTCTGTGCAGTGTGGACAGAGCACGCATGCCAATTAAGCACTCAAAGGACAAGAAGGCACAGGTTGTCATTTGTTAAAGAATGAGCTACACTAGCTGTTTAAATAAGTATATCAATAAATAAATACAGGTACAAAGAGAGATTTTTTTTCTTGGAACAGCCCAATACATCTGCATTATTAGCAAGTCACTTAGAAATCAAGCGGCATGCCTCTCTCAAAGCACTCTGGCAAACATCTCAGTAGGAACAGTACTGTAACTGGGGCACAGTCACCAGATCAAAGACTTTTAAATAAAGAAATATGAGAAAAGCTGAAGAAAACTGGGTTATAGACAGGCTTTTCTTAAAGAAGAAAGCTATCTTACAATTTGT
Source organism: Miniopterus schreibersii (assembly GCF_964146895.1). NCBI lineage: Eukaryota > Metazoa > Chordata > Mammalia > Chiroptera > Miniopteridae > Miniopterus > Miniopterus schreibersii. Next base: position 799,782 of record NC_138122.1, on the reverse strand, counting down.
ATAGCATTTAACATCTACAAAGTGCCTCAATGATTTATTAGCAGCCCTGTCTTTAAATGAGCAAACTTAAGCACCAAAAAATTAAGGAAATTTCTTAAGATCACAAGAAAAGCTGGAGCAGTGGTCTTTATCAATCCTTAGGATATAATCATTTATTCATTAGCAAAATCAACAAACATTTGAGCACCTACTATGCTGGGTGCTGATGATAAAAAGATAAAAATCTCTACTTTGAAGAAGCTCAGTCTAGTAGGAAAATATCAAGGTAGCAAGTGGTTGCAATACATTGTGACCAACCCTTTCACAGCAGCCTGATCCAGGCACTGGGGTAATCCAACTGCCTGAGGGACAGCCAGGGAAAGCTTCTCAGAGGAACAGCAACCTTGGCCAGTCTTGAAAGAGACATAGGAAGAGAGCAATCTGTTCAGAATGAAATGAAAGCAAGGAAGCCTTTCATGTCAAGAGTTTATCATGTGCTGTAAGAAGCAGCACTGTGACTAAAGATGAAGATAAAGCTCTAGACATAGCACAGGGCCCTGTGATGGAGGGCCACACTTAGAGAATTCACTTTAGTTTCCAGGCAGTAACAAACAACTACAGGACTTCAAACAAGAGAGTGTCATGACCTATTTCACTTATTCACTGCAGAAGATAGCTTAGAGGAAGCAGTTAACTTAGAGAAGGTAGAATTAAACTGAGGCTGGATAACCCATTAGCAAGCTTTTCCAAGTAAGAAATAAGAGCCTAAGTTAAGGTAGGAGAACAAATCAAGTAGAAAAGACTTTTTTCCTTATTCTAAAGGGTAGTTTCTATTAGGTAATGTTATAATCCGGTAGGTAATGATATGTATAATCATGAGAGAGAATTTATAATCTGTGTACTTGGTTCAGAGTTACTCTGAGATCAAAAGGCATCAGTTATGTCAAACCACAGAGAATAAAATTTTAAAAAGTTCTAAAGTATTTGGAATAAATTTCAGTAACAATATTTTTATAACCTTAGTTTCAACCTCAAGCAATTGTTATGTCAGTGTATAGTAATAAATGTGGAGGGAGCAGGGGAGACAAAGTGCAGGCTATGTAAACTAGTGACACAGTAGAAAGCAATGCACTGCTAGCAGCCTAAGCTTCTCTATCTCATTAACCTTTGGGTGCCTGGAATAAAGTTCCTCAGTGTTTTTCACAATAGTAAAAAACAAATGAGCAATAACCAAATTAACTGAAAAATTATCAACAGAACAGTTCAATCAGTTATTTATCCTGAGACATACAGACCACAAGAATCTCAACTGACCGAATTCCACAGAACACTTAATAACATAAACAATAAGAGTAATTATTGCTACATTTCACCAAAATGCAGCTATATAAATTTTACCTCATGCCAGTCTTCGAGTTTGTTGTCAGAAAGATCTAGTTCTGACACATGAGCGCAGAAGGCAGCAATCTCTGTTTCATCCCCTGCACAGGTGATTCCACAGCTGTTCAACACCAGGACACTTGGGAGGTTGAGGCGATCTGAATCATAGGGGAAACAAAACACTTTTTATGTCAGCCTAATTCTTGTCTACATACGTTCAGCACCCAGGAAGCATCGGACCTGAGAATTCTGAATCCTAAGTGGAGACAGCCAAGTACGAATCAGTCAATAGTTTGGTTCAAAAATTAACCAGGAGATGTGAAGTCCCGGAGCAGCATCACCAAAGTCCTGGAGGCTTTACCTCCCACAGGACTGTTTATTCATCACATGCCATCACCTTGTCACCTGAAGACCAGGTCCCTGTGGCTCATGCCTGACCACCAGTATCTTCTTGATTCTTTTCTTTTCAAAATTTAGTTCAAAAGTATCACTCTGGGGAGTTCTCTTATCTCTGTCTGGTATATATTTTCACCTTTTGCTGCCTTTTAAAATAACCTCAAACGATTAAAATTAGTCTTTGCAAAACTACTTCTGTTCTACATGTGTCAATAAAACCACTTACTATCACTAATAAGAAGGGTGAACATGAGAAGTCAACCACTCTTTCCCTATTTGGTATAAAACAAGGGCTCACAAAGGTAATATTTATTAATGGAGGCCTCATATTACATGATTTTTCAATTTAGTACTTATCAGTATCCAATTTTTTAGAATGGGAATGGATCCTGAAAAAAATGACTAAGTAAGAAGTGCACTTCTCTCTGTCATTTCAGTTTATATGGAGCAACAAGAGAGTTATACTGAGAAATAACAAATGCTCGGTGACCTTTGGACACAGGAACCAAAACACTATTCAATAATAATCTCCCATAATTACAAAGAACTAATGCTATGAACTGTTAATTACAACATTAAGCTAAAACACAACCTGCACACTTCTAGTTGGAGATCTTTGCTCGCATCATAACCCCTCTTCTGGAATGTATCTCCTCTAACTAAACTCTACATTCCTGAAGGCTTAGTTCAAGTCTCACACCTTTGAACCCTTTTCTGATCTTACTAACTCTCTTCTAAACTTCTTCCCCAATCACCGTGCCATTCACTGGGATCAGCGTAAACTACCTCATGCTGTATTTTTCTAAATGGGGCTATCTTGCAGTCCAATCAGATTGTTAGGCTGTTGAGGGCACAGTACAGTTTTACAGTATCTTGTACCCTCCAAGTTCCTTGAAAGAATATGTATTTGAAATGTTATCACTCAAATATTGTTCTTGTCCTATGAGTGCAACTAAAATGACTTTTGGCCAATCAGGAGCAAAACAAATCCTTTCATTTTTTTTAAAAAAACTGAAATTGTAGCAAGGGAGAAAGAATGACTTATAATTCAAAATAAAGAAAATAATTTGCAAACAAGGCAATATTGTGGTTTAATGTGCTAATTAAGCTCCAGCAAATAAATGTTTTAGGTCCCATCTTTCTTACCTTTCATAGGAGAACCCTGAGGTGTAGCTGGGACATGGACTCCCATCCCAGGACCACGGCGGTAAGGAAAGTTTTCAGGACTGTATTTCTCACATAATACTTGCATAAAACTCCTTCCGCTAGGTTGATCCATCTTTCTTTCCTAAAATTCTACAAGAAACCAAGAAGTCATTAAGATTATTTCTCTTGTAGTATAAGAAGAATTTTTTAAGAATCAATTATTTATAAGGCACTAGACTAGGCATTGCAGAATATAAGACACAGTCACTGCTCCCAAAAATTTATACTGTGGTGAGACCTTATGACTTAAGGAAGACCATATTTAGACAAGAGACAGCAATACACTTCAGCACATGATAATTACAATGCAGATGAAAAGTCCTACATGATTTAGAGGTGGTGGCAAACATTTTCAACTCAGGGTGACAGGACTTTGGGCTGGTGTATATGGTTCACGTAGTCACTGGTGAAAAGGGCTAGACAGAAGGAACTGATGAGACATCACACTAAAGAGTTTGAATGAACCCTGATATTTGTCTCTTCTTCCATAGTAAAAGGATTTTTAATTGTATACATAGCTACTTGTATTTAGGAATGAGAATACGATTAAGTTCTAGTTGATGAAATAAATTATTCTATGGCCACTTCTAGAAATCATTCTTCAAAGAGAACCAAAGTATGCTTGTTGCCTGAGTTGTTTATTTTTGCTTTTATTGTCTTTGCCCAAGATATATCCCCCCTAAAATTGCTAAGATCAATATCAAACAGTTTACTGCCTAAATTTTCTTGTAGGAGTTTTATGGTTTCAGGTTTTACATTTAAGGCTCTACTAGGTTTTGAGTTTATTTTTGTATATGGTGTAAGAAAGTGGTGCAATTTCATTGTTTTGCATGTCCAGTTTTCCCAACACCATTTATTGAGAAGACTGTCTTTACAACAATGTATATTCTTGCCTTCTTTGCTGTAGATTAATTGAGCATTTAGGCATGGGTTTATTTCTGGGCTCTCTCTTCTGCTCCTTGATCTATGTGTCTGTTCTTGTGCCAGTACAAACATTTGTGCACTTACTGAATCAAAGTTTTATCTGCAGAATTTACCAGTTTAGACTATGGAACACATTTCATAATATCACAAGTCACCTGGAGAATACAGGGCTGCCCCCTGTCAGGATCCTCATTTGGGAGCTTAAGGTTAGTTTTTAGTTCAAGACAGTTTGTTCTTTCTATCAGTGTCCTCTATCCCAGCACTGACTGTGTCAAAACTGAACTGCTCTGCATTCATCTAGGCCTTCAGGAAACTTCAGGCCATAAGATTCTTTTTCTAATGTAAATTTATCACAAGTAACAGACAATATAGAGCAGGTGCTGTCATTAGTTACAGCACCATAGCTTTTATCAAAGATCTGTCTCAAGTAAATGCCAAGAAAATTTTAGAAATGTTTTTAAAAAAAAAGAAAAAAAAGAAATGTTTAAAAAAAAAGTCAAAGCAGCACCCTAGTCGGTTTGGCTCAGTGACTAGAGTGCAGGCCCACAGACGGAAGGGTCCTGGGTCCATTCTGGCCGGGCACACACCTTGGTTAAGGCCCCAGTTGGTCAGTGTGTGCAAGAAGCAACCAACTGATGTGTCAACCTCACATTGATGTTCCTCCCTCTCCCCCTCCCTCCCTCTCTCCCTCCCTCTCTCCCTCCCTCTCTCCCTCTCCCTCTCCCTCTCCCTCTCCCTCTCCATCTTCCCTCCCTCTCCCTCTCTCCCTATCCCTCTCCCTCTCCATCTTCCCTCCCTCTCCCTCTCTCCCTATCCCACTCTCTCTGAAAAGCAATGGAAAAAATATCCTCAAGATGAGGATTAAAAAGAAAAAAGGTCACAGAAATTACACTGCTGTCTTCCATGCAACTGGCAGCTCAAAAAGAATGGCGAGTGTGGGGAGGGCGGGGAGCTGTCGGTGTCAAAACAAGTCACTGAGTTAGCATCTTTTACCTGGAAGCTTCAGCACCACTTAAATTCAAACCTATGCAATAGCAATAATCATACACAATTTGAATGAGGCAAACTGAGGGATGGTAATATTAAAGACACATTCAAGTCAAAATAAGTCCGAGTAAGCGAGTAATCATGGGAACACAGGAAAGTTATTTCTCATGGCCCCAGGCTTTAATAACTCTTCCAGACAGGCTGGGGATTTTTTCCTTCTTTTTTCCCACCCTAAAGGCTTAAAAGCAATGCCAGGCGCCTTCATTGGTCATTTTCCAGGATACTCTATTGAAAAAGCTTTCCAGGAATGTAGATAGCGTACACATTAATATGTGGGTTCTGAATTAGAATGTTAAGATTGCAAAATGAATCAGTAACATAAATCTACTCAAAATCTGTTGAGGGAGTTTGAGGAGGAACAGTAGGTGGGAAAGGAAAATTGAAAACCAAACAGATTGAAAAATGAGGAAATGCAGGATGCAAAAAGATCTTTAAGTGGAGCTTTTGTAAGGTTTTGGGGGGTGGGGGGGAAATCTATGCCTTTCTGGGGGGAAAACAGGTGTCAAATTACATCTGACTATGTCTCCTTGGCACAGCGCTAATGCCTTTGTGAAAGCGGCCCACAGCGCGCTCAGGCGGGCGGGCAGGGCCTGGGCGATGCTGCTTGGTTCCATCATCACGTTGGGGAGCGCGCCTGTCAAAAGTTCAACTCCTTTGGGCCTCAAGTCCTGACTATACTATGCTCTTGTAAAGTGCTGGACAATGTCACGATAAAGTGCAAGTTGGTGGATAAGGTGTTCAGTATACTTTTGCCAAATAGATAATATCAGAACAGAAATAGGCCACGTCCAGCATGAAGCAAAAGCTTCACTGTGCTGTGTGTGGAGGGCTGAGAGAGCACCTCAGGCCTGCAGTGTCACTGCCTTTGCGAGACAAGTTAGATGTGTTAATACGTGTTAGCCAAACATTTCATCCAAATTACCCAAACTATGTCCAAACTACTGTGACTCTGGAACCATAATGGCTCCAAGAGGCAGAGGTGACAAAGCCATAAATACACCTGAGGGTGCATGCGAGCTTCCAGGCTTCCTACTACCTCTTCCTATGGAGATGAACTGAGAGGCCTGGTGCTTCCTGCAGCAGGAAGCCAATCCCACAGGATCCAACTGGAATAATAAATAGTTGGAAACTGATTTACAGTTCTAAAAAATAAACTGCAATAATTCAAAATATGCATTAGTTTAGGGGGAGGCTAAATCTCCAATAAGAGTTTTCATAGCATAAAAAGAGTGGAGGAGACACTCTCTGGTTGTTTAAAACTATTTCCAGCGCAGCCGGTGCAGCTCAGTGGTTGAGCACTGACCTAGGACCCAGGAGGTCACGGTTTGATTCTCGGTCAGGGCACATACCCAGGTTTTGGGCTCTATCTCCAGCGGGGGGCATGCAGGAGGCAGCCGATCAATGACTCATCATTGATGTTTCTATCTCTCTCTCTCCCTCTCCCTCTCCCTTCCCCTCTCTGAAATCAATAAAAACATATTTAAAAAAAAATAAAACTACTTTCAGTCATTTGACATGGACCCACTTATACACAACTAACCAATCTCATCATTCATCAGAGAAGGGCAGAAAAAAACTATGCTCTAAAAGCCACCTGCCCATGCCCTAGCCAGTTTGGTTCAGTGGTTAGAGTGTCAGCCTGCTGTGGAATGAAGGGTCCTGACTTTGACTCTGGTGAAGGGCGCATACCTCTGTTGCAGGCTCAATCCTGGAGCTCGTCAGGACAAGTGTGGGAAGCAACCAATCAATGTGTCTCTCTCACATTGATCTCTCTCTCCCCCTTCCACTCTCTCTGAAAAGCAATGGAAAAAATATCCTTGGGTGAGGATTGAAAAATAAAATAATAAAATAAAAGCCACCTGCCCATATTTTGGTATCAAATATTTGAAGAAAAAAAACAAAAAAACTTAGGTTAAACATTTTGGATGAAGGCTCTACAATTTTATGTTTAGGTCCCTTTGGTCAGATGATATTTCATTCTAGTCATTTTCCTCCACTTAGGTGTCTATTTCCTTTACAAGACAATCTAAGAGTAAAAATCTCTTTACCACTTGTTTAACAAAAATGGAGCGAATATATTTAGTTAATTTTATCATCTCTTTTGTGCACCTTATCATTTTTCCCATTCATGTATCATAAAATGAATGTCCTCACAAAGCTTAAAGTCTTATTTAGTTCTGTTCAACAAACAGGAAGCAGACAGTGCATCTGTGTCAAACACTGTGGGGAGCACTAAAGAAGTGAGAGTGAGAAAACCCGAGCTCTGCCCTCAGGACCGCCACAACCTACACGAAAACAGGGGCATCACACACGCCTGAAAGAAGCCTCACAGAAACCATGAATTCAGACACAAGAAGTGATGAACCTTTGGAAGAATGATCAAGGAAGTAGGAGGTGAAGCTTGAGCCATTCTGAAAGGTGATTAAGATTAGGTTAACTGGGTGGAGAAGAGCATTTCATGCACAGGAAATAACAGAATGTGAACAGGCGCAAGGGACATAAAACACTGTCTAGTCAGCAGTATTGCTAAAATGTAAAATACGTGTTGGGGAAGCAAGGGAGGCAGGATATTTTGCTGCAGGGTGGGTAGAAGACTCAGCTTATTGCTCAGATTCAACTTTATCCTTTAGAGATAACAGTAAGAAATTTTTTGATAGATCACTGTGAATAGTTGCAAGGAGGGGGTTACCAGTCTTCATGAAGAATATCAAGAGTCAAATGGTGAGAATTTCAAACCCCATGGGCAATTAGGAGTTTATTCATTTTGGGGGCACATTTTCAGTACAGACAAGTAGATAGAAACTGCATATGCAGTGAAGGAAATAAGTGAAGACAGGGCATGGACCAGGCCTCCGAGAAGTTTAGATGAGAGCAGAAGAGATGGGAAAACTGATGAGGAAAAACCAAGTGTCCACAGACAGAGTTTTTATAGCTTATTCTCTTTTTTAAAAGGGTAAAAGATAAATTTGTAGTCTGAGTTTTTCAGGGGGGGAGGTCAATAAAAACAAAATAAGTTTGTGAGGGAAAATCTCCCAGAGGTCATCAAAGAATCCTTTAAGATTATTAGCTTTCTCAACTTTTCCAAGTATTTTTTTATTATGTTTTAAGCCCATTTAACTTTTGCTTTGTTGGTTTTTAACCCAGAACAGCTTCCTTTTTTGAAAGATCCCACTACACCCAAACCATGCCAGTGTCTTGGACATTTTAGGTAGCTGGGACTTCTATTTATTTTCCAAATCTTTCTGATCCTCAGCATAAGTATATCCCAATAAAACATAATTACTCTAGGAAAGGATATGTACGTGTTATATATTTTTCCTTCCATAAAAGATTAAGTAAATTAATTAATAAAGGTATATGAAATAAGCTTTCTCTAGCCCTGACTGGGTGGCTTGGTTGGTTGGAGCACCGTCCCATATACCAAAAAGATTGCGGGTTCCATTCCCAGTCAGGGCACTACCTAGGTTGCAGGTTCGATCCCTGGTCGGGTATGTATGGGAGGCAACCGATCAACGTTTCTCTCTGACATCTCGGTTTCTCTCTTTTTCTCCTCCCCTTCCTCTCTTGCTAAAAAATCAACAAAACATATCCTTGGGTGAAGATTTTTTTAAAAAAAGCTTTTTTCTAAATAACTGCTTTAAAAATACAAGTGATAACACTTTCTGAATTTTTTAAATGTTCAATTGTAAAAAACCTATAACACCATATAGTTTTCCTGTAGATGTACTTTCCATTTTTATTGGCTAAGAAAAGCATGTAAATAAGCACTGCCCAAACCTTCTCTTATCAGAAGCATGCTTACAGCCACAGCCACACCCAGAAGCTTGAGGATGCACTTTATAGTGTATACTTTTGCAGACAGTTTCTCCATGCTATGTAGATACATATTTTTTACACAAACATTAAATTACTTTATATATATACTATGTATATATTTTTTTGCTAAATAGCTCATGAAAAACTTTATCAATAAATGTATATCTACATAATCATTTTTAAGGTTTGCAGAGTATTCCAATAACAAGCTTTTGCAGCTGAAGTCACGAATGACAGCTATCTCTCCCATAAAAACACTTCAGGGACATTATCCAAGTGAATAGAATTAGGCTAGACAGTCTCACTCTTGATTTCATTTATCTTCAAGTATGTAAACCTGCAATTCTCAGTACCTCCCCTAAGCATTATGTAACATACTTAAGTGGATGCTTTCTTGGGATGAAAAGAGAGGAAAATAAACTAATTCTAATAAACTTTCAGAACTATTCTATAGTTCACCAATTCACAAATCTATGCATTCCAAGTACAAACTGTAGTGTAGCTAATAAATCCATTACTATGACATACCGCTTAATAAACTATGAACCACTCTGTTTTTCAGTCTTTCTCAACTGTATACTAAACCACATTTAAGTGTAATAATGTAGCACATCAACTTTTCAAGATAAAATATTTTTTAAAATATCCAACATTGCCAAATGAAATGTGAATTCAGTCTCCTGCTTAGTCCTTGAATTATGCTATTGTAAGTCACTGCTACTGCCCTCTTAACTTCTCACAGCACTTTGCTTCTCTCTAAAAGTAACAGATATTAAAATATCTAACTCAAATTCTTTATTCCAAAGATATCTAAAGCTGTGACTCTGTTATCAGTGAATACAGCCTCAGAGCTGTATGTATTTTCTACTAAACAACTATAATGCATATAAGGCATATTTGATGTTGAAAAGAGACAAAGTTTTCTCATCTACAACTGCACATTTTCAAATGTGACTGACATGCTTGCTTGTGGTCTATTGTATGTAAATACAGTACTTGGAATTTCTGATCCAAATGCACTGACCGAAGAATTTTAAGACTCTGACTAGAAAGCATTTGAGAGAAAACAAAAATTAAGAAAGTATTGCTATTTATACTGAAGTGAAAATATTTCTAAGGAATTCTCTCTTGATTTCTATAGGTCCTTATTGTCCACAAATGTTGGCTTAAACCAAGTGTTGATATCCCTATTAAATTAGGCATTCTAAAATATAGAAAAACACTTTCCACAAACTTTCAGAAAGAATAACAAAAAAAGTTTAACATTCACTATACCCTTTAATTCATTAGCATCCAAGGAAGAATTCTACCCTTACAGCACCTCCCAGCTCCTTCACAAATTTGTATACATTCCCTCTCCACTGGCCCAGATTCAATTTGGGACAATCTCAAGGCTTGTTGCACTTTCTCAAAATTCAGGAGCAGATACATTTACTCTCAAATTCATGTTTCCCCAAAGCCAAGTGTCCCCACACAGAGTTTAACAACCGTTTTAAAGCCTAGCAGTTTTCCACAACCACCCCCTGAAACAGACAAACTGACACATCTCTATTTACAATATGAAACTGAGGTGACTTGCTCAGGTTTCTGTGGCACAAACAACATGCTAAGTCATACTTTCTGCACTCCTAATCTATTGAGCCATGCTGTGTTTATTAAAAAAGAAATATTTCACGTCAACAATATATGGCATCACACACAAATCATAGAAATACAACTTATTAAAATATATGAAAACCGCTACACCCAAAATACCTCTTGAACAACATCAAATTGAAGCACAAAACTAAACAGCAATATTGGTTTAGTCACCAAAAGGGAAAAAATATTCTCAACTTCTCCTTCCTGCTAAAAAAAGCAATAAATATTAGTTTCTTGAATGGATTCGTTTTCATTAAAAGAAAATTATATGTGCATGCTATCTCTCAGTGATGAATACACAAGTTTAAGGTCATCATTACTCAGCTGTTCACAGAACAGATTACTCCCATGATCTCCACTCCTGAGCACCAATAGAAACTATTAAGTTAAAATAAGGCCTCACTGGGAACAGACTACTAGGTTCACTCTGTAGCCTTCCAGACCAGTGATTTTCAACCTTTGTCATCTCATGACACATAAACTAACTACAAAAATTCTGCGGCACACCAAATAATATATTTTTGCCAATCTGACAAAAAACATTGGTATAATTTTGATTCATTCACACCAGATGGCTATTTTGTTGGCTGTTGTCTTTTTTATTTTATTTGATAATATAAGGGAAAAGGGGTCAGTGCCCCTGAATAAATAGTCAGGTATTGCATGTTTTAAAAATGATCATGGCTCACGGGTTGAAAATTGCTGTTCTAGAAGACTTTACAAACCATTCTGGCTAATAACCAGGGAATGCCAGAATGTTAAACATCGGCCACATAGAGTTCACAAAAGTTTACATGCCATTAAAACAATTCACTAGTCCCTTTCACTTTTATTGCTGCTATAGCATGGCCTGTGGTGGCATTGCCTGGTGGTGGTAATACAAGTGCTGGTTCTAGATCAGAGCTGCCTGATGTAAATCATGACTGACTCTACCACTCTGTGTGACTGGCGGCAAGTTTCTTCGGTTCTCTAAGTCTTTGTTGCCTTATCCATAGAAAGGGGTAATAGATAACCTCTAACTCCTAGTTTACAGGGTGCTAAAGATGAGTGGTGACAATATGCATAAAAAGTGTTTACCACAGTGCCTGGCACATAGAAAGCACTTAATAAATATGAGCTTACTATTACTCCTATCACTACTGTTACTCCTAGTACTCCTACCATCACTACCCAGGGAATATGGTAGCATTAATGTAGGGCTGGGGGACTAGCAATTTTCAACCTAATTGTTTTTGGTTCCAGGTCTTTGTTAATTAATGCCAATTAATAATTCAGGCAGTAAAAATGTCTGACACTTATAATGCCTCCTTAGCTGGAAGCTCTTCCTCTGTCCTCTCCACCTATCTAAATTTTATACATCCTTCCATGCACAACTCAGAATATATTTCAAAAATGAAGCCTTTTCAGATACCTCCTGCCCTAATTACCGGTTTCCACTGAGCTAAGCTCATAGTATCTATTGCCTAAAATATTCAGTGGGCAACTAATCAATCACATACTGGCATAGGATCTTTTCATTTTTGTCCCACCACTCATGCATAATGATGTGATTTTCATGTGCTTATGCCTTGTGTCCTTAGAATGTATAGTTCTTGAGGGGAAGGACTATTTTTACCACATGCTTCTTTGTAGAGATCATGGAATAAAATTTTGCACTTAATTTGGCACTCAGCAAATGTGCTAATCGATGAGTTTTCTAATCAATTCTGATTGTGCATATCAAGTGAATTTTATAAAATATGAAAAGCAGGTTTATTAATAAACTCTGAGATCAAAGTACTTATGAACAAAAATACTTCAGATCAACCACTAAATATGTACTTAAGTCTACCACTCCATGGGGATTCCAAAAATAACAGATGACATGATTGAGCAATGAATCCGTAGCATAGTCAGAAATACCTAGACAAGCTAAATTCTTCTGCAAAACCTACAATCACAATAGTTTTAATACTATTGAACATATGATTTTTGGTATCCATATCATACATTTCATATGCAAGAGTTAATAATTTATGCCATACTTCAGAACACTTTAGTAACTACAGATTAATATATATGCATTGCTGGTATATATGCATTGAGGATATAAAATGGTATAGCTGCTGTGGAAAACAGAATGGCAACTCCTCAAAAAATTAAACATAGAATTACCATATGATCCAGCAATCCTACTTCTGGGTATATACCAAAAGCATTGAAAGCAGTGACTTGAGTAGATATTTGTACAACAGTGTTTATAGCAGCATTACTCACAATAGCCAAAGGATGAAAACAGCCCAAATATCAATTGACATATGAATAGATAAACAAAATGTGCTATGTACATATGATGGAATATTATTCAGCTTTGAAAAGGAAGGAAATTCTGACATATGCTAACACATGGAATAACTTGAACACAATGATAAAAGAAATAAGCCAGACACAAAAGGACAGATGCTGTACAATTCCACTTATATGAGCTATGTAGAGTAATAAAATTCAGAGAGACAGAAAGTAGAATTATGGGTCGGGGAAAGTCGGGAATAGGAAGTTACTGAGTAATGGGTACAGAGTTTCAATGTGGGAATATGAGAAATTTCTCGAGATGGATGGGGGTGGTGACTGCACAACGTGAATGTGCCTAATGTTAGCCACTGAACTGCACACTTAAAAATGGTAAGAATGGGGCCTGGCTGGTGTGGCTAAGTCAGTTGGGTGTCATCCTGCACACTGAAAGGTCACCAGTTCAGTTCCCAGTCAGGACACATGCCCAGGTTTTGGGCTTGATCCCCAGGAGGGGACGTGCAGGAGGCAGCCAAGCGATGCTTTGCTCTCACATCAATGTTTCTCTCTCTCTCTTCCTCTCTTTCTAAAAGTCAATAAAAAAATCTTTTTTTAAAAAATGGTAAAAATGGTATATTTTGTTATATATATTTTACCACAATAGAAAATATTTCAAAAACTTAGTAAGATATATAATATGTAAAAAATGAATATGGGTCAAGTCCAAAATTTCTGGTTCTCTCTCAGCACACTTACCAAATTAATGACAATTCACTTAAGGATCTCAGTGAGTGAGGGATAAATTTTAGGCAAATCTCAATAAATGCATTTTATGGGAATTTTAATTTGTGATGTATATGATCTTTGTCTTTTTCTTGGGCTCCTTTACTAATGTTCATGTGGAGAAATGTGGGTAATGTATGAGGAACTATAGAATTAAAATTTAAATTACAACTTCCAAAAGGTACTTGCCTTTATAAAATTTATGCCTCAAGTTATTAGCAGTATCTCTGAGAATGATCCTCATGAGTTAAAATAATAAAGGATTAATAACTTAGACTTGTTTTCAACATTTTAAGAGTCCTAATTCTTTCCTAAAATTCTTTGCTCATTTACCTATGAATTATCAATATCATTACAAATATAGCAAATTATTCTCAAAAAAGAAGTCCCTTTTTTAAGATAATGATATCTGTCAATAAGAGCTTAGTATTTGAGAGATTCACTGCATTAAACTACTTTTTGAAAATAAAATACTATAAAGATATGTGTAAACATAAATGGGAAGGGAAAGTGCTAAAGTTAATCGTTTTCTGAAAAACTCTCTGTCTCCCAAGATTTCATAGTAAAATTGTGCCTCGTTATTAGTGAATTCCTTATCTACAAATTTGCCTACCCACTAAAATTTGTTGCAATCCAAAAACCAGTATTTGGAGCATTTCCACTTCAAAACTTAGAGTTGTTTGCAAATACTCACAAAGCAACAAAAATTTGAGTAACACGATGTACACGTTTCCAGCTGAGATAGAACAAGGTGGAATTCTGCCTTCTCGTTTCAGCCCTCATGCTGTAAACAAGTATCCTTTCCGCTATCTATTTAATGCCATGCTTTTCATATTTTTGTGTTTTTGAGGTGACTTTACTATTGAAAATGGCCCCAAGTGTAGTGCTAAAGTGCTGTCTAGTGTTCCTAAGAGCAAGAAGGCTGTGATGAGCCTTATGGAGAAAATACATATTAAATGAGATTTCTTTAGGCATGAACTATAACGCTGCTCACTAGTAATTCAAAGTTAATGAATTAACAATATATACGGAACAAGGTGTCTTTAAACAGAAACACATATAAAACGAGGTTATGTATTGATCAGTTGACCAAGGGCTGGCAGGAACCTAACTCTGTATTTCTCCCAGGAGCAATGGTTCCAGAGGCACTAATTCAGTATTCGTGGCAACTTTACACAGGTACCATGCATAACAAGCCTCAGAAGCACAGGCTATACTTGGTTAAAGCTAACAACTTAGGGGTGTGGGTGGGAGTGGGGGGAAAGGTCAGTGAACAGAAAAGGCAGCCCAAGCGCAGGCATAGGTAATACTGCAAGAAGAGGCATAGAGATCCACAACAAAAACTACTCAATAACTGGTCTTGAGACAGTGATCGTCAATCTGGGGAAAATGAAAGTTAATCCTCACCTCACAACTTAGCAAAACTCAACCCCAGATAAAATGTGAAAGGCAAACTTTATCCTTATGAGAAGAAAATGATTATATTTTTCTAATAGAAGAGCTTTAAGATCTTGATATAAAAAAACATTTCATAAAACATAAAAGGAACCCATAAGGAAAGGTTGACCAGTAAAATGAAAGACTTTTGATCATGAAAAGGCATTAAACACTTAAGAAGACAACTGGAAAAAGATACTTGGAACACATGTAACTAATATAGAGAGCTCCTGAAAACAGTAAGAAAAAGGCAAACTACCCAACAGAAAAATGGACAAAAGACATGAACAAATATTTAACAGAAGATAAAATTCTAATGATTAATAAACATGTGCAAAAGATGTTCAACAATATTCCAAAACAAAAAATTAAAATCTCAATAAAATACCATATTATATAAATCAACAACATTTAAAAACTCCAACAATACCAAGTGTTGGAGAAAATGTGGAAGAATAGGAACTCTTCCATTGCTAGTGGGAGTACAAATACCTTGGTACAAATTAATGCAAATACCTTGCAAAACAATTTATCAATCACTGTCCAGTGAAGTTAAAGGTGCACACACCCTGTGATACAAAAATTCTGCTTCTCAGTGTAAACTCTACAGGAACTTGTTCACCTGCACCAGGAGAAAAGTAAAAATCTCCACAAGACTATATTTTGAAATTACAAAAGTCCTGGTAGTAAAAAGGGCCTTACATCCAAGAATAGGCAGCTGGATAAACTGTTATATTCATACGGTGAATAGTTACACAGCCACGGAAATTAACAATTGATATCTCCCTACGACTGCTTGTTCATCAACATGAATGACTTTAAAAAAACAAAGCTGAATGAATAATCACAAGAATATATACAAGTTCACTACTTAAAAAATTTAAAGCCATAGAAAATTAATGATTGTATCATTTAGGGTCACATACAGGTGTGGTAAAAACCAGAAGGAAAAGGCAGAGAATGCTAACAACACTCAGAGTGGTGGTACGCTGGAGGGTGGGGATGGATAACCAGGGAGACACACGGGGCAGATCAACCCTACTTCCCTCCTCAAACTCGCTCCTCCACTGGGCCCTGCCTTCAGAGCTACATCCGATTTCTGTCTTCCTCTCTTGTAGTTAATCAGCAAGACCGATCAAGGGTACCTCTAAAACACCCCAATTCTTTCCATCTCCATTGTTTTACTCTGGTTCAAGCCTCCATCAGCCTCTCACTCATGACAATACAATTCAATCTCTACAAAGGAGCCAAACGGTCTCTAAATTTTAGTCATGTTCTTTAAACTCTCCAATGGCTTCCCTTCACACTTAGAATAAAACGCAATCTCTTTATCATAGTCTTAAGGGCTTCATTTAAGCCTACCCCTCTAGAACCTCACGAGCTCCACCCTCTTCCTAGCCCAGTAGGTGACTCCCCCGCTTAATGCATTCACAAGGATGCCCTTTTCCTGGCTCTTGGCTTAGCTGGCTTCATCTCAGCATTTAAGCCTCAAATAAATTTAAACATAAATGTTACCTCTCAATGAGGCTGCCTCTGACAACCCCATCAAAAGCAGCACCCCTGCTACCTTCAATCACTTATCATTTCAACCCTTTTTCATTTTTTAACAGTACTTCTCTCGGTCCTGGTTCTAGGTCCCTCTCTCTCAGAACCAATCCCACAAAAGCAGGAGCCATCAGCCTGGTCCAGCAGTGTCTCGCACCTGGCAACAAGTAACTTGTTGGATGAATGAAAAAGTTAATTTTACTGTGAATAAACATGAACATCTTCTGGCAGTGAAATGAAAATCAAGTACACCAATCAGGAGTATGACAGAATGGAAAGAGAAATTTTGAAAATCACTGGAAACGCATTCATCTAAGAATTTTAGTTTAAATATTCTTTGTCTCTAAAGTACTAGTAATAGATCCCACTCCTGAGGATCATCAGTGACCTTAGTTCAGGCTTCACACAGGCATACAGTCCTGAATTCCAGTAGTTTGTCATTTGCTTAAATCTCCTGTTCTTTTTTTCATTAATCCTCACCGGAGGATATTTTTCCATTGATTTTTAGAGTGGAAGGGAGGGGAAGGGGGAGAGAGAAAAAGAGAAAGATCAATGTGAGACACATCCATAGGCTGCTCCCTGCACAGGCCCAGATCAGGCTGGGGATCCAACCTGCAACCCAGGTACGTGCCCTTAACCAGGAATCGAACCCTTGATCCTTGGGTGCACAGGCTAATGCTCTGAGCCACACTGGCCAGGGCTAAATCTCCTGTTCTTAGAAGAGCACTATGATTAAGAACATGAACTTCAGTTTGGCCTGAGTTCAATAATGAATCAAAATTGAAATATGAGCAAGTTACTTACCTCTCTAATCCTATTTTCTCATTTGTAAAATGGATCTATTAATAGCTACTTCAAAGTCATAATAGAGATTAAATAAAATTTTTAAAATATCTAGTGGTGTCTGGCATGTGGTAAGTAGTCAATACATTGTAGTTATTATGATGAAAACTGAGTAGGAAAATCCAGACAAACAGGAAAGCTTATCTGAGTCAGATAACAACTAAACATCTTCTGTCACTAGCAGAGGTAGACTAACTTTTAAAATGTACGGGGAATACATACCAGGACTAAATGCCTTTCCTTCCAAAAGAAGGCAAATGTACAGAAAGGTGATACAAAAGAATGTCCAAAGCACTTTGAGAACACCAAAACTGAGTCTTAAAAGAGAGCCACAGGAACTCCCCAGATGAAAAATACAGAACATGTAAAGGCCCAAATAAGGGTGACAAGTGTTGAGTTGCTGCCGTGGACTGTGTGGGAAGAGGGCTGGAAGGTGAAGACGGGCTGGCAGGACCACATGGTAAGGGCAGCCCTCCGTTCAAAGTTTGCACTTTATTCTTCAGGCAATGGGGAGATGAAGGGGGAAAAAAATTTAATGTGCTAATTTGACACAAAAATTCTAAAGCAAAACACCTTTATGACTTTAAATATCATATAGGCCCTCTATCTGCTAAACCTGAGAAGTTAACTATGACTGACCGGGAATCTATTAGCACCACTCTTGTCATGCTGATCATCCTTTTGACAGCAGATAAGACCTTTTGAGTTTCACTTTATGCCTTGTATTATGTTGTTTTACATATGTTCTCTCATCCAATTATTACAATACCCTATGCAGAGTACTATTATTAATCCCATATAACACACTGAAAAACTAAGGCAGAAATGTTAGTCAGATGGCTAGTGAGTAGAAGAGACAGGATTCAAATGTGGACCGCCTGACTCCAAAGCCCTAAAATTAAACCAACCTACTGACTGCTATTCATTTACATCACTCGAACAAAAAGGTACATACTATAAGTAAGTACCTACTATAATTTAAAGCATCACACTAGGTCAGTGATTCTCAAATTTTACTGTATAGAAGAATCACAAAGGCAGATACCTAGATTTTGATTCAGTAAGTCCAGGGCACAATTTTCAGAGATCTGCAGTTTTAACCACAAATCCAGTTAATTCTGATTCAAGGGTCCAGGAACCATACTCTCATAAAGCTTGTGCTAGGTGTCCTAGAGATTCAAGGATATTTGAGCTTCCTGTCTTCTATAAGTTTACAGTCTAAAAGGGGTAAAAAGAAGGTACACAAACAACACAAAGCAATTCAGGAAAAGCAATACAGACAATACAGAAAACAAAGACTTAAAGGAAGAAGGGTCATCTGTAATGAAATGGAAATAAGATGGATTTCATTAGGAAAGGAGACATTTCCTACAGACTTTCAGGGATGATGTTACATACAAAGGAAGGTATGATGAGTAGACCACTTGGTAGAAATGGGGGATCTGCATTTAAGAATGGAAAAATAACGTCAGAAAGAATAGAGGCTGTGGAATGACCTCAAGGTCAACCTACACAGTATGGGCTCTTAATGCTGGCACTGGGAAGCTGCTAGTGGTTTTGAGGAAGGAAATGATAAAGGACAACAATATTCTTTGAAGCTATACAAGATCATGCAGAACTAGAACAACAGACAATTTCTTTCTAATCTCAAAGAAATACGAGTCAGAATAGGGTAGTGAAAAAGTTGAAAAAGGGAGGAATGGTAATTCTTAATGACTAACTGCATGTAGGGCAAAGGCAACTCTCACAGCTAAATGATTTCTTCACCCCTTAAACCCAACTTGTATCACTGTCAGGTTCATGTTACTTTTTAAGAACTTTTTCTTACACAGCTAACCAGGCTCAAAATATATAAAGTTCACTTATTTAAAACACAGTATGTGACTAAGAGGTGGTTAATAGGCCTCTGAGTAGCCAAAATATGTATCACGAAGTTCAGGTGCTAAAAAATATACTAATTTTCATATTATAATATATATAAATGAAAGAACATTATTCAGAGCTACACAATCTCATTTTACACAAAGTTCTAACAAATGTAAGCATCTAATTTCCAAACTCACAGCAGTTTGGAAGCAAAAATTAGAAGGGGAAAAGATCCTGCTATAGGTGCACATTCATTTAAAAGTCTGAGGTTCAAAAGAAATGAAAACTATAAAAAAGCACACACAATCACTCAGGTTAAATTCTCCACAACTGTTTATTGATAGGTACACAGTTACCAGAAAAAAAAAAGTAATGAGAATCTTCCTTAATGTTTCAAATACCTACCCCCCATACACAAAAAAACCTTTTAAACATTCTTTAAAGCTAAATATTTTAAAACAACTATTTACCGATTAAAATTTAAAGGAGGACTTATACATGCCAACACAGTCTGCTCATCAATAACCAAGATATAGTCAATAAACAGTTAAAGGTAAGAAAACTGTATTTTACAACACACAAAGGTTTAAAGATTGTAAGAATGCTTTCTTAAGGCATCTAAGTCAAGAATGTGGCTCCATTGATGAAGTTTAATTTCAGTAATTCTTCCCTGATGTCTGCTGTGCCTTTGAATTCCATGTTCCAAATAATATGGAGCCATCCTCAACAAAAATTAACACTATTAAGCTGGTCTTAAATATATACCCTATAAATTTACCTACTGAAGTCAGCTAACACCATTTGACACTCAACATCCTGTAGCAATAGGCTACGTGACAACTTTTAAAAGAGCTTTAAATATAGCAACATATGTAGGCTTCTCACTTGGTCACCAACACTCTTACTGTTTATTATAATACTATCATATAAGCACCTCACTAATTTATAACAGATGAAAACAACATTTTCCTAGGGGAATAACAATGTTAACCGAGTCAAATTTATACTTAAGTTTATGATTAAGTTTAAAATATATACCAAAGCCTTTAATTATTTAGAAGTATACCATACATTATTAGAGTAAGAATAGTTTAGGTTTCAACTTGATATTTTTTTAAATAGCAGAAAAGCAAATCAATGTATATTTACAGCACTGTAACACTGAAATAAAATTACCTTAAATATGTTGTAGGGATAAATCAACTAAATGGAACTAGATCTCTCGTATTTCTCAGACACAGTGAAGGGCAGAGAAAGTTAAAGAACATGCTTATTTCAAAATTTTCATCAAATGATCAAGCAAATTAAGATATCAAAGATTAAGATTATGGTACAAAACAGCAGTCAAATATGGTATGTTATTAATATTTAAACAAATGAAGCTGGTCCTCTCCCCAACACCCTCACAATCCATGTCCTGTAATCATCCTTGCTCTCTAGAAGCATACAGTATGAGGGCATTAATTGAAGCCAAAGAAATGTGCCTTGGAGAGTCTTTTTCAAACGGCAATTTGTGACCCGTAAATCAACATAGTGGATTTAGTCAGCATTTTTTAATGAAAGAAAATAAAATATAATAGAAATTATTAGACTGCATCACATGTAATAAGGATAAACATTGCCTTGTGATCCTTATGTACTAGATCGTGATATTAAATGTACTTCTCTCTATGGAACATGGTTTTTAAAAAGATGAAGTTTGAAAGCTCCTGCTCTAGAGATCTGGGTGTAACGGCTCAGGACCCAGAGGCTGAATGCTTTCAACAGTCCTCAGCACCTACACAAAACCTCTTTGCGCAAGATGGACTCTCCGAAACCGATTTAAAGAGCTCCAGGGCAGCACAGAAAGAGCTGGCACAGGCCTCAGCTAAACCTGTGCTTGGACTAGGATTCTTAACTTCCCCAAGCAGCCTTAGGCGGTGCCTACAAACTCCTTGTAGGTCAGCAACCTTCAGAGTAGAACTCCTCCTTCCTCCACTTTAGTGAACACTCAACTCTTGCAGTTAACTTTCCTCAACTACAGCCGCCAGCACCAGTGCCCCGAGAAGGCAGCGTAAAGCCTGCGCTGCACCACTTCCCAGCCCGTCTCCCCCGAGAAGCCCGAGCTCCGCCCTCGCCACCCGCAGCAGAGCCGGCCGCCACCTGCCCGTCCCAGGCCCCGCCCGGCTCCAGTCCCTCCCCTCCGCATCCCCGGCCGAGGGCAGAGCGACTCCCCGAAGCCCTCCGTAAGCTCCGCGCCCTGCATCAGCCCAGGGAGGGCCAGGCCCGGCGCCCCAGGACCTCCTAGGGGCGAGTCCTCTACTGTTTTGCTTTGGTTCAGTGGTTCAGAGACCAGTGCCCAGGTGCCCGCCCAGCTCCCAGGGACCCCGGCCTCCCGCGAGCCCCGGGGCCTCTCCCATGCGCCACGCCCGGGCGCGGGAGACGCCGCACCTCCGCCGCCCCCCGCCCCCGCCCCCGGTCCAGGACGGGCCGCCCTCTCCCGCCCGGACCCTCTCCCGGCGCCCTGCCCGGGCCAGGCAGGCCTGCCTCCCGGGGCCCCGGGCAGCCGCCGACCCGGCCCTTCTCCCACACGGGCCTCGTCCCTCCCGGGGCCTCGGGTGCTCGCTCAGCCGCGCCCGCGGGAGCGGCCCCCGCCTCGGCTCCGGAGGGGCGCCTGGGCCGCGGGAGCCCAAGGAGGCGGCGCGCGGGGCTCCACTCACCCCTCAGCCCGGGAGGCGGGAGCTGCTGCGCCGTCCTCCCCCCTCCCGGCCGCCGCGGGAGCCGCTCCGCCTCGGCCCGGTCCCGGCCACCCCGACCCGCTCCGCTCGCCTCGTCCCCACCGCGGGCCGCAGGAGCCCAGCGTCCCGGCCTGACCCGGAAGCAGCTGTCAGGCCCAACAGCCCCACGTGACCCGGCCGCGCGCTCACGTCGGCTGCGTGCGTGGGCGGGGCGCCGGCGGAGCGGGCCGCGGGCGCGGGCCGGGGGCGCGGGCGGCGGGCGTTGGCGCGGCGGGGCCGAGCCTGGGGGCCGCGGGCCGGCCCTGCCCTGCGCCGCGCGAGGGCCGCCCGGGGCGCGGGGAGGAGCGCGGGCTGTCGGCCGCGTCGGGCTCGGGGGCCGCGCGGGGCGGCCGCACGGGAGGGCCTGGGCGAACCTTCACCGACCGACGTGGCGGTTGCCCGGTTGTCCCTAGTTGCAGGGTGACCCCATCCGCTCGCTTCCTGTGCGGGTCGGCGTCCTCGCTCGAGGCGGAACCGGTGCCCGCCCGAGGCGCGAGGCGCGAGGCGCGAGGCGGGGTCGCGGGGGCCGGGGCGTCCCGGGCGCCCGCGCTCCAGGGCCGACGGGGCGGTAGCGGCTTCCGGGTGCCGCGCCCCCCAGGTGCCGGGCCCTGTGCTTGGGCCACTTCAGATTTTATAATCTTCCACAAATAAGTGTTTTATAGATTTGAAAACGGAAGTTCACAGAGGTTAAGTGATCCGCCCCAGACCACCCAGTTAGGAGGAGTGGCCGGGCTGATTTGAACCCGGGCCCGCGCATGCGCTCCACATTGCGCCGTGCTGTTGCTCCAGCCCGCACTGCGCCTGACTTGGATGGTGACGCTTATGTACTTCTTTGTCCATTTCTTCTGCAGGAACGTGCATGGAACAGGATGGTGCTGGCTGATCCTGAGGATAATTCGGCCTTGTGTGATGTGTTAGCTGAAGGGTTAGGGGTTGAGGTCTGCTGCATAAGCTGTGTGTACTTCGCTGTGTGTGGCACACACGCATATGCATGCATGTGTATTTGTTGGTTCCTGGAGACGGGGAGACAGAATTCTTTAGGAAGGACCCAGTGGCAGTTCCTGGGGACTGACTTCTCTCATTTTGTTCTGTTTTCTCTTTCCCATAGGTAGGGCTTAATGGAGTTAAAGGGGAGGGGGCATGAAAGAGCTGGTTAAAGAAAGTGCTCTGAGGGTCAAGGGGAGGGTGAGCCAAAGCAGTGTGGCTTAGTTTGCTGAGATGGGGCTTCCCTCTCCTGCTGCAGAGAACAGAGAGTCTTTCTGGCACCTTAGGATTAATGTATTTGGGAGTGTCCCGGTCATTGCCATGATCACAGTCAAAAATAGCCTCAGTAGCAAGAATCATGAGAAGAGCAGAATGAAATATGCACAGAGGAGGAAGAATAGGGTAAATGCTGCGTGGAAACTCAAATGATACACTTACTTGTGAGTACCCCTGGGGACACCCAGAAATACTTAGGGAAGTTAAATGTATTCTGAGCAGCTAGGAAAAAAGGCAAGATATGTGGGTCATTACTGTTAACAAATACCGTGTACAAGTATATAAATGTATATGTGAGGATTGTATATGACTGGGTGTGGTTAGTTATATACTTCTTTATTTCTTTGAGATATTATTGAGTCACTTTTCTCTTCCCTTCTCTCCCCTTATAGAATAAATTCCTAAAGGCAAGATCAGTGTCTTTACCTATCTCCAATCTATCCCAAAAAGACAACCAGAATTATCTTTCTAGAACTCATATCTGATCATGTTATTCCCTGTCTCCTCTTATTCTGTACCTGTCCTGTTCAGTCTGGTAGCCACTATCTACATGTGGCTATTTAAAATTAAATTAATTAAAATTGAGTTAAATTAAAACTGTATTTCCTGAGATGTATGACACTAGCCATATTTCAAGTGCTCAATAACCATATGTGGCTGGTGCTATCATATTGGACAGTGTCCATACAGAGTATTTTTATCATCACAGAAAGTTATTGGGCAGTGCTGCTCTATACTCTCAATTCCTCATGTTTCTCTTCTTTGGAAATTTGTTTTGCTAAGCTCTTTGCTTGAAACATTCTTCTATCTCCTTGAGACTGAAAATTTTACATACTTGCTTATTTTCTTATTGGCTCTGACAAGCACGTAAACCTCTATGAAGGCAGGAACTGAGTCTATCTTATACACCACTGATTCCCCATTATGTCTAAAGGACATAGAAGGAGAGTAGACAGTGAACTAAAGTGAAAAAAAGTAACAGAAAGGCAAATTTCTGGTCATTTTATTAGAACTTGTTGATAATTCGGTTATTTTAACCTACAAACAGCAATTTCATATGGTTCAACCTAATAGTAAGGAAGAGCTTTATTTTTTTATTTTATTGTTTTAAATTTTTTATATATCTTTATTGATTTCAGAGAGAGGAAAGGAGAGGGAGAGAGAGAGAGAAACATCAATGATGAGAGAGTCATTGATGGGCTGCCTCCTGCACGCCCCGGACTGGAGCTCAAGCCCGCAACCCGGGCATGTGCCCTGACTGGGAATTGAACCCCAATCACCTGGATCCTAGGTCGACGCTCAGCCGCTGAGCCATGCCCAGCAGGCAGGAAGAGCTTTAAAAGACTTGGAGGTGCTTTAGTCAGATCTAATGAGTTCCCTGTCTTTACGACTTGGTAAGCAAAGGCTAAATCTGTTAGAATAATATATAAAAAATTCCTGGATAGGTTAGACTGGTTGACCAGTCTGATTCTAAGATTCTAAGTCTATGTTCTTCCAACTGAGTTGTTAATTCAAAGTTGATTATGCTATAACAACAGTCATAGCTACTTTCTGAGTTTTACCATGTGCCAGATAATGCTTGATATATTTCACATAACTTATTACCTTTAATCCTCACAATAATCTTATGATATATGTTTGGTACCATCTGATTTACCAAGTGAGACATAGGTTAAGTAATACACTCCCTGCAAAATACAGCTAGTAAATGGCAGAGGCTGAATTGAAATTTAGGTCAGTCTAACACCAGAATCTGAGTTTATAGTAACACTATGATGATGGGATACAGCTCTGTCTGTAATTCCAGTCATGTATTTGTCTTTTTAATTCAACAAATGGTTATTTTATAAGGGATGTAGTTCCTTGCATTTAGCTAGGTGGTTTGGAGAAAGCAAAAATGGATAAGGCATTGTCCCTAAAATGTAGTTGGAAAGATAATGTATACAGGGTGTTCCCCAAAATGTATACACACTTTGAGTAATTATTAATTCCAGTGGGTTAAATCTGAAAAGAAAGAATCATCAATTGAGTCATCGGCTCAAATGTGTGTATACATGTTTTAGGGACACCCTGTATATTCAAGTAGCTGTGATACAGGGCAATTAAAGGTTGGTTATTTTAAAAGGGGATAAAGAAGTCATCTTCTTGGCGGAAGTTGTCCCCAAAGCAGGCAAGAGGATAAGGTCAGATTCACCTGAGAATCCAGTGTGAACAGGAGGGTGCACAGATGAGAGCACCGGGAGAGAGCCAGGTGCTTTGCTTGAAAGAAGAGTGACCGGTTTAGAATTAAGAGTCTGCAGTACTAGTCCTGGTTTTCTGCTAAGGAGCCATGGCATTGATCTCTTTCTGCCTTAGAGCTTTATCTGCCAAATAACCTGAATTGGTAAAACAACCCTGGTGAACCCACTGAAATTATGTGTAATATGTTATGTTTATACATATACCATTCATCATGTATTTTCAAGAGGAAGTGCCATACGTTCTATCAGCTTCACAAAGAAATTACACCTCAGAGATCTTTTAGGCTACATTATGACATTAAATACTGTAATCCTGAGGTTCTATATTTTATTTTTATCAACATTACTGATATGTCAAGAAATGGTCTGTCATGCCAAGCTTAGTGACCAAGCAAAAAGCAGATACATTTTTATTTTAAACTGGAGAGTCATATCTAGAACTGTTTAGAAAGTAACAGGATATCCTTACGGGGAGGAACATGTTGAAATTTTATTTTTCATTACAGATTACATTCAATATTATTTTCTGTTAGTTTCAGGTGTACAGCACAGTGGTTAGACAATTATACACTTTAAAAAAGCTTTCCCCCTATATTTTCATTACCCACCTATCACCCACCATACACAGTTATTACAATATTGTTCACTGTATTCCCTAGGCTGTACATTACATCCCCGTGACTATTCTGTAACTACCAATCTGTACTTTTTTTTTAATATATCTTTATTGATTTCAGAAAGAGGAAGGGAGAGGGAGAGAGAGATAGAAACATCAATGATGAGAGAGTCATTGATCGGCTGCCTTCTGCAGGCCCCCAACTGGGGATCGAGCCCACATCCTGGGCATGTGCCCTGACCAGGAATCGAACCCCGATTGCCTGGATCCTAGGTCGATGCTCAACTGCTGAGCCACACCTGGCTGGGCCTAATCTGCACTTCTTAATCCCTTCCCCTCCCATCTGGTAACTGTCAGTCTGAGTCTGTTTCTATTCTGTTTGTTCTTTTATTTTGCTCTTTAGAGTCCACATATAAATGAAATCATATGGTATTTGTCTTTCGATTTCACTCGTTTTATGGCCGAGTAATATTCCATTGTATATATGTACCACTTTTATATCCACTTATCTATTGATGGGTACTTTGGTTGCTTCCGTATCTTGGTTATTGCAGGTAATGCTGCAAAGAACATAGGGGTGCATATATTCTTTCAAATTAGTGTTTTGGGTTTCTTTGTATATATACTCAGAAGTGGAATTGGTGGGTCATAGGGCAGTTCCACTTTAAATTTTTTGAGAACTCTCGCAATGTTTCCATAGTGGCTGCTCCTATCGCATTCCCACCAACAGTGCATGAGGGTTCCCTTTTATCCACATCCTGACCAACACTTGTTTGGTGATTTATTCGTGGTGCTCATTCTGACAGGTGTGAGGTAATATCTCAGTTTGGTTTTAATTTGCATTTCTCTGATGATTAGTGACATTGCACATCTTTTCATATGTTGTCTATTGGCCATCTGTATGTCCTCTTTGGAGAAGTGTCTATTCAGGTCCTTTGTCTGATTTTCAATTGGATTGTTTGTTTTTTTGGTGTTGAGTCATATGTGCATTTTATAAATTTGGGATATTAACCACTTTTTGAAGGTTGTCTTTTCATTACGCTGATGGTACCCTTTGTTGTGAGAATACTTTGTAGTTTGATATCCCATTTGTTTATATTTTCTTTTGATTCTCTTGCTCAAAGAGATATATCAGAAAAAAATATTGGTAAAAGAAATGTCAGAGATTTTACTGCTATGTTTTCTTGTAGGAGTTTTATGCTTTTGAGTCTTACATTTGAACCATTTTGAGTTTATTCTTGTATATGATGTAAGACGGTCTAGTTTCATTTCTTTTGCATATATCTGGCCAGTTTTTTCATACCATATATTATATAGACTATCTTTACCATATTGTATGTTCTTGTCACCTTTGGCAAAGATGACTTGACCATAAAGACATGGGTTTATTTCTTGTCTCTCTATTCTGTTCCATTGTCTGTATGTCTGTTTTTATGCCAGTACAATGCTGTTTTATTTACTATATCCTGGTAGTATAGGTTGATACAGTGATTCTTCCAACTTTGTTCTTTTGCAAGATTGCTGTGGCTATTGGGATTTTTCATGGTTCCATATAAATTTTTGGATTATTTGTTCTAGTTATGCGAAATACGCCATTGGTATCTACAGAAATTGAATTGAACCTATAGATTGCTTTATGTAGGACAGACATTTTAATGATGTTAATTCCTCCCTATGATAACATGCAAGTGAACCTCAACATGATTACCAGTCTGTTTCTCATCAGAAATCTTGAAGGGCAGAAGGTAGTGGGATAATATATTTTTTAAATGTGCTGAAAGAAAAACTACTGTCAATAAAAAATTATATGTTGCCAAAACTGTCCTTCAAAAATCAGGAAAAAATTAAGATATAAATAAAATCTGAAGAGTTCATTACCACTAAAACTGTCCTAAAAATGCTAAAGATGGTTCTTCAGTTTGAAATGAAAGGATGCTTCACAGCAAATTGAAGCCATATGAAGATATAAAGATCTCTAGAAAAGGTAAATCCAGGGGCAAATATAAGAGCTAGTATCATTGTTATCTTGGTTTGTAACTCCACTTTCTGTTTTCTACAAGATGTAAAAGACAAATGCATAAAAATAAGTATAAATCAATGTGAATGGTACATAATATATAAAATGTCATTTGTGACATAAATAACATAGAGCAGGGGGTGGCAGAGCTGTAAAAAATGTAGCGTTTCTGTTTATAATTGAAGTTAAGTTGGTACAAATTCAAAATAGATTGCTATAATTGTAGGATGATATGTAACCCCATTTAACTTAAAAAAAATCTGTGGAATATAGACAAAAGGACATGGGAAGGATATCAAAATATGTCACCACCAAATATCAACTAAACACAAAAGAAGGCAGTAATGGAGGAAATGGGAAGCAAAAAATCTATAAGACATATAGAACACAAATAAAATGGCAAATTTAAGTTCTTAGCAGTAAGTACTTTAATGTAAGTGAGTTAAACTTTCCAATAAAAAGA
The DNA here is from genome assembly GCF_964146895.1 of Miniopterus schreibersii. NCBI lineage: Eukaryota > Metazoa > Chordata > Mammalia > Chiroptera > Miniopteridae > Miniopterus > Miniopterus schreibersii. Next base: position 771,299 of record NC_138122.1, on the reverse strand, counting down.
CATAGATTGGCAGAATAGGTAAAAAACAAATAAAAATAGAGTCCAACTATACTCTCTTCAAGCGACTCACTTTATATCTAAGGACACATGTAGGGTGAAAGTGATAGGATGGGTAAAAAATCTGTGCAGATAGGAAAAAAAAAGAGCAAAGGTGACTACAGTAATATCAGACAAAATAGATATTAAGTTCAAAACTTTTACAGGAGTCAAAAATATTATATATTGATAAAATGGTCAATTCATCAAGATATGTCAATTACACACATGTATGCACTAAATAGCAGAGCTCTGAAATATATGAAAGAAATACAGAATTGGAGGGAGAAATAGACAGCTCTACAGTAATAGTAGGAGACTTCAATAACCTATTTTCAATAATAGATCAACAGAAGATAAAAAAGAAAACTGCCTTAGTCCTTTCACGCTGCTATAACAAAATACAATAGACTGGACAGCTTATAAACAATGGAAATTTATTTCTCACAATTTTAGAAGCCACCAGAAAGTCCAACAACAAGGCACTGGCAGATGTGGTGCCTGGTGAGGTTCTTTGTTACCCATAGATGTCCATTTCCCCCTGTGTCCGTGCATGGTGGAAAGAGAAAGGGAGCTATCTGGAGTCTCTGTTATAAGAGAACTAATCCCACTAATGAGGGCTCCAGCCTCATGACCTAATCACCTCCCAAAGGCCCTACCTCCTATTACCATCACACTGGAAGGTAGGATTTCAACATATAAATTTTGGAGAAACATCGACGTTCAGTCCCTTACAGAATCAAAAGCCTTAAACCACAACATAGACAGACGGAGCCAGCCAGCACCAGCTGAACACATTTTCCTCAAGTACGCATGTATTATTCTTCAGGATAGATCATGTCTTAGGCCACAAAACAAGTCTCAGTAGACTTAAAAAGATTAAAATCATACAAAGTATCTATTCTTGACATCATGGAATAAAACTAGAGACCAACAGCATTAAGAACACTGGAAAATTTACAAATACGTAAAAATTAACATATGAAATAATCGATGAGTTGAAGAAATCACAAGAGAAATTAGAAAATGTGCTGGGACAAAGGAAAACAAAAATCACAGCACACCAAAAATCATGAGATGCAGTGACAGTGGTGCTGAAGAGAAACATATCAGTAAATGCTTACATTTAAAAAAAAACTCTCAAATCAACAACCTAACACCTTAAGGAACCAGAAAAAAATAGAACTAAATCCAAATCTACCAAAAGGAAAAAAATTATAAAGGTGAGAGCAAAGTAAGTAAAATGGAAAATATAAAAGCAATAGGAAAAATAGTGAGATCAAGAGGTGGTACTTCAAAAAGATTAACAAAATTTACAGTCTTTTAGCAATTTGGACTAAGGAAAAATGAGTGAAGACTCAAGTAACTAAAATAAGAAATGAAAAAGTAGACACTACGACTGGTATGACAGAACTACACAGTCACAAGAACTCCTAGGAACGGCTGTATGCCAACACATTGGACAATCCCAACGAAATGGAGAAATTCATAGAAATTTAGAACCTGCCAAGACTAAACAGCAAAGAAATAAAAAAATCTGAAGGGGCTCAAAACTAGTAATGAGACTAAATGAATAATCAAAAACCTAACAAGAAAAAACAGACAAAATCATCCTTAAAGCAATAAGGATTACTAGAGAAGAGTAGAATATTTTACAAGTGAAAGTTAAATTACCAGAAGATAACACCATTTTAAATTGAAATGTATCTAGTAACACAGCATCAAAATACACAAATCCAAAGTGTAGTTTTTCCCCCTAGGATCACCAAATTGTTTATTTTAGAAATAAAAACATGGGGTGGGGGAGACACATTTTACATTTTTTTGGGTAAAATATGGAGCAGCAATGATTCGAACATACGAGTTTCTGCTTTATAATCCTAGCTAGAGCACAAAGTGATTACATATTCTCATCAACACCAGGCTTAAAAAAACAGCATGAAGAGAATGCCACATTAAAACCTCTTTCTCTTGATAATTTCTGGCTTCCAGCTGACTGGATGAGTTTCTTCTGTCTCTGTATCATCCTCTCTGTACGTTTTAATGGTTTTAACAGCTTCAGGCATTAGTAAACAACTTTCAGATATATTTCCTAGAACAAGGGAAACAAAGGAGAAAATAAACAAGTGGGATTACATCAAAACAAAAAGATTCTGCACAGCAAAAGAGACCATTAACAAAATAAAAAAGGGAGCCCACGGTGTGGGAGAACTTATTTTCCAATGATACATCTGATAAGGGGTTAATATCCAAAATATATAAGGAACTCATACAACTTAACAAAAGGAAGACAAAAAATCCAATTTAAAAAACGGACGGCGGATCTAAATACCCATAGACACTTCCCCAAAGTGGACATACAGGTGGCCAAGAGACATAGAAAAAATGCTCAAAGTCACTCATCAGGGAGATGCAAATTGAAACCACAATGATGTATCACCTCACACCTGTCAGAATGGCTCCCTCAATACATCAACAAACAACAGGTTTGGGGAGGGTGTGGAGAAAAGGGAGCCCTGGTGCACTGCTGGTGGGAATGCAGACTGGTGCAGCCACTGTGGGAAACAGTGTGGAGTTTCCTCAAAAAATTAAATATGGAGCTGCCACTTGATCTAGTGATCCCACTTCTAGGAATATATCCTAAGAAACCCGAAACACTAATCAGAAAGAATGTATGCTCCCCGATGTTCATAGCAGCACAATTTACAATAGCTAACATCTGGAAACAGCCCAAGTGCCCATCAGTAGATGAGTGGATAAAAAAGCTGCGGTACATTTACACCATGGAACGCTACGGATCTCTTACCCTTTGGGACAGTATGGAGGGACCTGGAGAGTATTATGCTAAGTGAAATAAACCAGAGAAAGACAAGTATCACATGATCTCACTCATATGTGGAATCTAATAAAATAAACTGATGAACAAAATAGATCCAGAGATATAGAAGTATGGAACAGACTGATGAATCTCAGAGGGAAAGTGGGGATGGGTGGGGAGAGATTAACCAAAGATTATGTATATATATATATACACCTTACCCTTGTACACAGACAATAGTGTGGTGAAGGCCTGGGGTGGGGTAGGGTGGAGGGGGTCAGTGGGGGGAAAAAGGAGGACATCTGTAATACTTTCAACAATAAAGATAAAGTTAAATAATTATACAAAAAAAATTTACAAAGCTACAAGGAAAAACAGATTCATCCATACTCATAGACAGAAATTTTAACATACCTTTCTAAGTAACTACTACAAGCAATAAATCTGCTTGTAACAATAATTACATATATAATTTGCAACAAAAAATCAAATAGGATATAGGAAGATTGAACAAAACAACCATTTTGGTTTAATTGCTTATACAGAAAGAACTTTGAACTCAAGAACATTAGTAAACAAAGTTTTTTCAAATAGAAACAAAAACATTATTCCAAATTTACCATTTTTTAAGACAAAAAGAAAGCAAAGCTTGATAATTTCCAAAGTATTGATACCCTATAGTGTGGGTTCTCTAAACACAATTTAATTAAACTAGAAATTGATTTTAAAATCTATTAAAAATCTCCATACATTTAGATTTTTGCATCAATGTTCACCAAGAATATTGGCCTACAATTTTCTTTCTATGTACTGGTTTTATCCAGTTTTGGAATTAGGATAATGCAGGCCTCATACACTGAGCTTGGAAGTCTTCTCTCCTCTTGAATTTTCTGGAATAGTTTGAGAAGAAGAGGTGTTATTTCTTCTTTGAATGCTTGGTAAAATTCACCTCTAAAGCCATGTGGTCCGAACACTGTTCATTGTAAGTTTTTAAATTACTGCTCTGATTTCATTAGTTGTAATCAATCTGTTCAGATTTCCTGTTTCTTTTTAATTCAGTTTTGGAAAATTGTGTGTTTCTAGGAATTTATACATTTCTTCCAGATTGTACAGTTTGTTGGCATGTAGTAGTTATAATATTTTCTTATAATCCTTTGTATTTCTGTGGTGTCCGTTGCTACTTTTCCTCTTTCACTTGTTATTGTATTTATTTGGATTCCTCTATCTACTTTTATAAGCCTGGTTAGAGGTTTATCAATCTTCTTTATCTGTTCAAAGAACCAGCTCTTGGTTTCACTGATCTTTTGTATTGCTCTTTTAGACTATTTCATTTATTTCAGCTCTGAATGTTATTACTTTTCTTTTACTCACTTTGGTTTTATTTGTTGTTCTTTCTCGAGTTACTTTAGTTGTAAGGTTAGATTGTTTATTTGAGATTTTTCTTGATTCTTGAGGTTGGCCTGTTATGCTGTGAATTTCCCTCTTAGGACAGCTTTAGCTGTACCCCATAGATTTTGGGTTGTTGTGTTCCCATTTCCACTTGACCTCGTTCTTAACCCTTTTCTTCTTTAGTAACGTGCTATTTAACCTCCATGTGTTTGTGTGTTTTTCAGTTTTTATCTTGTAATTGATTTCTAGTTTCATACCATTGTAGTAGAAGAAAATGCTTGATATGATTTCAGTCTTCCTAAATTACTGAGTCTTGTTTTGTGTCCTAACATGTGGTCTGTTCTAAAAAATGTTCCATGTCCACTTGAATGTTTATTCTGCTGCTTTGGGGGTAAAATGCTCTGAAAATGTCAATTAAATCCATCTGGTATAGTGTATCATTTAAGGCTGCTGTTTCTGTGTTGATTTTTGTCTGGAAGATCTAACCATTGATGTCAATAGGGTGTTAAATGCCCCACTATGACAGTATTACTGTCAATCTTTCCCATTATGTCTGTCAAGATATGCATTAATCATTCAGGTGCTCCTATGTTGAATGTGTAAATGTTTACAAGAATTATATCTTTTTTTTTTTATTGATCCCTTTATAATTATATAGGCTCCTAATTTGTCTCTTACTAGAACCTTTATTTTAAAGTCTATTTTGTCTGGTACATGTATTGAAACCCCAGTTTTTTATTTAATTTTTTTATAAAACATATTTTTCCAGCATTTTACTGTCAATTGTGTGTGTCTTTCATTCTGAGGTTGGTTTCTTATACATATTATATATATTGGTCTTGTTTTCATATCCATTCAGCTACCCTATGTCTTTTTTTAAAATGTATCTTTATTTCAGAGAGAGGAGAGAGAAAGAGAGAAACATCAATGATGAGAGAGTCATTGATTGGCTGCCTCCTGCATGTCCCCGACTGGGGATCGAGCCCGCAACCCTGCATGTGCCCTGACCGGGAATCGAACCTTGATCTCCTAGATCCTAGGTTGATGCTCAACCACTAAGCCATGCCCGGCTGGACTACACTATATCTTTTGATTGGAGCATTTACTTCACTTACCATTAAAGTGATTATTGATAATAGATATTTATTACCATTTTATTCTTTAGAATTATGTTCCTCTCTTTTTTTCCTTTGCCTTCTTAAAGAAGACCCTTTAACATTTCTTGTAATACTGGTTTGGTGATAATGAACTCCTTTGTCTTTTTCTTGTTTGGGAAGCTCTTTATTTCACCTTCCATTATAAATGACAGCCTTGCTGGGTAGAGTAGTCTTGGTTGCAGGTCCCGGCTCTCTTTAGAGCAGGTTAAAATTCCCCAGTTCGCCGCACCAGCAGTTGACAGGTGGAGGTGGTCCACAGAGAGCCTCAGACCAACCAGCTACATAAGGTCACCAAAGCCAAACCTAGACAGCTCCTGACATTGGTTCACACACAAGCACTTCTCAGGAGACCCGAGATCAGCCTACAAAACAGTGAGCCTCAGACAACATAAGCTGCCCAGATGAAACTCACCTATTTGACTTTTAAAATTTTTTATCTTTTATCTTTTTTAAATTTTATTTTTAGAAAAAAAAGAATTTCTTTTAATTTTTAATTGATTTAAAATTTTAAATTAATTTTTTAGGAAATGTTTTGTCTGGCTTTGCTTGTTTTGTTTTTATGTACAATTATCAAGGTTTTCTTGATATTGTCTGCTTTATTACTGGGGTATTATCATTGTAATCAATAAGTTTATTGCTTTTCTCTATTCCTCCATATCTCTTATTGGCCTCCTTCCCTACCCTTGCTTTACCTCTCTTTCTCTTCTTGTTCCATTGGCATAACTTTTTTTTTTCTCCCCCTTTTAGTCTCTGTCTTTCTGTTTATTTCTTTGTTTTGTCTATCTATTGTTATCTTCCTCTTTTTCAACCATTTTCCAATTTCTACTCTCTAGCCTTATTTTTTTACTTGCCTTCTTTCCTTTCAGAATCTTTTCTGACCCTTTTATCTCCCAGTAGCTTCATTATTTTTTAAATTTTTATTTTGCTTTTTTTACTAGTAGCAATAATATCATTTTCTCTCTTTTTTGCTTTAGTATTTGTGTTCTTGTTTTGATCTCCCAATTCTACTTTCTCTTGGGTGACTTTCATTGTGATTGTCAGGAAATTTTGTAAGTTCTTATTTGTTTCCTGGCAGTTTGTGCTTTGTTTTGACCTGTCAGCACCTGGACAACAGCTCACATGATGTGGTTGTGGCTGAGCCTCACAGTTAGCCAACCTGATAAGAGAGTCTTCCCATGAACTGGTCAACAACAATCTAGACCCAGTCACAACAGGAGAGCCCAAAGAACACACAAAAAGGACACTCACAAAAGGGATACACCTAGAGCATATACCCAAAAGTGTAAGGAAAACACACCTCTGGGCTCTACTGGACACAAACTACAAAATCCCACCCCACAAGACTGGGAGATAGCAAGTATATTTAATATACAGATACAAACACTAAGAGTCACTAAAATGGGGAGACAAAGAAACAATCCCCTAACTAAAGAAAAGGAAAAATTGCCAGAAAAATACCTTGATGAGATGGAGTTAAGCAAGTTATCAGAAATAGAGTTCAGAGTAATGGTTATAAAGATGCTCAAGGAAATTATTGAGATCCACAAGACACTTAATTGGAAGGTCCAGGAATTTAGTGAAAGCTTCATTAGAATGAAAAAAGATATAGATATGGTAAATAAGAACCAGGCAGAAATGAACAATATCTGATATAGAGAATGCACTGGAAGGAATTAAAAGTAGGCTCAATGAAGCAGAGGATAGAATAAGTGAATTAGAAGATAAGGTAGGAAAAAATCAATCAGAGCAGATAAAGAAAAAACACTTAAAAACCATGAGGATAGTTTAAGGGAAATTTGGTACAACATTATGTGAAACAACATTTGCATCATAGGGATACCAGAGAGGGAGGAAAGTCAGCAAGGGATAGAGAACTTGGTGGAGGAAATAATGACCAAAAAAATCCCTAAGCTAGTGAATTTGAAAGCCACACAAGTTCAGGAAGCACAGAGGGTTCCAAACAAGAGAAACCCAAAGAGACCCACTCCAAGACACATCATATTTAAAATAGCAAATGTTAAAGACAAAGAGAGAATATTAAGGGCTGCAAGAGAGACAAGCAGTGACCTACAAGGGAACACCCATAAGGCTGACAGCAGATTTCTCAACAGAAACACGTCAGGACAGGTGGGAGTGGCATGAAGTTCTCAAAGTAATGAAAAGCAAGAACCTGCAACCAAGACTGCTTTATCCAGCAAGGCTATCATTTAAAATTGAAGAAATAAAGAGCTTCTTAGACAAAAGAAGGCTGAAGGAGTTCAGTACCACCAAACCAGCATTGCAAGAAATGCTTAAAGGTCTGCTTTAAGAAGAATATTGAAAGTTACTTCAGCATAAAAGGGAAAATGGCATTAAATAAGTAGATAGCAATAGTAACCTTAAGTGTAAATGTGTTAAATTCTCCAATCAAAAGACATAAAGTAGCTGAATGGATAAGAAACCATGACCCATATATATGCTATCTACAAGAGACTCACCTGAGAGCAAAACATTCACACAGGCTGAAAGTGAAGGGATGGGAAAAAATAGTCCATGAAAATCATAAGAATGAGAAGCTGGAGTAGCAATCCTTATTTCTGACAAAATACACTTCAAAATAAAGACCATAACAAGAGACAAAGAAGGTCACTACATAATACTAAAGGAGTGAATCCAACAGGAGGAAATAACCTTTATAAATATATATGCACCAATACAGGAGCACCTAAATATATAAAAAATTACCTGGTGGACTTTAAGGGGGAGATTGACTTTAAAATAAAGGTTCTACTGAGAGACAAATTAGGAGCCTATATAATTATAAAGGGATCAATAAAAAAAAAAAGATATAATTCTTGTAAACATTTACACATTCAACATAGGAGCACCTGAATGATTAATGCATATCTTGACAGACATAATGGGAAAGATTGACAGTAATACTGTCATAGTGGGGCATTTAACACCCTATTGACATCAATGGTTAGATCTTCCAGACAAAAATCAACACAGAAACAGCAGCCTTAAATGATACACTATACCAGATGGATTTAATTGACATTTTCAGAGCATTTTACCCCCAAAGCAGCAGAATAAACATTCAAGTGGACATGGAACATTTTTTAGAACAGACCACATGTTAGGACACAAAACAAGACTCAGTAATTTAGGAAGACTGAAATCATATCAAGCATTTTCTTCTACTACAATGGTATGAAACTAGAAATCAATTACAAGATAAAAACTGAAAAACACACAAACACATGGAGGTTAAATAGCACGTTACTAAAGAAGAAAAGGGTTAAGAACGAGGTCAAGTGGAAATGGGAACACAACAACCCAAAATCTATGGGGTACAGCTAAAGCTGTCCTAAGAGGGAAATTCACAGCATAACAGGCCAACCTCAAGAATCAAGAAAAATCTCAAATAAACAATCTAACCTTACAACTAAAGTAACTCGAGAAAGAACAACAAATAAAACCAAAGTGAGTAAAAGAAAAGTAATAACATTCAGAGCTGAAATAAATGAAATAGTCTAAAAGAGCAATACAAAAGATCAGTGAAACCAAGAGCTGGTTCTTTGAACAGATAAAGAAGATTGATAAACCTCTAACCAGGCTTATAAAAGTAGATAGAGGAATCCAAATAAATACAATAACAAGTGAAAGAGGAAAAGTAGCAACGGACACCACAGAAATACAAAGGATTATAAGAAAATATTATAACTACTACATGCCAACAAACTGTACAATCTGGAAGAAATGTATAAATTCCTAGAAACACACAATTTTCCAAAACTGAATTAAAAAGAAACAGGAAATCTGAACAGATTGATTACAACTAATGAAATCAGAGCAGTAATTTAAAAACTTACAATGAACAGTGTTCGGACCACATGGCTTTAGAGGTGAATTTTACCAAGCATTCAAAGAAGAAATAACACCTCTTCTTCTCAAACTATTCCAGAAAATTCAAGAGGAGAGAAGACTTCCAAGCTCAGTGTATGAGGCCTGCATTATCCTAATTCCAAAACTGGATAAAACCAGTACATAGAAAGAAAATTGTAGGCCAATATTCTTGGTGAACATTGATGCAAAAATCTAAATGTATGGAGATTTTTAATAGATTTTAAAATCAATTTCTAGTTTAATTAAATTGTGTTTAGAGAACCCACACTATAGGGTATCAATACTTTGGAAATTATCAAGCTTTGCTTTCTTTTTGTCTTAAAAAATGGTAAATTTGGAATAATGTTTTTGTTTCTATTTGAAAAAACTTTGTTTACTAATGTTCTTGAGTTCAAAGTTCTTTCTGTATAAGCAATTAAACCAAAATGGTTGTTTTGTTCAATCTTCCTATATCCTATTTGATTTTTTGTTGCAAATTATATATGTAATTATTGTTACAAGCAGATTTATTGCTTGTAGTAGTTACTTAGAAAGGTATGTTAAAATTTCTGTCTATGAGTATGGATGAATCTGTTTTTCCTTGTAGCTTTGTAAATTTTTTTTGTATAATTATTTAACTTTATCTTTATTGTTGAAAGTATTACAGATGTCCTCCTTTTTCCCCCCACTGACCCCCTCCACCCTACCCCACCCCAGGCCTTCACCACACTATTGTCTGTGTACAAGGGTAAGGTGTATATATATATATACATAATCTTTGGTTAATCTCTCCCCACCCATCCCCACTTTCCCTCTGAGATTCATCAGTCTGTTCCATACTTCTATATCTCTGGATCTATTTTGTTCATCAGTTTATTTTATTAGATTCCACATATGAGTGAGATCATGTGATACTTGTCTTTCTCTGGTTTATTTCACTTAGCATAATACTCTCCAGGTCCCTCCATACTGTCCCAAAGGGTAAGAGATCCGTAGCGTTCCATGGTGTAAATGTACCGCAGCTTTTTTATCCACTCATCTACTGATGGGCACTTGGGCTGTTTCCAGATGTTAGCTATTGTAAATTGTGCTGCTATGAACATCGGGGAGCATACATTCTTTCTGATTAGTGTTTCGGGTTTCTTAGGATATATTCCTAGAAGTGGGATCACTAGATCAAGTGGCAGCTCCATATTTAATTTTTTGAGGAAACTCCACACTGTTTCCCACAGTGGCTGCACCAGTCTGCATTCCCACCAGCAGTGCACCAGGGCTCCCTTTTCTCCACACCCTCCCCAAACCTGTTGTTTGTTGATGTATTGAGGGAGCCATTCTGACAGGTGTGAGGTGATACATCATTGTGGTTTCAATTTGCATCTCCCTGATGAGTGACTTTGAGCATTTTTTCTATGTCTCTTGGCCACCTGTATGTCCACTTTGGGGAAGTGTCTATGGGTATTTAGATCCGCCGTCCGTTTTTTAAATTGGATTTTTTGTCTTCCTTTTGTTAAGTTGTATGAGTTCCTTATATATTTTGGATATTAACCCCTTATCAGATGTATCATTGGAAAATAAGTTCTCCCACACCGTGGGCTCCCTTTTTTATTTTGTTAATGGTCTCTTTTGCTGTGCAGAATCTTTTTGTTTTGATGTAATCCCACTTGTTTATTTTCTCCTTTGTTTCCCTTGTTCTAGGAAATATATCTGAAAGTTGTTTACTAATGCCTGAAGCTGTTAAAACCATTAAAACGTACAGAGAGGATGATACAGAGACAGAAGAAACTCATCCAGTCAGCTGGAAGCCAGAAATTATCAAGAGAAAGAGGTTTTAATGTGGCATTCTCTTCATGCTGTTTTTTTAAGCCTGGTGTTGATGAGAATATGTAATCACTTTGTGCTCTAGCTAGGATTATAAAGCAGAAACTCGTATGTTCGAATCATTGCTGCTCCATATTTTACCCAAAAAAATGTAAAATGTGTCTCCCCCACCCCATGTTTTTATTTCTAAAATAAACAATTTGGTGATCCTAGGGGGAAAAACTACACTTTGGATTTGTGTATTTTGATGCTGTGTTACTAGATACATTTCAATTTAAAATGGTGTTATCTTCTGGTAATTTAACTTTCACTTGTAAAATATTCTACTCTTCTCTAGTAATCCTTATTGCTTTAAGGATGATTTTGTCTGTTTTTTCTTGTTAGGTTTTTGATTATTCATTTAGTCTCATTACTAGTTTTGAGCCCCTTCAGATTTTTTTATTTCTTTGCTGTTTAGTCTTGGCAGGTTCTAAATTTCTATGAATTTCTCCATTTCGTTGGGATTGTCCAATGTGTTGGCATACAGCCGTTCCTAGGAGTTCTTGTGACTGTGTAGTTCTGTCATACCAGTCGTAGTGTCTACTTTTTCATTTCTTATTTTAGTTACTTGAGTCTTCACTCATTTTTCCTTAGTCCAAATTGCTAAAAGACTGTAAATTTTGTTAATCTTTTTGAAGTACCACCTCTTGATCTCACTATTTTTCCTATTGCTTTTATATTTTCCATTTTACTTACTTTGCTCTCACCTTTATAATTTTTTTCCTTTTGGTAGATTTGGATTTAGTTCTATTTTTTTCTGGTTCCTTAAGGTGTTAGGTTGTTGATTTGAGAGTTTTTTTTTAAATGTAAGCATTTACTGATATGTTTCTCTTCAGCACCACTGTCACTGCATCTCATGATTTTTGGTGTGCTGTGATTTTTGTTTTCCTTTGTCCCAGCACATTTTCTAATTTCTCTTGTGATTTCTTCAACTCATCGATTATTTCATATGTTAATTTTTACGTATTTGTAAATTTTCCAGTGTTCTTAATGCTGTTGGTCTCTAGTTTTATTCCATGATGACAAGAATAGATACTTTGTATGATTTTAATCTTTTTAAGTCTACTGAGACTTGTTTTGTGGCCTAAGACATGATCTATCCTGAAGAATAATACATGCGTACTTGAGGAAAATGTGTTCAGCTGGTGCTGGCTGGCTCCGTCTGTCTATGTTGTGGTTTAAGGCTTTTGATTCTGTAAGGGACTGAACGTCGATGTTTCTCCAAAATTTATATGTTGAAATCCTACCTTCCAGTGTGATGGTAATAGGAGGTAGGGCCTTTGGGAGGTGATTAGGTCATGAGGCTGGAGCCCTCATTAGTGGGATTAGTTCTCTTATAACAGAGACTCCAGATAGCTCCCTTTCTCTTTCCACCATGCACGGACACAGGGGGAAATGGACATCTATGGGTAACAAAGAACCTCACCAGGCACCACATCTGCCAGTGCCTTGTTGTTGGACTTTCTGGTGGCTTCTAAAATTGTGAGAAATAAATTTCCATTGTTTATAAGCTGTCCAGTCTATTGTATTTTGTTATAGCAGCGTGAAAGGACTAAGGCAGTTTTCTTTTTTATCTTCTGTTGATCTATTATTGAAAATAGGTTATTGAAGTCTCCTACTACTACTGTAGAGCTGTCTATTTCTCCCTCCAATTCTGTATTTCTTTCATATATTTCAGAGCTCTGCTATTTAGTGCATACATGTGTGTAATTGACATATCTTGATGAATTGACCATTTTATCAATATATAATATTTTTGACTCCTGTAAAAGTTTTGAACTTAATATCTATTTTGTCTGATATTACTGTAGTCACCTTTGCTCTTTTTTTTTCCTATCTGCACAGATTTTTTACCCATCCTATCACTTTCACCCTACATGTGTCCTTAGATATAAAGTGAGTCGCTTGAAGAGAGTATAGTTGGACTCTATTTTTATTTGTTTTTTACCTATTCTGCCAATCTATGTCTTTTTATTGGAAAGTTTAACTCACTTACATTAAAGTACTTACTGCTAAGAACTTAAATTTGCCATTTTATTTGTGTTCTATATGTCTTATAGATTTTTTTGCTTCCCATTTCCTCCATTACTGCCTTCTTTTGTGTTTAGTTGATATTTGGTGGTGACATATTTTGATATCCTTCCCATGTCCTTTTGTCTATATTCCACAGATTTTTTTTAAGTTAAATGGGGTTACATATCATCCTACAATTATAGCAATCTATTTTGAATTTGTACCAACTTAACTTCAATTATAAACAGAAACGCTACATTTTTTACAGCTCTGCCACCCCCTGCTCTATGTTATTTATGTCACAAATGACATTTTATATATTATGTACCATTCACATTGATTTATACTTATTTTTATGCATTTGTCTTTTACATCTTGTAGAAAACAGAAAGTGGAGTTACAAACCAAGATAACAATGATACTAGCTCTTATATTTGCCCCTGGATTTACCTTTTCTAGAGATCTTTATATCTTCATATGGCTTCAATTTGCTGTGAAGCATCCTTTCATTTCAAACTGAAGAACCATCTTTAGCATTTTTAGGACAGTTTTAGTGGTAATGAACTCTTCAGATTTTATTTATATCTTAATTTTTTCCTGATTTTTGAAGGACAGTTTTGGCAACATATAATTTTTTATTGACAGTAGTTTTTCTTTCAGCACATTTAAAAAATATATTATCCCACTACCTTCTGCCCTTCAAGATTTTTGATGAGAAACAGACTGGTAATCATGTTGAGGTTCACTTGCATGTGACGATTCATTTCTTTCTCTCTGCTTTCAAGAATCTCTGTCTTTTGCCTTTGCAAGTTTAGTTACACTGTGTCTTGCTCTGGGTCTTTTCCTGTTTATTTTAGTTGGAGTTTGTTGAGATTCTTGGATTTATAGGTTCATATCTTTCATCATATTAGGTGAGTTTGGGGCCAAGGTTTTTCTTCAAAAAAATTTTTCAACTTCTCTTTATGGGACTCCTGTAATGCATATGTTGGCCCATGTATGTTGCCCCACAAGACTCTGTTCAATTTTCTTTATTCTTTTTTTTTATCTGCTCCTCATAGTGAAGAAATTCAATTGTCCTAAACTGAAGTTCACTGATTTTTTTCTTCTGCTCATATTTGATATTGAAATTTGCAGTGAATATTTCATTTTAGTTATTGTACTTTTCAGCTCCAGAAATTCTGTTTAGTGCCTTTTTATATTTTATATGTCGTTGTTGATATTCTTATTTTGTTCATATGTCATTTTCTTTATTTCCTTAGTTCTTTGTACATGCTTTCCCTTAGGTCTTTCAGCATATTTAAGATAGTTGTTTTAAAGTCCTTTTTTGGTAATTCTGATGTATGGCAATTTGAGGGATGATTTTGTCAATTTATTTTATTCCTTTTTTCTGTATTTTTTTTATATGCCTTGTGATTTTTTTGTTGTTGAAATTGAACATGTGGTTATTATAATGTGATAATTGAAGAAATCAGTTCTTTCTCCTTTTCCCAGGATTTGCCATTTTGTTTTGTTTTGTTTTTTAATTGTTGAAGGCTATAGTAGTCCGTTTGTTTTCAGACATTTACAGATTATTTTTGGAAAGACTATTTCTTGTCATGTGCTCATTTAAGTCTCTGTTCTTTTAACTCATATTCAGCTAATGTTTTGGCCTTGAATGTCAGGTGCAAATAAAGAAACAAAAATGCACAAAGTTTGGAAGTAAGTGAAGGAGGCAGGGAGGACAAGAGAGGCAGAGAGACAGAGAGAGACAGAGAGAGGACACAACACACAACCACATTTCACAGTCGTCTCAGACTGGCTCTGTGCTGAGGCAGTCCTCCACAGATTCAGTGTGCTTGCTTTGAGCCTAGGGATAAGCCTGAGGTGAAGCTTAAGGTCTTTTAAGACTTTTCTGAGAACAGGTCTTATCTGATCTTGTGACTTTTTACTTTCCCCATATATATGGTTGCTTTTGGATGTTATAATTTCCCAAAGAGTGTCACCTGAGATTTTCCAATGTGCTTTAGATGATTTATTGTATATCTCTGCCAGGAATCTCTTGTCTATGGGGGTCTGTGTGTTTGTAGTCCCCTTACAGCTTGTGCCAGAAACACTTATCATTTTCCCTGCAAAACAGAGACAAGTGAGTCACACACATCAAAACTAGGTACACAATGATGTTCACGTAAGTTCTGTTCTGCTCCCTTTGGTTCAAGTCAGGGAATTGGAAACTGGATTGCTGATGTTAAAGATCTAGACTGTTACCCCTGCATCAGGGAGGTGGTGTGGCAAGGATGAGTAATGTCAATGCAAAGCTTACCTGCAGTTTTGAAATTGGCTTCTCCTCTCCTCTCCTCTCCTCTCCTCCTCTCCTCTCCTCTCCTCTCCTCTCCTCTCCTCTCCTCTCCTCTCCTCTCCTCTCCTCTCCTCTCCTCTCCTCTCCTCTCCTCTCCTCTCCTCCCCTCCCCTCCCCTCCCCTCCCCTCCCCTCCCCTCCCCTCCCCTCCCCTCCCCTCCCCTCCCCTCCCCCCTCCCCCCTCCCCTCTCCCCTCTCCCCTCTCCCCTCTCCCCTCTCTCCTTCTCTCTTCCCCTTCCCCTTCCCCTTCCCTTTCCCTTTCCCTTTCTTTCCCTTTTTCTTTTTTTCTTTTATTTTTTCTTTTCTTTTTGTAGGATTGGGGATTATTTTTTATTGACAAGTATTATATACATATTTTTTACTGTTGACTCTATTACAGATGTCCCCATTTCCCTCCTCCCTCCACCCTGCCCCCACCCCTCCTAGGCCTTCCCCACATTATTGTCTCTGTTCATGGGCTATGGAGATTATATATATATTCATTCTTTGGTTAATTTCTTCCTGTCCTCTGTCTGCCCCCCCACCCCCCACCCTCCTCTCTTCTTAGATCTGTCAGTCTGTTCCATTTATCCATGCCTCTGGTTCTATTTTGTTCATAGGTTTATTTTGTTCTTTAGATTCACACATAAGTGAGATTAAGTGATATTTGTCTTTCCCTGACTAGCTTATTTCACTTAGCACAATAGTCTCCAGGTCCATCCATGCTGTCTCAAAGGGTAAGAGTTATTTGCCAATGATTCATCAGGTAAGGGGTTAATCTCCAAAATATATAAAAACTTATACAACTCAATACCAGGAAGACAAACAACCGTATAAAAAAATGGGCAAAAGACCTGGGCAATAGACACTTCTCCAAAGAGGACATACAGATGGCCAAGAGACATATGAAAAAATGCTCAACATTGAGAAATGCAAATTAAAACCACAATGAGGTATCACCTCACACCTGCCAGAGTGGCAACTATCAATAAATCAACAAACAAGTGCTGGCGAGGGTGTGGAGAAAGGGAAACTTGTGCACTGCTGGTGGGAATGCAGACTCGTGCAGCCACTGGGGAAAATAGTATGGAGTTTCCTCAAAAAATTAAAAATGGATCTGCCTTTCAACCCAGTGCTCTCACTTCTGGGTACATATCCTAAGAATCCTAAAACACCAATCAGAAAGAATATATGCACCTCTGTGTTCGTAGCAGCATTATTTACAATAGCTCAGATCTGGAAACAGCCCAAGTACCCATCAGTAGATGAGTGGATAAAATAACCTGTGGTACATTTATACAATGAACTACTACACAGTTGTAAAAAAGGTGTTTTTTTATGTTATTTTAAAAAGTTTTTATTTTTAATCCTCACCTGAGGAGGATATATATTTTTTCCATTGGTTTTGAGAGAGAGCGAAAGGGAAGGAAAGTTGGAGAGGGAGAGAGAGAGAGAAACATGGATGTGAGAGAGACACATCTATTGGCTGTGTCTCACCCCCCTGGGGTGGGGAATGGACCCGCAACCCAGGTACATCCCCTTGACTGGGAATTGAATCTGTGACTCTTAGGTGGGCTGGTCAATGCTCTAACCATTGAGCCACACTGGCCAGTGCAAAGATGACTTTTTCTTAATTTGATTTCAAAGCTTTTAAAAGTTTTTTCAGCTTGTTTCATTTTTTTAATTTCTTTTATATAATTTTTATTTTTCAATTATAGTTGATATACAATATTATATTAGTTTCAGGTGTACAACTTAGTGATTCAACATTTATATAACTTACAAAATGATTGCCCTGATAAATCAAGTACCTGACACTATACATAGTTATTACAATATTTTTACTACATTTCTTATGCAATACTTTACATCCCCATGGCTATTTGTAACTACCAATTTGCACTTCTTATCCCTTTTCATTTTTCACCTGTTCCCCCAACGCCCCCTCCCATCTGGCAACCATCAAAATGTTCTCCGTATATATGAGTTTGTTGTGGGTTTTTTTTTGCCTTTATATATTTTTTAAAATTTATTGTTGAAAATATTTTTATTTTTTAAAAAATATATCTTTATTGATTTCAGAGAGAGGAAAGGAGAGGGAGAGAGAGAGATAGAGACATCAATGATGACAGAGTCATTGATCAAGCCCACAACCTGGGCATGTGCCCTGACCGGGAATCGAACCCCGATCGCCTGGATCCTAGGTTGACGCCCAACTGCTGAGCCACGCCTGGCCAGGCTATTGTTGAAAATATTACAGATGTCCCCCTTTCTACCCCATTGATCCCCTCCACCCTGCATCAACCCCACCCCCAGACCTTCTCCATACCAATGTCTGTGTCCATAGGTTATGCATATAAGCATATAAATTCTTTGATTAATCTCTTTATGAGTTTGTTTCTGTTTTGTTTTTCAATTTATATTGTTTTTTAGATTCCACATATAAGTGAAATATTATGACATTTATCTTTCTGTCTTCTAGGTCCATCCATGTTATTGCAGATAGCAAGATTTCATTTTTTTAATGGTTGAGTTATATTTTATTTTATAGATGCACCACTTCTTCTTTATCCACTCATCTATCCTTGGACACAGGCTGCTTCCATATCTTGGCTATTGTAAATACTGCTGCAATGAACATATAGATGTATATGTCTGTTTGATTTAGTGTTTTCATGTTTCTTTGGATAAGTAACCAGAGGAGAAATTGCTGAGTCCTCCTTGTCTCCTGTTATAAGCCTTTGTTTTAATGTCTATTTTGTCTGATATAAGTATTGTTATCCCAGCTTTTTTGGGTTTATTTCCATTTGCATGAAATATTTTTCCATCCCTTTACTTTCAGTGTGTGTATATCTTTTATTCTGAGGTGGGTCTCTTGTAGGCAACATATATATGGGTCTTGTTTTCTTCTCCATTCAGCTACCCTACGTCTTTTGATTGGAGCATTTAGTCCATTTACATTTAAGGTGATTATTGATAGCCCTATGTTCATTGCAGAATTATTTACAATAGCCAGGCTATGGAAGCAACCCAAGTGCCCATCAATAGAACAGTGGATAAAGAGCTTGTGGTACAACAGAATACTACTCAGCCATAGGAAAGAATGAAACTTTACCATTTATAACAGTATGAATGGACCTACTTATTAATATTTTAATAACTATGTTAGGGGGTTACTAGAAATATCGTGGGGCACACTTTGTATAGCACATGATTATCTAACCACTACGCTGTATGCCTGAAAGGTATTCCTCCTCTCTACCTTTACCAGATATTACCAATACAAAATAATATTGAAAGTAAACTGTAACTAAAAATTTTTTTTAAAAAAACAACCACGTTGAAATATAATAACCACAAATGAACTGTCCAGGTGCCCCCAGCTCGTAGGTGGAGCCAAGTCTCACTCTAGTTCTGACTGTTGTACATGCTGCCTCTGTATTTCCAGCATTTAATTAAGAGTTTCCTCTGATTTCCTGTAAGCCCTTTCTATTTTGTAAGACTTTCTTACACATAGGACTAAAAATCATTTGAAAAAAGAAATCGCTCTGTTGATCTTTTGAGTAGATTCACTATTCCGGGAGAGGAGGGGGAGAAGCAGTTCTCAATCCTTTTACTCTGTTCATAATAACATGCAATCTGAGTTCCTGAGTAAGCTAGTACACATTGCTGTTGACTAACACATTCTCATGAAAAACCACTTATCTGCATTCCTTTAACAAGGTCTTGCCCCTGGCATTTGCTTTGTTTCATTAGCCCACTTGAAGTTTGGGGTTTGATTCCCGGTCAGGGCACATGCCTCGGTTGCGGGCTACAGCCGATCAATGACTCTCTCATCATTGATGTTTCTACATCTCTCTCTCCTTCTCCCTTCCTCTCTCTGAAATCAATAAAGATATATTTAAAAAAAAGATTAGTAGTTCCAGCCTTTCAAACTGAGGCCATGTCTATATAATTAAGAATACTGTTTTGAAAGAATGGTTGAACAAGTGTTTTTCATGGTCATTTATTAAACTTGAGAGAGAGCATAGTTCACCTGTGATGTGGGGTTTTCACTGAATATTATATTGTAAAGATTTACCATATGGAAATATGTGGAAATGATTCATTCATTTTTATGATTGTGAATTGTTCTATTGTATTGATTAAATCATAATTTTAAAATCTATCCCTTTATTGCTGGAAATAGAAATTTCTCCCAAGTTAAAAAAAAAAGTTTGTTTTGCTATTAGAAACTGTTGTAGTGAATATTCTTCTGTTGACTTGTGAACAATTGCAAAACATTTTCTAAAGTGTATGCCAAGATATGGAATTGATGAATCATAAGGTGTTCCTCATCCTACTTTTACCAGAGAGTACCAAATTGTTTCCCAGTTTACACTCCTACCAGCAGTGAGTGTATGGGAATTTCTTTTTACCCCACTACTTCACCAGACCTCGGTATTATCCAATTTTTATTTATTTATTTTGCCTACCTGATTGGTGGGAAACATTTCATTGCTGTTTAAAAGTCTTCAGGTGTTTGAAAAACAGCTGACTTGGTAGCCTTGTCCTAAATGAGGTAGCTAACGCATAAGGTCCCAGTGACAGTGCTCAAGGACATCAGCTGCCGCCAGTGCAAAGGGCAGTTGAACGTACTCATATTTTGAAATTGTAAAAGCTTCTCCTTGTTTCCTGTGCCAGTTATCTTTTCTATTCAGATGGATTATGAATGGTGCTACCAGTAAATAAATAAGGGAAGATTGATTGGCACCTGTCTGCGTGGGGAAAGTGGTTGCTTAGAAATTTGAAAGCTGACAGTGGGCTGAACTTTTTCAGACATACCTTAAGGTGTTCTCAGCTACTTGGCGTGGGATGGAAGATTTGGATTCTGCCTCACAGAAGTAATCTGGAATCTTGGTGCCCTGTGAGAATGAACCATGTTCCGGGGAGCAGCCACAACTCCTGAGCTGGGTTAATTACTGCCCCCTGTGGACCCTGGGAAAGAAGACGCCTACTAAGAAAGGCTCCAGGTGGCTAATTGGGCTCAAATTAAAAAAGAGAGAGAGCCTAGCAGCCGTTTCCACACAGGGGCCTCACACACACTGCCCTTCAGGGAGAAGCCCACCCTGCACCGCGGCCCCGCCCCGCCCGCGGCCGAGCAGCCCTTATTAAGGCTTCCTGGAGCCCTGTTCAACCAGCAGGACTGAGGCTGTCCCCATCCAATTGGAGCTGGGCGGCTCTGACCAGCCGGAGCGGCTTAATTCTTACCAATCAGGACAGTGCCTTTAGGACCAATCAAACCAGGAGTATTTGGAGTCCTCATTTGCATAAGGACAGACCAATCAGGGACCAGGACAGGGACTTCCGCCGCAGAAGCCAACTCTTGTCTGAGTTGGGAGCGTGCGTTCCCTTTCCGCCAGGGACTGAGACTGGTTCCCTGGGGGAGCGGGAACGCTGACCATCTCTCCAGGGCGGCGCTGAGCAGGCGGAGCGCCGGGGCGCAGGGTGCAGTGGCCGGAGCAGGCGGAGCGCCAGGGCGCGGCTGCAGTGGCCGGAGCAGGCGGAGCGCGGGCTGCAGTGGCCGGAGCAGGGGGAGCGCAGGGTGCAGTGGCCGGAGCAGGGGGAGCGCAGGCTGCAGTGGCCGGAGCAGGCGGAGCGCAGGGTGCAGTGGCCGGAGCAGGGGGAGCGCAGGGTGCAGTGGCCGGAGCAGGCGGAGCGCGGGCTGCAGTGGCCGGAGCAGGCGGAGCGCGGGCTGCAGTGGCCGGAGCAGGCGGAGCGCCAGAGCGCAGGGTGCAGTGGC
Organism: Miniopterus schreibersii; assembly: GCF_964146895.1. Taxonomy (NCBI): domain Eukaryota; kingdom Metazoa; phylum Chordata; class Mammalia; order Chiroptera; family Miniopteridae; genus Miniopterus; species Miniopterus schreibersii. The sequence continues at coordinate 750,067 of NC_138122.1, read as the reverse complement.
CGGAGCAGGGGGAGCGCAGGCTGCAGTGGCCGGAGCAGGCGGAGCGCCCGGGCGCGGGCTGCAGTGGTCCGAGCAGCGCCGAGCAGGCGGAGCAGAGCTGCTGTCTGGTCGGAAGGGGACCGGCCCCAGGGCTACTTCACGGCCATGTCATGTTTACCCCTGGGCTGTATCACAGTTGAGCTGTTTTGCACTGAATAAAATTTCCTTTTTCATCTCACCCTAGTTGGTGTTGAATTGGCACCAACCACCGTTGGTTGACACTTAATCTTTGTCTATTTTGGCTTTGTTTTCTCCAAGCCTTTAGTTAAGTGGTTTCATCACTGTAGACTTGCTGCTATTCTGTTCCAGGAAATTAAGGGAAGAGCACTAAGTCCACTTGAGTCTGGTTTTGACGGAGCAGAGTGGAGCTGGAGATAAAGGTGGCAGCAACTGGTTTCTGACAGCACCCCAAGGTGATGGTGAATCTTGTGGGGACAGAATCTGGTTAATCAACCTAGTCTCCTGTTCTCACGTAGAAATCCTACCTCCGTTCTAATCTTGGAAGCTTTAAGAGAGACTGTGGGATTTCTTACAATTTCCCACATAGGCTGCTGGGGCAGGTGAATTCTTGACCCAACTGTGAAATAAAACCCCTATTCCTTAATTTCCAGGGACTTGGAGTGATGTCGAAGAAAGAGCATGATCTTTGAAGCTGAAAAACGAGTTCACTGCCGTCCTGGGAGAGGTTTGTGAGCTTGAGCAAACTTCTTCATCTCCCTGAGCCTCCAATTCTTCAGCTCTAAAATGAGGGTAGTAATTGTTAGCGTAGGTAGCTAGATATCAACACAGGAAGGAAGCAAAGGGAATCAGACATTATTAGGCATAGTCAACGAGGGAGCACAGGCTCGCTGAGCCAGGCAGCTGCAGCTCCACCCAGCCCAGGGGATCCCAGCTTTGCCCGGCCAAGGGGATTAACGCCCCTCCCTTTCCTCATTAGGGAGCAGCCCGCCCTCAGGTACTGGATTCTCAGGAGGAGCAGGGGGAGGCAAGCACACGGGAATAGGAGCCAAAATGCTCACGTGGAGGCCTGTCAGTCCAGCCTGGGAAAAGATTGGATTGGGTAAGGGAGACAACCCTGGAAGATCTAGGAAATGAATCGATTAGGAGGAAGATCCAACAGAAGCTGAGAAAGCTGGGAAGTTGGTTGGTGAGCATGAAAGCGCCTGGCCCTTCCCAAGCCTGAGATAATATAATCAGCTTGAAAAAAGCGGCTTTCTCTCTCCTTTCTCTCTTGCCTGGTAACAAGTGCTGGCTTGTTTGCTCCTGAGTTCTCTCTCCATAGCAACCATGTGGCCCTAGCAGGCCCAGGACTTCAAATGCAGGCTCCAAGTGGGACTGGACACAGCAGTGCCTCAATGGAGTGAGTGGATTGCAGCTGGGAACAGCACTGAAGTGCCTGGAGGGACTGAGGCTGCTGATGCGGGACCAGTGGCACAGAATCCTTGGACACTGGCCTTTGTTTTGGGCTTGGTGAAGATGAGGCTGGACTTTTTCTATGGCGAAAGGATGGAGGCGAGACGCTGGGAACCCAGGGACAGCCTCCATTTCCACCCGGATGCGTCTTACCACTGACCCTCACGCCCTCTGTGTCCTCTCCTGAAACGCTTTCCTTGGGACTCTGTGAAAGAACACGATTTCCGCTGGCAGCAGAATGACTACCTTACAGAGTTACTGTGAGGATTAAATATGATATTTTCTGTAAAAGCACTTGGTGTAATGCCTGGAGCACAATAGACATGAAAGAAACATTAGTTCCCTTCCTTCCCTGCCTCCACCTTCACCCCTTTGTCTCTAAGATCAGCTTTCCCACAGACCCAGTACCCCTGGCAGGATCTTTGGAGGCAGGCCTGCTGGCACTAGACTGTACGTGAACCTCCATAACCTTCATCAAAGTTCCCCTCTCCCAGACCTTGTCTCTGCTATTAACAATTGACTTGTGATGATTAACTCAGAACTATACTTTTTTAACACAAAGAAATCTCTCAGTTGACAATTTCAGGTACCACAGCAGGTTTATGGAGGAGATGCAGTAATTGGAGACAGTTGGAATCTTGCAGTAATTAACATTAACCTCCAAATCATACCACTTACCTTCAGGGCAAGCCTTGGTGTTCAGTTTTGAAGGGAGTGGATTTTTCTCTGAAAGCCCCCAGGGAACAATCTTTGTTTTTACTGCCCTTAAGGTAACTGCTTCTCTTCATTGTAGGAAGAGATTTTGAACCAATAGCTGGAATTATGATTATCGTGACACCCTTTGATCTTGAATTAAAATGTTTTCAATGGTTGCTGGCTGGCCTATGGAACCTTTCATCTCTCAGTTACCATTTCAGATTTGCCCCCACCAGCATTCTCCTTCAGGAAGGCAGCCTCTGAGAAGGAGTTAGAATGGAGTCTCAGCCATGTCACTCACCCAGGGACACTCAGCTGGCTGGACACATCCTTCCCTCTGGCACAATGACCGCTACTGACAATCTCAGTGGAGAAACTGAAAAATCAAGTGTAGTCTCTGACCCCACGCTGGCCACCCAGCAGGATCCTGTTTCTGGGGTCAGATCATCTGAAAGAATTCCTATTGCTCTCAGCACTGTGTTCTTTCTCCACAGGGGTCTGCAGCCTGCTGGGGGCTATCAGTCTGACACACTTCTCAGAGCACATGGGTATCACCAAGCTCGCAATCATCTGAAAACTCAGTTTTAATGAGTTGGTTCTTTGGAAAAAATAAGAACGTTTCCTACTGTTTATTCTGCGATTTGCACTTTTCAATAGTGAGGTTATTGTCTTTCTTAATCTTTGAAGATTAGGCTTCAGTTTTTCACCTAGACTCCAGTTTCCCCATAAATCTCTTCATTTTGCTTAATTTAAGTTTTTTGGCCAATTTCATGGTTTAATAATGAGAAATAAAATTGGAACCTAATGACTGCTAAGGAGGGAATTTTCATTTCATCTGGAATTAAAAGAGCTCTTATCGGGGCGGTATCCTGTCAGACAAGCTGCCTTACCTGGCCTGCTGGCCAAGGCCTGACATACACATACCTATTCTCAGGGTAATCCTCCAATACCACTACTTGAAAATCCTTTAAATCCAGCCCTACTGACCCTGCCTGATGGCTATGACCCTGTTGATTAGCTGCAAACTATTAAACGAATTCAGGCCACCTGACAAAGTCCCCAGGTCCCCAGAGTGTCCTTTACATGCTGCCCATTGGAGCCAAGGCACGTTACCAGTTCCAATGTGCGTCAACACAAGCTGTGTAATGGGGACCCTGAGACCACAATGATCAGATAACTAGGCAGTAGAGAGTACTGTTTCAGCACCTTCACCTGAGCAGACCAGCTTAAAACAGAGAACTATAAAACATTTTAAACCCTTTCTCCTGCTTACCACTGGAGAAAGGTATCCACAGCATGGCCTTGGAGCCTAGAATTCCCTCCTTATACCAGCGTTGAGAAAAAGCTCTCACTAGGTAATTCCTCTTGTGCAGAGAGAGGAGCTCTGGTTTCTTGTGAAGGATAGAGTGGGTCATCTCAGTCGATGGAGAGGCGACTTGGCACTGATAGCAACTGCCTAGAGAGGGACTGACCCATTTCTATTGGGATCTTATTGGATGGTTAGAAAAAAGTAATCTCAGATTCTTCCACAGTAGTGACTGTCCTTCAGGTATGACCCAGGCCATCTTTCCTCACCACATATCACTTCTTTCTAAGAAGTATCTATCCTACAATTGCTCATTTAGCTTTCATCATATATTGACTTAGAATACTTTGTGCAATTAGACGTGATTTTAAACATTGATTGTAAGTACTTCCAGAACAAGAACCTTGTTTTATATTTTTTGTTCATTCATTTTTTGATTGGATCAGCAATTAATGCACTGCACTCATTCTAGCACCTACTGTGCTGAGAGCACTGTGGAAGCTTATTTGTGGGCACTGTAGGGACTCACAAATGAGAAGTGTAGTACCTAATTTCTGTCTTCCAGTAGATCAAAATCTTGTTGGACAAGCTCAATGTGTATGGAGAGAAAGTTAGATAAGAATGTGGTAGAATTCAGAAGATCACAATGATTCAAAAACCACATAAAAATGACTATAAGATAAAATTTTAATAATGAATGCCTTTGGTACTGACATTTGGCGTGTTTTATTTTTCTTCCACTTTTCATATTTTCCAAATTTTCTATAATATATATTCATTGCTTTATAAAAATAAACCTTTAAGCATGAGTTAAATGGCAATATGATAAAACCAAATTAAGAGTCAGGGCTAACCAAGTGGTTCAGAAAATGAGTTCCTTCAGCTCTCAGTGTCTGGTTTTCCATGTCCTTCAGTATCTAGGACAGAAATGTGCACATAACAGATGTCGAAGGAACTTTTTTTGACAATATAATAATAAATGCTGTTTAATATAAATTTTATTAGTTGATTACATGATTCCTTTTTACATCTTTTGTAATGTCTTTCATTATTAAATATATTTTTCTATTATTTTGTAACTATATGTTTCATATCTCTTCCACAAGATAATCATGTTTTGTGTTCTATATTGTTTCTGTCTTACATTATAGGTATGTACACTTGTGTCCTTAATAGCAAAGACTTTGGAGCCAGGCAGCTGTGTTCAAGTCCTAGTTCCACTGTTGACTTCTAAACTGGTGCTGGATGAGTAAAATAGTTTCCTTTTCTGTAACATAAGGGAAATAAAATGTACCTGTTGTGAATATAAAAATAGCATATATGAAACAGAGTACATTATCTCGTGATTATTAAGTGATAGCTATTATTATTACTCTTATGTAATCATCATCATAACAGGTCATCTAGTCAGATATCAGTATCTTCTCTGACACCCTTCTCTGATCTGTCATTAACTTGCAAACTTAGAATGACAGGGAAGTCATTGCTTTGTTGAAAATTTCTTCCTTTTATTGGTCTGTATTCTGTATCTTAGAATGGACCCCTGTCCTCAGCTGTACGTACAAACCTTCCTCCCTCCCCACCAGTGCCAACGTGGCATTAACACAGGGTTATTGGTTCAAAGTGTAGTTTCCTCTTTGGTCAGTAGGGAAATGGACTAAGATGGAAGACTGACCACGGGAGGCTCCTTCCAGATTTACAATCCAGGTAGCAAGCTTCTGCATGGGGGACTTGTATATAATTTTCCTCATTTAGATTGTTTTCTCTGACCACTGAATGGACTCTTTCCCTGAAAGAAAATGCAGAGCCGCTGGACGCTTACATCAACCAAGTGACTGCCCTGGTTCACCAAGGTGTGCCCTGTTAGAGCCACCAGCCTTGCTGCTGTTAATAAACACTGTCAGAAAACCTCGTAAAAACTTCTTATAGTAAAATTCCATCTCTCAAGTAATAGATTTAGCATTTCTGGTGGTATCTGAACATTTATGGAAGCAGGTTGCTTCAAATCTAATGCAAGATATTAGCAGTGAACAAAGCTACAGAATCAAAATGATTTGTCTGATTCAGCAACAAAAAGCAAGCCTTCTAACTAATAAAAATCAAACAGCTGCGAACCCCCCAGCAGAGTAGGTGCGTGACACAGAGGAAGATGTCCTGGCCAGGGACACGCAGACAGCAGAGTCTGAGTCCGTGGCCTCTGCTTTTGCAGCTGTATCTTTCATGAGCTGTGGAATTCTGAATGTCATTTAACCTCTAGAAGGTTTTGTTTTCTCTCCTGAAAATGGTTGAAGGACTATCACGAGGATTAAATAAGCACATGTTTATAGTGTTGGCATGTAGCTGATACTGAAGAAATGCTGGTTCCTTCTCTCTGCTCCTTTCCTTTTTCTTTATCTAAATAGTATCGCATAGAAAAATAGTAGCTTTTTTCTAAACTCATCAAAACTGGCCAGACTTCCCAGTGTGGTAATCAGTCTACATGTTAGAGCTATAATTTGTTGACCTTTAAACTGTTATGATTTCACAGTTTTGTTTGTTTTTTTATATCTTTATTGACTTCAGAAAGAGGAAAGGAGAGGGAGAGAGAGAAATAGAAACATCAATGATGAGAGAGTCATCAATCGGCTGCAGCCCGCAACCCGGGCATGTGCCCTGACCGGGAATCGAACCCTGATCGCCTGGATCCTAGGTAGACGCTCAACCGCTGAGCCACGCCCGGCTGGGAATGTTTCCACATTTTAAAAACAAGCCATACCAAGCGAAAACTTTGTTTCCATTTTCTTGGAGAGTAAGAAGGAAATTGAAGTTGATTTTGATTATTTTGGTAAAAAAGATCACATTTTTTTTGAACAAGTGCCACCTTGATGGATTTCTGTTGAAATGGATAGCCCATAAACCATGTTCTGTTGATTTTATTTTGGAATAGAAATCACTTTTTTAGCATAATGAGGAGAGAAGGGAGAAGCTGATTGAGTTTTTTCAAAACTGGCCTGGGGTCAGGAGGCTGAATTCCTGTGACCTACACAGAAGGATGCAGACGGCTGGAAGGAAATATCTCTCATGACAGCGGAATCCAGCCAACTCTCCACCAGACTGCAAATATTATCAACCTGCTCTCGCCACCAGGTTCACACCCAGGAGAATAAATGGACTCATATTTTTGTCTGGTATAAATTACTGTGTTACTCTATGCACAGCTGCTTTATATCAAGGGTGTATTAGCATATTCCTGCCTCTCAGTTTCACACCTGTGGCTTTTTAATGTGCATTTGCCCTCAATTGAATTTGCCTCAGTTTTGGGAACCAAGAATGCGCAAGGAGTCCTACATGCTGTGAAATAATAAAAAAGGCATTTTCTCTGCACTTTAAGGGCCTTACTCAGATGGGGGGGGGAGGGAGGAACGGCGTATGTGTGAAGTGCCTGCAGTTCAATGTAGAAAGTGATGAGGGCCTTAAAGAGAGGGCGAGGATGTTCAGGAAAGGGGGAGGTTATTTTCTTACTCCCTTGGGGAAAGGGATCATCAAAGACCTCATGGGGGAGATGATATTTAAACTGGATCATAAATATGGGTAGGCTTTGGCCCTGTAGATGTGAACAGGAAGGGCACTGCAGGTAATGGGAACTGCCAAAGCAAAGGCAGAGAGAAATAAAAGCATGGGAATCATAGGATAAATACAGAGTGGTGAGCAGTGTAGTTTGACTTCAGGGTAAGATGGACCATGGGTGAAAAAAGTGTTAGGAGAAATGTGGGAAAATCAGCAGGGCCTGGATCATGGAGGGCCTTAAATTTTCTGGAAGCAATGGTACTCTGAACAAATCTATTGTTTTATTTGAAACAAAATATATGGTAGCTGAATAAAACTGTTGTTTCTGAAATCTGTACTTTATTGGCCAACCTGACCACTCACACTTTAACAATTTTATTGTCTGACCTTTCTGAAAATTATTTTCTGCCTAAATGGACAAGTCGGCTGCATTGCTCTTATCTTACAGAGTGTGTTCAACAGCACTAAAATGTTAGAGGAGCTTTATTTTACAGCTCACGGGGGTGGGGAGAGAGATTTTAAGAAATTAGCTTTGCCCGGCCAGGCGTGGCTCAGCGGTTGAGCATCGACCTAGGATCCAGGCCATCGGGGTTCGATTCCCGGTCAGGGCACATGCCCCGGTTGCGGGCTCGATCCCCAGTTGGGGGTGTGTGAGAGGTGGCCGATCAATGACTCTCATCATTGATGTTTCTCTCTCTCTCTCCCTCTCCTTTCCTCTCTCTGAAATCAATAAAAATATATTTAAAAAAAAAAAAAAAGTTAGCTTAGGCATCTTATCACTCAACTGGGAATGGGAAAAAAATCACACCTTTATTTCATGCATCTACACATATGTTAGGATTATAAATGAATTACATTGAAGACCACTCCGTGAGAACTAAGCCACTAAGAGCCAGAATATTAAACCCATCAGTGTTATCTAGAAGCAGAGAGAAAGGCTGAAGTGATAAAGACAAGTGTCTTCTCTCTCTTGAACCAGACCGGAACCTGCAGGTCTATGCTCAAGTGCCTCCCCCAAACACACACACCAGTTTAGCTTTTATAAAAGGAGGGCAGCAAAGGAAACAACTTTGTCTCCCTGCACAGAACTACTTTTCACCTGATCCTCTTTGGACTAGTTTTTAAAGTCCTGTCACATTTGAGCGGGGATGTGGGGGTGGTACGCACAGGCTTCCGGCAATGCTGCCCTGTGTGTCTACCTGCTTGTGACCTCCCTCCTCTGACCAGGTTTTGATGATTTAAAGGGGTGGGTGGGCGAGGAGAGTTTAACAAAAGAATCTGTATGCATATATGCATAGCCCAAGGACACAGACAACAGGGTGGTGAGGGGTCAGGAGGGGGGGTTGAAGTGGAGGGTGGAAGGGGTCAATAGGGAGAAAAGGGGACATCTGTAATATTTTGAACAATAAAAAAAGCCATTAACTGAAAAATAAATAAATTAATTAATTAAATAAAATGCATTTCTATGCTCACTTGTGCTACAGAATCATAGATGATGTAGAAAAGGAAATTACATACTGTTATTTTTAATGGAAAAGCTACTAAAAATCTAATCAGAACAATCCAAGTAGAATAACTTTCCAGGCTGACTCTATGTGATATGGAGAGCAGGTGGTTTAATGAGCTGAAATCTTTCTAAATGTTCCTGTACATCAGAAATTTGGGGGTTTGAGTCTGTATTAATTTTTTACATTTGTTTCACACCTTCATTCTGTATTCACACTCCTTCCTCCCAATTTAAAAATTATGTAAAAAAAAATGGGCAAAGGACCTGAATAGACATTCCTCCAAAGAGGACATACAGACGGCCAAGAGGCATGTGCAAAGGTGCTCAACATCAGAGAGATATAAACTAAACCACAATGAGGTATCACCTCCCACCTGTTAGAATGACTATCATGAATAAATTAACAAACGAGTGCTGCGAGGGTGTGGAGAAAAGGGAGCCCTGTGCACTGCTGGTGGGAATGCAGACTGGTGCAGACACTGTGGAAAGCAGTGTGGAGTTTCCTCAAAAAATTAAAAATGGAACTTTCTTATGACACAGCGATTCCACTTCTGGGTATTTATCTGAAGAAGCCCAAACACTAATTCAAAAGAATATATGCACCCTTATGTTCATTCCAGCATAATTTATAACAGCCAAGATATGGAAGCAACCCAAGTCCCCATCAATAGGCGAGTGGATAAAAAAGCTGTGGTGCATCTATACAATGCAATATTATTCAGACATAAATAAGAGTGAAATCTTACCATATGCTAAATGAAATAATTCAGTCAGAGAAAGACAAATCCACCTGATTTCACTTACATGTGGAATCTAAAGAACAAAATAAACAAACAAAACAGAAAGAGACTCATAGATATAGAGAACAGACTGATGGCTGACAGAGGGGAGGGTGTTGGGGGACTGGGTGCAAAGGGTGAAGGGATTAAGGAGTACAGATTGGTAGTTACAAAACAGTCACAGGAAAAATAGTCAGTGATATTGTAATAAGTATGCATGGTGCCAGATGGGTACTGGAAATTTTGGGGGGCCAATTTTTAAAGTATATGATTGTCTATCCACTCTGCTGTACACTTGAAACTAATATAAAATAATGGTGAATGTAAACTGTAATTGAAAAAAATTTAAAAAGTAAAAGAATGTAAAAAATAAATAAATAAATAAATAAATAAATAAATAAATAAATAAATAAATGGCATTAGGTCACTTTCACTGCTTAATACCCTTTGGTAGATTCCCATTGTACTTAAAATAAAAGCCAAGCTCCCTTTAAAAAACATTATGCAAGCCCCGGCCAGGTGTATCTGTTGGTTGGAGCGCCCTCACGTACACCAAAAGGGCTGCAGGTTTGATCCCGGTCAGGGCGTCTGTGGGAGGCAACAGGCTGATGTTTCCTCTCACAGGATGTTTCTGTTTTTCTCTCTCTCCCTAAAAAATGATTTTAAAAAAAAAGTATGTGATTTTTTAAAAGAGTTTATAATCCACTTCAGACCATTTCATCGCTATTTCACTTAGTCTTTCTGTATTCTTTTGGGCAAAGGCTCTTTGTCTCTGTAGCTAATCCCACAAATGCAATTTAAAGAAGCCTGGAACTGAGATAGTGGTGACAATCTCTAATTATTGTTGACAGCAAAGAGGAAGAAGCATAATAGGAGAGCCAGAATCCGACCCTCACCCCCTGCTGTGAGTGAAACCAAAACAGCAATAAGCTACCTCTCCTCAGCAGAGCACTGAATTCATCATGAATTAACCATCTTTCATTCCAAGGTAGATGAAGCAAAATCTCCTTTTTCTAAACATAAAAAAATAAATGTGTGTGTGTGTGCATGTGTGTGTCCAGTTATATAATACATCATCTGTATATTGCATTGTGTGTTGACCACCTCCGCAATTTTTTTAACAACCTCAAGACGCAGCGCCGCTTCCTCCACTAACGCCTGTCTAAACCACCTGGACCCTGCTGCCCTCTGAGCTTTCACCTGGTTTATAGTCCAGATCAAACACTCCAGCACCTGGATAGTTTGTGCTTCACTTTCACTGCCTCTTACAGGTAAGTTTTATCTTCCCAGACAGAGTGCAGTTTATTCTACTTCATCATTTTCCGTAGACTCTAATGTGTACTGTGTGCTAAAGAAATATCCTCCAAGGCCACTCACCAATCCATGAAAAAGTGCCAATGGGAAGAGAGGTCCTTTGGCCCGTTTCCCTCGAGTTCTTTGACAAAGTGAAGAGAGAAGTTAGACTGGGTACAGGGAATACTGAAGTGGACAGAATTCTTCTGCTGATTTTCTAGCGGGAGGATCACTGCACTTAACGGTTTGGCCCCATCCTCTACAATGTGGACTCTGCATGTCTCACGTGGTAACAGGGCCAAGTCTCCAGACACAGCATCAGCACAATGTGCCGGTTCCCTGGCATGTAAGTCCCACCCAGTGGAATGTTTCTACACATGCTCTTAATTTACGGGCTGATTGCATGCTTAATTTATTTATGCCTCTTAGGGCCTCAACTTTCCTGCCATTTGTGATTAGAGAGGTTATTTTCTACATTATTGCCTTCATAGACTTCTTTCTTTCTTGATCTCAGCCCTGCTCTTTGTGTAATGGTAATATTAGTATTCTTTTATTCTTCACATTTTGAAATTAGTATGAAGTTAAAATTTAAACAATGATGTTCTATCAATAGTGACAGAATTTATCTTGCCTGGTTGTCTTTAAATTGCAATGGGGGCCTGGCCAGCATGGCTCAGTGGTTGAATGTTGACCTATGAACCAGGAGGTCACACTTGGTTCTGGGTCTGGGCACATACCCGGGTTGTGGGCTTGATCACCAATAGGGGGCGTACAGGAGGCAGCCAATTAATGACTCATCATTGATGTTTCTATCTCTCTCTCCCTTCCTCTCTCTGAAATTAATAATAAAAAAATATTAAAAAAATAAAATAAATTACAATGGGGTTGTTGATCCCTTCAGTTCGAAAACTTGGAGACTTTCCCTCTGGAAGCCACACCCAGTTTATACATGTTGGGGTTTTTTCCTATGGGAAGAATTTTCCGAAGGCATGATATCAACAATCTTTGAGTAATACACTGTAGGATGACCAGGTTGTCAGCTCAGAGGGCATTCTGGCTGGGTAGTGGTGTGGACTTGCCTGTGGGGAGAAAGCCACCTTTCACAGAGAGGCATGGGAATAACTCACAGCTCAAGGCAACTGAAGGTTTAATTCTCTCTTTGAGAAGGTCCCATAGGAAGCACTAGCTTTAAGCAAAATCTTTATGAAAGGATTCCTTCTCTGAATTTTCCAAATAGGCCTCTTTGTTATTACCCCAAGGGAACTGACAACCAGTCAGGGAATCAAATCTCCCTTATCATTTCCAGACTATTTTACCTGGCTGTGCACACCCCATTGGCAGGAGGGCCACAAATGGTTCTCTCAAGCTTCACTCAAACCAATCTGCCCCCGCCCTTTCTGGCCTTGTGTATTTGACTCCTACACCATGGGGAAGTCCCCTTGGATTCCAAAAGAAAATTAAACTCCTTGGAATCCAAAACTAATAAACTTTCACAGAGTGGCCCCAAGTGGATTGGTTATCATGATATTTTAGTCTCACCTAACCAATAAGAGGGCCAGTTGGCAAGTTTCCAGGATGAATATTCTCATATGAGCATTGAATTAGAGAAAGCCAAAAGAGTTGGCCATCTACATGCTCAATTTACACCCTACCTGAGTTCTGAGGTAGAGATCTTGTGACGGTTGGGGCTTTGCAAAGCAATTAAAAGAAATAAAGCAAAGTATTATATTTTAATTGATGTAATCTTCAAGCTCCCAGTGGAATCTGGGGTGATATCTGGCTAGAGTTACCCTGAGTATCAATAGATGACTATTCTGTGAAAGTGCATTTAGGAAGACAAAACCCTACAATTCCTGAACTTCATTAACATGTGTATCTGTATGGGGGGACTGGTTCAGACTCCCAGGACTACAAATTGAAAGAAGCCACCTAGACTTTTCTGGGATCTGAACAAAGAGCCAAAGCGGGGGGGCGGGGGGGGGGGGAGAAGGCAGTGGGGAGATGACAGAGAGAGAAGGGCAAGTGGAGGGGGAGACACAAAGTAGGTTTATATTTTTATTTGCTTTTAGAGTGCCTGGATATTAGACACACCAGACCATTCTTTCCAAACCAAAACAGCTTTCATCCATCACTAACATTTCTGGGTTTATTTCTGTTTTATTATAAATATTCAAAGAAAAATAAACAGACAAGAAAAAAACTGTTTATACAGTATACAGAATCAGATAGAAAATACAGAATGGAAAAGAAAGCCAACAGCCAACCAGATAAAAAGTGGAGCCCAACCAAGGAAGAGAACCAGCTGCTTGCAAAGTCCCTCATCGGCTTGAGGGAGGTGCAGGGAAGTCTCAGCAGCTGACAGACGCTGCCCAGCACTGCCAGTCTTACCTTTATTCCACGTGGTGAAAGGAACAGACTTCATAAATGATTCATGGGAACATTTATGTGACTAACCCAACAAAAAAGTTTGCTATTGATCAAGATATCCTGCTTACAAAAGTGACTTTTAAAAACACCCCTTCCCACCCCAAGTGTGATCTCACAGTAGGAAACACATTGCCAGAAGCAAGGGGTGGAGCAGGAGTTGGAGCTGGGGTTGGAGCTCCACTGGGGTCTGTGCTCAGGCTCCCTCCCGGTGCCCTTCCCACCAAATCCACGTTTCTCCATGAGAATTATGGCAAAGTTTAAAAAATACTCATGTCCTGCACAGTTTGCTGTCATTTAGTTCTTAAAAAGAAAAAAGAATTCAAATTCATGTGAGAGGAGGTCAGCCTAGGACAGAACTGGCATCCTTTCTAGGAATAATCAGGGGTGCCATCTGGTCCCCAGAATGGCAGCTCTAACTAATTGTCCTGGCACAAAGAGGATGTTGACCTACCCAAACAGCAAAATCATGGAAATAAGCTCATCATCTTCCAAAGATGTCTTTATTTGAGTACATTCAGAACAGAAGCAATGTGAGGACAGTCTGATTGAAGGTGGTGGTGGTGGTGGTGGTGGTGAAAGTGGTGGTAGTGGCTATTTGTTTCCTGCTCCCTCTAATTTTTTTAAGTTTACAATCAGAAATTGCATAGAATTTCCATCAGAAAATGAAAGCTCTCTGCATGAGACTCCCAATTGGTGAAAAGAAGCAAAGGTCAAGCAGCTGTTGGAAGCCGCACCCCTTCCATCAAATGAGCTCCAGGTCCTGAAACACCAACATGCAGAATGGTCACAAGGAGCCATCTGAGAGCCTGGAGGCATTGTACTGATTTTGCAGATGGAAGAGAAGTTGGGTACTTTCCTAAGGTCACGCTGAGGTTAGGACTGAGGAGTTACTAGTTCCCAGGCCTGTGTATTGGCTACAGACCCACCTCTCTCCCAGGAACATGCCAAACTTTTGATTACTTCAGGTCTATTCATTTAATAAACACACACATGCACCCACCCACCCATCCACACACACACACACACACTGCACACTCACATTTGCAGCCAGATCTCATGTCTAGTAGCAAGAAATCACCCAACCCATGATAGCCTTGGGGACCAGCTTCACAGGCAGCCACTGAATTTGGTTAAACAGAGATGCAGTTGGCCAACCGCCATCACACCGGGGCGGCGCCTGCTCCCTCCTCTGTGAGCAGCAGGCTCCAGGGGGGCCCGGGGTTCGCTCGGGGAGCCGCCTTCCCCGGGCCCCCTCGGGGAGCCGCGCCTGCCCTTCCCCCGCCTCCGAAGCGCTCACGCTCAGGAACGCCCGGGCCCAAGGACAGGAATCAGAAGGGGAGCAGGGACAGTCACCCGCGGCTCCGCGGAGTAAGCCGTGAGTGAACTGGTTTGGGGTGTTTTAAAAGTTACTTTAATGCACTTTGATCTGAGCCTCTCCGCCGTGTCCTTCCCGAGCCCTGCTCCTGAGGCGCCGCCACCGCGCAGGGACGGTTCACCCCTGAACCCGATGCTCTGGCCGCTCCACGTCCTACAGTGCGGGAGAAATCCGGGGGTTATACAGACCTCCATTTCCTACCCAGCCTGTCCCTCCAAATGAGCAAGTGAACAAAACCATGAATAGAATGGAGAAGAAAACAAAGAAGGGGGGCGCATTAACAACACTATGCAAATCCGGAAAAGAAAAACTTCCCCGTGGAGTTTATTACTTTTTCTTGTAAGAACCAGACAGAGCGCAAAGGCCCCTCCCCAGGGGCCCAGCGGAGATCCCGCCCCCGGGGGCTGGTCCGAGCGGGGCGCGCGCACTGTCCGGCGGGAAGGGCTGCTTTCGGCCCGAGGGGGCGCCGTCCCGCCCGGCTCCCCGGCTCTGGGGCCCTGCCCCCGGACCCGAGCGGGGCGCGGGGCTCCTGGGTCCTGCTCGGCAAATGCGGCGAGCTCCAGGGGGCGCGGCGCCACCCACCCGCCGCCCGGGGCCGAGCCCCCCGCGAGGGCTACTCGGGCTCGCGGCGCGCGGCCCGTTCCCACGCCGGGCTGTCCTCGCGGCGCACGTCCTGGCCCCACGCCGGGCTGTCCTCGGAGCGCGCGGCCCGTTCCCACGCCGGGCTGTCCTCGCGGCGCGCGTCCTGGCCCCACGCCGGGCTGTCCTCGGAGCGCGCGGCCCGTTCCCACGCCGGGCTGTCCTCGCGGCGCGCGGCCCGTTCCCACGCCGGGCTGTCCTCGCGGCGCGCGGCCCGTTCCCACGCCGGGCTGTCCTCGCGGCGCGCGGCCCGTTCCCACGCCGGGCTGTCCTCGCGGCGCGCGGCCCGTTCCCACGCCGGGCTGTCCTCGCGGCGCGCGGGCGGCGGGCGCGCGCGCGGGCCCTGGAAGCGGCGGCACTCGGGGCAGACCCGCACGTGCGTGCAGCCGCGCGCCGCCAGGGCGGCCTCCCGCGCCAGCCTCCGCGCCAGCTGCTCCGGCTCCCCGGCCGCGGCCCCGCACAGCTGGCCGTTGCTGAGCGCCGCGCTGCCCCGGGGCGGGCGCTCCTGCGGGACGGGGCTCCGGGCCCGCGCGCCCCCCGCGCGCCGCCGGCGGGGGCGGCCGCCGTCCCGACACAGGATGATGCCGCGCAGCTCGGCCGCCATCTCCCGGCAGACGGACACCTGGAAGACACCGGGGTCACCGCCCGCCCCGAGCCAGCCCCGCGCCCCGCAGCGGTCCCGCGCGGGCGGGCGGGCGGGCGGGGCGCGCCGCAGAGGCACAGGCGCCCGACCCCGGGCTTCGCCCGCCCCGCCCCGCCCCGCGCGGACGCCAGGGTGCTGGGCTGTGGGACGGCCCGCCGGCGGGCTGCCGGCTTTTGTTTGAACACCTTCAAAGACAGCGACCTTCCTGTGGTGGGAAAGAGCCCCCAGGATTTGCTGGTTTGTTTATTCGTCTTTTGCATGTCTGTGAAATGCGGCTTCGGCTACTAAGTTAACAGTTCCTCTCCCTGAAAATTTCCATTGATACCACTTAAGTTTGGACCAAGAAGCCTACCAAATAAATAACCTTTCTACTCCATGTCAGTTTTTCAAGTATTTAAAAAAGTTGCCATGTCTCCGGGAACATTCTGTTCTCATTTCCTTTGGTCGACTGGTTAGACAGAGCTGCAGAGGATGCATTCTAATAACTAGAAAAAAGAAACCAGAGCAACATTCTCCTGCAGGTCACCATCTCCTGATATGAAACCCTTGGGCCCAGCTGTGTTTCAGAATGTTTTGGATTCTAGGAAGGTAAGACAATACACCTACGATTGTGTACCACACCCAGTGAGGGTCTAGGGCAGACTCTATATTCAAACACATTGATATTTCTGTAACAAACTATGCACCTTCACACCGAATGAGATAAAGACACACTAGTTTCATACCAATTCAAGTCAAGCCTTGTCACCAAATGCATTTGTTTGACAAACTTATAAATAACTTGGAACTTTCCCTACTTCTTAAGTTTCAGAATTGTGGATGAAAGATCATGAACCTGCACTGCTACTACTATTATGCCCACTTCAGAGATGTGGAAATGGAGGCTCGGAAGTTATATATCTTGCTAAAAATTACTTGACTAATAAATAGCTGACCCAGAGTTAGAACCTAAACTTCTCTACTCCAAACAGCATGCATAAAGAAGGACATGTCCCCAGGCCATCACAGAAGAAGCCTCCTGCCTGTTCATGTTCTTTTTCCCCCGTCTTCCAGGTCTGTTAACGGGACTGCTTTCTGCTGTAGCCAAATAGCTAATGTAGCTCTTACTTTTCACTTTCACTTTCGCTATCTGGAATCCTCGCTGCAGTTTTCAGGGTATGTCCAGGGCATGGGCAAGCTCTTGGGGGGAGTAGCCAAATGTGTACAGATCCTCTCCTTAAGCAACTACAGAGAAGTAGTATCACCTAAAAGAATATGGCCTGAGCCAAGAATTGAGACCTGGACTCTAAACAAAGTGTTATTACTAAAGAGCTGAGACTCTTAGGCAAGGTACTTGACTTCTCTGTGCTTCTAATAATAACTATAACAGGTGAAATAATACCACCTGCCTAATCTGTTACATGTGACAAGAATGTAACAACATGAATTCATTGACTGCCAGCTGTGCTTTTCATGGAAATAGAGAGAAGTCCTAGCTGCAGCGCACTGTGTGAGTGCCCTGTGCATCGGTTACAGCGATGCTGGGAAGGCTGAGGAAGGGTCAACTCTTCTGGTCCAGGGAAGAAGGCAGGAGAATTAGGGAAGGTTTCACAGGAAAAGGAACACCTGACCTATAGGTCTTTCTTTCTATAAGTAATAAGTAAGTAGAATTCATCTAAGGAATGGACAAAGCTGAAAAACCGGTAGAGCTATAGAGAGAAGTAGAAGAGAAACCGAGAGACCTTGGCGCCAGGCAAGGCACGTAAAGAGAGAACTTCTGGGGAAAACTGTTCACTTTGTCAAGGGGCACATTGAGGTTCAACAGGGCCCAAAGGGTTCTCTCTGGTTTTGTCCATTGGGAGGGGTCAGACCTCTTAGCAATGACCTTTCAAAGCCACAGTGCCCTGGATTAGGGGCTGAATGGGAGGCCAGGAAGTGGAGACTGAAGCAGTTGGATCACCTTGGTGTGGGAGAGGGGAAGACAGGGCGAGAGCAATAGTAACATTGATAGCATTTTTAAAATAGAGAATAAACTTGAGCATATTTTTAGATTTTGGGGAGAGAGCAGGGATAAAAATTGACGGGGAGAAAAGATAATCCTGGAGTAGCTGAGGAAAGATGGATTAAGATGGAGATGGAAGGACAACTGGATCATCTGCTGCGGCAGGTGGCTTTAGTGGGTACATTTTTAGGCAGGGGTTTTCATTTGGGGCTGGTCATGCCTGACTTCTTGGTGAGGTGGGAGATACAATCTCTCCCTGTGCACGAAGGAACAAAGGGGTGTGAGGAGTGGGCATGCAGTCTTGCTGGAAAACGGAAGAGGCTGAGCACAGTCAGAGGGCTGAAGGCAGTGTGAGAGCGAAGCCTTATAAGAGGCTGGACTCCACAAATGGATGGGGGCACTGTACACTTATGTACTGTTAGGAGCTGTTATCCAGTGTCGCTTAGTGAAGGAGATTTCAGAAGTTCCAGAGTTGGGGCTGGGAGATTGAGATAGAGGCTAAGAGCACAGTTAGCAGGGAAGGGTGTCTGGCCCTTCTCTGAGGTTCACGGAGGTGGGATAGGATACAGTTTTCTTCTCAGACATTTCCATCTGTGTGAAGCTTATATTAGTATAGTTTGTAAACATCAGGTTTGGGAATTAAACTTATTCAAAATCCCTGAGAAGGAAGATGTAACTCTTGGGCTCCCATCTGAGCATCTTTACTTGTAAAGAGGGAAGGGATAAGGCCACGGTTCCCACTAGGAAGCTGGTACTTTTGCCTGTTTTCCTTTGCAATGATACAGCTTGGGATATAGTTGTATAGGACTTTGTTGTTCATAAAAACTGTCCCATATTTATTTCCTGGACTATTTCATAGAAGAATCTGACACTGGACGTTAAATGGCCTTTCTGTGGCTGTGTGAGGGATGGAGCATTGATGAGGATCTCCTGCCCTTGGTCTGTCCCACGGGATTTCACAGGATGCGTCTGAAGTTACTTTTGTCTGTACACGAGCCTGTGAGCTTTGCCCCTTCTTTCAAAACATAGGTCATACCCCTTGGAGGTTTACCTCAGTAGCTTCTGAGTGTCGGAGAGTCCATAAAAACTCCAACATAGCCATAAAAATGGCCACGATTAAGCCACAAATTAGAACCACAAAGATTCCACCAATATTCTCCATTCCTAGGCCTGTAAGAAAGAGATAATAGGAAATAGTGTAAACGAGCTGGAGGCCCAGTCATTCCACCCAAACACACACACTCCTCGGGAGTTATAGCCATTCTTCTGGGGAAATGCAGCAGGAGTCAAAAGGGGGAAAAACCTAGTTGCAAATGGAGGAGACTGGAGAAGAGATTCCAAAAGGGTCTCTGAGACTGGGAGGTGGAGTCATTTTAAGAAAAAAGCTCAAGAAAATTTGATTTAGCCTGTGATATCAAAATACCTGTGCATTCTAGTATTTGCATAAAAAAAATGTAGGCAATCTTACTCATGTGTTTGTGTGATATAGAGTAAGTGTTTTAACCAAACTATAGTTAGAAAAAAAATATATGTTTACTAAAATACTAATTTGGAAAAGAAAACTTTTTATCTTACTTTTTATCTTATCAGACCAGTGGTTCCCAAACTTACCTACCCGAAGAACCTCCTGAGAAGCTTGGTAAGATATTGTTTCCTAGTTGTTCCCCCAGACCTATTGAACCCACATCTCTGGAGATTGAACCCAGGAATCTGTATTTTAAAACATATTAAATAGGTAACTTTTTTCCAGCCAGGCCCAAAATTAGTTTTCAAATTGGCATTGTTAGAAGCTGTACATGACTGTAAGTTCCTTGAAGCCAGGCAGTTTCTGGTTGGACCCTCATCTAGCATGATACCTGACATATAGTATACACTCAATAAATATCTGTAGAATTATACAGCTGTTTCATTTTCACAGTGTCAAACATTGAGTGTAGCTATGTAACTGGATGCTGTTTTGGTATTAAAGAAACCCAACAAAAAGCATGTTTCATCCAGAAAAATGCCAAGAGGGTGGCTGCTGTCCTGTGCTGCTCCAGATGCTTACACATTTGCGTGCTCAGCCCGTAGTGTCCTCACAGGACACAGAGCTGCAGGGAGAGCCAGCTCCTCACAGCACTAGGAATGAGACCTGGTTCTGGAGCGGAGATCTGACACTACTCTCTGCACCTTGGAAAGCTGGAAAAAGAGCCCTACATAGCCGTATCAAGATGCCCTGGGTTTCCTCTCACAAAGCCTCAAGTGGGTGTCTGCGGTTTGTTTGCTTTGGTTGTAAAATATCAGAGCGCGTTGCAGTGCCTGCTACACTACTAATGTGCTGCCACAGTAAGTGTGTTGAATGCACTGTATGCTCTGCTCGTCAAGTGCACAGTCAGCTCCGGACTGCGTATGTGAAGGAGGTCCTCTCTTTTGCATAATCACAGATGCGATTATTTAAAAACTCAATTCTAAGGGAAGGCAGAGAGGATATGAAGTAGATTTCTACCTTTGAGAAGAAAGGTACTTGGAGTTTATTTGAACAGCTGCACATCTAACCTAGGACCATTAGGGCGGAAGGTTTTTGACCATAGAAACATCAGGATCCATGGGTGAGTGGGGACACGAGAGAAGGCACCAAGGGCCTGGCTCGGGCGGGCGGGCAGGGCTCCAGCCACAGGGTTAAGGGTGAGAACTGAGGTGCTGGGATGTGCACCTGAGTGTCACGGACAAACTGGTTTTCTCCAGCGGACCCCTGTGGAGAAAGGCTAGAGGAATGTTACTGGTGATGGCTTCGCGACCAAGGATGCCCACCTGTTCAGGTAAATAGTTCTCCAGTGGCTGCGGAGGTACTTTCTGTATGCCTCTCCTACCACTTTGGGATAGTATTGCCCTATCTAGAAATAAAGGCTAGGATCCCTCCAAGGGCCTCCAGCTCCCCTTGTGCCCTGCAGGGCGGTGCCCTGCTGTCTCCAGTACAGCTCTGCTGTGTGGCGCTAGCAGCTTCCCGCCTCTCCTACTCACCAGGCCTCCTCAGTCTTGTCCTCCCCACTGCTCCTTCCCTCAGTGCAGACACACACTCACGTTCTCCTCAGAGAAAAGTAAAAAATCCTTCTTTGCCCTCCAGCTCTGTCTAGTAAGACCCTTTCGCTTTCTCTTCTTCCCTGGACAAGCTTTTTGAAATAGTTATTTATATCAGACTTTTTAAAGACATTTTGAAGCCCATAAAATGCTTACAATTGGAGACCCCATTTCACATAAAAGCAAGTAGAAGAAAATGCACCCATATCTTACGTTAAATGCATTTAAAAATTTTTTCCTTCTGAAATGACTGGATGTCACTAAAAAGGTTAATTTTATAATTGGCTGTGATTTCTCAGCAATCGTACAAAATGAAAAAATATAACAAAAAATTGTTTCTATATGTAATGAAGTTTTTATGAATATTAAATTTAAAAATTAAAAGTCAAAACAATGTCACATTTCGGAGGTATTTAATTTTGGAATTTTTTTTTTTGCATTTTGAAACTAGTAATTTTCTTCAGGCCTCAAACATAATTTTAGATGCTGGAGAAAACGTTTGGGCCCTAGGGAAGCTTGTCTGTGGATCTGAACGTGTTCCGAGTTCACTTTTGTCGTCCTGGACACCCCTCAACCCATGCAACCGTGTCTTGCAATCAAACCACCCTCGTCAAATTTACCAGTGAACATTTTATTTCTGAGTTGTTGGAAAATGTCTAGTCCTAATCTTTGTGACCTCTTGTAGCACTTGACATTAATAATCACACCCCTTCTCGGCTTTTAATGAACCAGTGCTCTCCGCCGTCTCACCTTCGCTTGCTGCGGCCCTTCCCCTCCCTGCTCTGCATTTGGCCCTTGCCTCTTCTTCATGCACTAGGCTATTACCAAATCCTGCCGGTTTTATCTCTGAAACACTTTTCAATTTCTTATCCTCTCTATCTCTCCTACACTTCCCTAGTTCAGCCCCCACCGTCTCTTGCTTGGACAAAGTGATTTCCCTGCTCGTAGCTGTGCCCTCCCCAGCTCTGCCCCACAGCTGCCCGGGGCCTCCTGAAAAGCCGAGTCTGCCTGTGACACGCGTTCTGGTGGCACAGAGCTGCGGCGAGATGCCCGCATACTGCAGGGTGGCTCTGCGGCGCCTCTGCCCGGAACCTATCCCCCTTCCTGCTCCGCGCTCCCGCTCCCCGCGCCCCACCTGGCCAACACCAACCGCGCCTTTAAGATTTAGCTCAGGGGCCACTGTCTCCAGGCCGTGCTTTCTGCTGTTACCCGACTGTCAGGCGCCTGGCTTTCCGCCTGACCGATGCTGCGCCCTGCACCACTCTGCTGTCGCAGGGGCAGGGCCCGAGTTCAGTACGCACGTCTGGACTTTCCCTCAGGCCGCGCTCCGCGAGGGAAGGCCCATGTCTTGCTCAGCTCTGCAGCTCCGCAACCACGGTGGCGGGAGCCCAGTAAGTGTTTGTTGAAAGGATGAGCAGAAAGACAGAGGATAAAGACATCCCAGATGCGGAAACCTGAATTATCACAGGCGTGAGGCACGGGGGAGGGGGGGTTATAAGCAGACAGGTTATCTGTGCTGGGATAATTTTGATTAGACCAGGGGACACTTCTCGGAGGACCTGAGTTTTTAACAGGATGCTGGTGGAAACTGTGAGTCACTGAAACACCCACAGTCTTTCCTTCCCAGCTTCTCACGTTTCAGGGCCAGCACGTCAGTCATGGGCACTGGCTGCAGCGTGATTCCTGGCTGAGTGGTCTCCTCCCCTTGTAGTGAGCCTTGTAGACCATTCACGTCTTTAGGAATGTATTGGAAAGTAGAAGAAAGAACAGATTGCTGGCAGAGTCAGATTTGAGAAACGGAGCGGGGAGCGGGAAGCAAGTGTTAAGAGAGCGCAGCACTTCTGTTTCACACCGTCATCACTCATTCCCCAGAAGTCAGAATGCCTCCCACAGCACCCAGCCACAGCTCAGATGAGCCTCTTGGGACTCCTTCCGGCCTGACCACAGACCCTCACGGCACTCACAGATGCACCTGTGAGGGGAGCCATCTAATCACCCCCCCTTCCTTTATTCAGATGGGAGCACACAGAAGCCATCCAAACAGATGGTTCTCAAGCTGAGATTTTCTCCTGACTCTTAAGCCTCTGAGCCTCAGCTGTGCCCCAGCAGTAAGCTCATATTAAGTGAAACAGAATCAGACTCTCCCCACAAACTCATGGTTGGTTAAATACTGACTTTGGTGTCACAATGCATACAAATGAATAAATTTGTCTCTAAAACTGCAGAGTGGAATGGCAGCCTGGAAGGGAGTACCTCTGAGTAGATTGGGCTCTCCACCTGCCCACCACCTACTCTGCCTTCAGCGCTGACTGGTGAATAATCACTTCTTGGATTCAGGTGCATGTGTATCTCATCCTAAAAATCCTTGCGTATCTGCAGGTAGCACTACAGAAATGTGTGACTGAGATGCAGGGAAGTTATTTTTGAAAAAGAAATAGCTGTACCTGGGAGGCAGAGAAACAGAGAGAGGCCACACGAGCCACTGAGGCAGGTGCAGAGACTGGAGAGACAGTCTCACCAAGGGACAGCATATTTGTTCTTTGACATTGGGCAACAAATATTTTTTGAGGAGCTTCCAGGAGCTGAACACTGCGAGATGCTGAAGCTCTGTGCAATGTTCCCCATGGAAAACATTTGGTTGGAACATGAATTTTTTGACCAATATGACTTCCAAGTACTTTCTGTTTCAGAATCACATTCCCCTACATCCATGCAAACATGTGAAATGGCCCCATCTTCACGGAATTATTTGTTGTAAATAGCAACTTCATATGCCCATGTGTGAGCTGGCCCAGAACATATGCTGAGGACTGTACAATGGTATGCTGGCCGTTTCTTCTTACATTCACTGTGACATCTGTTGACTAGACCTAGCAGCTTATGGAAGTAGTGCTGGAGAAAGTGGGGAAAGGGACATGAAATAGAAAACGGATGGGAAAGTCATTGATAAATTTTGCAGTTTATCAAATCACAAATTATGGGAGAGGCACTTTACAATTTATCAAAACCTGAGCTCAAGCACTTCATTTCATTTTAAAAACAGTTCTTACCTCATTCAGTTATCATTAAAAACACTGTAAAGAAGGCCCACTGCCCAAATTTTACAGTTAAAGAAATGGAAATTCAGGGTACTTAAGTTGCCCAAGTTTCACACCTAAGATGTGAATTCTACATAAATCTTCCTGCCTGGCTAATGTTCTTTATAAAAAGCAGGTTGTCCTTTATAAGTGTTTACTATGAGCAAAGCCACCATGCCAAACATTTAGATTCAATCCTAACAGTTGCCCTATGAAACCAGCATTATTCAATTAAAAAAAATTTTTTTAATTGACTTTTAGAGAGAGAGAAAGGGAGAGGGAGAGAGAGAGAGAAATATTGAGTGAGAGCAAAAAAACTGATCAGCTGCCTCCAGCATGTCTCCTACCAGGATGGATCCTGAAACCGGGGCATGTGCCCTGACCAAGAACCAAACTGGCAACCTTTGGTGTATGGGACAACACCCAACCATCTGAGCCACACTGGCCAGGGCAGCACTACTCTTACTTCCATTTTCCTGACAAGGAAACCCAGGTCCTAGATTCAAGCAACTTGCCCAGGTCCATGAAAGGAAGTGCCACATTCAAACTGAAGCCAAAGCCTGAGCCCTGACCCTACCCCACACGGCCACTCCAAGCTTGGGTTCCTCACGGCACAGGGACATGATTCCAGAACTCAGCCTGGTACCCTGATGCCGGGAAGAGGGTCCTGTGTATGGGCTATTAGTTCCACTCATAAAACTCCTTTCTCTTCTTGAGAACATTATATCAAGTGTTTGAATCAATGATTTATTGACTTAATCTTGGCTCAGTTTCCAGACAGAGTTGGGCTACAGTCTTTATAATTGCTGAACCACCTTTGATGCCCACACACTGGACCACCATTTGCCTTGATTCCTGATTATGCTTTCTGCCCCGCCCCCTGTCTCTTGATAATAAATTTGATTTTATTAGAGAGAAGCTTCCTCTGCAAGCATCTCTGAGACACTATCTAAACTCCCACTCCAGTCTTGTCTCTGTCCAGAGAAACCAGAAAACCAGGATAATCAGACTCAGCCACCTGAGAAGACAGAGGAAAATGTCCCTTGAATTCCCTTCCCACCCCTATCACTTACCCCCACTCTTGCTAAGATGTCTCACACTTTCATTCCCAAGCTGTGCCAGTCAGCAAACTTCCTGCTTTCCAAGGATTTTGTGAGGCAATATCACTGGCCTCTTTTCCATCCTTGAAAGGGGACCCTGATTTTCACAGCCTGGTGATGTATTTATGTTTCTTTGAAGCTTGATAGTGAGCTTGTGTTTCTCAAGATAAAGGTATTTAATTTCCTTAGAATTCCCCTACTACCTTGTTGTCTAGCAACTGTTCTGCAAGCCTTCAGCAGCCCAAGCCCCTTGAATCTGGATGCTGACATCTGTGAGTGGCCAACAATACTTCTTTTTATAGGAGTTGAGTGAGAAAATAAATAAAATAAGTGTTTTGGAAAAGAAAAAGCAGAAGAAAAGGAAACATTTTGGGATGAAGCCTGCTTCTTTTTGTACTTCTCCAGTCTTCCACATAATCTGCCACTTCCTTTTTTAGCTGTGCATGAAGGTCGATGGCCACTGAGCTGTAGACAGGGAAAGAAACAGGCAGAGGGGAAAGCAAGAAGGTGATGTGTGGTTCTCACCAGAGCCAGGTAAGAGCTGGCAAGAGGACTCAGGATTGGTGGCATCCTGAGGTTAGGATTCTTCTCTGGAATTTGGCAATGACGTTTGAGCTGTGATACTGGATTAGAAGCTGGACAGCACCCGGCTCTTTCTTTGAAATTTCTTGCATTTTAATAGGACAACAAAGTAGAAAGGGATTCTGTGAGGCACCACACATTGTCTGGTCCTGTCTGATTAAAACCAAGTGCCTATAGCCAGCTGCTCCCAGTTTCAGGACCTTCTCCTGCTTCCCTTCACCTTCGTCTCTGCCTATTCTATGGTTCTTGCAGTCCTTTGGGCACATATGAAAGCTGTTTTAAATCACGAAGAGAAAGATCACCTGGGATCTGTTTTAGAAAGCATTTTAACATAGCTTCTCTTTGTTCATGTGAGTCACAAGGAGAAAAGTGTCCCTGTGGCTCCGTTCCTGGTGACCACTTAAGGACCTGAAGAAGGTACCTTTTGGGTCCTGTCGACCCTGTTCTTTTGGCACAGGAGGGGTGTCCTGAGCACTGATTTGTATTCCCTAAGCCTGATGGCTCTTTTGACCAAGCAATGGCTCCTCGTTTCTGGCTGGTGCTGCTCCTCAGCTTGGAGGTCAAGTGGACTTCCCCTTGGCCAGGAAGCCTTTGGCCTCTCAGGAACGTTTGCTTGGGCTTCAGCCATGGCAGACACGGGGCTAGGGCATTCACCTGGCACTGGCTGCTGTGGCTGGGGTGGGAGTGGATGTCCTGGCTCTTATGGTGAGTTGCACAGCTCCCCCCAGCTCCCCTTGGACAGCACCACTCATCAGTGCTGCCCACCCTCTTGTTTCAAAGAACAAGTCCAGAGGGCAAGTTCCTAGAGGCTGATGGATAGAGTGCAGGCATCTTCCAAAGCACGGGGACCTGAGCAGGGTGACTTCCATGGCTTATTCCAAACCCTTTCCATCTACTCAGTCCTTTCTCCATGCCAGGGAACCCCTGGTCTCCGGGCGAGGAGAAGAGAGAAGCCTCCTGCCCCCCATCCTCCCTGGGGCCTGACCTGCGTCCCCCTTTCCCAACCACCCTGAACTCTGTTGTCAGGTCAGTCTTTCTAAACCAACCACTCTACAAAAACAAGAACAATTTTTCTATAAATGTGCCTAATTTCTACTGCAAATTCCCATTTCCACTTGATTGCCAAAAATGCACAAACTTCCCATGCGTTTCAGTTTTAAATTCAGTTAAATGCAGTGTTTTCTCTGTTCCCCCTTCACCAAGGATGTTTTTTAGGTCTAAGACTGGAAAGGAGATGATGTGTAATGGCTGGGAGTGGTGTTCAGCACCTGACCCTATGCTGGATTCCACTTAGATTTCCAATATTCTCGTCAGGGGTCCAGGAAAGCGCAGACCTGCCACTCGGCCCTCCCTGCCTGGGTCCCCGTGTGCCATCTCTCATGTCCTCGATGCACTGAGGCATGACATATATTTCTGGGGCTTGCCAAACTCCAGCAAAAATCTGTTTATCTCTTGGAATCCCCAGCTAATCTAGGAGTTTTATCTGCCACTCTCCACCTCCCAGCAGGACACAAGGCTCCTTCTTGGGGACCTGCCACATTCAAACATGTCCTCTGCTGCTCAGAAGTTCCCTGTCCTGAACAGGGAATCCTTTGCAGCTGAGGCGGCCTGGCTCTGCTATTCTTTTTCACTCTCTAACTTCTAGTGTCACCTTCCTGCCAAGCTTCCTTCAGGTGTTAGTCTTTTGTATTCCAAAATATTTTGTAGCAAGCCAAACACCATGGCTCCTAAGAACATTTTTCTGCTATGAATTGTAAGGGTTTCTTTTGGAACTGAAAGCCAATTTGACTGTGTTCTTCCTGAGGCAATGACTGTTTCCGGGGACCATGAATGCCACTAAGAGTTCAGAATTCTACCCCATAGGCCTGCATTCATCATGCCACACCTCACCCAGACCTGTGAGGCCTGCAGCCGATACCCTCAAACCAGTTTGGTGTGATACTAATGTGCCAAGGCACAAGCAAAGCTCTGGGATGTCATTGGGGCATCTTCCTGGAATGTCAATTTACATTAAATAAACATGCCTGCATTATGTTGTCAGATACAAAATTCACATGTGCTTGTAGGACAAAACAGAGCACTTTAAGGAAATTCCAAGCATGGTAGGAGAGACGCTTGGGACCATGTCCCCACATCCCAAGAGTGTATGTACACTCAGTTTCCTCTGCTATTAATTTTCTCTGTGGGAAAGTCCGGGACATACTGGTTTGAAGTCCAAATGCCTTTATCAGTTTTCAATTCCCTCAAAGCAATTTCTGAGTGCAAAAACTGTGCCCCCAGCATTCCTGAAATGGTGACTCCTAATGAGTGCTTCGAGGTCCAGGCCAAATATCTCTGCAGAGCATCCCCTGACCTTCACTCAGAATTAATCACTTCTTCCACTGGGTTCATAACACTTCCCACAGTGCGACCATGCTAAAGACTATCTGTGCCTCTCCCTAGGTCCTAACCCCCTTGAGAGTAGGGCCGTATCTCCTTTTTAGCACGGTGCCTGATGGGCAGTCGTTGCAGTGTTTGTGGGTACAGTGGGGACTATGTGTACATTTTCAAGCCAACACCGGGTGTTGGTGCTCCTGTTGGGGAGGAAACAGACATAGGATGAGGGTGGAAATGGTACCAGGCTGGAGGAAGGTCCTTGAGGTTTGCTCATTCATTCATTCATTCATTCATTCATTCATTCATTCATTCGTTGTTTATCTTTCATCAAATACTGATGACAGGTAACATGCTGGTCACTGGGATACAAAAATAAGGAAGAGACAGTCCCTGACCTTGAGCTTCTCATAGTCTATGAAAGACAGTCCCTGACCTTGAATATCAACAGACACAAAATAAATGTCCTACGTGTTGATTTTAGAAGCGCTGTCTAGCTGTAAGGAGCATGCAGAGGGCAGGCACACTGTGCTGTGGACACTATTTAGACCCCCATTCTCTTTAGTGCTCCTCAATGCGAAGAATTTAGAATAAAATGTGTACTCACTTCCTTTGTGCTGTTTAACATGGTTTAACTCCTTCAATCTCTATAACAGCCCTGAAGGTGGAATTATTATTATTTCTGTTTCCCACGGAGGGAAACGGAGACTCAGTGGCCTTTCGTAGTGTCTCTAACAAGACCATCTATGGAGTGGAGTCCATTTCACCCACTGCCCACCATCTCGAATCTTATCAAAGCTGTCTCAGGGAAGAGAACTGTCCTAGTGGCTGTGAACAGAACAAACAGGTATACAGGAAGGCAAACGTCTGAAGAGCTTCATTTGTGGGGGTTAGGGATACAAAAATAAAAAAAGTCCATTGGACTTTGGGGGACATCTAAAGGGGAGAGAGAGGATCTAAATCAAGGTCCCTGAGTGAAAACTCTAAGGTACCCAGATACCCATGTGTCTGCCAATTTTACTGCCCACTGCTGTTTCTCTGTAGGATTGAAATCATATATAAACAAATATAAATAAGTAAACGAGTGCACAAAAGGGAAGGGCCTGTGGCTAGGTTTAGGGGTCAGGGATGAAAGGGGAAACACTGGACAGTGGGATTAACTCAGGAGTGACTCAAGGAAAACCAGCTCCAAGTGATGAAATGGGATCAGATTTATAACAGAAAGGAAAGCTGGGGAAATCCACAACCAGTGGGAAGGAGGAGAGAAGCAAGCCCTGAAAGCCATCTGGAGCTGCAGCCTGGTGGCTACCAGCAGGGGCCAGTGGCATTCCCTGCACCACTCAGAGGCTTGGAGGCTCAGAGGCCATGGCCTGTCTCCTCTGGCCTCCTTCATCTTCATATGTTCATTTATTCAGAGGCAGGAACAACTGGACTGTGTAGAAAACTCTGGGTATAAAGGCTGAGAAAAGTACTTGCAAGCACAGTTTCATTAAGCCCTCTAGTGTGGCCCAGGAGAACTCAGTAATTGGTTGCTTTTGCTAGCTATCGGTTGGTATAATCACACAACCCACAAACATTTATTGAATACCTGCCGTGTGCAAGGCTCTGTGGGGGAGGCTAGGGACACAGAAGCCAATAGGACTGGGTCCCTGTCTAAGGTACCATCATCCATGCATGGGAGACCAAGAAGTGCAAGGTCCTATGCTGAGTGCCCCATCCACAGGCACAGGTCGGGACGTGGGTAGAGAGAGGGACCAATGGCTTCCAGGGAGGGGTGTACTGGGACATTTTTCCTGCTTCGCTAATCCGTCAGGTCTTTCACTCTGGTCCCAGGCCTACATCTCCACTTCTATTTTAGAAGGCTTCAGATCAATAGTTAAAATGGCCTTCTTTCCCACCACTCCCATGTTATCACTGATATCACAGAACATTAACACATATTAACCCTAATAATACTCTCATTTTATTTTGACTATTCCAGGCCCGGTCAGGTGTAGATTGCTTTCAGTCATGTGTCTTTTTACTGGGAAGGGCTGCCCACACTTTCCCTGGTGTAAACCCTGCAGGCAGCCCACCTCTTTCTGTGGGGATCTTTCTCGGCACCACCTGCAACATCTAGTCTCTGCTCACAGCCCTGCCCACTGCATAATTCCCCCTCCATGCCTTTCCTCAGGGGCCAGTTGCCTGTAGTCCCCCCGCATCTATTCAGGTTGGGCACCTTCAACACCTGGTTCATTCTATCCAATCCACAAAGGTCCCTGACGTTTGTTTCTGTACCTCCCCCACTTCTCTTTTCTCTGAATGAGCAGAGTTCCTGTTCATTCCTAACCTTCGCTTCACACCTGACCTTCGGGAGTGGACAGCAGGAAAGGTGTGGCCTCACTAGGTTCCTGTGATGGAAGGGGCAGCATTTCCTCAAAACTGCAAAGGGCTTGCCCATGTAGGTATATGTTCCTGGGGTCTCTCCTCTCAGGATAGAGAGCCACCTAGAGAAGCCAAGAAACCCAGAGGCACTCATTCACTGTTTCATCATGTTGAGGGAAGGGGAAGCACATGGTGCTGTGACTCAGTTCACTCCTCTGTGCCCTCCCAAGGGAGGGAGCATGTCGGTAAATTTGTTGCATATTTTGGCAAGGCTGCAATAGGTTACTAGGGTGAGCTATATGATTTATTGTGCAAACTAGGACATTCTGAGTATGAGGGTGGTTCTAAAAGTAACTAACAGGCATTAACTGATTGACAGCGGGTGTGATCTGGGACTCTTCTGGGCAAACCAGTATATGTGTCCCCTAAAGAAATCCTGGGTGCTCAGGGACCCTCGGCTGCACATTAGTTCAGTGTCTGCTCTTTATTCAGCCTGATTTGATATTAGTTCATTCCTTCAAATAAAATATCCACGTGCCAAACCCTATGGACAGCTCTGTGAAGACCAGCGCCCTCAGGAACACTGGCATTATGCCAGAGGAGGTGGGAGTAAACAATGAGTGAATGGAAAATATAGTATCAGATAGTGATGAAGTCTGGAGAGAAAAATAAAGCGGGGTTCAGGTGAAGGGGAGAGGTGTGTGTAGGTGCAGAGGACGATCTCTCTGAGGGAGGCCAGAAGGAGGAAACAAGTGCAGACTGAGGTGGCAGCAACTGGGAGGCTTGGGGAACAGAAAGAAAAGCAGACAGTTGAGGGAAGAACAGATCAGTAGGGACTTGCGGTTACAGGAAGCTTGAATTTAATTCTGAGTGACATGGGAAACCACGGGAAGGTTTGTGCAGACTCATGCTGCCATCTTATTCGTGTCTTTAAAAGAATCACTGTGGCTGCTGGCGGAGAACACTGTGAGGGGCAAGGATGGGAGGGGAACAGCCTGTTTCAGTCGCAGTCCTGAGGTGACGGCAGGAGCCAGGGCAGGAGCCTGGTGCCAGGGGTCAGAGGTGGGGGATGCGGGAGGTGTGGTGGAAGCAGTCTCTACGATGTGCCAGGACCCTGAGAAAGGACTGACCCCAGGCAGCCCCAGCTTAGCCCTAGGTTCCTCCCAAGACATGTTGTCAGAGTGCCCTGGGCGCCGTGGGGAGCGGGTGCACCAGGTCAGCGCCCTTACCTTTGGCTCTGTGGTCCTCCTCCTTGGGGCACTTGCCCCCTTCCCACCACCTGCGCTTCAGGATTTCCAGGCGGTTGTTCTCCTGCAGCTGGAGGATGGCCAGGTCGAACTCATCCCGGAACCCCGAACCTGCGCACAGGAGGGCCCAGAACACAAGACAGGACGTAAGTGTCCTTCTGTGGAGCACTTTGCCACTTCTAGGGAAACCCCCGGCCAATCTGCCTGCTTAACCTTGGGGGGGAGGGGATGAAGCGATGGATGCCCCACCCCAGGAGCATGGCTTCCCTCTGCTCTCCCCCCTCTGCTCTATCCCCTCTGGCCTCCCCTCTGCTCTCTCCTCTGCTACCTCCCCTCTGCGCTCCCCTCTGGGCTAAGTCTGAGTACTTTGTGGAAAAGAGGAACTCTGGCTTCATGCTGGGCACTCAGGAATTTCTACCCTCCTTCTCTTCCCACTGACTGGCAGGTCCCCTGGCCAAGACCCCAGTGTGGGTCGAGGGACAGCTTCCTAGGCAGTGTGGCCCCTTCCTCCGCACCAAGTGCTACCCTTCTTTGTCCAGGTCAACTGACAGGCGGGAAGCTGATTGCAAAGCTTCGCCTCTGCCTCCAGGAGGCCAAGGAGGGAAATCTGCGACATAACCTCTCAGGTGGGCAGTTGTCTATTTTCTACTTTATTTAAATTAATTTCTCAGGCATTTCTAACTCTTTCTACACCACACCTGGCAACTGTTTAGCTCCTCTTCTACATCTGTGCAGAGAATCCAGTTACCAGGCATGCCACACCGTCACACCTGCCTGCCCTGTGCCCCAGACCTGCTCACATTGCTCCTCCCTCCCTCCTCACTCAGATGGCTTCTGTTCAGCACGACTCTTTTTAAAATTTTCTTGACCATATTGGTGAAGGAGCTTTGATTCTAAAATTTAGATGTAATCACAAAAACAAACTTAAATAAAATTGTGGAGTGCTCAATGCCCCAGCACATGCTGAGGCCTGATATCATTAGGGAAAAACTGCCAAGAGGCTGGAAATCAACTAAGCTGCCCAGGGTTCTTGCCCAAGCTCTGTGAAGGCCTGATGTGAACAGATATCCCAGGAAACAGGCTCTGGTGAAGAACTCAGGCAAAGGTTGGAACAAGTAGATTAGTGCTCTCAAACTTCAGTGTACACAGGAGTTACCTGAGGATCGTGTGGACCGCAGACTCTGGCTCCGGGGGTCTGCATTTCTATAAGCTCCAAGGTGACGCCCTGCCGCGGAGCCAACGGCTGCGCTTTGACAGGCAAGGAACCAGGTCAGCTCCCAGATCTCTCTGGGCTCTGACAGCCCTGACTTTACAAATAGAACCTTCCCCACTACAGGCAAGACTGGGCTTGGGCATGCAAGCCCCAAGCCTGCAGCCCCCAATGTGTCTTTGCAACTGATTTAGGTGCATAGCAACAGACCCTCATGAATAGTATACTTAATTCACGTCTGTGGTGAATAGCCACTTGAACTAATGGACGGTGTTAGGGATGGACTAAAGAACATTCCAAGTTGGAAGACAACTATCCAGCCCAGCAAGGCATTTCAGATAGTTTCCGAGGCATTTTCAACCAAACCTCCACAGCACACCGGGGCCCCATGAGGGGACACTCCACCAACTCTCTGTTTGCCTACTTAGCTCCTAAACACCTGACTAATTTTCCACTGCACTCCTTGTTCTGTTTCCCTTTGTTTTCCTGGGTCCAACCACATTGCTTATTCAGTAGTTATGCCCTTACCTCCAGCTTAAGAATGACACACAGGTTTGTCTTTCCTGGACATAACCTGAGCTGGACCTAAATTCCGTCCTATCAGCCTGATCTCAGAACCTAGGCTAGCCCACAGCACCCTCCTGCCTGCCCCTCCCTCCTCCTTTCCAGCTGGTAGGACCCACTGGTAACATGGTCTAGGCTCAAGTCTAACTTGCTTCTCTACTTGTTCTGGGACCTTGGACAAGTAGCCCAACAGCTCTGAATCTCAGTCCTATCCTCCAGAGGGAAGGGCCACATCTACCTCAAAAGTGGGAAGATTAAATAAGACAACACATGTGGAAATAGCAGCCTGTCAGATACAGAACAAATACATTTCTCCTCCTGTTTCCT
Source organism: Miniopterus schreibersii (assembly GCF_964146895.1). NCBI lineage: Eukaryota > Metazoa > Chordata > Mammalia > Chiroptera > Miniopteridae > Miniopterus > Miniopterus schreibersii. The sequence continues at coordinate 716,522 of NC_138122.1, read as the reverse complement.
TGGTTATTGATGAACATTTATAGAGTCAGTCTGCTTTATGTCAACTCTCTATCAGTTTGTTCCATGAAAATTTTTGAAGCATTTAACATTTGAGTTTAATTTGTTTTATTGCTAGAGTATTATCAAGGTACACCTTAAGTTCATTTTGTGGTTCACTACAGGATCTTGAAACAAAATGTCAGCCAGTAAGTTTCTCCAAGGGACCTATAGTCTGTCATATTAATGGGCATCAATAACGTATGCTGGCACACAGAGGGCATGCAGTTTGTGAGCACCCTGAGGGAGACCTCCTATTTATAGAACTGCTAGTGTCAGAATTTACAGAGTTCAAGAATGAAGCATATGGCTACCTATGTTCACTGGTGTGGTTTCTGATCACTCTTTAAAAAGTTATCTGCTGTTACCAAATAATATAGGGAACTATGGAAAAGATGGGGAGGGCACCAAACAGGCTAAGTGTGAGACACTATGGTAGGCACCTGATTAGATTATTAGATTTAACCCTCATAATAATCTTATCAGGTAGGTATTAGAAACCTAATTTTACAAATGAGATAACAGACTCAGAGAAGCTAAATAACCTAAACCAGGTCCCACAGCCAATAACCAGGGTGCATTCCCAGATCTGCCTGACTTCACTCTAGTGCTCTTCACACTGCACAGGTCTACGCGAAGCCTGTAATTTGTAGAGTTCTGAGTTAGGTAGAGATCAAGAGAAGGGATGTGTAAGATGACAGCAAAGATGCACATACTATATATCAACTTCCCCACATGGTCCGATAACCTCAATTCCTGCTTCTTCCCCTGCTGCCTTGTGGAAGAACAGCCTTGGATGAGGTCAGCCCTACACAGCGTGGCTCTCAGTGGTGTGTGGAGAAGGGTGCATGTCCAAATCACCTGGGAAACATTTCAGATCCCCTCCAAAATCACAACAAGCGGCTAAAAGTGCTCCCCTCACCTTCTGGTAGAGCTAGAGGAATACCCAAAGCACAAGTATCCTTTAGAAAGCATAGCTGGGACCACTTTCTGGAAGCCAAACATCTACCCACTTATAACAAACCAGGTGGCACACAGTCAGCAAGCTGAGTACTAGAGCTTCACCCCAACCTCAGGTGTGCTGACTCAGAGCTGGGGCATCAGAGACACACAGATGACTTGAAAGCCATCTTATCTAATTATGCCAGTCTTCTTTTGCAGTAAAACTTTCACCAGAGACACTAATAGCAAAATTAACTCATTTGAGTTTTACCATCTTTCCCTTCTTCCCACTGCTAGTAGAGATGTTAATCATGGAGAAATGGTCAAAGGGCAGGAAGCAGGAGAGGGGAAACAAAGGCTAAAGAATCCACCCAAGGCATCAACATGCCATTTAATAATTAATTAATTAATTAATAACTAATCAATGAGCCTTCAATAATTGATTGAGAACTGATCACTGATTAGTTGAAGCATGTGAGTTTGCTCTTCTTAAAAATCTCAACAGTGCCCACCTAAAGTCACTGTTAAACTGTTTCTTAGGAACAGGGCTGCTGAATTCAGTGCTGCGTTCAGTGGCTCTAGCTACTCTGACTCTGCCTGGATGAAGCTACCCCAGGAGGCTCCTCTCCTGCATACCGACTGGCATGCCAATCCCATAGCCCTTGGTGTCCAGCAGGCCCCCAATCTGAGTGAGGTTGCAGTTTCGCTGCCGATAGTACTCATTCATGGTGGACTCCAGAAGGAAAGCATAGTTGGAATTCAACACCCTGGCGATCCCCTCTTCCGTGCTCTTTACAAACACACTTGGCTGCTTGGAATACATGTAATTCCACATGCGTTGGTAGGTCTGATAGCGGGAATTCTGGGAAAAGAATGCAAGGAAACAGGATTAGGAAAAGAAAAAGAAAATGTTAGTTTAAAAAGCGAAGGAATCAAAGTGGACCTTAAAATTCTGGCCCTTCAGCTACTCAACCCCCTCATTATAGTCAACCTTTTCCCCCTTCCTGTCATCTCTCAACGGCCACTCACAGTGGCAGGAGGAGGGAGTGGGGCCTCTGGTGCCTCTCAGAAGGAGCAGGGTCAGGAGGCACTGTGACCTCTGCCTGGTGGTTTGGTGACTGGCAGCCTAATCTACCCTGGAGAGATTGCCCTGGCGCAGCCTGGGTTCTGGTAGATATGAAAGGAGACTCTGGCTGTGTTCTTTGTTGTCTTTCAGCAGCATTGGGACTTCAACAGAGACCACCTTCAGGAATAGTGGCTGCTCTTTCACCAACCTTAAACTAATGATCAGCCAGATAATAATAGTAACAAGACTGAGAGCATTCTGGGCTCTACCCAAATCCTGTGTTTGTCAGCAGGCACTGAGGCTTGTATGGAAAACAGAAAACTGAAGGCCTTGAACTTGTTTCATGTGAAAATGAATGTGACCGGTTAGACGCCTATTAACTCCCAGGGAAATCTGCTTCCCTGGGGATCCTGAGGCCTGTGGTGACATCCCTCTGTCTGATCCATCTCTGTCAGCCTTGGGGTGCAGTCATCCCACCCCTCAGCTAGCACAGCCCCATGGCAGGGTTTCTCCTGGGCCTTGCCAGGGTACCTCAAAGAAGCCATTAGAGTTCCTATCTGAAACCCATCTAGTCTGGGATCAATAAAACCAGCCTATTTTAATCTAGCTTTCCTTACACTTTAGTCACTTTTCTAATCTTGTTTTGTCTAAGTGCTACCTATAAAATTTAAGTAGTTTAGAAAATATTTAAATGTATACATTAGCCTCATCCTATGCAGTAATATAAATAAAAGTATAGATTAGATCCACTGCATGTATTTTTCTAATACTCATTAAAAAATATAAATGAAACTATTGCAATAAAAAATATTTCTGCCAAATACTACCTAAAATCATCTCAATGACCACTAATTGTCCATGTACAACACTTTGGGACAGGCTGACATTAACCCAAAGTGCTTTGGGGGCCTCATTCCAGGGGTATTTTGTGGAGCAGGAAAAAAATAAACCTCATGTGAGCCTCCAAACTAGATGTTCAAAAGAGATAATGGGATGAGGAGAGATGTTTTTATCTCCAGTGGAAAGATATCTCAACTTTATTGTGCCCAATTCCTGATGTTGGTGAGCAACCAAATATGCTTACTTGGAAGAAGGTCATGCTGGATCCTCCGTGAATTGTGCCGTACTCAATGGTGGTCTGGTCAGCTAGGTCATCCACTGACTCAATGGGCACATCCATGCGCTGCACAGTCAGGAAGGCTGCCAGGTTGGCCGTGTAGGATGATATGATGATCAGCGTGAATGCCCACCTATGTAGGAAAAGACCAGGGAGTCATCATGACCAGGGGCACTCCCAGGAGTCCTGGCCCCCATCCCTAGTCCTGCTGCAACTCAGGAGAGACCAGCGGTTCCTCTTTGAAAGCAGCTCTCAGCTTAGTGGGGGAAGAGAAATGACACAATGTCAGTAAACTGTGAGGGCTGCCTAGAAGAAGACAGTTTTTTTCTTATGTCCTAAAGGAGGTGATTTTTGGGTTGTTACTCAACAGAGGTGTGTCCACGCACATGAGATAGTTTGAGAGACAGTAAGGAATGAGCTTGGGATGAGCTGAAGGTGCAAGCTCTGGGGCTGTGTTCGGAGCTGGGCTGTCCCTTCACAATGCAGCCAACTTTCAAATGAGCATTGCCACTTACTGACGACCTCCCATAGCCGCAGAGACCACCTCACACTCTCTGTACAGCTCAGAGAGGTAAAATTCTTACCCCAGTTTTATAGTTGAAGAAGATGAGGCTCAGAGAAGCAAAGTAACTTGTCAAGTAACACATTGATAAATTAATATTTTAAAACCAGTTCTATGAATTGTAACAGCAGAAATTCTTTAAGATTGTTGAAAAGCACCTTTGCTCAGAAGTTGAAATTAGAAAACACTCACAATGCTCATGTTATTTCAAAATAGAAGTGTGTTTTATTGCATAGATGGAACTGATTTGAAATTACAGTAATTTTGCAACTCAGGCAGCGTACATACAAAAGCCTTTAAAACCACTTTGTCCACTTGCATAGTTTAGACAAGCAGTATGGATTTGCACCCTCACCCATTTGCTTTAGGGGTTCAAAGGTGTATCTAAGCACAGTTGAGGTAGGATAATCACACATTCTGAGTTAGTGGAGTCTGAATTATTGAGGCTTTATGCATTGTGAAGATGTTGCCACTAAGGCATAGGGTTTACCACAGGATTCAGCAGCTGGCAGCTTCCAGGTGGATTTGCAAGAGCAGGAAGTCTTGCTGGACCCTTTGCCATGATGTCCAGGGCTCCTGGGGGCTACCTCCCAGAAGTAGACAGGGGCACTCAAGGACTCAATGGGTGTGTTCATGTGCCAGACCACCAGGTACTTGTGCCAGACCACCAGTAAGGTGACCTGAGTTTAGTGATGGCTTCGTCCTGCTCCACTGTGAGACCCTGAGAAGAACCGTGTGTCCTCTGACCTTATTTGCATGTCTAGTAAAGGGGATGGTAACACCTACTCTGTCTGTCTTCCAGATCTGTGAGATCAAATGAGCCCTCAGTGGGACCGATACTCTGTAAATAACTAGATGAATGTGAGATATAAAGAAATGCAGAACTAGCCCCTCACGTTGATATGGGGATGAAAGTCATTGGCCACCTTCCCTGTGTGTGATCTGTGAGCACCAGTGTCCATCTCTACTCAAACCTTCTTCCCCTGCTCATGTCTGAGCTCTTATGCTCTGTCTATTGGAAGTTGCTTCTCATGACCTTGCTGGGGAGGGGAGAGGGTGACACTCAGGTGAAAGTGACTGTGCTCAGCAACATTGGCTAGTGCTCTGGGTTAAAGAGCCCTGGGTGTGACATCACCTCAGAGTTGGCTATGGAGGTTCCCTCTGCTCCAGCCTGGGGGGCATGTGGCTGTTCATGCCACCGTCACCACGCCACCGCCACCATCACCACATCACCACAGACCAGATGGGGTCAGAGAGTGGAAGTAGCTCAGTGCAGGCCTGTTGCCTCTGCTGAGGAAGCGAACCGTGCCCACCTTCTCTCCGCAGGGCTGTGGAAACCTGGTCCTGACTGGAAAGGTGTTAACCACTGTAAAGTTGGCATTCCTGTCACTTGCTCTGGGTGAGGAAGCTAAGGTAGGCTACGATGGCCTCCCAGCCCCCAGGGAGCTACCAAACCTAGGCCCTGATTTAATAACCAGCTCAGAGCTGGGGCTGGGCCCTCCCATACATGTCTGGAGCATTGCAGCTGAGCCACCTGGGACCAGGTATTGAAAGCACCACAGAGCAGTGCCCTGCAAAGCAGGCTGCAGGCAGGCCATGGGGCCCGATGCACAGCACACGGGAACAAGCACCTTTTGTAAGGAGAAGCCCCAGGTAGAAAAAGATCAGAATCTGCAGCTGACTTCTACGTGTCTCCATGGCTTCCACTCAGATTTCCTGAATTTTCAAGGTGCTCTGTGACTCTCCCTACCGAGATCATTCCTTGTTTCAGGCAATGTGAAACCCAGTTCTCTATGTTGATCCACTTGATTTCTAGGTGAGCACTTTGTTCAAATGTTTTAAACCCTAGTGTACTTGTCATTTATTAGGGAAAAGCAAAACCACTGCTGGGAGGGGGTGGCTGTTCCAGCTGTATTTTCACATCCCCATCAGCCCTCAGATACCTGTGCAGATGACCTGCTGTTCCCGGCATGGGCGTCCAATAGTAGAAATACACTTGTCCTTTTCTTAGTCTTACACAGACTGGTGAGGAAGTCCTATAGGCTGTGACAGCCAAAACCCAAGAGTGGGCTTCTAGAGGGAGCTAGGAGCTCGTGCTCTGCACTCTTGCCTTTCTAGGTATGTGTACATTCATTTCCTCCCGTCATGGAATAATAGGAATTACTTGTCTGTACATCTACACAGCACTTTCAAGTTCTCGGGAGAGCTTTGCCACACACTGAGTCAGCTGACCGTGTTCTTTTGCTCTGGGTAAGCCAGGAGGAAAAGGGAGTCTCAGGTAGAGGCTGGCTTGCTGCCCATGAGACCAGAGGCTGGACTTTGTGCTGTCAGCTTGCTCCCAGAGGCCCCGCCTGAGAATTTGCATTTCCCACCCCTGCTGAGGTGGATAGGTCCGGAAAGCCCCCAGGGCCAGGTGCAGAGGGAAAGAGCTGGTAGAGGAGTGTGATGTGGCAGCTGGGCTGGATGCCTCCTGTAGGGAATCCCTGCCACAAGCTCATATTTGCATACATCTGCATACGCCTTTGCAGCCCAGCCTCAACCTCCGTTCACTTTCAAGTCTGAAAGTTATTGCTTTGCTGTGGGCCTTTAAAGCTGTTTTCTCAATCCATCTCCTTTCCTGCCTTGGCTCCCCTCTGTATCCAGACTTGTGGGGCACAGAAAGGGGAGAAGGGGATAAGATGGCACAAAGCGTGCCCATCCACTGCCTCCAAACCTTCTGAGGTGGCATACTGCATCTCAGCTCCCAGCTAGTCTACTTTGAAAGGCAGAGGCTACGGGCACCCCTCAGGGTGGCAGAGCAGGGCTTATCTGAGGGCACCCTCTGTGTCCCTTCCCCATGTGGCCCTTCTCTGCCCCAATCTTACCAGACACCACTGACACAGCGAGTAGATAAGGCTCGAGGGGCGATGGTGGAGCCCTGCTGCATGAAGCCTCCAACCGGAAACCAGAGGCTGTTGCCAAGGGAGTACTGGTTCACCAGCAGGCTGCACTGGCCCTGGGCACACGAGTGGGGGCTGTACCACTCATAAGGGGTCAACCTGTGGGACAAAAAGAACATGTACCAGTGCCATGGAGGGGGCGTGAAGGGGAAAGTGCTGGGAAGAGTTGGGGGCTCTCCTTCCTGGCCTCAGGTCTGTATTGGTCACTGGCCTCCTGGCCTTGGTCTAGCCACTTCCTTTTATTGGATTTGGATTTTCCTAACTGAAAAATGAGGGGTTGGACTATATTGGCAGTTTTCAAACTGTTTTTCTTTAATCATCATAGAAACATTTTTATTATTTCAAAATAAATTCTGATGCAGAACTCTAATGTACAAAACAGATGAAAGTGGGGACCTGTGACTGGAAGCTGGAGTGTGCAGCAGGTGGATAGGAGGGAGGTGACTGTCCTGACACCCCAGCTCCCTGAGGTCATTAGGAGCCACAGTCTGAAACCCTCAGCCTACGCAACGATTCTCACACTTTAGCCTACATCAGAGTCGCCAAGAAGATTTGTTAAAACATACACTGCTGGGCCTCACTCCCAGAGCTTCTGATCCAGTAAGTCTGGGTGAGGCCTCAGAATCCTCAAGTTCCTAGGCGGTGTAGACACCACTGATCACTGGCCTAGACAGTTGCTCAGGCCATGGTTTTCAACACTTCGCGTTTCTGTCACCTGGGGACTTATAAAAAATGCCAATGACTAGATCCTGCCCCCAGAGGCTCTGCTTTAATGTGTCCATGTAGGGCCTGGGCATCAGTGTTTTTAGGGCTCCAAGGTAAATATAATGAGCACACAGGGCTGAGAAGGTTCCTCGGAACTGCCTGCTGTGAGGTGGCCGCACCATCCCTCTCAGCCTTCCCACTGCCTCTCCGAGTAGTGCCCCTGACGTTAGGAAGCCCGTCCTTCCTGCCTGCAGACAGACATGCTCCTGTTCAGCAGCCCCCCAGCTTTGGCGAGAGAGGCCTGTGTGGGTCTGTGCCCGCAGGGCGGTGCTGTGGGCTGGCCGGGTGGTAGCAGGATGCCTTCTCCATTCTCTGCGCAGCGGCTCTCGCTTGGTGTCTCCGAGGACTGCCCGCGTTCCCATCGCTGCTGCTCGCTCCTGAAGTCGGGGCCAGCGTCTTTTGGCTGTGTCCTGAGGCGGCTCCTTCCCCCTGTGGCCTACGGAGCTGGCTTACACTCATCCTTGGTGGATCCCAAACCTACAGGCCACTGGAAGTGGGCTTCGAACACACAAATTCCTGGGCCCCACCCTCAGAGATTCTGAGAGGGTTAGACCTGGAAATTCAAGTTTTAAAAGCTCCCTGAGTGACTCTGGTATCAGATGGCTTAGGAGTGGCTGCCTTAAACCAGTGGTTTTCAAACATTTTTTTCCTTCTAAAATCTTACCCAAAAGTACAATATATGAGATAAAAGTGGAGCTGGTCTGAATGAAGATGGGTCAAGGATCCAGAGCTCTGACTGCCCAGCTTCTTCTCACTCTCCCCCCGAAGTCTTTGGTACCTCCTTAGGTCAGATTATCCTATATATTATATATTACATATATGTGTGTATATAACATGGTGTTATATATACAGTAGGTATGATATGTGTATATGATGTATGATCAGACCTTTAGTACATTTTTGATTAATCTCTTTGTTAATGCTGGATCGGGGCGGGGGCATGATGTATGTATGTGCAGGGGACAAAGAAGGGGCTTTTTAACCCCCAGGGCGGGTAAGCATGGGGAAGCAGGCATGTGTGCCTGTGTGCGTGTGTGTGTGTGCGTGTGCGTGTTTGTGGCAACCAAGACAGAAGACCATTTCCAGGACCCTCAAGGTCACCTGAAAGCTGTGGGTTGCTAGGTACAGGAAAGGGCTCAATCAAAGGGGGCAAGAGTGAATTAAGGAGCAGCAGAGCCAGGCTCCTGGGGGGCAGCGTCCTAAAGGCAGTGGCAGATAGTGCAATATAGTGGAGTGGGTGCCAGACAGCAGGCCAGTTCCCACAGGACTCCTGCAGTCCCTGACCACAGGTACTTGACACTGACCATGACTACAGCACACCGGCAGCCTTTGAAGACAACCAGGCTGTAAGTAAGGTCTTCTCTGTGGGCCCAATGGCTTCCTGAACTTGGCTTTGAGCTCCACTGGAAGAAGTGGAGACTGGATGACACAACACCCCCAGGTAGGCTGGGAACTGCCCCCGGGTTAGGCACTCTGTGGTCTTTTGGGCCTTATAACTGGAGAAAGCATACATTCCCCTAGGGCCACTGAAGACATGCTTTGGGGAAATCCCCACCCCACAGAAGAGGAGCACACACTTTGAAATCTGGCCTGTCACTGTGGCCCTGAGGCAAAGCAGGCTGAAGAGACAGCAGGAACAGAGCCACTGCCAGCTCTGTGGGGGCTCCTCCTGAGCAGTTCAGCCGTCCAGTGTGGCAGCCTGAGGTCTGGGCAGGCCCAGGGATTCTGAGGGAGTGACCCATGAGCCCCTAGTACTTGTCCTGCTCCTGGGCAGTGAGCTGGCCAGGCTGGTCCAATTGCCCTCAGCCTCAGAGAGAACAGCCCTTCTCTGCACACATCCTAGGGAGGCCTCAGCCAGGGGAGGCTCCTCAGGTTCTCCCACAGGCCATGGACAGTCTTGGGTTTCTGGGGAGAAGGGAGGGCTTACTCTTCCCGGCCCCTGATCTGGGCCATTTGTCTTAACACTACTGGCAAATGCCCTCTCTATCCTTCCTCCCTGCCGTCTGCCATCCTCATGGTTCCCATTCAACAAGGCAGCTGTGTTGTCATAGACAGATCCAGGCTGGGGAAGGGCCAGGCCTGCTGCAGGGGAGGCCTTGGCACCTAGGGCTCTGGTCTCCCAATTTCTATTTCTTATCACTCAACACTCGGCGGCAGATCCTGGCAAACTGATACCAGAGCAGTGGAATGCATAGTGCTTCATAAGAGTGATCTTCTTGCCTCCGCCCCCCTTCTCCCAAGGCTCCTGCACAAGCAGGGGCTGGAGACTGGGGCGCGGGAGGGGGAATTGACAGGGCGCATAAGCAAATTTGGACACGCTCACCTGTGGGCGCTGTGCACGCCGGGGAGTGTGTGTGTGCGTGGGTGGGGGGACAGCGCCAGGCTGCCCGCTGGCAGAGAGGTTCAGGTCCCGACTCCCGGCCCTCCCCGTTTGGCACCGAGGCCTCCCCTGCTCCCTCCCGGGCAGCCCCCAGGCCGAGGCCGAGGCGGGCGGGTGCGGCGGGGCGGGCACGGTACCGGGCCACCAGGAAGAGCACGCAGCTGACCGCCAGGTAGGCGAGGAGCGTGAAGAGCCAGACGCCCGGGGAGAAGGGGTCCAGGAAGGAGAAGTAGCCGGGTCTGCGCCCCTGGGATGGAGACAAGAGAAGGTTCACTGTGCGGCCGGCAGGGCGGCGCTGCGGGGGGGGGGCGAGTGGAGGGCGCGGCTGGGAGCGGAAGGCCGGCCCCCCACCCCGCGCCCGGGGGAGCCGGGCCCCCACCCCGCGCCCGGGGGAGCCGGGCCCCCCATCCCCGCGCCCGGGGGAGCCGGGCCCCCACCCCGCGCCCGGGGGAGCCGGGGCCCCCCACCCCGTGCCCGGGGGAGCCGGGCCCCCCACCCGCGCCCGGGGGAGCCGGGCCCCCCACCCCCGCGCCCGGGGGAGCCGGGTCCCCACCCCGCGCCCGGGGGAGCCGGGCCCCCACCCCGCGCCCGGGGGAGCCGGGGCCCCCCACCCCGTGCCCGGGGGAGCCGGGCCCCCCACCCGCGCCCGGGGGAGCCGGGCCCCCCACCCCCGCGCCCGGGGGAGCCGGGTCCCCACCCCGCGCCCGGGGGAGCCGGGCCCCCCATCCCCGCGCCCGGGGGAGCCGGGCCCCCCACCCCGTGCCCGGGGGAGCCGGGCCCCCCACCCGCGCCCGGGGGAGCCGGGCCCCCCACCCCCGCGCCCGGGCCCTCGGGTGCCCGTGCCTTTCCCGAGGGGGCCGGGGCCACAGGCGTGGGCTCCTCCTCAGCCGCCGCGAGCCCCCTCGCGGAGCTGCACGCCCCCGTGTTTAGTTGCCAACATTAAAGACTGGGAGGTTTCGTTAAGAACCCAGATGTCGGGCTCCTTGTCTTTGACGGTGACCCCAGCGCCGGCCTGCGCCCCGCGCCCGCTGCCCTGGTGGCACCAGCCTGCAGTCACTGGACCAGGCGCTCCCAACCACCCTACACGGGAAATAATGTGATTTTATGATGGCAGGAATCTGGGAGGTCCATGGAGGGGACAGAAAACCAGTATTAAGCTCAGGGTTCTATGAACAGGTAAAACTGATGAGCAAATGTCTAGTTACAAAGAACAGCGTCCCTTTGCCGCGGCCGGCCGCGCCTGCACGGTCACCCCGCGCGCCCGAGCCCCGCGGGGGGGCTGAGGGCCTGGGCCTGGGCCACGAGCTCCGCCTAAACAGACGGGCTCCTGGTGCCTCCTCCGTCCTGACTGCGTTACTCTGTCTCTCACTGAGAGAGATCTACGAAAAAAAAATTTTACTGTTGCTTTCTGGATCTGAAACCCCATTATATGCTCAGTGTCAGAAATCTATACCTGATCATATCACAACGAGGGAAACTGAGGAAAATGACCGCACTGTGTAAAGCTGCCATACATGAAATGGGTGGTAAGGCATGAAGCACAACCATGGGGAAAATTCCTAGAGACTCTACTTATAAAACACAGGGCATCACACAAGGAAGAGCGATCAAGACATAAACACAGCTCCGCTGAAACTCCTCAGGCACTTGGCAGGACGGCATCTGATTCTACTTGTGACTGAGCGACGCCCCCGGAGGGCAGAGAATAAGCAGTAATTTGAGATATGGGTCTGGGCTCATACTGCCTTGGCTTGGGCAGAGCCCAAGCAGTTTATATGATGCCAGAGAGAAGTGTGTTGCTTGCAAGGCTATGATCGCCTACCGTTTTTTCTATGGGGAGGCGTTAGATGGCTTCCTTCCCAAGACATCTGAGTTACTGGTGCTTGGGGCAAATCGGATGTCATATGCCACAGGCATTCCTTCCAAATAACAGATTTTTCTTAACCCAAAAGATACACAATGGTGACACTTTTCCTCTGAATAACTATAAGTGCTTCACTCTGCTCCCTGGGCTTCAGCTCCCAGGTCTCCACACTGACAGGTGGGAGACCCTGGGAGGGTCCTGACCCGCGGATGTAAGTGTCTTGCTGAAGTCGGTGATGGCTCTGATACCTCTGGTGTTGACTTGCCACCTGCGCCGAACGAAGGGATGCCATGCTCCCCTTGGTTCCGGTGGCAGCTGCACTGCATCCTCTCCTTTCTATCTTTGCAACTTGCTCTAAAAATGTCTCTAATTAATTCCACACCTTCTCCCCAATGTTAGCCCCTGAAAGTGCCCTAAATATTATGTACTTGTAGCCACCACTAGTTATCAGTTAGCCAGACTGTCCAGAACGGAATCCTGGCTTTACCACTTATAAACTGTATGACATTGGGTCATGATAAATAATGCCCTGATACAACAGATGCTGTACTATAGGCCTGCACGTGGATTGTACACCTCTCTGTTGACTGTAAGTTGGGCCAGTTCTGTCTGGTGAATACAACCACTTTGAAGGTAGGTAATTGGTTATATATAGTCTATGTCCCAATTGTCTAAGGCAAGTCAACCCTGCAGATGGGATTGAACATTAGATGGCACCAAAATTAGAAATGGTTCCCTTGACTTTTGTACTGTGCTTCAGACTGACCACATCAAAGCCAGCATCCTTGATGTTATCTGATGGTGGGAGAGGCCCAAATGGCTGTTTGCCAATGGCCCAGTCCCAGCATGGTGAGATTCTTTGAACGTCAGCAGTGGAGCTGCCCATGGACCATGAAGTGGCACTAAACTCCCCTTGCATGTAGAAAATTCCTCTTATCCTTAAAAAATCTTTTAACTCGCTGATACTTAATTCTGTGTGTACTGGAGGAAATGACATTATAGGGAGAATGCAGTTGCTTTCTCAGAGTCTGGAGGCAAATGCATAAGAGCCAGGTAATGTGGGACAAGTAGTGAATTGAAACACAGGATCTGGACTGAAGCCTGGCTTCCCCCTTACAAACTGAGTGGTATTGGGCAAGTTACTTAACTTCTCTGGGCCTCTGTTTCCTTTTGTAGCATGGGGTAATAATAATAATATCTATCTCATGGGGTTGTTTTGAGGGCTCAGCGACACTAAGGGCTGTGTTTGCGCTTGCCTCTCTCCACCTAATGGCAATCAGGAATGAACGTGGAGGAGGGGGTGGTATGTGACAAAAGGAAGCTTACCTTTATATTGAGACTTCCTCAATGGACAAGAAATGCTATTTTCTATCCTACAGTGACACATGCTAAAGATGCTTGGGGGAGAATGCTGTCTGGTTACAGTCACTTTCCATAACTCTTGGAGTTTCTGTGGGTTATAAAATATGAATCATGAGGGTTTTTCAGGGCTCCCCAGGGAAGCCATTAGGGCAATACCGGGCTCTCTTCTGGAAGGATGGCTCTTAGAAGCCAGTGATTCCAATCATTGGAACTCAGTACCACCTCAGCCTTTCCAGACAGACAGAGTGGGTCAAATTATGGTGGATTCTTTTGTGCAGGTGTAAAGCTGTGCACCCCAGTCACCATTTCCCTACATACAACCTAGTGATATGAATTTTCTTCCTTCCCTGCTTTCCATCCCCTCCCCAGTACAGCCAATGACAAAGGTTCAGCATGTCCTTCATGTAGTTTTTCCAGTTTTTGGAACTAAGGGCAATTTATAGAGAAGTTTCCTTCCACTCCCAGCAGTGGCCAGTGGTCAACAGAGTACACTTGAGATGAGGAGATGAGACGACCATCTCTATCACTCCTTCCGGGGGAGGCAGGACAGGATTTCCTCCAGCCTCAACCCAGTAACCAAGGACAGCCCCCCTCAGTGTGTCTGCAATGCGTTGTCTTGTTGAGATTTTGGTTTAACATGCATTTCTCACCTGTGACTCCAAGAGGGGAGCAAAGTAAGCAATTAATTCCTCTTACATAAAACACCCAGCTGGGGTTGTTGCCTATATATAACCCAGATGCAGCATATCTATTTTCACTTTGCTTGTTGGAAATCTGGTATGAGTAGACCTAAGTTCTAACCCTGGCACTGACCTCGTCTTGTTGAGTGATCCTAGGCAAACCACTCAACTTCTCCACGTTCCATTTCCTTTTTCCATAAAATGGTACACCACAATCAACATGAAAGGGGATCTGAGAATTACTAAAATAATGTCAATAAAATATTTTCAGCTTCTTGAGAGAGGAGCACTCAATAAATAATCAATATTAAAATGATTTGGGAAGCCATATTTCCATTATATGGGCTCTATGTTATTTAGTTTTAAGAAATAAAATGATTTATTTTCTATCTTCTTGTAATAGACTATTAAGCAGCATTAGAAAGGATTCACATTGTTCTTCATTGTTTGAGACAGTCTTTCTGAAATGAAAAGACCTCGAAAAAGGGGTAATACATCCAGCAAAACTGCTTAGCGATAATTTAATGTTGGCATTTCTTTCTTTCTTTCTCAGTTTTTAATCACTGTTTGTTTTTTACTTTTCTTGAGAGGGATAACTTAGCCAAGAGCTAAGAGGAGAAAAAGAAGAGAGTATGAACGTTTCCCATTTGTTCATCAAAGACAGAGCAGCCCACTATGGGGGGAATTAGGAAACTCACATTTTAAACAGAATCTTAGATGCTCTGTCTGGCTTAGATGCTCTGTCACACAGAGCAGTATCCTTAGATGCAGTATCCTTAGATTAGAAAACATCTTGAAAGATCACCTAATACAAGGCCTTGATACAGAAAAATACATCTGCTATACCATAAAGGTAGGTAGTTGGGAGCGTATGGACTTATAGACAGAAAATCTGGGTTCAGTGGGACCTCCACCATTGCAATACTTTTCTTGTTTCCACTGCACCACTGGCCACCACTAGCCTCAGAATTCTTCCATGTAGAATGGGAATCATACTACTGCATTGGGGAATTGCTGATAAGCTAGAGACTATATGCAAAAGTGCTTCATAAATAGAGATGCCTGAAAGATGTTAGTCAACATACAACTATCCTGGACATGTACCCAACCTCCTTAAATATGTCAATACTGATTTTTTAAAAACATGATTATCCATGTGGGGATCATATGTGCCAAATGCTGATGCCCAGGTTGGTTTCCAGCACTCGTGGCACCTTGCTACAACAGTCAGTGTGTGCCTGAGGAATACAAACTTACTCTAATATTAGTTTGAGCAAAACATCATTAGGCAAATTGCTATTGCAGCTAAAAGAGAGAAAATTAAGTTATATACTCCAGTGTCAAACACAAATGTTGTTGTTTTTTTGTCTTTCTATGCTCTTTCTCCCTTCCATTCACACAGCTACTTGGGAGCTTATATGATGCGCCAATACCAGAAAGCCTTGGACTGCAAAATGTCCATAGGGTTATACTGCAGCACTAAATATTGAACTGCTCAATAAGAAATGAGCTCATATGCCAAAGAAATAAAAAAGCCTTGAACTTCAGATGTCCTGTCATTTGACTTCCATACTTGGAGCACCAGGAGACACCCCGGATTCTAAAGGCTGGGCTCTCTGTGTGTGCCTGGAAGCTCATCTGGCCCCAGCCATGGAATCTGGTGCCTTCTCATGTGGGTGTTATGTTGTGTGGCATATGCAGGCATCAGAGAGGGAGAGGGCAGCAAGTTCAGGTGGCAGCCATGGTCAGGCCTGAGCAGAAGGTGTATGTGGGCTGCCTGAAATATTTGCCTCCCATCTCTTTTTGTTCTCAAGACTAATGTAGTAAAGTGCAGGAAAAAAGTATTTAGGTCACTTGTCCTGACAGAAGCCAAGCTTATGGGATTCAGTGCTGTCCAACCACAAGCCACAAAGGAAAGTAGTGCTCACTGCCCACAGGATCACAGGGCACCTCCCTCTCTCTCTTTCTTCCATACTTACAAGTAAATGCTGCATGTTAGAATGACCACATTTTCCGTACCAGAAGTCACAGCATAAAAATGTATGGTCTGACAAGAGGATACCTTTTTCTTAATGTATCTCCCACTAGGACTTACAGAGAGAGAGAGTGTAATATAATGCAACATGCAAGTGCTATAATAGAGGTACAGCAGAGGGCAGGAGCTCAGAGGAAAAAGCTATCAACTCCATCTAGTGGAGTTACATTGAAGAGCAAGTGCCATTTGAGCTGGATATTAAAACACTAGGAAAGAATTTGTTAGATGGTTGAGAGGCAAGAAGATAAGCATGAACCTAGATTAGGGGCACGAGACACTGACATGTAGTGAGCACTATGGGTGACGGTGCCTGCAGGTGAAGAACTGGAAATGGGACAGGAGAGATGGGCTTCATTCTCCATGCTGATAAGGTTGTACTTTTTCTTGTAAGTGATGGGCATCCAGGGAATGATTTTAAGTAAGAGGTTGATATGATTACATTTATAAAAAATAAATAAATAAAAATAAATTTAAAAACAACTCTCAAGCAGCAGTATGAATTGAGGATAGACTACAGTGGGGAGCAACTCACATATATTTATTAAATATAATACTGTTATTGTGCATATGTAAGGCACTGTTATATATGCATACATCATATGTATCTACATTAAATTTGCATGACAACCTATTTTTACAGATGGAGAAACTTAGACACATGTAGCATGCAATTCGTAAGTGTCAGATATGGGAGTAAACCCCAGCAGTCTGGCTCCAGAGTCCATGGTTTTCACTCTGCTGCTTCCCAGTGATGCAGGTGGTGGTGGCCCTCTGATGGAGATACAGTATGAATAAGAACCACCCTGTCTTCAAGGAGGGTACAGGCCACTGGAATGGCAACAGTTCAGGGTAGAGTTACGGAGAGCCTGAACCAAGGCAGGTTATGTGGGCACAGTACAGTGGTGGGCAAAAGTAGGCTTTCAGTTGTGAGTACATGAAGCACAGAGTTTATTCTTCTTTGTAAGAATCATAGCTTGCATGTATTTTTCTATATGAACTGTAAACCTCCTTTTGCCCTCCCCTGTATATTTGAGAATTATTTAGGAGGAAGCTGACCAGTTGAACATGCAAAGTAATAAAAGTGAAGGACAGCTCAGGTGACTGATGGGAGATACTGTTATCTGAGGTGGGGCAGAGGGGAGGAAGGAGAAATTTACTGAATGCACTTGAGACACTGTACTTGAGGTGCCTGTGAGATATTCAGGTAGGCAGATCTAGTGAGGTGTTAGAAATATGCTACCAGAATTCAAGGGAGCAGCCAACGTTAAATTTACAGAATTGGGAGTGGGGGAGATTACCCAGACAGTAGAGTAAAACAGAAAGAGCCACAGACATCTGAGAGAGAGAAAGAGGGGGGGGAGGGAGGAGAGGGGTCAACATAAATGATGGAGAAAGCAATTATCAGAGAAGCAAGAGGAATGGCAGAAGAAAATGATGATTTGAACACTAGGAACGGAGAAAGTTTTAAAAAGTGGAGGGATCAGCAGTAACAAACTCCAAAACCAGAATCCTTAGCCGGCTCTGAGTGGCAGGGAGTAAGTGGTAAAAAGAGAAAAGCAGTCTTCTGATTTTGGTCCTGATTTCTGCCTGAGCAGAAACAGTTTATACCCCAAGGCTGGGAAAAAGAAAAATATTCCATAATAAACTCTGGATGATCCATGTTCGTGAAAAAGCCTAAAAAGTCTTGGATTGCTAGAAATTCATGAATGATTTCTGGTTATCTGTAAACTTCAGAGACATACCTGTCACCACTTATTATTTTAGAGGGTTTTGTAGTAAACCTTCACTAGACATTTACACTTGGGGTGATTATTTTTATTTTTGCCCATAGGTTTGATTACTTTTTGGTGAGAATCACTCATGAGATAGGTTATCAGAATTAAGATAGTGATTCTGGGTCCTTAAAGATTATAAATAAAATTAAGTATGTTTTTGTTCACAGATAACTATCGGCTAGAGAAAATTCACAAAATAATGAATACCCAGTATTCAACTTTTAATTTCATTAACTTAACACTATTGTATTAGAGAGAGCTCCTCTCTGTAAGTTTATATTTAGGCTCTTATGGTGGACTCTGCCAGGCTGCCCGCCAGACTGTTAGCTCTTTCTGCTAATGCCTCTGGTTTTAGATGCAACAGAGTTCATCTCAAACTTGTTCTCACCGGCTGCCCTGGTCTAGTTAGTTCAGAATTGTTCTCTCCCCAGTTGCCTTCTGGGAATTTCCTAAGCACACTGCCTCATATGCAGAAAAATGCACTCAATAAATATTTGTTGAGTAAATGCATAAACTGTCAGTTCTGCTTAGTGTAAGGTGTTCATGCCAGCACTCAATTTTTACTCATCTTGGCCCGTTATAAATCAGACCTGAGTTACTGTGTGGCACACGCATGCCTCTGTGTGGAGGCTAGAAGAGGCGAGGAGTCCTCACCAGATAAGGAAACTGTATCCGTTAGGATTCCCCAGAAAGAAAGCACCAGTAGGGGGTGTGTGTGTGTGTGTGTGTGTGTGTGTGTGTGTGTGTGTGTGTGTGTGAAGAGATTTATTTTAAGGAATTGGCTCATGTAATTGTGGTTGCTGGTAAATCCAAACTCTGTATGGCAGGTTAGAAGGCTGGAAAGCCAGGCAGGTTTCTATGTGATGCTCTTGAGGTAGAATTGGCTTCTCCTTCAGGAAACCTGCTTTTGCTCTGAAAGCCTTCAACTGATTGGATGAGGCCCATCCATGTTATCAAGGTAATCTCCTTTACTTAAAGTCAACTGATCATAAATGTTAATCGCATCTACAAAGTATCTTCACAGCAGCATCTAGATTAGTAGTTGACCAAATATCTGGGCACCACTGCCTCTCCATGCTAACACAACACTTCACATCCCAGGAATTAATGTAGGGACTAATATAGTGGTAGGTTTGCAGGTGGTAGAAAACATTTGGTCAATACAATAGAGAAGGTCCAGAGGGTTGGTCAATTAAAGTTTAGTTCTGGTCAGAATTGATGCAGTGGTGTCTTAGGGGGTGAGGGTGGCCTAGCAGCAGATGTCCCCAGGAGATGGAAATACATGGCATCAGGTACCTTCACCCACATGGTTCCTCATGGTCCATTGGATCATGAGCAGAGCTTTAGTTCCCTTGGTGCTAATCAAGAAATCAGACCAGAGCTTAGTTGTGTGGTCTGGGCACAAAGGCTATGTGTTTCCATTTGTTTTTGGGTGCTTCCTCAGGGCCCAGTTGCTGGAATGGGTTAGGTGGGCTTGAGAAACAGTGCTAGCTAGAAAACTGCCTAGGAGTACTGCCAGGTCTAACTATGACAAGATCACTGTTCCGAGAGTTAGGAAACCTGCATCCCAGGCCTAGCCCTGTATTAGCTCCATGTGTGACTTTGATTCCTTATGTCTAAGATGGGAATTATAATCCTTGCTCTTCCCTCAGAAAACAGTCCGGAGGACCAAATGAGAAAGAGCACACAGAACAATTACTGAAAAATCCCACCAATGAGGATGGAGGCCTGGTGTCGTACGGAGGACGTAGGCTCGAATCACACCGCTCCTGGGTTGGAACCCTTTCACTCCTGGGTAAGTAGTCTTGTTTCAGTTTTTAAAACTGATTGCACCTGCTTCCTCGTTTCTAATGCAAGAACAGCTATATTAGTTTCCCAGGGCTGTTACAGCAAAATACCACAAATCGAGTGGCGTAAAATAACAGAAACGTATCGTCTCATAGTTCTGAGATAGAAGCCCAAAATCAAGATGTTAGTAGGGCCATGCTGTCTCTGAAGTCTTTAGGGGAGAATCCTCCCTTGTCTGTTCTAGCTCATGGTGTTTGCTGACAATCCCTGCATTTCTTGACTTATAGATGCATCACTCTAATCTCTGTCTCCAAATTCACATATCTTCTCCCTTGTGTGTCTGTGTCCAAATTTCCCTCTTTTTATAAAGATACCAGTTGTTGGGTTTAGGACCCACCCTAATCCAACATGACCTCATTTTATCTTGATTATATCTACAAAGACCCTATTTCCAAATAAGATAATGCTCACAGGTCTTGGAAGTTAGAACTTGAACATAACTTTTGAGGAGACCCAATTCAACCCATAACAACAGCCAACATCACAGAAGCTTGAAAGTGTCTGGCATGGAGGAGGCACCCCATGAATGGAAGCTACAGCCATTGTGGAAAGAGGAGAAAGGAAATCCTCCTTAATCCACTGGACAGACACACCAACAACATCGTCAACAGTGGGCTCCGACCAGTCCTCACACTTCTGTCTTAGCCTGGAACGCTTGGGGTTTTGATGTTCTCTTCTTCCAGAGGATCTGGCCTTTCCCAGGCCAGCAGTGATCTTGAGACACAAAGGCCTAGTCCACCCAGTGCTCCCTGAGGCTGGGACAAGGAGACCCCTTCCTGGAGAAATAAGCCACAGTTTCCGGTGCCCTGGCCGCCCTCAACTATGTGAGCTCAGCTGGGCTGTGAATACAGAGAATCTCCTTTTTCTAGAATTGGAATTTGAGGCCTGGGGAGGATCAGAAGCTGGAGGGCTACTTCTTCAGCAGACATGTGGGATAAGCTTTTATATTGGAATCTGCCACCTGACCTTGGACATGTACAGTGACTACAGTGTTGGGAAATCTATTAATACCTGTGTGCTTAGATCTAGTTTGATAAAAAGCTGAATGGAAGGTTCTTATGGTTCAGGAGAAAAACTACGTAAACTACTCTGTGCCAGCAATGTAATGATTGTCCACTTTGTGTCTGAGGCACAGCCATAGCTCCTCTTCCATGGCCCAACCCCACCAGCGGGTACACTTTGATGTCATGCCCATCCTCTGCTGCCCATTGCTGTGCTTTCACAAACTCATTTTGACGCTAACTCTACTCACTTTAGCCAACCTAACCAGAGGCATCCTTCTTTTGTTTTAAAGTATGCATAGCCTTGGTCAGTGGGGCTCAGTTGGCTGAGTGTCACCCCATGCAGCAAAAGGTTGCCGGTTCGATTCCTGGTCAGGGCACATTCCCAGGTTGCGGGTTTGAGCCTCAGTCAGGGTGTGTGCAGGAGGCAACCAATGGATGTTTCTCTCTGGTATTGATGTTTTTTTTCTCTCTCTCTTCTCCCTTCCCCTCTCTCTAAAATCAATTTTTTAAAAAGTATGCAGAAGAGGACACATGTCAGGAATAAGTGACATTAAATTATCTGCTCTTTACTCACTAGTACAGATAATCAGAGTGGAAAGAGTCTGTATTCCCTCACCAGACAGGAAGCTCAGAGTGAACAGAGTGGAATTGAGCCCTTGAAGTCTTGGAGAATGCTGGATGACCTACCTGTGTTGCGAGCCCTGTTCCCTAAGAGGAAGCAGAGTGACCAACAGAGCCGATCACCTACTACACAATACTACCCTAAGGGTTGGACAGTCACTCCTGACCACACCTACTCAGTGAAGCAGAAGCAATTTTCACAGGAAAGCCCACAAGTGTGACTTTTCCATTTTTTTGTTTGCAAGTCTGTGAAGCTAATGGGGGAATATAATAGCCCAGCACATTTGCATTTAAGTCTTGAAATCTAAATATTTCCACAAGTCATTCTTAATTACTATATAACTTTGTGTTTGCATGCAAATAAGATTAATGACAGAAATGCTTACCATATGAACTCGGTAAAGAATGCTAATTCCCAGAGTCATGAATGGCTTGGAGAAATCAATCACCTTCTCCCGTTCAGCAGTAATAGTGAGGCCAGCCACGGCCAGATCTGCTTTCTGGAAGGGATAGAGAGAGCCAATCAGTGGGGTGATCAGGTGACTTGGGGGCACTGGACCATAACAGAGGCCATCACTACTGGGAGATGGTGCTCTGGCCTCGCTTATCTGCAGTGGGAGTGACTCTAAGGAGTTACAGCACATCTGAGGTCTGAATGATCACTAATGATCATTTGAGGTTAGACCTCTCTCAATACTAAATAAGAATAAAAAGCAGGAAGGACCACTACAGACTGCTCAGAGATAGACTTAAATGCCCTAGAGTAGAGGTTTCAAATGGGAAAAATGGTAAATAGGTTTCCTGGAATCTCAACATTGAGTCATTTTTTAGTCAACTTATTAAGTTGTTTAGTCAATGAAACCACAGAAATTGAAAACGATTTAAAGCAACCCATTCATTTCATGTTGAGGAAATGGAGACCGAGAAACCGAGCAGGTGGCCCAATGTCACAAAGCTTGTCCTTGTCAGAGCTGGGACTGAACCTCAGGCCTTCTGGACCATTGACCACTTATGTTGTTGTTGAGGTTAAAATTCAGCTGCCACAACAGAACTAAAATAAAGGTCTCTGGTCCCTTTCATACACAATCAGCAGAATTTGTTCTCAAGATGCTTCCTTTCTTTCTTTGCTTCCACGTTACACCTTAAGTGCCCACATCAGATGAGTGTGTCCTGAGTTAAGGCCCTCTGGGAAAGGAGATGATATAGGCTTCCTCAAAACTCCCCTCTGTCAGGAAGTTCCTTCTTGTATCTAATTTAACTCCATCCTACTGCAAAGCAAACCCTCTTCCTATTGGTCTGCTCCCCTATAGAGTGGTGGAAAAGCCCAGAGCTGATGGTTCTAGTCCATGCTCGGCACTAACTAACTAAAACTAACTAACGAACTAACTTAGTCTAGTCACTTCACTTCTCTAAGCTTTTGTAACCTTGTTCCTAACCCAAGGATGCAGGCTTAAGAGAGTGCTAAGATCCTTCTCAGCAATTCTCAGTGATTCTCAAACGTAGTCTGTGACCACTGGCATCTAGTCACCTGAAGGGCTTAATTAAAATGTGAATGCCTGAGTCTCACCCCAGACCCTGCAAACTCTGTTGGTAGCACCCAGGAATCTGTATCTGTAACAAGTTGCCCCATGATTCTGACGCACTATTTGGGAACCATGCTTTAAAACCTTGGCATGCATCGTAGACTGTACTTACACACAATTCTTCCCAAATCACTAAAAGAAAGTGGGGAGATAGACATGCTGGCCCTCATTTTACACATAAGGGAATTTATGATGTATCAGAAGAATTAATTGGCAAATGTCATTTTCCTCTATATCTCTCCCAATCCTCCACTCCCAATTCGTGTTCCACCTGGTGAATTAACATAGGTTAATTCAGGTGATTTAACATAGGTTAACAAGCTCAGGGCTTATAAAATGAGGTCAGACTGAAAAGAAACTAGAGTGTAGATGTAAGAGATTTTTAATAAAAAATTTAAAATGAGGATAATTCATTGTGTCCACTCTGTATTTCTTCAAGACAGCGTTGATTACTACTATCAAGTGAACCAACCCTTGGGTCAGGGGGTGAGGTTTGATTAGAAGACTGTTAGCATCTTCACTTGGGGATTCTTTAGAGGGTTGCTTAGGCCTTTTAGAACCTCAGCCCCTTAATGACAGTGGCCTTGAATTGAGTTCAGTCAAGCACAGAAGCCCAGCAGGGGCAGTGCCAGTCCCATGTGCGGTAGACGCCAAATCAGCGGCCCAAACCTTGGGAGGAAGAAGAGACAAAAAGAAAATTGGTTGGAATGAAGGAATTGAAGAAAATGTGAGAAAAGCCAAAACTGATAAGATGGATAAGAGGTAAACACGGCATCCAGTCCTTTCTCTGATTATTTAAAAATATATATGTCAAATCAATTAACCCAAATCAACAACTCTATCTTCAAGTTTCTTTTCCTATACTCAGCTTTCCTCCATAAAGGCAAACTTTCAATTGAAGTTTGGAAATATGTTCACAAATTTATAAAAGTTGGCCAGCATTGATATTATGGGAAAACAATTCCATAAGGAGAAAAAGCTGGAAATGAGCAACAGCCCAGAAGGACCTTTGCTGGGTTCGTGCAGAGTGACTGGCACCCAGGGAGAGTTTGCCCCAGGCATGGACAGGGCACTTCTGTGCTCACAGATGCCTCCCCAAACTGAGCTAACAGGAAAGCTGCCTCATGCACACACTGCTGGGCCACTGCCCAGTGGACACTCTCTCCTTTGTCGCTAGTCAACGGTAAGCTGGGGGCAGGGGAGGCAGGGATGAGGTGACAAGCTAAGAGAAACCATGGAGGTTTTGTAGCTGTTATTTTATGTTTAATTGACTGGGTATAGAACAGTAATCATCTACCTTGCTTTAGTGCACCCCAGGGTGTCAGCAACAGCCTCATGGGATCAGGCTATTCCAAAGGCCGTGCATTCCTCTTATTTTACTTTAGTTAAAAAGATGTGGAGTCTCTATGAGAAGATAATGTGCCATGAAGCCAAACTAACAACAGAAAGGGGCTAGAAGTGTGAAATGCTAATGACGCTGGTGTGGGCAGTGAGGGCCTATGGGCACAGGGACAGCTCACCCAAGCCCTTCCCTCTCTCAGGCCACCTGCTGGGGAGGCCGTGCCTCCAGTGAACATCCAAGACCTGGCTCTCCTCACAGCTGGGCCACAAACTCATGGAGACCTTGGGCAAGTGTATGTGTGTGTGTGTACTCACAGGGTGTATAATACATTCCCTCTGAGAGAAAGGCCTCTCCTGGATGTTTGTGGAACTTACAAAAGGAAAGCAGGCTGGAGCCAGCCTGAAGGTAACTTCCAACACATATTACCCTTTGCCTCTAGAGTTTAATAGGGGGCATGCCACTGCCCCCGTGGCTATCAATGCCTGAAGGCTCGGTGTGGCTGCTGCTCTTCTCCCAGGGTCAGCCATGGCCCGGAGGAAGACGGCTTCACAGCAGGGCTCAGGTCTGCACCTGCTTGAGCTTACTATTCCCATTCTGCGCCTCCCTGAGAGCACCACCTGCGCAGTTAGGTGTCTGATTGCAGCACCAGATCCTGGGTGATCCGATGTGGACAAAGCTCTCTGTTTTCCTTTCCTCCGCTTTTAGACACCTGTTGCTCCCTTTCAGACAACACTCTATTCCTTTCCATCAGCAGTGCCTAGCACCACTGTGCATACCTCCAGTGCCTACACCCTGCCCCCTTTTAGCAGATGAGAGGATGGGATGGGTCAGAAGACCTGTCTCTGCCTCTTGCCAACCATATATGTGCATGTCAACTCACTCATGCTCTCTGGGACTCATCTTACTGGGCTACATAATGAAGCAATGCCTGCCTATCAATACTATGTGAGAGTCAAGAGAGAGGGTGGATGTGAAAGGGCTTTATAAACTGTGCACATGGTAAGATCCTGCTGTACCAATTAGGGGCTGTCACTGAAAATTAGCCTCCAGTGGGGGACAGACTTGTCTGGGCTCTGTTACATACTCATTTGCTGTATGACCTTAGGCAAGTCATTCAACCTCTCTGTCTCAGTTTCCTCAAATAAAAAGTGGGGATAATACTACTACTTACTTCCTAGAATTGCCGAGAGAGTGAATGAGACAATGGTTGTAAATGGAGCCTATGTCAAAGTAAGTACCCAATAAATATTTGCTGTAGGATCATGACAATGGTGATGATGATGACGATGATGAACTTGATGATAATAATCTCAACAAAGGCCTCTGGAGACAGCACCTTCACCCAGCATGAATTGTAGGGATGCCTGGGGGGCTGTGCACAGCCAGGCCTGTTCTGCTTCAGACACAGTGCGCTTCTCCACTATGACTGCCTGTCTGTAGCCCCACATAAGAACCCTCTTGGGCCTCTGTCCCATCACTTGGAAAACTCAAGGAGAAAACTGACGCCAGCTTGGAAACCAAACCCAGTCATTTCCTACAGTTTCTTCCTTGTTATATGATTCACCTTTGGGGACAGTGTATTAAATGACACCCCAGCTTCCTTTGATTTCTCAGACCCACTTCACTATTGGTGGTCAGCCTCTAGATCTTTATTCTCTGACTTTTTCACACTGTCCACCCCGTGCCCCGTGCCCTGCTTTCTGTCCTCCGTGGAGGCCAGGTGCTCCCCCATGCCAGCAGCATCCCACTGCTTTGCAAGTCACATCGACACATATCTGTTTCATCTGCTACTCAGTCCCCAGTGCTACACGTTTATTTAACTCTGTAATTGTGTCACCTCTGGAAAGCTTTGGGAGGCTACAGTGAAATAGAGAGTGCTACACAGAAAAGGTTGTACTGAGCATTCCTGGAAACCTTCTTTCCAATATAATTATCTCTGGAGTTCCCCTAAATATTGAAAAGGCTCATGGAATTCCAAACAAGGCCAGGCCCGAGGCTGTAAAAATGGGGGCTGGCATTATCCATAACATCAGATAGGAAGGAGCTCTGAGTCCAGCAAACTTGGCTCTCCATGGAGGGGCAGCACACATTAGGCTCTGGCTGAATATCTGGCTGAGGGTGACACAGGGACACTGAGCTCATCTGTGACCCCCAGAAGCACTGTGTCTTGGGTTCTGCCCTTCCTTGAGTGTGGGATCTTGAGGTAGGCAGGGACTGTCTGCAGAATGTTCTACCCCCTCCCTGTTCTCCTCTCCTCTTTAATTCTCAGTATTCCTCAATGCTTTTCACTGATTCTCTGCCCTGCTCCAGGCGGTGTGCAAGGTTTCAGAGGTGCACAAACACAGGCATGGTCCCTGTAGGCAAAGAGCTCACAGTCTAGTGGGGGAGGCATACATTCATCAGATTGTTAAGAAAAACTTTGTAAAATTACAACTATAATAAATGATATAAGGGAGTCATATATGGCACCATTAGAAGGTAGAGCAGAGGTTGACAGTCTAAGAAACTCATAGGGATTTCCCAGGATGAAACTCAGTTACCTGACTAGGATTTACCTGTGAGAAGGCCTGGGATGAGCATTTCCAGTGAAAGGGAACGCATATGCCAAGACCCTAGGCAGGAAGGAGCTCAGTGCCTTCCAGGGGTTAGATGAAGGCCAAAGGCCAAAGGGCAGAACAGACAGGGCCAGGAGGTGTGCTATAGGATGAGGCTGGGAGAGGCAAGCAGAAGATTCAACACCTGGAGAGCAATGAGAAGGCCCTGAAGTATTTTAAGCTATGGATGGCCAACAAGATCAGATGCGTGATGCTAACACAACACCTACAGGCACTGAACTTGATAGTGGTGAAGGGCATGTAATAAGGATAGAGCCACAATTGCCTTACTAACTATAGATAAGAGGTTTTCTTATGGACCCTGGGAAACTGGGGGATGAAACAAGGCTGGAAAAAGATAAGATGCCTCAGTGGATCCATTACTTAGGAGAGAAATACATTTTGAGAACAGACCAAGGACAGGACATGCTTTGACTTGGTTGCTGTACTGGGACCCTGACCCCCTCTGGGAGCTTGCCTCAGGAACGCTGACCACTCTTCAGCCCCAGGAACTGGCTGAGCTGTTTGTAACATCATAGATTAGCCACCTGGTTATTGGACTTTGGTTCCTGAAGGCCGGACTGTAGACCCTCCCCTCCCTTTTCATTGTTACACTTGCAGCTCGAAGCTGCACAAGTTATCTTCTCCTCACTGGTCAGAGGGGTCAGAGCAGAATTTCCAGGGTGACCCACTGCTCTCCCATTATTTGCCGGTGATAATGGAATAAATGCTCACATATGATGCAACCTTGTCTCTGCTTAATTTGGCTCAAATAGTGTCCGGTTTCAAACTAAGTAAGCACTTTTTATGTATTGCCTTACTCAGTGATCACAACACTCTTATGAGCTAAGTTACTATTATTACCCCCATTTTACAGATAAGGAAGATGAGGCACAAAGAGGTTAAGGAACTTGCCCAAGGTTGCACATAAAGTAAGTGGCAGACCTGGATTCAAACCTGGGCAGTTTGGTTCAGAGTCTGCCTCCTGAGCCTGCAACAAATTCAATTGTCTCTAGTGAAGAAAAAAGATTGGAGACAGGCAAAAGAGAGACATCCTCACTATCACCTTCATTGCTGCGCCATTTATACCACTGAACTCAGGACAATGTGGTAGCTATGCCACCACTCCGACAATGTCACCTAGCTGGTCAGCAGTGAGCTCCATGATACAGTGTCTAAGGGATGCTTTCTAGCCCTTATCTTGCTGAACTTCCCAGCTGACCACTCTCCCCAGCCCCTACCTGGCCCTCCGGAGTGAGGCCAAAGTCGAGGACACAGTTCTCCCTCCCTACAGCTGTCTCATGACTACACTGCCCCACCTCACTGGTAACTGTGTGACTGTGGGCAGGTTTCACATCCTCTCCAAGGTCACTTTTCTCACGGTAAAATGGAGATAGCAATGCAATGGAGATAAAGTGGTGATGACCTTGGGCTGTTCTGAGAACCAGTGAGATAATACATGTAACACACAGCACAGTGCCCGCTAATATATAGATGCTCAATCAATGGTGGTTCTTAATACTCTTCATCTAACAAAATTAGTTCTTATACCACAACACCTATACCTGTCCTCCCCCTTAAAAATTATCCAGGTTCCCACTTCTCTAAAGCCCAGCCTGGGAGTCAGGCCCCAGGGTCTGCCCCCTCCAGGGAGTTCAGCCTCACTTCCCAGCACTCCCCCTGCAGGTCCCTCAGCCATTCCAGCTTAGCTGACTCTCAAGCTCACCTGTACTTTCCTACAGCTATAACTCCACCATGCCATTTCCTCTACCTGGAATGTCCAACCAGCAATTCCACCTGTTCATAAAGGTCCATTCAAAGTTTACATCCTCTGCAAAAGCTTCCTTATCATTGTCGCAGGTTTAAGCCTGCCCCTCTCAATCGCCAAAAGAAATAAGACACTGCTTCTACCACTCATGCAGCATATGCCACAAATTTCCCTGTATTACAAGGGTCTGGGATCACATGCTAACTCTGCACTTATTAGCTGTATGACCTCAGGAAGAACTTCCTTCTTTGTGCCGCAGTTTCTTCATCCATAAAAGGGGCATAATAACAGTTCCCACTCTCATTGAGCCTCATGGGAATTAAGTGAGCAACCCATGCAAAGCCAATGCCTGGCACAGAATAACTCTCAATAAATGTTAGCTCTTACTATTATCATTGTTCTTGTGGACATTCAGGCATGTATCTTAGCTCTCCATCAGATTTAAGAAGTAGGAACCAGGTCTTTAAAACACTTAACATATAAAGTATTTCAAAGTTGCCATTGCCCTGTTTTACAGACAAAGAAACTGAGACACAGAAAGGTTAGGAATTTGCTCAAGCACATGCAGCCAGGCTATGGAAAGCAAGCTTTGGATGAAAAGATGCTCAGGACTGTGCATTTTGCTTTCTCATGGCTGCACTGTTCACAGTGACTTTCCCAAAGTGGGTGTACAGTAAGCTAACAGTGCAGTACAGGGTACAGGAGAACAACCCCCTCACAAGGCCTCCCTTCAAGTCCCTTCTCACTGACAGTGGAATCAGGCTAGTTTCTGACACATGCCTGTATGCAGGAGAGGTTGTGTTATGGATCCAGAAACATTACATTCAGGTCATGCTCAGGACAAGGTCAGATACGATTCCTGATCCTCCCACCTAAGGAAGACTTGAAGCCCTTGATCCCCATGAAGAGGACTCCCTTTCCTGCTTGACCCTTCTCCAGGCCCAGTTCTCTGTCACACTTTGAAGAGCGTTACTAGGAAACCTAAACAGAAGAGGAAGGGGTCTCACACTCAGTGCTTAAAGTGGGCTATCAGTGGAAGGGTGTTAATTAAACCCCAGGAAGGAATGGAGAAAACAAGACAGGCCCAGCATGAGCCAGGTGGCCAAAAGAGGAGGACCAGCTCCAGGAGCTGCTTCCAAGTTCTCTCTTGCCCTCAGACCTTATTCTGAATGGAGCAGGTTAACATCTTCAGCTCAGCCCATTTAAGTTAGATCATCTGGAGGGAGATTAAAGATGGCTGTGGACTGAGTGGAAGCTACACTGACACTCCCAGGACCAAACTGGAATTACAATTAAAATATAGAAAAAGCATCCTGAATAATCAACGTAAGATGAGCCGGAGAGCACCCTCATAACCAAGGACCTAAAACAGAGACCACATAGAGACTGGTAGGAAGTGCAGAGCTGCAAGAAGCCTGGCTGGGCTCCCACAGGCAGCAGCTGAAGGTCCGGAGGAATATCTAAGCTGTGGGGGTTCCCATTGAGGACTCTGGGGCCTAACCCCAGGCTGCGCTTCCCAGCCAAGAGCACCAGAACTGAGAAAGGTGCCCATATAACATCTGGTTGTGAAAAGCAACCAGGGAAAGAGGGCTGGAAATATAGGCACCCACTTAAAGAGTCAACACACAAAGTTTCGTGTGCAGCCACTCACCTTAGGCTCCAGCAGGGGGGAGGCAGAGTGGACTGTAGCTGTGTGAGGAGAATCTAGAGTTGTGGGCTTTGGATATAGAGCTCAGAAAGCACCCCTCCAGATTCCTCTGCTTAGTCATTCCCCCATACTGCAGAGGGCGTCTTTCACAGACATTTACCTTCCAAGCAGTTTTTGCCTGAGGGGCAATCAATTGCCCTGCCTGGCTGCAAACCCTCTCGCCCTACCCTGTGGGGTTTCTACAGCCTGAGGCTCATTAAGAGAATCAGATTAATCAGCCTGCAGGCAGAGGCAGACCTCAGAGTGATTTGAGTCTCTGCCTGATCTGCTTCTGGACCCAGGCCTTGGAAAAGCAAACTTTGGTGTGCATCTTGGTCCTGTCCAAATGCACCCAGTCCCAACACAGGGACCTCAAGCCGTGGGTTGTTCATAGCTCAAAACAGTGTACTCAAGGCCAGTCACAAACAGTGTCTGATACTGGTCTGCACCAGAGACCTTCCAAAAAGACTGAGAGTCCTAGAAACAAACCCAAATAGGCAGCCAAAATGGAGAGACAAAAAAACAAATCCCAAATGAAAGAACAAGAAAAGTCTCCAGAAAAAGAGCTAAATGCAATGGAGATCAGTAATCTATCAGGTATAAAGTTCAGAATACTGATTGTAAGGATGCTCAACAGCATGAAAAAATATATGGAAACTATGAAAAATGACCAGTCAGAAATGAAGAATGACACAGCAGAAATTAAAGATACATTGGAAGGAAAAAACAGCAGATTAGAGGAAGCTGAGAATCGGATCAGTGAATTAGAAGGCAGGGTAGAAAAAATCACTCAACCAGAGATTAAAAAAGAAAAAACAATGAAAAAACAGGAGGACGATTTAAGGGAGCTGTGGGACAATATGAAACGTAACAATATTCACATCATACGAATGCCAGAGGTTGAAAGTAAGCAAGGGTTAGAGAACATGTTTGATGAAATAATGACAGAAAACTTCCCTAACATAGTCAAAGAAAAAGTCCCATGAATTCAGGAGGCACAGAGAGTCCCAAACAAGAAGAATCCAAAGAGGCCCACGCCCAGATACATCATAATTAAAATGCTAAAAATTCAAGACAAAGAGAATACTAAAGGCAGTAAGAGGAAAATCAAGCTGTTACCTACAAAGGAGCTCCCATTAGGTTGTCAGCTGACTTCTCATCAGAAATTCTATAGGCCAGAAGGGAATGGCATGAAGTCTTCAAGGTAATGCAAAACAATGACCTGAACCAAGACTACTCTATCCAGCAAGATTATCATTCAAGATAGATGGTGAAATAAAGAGCTTCCCAGACAAAACAAGGCTAAAGGAGTTTATCACCACCAAACCAGCATGGCAAGAAATGTTAAAGGGACTGCTGTAATTATAAGAAGAAATAGAGAGAGAAACATAGGCATAAAGAATTAAAATGGCAATAAATAAGGATCAATCAAAAATAACCTTAAGGACTTTAAGGGAGAAATGAACAGCAATACAGTCATAATTGCGGACTTCAACATCTCACTGACTTCACTGGATAGATCTGCCAGACAAAAGTCAATGAAGAAACAGTGACTCTAAATGGCACACTAGATCAGATGGATTTAATTAATATTTACAGAACATTTCACTCCAAAGCTGCAGAATATACATTCCTCACAATGGTCATTCTCAAAGATAGACCACATGTTAGGACACAAAACTAGTCTCTACAAGTTCAAGTAGAGTGAAATTATATCAAGCATCTCAGATCACAATGGCATGAAATCAGAAATCAACTACAGAAAAACACTCAAAACCATTCAGACACATAGAGGCTAAATAGCACATTATTAAACAATGAAGGAGTTACCAATGAGATCAAGGAAGAAAAAAAACTTCCTGGAAACAAATGAAAATGAACACACAACAACCCAAAATTTATGGGACATAGCAAAAGCAGTCCTAAGAGGGAAATTCATGGCACTACAGGCTTACATCAAAAAGTAAGAAAAATTTTTAATAAACTATCTAACCCTACAACTTCAAGAATTAGAAAGCTCCCCTATGAAGCTGTTGGATCAGGGCTTTTGCTTTCTGGGAGTTTTTTTATTACTGCTTCGATTTCATCAGTTGTTATTGGCCTATTCAGGTTTTCTGATTCTTCTTGAATCAGTTTTACATAATCTCACTCATATGTGGAATCTAATAAACAAAATAAACTGAGGAACAAAATAGATCCAGAGATATAGAAGCATTGGATAGACTGATGAATCTCAGTGGGAAGGTAGGAGTGGGTGAGTGGGTGGGGAGAGATTAATCAAAGAACTTTTATGCATATATGCATAACCCATGTACACAGACAATAGTGTGGGAGGCAGATGCAGGGTGGAGGGGATTAATGGGGAAAAAAGGGGGGATATCTGTAATACTTTCAACAATGAAGATAAAAAATTTAAAGAAATTAAAAAAGAAAATTGGTTGTTATAGAATTGTCATGGGGATGTTAAGTACAGCCTAAGGAATATAGTCAATAATATTCTAATAACTATGTATACAGTCTGATGGGTATGAGATTTATCAGGATGATCATTTAGTAAGTTACATAATGTCTAATCACTGAGATGTACACCTGAAACTAATATAATATTGTATGACATCTGTAATTGAAAAATAAAAAAATGATTTAATTTTTTTTAAATGAATAAACAAGAGAAAAATAATATTTAAAAAAATAAATTAGGTGATCTGTTCACTTCTTGGTTTTGTTTGATTTATTTGCTTTCCTCCCCTTCTACCCCTACCTAGTGAGATGCCCAGGGACCATGCCATGAATTGTGTCACCTAGCTTAGCAGCAATGGGATCTGAAGCAGTAAAGAAGCTCACTCCTACTCCTGGCCCATTCATGAGCAGGAGTCATCATTTAGATTTCCTAATAACATGCCTCAGGAATGGGCACATATGTGCTGTTACCACACAAGACAGGCTGTTTTCCCACCTCGCCTGACACCAGTTGGGGACAAGAAAATAACTTAGAGGTCAATGACATCTGCAAAATGTTTGGTGTACTTGTCCATAGTGAGACTGTCAACCTCACCACTTTTCCCTTCTTTCAGGCCAACATATAAGAACAAGGATTAGAGAATAATGATTAGTGCCAAATTAATCATCTCTCTCTCTCTCTCTCTCTCTCTCTCTCTCTCTCTCTCTCTCTCTCTCTCCCCCCAGTCTGAGACTGGAACACAGCTTCAACTCAGTGGCCACAAGCCCAACACATGTAGAGGCTGGCCTCAGCTCACATCATGGTGGCCACCAAAGCATCTCAAACCTGTCACAAGTGGCAGCTGGTTTCAGTTCACAGCATAGCTTCTCTCAAAAACCTTTAAACCCAGTACAATTGGCAACCAATTGCAGATAACTTCATAGCTCCTACCAAGAGGACCCAAGCCAGGAACAAGGAGCAGTTGACCTTGGCCTGCACCAGGGCACCTCTCCAGAGGCTCCAGAACCAATATACCCAGTGGCCTGCTTCAAAACCCACCAGAGCACCATCCAACTAGCTCCACAAACAATACACTAGAAGGGTAGATTTCACTTGCACCAGAGACCCACTAAAATGACTCCTTCTCTGTGGGGTCAGCCCCCTTAAAACAGCTTGTACTCAATAAAATCACCAGTCCTCACAGCCAGTCAGCCTGAGGATCAATCCCACCCACTGATGTGCCAATAGCAATTGAGGCTAAACTACAACAAGAGGGCCCACTCAGCCTACACAGGGGATGGATACTCCTGGAGCACCTGGTTCAGGTGAACATGGAGACTATGCCACTGGGCCCCACAGGACAGCTTCTATATAAGGCTATCAAGACCAGGAGATGTAGCAAATCTACCTAATACATAGAAACAAACACAGGGAGTCAGTGAAAATGAAGAAAGAAATGTTTCACAAATAAAAGAGGATGACAAAACTTCAGAAAAAGAAGTAAACAAAATGAAGAAAAGCTACCAGATTCTGTGTTCAAAATACTGGCTATAAGGATGCTCAAAAAACTTAGGGGAGAAAAGTGAACTGAGGACTTCAACAAAGATATAGAAAACATAAAAATAACCTGGTCAGAAATGAGGAATACAATAACTAAAATAAAGGAAAATAACAAAAACAAGAGGAACTCAACAGCAGATTGGATGAAGCAGAGGATTGAATAAGTAATCTGGAAGATAAGGTAGCAGAAAACACCCAGTAGGAACAGCCAAAAGAAAGAAATAATTTTAAAAAGTAAAGATAGTTTAATGGATCTCTGGGACAACATCAAGCATAGCAATTTTTGCATAACAGAGGTATCAAAAAGAGAGAGAAAGGGGAAGGGATTTAAAACTTACTTGAAAAAATAATGACTAAATTCTTTCCTCACCTGGTGAAGGAAACAAACATACAAGTCCAGAAAACACAAAGTGTTCTCAAACAAGATGAACCCAAAGAGACCCACAACAAGACACATCATAATTAAAAGGAAAAGGTTAAAGACAAAGAGAAAATCTTAAAAGTAGCAAGTGAAAAACAATGAGTTATGTATAAGGAAGCTCCCATAAGATTATCACCTGAATTCTCAACAGGAACATTGGAGGGCAGAAGGAATTGGAACAAAATATTCAAAGTCATGAAAGGCAAAGACTGACAACCAAGATTACTCTACACAGCAAGGCTACTATTTAGAATTGAAGGAGAAATACTTTCCCAGTCAAGAAAAACTAAAGGACTTCATTACCACTAAACCAGTATTACAAGAAATGTTAAAGGGACTTCTTTAAGATGAAATTATCAAAAATACAAATAAGAATATATGGGAGGAGGAGGGAAGATGGTGGCACTGTGAGAAGCAGCAGAACGCCCTGCTCCCAGCCATGGACTCGATTTACTCCTAAAATCTTACGTAACCAGCTTGAAAAAAAAACACAGAGAAACATACCTGAGTGGACGGAGTGTGAGTGGGGAGCACTGAAGAAACATCATGAAGTCTGGTAAGAGAGGGGGGGCATAGAAATGGGGAGTCCCCCCTGAAGCCTGTGCTGGGCTCTGAGCCCAGAGGCTTGGAGGCTGCAAAGCTCTCTCCCCTCGGGAGTGTGGACAGCATCCAACAGCAGGGATCTCACTCCGGGAGCGCCAAGAGCAGAAGGAGTGCCGAGAACGGAAGGAGTGCCCAGTGCACAGGGCAGAGGGACCCATGGGAGCAGTGAGCCCCTAAGGGCTCGGGGCCTTCCTAGCAAAACAAAGCCTCTAGTGGAGGCTGCAACCCTCGTCTAGTGCTCTGGGTGCCGACCACAGGGAAGGCTGTCCCAAGGTCTGTGGCACCCAAGTGGTAAAGGACCAGAGGTCTGTGCTGAGCAGCCGCACACAGGGACCCTCTGCCCCCCTGTGGGGCATTGTGTTGAGCCCCAGAAAGTGCTGAATCTGCCTGGCGTGGGGGAGGGGAGGAGCCCTCCCTGCCCTGAGCTCCCGGTGCCGAGAGGCTGGGATCTGCGACCAGCCCTGAGGGGCACAGTGGAGCCACCTCAGCTTTGCTGAGACCAGCAGTGCCAGGAGCTGCGTGGAGCTGACTTTGGGTCCCCTCCCATTGGGTGCCTTGGTGAGCAGGAAGTGAGACCTTGCAGGGCAGACTTTCTGCCTGTATGTTGCTTTGTGCGTTTTCAAGTTTGATTGTGGAACTGGTTCCCACCTTCCTGGCTAGCACTGGGGGACAGGCCAGCGGAGGCTGGGATTGGGGTCTGCACAGTAGACTATCTGAGGGGCGGGCCTGGTGCGACCAGCCAACCAGAGCTGAGCAGGGAGGGGTGGAGTCCACCAGTCTCTCCTGCAGCCAGGAGCACTGCCTCCAACAGGAAAGGGGCCTGGTCCCGCTCACTGAGGCCTCAGATACCCCGCAGGGCACAGTCCTGAGGGGGAAGGGAGAGCAGCTCACAGGAGGACTTTGCAAGAATAAGACTCTCAGGGACTGTTGTTTGGGAACTCGAGGAAACGCAGAAAAACCCTGCTGGGGGCTGGGCAGGCAAAGGGCTCACCAGAATGTGTTTTTAATTGAACCCACTGAGCCCAGGCTGCTGAAACGGCCCAGACAGAAAAGGCAGCAGGCTGAAGTCAATCTGAACCTGCAGCAGGATAGAGCCTGGGGGACTAGAATCAGAGGACAGGTGAGGGACTGAGGAGCTGGCTGTGAAGCAGAGACTAACTCCCGCAGAGTGAGCGCCTGACAGCGACACCTCTAAGGGGAGTGATACCCTGAGCTACACTAGCCACCCTGCACCCTAAAGACTCTACAGGAGACTCTGGAGCAAGACCAGGCAACTACAAGGTTGCAAAATAGTTGACAAGAGGAGGTGGCCCACGGAGAGCCTCAGATCAACCAGAGCCAAACCTAGACGGCTCCTCACACTGGCTGATACACAAGCACCTCCCAGGAGACCTGAAATCAGCCCACAAAACAGAGAGCCTCAGACAACATAGGCTGCCCAGAAGAAACCCACCTGATTGACTGTCTTTTTTTCTTCTGTTTTTTGTTTGGTTTGGTTTAGGTTTTTGTTTTTTGTTTTTTGCTTGTGGGTTTGTTTATTTTTTCTCTTTTTTCCTTAGGAAGAAGAGAAAGGGGAGAAAATTTGTTTTTTTCTTCTTTTTAAAATTTTATAATAATTAAAAAATTTTTTTAAACTTTTTTTAACTAAATTCCCCCCCCCCTTTTTTTTATAAAAGAATTTTGCCTTGCTTAGCTTGTTTTTAGTTTTCTTTTGGTTATTTGCTTTGTTTTGTTTTATCCTTGCTTCTAATATCAAGACTTTCTTGATATCCCTGCTTAACGACTGGGACTTTATCATTAAAACCAAGGTTACTGCTTTCCTCTATAGTTTCCCCCAAATCTTTTACTGGACTCCCCCCCTGCCTGGGCTTCATCTCTCTTTCTCTCCTGTTAATCCATTGGCATAACTTTTTTTCTTTTTCTTTTTTCTTTTTCTACTTTTCTTTCATTCTTTTGTTATCCTCCCTTGTCTTCCTGTCTTTTTGTTCAATTGTTAGTTTCTCTTATTCTCTTTATTGTATTTTTGTTTTCTCATTTTCAACTGTTATCCTATTCCTATTCTCTCCCTTAATTTTTTGCTGGCCCTTCTTTCAGAATCTTTTCTCTGCTTCCGTTATCTCCCAGTAGCTTCTCTATTTTTACATTTTAGTTTATTATTATTTTCTAAATTTTCACCAGCATTAACAACAGTATACATCTCTCTCTCTAAGCATTACTTTTCTTTCTCTCTTTTTTTTAAGCATTTTTTTTTGTGTGTGTGTTCTCCCTTCACTCTCCCAGTTCTATTTTCATGTGGGTTGTTTTCATTGTGACTGTCAAGAGATTTTGTAAGATACCTCTTGTTTCCTGGAAGTTTAGTTGTGTATTGGCCTGCCTTGCCAGCACCCGTACAACAGCTTACATGATGAGGTTGGGGCTGAGACACAGTTAGCCAACCTGAGAGGAGGGTCTTCCCAAGGACTGATCAACGACAATCTAGACCCAACCACAACAGAACATAAAGAAACCACAAAAAGGACACCCAAAGAGGGACATGCCTAGAGCAAAGAGCTCAGAGGTATAAGGAAATCACACCTTTGGGCTCCACTGGACCCACGAGACAAAATCCCATCCCACAAGACTGGGGGTCAGCAAATATATTTAATATACAGATACAAACACTAAGACCTACCAAAATGGGGAGACAAAGAAGCCCCCAAATTAAAGAAAAGGAAACATCGCCAGAAAAAGACTTTGATGAGATGAAGTTAAGCAAGTTATCAGAAATGGAGTTCAGAGTATGGATGATGAAGATGTTCAAGGAACTTGAGAAGACTCTAGATGATAAGATCGAGGACCTTAGTGAAAACATGAAAAAAAGATACATACCATAAACAAAACTCAGACAGAGATAAAGAATGCTGTAACTGATATCAAGAATGCACTGGAAGGAATTAAAAGCAGGCTCAATGAAGCAGAGGATAGAATAAGTGACTTAGAAGACAAGGTAGAGAAAATCACACACTCAGAGCAGCAAAAAGAAAAAACACTTAAAAAGCATGAGGACAGTCTAAGGGAGCTTTGAGACAACGTGAAGCGAAACAACATTTGCATTATAGGAGTGCCAGAGGGGGAGGAAACTTGGGATAGAGAACTTGGTGGAGGAAATAATGATAGAAAACTTCCCAAGGCTGGTGAAGGAGAAAGCCACATAAGTTCAGGAAGCACAGAGGGTTCCAAACAAGAGGGACCCAAAGAGACCCACTCCAAGACACATCATAATTAAAATGGCAAATGTCAAGGACAAAGAGAAAATATTAAGGGCTGCAAGAGAGAGACAAGCAGTGACCTACAAGGGAACCCCCATAAGACTGACAGCTGACTTCGCAACAGAGACTCTTCAGGCCTGAAGGGAGTGGCATGAAGTTCTGCAAGTAATGAAAAGCAAGAACATGCAACCAACACTGCTTTATCCAACAAGGCTATCATTGAAATTTGAAGGTGAAATAAAAAGCTTCCCCGACAAAAAAAAAGGCTAAAGGAGTTCAGTTCCGCTAAACCAGCATTGCAAGAAATGCTAAAAGGACTGCTCTAAGAAAAAGAAGGAATAGTGAGAGAAAGGTACATCAGCATAAAGGGGGGAAATGGCATTAAATAAGTTGATATCAATAGTAACCTTAAATGTAAACAGAATAAGTGGTTCAATCAAAAGACATAGAGAAGATGAATGGATAAGAAGACAGGACCCAAATATATGCTGTCTACGAGAGACCCACCTGAGAGCAAAAACCTCACACAGGCTAAAAGGGAAAGGATGGAGTAAAATATTCCATGCAAATGGAAAGGAAAAGAAAGCTGGAGTTGCAATTCTTATTTCTGACAAAACAGACTTCAAAATAAAGAGCATAGCAAGAGACAAAGATGGTCACTACATAGTACTAAAGGGATCAATCCAACAGGAAGAAATAACCCTTATGAACATTTATGCACCCAATACAGGAGCACCTAAATATATAAAAAAATTTGTGGGGGACTTTAAAGGGGAGATTGACAGCAACACAATCATAGTGGGGGACTTTAACACCCCACTGTCAGCATTGGACAGATCATCAAGACAAAAAATCAACACGGATACGCAGACCTTAAATGACTCACTAGACCTAATGGATTTAATTGACATTTACAGAACATTTCACCCCAAAGCAGCAGAATACACATTCTTCTCAAGTGCACATGGAACATTCTCAAAAATAGACCATATGTTAGGGCACAAGGCAAGTCTCTACAAATATAAGAAGATTGAAATCATATCAAGCATCTTCTTGGATCACAATTCCATGAAACTAGAAATCAGCCAGTATAAAAAAATTCAAAAATATTCAAATACATGTAGGATAAATAGCATGTTATTAAATAATGAATGGGTTACCAATGAGATCAAGGAAGAAATCAAACACTTCATGGAAAGCAAAGAAAATGAACAGACAACAACCCAAAACCTATGGTACATGGTGAAAGCAGTCCTGAGAGGAAAATTCATAGCATTACAGGCCCAACTCAAGAAACAAGCAGAAGATCTAATGAACCATCTAACACAACAACTAAAAGAACTAGAACGAGAACAGCAAGAAAAGCCCTGAAAAAGTAGAAGGAAGGAAATAATAAATATCAGACAGAAATTAATGACATAGAGACTAAAAAAACAGTACAAAAAATCAATGAAACCAAGAGCTGGTTCTTTGAAAAGGTAAATAAAATTGATGCGCCTTCAGCCAGACTCACCAAGAAACAAAGAGAGAGGGCCCAAATAAATAAAATCAGAAATGAAAGAGGCGATATAACAACTGACCCAACAGAAATACAAAGGATTGTAAGAAAATATTATGAGCAACTATATGCCAACAAATTGGACAACATGGGGGAAATGGACAAATTCCTAGAACCATACAACCTTCCAAAGCTGAATCAAGAAGAGGCAGAAAGCCTGAATAGGCCAATAACAACTAATGAAATTGAAACAGTAATCCAAAAACTCCCAGCAAACAAAAGTCCTGGACCAGATGGATTTACAGGCGAGTTTTACCAAACATTCAAAGAAGAATTAACACCTATTCTATTCAAACTATTCCAGAAAATTCAAGAGGAGGGAAAACTCCCAAAATCTTTTATGAGGCCAGCATCATCCTAATCTTTAAACCAGATAAAGACACTACAAAGAAAGAAAATTACAGGCGAATATCCCTGATGAACATAGATGCTAAAATCCTCACTAAAATACTAGCAAACCGGATCCAGCAAGACATTAAAAAGATCATACATCATGACCAAGTGGAATTTATTCTGGGGATGCAAAGCTGGTACAAGATCCACAAATCAATAAATGTGATACATCACATTAACAAACTGAAGGACAAAAATCATATGATCATATCAATAGATGCAGAAAAAGCATTTGACAAAATCCAGCACCCATTTCTGATAAAAACTCTCAGCAAAGTGGGAATAGAGGGATCATACCTCAACATAATAAAGGCCATATATGACAGACCTACAGCCATCATCATACTCAATGGGCAAAAACTAAAGCCATTTCCATTAAAAACCAGAACAAGACAGGGATCTCAGCTTTCACCACTCTTATTCAACATAGTACTGGAAGTCCTCGCCATAGCCATCAGACAGGAAGAAAACATCAAAGGTATCCAAATTGGAAAGGAGGAAGTAAAACTGTCCTTATTTGCAGCTGACATGATACTGTACATAGAAAACCCTAAAGGCTCCATCAAAGTACTACTAGATTTGATAAACGAATTTGGCAAGGTAGCTGGATACAAAATCAACATCCGGAAATCAATGGCATTCTTATACACCAACAATCAACTTTCAGAGAGAGAGACTAAAAAACCAATACCATTTACCATTGGAACTAAAAGAATAAGGTACCTAGGAATAAACTTAACCAAGGATGTAAAAGACCTGTACTCGGAAAACTACGTGACACTGAAAAAAGAAATAGAGGAAGATTTAAACAAGTGGGAGAATATACCATGCTCATGGACTGGAAGAATTAATATCATTAAAATGTCATACTACCCAAAGCAATTTATAAATTCAATGCAATTCCTATTAAAATACCAACAGCATATTTCACAGACCTAGAACACACATTTTGAAAATTTATATGGAACCAAAAAAGACCTCGAATAGCTGCATCCATCTTGAGAAAAAAGAACAGAGTGGGAGGGATCACATTACCGGACTTCAAACTGTACTACAAAGCCATTGTAATCAAAACGGCCTGGTATTGGTACAACAGGCACATAGATCAATGGAACAGAACAGAGACCCCAGAAATAGACCCACGCCACTATGGTCAGTTAATATTTGACAAAGGAGGCAAGAGTATCCAATGGAGTAAAGACAGTCTCTTCAATAAGTGGTGCTGGGAAAATTGGACAGATACATGCAAAAAAATGAAACTAGACCACCAACTTTCACCATACACAAAAATAAACTCAAAATGGATAAAAGACTTAAATGTAAGTCACAAAATCATAAAAATCCTGGAAGAAAACATAGGCAGTAAAGTCACAGACATCTCAGGTAGTGGAATTTTCACTGATCCATCTCCTAGGGCAAGAGAAACAAAAGAAAAAATAAACATATGGGACTACATCAAACTAAAAAGCTTCTGCACAGCACAAGAAAACAGCCTCAAAATACAAAGGAACCCCACGGTCTGGGAAAACATATTTGCCAAGGATGCATCTGATAAGGGGCTAATTTCCAAAGTGTACAAGGAACTCATACTACTCAGCAAGAGGAAGACAAACAAGCCAATTAAGAAATGGGCAAAGGACCTGAATAGACACTTCTCCAAAGAGGACCTACAGATGGCCAAGAGACACATGAGAAAATGCTCAACGTTGCTAATCATCAGAGAGATGCAAATTAAAACCACAATGAGGTACCACTTCAAACCTGTCAGAATGGCACCATCAACAAATCAAAAAACGATATGTGCTGGCGAGGGTGTGGAGAAAGGGGAGCCCTAGTACACTGCTGGTGGGAATGCAGACTGGTGCAGCCACTATGGAAAACAGTATGGGGGTTCCTCAAATCAGAAATGGCCCAGCCGGTGTGGTTCAGTGGTTGAGCTTCTACCTAGGACCCAGGTGATCGGGTTCGATTCCAGGTCAGGGCACATGCCCGGGTTGCGGGCTCAATGCCCAATGACTCTCTCATCATTGACGTTTCTGTCTGTCTGTCTCTCTCTCTCTGCTTTCCTCTCTCTGAAATCAATAAAGATATATTTAAAAGAAAAAATTAGAAATGAACCTGCTTTTTGACCCAGTGATTTCACTCCTAGGAATGTATCCTAAGAATCCTGAAACATTCATCAGAAAGGATATATGTACCCCTATGTTCCTAGCAGCACAGTTTACAATAGCTAAGATCTGAAAACAGCCTAAGTGCCCATTAGTAGATGAGTGGATAAAAAAGCTGTGGCACATTTACACCATGGAATACTACGCAGCTGTAAAGAAGAAGAATCTCGTGCCCTTTGGGACAGTATGGATGGACCTGAGGAATATTATGCTAAGTGAAATAAGCCAGGCAGCGAAAGACAAATATCACATGATCTTGCTTATACGTGGAATCTAAAGAACTTAATAAACTGATGAACAGAATAGATTCAATGACATGGAAGCACAGATGAGACTGATGAATGTCAGAGGGATGGAGGAGGGCGGGTGGGTGGAGGGGGAGAGAGTAACTGAAGAATTTATATGCAAATATGCACAACCCAAGGACACAGACAATGGTGGGGAGAGGGACTCGAGAGAGGCATGTGATGGGGTGGGACAGGTCATTGGAGAAAAAAAGGGACATCTGTAATATTTCAAACAAAAATAAAATTAAAAAAAAGAATTATGGGAAAGAAAGAAGTTCTCATTGACAATGGCAAACACTTAATAAAAGTAGTGCATCAATTATGGAGCTAGTACAAAGGTTAAAAGGCAAATGTAGGAAGATCATGTGTATACAACAATAAATTAAGGGAGACACACACACACACACGCACACAAAAGAAGTGAAAAAGAATGACAAAAACATAAATATGGAGGAGGTGAGTAAAAGTTGTAGTGACTTTAGAATATGTTTGAACCTAAGTGACCATCAACTCAAAATAGACTTTTATAAACATAGCTTGGCATATACGAAGTGCATCGTAACCATAAACCAAAATTCTATAAGAGATATAAAAGAAACAAAGAAAAATAAATCCAAACACAATACTATAGAAAGTCATCAACATACAAGAGAAGAGAGCAAGAGAATAAGAAAAGAACCAAGAACTACAAAAGAATCAGAAGACGACTAATTGTCGGTACCTACATATGTATCAATAACTACTTTAACTGTAAATGGACTAAGTTCTCCAAAAGATATAGGGTAGCTGAATGGATTTTAAAAAACCATATATAGATGCTGACTACAGGAGACCTACTTCAGACTAAAGGACACAAACAGACTGAAAATAAAGGGATGAAAAAAGATATTTCATGCAAATGGAAATGAATAAAAGCTGGGGTAGGAATACTTATGCCAAACAAAATAGATTTTAAAACAAAGGCTTTAAAAAGGGCATTTCATAATGATAAAGGGA
Source organism: Miniopterus schreibersii (assembly GCF_964146895.1). Taxonomy (NCBI): domain Eukaryota; kingdom Metazoa; phylum Chordata; class Mammalia; order Chiroptera; family Miniopteridae; genus Miniopterus; species Miniopterus schreibersii. The sequence continues at coordinate 672,878 of NC_138122.1, read as the reverse complement.
TCAATCCAACAAGAAGATAAAACTTGCAAACATCTGTGCACCTAATGTAGGAGGACCTAAGTATATACAGCAAATATTGCTAAAAATAAAGGGAGAGATGAACAGTAAGACAATAGTAGGAGACTTTAACACTCCATTGACATCAATGGATAATTCTTCCAGACAGAAAAACAAGAAAACTATTGCCTTAAGTGATACATTAAACCAGATGGACTTAATCAATATTTTTAGAACAGTTTACTCCCCCCAAAACAGATTCTACATTCTTTTCAAGAGCACATGGGACATTTTCCAGGATAGACTACATATTAGGCCACAAAATAAGTCTGAATAAATTTAAGAAGACTGAAATCATATCAAGTATCTCCTCTGATCACAATGTTATAAAACTACAAATCAATTACAAGAAATACAAAGGATTATAAGAAAATACTAGGAACAAATTTATGCCAGGAAATTAAATAACCTGGAAGAAATGAATACATTCTTAAACACATACAATCTTCCAAGACAGAATCAAGAAGAAAAAAAAATCTGAACAGACTGATAACTTCTAACAAAATCAAATCAGTAATAATAATAATAATAACAATAATAATCCCCAACAAACAGAATCTTGGGCCAGATGGTCTCATAGAAAATTTTTTACCAAAAATTAAAAAAAATTAATACCTATCCTTCTCAAAGTATTCCAAAAAACTGAAGAGAAAGGAAGGCTCCCCAACTCATTTTATGAGGCCAGCATTACTTAAACCCCAAACCAGAAAAATACATTGCCAAAAAGAAAATCACAAGTCAATATACTTGCTGAACATAGACAAAAATCCTCAAAAAATATTAGCAAATCAAATTCAACACTATATTAGAAAGGTCATACACCATGATACAGTAGAATTTATTCCTGGGATGCAAGGTTGATTCAATATCCACAAATCAATTAACATGATACACCATATAAACAAAGTTAAAGGTAAAGACCATATTATAAAATCCAACATCCATTTACGATTAAAAATCTCAGCAAAGTGGAGATGGGGGAACATATCTCAATATACTAAAGGCCATAAATGACAAGCCCACAGCTAACATCATACTCAATGGTTAAAAGCTAAAAACTTTTTCTTTGAGATCAGGAACAAAGCAAGGATGTCCACTTTCACCACTTTTATTCAACACAGTATTGGAAGCCCTGGCCACAGCAATCAGATAAGAAAAAGAAATAAAAGGCATCCAAATTGGAAAGGGAGAAGTAAAACTGTCATTTGCAGATGACATAACACTATAATATAGAGAACCCTAAGAATTCCACCAAAAATCTGTTAGAACTGATAGATGAATTCAATAAAACAGCAGAACACAAAATTAATATTCAGAAATTGGTTGAATTTTTTTTTTAATATATCTTTATTGATTTCAGAGAGAGGAAAGGAGAGGGAGAGAGAGATAGAAACATCAATGATGAGAGAGTCATTGATCGGCTGCAGCCCGCAACCTGGGCATGTGCCCTGACCGGGAATCAAACCCTGATCACCTGGATCCTAGGTCGACGCTTTAACCACTGAGCCACACCCGGCTGGGCAAGAAACTGGTTGAAATTTTATACATGAATACAAACTATCAGAAAGAAAAATTTTTTAGAAATTCAATTTACAATTGCATAAAAAACAAAACAAAACAAAACACCTAAGAATAAATTTAACCAAGGAGGTAAAAGACCTGTACTCTGAAAAGTATAAGACATTAAAGAAAGAAACTGAAAAAGATACAAATGAATTGAAGGCTATACTATAATCATGGGTAGGAAGAATTAACATTGTTAAAATGTCCAGACCAACCAAAGCAATCTGTAGATTTTAATGCAATTCCTATCAAAGTACCAATCACATTTTTCATGGAATTAGAACAAATAACTTTAAATGTATATGGAAACATAAAAGACCCTGAATAGCCAAAGCAATATTGAGAAAGAAGAACAAAGTTGGACATGTCACACTCCCTGATCTCAAACTATACTATAAGGCCATAGTAATCAAAACACATGATACTGACATAAAAATAAACTCAAAATGGATTAAATAATTACATGTAATACCTTAAACCAAAAAGCTCCTAGAAGAAAACATAGGCAGTAAACTCTCACCTTGCTCTTCTCAATACCTTTTTTTGAAGATGTCTTCCTAGGCAAGGGAAATGAAAATAAATAAAAATAAACAAATGGGATTACATCAAACTAAAAAAGTTTTTGCACAGCAAAGGAACATCAACAAAACAAAAAGACAACCTACTGCATGGAAGAAGAAATTTACCAATGATACATCTGACAAGGTGTTATCCAAAATAGTCTATAAAAAACTCATACAACTTAACACCAAAACCCCTCAACCTGATTAAAAATGGGCAGAAGATATGAATAGACATTTCTCCAAAGAGGACAGACTGATGGCCAATAAACATATGATAAGATGCCCATCATCACCAATCATCAGAGATGCAAATTAAAACCATAATGAGGCATCACCTCACACCTGTTAGAATGGCTCCATCAATAAATCATTAAACAACAGTGTTGGCAAGGGTGTGGAGAAAAGGGAGCCCTCCTGCAGTGTAGGTGGGATTGTAAATTGTTGCAGCCACTGTGGAAAGCAGTACAAAGTTACATCAAAAAATTAAAAACAGAACTACCATATGACCCAGCAATTTTACTTCTGGGTATTTATTAAAAAATATCTGAAACACTAATTTGAAAAGATATATGTACCTGTTTTCATTGCAGCACTAAATACAATAGCCAAGATATGGAAGCAACCTAAGGGTCCATCAATAGATGGATAAAGAAGTGGTTGATATATACAATGGAATATTATTGAGGCATAAAGAAAATGAAATCTTACCATTTGCGACAACATCGATGGACCTAGAGGGTGTTATGCTAATTGAAGTATGTCAGAGAGAGAGAAGGAGAAATACTACATAATTTTGATTACATGAGGGATCTAAAAACTAACATAAATGAACAAACAATACAGAAACAAACTCATAGATACATAGAAAAAATTGATGGTCACCAAATGGAAGGAGATTGAAGGGATGGGTGAAAAAGACAAAAGGGATTATAGGTGTACAAACTGGTAGTTAAAAAATAGTTGTGGGGACGAAAAGTACTGCATCGGGAATACAGTCAATAATATTGAAATAACTAAGTATGGTACTAGACTCATCAGGGTGATTGGTGCATAAAATACATACATGTCTAAGCACTATGTTGTACACCCGAAACTAATATAATATTGTACTTCAACAATAATTGAAAAATAAAAAAGAATTTTCATGTGAATAAAATCAGGAAGCAAACATTAAAGTTCCTATTTTGAAAAGTTATAAAAAGGAAGGTTTATTTCACCTAGCCACTCCCGTTGAACTGGGAAATCCCTAGGCTCTTGCAGCGACGTGCTGCTCTCCTTTCTAGAGGTGTTTTCAAAGAGCCTACGAAATATCCAGATAGATTTGGTACAGGTTGCAGGAGAAAGAGGAGTCAAGGTGACTCCAAGGTTTTTTATCTAGACGTGAAAGTTGTCACTGACTCTGATGCAGAAGACACACTTTGGAGAGAGTCGGGAAATAGTGTCAAACACGTGGAGAAGGTGTCTATTAGGTGTCCTCGTGGTGACGAGCAGGCCATCAGCGTACCTCTCTGAGTTAGAGGTGTGTTCATCTGAATGCCCCAGGTGAGCTGATCGCTAAATATTTTGATTACAAAAAGTTGTTAAATATTTTGAATTTTATATTAGGTAATGTCTTTTAAGTGGTATTGCAGTTTTCAGTCTCACCCATTTAGCATATACTGCACATGTACAGGTTTGTTGGAGCCTGCAGCAGCTTCCCACGGCCTATGCTCTAAAACCAGTCTTTCTTAATCTGAAATTTAAAGCCTCTCCCAATTTGACCCAAATCAACCTTAGACAGACATAAGCCCTACTCCAGTTATACTGGGCTCGCTAGAATCCTTCCTACTTAGGCTTGGCCATCTCTGTTCCACTTAAGTTTCTCCCGTTACAGCATGTATCTCAGCTTTCACCGTCTATCCAAGTCCTGTCCACCCTTCAAGTCCCTCAGGAACCCCGGCTCCTGCCATAATTATTAAAGCTGAGGATGAGCTTAAAAAGGTAAGAAAGGGTTAGCAGCTCATTCATGGGTGAAGTGGTGTGGCACAGGGGTCCAAGCTGGGTCAGGCCAAGCCGATATTGATTACCTCTGACCTCTTGTCACATGCTTCCATTCACTAACCATGGGCTCTCCCAGCTCCACCATTCACCAGCTGAGCAAATCACCTGAAGTCTGGGCTTCAGTTTCCTCATCTCTTAAATGGAAGGAATATTGTGTGTTTAATAACTGCCATGAGGGTCAAATCCAATAACCTGTGTAAATGAAGCTCAGGAAGAGCCCTTCTTCCAACTGTAGCCATGGGGGTCTTTTAAAGGCCAAAGCAGATTATACCATTTTTCTCTGTATTGGTTCTTAATCTTTTTTTATGCCTTTCACAGTCTGGTGATGTCTGTTACCCCTTCTTTAAAAATGTTTATAACATTTACTGTATCACACTACTATGTTATATAGAAATACAGTTATAAAAATGTTTATATTTTGTGATATATGACTTAGGAGCTAGGGTAGGTCTAACAGTAATCCTGCAATGACACCATCGGTGACAAAGTTACAGGTGTGGCTAATACCACTATAGTTCGTGGCCCACATTCATAACTGAAGGAACTACTACATTTCAGATTGAATTTAGAAAAAAACATAGATGTAAATTTTTCCCTTCTAAGTTTGAGAACTCTCTTAATGCTACCTTCAGACTCTTGGGTGTGCTTGGATCCCAGGCAAAGAAAGTAATTCCTTACCACAGCCCATGAGGCTGCCCCACACTGCCCACCTCACACTCGCTGCCCCGGCCTTCATTCTGTTTCTCGAGCACGGTGAGTTCATTTGCACCTTGGGATCTTTGCATGGACTCTCCTCCTCCTGCAGTGCTCTGCCCTGGCCTGGGGTAGGTGGCTTCTTCACCCTGCTCAGGTCTGGGGCCCTTCCTCGGGTGCCCATCTGAAGAACCTTTCTCCCTGACACTCTCTGCCTTATCACCCTGGCTTATTCTCTTCACAGCAAAAGTCACAATCTGAAATCATCTTGTTTATTCATTCATTTAGCTGTTTATTGTCTATCTGGAATACATGCTGCAAGAGGGCATGAACCTCCTGTTTGCTGTACCCACATGTACCTCCAGAACCTAGAACAATGCCTGCTCATGGTGGGCACCAGATAAACATTTGTTGAATGCAGGCATAAGCAAAGGAAAGACTAAATGAATCAAAGAAAGTAGGAGCTCAGTGCATGCTATTGTCACTTTGACGCTGAGCTGGGGAGCAGTTTTATAGTAGTGATTCAACTACGAGCACACACTCTAGAGTCGACTTTGCCACTCGCCAGCCGTGTAATTTTAGGAAAGCTACCTGACTTCTCTGTACATCAGTTTCCTCGTATGGAAAATGGAGAAAGTAATAATATACACTTCATAGGAATGCTGTGAAGACTAATGAATTAATAGGTGAAAAACACCTATAATAGTACCTGGAACAGGAAGTACTACAGGAGTATAAGCTATTATTTTGTTGTTGTTGCAAGTTAAAAAATCAACTTCAATTTTATTTTTAAAAGTTATTGTTAAAAAACATCAATTTAGGTTTTGAAGAGAATGCAAAGAAGTCGCATATGTGTATTATGTATGTTATACAGCATTTACACAGTGAAGCCCTACAGCTTGGGCTCTGCTCCCTCGCATTTCACCACCACTGCCTTCACCATCGTCCTCACCTGATTTTTTGAAGATCGATCAACATTTTAAATATCAAATAAAAAAAGAAAGAAAAATTTAGATAAAATTTCAGAAGAATATGGTCATTTCTAATTCAAATGTCCCTTTTCCCCAATGAAACTGATAAAACCTCCAACCCACAGGACAATTAAGTCATCCATAGGCCACGTGATAAAAGGCAACTGAATTTCTACTAGTGAGTTCACACATTTCTGCCAGTCTCCCATACCTGCTGGCTGCCCAAGAAGTTGGTTAAGGAATGGGACACAGCGTGGGGCCCTGATTTCAGTAAGGTTAACTGGCTCCTGTGGGGATTAGACTTACATCCCCAATCTTACAAGCAGAGGGATTGCACTGATCAAGCCAACTGCATACTTGTCAGGGCCTGTGGGCCCCAGGCCTGTGCAGGAAGCTGTGTGAAGCGAGCCCAGGGAGGCTCAGGTGAGCAGCTCCTGCTGCTGGAGGAATCTGAGAGCACCACCAACTCACAGTGCTTTCTTTTATTCCCCTTCCCACTTGTCAGCCCTGTTATAAGGAATGCTCTTAGGACTGTTTCTGCTGGGTGAAATAAAGTACCACCAGTTGCTGGGACCATTGCTGACAGACATAGAGAACTTCCACAGTCTTTCCCTTGACTCTTCTCTACTCAAAGCCAATAACTCCCCTCCTCTGCTTCCCCACCCCTTGAGATTGACAGGAAGGGTGAGAAATGATCTGAACAATTATACCCATGGATGGGACAGTATCTTCCTCATTTCTTATTAGTTTATGCACAAGTCAAAATCATTGCAAAGGACAGTAGAGCATTTTCTCAGGGACCCCTGCAGGCTTTTGAGGAGGAGAGTTAGAGATGTTGTCATAAACCTTTGGCCACTCTTCCTGGGTGATGAAGTATATTTGGTCTACTTTAGAGAGGTGTCCCATCTCTCTCGCTCATGTGCTCACCAATAATAACATCCCCAAAGTTCTTTTTCAAAGACTTCATTTGAGCCCCACAACAACTTAAGATCAGCAGTAGCCAACTCAGAGACAGGAGAATGAAGCAAAGTTACATGGTGTTAAATTCAGGAGAATGGTTACCTTTGAGGAAGATGGTGTGTGTAGAGTCAAAGGGGGCATATTGAGGGGACAGAACAAGAGGTCTTCAGGGTGCTAGTAATGATGTATTTCTTGACCTGGATGGTGATTACATGGGTATATCACCTTTGTAATAATTCATCAAGCTGACACTAATGATTACATATGGATGATTCAATAAAAATGTTTTTTTAAAAAAGTTACGTGATTTGCCCAAGTAGAATAGAGAATGGCCACCCTTAAGCCTGACACTAAGCACCTTGTTGACTCCAAGGGTTAAGCCCGGCCAGGCGTGGCTCAGCAGTTGAGCATTGACCTAGGATCCAGGAGATAGCGGTTCAATTCCCAGTCAGGGCACATGCCCGGGTTGCGGGCTCGATTCGCAGTCGTGGGTGTGAGGAGGCAGCTGATCAATGATGACTCTCTCTCTCTCTTTTCTTCTCTCTGAAATCAACAAAGCCATATATATATATATGGCTTAGAAGATACACAAAGGGCAGCAGCATTAACTGTGCCCCTGTCTGGTCATTTCACCCATGCAAGACACGTAAACTCAGGCATGGAGAGTCCTCTGAGTATCTTTGTTTAAACATCTGGTGGCTTCTAATTCAAGAAGGGCTAAACAGAACATCTGGATGTTTTATCTGGATTTGCATCTGGACAAGCAAAGTCCAGATTCCTCTTCTGGTTAAACAGCTGAACAGACTGTGGAACTCCTGGAAGAGTCCACTCTGTCTGCTGTGAACATTGGGCAGACTCTGGAGGGCTGGTCTCCCTGCTGGGAGCTGCAGTCATCCCCCAGTGCTGGCCAGCCCCACCTAAGATGGGTCTAAAAACCCAGAGGAGGGAGATGAGCCTGTCCCAGGTTCAACAGAGATGTTCTCACAGTGTTTGGTGACAGAGAACTGTCAGAAGGTCCTGGGCTTAAGTCAGTCTCTTGCTAGCTGTGTGACCTTGGGCAAGTTACTTAGCTTCTCTGAACTTGTTTTCTCATGAGTAAAGTATGAACGGTAACAGTTTCATAGGTTGTTCTAGGGATTGAGTTAATGTAAAGGCCTGACTGCTATTGCTATTATGATGTTGCTCCTGATTCTGGTATCCTGCTTCTATCCTCGTTCCATTTCCTTGAAGCCTCTGCGACATGGCCTCTGCTTTGGACTGCACCATCTGCCTGGTGGGTTTTCTGAAGGCTGAGCCCTTCTACCTGATTTGCTCCTTCGGACTCTCCTCCCGTTGGCCAGATTGACATCAGATTACCCATGTTCTGTGCCTACTGATCATGCCTACCCTTTGTTCTGATTTCTTGCCTGTGTCCCATTATCTACCATTCCCTGGGAGCCAGCCAGGCCCAGTTCACCTTTCCTCTGCTGCCAAGAAGTGGAAGTTCAGCTCACAGGTCTCCTGGATCGGGGTGAGTGATCCATTTTGCAAGAGCTGACAGTGTCCTTTGGAACAGTCCAAATGGACTAAATGGACCAAATGCTGACATTTAAAAGGATCTAGGCTTTTGTTTTGTTGCCTAAATTGCAAATGTAGACACAGCTGGAGCAGGAGTCTGTTATCAATCAAGGGAGCATATCTAAGGGCTTCAGAAGATAAGAAATAATTCCATAGGTTCTGGAAAGGGTGGAGCAGAACAGGGCTCCCAGATGGTGGTCTCGTAGCGCCAACACGGCCATTGGCATGACTGAACCAGGCCTGGCTCTCATGCTGACAAATGGTGGGATGCCCATTGCTCCTGACAAGCTATGGGAAGGCATGGAAAAGAATTTGTGACTAAGTATATGATGATTCTGGCCAGGCGCTGTGACATAGCCAGGCCAAGCCATGGCGATAGGCACACTGAACACCACAGACCTTTTGGTGCAATTCATTTTTGTGAATGAGAGATAGCCAGAAGACAAACAGAACTGTCACATTTGGGTACTTTGAAGCAAGGCTATTTCTTCATAGGAAGGCAAGGGATGAGCAGGGTCTACCTGCTGTGGCAGGGCAGGGAGACCACAGCAGCAGGATTTGATGATGGAGGTACTGCTAGGAAAGCAAAGCATGGTATATGTTCAGGAACTCTCTGCACAGTAATTAAGAAAACACTATGAACCCACCTGAATTTGGAGCCTGATGCTACCACTTCTCAACCATGTGAACTTGGACAACTTAACCTCAGAGCCTCAGTTTGCTGATCTATAAACTGAGGGTAATAATACTTTTCCTTGTAAGGTTCTTTAAAGAGCAAATGAGATAATATTTGCAAAGCAATTATTAGCAGAGTATCTGGCATGTAGTAAGTGCTCAACAATCAGTGCCCATTACTATCTTTAGGGCAATTTACAGCCAAGACAAGCAAAAGGTAGCATAGGGAGCCACAAGGAGTTGAGCACAGTACATGGGAGTTTCAGGTGAGGTTACTCAGAAGACCAGATAGGTCGTCTGGGTACCTGTTCCATGATGTTCAGGATGCTTTTGCCCCTCCCCACCAACACACATACTCAAGAAAATAAAGCAGCAAGCACAAAGCACAATGGGAGAGGGTTTTATTCCAAAGGCAGCTGGAGAATAAATGTGGTGGGGGCTAAGCAGATACCCAGTGGGGTCAACTAGCTGAAGAGTGGAGAGAGGTACAGCTGTGGCTTGGCAATGAATTAGAAGACTGAAAGTCAATTTTAGCACCAGACAACTAATCCTGGACATTTCCAACTCATGGGGAAAGGAAAGAGAGGTTAAGTTGCTTAAGTTCTTTCTCAAGGCAATATTGGCATGGGAGGTGGGGTGGAACTGAGCACATAGTAGGGTGAGCTGAAGGCCCCACTGTGGGTTGTTGGGGAAGGCAGAGCCCAGGAAGGGAAGGCAGGGATGGACAGGAAGCATGTGTACAGTAGAAGGCATGGCTGCAGTAGAAGGCCAGCCCCAGAGGAAACATCATTTCTTGCAGCCCCAGCCTGCTAAATGTCACTGGCGTGCTTTCCCTCTCACCAGTCAAAAGGAACATCTGAAAACCTACAGCTAATTCTCAGCATTGGGCTTTTCTGTCCAGACTCTAAGTTCCTTGGAGTCAAGGGCTATAAAATTAAGTAATTCTTTTACATGAGCCTTCACAGCATCCCACTCATCCATCCATCTATCCATCCATCCATCCATCCATCCATCCATCCATCCATCCATCCCATAATTACTGAGTGCTTTTGTATGCTGGGGACTGTTCCAGGTGCTTCCAGTATAGGGATAAACAAGAGCCATCCAGTTTCTAATCTCAGAGAATCTATATTACAGTAAAGAGAGACAGGCAATAAACAAATAGTCCCATAGTAAGAAAAATGATTATAGATGGTGACAATTTCTTTGAAGACAATGCAACAAAATAATGTGGTAGAGAGTGACTAGGAGAGGTGGAGGGTCCCTTAAGATGGAAGAGAAAAAATGCTTCTCAGAAGAGGTGACACCTGGCTTAGATTAGAGGATGAGATGGGACAGTAGATTGGAGACTTGGGGTGCAGGTGTTAGACAGGAGGAAGAGCAAACGTAATGGCCTCAGGCGGGGACTGAGCACAATGTGTTCAAAAAACCCCAAGAAGGGCAGTGGGGATGCAGAGAGTGAGGGTCAAGTGCAGGGATTTGTGGGCTCTTGTTTAGTTCTTCAGGGATACTGGTGAAATTGTGGCTGATGCAAGGCAGAGCATGAGGGAAATGGTTAAGCTCACTTAACAATTGAGCAAGTGGTATCCCAGGAAGATTCAGCTACTAATTTAAGGCTCAGGAACAGATGCTGTCTTTCAATTCAGGGTATTTTTCTCTAAGCCCAAGAGGACAAATGGACTTGACACCACTACCACCACCCTGTCACCTAATAGAGGTGCCTCCTTCCCCAAGAGAGAGTCAGAGACTCCTCCCTCTGGAGTCAATTTCTGCTCCTTGTGCCCCCTTTCCTACAGAGGGAAGAAAAGATGGGGTTAGAGCAGCACATAGGCCACCACCCCTGCACAGAACCTTCAGAATGCGCTGGGGCACAGCTGGACACAGGGACTTCGGTTTTGCATTGATCAGCCATGCTTTTGTAGTCTCCAGACATGATGTAGCGAGGAATGAACCCAGAGATGCCTGGGGGAGGGAAGGCTGGGGCCCTGGGTGAGTGTGTCTCAGGAGCAGATGGACATGCATACACCTGGGCATGGTTTGAAGACAGATGGTGGGAAGCATGAGGATCTGAGCTTGAGGCCCAGAGAGGAAGTGCAAGCGGAGCCTAACATTGAGAGGCAGGTAATAGATAACCGGGAGGGAGGAGAGGACAACACCTGCTGAGAGTTACTACATGCCAGGCACACTTCAGAGATTCACTATAGTTCATCTATTTCTCTCAACAACCTTGGGGCAGGTATCAGAAACATTGGGTGACTTGTCCAAGTTCATACAGCTGCTACCCGGCAGAGCAGGGAGAGAAGGGGTGTGAGGCCACGGTGAGCACAACTAGTCCTCCCACTTCATCAGCACCGGTACCCTGCTGACTCCCAAACAAAGCTCAGGCCTTCCTTACCCTGACTCTCTGTACTTCTCTCCACCTCAACATCCTGCCGGAGCTTCAGGTCCAAGCCATGTAACTCCTCATACTTGCCACCTATAGCTACTCTTCTCCATGTACTGTTTCTCAGGTCATGAGTTTACCAGCCACCTGTCGCCAAAACCAAAGCCAGGAGTTAGCTGGACCTGCCCTCTCCCTTCCTGTCCTGTTCTCTCCTTTAATAACTAAGGCCCATCCATGAAAAGCCTGTTGAGTCCATTACTGCCACTTGAATCTTAATGCTGTGACCATCACTCACGTCTTCACTTTAATTATTCCATAGTCCCTGTGCTGGTCTTGCTGCTTCCTGTTTCTCCCCACTCCATCCATCCATTAAATTTCACGGGCACCAGTGTTTCTCAAATTTAAACACGCATCAGAATCACCAGGAAGGCCTGTTAAAATGCACATTGCTGCCCCCCACTCCAGAGTTTCTGATTCAGTGGGTCTGGAAGGGATCCAGGATGGGGAATTCTGATCAGTCCTAGGGCTGTTGCTACTGCTGCTGGTTCGAGGACCACACTTTGAGAACTGCTGCTCTTGAGTCTATTTCTATACCAAAGACCTAACCATATCATTCCCCTGCTTAAGAACACCGGCAACTCCCTACTACCTTTAAAATACAGTCCAAACTCCTCACAGTGACCTTCACAACCCGGTCTCTAACTGCCTTTTCAGCATCCCCTCAAGCTCCTGCCTTTCCTTCCTGTGATGTGGCCACATTGCACTCTGCATATTCCAGACTCTGTGTCTTGTCCACACAGTTCTCTCTACCTGTAACTCTTTCCTCCTTGCTGCTTATCGAATTCCTCCATGTCCAACAAGGTCCAGCTGGACTGTTAATTCCTTAGAGGCATCCCAGTGGATTAGAATGACCTTGGACTTGATGTCAGACAGACTGGCTTTGAATTTCAGATCAATCACTTGTTAGTTGTGTGACCGAGTTAGCCTCTCTGTCAGGCTGAAGTTAACCTCAGCTTCTTCATTATAAAATGTGAATAACAATGTTTATCTCATAAGATGGGAGAAGAAATGATGCATGGTAAATACGTGGCCCTCAGTAGAGCCTCCGTAGGCAAGAGTTGTTAGTATCATTAGCTTTGCTCCAAAGCTATGCCTGCCTCCCTGGAGTTGAACTATTTCTTTTTTCCTCTATATTCCCATAAACTTTTGTAAACAATTTCATTTTGCATATATTACATGCTATGGCTTCATCATTTTTATACACTGGGCCTCATTTAAAGTATAGTTGGAGCCATTATGTGAATTATAAAAATTAATTCTCCCAGGAGACTTAGTGGGTACATGGCTTGGCAAACTAAAGGCATCTCTGTAGGCAGAAAATCCACAGGTGGCCACAGCCTCACAGCGGACCACATGCGTGGCGAGCAGAGTGAAAGCTGGTTCCAGGCCCCATCACCCCTTGTCCAATATGCAGTCTGCACAACAGTACTTGGAGGTTCTGTGTATATAGAATGTGTGGTCAATGAAAGTAAGAGCTATATCTTAACAACCTTAAGCTACAATGATGCTGAATCAATGCATCCAGGGGCAGGTAACATGGGCCAAGGATAGAAAATACATCAGCAGGGTTAGTAGGGCCCTAGCTTCTGATTCGGGATAGGATCCTTCCTCCTGGGGTGAGGGGAGGGCGAGGACTGAGGTTAGCTACATCAAAGATCCAAGCTTGGGGATAACCAGGAGCTGAATTACTAAAACTGGGCAGTGAACGAGCATGTGCTCTGGGGAAGGAGACAGAGGCTAAGTGCCACACACTGAACTGGAGTTCTTGAAAGCGCCCCTGACTTCAGACTGGAGCTTATGCATGGCTGAGCTGCAGGCAGCGTTCCACCTCTGCCAGGTACAGCGGGCAATCGGGACCAGAACATTCTCAGAAGATACTAAGATGCTACTTTTCATAGCTTCCTTTCCTACCCTTCCCCAAATCAATTCCTTTCTGCCCGTCTCTTCTGTTTAAAGCAAGACAGTCCCTTAGAAGGTTTTCAGATGTCTAAGTTAATACATTTCCATTTTCTCTGCTTCCTCCCCTTAGTAAGCTGGCACTAAGTGGGAAAGGTAGAAATAATTCCCAAGAAGTGAGCCTTCTGACAAATTTCCCAGCTGCTTCTAGATGCTCATGGGGTTGGAGAAGAATCTGATCTGAGGCTGCTGAGGTCGCTCTGAACATGATTGAACCCTACCCCCTGCCCCACATCCCAGATTCCCACATCAACCCCTTTGGTGGAAAAGATCATAAAGGGATCTTGGGATGGCAGACAAAGCCTTGAGATCTTTTCCCGAGCCTGAGGCTGACAGCTGGGCCTCACCCCCCGGAGGAATCAGGTTTGAGATGGCTTTATGAGGGAGGAAGGCTCCACAGGTTCTCTCACTGCCCTGGTGGCTGGGGAATGTCATCATGGTGTGCCACCCTCTTGTTGGGCCTGGCTCACTGTGCCTGCTCTTCCTAACCCTTCATATGCCTCACATCATCACTGCTCCATGTTCCTCCAGCCAGGCAGTGTCCTCAGGCTGCTGAGGTGTGAGGATGTGCAGATCTCTTGGCAGCCAGGCACACACTGGCTCCTACCCCTGCGGGGAGGTGGGTCCCAGATCACCCCCCCCACACACACACTCGACCAGCACACCTGATGTCGCTAGGACTGACAGTGTGCTCACCGTTGCCTTGAGATCTGACTTCTCTGAAGGTGGCCAGGTGTCCTGTGGAATGAACTTCATTTCAGCGCTGAGAGATGGAACTCAGTAGATCCATCTTCCTCCCCCTACTCTGGGCTGTTCAGTGAGGCAGCAGTTTCACAGGCCCCTCTGCAGACTGACAACCAGCTGTGCCTAGAGCAAAGCTGCGCTGCACAGGTGCACACTCCCTGAGGGGGCTCTTCTGCCTCCCCCGCCTCCTCCCAGGGCCCTCACTGGAATGGCACTCTTTGAGTTAGCATATACACTTTTTCCTTGGGCTCTGTTCTTTAGGGAGCCCAGCCTAAGAAAATTCTCCTACTTCTTGTATGTCACTCTGTATGTAAGCATATGATATTTCAAATCTTTACAAAAATTCTTTGCAGGTGAAAACTGAAGCCTTGGGGAAGTGACAGAAAGGGAAAAATAAATTTCCCTAAAACACAGACGTGTAAGTGAATGAACTGAAATGTTAGCGTAGGTCCATCTAACATCAAGATTTCTGCTCTCTCATACCATGAGCCTGAAGTCAGACAGGCTGCGGCTGAAACGCGGCTCTACACTTACTGGCTGTGTGTGGTCTCTGACAGTTTACTAACCTCCTGAACCTCTGTTTCCTTATCTGTGTACATGGCAGATTTAGGGACAGTGAGCGACTCTGAGGTCTCTTCCAGGTGGGACATTCAGTAACCCCAAGGCTCTGCCACTTTCGTCTCTGAGATGTTCACATGCAGCTGGGAAAGGAGGAGCAGGACTTAGGACTCCTGCCATCCTAGGAGAACATCTTGGTGACCATATCAAAGCATCGAACCTGGGGAAGGTGGGGTCCCAGGGTCACCCACTCTTGCCCAGGGGCATTCAGACAGCCTTCTGGCTGGAATGCTCTTTTTAGTCTTCAGAAGTCGGCTCAAACATCATTTCCCAAAGAAAGCCTTCCCTCCCCTACCCACTGTCCTCTCAAGACAGGACCCCTCCCTCCTGCTGCTCCTGCAGTTCCTTCTACTGTGCCTCTCCTGCACTTATCAGACTGAAATTACACATTAACATGACCATTGGTTAGCATCTCCTCTCTGGTGAGACTCACAGGGCACTGCCCTTAGCATCCTTGTTTGTTTTCTCCCCTATTTGTCTCCAATGTTTAGAATCATGGTAGGTGTTCATTAAATATTTATTAAATCAACATATTTCATTAACTATGTTGCCAGGTTTTGATGAGAACAAAGCAGCAGAATTTTGGCTTGAAAGTTGGTCTGGGTGGGTGGTAGATTCTTTACTGGTCACCCACGTCATTCAGTATGTGGCTGCTTTCCCTGCTTCCCAGATTCCTCTCCTTGCCCGTCCATGTCACAGATACAGGGGCTGTGTGCTGACATCCTGGAACTCACCCTACCAGTCTCCAGACAGTGGGAGGGCTGAAGAAAGGGCTCCAGGAGACTGGGCACATCAGTGAGTGGGCAGGAAAGGCTGGGTCCAGCAGGAAGGCTCCTCCCTCTGCTGCTGAAGCAGGGTACTGTCAGAAGGGCAGGCTTGAGTCTACAAACAGCTAAGGCTCCCTGCAGAAGTCTGCCTCCTCTTGCCCTCTCCCTCACCCCTGCCCCTGCCCCTGTGATGCTGTGGACTCCTCCCTAGGCCTTCTGTTGCCTTCTGTTGAAGAGTCAGCCCTCCCTTTGCAAGCCTCTCCCAAGGAACAAGGCCCCCTTCTGAACCAGCTCACTGGACCCCAGTACAGGGGACAGTTCACAGTTCTCTCAACAAGCCTGGCGGGGTCATTACTGCCAGACGAGCCCCTCAGCACCCTCCCCAGCGCTCCATCCCCTCCCCACTCTCCAGTCGGCACTGAACCTCCACAGTGCTTTGCCAAGGATAGCCCATTTAACACCCCAACTAATATTTAAACCTTGAAGACCAGGATTTAAAAAATGTATCTCATATTCCAAGTTTGGTACAGGTAAAGGCTTAAAATCATATTAATTCAATAGATAAAGGAAAGGAAGTAAAGAAAGAAGAAAAGAAAAAAGAAAGCAGGGCAGACGGGAAGGAAGGGGGGCCGATGTCTTGGTGACATCAGTCCAGCTGAGGGGCTGCACGGAGGGAACGTGGGCTCTGGATGACACAGGCCTGGGCTCAGATCCCAGCCCAGACTCATGCTAACTGTGCGGGCTCAGACAAGCCATTCAAGCTCTGAACTCCAACGGCTCATTTTTAAAGTGGGCATAACAAGTAGCTAAAAGGTATGTTTAAAGAGGGTTGGAGACAATGTATGTAAAGCACGCTGCGTGGTGACATTAGCTGGGAAACTGCAGGAGAGCTGCAGGGAGTCCTCTCGCTCTTGAGAGGCACAGAGAGGGAAAGGGGTTGGTCCAAGACGCCCGAAGAATCCTGGTCTGTGCTCTCTGCACTGTGCTCTCTGCACCTATCCTGACCATAAAACTCAGTTATGAAAATATGGGTCTTGAGTTAATAATGACTTAATTAATTTTTACAGATGTTAACAGTGTGTACCAAGAAAACTAGAGATTTCCCTGTGGAAGAACTTTTTAAAAACTTTATTTTGTATTGATTTTAGTGAGATGTAGGAAGAGAGAGAAACATCGACATGATAGAGAAACATCGACGGGCTGCCTCCCACGTGGCCAGACCGGGGATTGAACTGGCAACCTGGGTGTGTGCCCTGGTGGGGAACTGAACCTGCCACCTTTTGGTGTAGGGGATGACACTCCACCCAACTGAGCCACCCAGCCAGGTGCCTGAAGTCCATGTACCCTTGTTCTAACCTAACAGATGGCCGATGCTCTGTGACGCTCACCTGAATTTTAATCCACATTCACTCTGAAAACCTACAGCCTGTCCAAGTGCACCTCGGCCCTGGGTCTGTAAAAGCACATTGGGGATAGCAAAAAAAATGATACAAGAAGTAACAGTAACTGCACCTGTGGCCAACCATGACAGTTGATCCTTCCCTGTGGCTTAACCATGTCTCCCTGACAGCACCTCTCTGTGAAAGTCAGTGGGTGAAGGTGTGTTTCACTTTCTTGGGGCCTGTCCAAGCCTGCCAGGGGGTGCTAAAGAGCAATAAAATAACCAGAACAAAAAAAGAGCACCTGGATTATCCAGAAATGGGACCCCAACTCTCTAATTCATGTGAATTGGTCAAAGCCTCCCTTACCTGTTACAGGTGCTGGCCTAGGAAAGTATCATGGTGTAAAATACTTACCAATGATCATCACCAGTGCCAACTCAGTGCTGGCTCGGTAAAGACATGTGCAATGAACAGACAAGTCCATGAGGAATGAATGAATAACTGACTGGATGGATGGAGGGCTTGTAAGCATACAGCACAACCTTATGTCCTTCCTTCTCCCTCCCAGCCCACCCCCAAGTCCAAATCACCTGTTTGTTCCTTACCCTAGCGATCAGCTCCCCAACCATTCCTGTCCAGGTGCCATTGGCTTCAGGAACACCATACACACCATCCCCAACCAGGTGGATCTTGTAGTTGAACCGGAGGATCTCCGCCAGCTCCTTGAGCATGTCCACGCAGAAGCCCTCGTAGCGGTCATTGCCTTCCATCTCCTGGTGGTTCCCCTTCAGCATCAAATATGGGTTTTCCTGCAGCAGAACTGGGCAGCTGTCATTCTCATCTTAGCCCTGGGGTCTCAGCCACATGTGATGGGGACCCAGAGCACAGGGGGTTAGAGAGACAATGGGGTACCAGAAAGGAAGTGGCTTAGATAATGGGCAACTTTGGAGGTGGTGATCAGCTCCCCTCCTCCGACCTCAAGGCACAGAGTGTCAAGCTGAAGGCTCTCTGCCTCGTTTAGAGTCATCATCTGAGCCCACCCCATTCCATCCATTTTGTTTGTCTACTCCACACAGACCTATTACTGAGCTTTATGAGATACAAGGATGCTGAGAATATAGCAGGCTAAGTAAGAACCTGTACTGAACAACTGCAGCCCAAGATAGAGCTCATCCCTCCAGGAGTGTTGGGAAGAGGGTTGGGTCTCTCTGGTGCAATGTCCTGGGAAGTTTCCGTGGAGCAGGCGGGATCTGAGCTGAGCTCTGGAAGATGACAGAACACTGACAGGTGGAAGTGGCGTGAATGGAGGGCCCCATGGGCAGGGAAAAGGCATGATCGGGGGCATAATCCCAACTGAGGTCAAGCATGAGCTCTTCAGGGGACAATGGGTCCTCATGTAGTGGAGTATGGGTTGTGTGGAGGCTGGGGGAGGGGAGTAAGTAGAAAGACGAATTAGGGTATGAGCCTTGGGTGGCAGGACGAGGTGTCTGCACATCACACATGTTTCAGGGAAGCATGAACAGTTTTAAAGATGTAAGGATGTGAGTAAAGAATATTAAGTAGCAAGGGACAGACGTTGGGCTTGAGGACAGGCCCTCCCTGGCGTGAGACACTGAGTCCTGAGCCGTAGTTTGATTCGGGTTGGACTAGAGAACTGGAAGGACAGAGTAGGACAGGCTTGATGACAGCTTGGGTGTGGGGCACCGAGCGGGGCAGATGGCTGAGGACACGGTCTCGCTGCCATGGACGGCGTGGAAGGGGAGAGGATTTGGAACATGTTGAACCTGAGGTGCCGGTAAGTCATCCAGGAGGAAATGTCTGATTGAATCTTTAAAGTGTGGACTGAGGGCAAGACGGAGGGCAGCGGTGGGGGACTTCTGTAGAGAGGCAATGGCCGAGGGTCCCGAGTACGTGAGGCCACTGAGGGGAAGAACTGAGGAAGGACAGAGAGGGGTAGGAAGAGGCCCTTGGGGAGACTCTGACCTTCGGAAAACGAGGAGCAACCACAGAAGAAGAAAAGCTGAAGGTCAGAACAACGAGGCCCTGACAGTCAGAAGGACACGTTTCAAGAAGGCAGACATTCCCCCACAGGCGTGAGGCAGGCTCTGAAAGGGCACCTGGGTCAGCTGTCCCTGGCAGCCTTTCAAGGAAGATTCAGTGGGGTGGCAGCACTCGCAAGGGCTGGGGGATACCATGTGCACCAGTGAGCGCGGAGCAGGCAGGTGGCCATCTCTCCACCAACAGCTACAAGTCACGTCTCTCTGAGCTTTAGTGCGTCATCTGCAAATGACTGGCTTGGAGGGTGCCCAAGGGTCCACCAAACCCATGCTTTATAGTTCACTAAAGTAGTGGGTAGCTGAAGGGGCAGTAGGATGGAGGTAAGGTGGTGATAGCACCTTGGGATGGGAGGGACCAGGGTATATTTGTAGGTAGGAAGGGAGGAATCCTTCAAAAAGGAGAGATTAGAGAAGAAGAGAAAGATGTGCTAGTTGGTGCTGCAGGGCACAGGGCCTGATGGGAGGAGAAGGGGTCAAGGTGAGTGTGAGGTCGGGGAGTGGACCTGGAGGTAAGCTGGGGAGCATGGATGTGGATATGGAGGGGAAGCAAGGAGGCCAAAGGCGAGGGAACCCATGCCAGCCCTCCGAGTTGTGTGGGAGACAGGTAGGACTGAAGGCTTGGTGTGTGAAAAGGTTTGGTAGAACTGCTTAGGGGGTGAGCGAGGGATGAGCACAGGGACTGCTGAGGCTCAGGGGAGTCAGGAGGCTGAATGCAGATTGGCCGCTGAGAGCACTGATTGCAAGAGCAGCTGGATCTAAGGGCGAGCGTGAGGTGAGACGGCTGAGCGCTCTGGCGGAGGCAGTTTAGAAGCTGAGAGGGAAGCGCTGAAGTGCTGGTTTGTTGAGCTCGTATTGAAAGGAACACCTGGGATGGGCAAGATGGAGAACCAGACAGACCAGAGGTCGTGAGGGGAAGACGGGGGACCAGTTTTGTGATCATCTGAAGTGGGAGAGGAGAAGGTAGGAAGTTGTGTGTCAGGGAGAGGAAGCTCCAAGTTAAAGGTTATGATTCATGATCAAGTCCACTGTCACGTCAATGATGTGGGGCAAGCCTCCCTGCCTTTCACACACGCTGTCCTCAGCTTGAGGGCTCCTCTCTGCCCCAACTGCTTTCCCTCCCCTCTTCTGTATAAACAACTCATCTCTGTCCCTGGTATCCCATCTCCTCCTGTGGTGCCAATTCACTTCTAAGGACTCCTGTACTTCCAGCCAGGGCCCCTCACAGCCCTCCTCCAGTCTTCCTTTTTGCGCCTGCTCCCAGGTGGAGCGTAAGTGGACCTGGGGCTGATTCTTTCCCTCCTTTGGTGCCCAACCTGGCTCCAGAAAGAAGCGCTCATGGATTGTGCCAGTGAAGGGCACTGAGCTGGCACCGTGCACAGGTCTCAGCTGGTAGTTTTTATCCCTGGGATAGCAGTATGCAGGCTATCTTTCGTTACCCCAAGGAGCACCACAAATTAGCCTCCCTAATTACCCTCTACTCTCAAGCTAATTTAAAATTCACACAAAGTCAGATAGACATTTCTGGTCTAGGCACATGGCCCCATGGTCTCAGTGTCACTGTGGGTCTGTGTCAAGGCTCTGAGTACTGTCTGCTTCTAGACCCTGAGAGGTAGGACGTCCCCTCTTCTTCCCAACACTTGTTGGCTTTTAGGGGACCTTTCTTATCCTGTAGGAAAGAACTCCATTCAAATTCCAACCATTGAGCTCCTATTTGTGCCAGGCACCCCTATCTTTGAGGAGGTCTCATTCCAGCAGAGGGAGAGCTATAAACAGCCTCTAGTAGAACTGCCACAGGGATGTTCCTGCACATCCTGGACAGGAAGAGGACGGAGTCAGATTCTGGAAGCTGCATAAGCACAACTGTGAAGGACACACAGGCACTTCCAGATGGAAATAGGAATTAGGGGGAAGGGTATTCATGGCAGCAGGAACAGCATGTGCAGGGCAGGCAATGGCAGGATACAGTGAGGAAATGTTGGACAGTACTGCTAGACCCCAAGTTGCTGGAGAGGAAGCAGGGACAGAGGGCCCAGCCTGATTATGAAGTGTTTATATCTCAAGCTCAGGGTGGTGGGTCCTGGGCAGCACTGAGGGATTTTAAGTAAGAAAATTAAGGGACAATTCTGATTTCAGAATGGCCATGCTGACAAGAAGCCAGGGTCTGAGCAAGCGTGAAGGGAGCCGATGAGGGAATGCAGCAGCTCAGGGGAGAGAGTTTGACAGGTTTAAGTTCGAGCATGGACTTTGAAAAGAGCTAGTAGGAGACAGAGTTGAGAAGTGCTTCAGAGGGAGAGAAGACAGTGGGAGGGAGGTCCCGGCGATCACACTGTGTGCTGCACTCCCCGCTGGGCCACGCTGCAGCTCACTATTGCCCCAGCTCAGCCAGGCTCTCCAGATCGCAGTCAGAGTGGGGACACCTCCGCCCTTTAATATCTTTTTCACATTGGCTCAGATCAGCTAGAGTGGGAGCTGAGATGGGAAGTAACTGGGAGCTGGAACTGCTCTCTCTGCCCTTTGCTTCTACTGCTCCCTCTGCCCAGAATATTTCTTTCCAGATGGCACTTGGCTGTCAACGTCACCTTTGTGAGGTCTCTGCTCAGACCTTCCCTTCTCAGTGAGGCTCTGACCACCTGGGGGTTTATACTGCTTGTGCTCTCAGTCCCGCAACTCCCCTTCCCCAGTTCTATCTATTCCTGAGCACCCAGAACAGTGCCCAGCACACAGTAGTGCCCAAGAAATGTTCATTCAGCGAATGAACAAAAATATTCAGTGAGTGCTGTCTTCTACCAAGTGAAGGGAAAGCTCAACAGCCTGGCATTCAAGTCCCTAGGCAGTGCGGACCCAGCCCACCCTCTGGCCTCATAGCTCACCTCTCACTAACAGTGCTCAGTTCCTGGGAAAACATGCATTTTTCAGCATTTCCAGCCCAACACCTGACAGTACTCTCTTTGATTCAGTTCTCTGTCTCTCCCTGTCTCCTGGAGCTCAACTTCCATGTCCCTTCTTCTCTAAGGCTTTGCTGACCTCCCAATGCAGGGGACCCTCTCTCCTTCAATCCTTAGGTTCTAAGTGTGCACCTCCTTCCTGGCTTCTGTCCCACTCTGCTATAGGACATCAACAAGTCTAGTCCAGGGCCTGGGCCCCAGCAGTTCATGAAGGTGGTGATGGAGGTCCCCGAGGTCTTTTTGTGATCTCAAAAAGCCTAAGAGAAACAGATGCATTTGCAGACCTTGTGCATTTAGCAGTGATAAGGCTGAGCAGGCTAACACCATGCCAAGCCTCTGCTCTGGGCTAGAATTCTATCAGTGTGGTGGTTGGTTATCTGCTGCTGCTAAGATGTTGTGTCATTCAGGGAAATATGCTTTTGTTTAGTTAAAGGGGTGGGGTTGGGAGAGGAACAAAGTAATTATTGCTTAATACATGCAGTTGGTTGAACTGACAAGTCTTTTAAAATGTGAAGTCTTCAGGGGGAAGAAGACCTTGGCCATGAATGAACACGACTGATGCCACCTACTAAATTATAACCTTTGAAGATGGAGACTGAGTCTTACTCATCTCCATGTCCTCAGGAATGAACCCAGTGCCTGGCACGTGGGGAGAAGGGCTTGGTGATTCTGGAAGAAAACTGAATAAAATAGAAAAGCAGATGGTCCCTGGCACTATAGATTGAGAATTTTCTCTTTGCCAGCTGAAAATGAAGAAATAAGCCATGAACATCCACTGAAATTCAGGTGTCCACTGCAGGGGCTTTTGTACACTGCAGGAACCAAGTGAGGTGAGCTGTTATGAAAGAGGAGGAGGCGACCTGGTGGACCTCTCCCACCTGTTTCATAAGTCCCCTTCCTTTGGCCATGCACAGCTCCCCGACTGCCTGGAAGAGGCATCCACAGACTGTGGGTCTCCATCCAGTCTTGCTTCCCCAGCTCCTCTGGAACTCATTAGATGTCATTTCCCTGTGAAACAGCTACTTGAGTTTAATTACACTGCCATAGTTGGTCTTGGTACTGTGATTAGAGTTCCCATCCTCTGTTCACTGGGAAGCCTGTGACTAGCCTGGAGCTGGAGGAGGCACCCTGGGGGGCTGCAGCTGGGAGGTCTGGGGGACACCTTGCTTACCAGGATGGTGGTGACGACCAGGGTGGTGTTGAAGAGACTGTTGGATATGTTGGAGGTGTAGAGGCGGCTGTCCATGCTGAGGCCATCCGCCACATGCCACTGGCCAATCTGAGGAGACCAAGGAGAAAGGACTGGGAAGAAATGGGGGAAGGAGGAGGCTGGGGAGCTGGGTTGCTGAGGTTCTGCAGGTCTTCAGGGTTGGAAGGCCCTGCGAGGCCAGTTCCCACGGCTGCATGTAGGCCACAGAAGCAGGGAGAGATACGGCCTACAGAGCAAAGGGGCTAAACCAGGGCAGGGGTACTGTTACCTGTTAAAAGGGATTGCAGGGGTCAGAGAAGGGTGAGGAAACCTGTGAGAGGAAGGTAGAAGGGGCAAAGACTTAGGAGAGGTGGAAGAAGAAAATGGAAAATAAATCCGGAATGGATGGAGTTCAGGGAAGTTCACTCACAGAAAAGGGGTGGAACTTGTGGATTCCCTTTATCTCGAGGCAGGAATGGGCCCAGAGCTCTTTTGCTTTGTCCTGCCTTCAGTCATTCTGCTCATCTAAATAAGAATTAGAATGGTGTACTGTAGAGAACTGGTGTACACCAGGCCTTTAATTAGTGTTTGCTGAATGGGTCAATGAATGAATGAAGCAGGAGAGGGAAGCCCCAGGTTCTAGCCTGTTTGACTCACTTGCTGGCTGTGAGAACTTAGGCAAGTTACTTAAATCTTTCTGAGTCTCGGTTTCTCTGTCTACAAATGGAGATGGGAATGTTTGCTTTGTCTTCTCAGAGACCGCTGAGATCATGGATGCATCACTTTGACGTAAGTTATTCAGCCAGACCCAGGATCGTGGATCTCAACTATGCAACCTCAGGAGAGTAACTGGCCCTCTCTGAGCATGCTTCCTCACCTGTAAAATGGGACTAATGAGAGCAACTTCTTGAGTGGTACTGAGAATGCATTTAACCCAACATCAATAAATGCAATTTTCTTTTCTCTTCCACATTGTTTTAACTTCTAGGGAAAAAAACCCACAACTTAGTTCTCCACTCTAGAAAGTCACTGAGACTAAACTCAACAACTTTGGGTTTTTAGATGGTTTGTTTTCCCAGTGGAACCCTTTTTATAAGTGTGTGTGTGTGTATGTGTGTGTGTGTGTGTGTGTGTGCACATGTGTTACTAACACATTCCTACTAGCTGGAGCCCCTGACAAATCATTTCTCTGGCTGAGTGTTTGAGGTGGGCAGCCAGGAGAGACAGTTGACAGCTGGCTAGAACCCAGCGAAATGCACACATCTGCCTTGCCAGGCATTTCTAGGCACTAGAAGCACTTTTCCTGAAAAACCCCTTACAATTTCCATGGGTGGCATGTGGCTCTAGTTGCCAGAGCTGGGCTCTGAGTCCCTCTTGTAAAAACTTCAACATCAGGAGAGACATGTCTTACCCTTGGTCCCCACCTCCACCCCAAGGAGTCAGTGGTTAGTGAGCAGGAATCATCTCCCTGACACCACAGTCTGGAGACTGGGGCGGGGGCAGGGGAGCGATAAGCTAGGACCTCCCTGGACCATCAGCTGGGACCTCTAGCAGGCCTCCATTTCAGGCAGGAGCCTGATCGTCTTTATAGGTGATACTTTTATCTGCCAATGGAGAGATGGCCAAAAACTCCTTTCCAGGCCTCTGCGAGGATGTCACCTGGAAAAAGGGCTGATGGTCCTCTACACACGCACACTCACTTTTACTTCACAAGCAGTGTCTTACGCATATCTGCACAGGGGGCCCCATTATAGATAAAGAAACTGACACCAAACTAAAAGAGCCCACCCAGCTTTCCTGAGGTCACCTCAAGGGGCTTGGGCATTAACCCGTGTTCTGGACCCCAGACAGCTCTTCCCAAGGAAGGCTTCATCGCCACCCTGACCCGCTCCTCTAATTTTCTACTGCATCTTTTTGTTCACGTATCCGCCTCCCCACTAGCCTGTTTGTGCTTGCACCCAGCACCTGGCTCAGGGACTGGCACTCGGAAGCGGGGGAAGCCATCATTTCGTACAGGCAGAACACTGCTGCCAGTGGGACAGGGACAAAAAGCAGGTAGCCTCTGGCTCTCTGGAGAGCCTATTGTCCCTAAAAGGGACCAGTCAGGTCAGGTTACAGCCAGGCTTCCCCCATCTCCTTTCTTTCTGCAGGGGAAAGGGGTGGGGAGGATGAGGGGTGAGCTGCTGGATTTTCATGGGACAGGAGAAAGGGTAACAATAGTTATTGGATGCCTGTTATGCTAGATGTCATCTCTGAACTCTCCCACCACCCTAGAGAATACTCTATTTTATGGATGAGAAAACTGAGGCTCAGGGAGGCTTACTGGCTTGTCTAAGCTCACCCAGTTAGTAAGTGTGGCACAACTTGACTGAGTCCTAAGTCCAAGGTCTTCCCCGTCTCTGTGGCTTTCTCTTGGGTTGGGACATGAACCTGCCCCTCCACATGAACTGGCCTGGTTGACCGGAGAGAGGCCTGCAGTGGCCTCAGCAATCCAGCATGAACCTGGACACAGAGCTCTTCCTGCGGTTCTGACACCACAAAATCAGGTGAAATGATTGCCCTCTCAGAGGCACCAAAACGGCCAGAATTGGCCCCTGGCAGTCTCCTATGGTGGTGAGAAGGGACAGATCTGGACAGAAGGACATAAAGAGCAATTGGGCTGCTGTTAGCATGTGGATGTTTTGGATAAGACTGAACTTCTTAGGGCCCTATTTGTCATCCTAAAAGTGCGTTTCACTGACAGGGCCAGCGAGACCTCAGTCCCAGCCCAGCCCAGCCCACTTTCCACGCCACTGTTCTCAGGGGACACAATTCTCACTAATTGTCTGCCCCAGGCCCCGACTACCTGGTCTTACCTGAGCCACAAGATAGATACCCACAGAAGCCAGGGATAAAATGATTTACCCAGAACCAGATCCGACAGTCTGAACAATTTACCCATCCCCCACCTTTGGGAACATGGCAAAGAGACTAGTTAGCTCCTAAACTCCAACCAGAAAATTAATCTCCCACCCATCCTTCCATTAGCCCCAAGAAATTAATAAACTCATCAGATTCAACACAGCGGTGGGGCAGCTTTTATCCATGCAACCTAATTGCTGACAGTCCATGGGAAGGAAATTGAGGAAGCAGCCAGGTGCCCTGGGGCACAAGCTAATTGCCCCACCCACTGGGCACCTACCAGGCAATGCACATGCTATGGTGGGCAGCAGATACAGCTGCTGTCACGGACAATGTGTGACTCTGTCTCCAGCCAAATTCCTTCGCTCCACCTCACTGACACTTGCCCCGCAGCCTCCTGCAGGAACAGCTGTATCATAAGCATCTTCCACATGTCCACTTGTGTGGGCTTGATTACACTCCAAGGAATGTCATCCCTTGGCCCTCTCACTGTATTTCCTGTCCCTCCAAACTTCTCTGCCTTTCTACCGGTTGTCCTCGTAACCCCAAGGGTTGCGGTGAAGGGAGGAGAAGAGTATGGATTTGGAGACTAGCCCTGCTAGACTGCGCAGCACTTTGATGCACATAGGAAAAGGCTGATGCGGCCCCAAGGGTGCATGCGGAGCATGCAGTGTGCTGGATTTCAGCCTCGACTTGCCTTTGAGCATTGTACAATTTGCACCGTGAATGTAATGGCCCCAGAGTTGGAGGACCTGGGCTTAACCTAGCTTCTGTGCTTATGAGCTATTTGACTTTGGGTAAGTTAATTGATTCCTCTGAGCTTCATTTTCCCTCATCTGTGACATACTAATTACCTCATAGGGTCCTAGCGAGATTCAGTCAGATGGTGTATGTGCTAAGTAAGAGGTAAGCATTTGTTAATTTTTTGTGCCATCATCTGAGACAGGTGGGGTCTCTTCTAAGCCCTACAGAGGTCTTTGCTCTGTAGACTTCAGTTTATTACACTGATTAAACCAGTGCCTCAGAGTCTGGTTCCGGGACCAGCAGTATCAATGCTAGAAATGCAAGTTCTCAGGTCCCATTTCAGACTGACCTAATTACAAACTCTAAGAGTAGGGCCCAGCTATATGTGTTAGAGCAAGTACTCCTATGGTTCTGATGCCAGAAGGATCAGGGCATAGCAGGAAGAGCAACTCAGACAACAGGCCAGGCTGAGAGGGGAAGCCAAGGTTGTGGAGATGAGCAGTGACGGGGCGCCTACCTGTGGTGAGCTAGGAAATGTTTAAAAAGTGGCTCTCCAGGAAAAAATTCCCTGATCTGTAGCATTTGCTGGTTTCTGTGGTATAAACACTTCCCCTGGGCTGATTTCAAGCTACCAACCTGATGACACTGAACAGAGCTGGGACGAATACAGAGTGGGGCAAAAGTAGGTTTACAGTTGTGAGTAAGCAAAACACAGTTTATTCTTATTACTTATTAATTATTGTGTTATTTTCCATACAAACAACTGTAAACCTACTTTTGCCACCCTGTATAATGGGCTCCCGGTACTTGGGCAAGCAGGTTCCAGCGCTCCACCGGCGCCAGCCACACCCACACAGGCTCTGTGGCGGAGGCTAGAAGTTTACGCATACATAGCTCATTGCCACTCCACTGTATTGGTGAGGACAGGGAGGTCCACATAACTTAATAATTTACCCTAATAACAGAGCTGATAAATGGAAAATAAAGGATTCAGAACAAATCCAAGTGCCACTTAATTTGGATCACAATATTTAAAACAACGGTATGCTCCTCCTCACCCTGATCCTAATGCTCTTAGAAGAAACCTGTGATGATAGGAGTGCTTAGTCAGATATGAAAATTTAGGTAAATATAATTGATATGGAATATATTTGCACAGCACAGAAAGTATAATTTATCCAACATACCCAAAGGATACAGACTCCATATAAATTAATAATAATCTTGCTCCTTTAAGCACTAAAATTTTGGAGATTTAAATTATGTATTTGAAAGCATTATTTAAAAAAATTCTTTGTAGGGAAATTATATTTTCCACTGTCCTCTCAAACAGCATGAGCATCTTTAACTAAATACACAGTGCGTCGTTAGGAAGCCAGCTGTTACACTGTGCTGTGTGTGTATAATGGGGAGGAACCCACTTGCCTTCATTTCTGTGCTTTCATAAGCTGATTTGCCTACTTTTCATAGTATCGCTTTCTCATGAATTGTCACTACCCACTGCTGTCAGGATAGCTGTCTCTAATGGCCCCTGCCTTCCAGTAGCTGTGTTTGAGGACCTGGGTCAGCAACCAAGGTACCAAACTTGAAAGAACTGTTGCAAGGAAAACATAGGTAAGACCTGATGGAGCCTAGGGGCTCTAGTGAATGGATATGGGCTACCCATGGTTATTTAAAAAGGTGACTACAACTGAATAAGTGTCAGAGACCTGCATTAGGTCTTTGTGGGACCCTGAGTCACCCTAAGCAACACACCCTGGGAAATGCTCACCCATGCCCATATCCACAGAGGTCCTCTGCTGCTTCCTGAGAGAGCTGGCAGTGAGCAACCCGGAGTCTGGAGACGCAGATTAGCACCTTGCCCCATGACCACAGGGCTGAGTGGTCCTGCGAAATACAGTTAATTTCTCTGAGTCTCACCCTTCCCTGACCTCCACTCTAGCCCAAGTTCCCAACTAACTTCCTGGACTAGAATCTACTATGGACCTCTCCCTGTTCTGTTCTATATACAACAGTAGGTAGTTGTCTCTAAAATCTGAAATATGATCATGTTAGCCCCTGCTTAAAACCCTTCAATTCCTTCCCATTTTGGTTTAAGGATAGAGACCAAAATCCCTAAGACAGCCTGAAAGGCCTGCCCTCTGCCCACTCTCCACATCACCTCACCCTGTTTTTCCAGCTTTATCTGCGCTTGAGTCACACCAAGTGTTCAGGTGCAACAAACTCCTTCCTGTCAGGGTTGTTGTGCAAGACGATCCCTGTCTGGAGCTATTCTTGCTGCATGACCCCACATCCCACTCCTAGCTCTCTTTCAGCTAATTCACAAGTTGGCCTCTTTCAGGAAGTAAAATGTTCTTGGAACACAGCCACGTCCATGCATTTATGTATTGTCTGTGACTGTTCATCTGCAACAGTAGAGTTGCAAAGTCTAAATATTTACTATCTGAACATTTATAAAAGTTTTCCAAACCCTGATCTAGTTTATATCTGTTAATCCTCAGGCCTCAGTTTAAAAATCATTCCCTCCAGGAAGCCTTTCCTTTATCTCCCAAAGTCAAATTCTCCCAGAAACAGATTATTTGTCTTCAGAGCACTTCTCTCCAGCTTACATTCACTAATGAGGCCATTGCTGCTCTGTCTTTATTACTATGCAGCTGCAGAAGAGGCCTGCACTGTGCCTGAGGCTGATGGTTCTGCGCAGCCCACATGCTCCTCAGCTCTTATCTCCCTGGAATCACTCACACCTGCCATTCTGCCACCTTGTTCTCCCCCAAGGAAGTAAAAGGAGTGCATGCTTAAACCCAGGAGGGATTTCCTCGCATTCTCGCCTGCATCTGTGGGGCACACGGCTCAAAAACATTTACTATTTCATGAATGTTTACATGATTGTTCTTTGAATGTGGCCCTGCCAGGATCCAGCTTCTTCTACAGACACTGACATAACGCCAAGGCCAAGTAGGTCCTTCTGCCCCAGAGTCAGTCTGAAACACTTATTGATCTCCTGTACCTGCTGGGCACTCAGCACGTCGCTTTCTTGCCAAAGTTTCCCTGATTCTGCAAATAACAAACCCGCTGTGAAGGTAGGTGCTTCAGACAAGGTTTTGTTGATTGAATGAATGAATGACGAATGAATGAAATTTAGACTCAGATATTAAGCACCTTGCTGAGTGTCACAGTTGATAGGGGATTAAAGCTGGATGTGAACTCAAGATCTGTTGACTACTGTACCATCTGGTTGAGTTTAGGGCAGGTGTAGGCTACCCCAGTCTGGGCCTTCCCACACATCTCTCTGATCCCAGTGAACATGATTATTGGAGAATCCAGTCCTGAAGGGAGTCAGATACAAGAGCCACCAAGAGTGTTCCTGGCCAAGGCCCTGGTGGTTGCTTAGGGGCTTAGCACAAGGGGATGCAGCGGGGGGGAGGGGCACCAGAAGTCCCATGTTTTCTTTCCTCTTTGCCATGAGTAAGCTGTGTGACCTTGGGTAAGTCACTTAACCTCTGAATCTTATCTGTAAAATGGAATAAATGAAATAAATGAGCCTGTCTGCTGAGAGTTTAGCATGCCTGTTGATAATTAGCTGAGATAATGTGTGTGAAGGACATTGACTCCATCTTAAAACTAAGCCACTATCTTGACATCTGGGTGAAACCAGAGCCTTGACCTCTCTCCTTCCCTCAGGTGAGCTCTGGGCTGATAACAAGACTCCGATTAATTCTTTTAATTCACCCTGGCACCAGAGCTCCCTGCCACCCGATCCCTTTGGTGGTCACCCACATGTTCTCACTACTTTTAGCTGTAAAACAGAGCCTGGGAAATAGGCATTGAAGGTATGGTGATTCAGACTGCTTTCTGTAAGTAGGTTTCCTGTTAAATTCTTTAAGGTGACAAGCTGGTCTTATCTACCACATTCTTTGGCCTCTTGGCTCTTTCTGCACTTGGGGGCCACTTTGCATACATGGCCTGCTCATGAAACAATGTGTTTGGTGACTTTAGATGAGCGACAATCAGCCATGAGAATATGAGATCTCCCTGGTGGGAATGCAGCTGACTAGAAGTCAGGAGGTTTGGCTTCAGGTCCCACCTTGCTACTGTTGTGTGGCCTTTGGAAAGTCAGTTTTTCTGCCTGTAAGGTAAGGGTGGTCTTCTTTTGTTTTCCCCCTTATTGGGGTGATCTAAGACAATCACAGAGGTGATAAAAATGTAAAGGCCTAGCCAAATGATGCAAGCTCTTTTTATTCCAGATCTTCTTCTCTAGGACCATATAAAGCTGGACAAATAATAACCAATGAGTTTTTTTGTTTTTTGTTTTTTTTTACCTCGGATTCAGGTTAGAAGTTGAAGTTCTTGTAGGGAGCATGCATATAATATGTTAGTGTATCCTTGATTTCACAGAACTGATTTCACATCTATGCAGTGACAAGTAGAAAAAACTATGGCTAGAGACCCCAGGGATGAACTGAGCCTGAGGGACAGTCTCAGAGTCTATAGCATAGATGTGTACCGTGATGTAAAGACTAGCTAAAAAAGCTTGTAATGTGAGCCTCCATAATGATCACCCCTGGCAGGAAGGAGCAAATGTTTATTGAATCTAAATCCAATATCTCCAATCACCAAAGTTTAGTTTCTGTGGAAGACTAAGTCATGAGTAAGGGCCCAACTAAGTGCTTGAGGGGCTGATTTGGGGAACAAAGAGAGTTGCTGATGTTGGCTAAAGGCCTCATTTTCTTTGTCAAAATATTCTATTAGCACAACCTATGTGCTTACATGCAGAATGCTATGAAAATTCTGGATCAAAGGACAACAATTTTGTCAAATGCCAAAGGTGAGGGATCAAAACGAAGCCCAGAGAAAGCTGAGAAGACTCCTTATCAAATGAATTCTACCTGGGCTTATTAACCTTCAACTCAGTTGGTCTAAGACAGTGTTTTGTTCCACTGTGATTACAGTCCATTAGTAGGTTATGAAATCAATTTAGTGGGTCAAGACCTTCATTTTGAAATTGAAATATATACCAAGAGTAGATCAGAGTGCAGTGCACACAACAGGGTAACTACTTTTCATAAGGTTTGGGTTCAATTATGTGTAGGTTGGTGTTTATGTGTGTCCTAGATGGTACCTAAATGCAGGTCATACTCAAAAAGTATCAAAGTGCCTGGCATAAGGATTTGGACACCTTAGCTGTCACTATTCTATAATCAGCCCCTAACAGAGTACCTGGAACATAACTGCTGCTCAATAAATACATTTTGGCATCAATTAACACCTAGCCCCATACCTTTACTGTTGTAACTACAAGAAAATTTCACAGGCTAATACTTTTGAACATTTATATGTGTGCCAGATACTGGACTAAATGCCTTACCTTTATTATCTCAGTTAATCTTCCCAACCATACTGAAAGGTGGTTATTGCTATCACCCCGTTTATCTATTATAAAACTGAGGCTGGGGAAGATTAGGTTTCTTGCCCCAAATTCCTTAGTTCCTTAGTTAATACAGATTCAAACACAGTCAAGTCCACTCTGCTACACTGCCCCCAAGATATTCATTTTACTGGATTGTGGATAGGTAGGTAAACATTTAGTAAACATTTGGATTGTTATTGCTTACCCATTGGGATATGCCGTGAGTGCCCTGCTTCCACGTTCCTGAGGCCAGCCTTTGATCTGACGTATTTATTTATTTATTTATTTATATTTATTTATTTATTTATTTAAATATATCTTTATTGATTTCGGAGAGAGGAAAGGAGAGGGAGAGAGAAAGACAGAAACATCAATGATGAGAGAGTCACTGATCGGCTGCCTAGCCCACAACCCGGGCATGTGCCCTGACCAGGAATCGAACCCTAATTGCCTGGATCCTCGGTTGACGCTCAACCTCTGAGCCAAGCCCAGCCGGGCCTGACGTATGTATTTAGAAGGGGATGTTTAAGTACAGTTCGAGGAAGGGGACAGTGGGCTCTAGCTTCTGGACCTGCCTCTGCCATCAACCAGCTCTGGTCTCTGAGTCCCACACCAGCCTCATCATGCTCCCCTTCAACCAGGGACGCACCATATCCATCAGGTATCATCCAGAAGGTCACCTTCTTGGGGAGGCCCTTCCCAAGTCCTCTGTTTCAGCAAAATCCCCCCTCACAGGTATTCATGCATCGTGCCTGGGACTTCCCCTTTGCAGCATTCATCACACCTGTAATTATTCAGGTAATCATTTGTTTCAAGCCTACCCCCCACTGGACAGTACATTCAATAGTGATGAGACTCTATCTCGTTCCCACTATGTCCCCAACGCCAAGCATGGCATTGCCACTTGTATGGTGATTGCTTTAGCAAATGCTCCTTTGTGCCTCAAGCTCTCAGGACAGTGCCAGGTTTACAGTAGGTGCTCCATACATACCTGCTGAATTGAATTATGAAATTCCTTTAGGTAAGTGACTTCTTTTTAAGATTCAGTTACCTTACCTATGAAAGAAGCATATAGTAGAGCCCCTTTCAGCTCAAACATGAATTCCTGAAAATGCCAGGAATGTTTATAACGTGGTATCATTTTTCAAAGTGTCTTAGAGCAGAGACTGGGAGGAGCAACATACAGAGGCCTCAGACAGGTGGCTGTACGGACAGGCAGGAGGGCACTGAAAGCAGACATAGAGTTGAAACAAAGGGCCACCTGCTGGGGAGATGCAAGGAAGGGCCCTTTCCCACCTGCCACAAAACAGCTCTCCTGGAGCCCTGCGGCTGATGCCTGGCATTTTTCTGCTAGGAGTCTTGTCTTGGAGCAGACATTGTGTTTGGTTGTTATGGAAATAAATCTAAAAGTATTAACACGTTGTAGTCTTCTTAGTTGCACACAGTGATTGACAAAGGTGGGGCAGTTTCAATGCAAAGGAAGAGAGGTCCTCAGACCACACCTGAAAGAGTCCATGTTGCTCCAGGCACAACTCTTTCAGTGGAGCATCAGCAAACTGGAGTGCGCTGCAAGGATACTGACCAGGAAGGTAAAGAGACTAAGCTGCATTTTAGAGGGAAAAGGTAAAGGCAGTCATGGGAAGAGTGGACCCAAGAAACAACTGAGGACCAAGAGGAAGAGGCTTTTTCAAGAAAGAAAGAGTCCAGCCCAATAGGTGGAAAGACTTCCAACGAGAGCTTTCCAAGATGGAATATGCTGCCCCAATCGGTAATGAATTCCCCAACACTGGAGGCATTCAAGAACTTCAAGAGAAAGCCTTTGCAAGCATCCACTCATGTGAGCAGAACACTTGTCTAGAGGACTTTTACTATTCCTTTCAGGCCCAGGAGTGTAGGATCTAGATTCTACTTTGACATCAGGGGGAGCAAAAGGAAGGCCAGGGCATAAAGGCAGATGAGGTCCTTGGGCATTGTGAGAAAGCAAGAGAGTAGGAGTATAAGGTAGTGAGTGTAGAGAGAGGACCACTCTAAGAAAGCTTCAGCTACCCATAAGGCTGTTCATTCCTGGCCTTTTCTCCTGGCTGCAACTCACTACGGTTGATTCTCTTACAGTAGTTCTGTTCCTTAAGTTGCCACAAACACTGAGTTGGGAGATACTGACCCCTTGCTCCTAAGGTAAAACAGGGTTAGATTCCTGTGCGGCTCTGATCACAACATTTTCATCAACCCGCCAACATTCAACCTCGTTGTAATGTGTTTCTGTTTACAGACACCTTGTTTAATGTAGATTGTCGATTCATTAATATTGAATGAGAGCACTGCAACTCATGCCTTCATGGTGCTTTTCTAATACCTGCATTTTCTCTAAAGCGCATCACAACTTTCTTGCACTTAGAAACACTGGACGACACTGCAGCACTAAGTTTGGGGGTCGTTTTAAACAGCAAAATCACCCAGAGAACGCAAAAATATGTGCAAGGTGGAACACTAAACAGACCAACTCACACTGATGACAGTGTGAGTTGATCCAAGGGGCTCACTTGTTCCACTTGGGTGGGAACATGCCTTCTGCCAACATGTCTAAGAAAGTGCATGAGTATTGTTCTGGGGTTACACAGAGATATTAGTGAAGAGACAAGTCTGCAAGTATGGGATCCACAAGTAAGGAGGATCAGTTGCACCCTGTGCTTGAATGTTGGGCCTTGGCCTAGATGCACCCAGACTTCCATCCTGAACCCCGACCTCTGGAATGTGAGGTACAATTCGGTCTCACCTTCGCCACATGCCTTTCCAAAGAGAACAAACTTACAGTGGTTGTTTCCAGGTACTCTAGTGAAAGGTAAACACTGTCTAGGGCAGGACTGGTGTTCAGTTTCACCCCAGTCAGCTCCTACAAAATATGCCACCCCCAAATGATGCTCTCAGGGATTTAATGGGCTCTCCAAATAGCTCAGGGTTTCAGAAGGGTAGTAGGGCAGTAAAGAGGCTCAGATCACCTTTCTTTTTGGACAGAAGTACTGATTTTAATGATTTCTTTTATCTATGTCTCAACTCCCTCTTTTTTTCTTTTCTTGTTTGGTCAAAAGTCTCCCAGACTCTCCTCTAAGCCTTTTGGGGGAGTGATGGAACTGGGTGGGACTAAGGACCCAGTGGCATATCCCCCTCACCTCCCAGAAGACAGGCACTATTTCCAATTAGCTTCCAAGAGGGTTTATCAGAGAGCTCAGGCATGCTCAAAAGTTTTCATCTTACAAGAAAATTACTGCCAATGAAGATGAAGAGTGCTGGGCCTCATTTGTTAAACTCACCAGGTAGAGAAATATTTTGGGAGAGCAGTTGTACTAATAATACAACTTTAAGCTCTGAGCAGCAGAGGCCAATGTAATTGCTGGTTCTAATGAGGCATCCAGGCTGAAGGAAGCTGGCTACTCCCCTCCTGCAGGAGCCAGCAGAGCTTTCAGGGCAAGCAGAGAGAGGCTCTTTGCTGCCCTAGATGAATGCAGGCTTGCTGGTGGAGAGGCTGGGCTTCATGTGCTTTAGGAAATTGGGGAGTTTTAGTTTCAGGTGTTAGCACCCTTGTCTGAGCAGTGACTTGTCAGGCAGGCCCTAGACAGGCTGTAGACTCTCCCAGGAGTAGCCATGACTTCTGGTCTCATCTTCACACCCACCCAGAGCCACTGCAAAGCAAAACTGGTGACACTGTTGCTGCCGTGTTAGGGAGTGGAGGAAGGACAGAAGCTGGGAAAGGAGGGAGAGGAGAGGTGGGGAAGGGAAGGCCTGAGGAACCATCAGGAGGCAGGGAGGGGCCAGCTGACAGTGTCTTTCCTGGGCTGGCCTCTGGCCCTCCTGCAGGCTCTGGGGTTGCAGCAGGAGTGATGTGAGCAGATGACTCAGCCCAGAGCTGTCTTTACTGTCTTTACCCTGCCTTGAACCCACAAGATTCCAGGACCACTGCATACAAAGATAGAGAAATATACTTATGGACATCTCCATGAGAGATGACATAACTAAAAGTTCCACAATATAGTAGAATCCTCAAAGCACATCTATAAACAATATTTTATTTTCTTCTCACAATAATTTTACGGTGCACATAAAGCAGATATGACAACCATCCCATTTTTACTGAAGAAGCAATTGAGGAACAAATGCTAAGAGCTGTGGGAGTGGGGCCTTGCCCCTGAGTCTTCCACTGTGGCGTGCCTGCTTCTGCACACAGCCCCACTAACTCCCTGGCTTTCCCTCTCCCCATGGCCTGCCTGCCTTCACTCCCACCTCAGGCCTGTGGCCTTCCCCATGGCTCATCGGAGCTGACTGATGCAGGCTGCTTTAGGAGACTGAATTAGTAGCTCAGCCTATTCCAGCTCTCCCAGGCATGAGCCATGAGCTGGCCAGAAAGGTGCAAAAAGGAGTCACTAAGAACTGGCAAACTCCCCCAGCGAGGCTCAGGCAGGGTGTGCCCTGATATTACAGGAAATGTATTTAAAATGCAGCACATAAAAGCCCTGCTCCTCTGCCCAGAGCAGCCCTGCATTGAAAATGTAAGCAGCTACAATTTGTTTGCAGGCTGATGTGTGAATAAGCTTTGATAGTCAGTGAATTTGCCATCGAAGCTGATAAGCAGGAAGAACCTGTGCTTTGGGAGAAAGAACCAGGCACATGTGGGCCAGGGAGGCAGGAGGAAAGAAAGACCCAGTTACACCCCAAGTCAGCTCCTCTGCCCTTGCGGTCATCTTGGGGTGGCCAGGTGAGCCAGAGCCTCTCACAGGAGGAGGTACTTAGTAGACTTAATTAACCAGAGGAGTGTTGCTCTTAGAGAAAGGAAGGAAAACGTTAAGGGAGAAATGAATCAATGATCTGAGAGGCCCTTCCACTCGAATTTTCAAATTCCAGTTGTCAATGGGGAGACTTGTTTTGTGAAATCCCCGTTGAACAAATCGGGGAGCAGTGGCTTAGAGAAGTCTCACGACAAAAGTCTAGGGCTCTGGTGTCCTGCTGCACGTGAGCTCATTAGGCCTTCAGCTCTAAGAATTTATGATATTCTCTGAGATGTTGTCAACTATTTAAAATCTAATGATGATTCTACTTCACCTGGCTCCTTAATGAAAAGAAATATATAAGTGACTTCTCAGTAAACCTTCAAGCAACCTCCAAACAACCCATCTCTTTTTCACTGCCTCTATTCAAGAATCTGCCACCTCAGAATTTCCTCATTAAAGGCAAAGTTGCTGCACTTGTTCTCAGAGAAATGGCCCACCAAGCAGCCCCCCCCCCCGCCTACCCACTCTCATCAGGTCACCCAGCCCCTAGATGCCCTTGAAGCTCCTGACGGCTGACATCTCTCCTACCCCCCACTCTGAGCCAGGTCTGCAAAGCAGCTTCAAAGGATCTGCATATTTATGGTAAACTCCTTCCTCAAATTGAAAATGTATTAGGTAAGCTAAGAAAAGAATCCCATTTACAAATGCGTAAAAAAATATAATACCTAAGGATAAATTTAACCAAGGAGGTAAACGAGCTGTACTTGGAAACTTGTAAGACACTCATGAAAAAAATTGAACATACAAATAAATGGAAGCATATACTGAGTTCTTGGATAGAAAGAATTAACATCATTCAAAGCAATCTATAGATTCAATGCAATTCCTATCAAAAACCAATGGCATTTTTCAGAGAACTAAAACAAATAATCCAAAAATTTATATGAGACCACAAAAGACCCTGAATAGCCTCAGCAGTCTTGAGAAAGAAGAACAAAGTTGAAGGCATCACACTACCTGGTATCAAACTAAACTACAAGGCTACAGTAATCAAAATAGACACAGTTCAATGGAACAGAAGAGAGAGCCCACAAATAAATGCACGTCTTTATGGTTAATTAATATTTGACATGGAGGCAAAAACATACAATGAAGTAAAGATAGTCTATCCAACAAATGGTGTTGGGAAAATTGTAATGATACATGGAAAAAAATGAAACTAGACCACCTTCTTACACCATACACAAGAATAAACTCAAAATGGATTAAAGACTTGAAACCATAAAACTTCTAGAAGAAAACATAGGCAATAAAATCTCTTAACAATGTTTTCTTCTGATATATTTCCTTAGGCAAGGGAAACAAAAGAAAAAATAAACAAATGGGACTACATCAAACTCGAAAGTTTTTGCACATCAACAAAATGGAAAAACAACCTACTGAATGAAAAAAGATAATCACCAACAATATATCCAATAAGGGGTTAAAATCCAAAATTTATAAAGAAGCCATACAACTCAACACCAAAATACCAAACAATTCAGTTAAAAAATGGGCAGAGGACCTGAATAGACACTTCTCCAAAGAAGACATACAGATGGCCAAGAGACATATGAAAAGATGCTCAACACCACTAATCATCAGAGATGCAAATTAAAACCACAATGAGGTATCACCTCACACCTGTCAGAATGGCTCCATCAATAAACCCACAATTAAGTGTTGGCGAGGGTGTGGAGAAAAGGGAACCCTCGTGCACTGTTGGTAGGATTGTAAATTTGTGCTGTGGAAAACAGTATGGAGGGTCTTCAAAAAATAAAAAAATTAAAAAATGGAGCTGCCTTATGACCCAGTGATTCCAGTTCTTGTTATATATCCAAAGAAACCCAAAACACTAATTCGGAAGAATATATGTACCCCTCTGTTCATAGCAGCATTATTTACAGTAGCCAAGATATGGAAGCAGCCCAAGTGCCCATCAAAAGGCAGGTGGATATAAAAACAGTGGTACATATATACAATGGCATATTACTAGGCCATGAAAAAAAGAATTAAATCCTATCATTTGTGACAACATGGATGGATCTGGAGGTTATTATGCTAAGTGAAATAAGCCAGTTAAAGAAAGTCAAATACCACATGATTTCACTTATATGTGAAATATAAAGAGCAAAACAGACAAACAAACAAACAAAATAGAAACAGACAACAGGCTGATGGTTTCCAGAGGGGAGGGAGGCTGGGGGGCTGCTTGAAAAAGGTAAAGGAATTAAGTAGTACAAATTGGTAGTTACAAAATAGTCCTGGGGATGCAAAAGGAATATCGTCAATAATATTGTAATAACTGTGTGTGGTACCCGGTGGGTACTTTAAATATAAGGGGAACACTTTGTAAAGTATATTATTGTCTAGCCACTCTGCTGTACACCTAAAACTAATACAAAATGGTACTGAGTGTAAAATGTAACTGGAAAAAGAAAACAAGGGAAATGTGTTGGACAGTGGCAATCATGGCGCTCTCAGAGCAGCTTCCTCCTTTGGCGGCCTTTCTGACTCCCTGGCTCCTCGTTAGCGCGGACGGGGGGCCTGGGGAGGGGCATGGGCGCCGAGTGGGGCCTCTCCGCACGGGGATGACACCCTCCTCGCGGTCCCCGATGTCGTATGCCGGCAATGGAAGCGCGGTCTCTGACAGGGTGTGTTTTGGGTTTTCCGCCGTTCTTTGGTTGTTTTTGTTTTTGAAGTGGGGCAAGATGTCTGGAGGTGGGAACAGGAGGAATCCCACCAGCAAATCTACTAAAATTTCTATCCAAGTAACAGCAGATGCGGAGACCATGACAAGAAGAGTAGCTGCCTTTGGCTCCTCAGAAGGGCCACCAGGCAAGCCCTGCTGCCACAGACACTGATGGTCCCAGACTTCCCCGAGAGGGGCAGACATGCCTGCATGGAGGCTTCTGTCTGGGAAGATGTGGGAGAGAGGAAAGAGAGGCATCCTGTCTTCCCAGCAACTGGTGGTACCTGCCAGAACTTCAGAAAATCAGAACTGGATTCCCTGGAACTTCTAGAGGACACTGGATGCCTGAGTTCTTGGTTTGCAAGGGTGACTCAGAAAAAGCATCTTCCTGCCTCTGGCAAGAACTGCACTCAAGTCATTCCAGAAAACCAGCCCTTTGGAAAGCTGAGTTGTCAGCTTTGGAAAATGAAATATGGCTCTCAGTCCATAACACTTTCTACTCTGCCGCTTGGCTGGCTCTGCCAAACTCTCCATCTCCCTAGGAATAGACTTAAATGTATCAGAGCTCCAAGGAAAAGGTGACACAGGGCTGGTTTCTATGAAAAGTTCATGTGAAAATAACCTTGTGCATTTTGGGAGGAGAGAAAGTGCAGAAATTAATTGACTCCAAGACCCAGAGTTTAGAAGGAATAAAAATGTGGAGACTAATCCCAGGAAGCAGATCAGTGTGGGTAAGACATTCAGTGTTGCACTAGGAAGTGATAGTCTCCCGGGGCTCTCAGTTCTGTGCCATTTAGCTCCATCCGGAGTGTGGTCCCCAATTTTGGCCTCGTGTTTTAATAGAGATCTAGACAAACCAAAAAGCATTAATGGTAAAAGATTTTGAGAACAGCTATGGGGGGGGGGGGGGATCAGAGGACAGAACAAGCCGAGCACTGCTGGCTGCAACTTTTGCCTTTCCCAAAAGATGATGAGGTCTTGAAGGGACCATGACTCATTTATCTTGCATTCCCAGCCCTTGACATGGAGTAGGTACTCAACATTTTTATGCTAAATTTCAGGAATGAGTGAATGAGGTAATATCAAACTATTTTCAAATATTTGAAAAGCTGGGAAAAAACAGAAAGAAGGGTCTTCTGGGTTGCTTCAAGGGGTAGGATTAGGAGGCAGATTTTGACCCAGTGCCTACAAGACTCAGAATGCCCCTTGGAAGATGGTGAACTCCCCAGCCTAGGATATGCTCAAGAAGAGGCCAAATGGCTGTTTCTCTTAGGGACCCTGTGGAGGACATTCTTGCATTGTGTTGGAAGATTAGACTAGAGGCCTCAAAGGTCTCCTCCAGTGTGTTCTAGGGTCATGCTGCAGGTGAAGAGACCACAGAATTTGAAAACAGCTAGATCCGGACCCAGTTCTTAAGTCTGTAACTAACCAGCTATGTGGATATGGGCACATTATCTCTCTCTGTTTCTGTTTCTTTACCTGCACGATGGAGGGAAAAGCTTTTATGCATGGCTGATAAAAATACGAGAAATTTTAAATACATATACACACTCTCAGCACAGCGCATCGTGTAGGAGACACATGATAAATGTTATCTATTCTTATTATTAAGTCAGTAGAGACAATTTTCTAGCTAATCACAGGCAAGCAGAAAAGAGTGCCCTGCAAATCCAGTTTCAATAATCCTTGGGTTTAGCCAGGCCACATGTTGAAAGGCTATCACCTTCACTGCACAGAGAAAGACAGTTGAGATGCCCCCATTGTGATACACAGTCAGCCAGTGAAAAAACTGAGATCTGCATCTGTAGCCAGGGACCTCAGACCCCCGTTCCTTCATCTTCCCTCTCTCAAAGGCTTAATTAGGGCCTGTTAAGCCGTTTCAGATCCTCAGATGAAAGATGTGCTCATCTCATTATAGCCCTAACAAAGTCGCTTGGGGGCTGCTCAAAGTCTCCAATCTTCAACCAAGTTAAATGAAGGAAATAAAGGGTCCTTTATGCTGTGCTTTCTTTTTTTTTTTTTTGCCTTGCCTCTTTCAAATATGATTTCTCCCACATCAGGAAGGGAGATTATACTATTCCAATACCACCCAGGACATCTGGGGGATGGGAAGGGAGAATATGGGAGGGAGATGGGATATCTCATGCAGGCAAAAACTAGGGGATGGAGCCAGAAAAACTGGAAAAAATACCATTGACTTCTACACCAATTGATAGGCAATGGGGGCTGATTCAGGGTCAGAAGTCACTTCCTGGACACTAAGGAACATCTCCCCAAACAGGCTTTGGTGGGAGCTTTGCACAGTCCCATGACTGAAAATCTCCTCCAAACAATCAAAATAGTAATCTTTAAATGGTATAAAATAATCCTGAATTCTGAAAGACTATTTTTAAAATTTTAATATTCCTTTAATCAGCCACTAGCAGGTAATATGGTATTTGGTTCAGACATTTTACCAATTATAACCCACTGAGTCCCTGCATGGTGCTCTCTAAATAATAAAAACTAGCTCTTAATAGTCAGTAGTCCAGATAGAAAGAAAAAAACAAAACTAAATCCCAATGAGAAGACACCATGGCTAGAGAAAGCGCAGCCCAGCAGATCACTGGGAGTCAGGAGTTCTGGTCTGCAGCAAGTAGCAGCAAAGCAAGAGAACTTAGTAAAATGTTTGATGTGTCCTAGGGATTCTGGGAAAATGAGGCAAGGCCAAAAGAGGGAGACACAGAGCATGAACTGAACATGAGTTCCAGCTCTGCCCAGAGTCCTTACTAATAGTTAGTTGGGCTGAGTTCCTTCCCTCCCTGAGCTTCAGTTTCCTCATTTGTGAAATGGGTTTATCCACCTTGAAGGGCTGTTCTCCAAATCAGATGTGATCTGTGCAAAGTGACCATGTGGTGTCCGGTACACAAGAGGTACTTGAGAAATGTCATTTCCCTGCTCCCGGTAACTCTTTCTTCCCCTGCCAGCATCACTGTGGCTGTAATAGGGAGAATATTAGGGCAGAGATCCTGACATTCCTCCCTCTGTGGAAGAGAAGCGCGACTAATTATCACCCATCAAAACATCTCCTCACCCCATAATCAGCAGGGGAAGGACATGTGAGGAGGCAAAGACTGGGCTGATGATTGGGATGGGACCTGGGAGCACTGCTGTGAAGCTGAAGCTGTGTCCATGGGCACCCTGCAGAGTTGTCATTGGTACTTACAGAATCTGAGCCAGGCAGGAAAGCAGCAGGACAGTCACCAGATTTGTTGAAGAAAAGTGGGCAATATACTTTTAAAAGTGGGTTATCATAATCCACTTTATAAGTTCAATCAGGAGTGTGTCCTCCCCTTAGTGTAGCTGAAGTTCAAAAGCACCATTCTCTATAATGGTCACTTATGCAGTGGATTCCATTCAAGACAGGGTGGGAAGGACTTCTGTGCACAGAGGCTGCAGGTGACACTCTTTTACCAGGGCAGTATTTGTCACACGTAATCTGTGGACCACCTGCATGATTTTGATCCATCCAGCTGGGAGTTAAGAATATGCAGATTCTAACTCAGAATTGTGGGGCCTGTGGATGCCCCACAATTTAAAGATAAACACCCCTGGTCACTCTTGTGCACACTTAGGCTTGAGTAGCCCTACCTATGCCACAGTGTGTGCTGCTGAAGGAACAGCAGCTGCTGGTGGTGCTTCTCCATGAATTAATCCTGCAGCCAGCAGTCTGAGAAAAGCCAGCCTGGTGGCAGCTGCTGGAGCAGCAGTTGTGGTGAAAAGGTTAATCAGCTGTCCTTCAAGTGCAGGGTGGGATCGGGACCACCAGCCAACTCTGCCACCATAGGAGCTGCTTGATGGAAGGGGCACTAGAAGTGGGCTCTTCCCAGGATACACTCAGAGAGCAGGGGTGAGAACCAAAAGGAGTTTTCAAAGCCTGAGATGGGCTTTCCATGGGACGGGCCTGGGGCTTGGTGAAAGCATCACGTTCTAACTACTGCTTCTCCACCATGACTAGTCTCCACATGCTCATTTCCTTACCCTGTTTTATTTTTTCCTATAACACTAATCACTACTGACATTATATTTGTATTTGTTTGTCTATTGTATGTCTCTAGAATAATTTCCACAAAAGCAGACACTTTGCCCATTTTATTAACCTTTGCCTAAGAACACAGGAGGCAAGGCACTCAGCAGACATTTACTGAGGGAATGAGTATCTCTACTTGCCATCCTCCAAGCATATCGGAGCCCAGGGAAAAGTCTGCCTGGTAATTTCCCTACAGGCTGACTGCTTCATTTGTTCAGGGAAGTATG
The DNA here is from genome assembly GCF_964146895.1 of Miniopterus schreibersii. Taxonomy (NCBI): domain Eukaryota; kingdom Metazoa; phylum Chordata; class Mammalia; order Chiroptera; family Miniopteridae; genus Miniopterus; species Miniopterus schreibersii. The sequence goes on along the minus strand of NC_138122.1, from coordinate 628,859 downwards.
AGCCTGAGGGCACGATTTGAGTTTAATGACCCCAAATTTAACTTAATTTTTTATCAGTCTCACCCCTTCAGGCTGTGAGCTCTCTTTTAGTGCAGGGACTGTGCCTTTCAGCTTTGTTCCCTCCATGGGGGCACAGTGCCTGACGCATAGCATGGGCTCAATAAATGATTGCCAGGTAAACAAAAGGACCACTTTGTGAGACTCAGCCCATAGTGTCAGGCTGCCTGCTACCCCTGGCCCCACCTGGGGAGTTATGGACAGTAGTAACAGTTGCCGTTGCTTAAAGATCACTGAAGTCTGCCCAGAGCTTCGAGGAGCTGTTTACACAGCTGGCCCCAGGGCTCATGCTCTCTCCCTCTTTGAAACTCTTGACTCTTTCCATTTACATTTTGTGATCTGAGAAGGGTGACTCGGCCTCATGGCCCAGTGCAATCAATGTCCTAGAAGGAACTCAACTGGGTCTGTGAGCCTCTCCGAATGGGAGCAGAGTGGCCGGACACAATATGATGGCCCTACCGCGTTGGCCCGGTGTCGTCAGAATCATCTTGAGTGCTTGACTGCATTGCTTCCTTAGCTCTATCCTCGGGCTGCCCAGTCAGACTCTTGTAGGTAGAGTCTAAAAATCTGCATTTTTACCAAATTACCAAGGTAATTTTAATGCATGATTTACTATAATGGTTAAGAACCTGGACTTCAGAGTTATTTGGGTTCAAAACTAGTTGTCATTTCTAATTGCTCAAGACCAAGTCAGTCAATCTCCTCAGCTTCCCCACTTATGAAATAGGGATCAATAAAGAGTCCCAACTTTGTAAGGGTCCCATGAAAAAATACATAGGACACACTTATATGGCCCATGGTAAGAACCTAATAAATAAAAACTACTATGATGATGAAGATGATGACGATGACAAAGATGGCGAATCTTAACCCTCTCCTGGAGGGCGGCCTGCAGTGGTGTGCTCCCTTGTTCGGCTCCGCTGAGAGCCAGGAAGCTCTTCAGGGTGTCTGCTTCCTGCTGTACTAGTGCACTGCTCCCTACTTCTCAAGTGGGTTTAAGGTTGCTGAAGGGCTAGGCTAAGAATAGAGGGTTGATTATAAGGGTGACAGGAGGTTGGAAAACCTTCAGAAGGCACTTGGAGTGGCTGTCGGAATCTGTTTCTTCTGATATAACAGAATCAGAAAAAAGGAGCAGGTGGGTGGAGGAGGGTAAGGAGAGCAGGGAGTTGAAAGAAGCTACAAAGGACAAACACCCTCAGCTGTGGGAGGGGCAGGTAGCAGCCTGGAGCGGAGGGCCATAATTGGCCTGGTGGGGTAGGGGTGCGCGTGGGTTGGTCGGGAAAGAACTGACAGGAGAGAACTTGCTTCCATTCCAATACTGAAGAAATTCCTCAGCCTCCATGGCCTCTGACCTGTTTCTAACCAGCAAGCAACCTGGAGTGTAGCACTGGTTCCAAGGTTAGGGCAAGATTCAGGGAGTAGAATAATCCAAAATAGTGGACAAGGCTTGGGAATCCTTTCCTTATGTGATAGCCCCTTGCCTCCCCTTGCCCCACAACAAAGCATAGCTGCTTTCTTCTTGGTATCTTGCTGGGGCTACAGTCCTGTCACCCACACTGGCTGAACCAGGTGGCAGGAGGGAGAGCCAGTGCATGCCAGGAGCCTTGCATGACGCACAGCCTGCTGTCCTGAGTGTCAAGAAGAAATGGACTGAGGACAGAGAGAGGAACAAAGAGGAGGTCTGCCACTATGGCATCATAGCCAGGCTTACCTGTCGAAAACCATTCCTCGCAAACTGTAAGATTTTCAAGGCATAGTTGGACCTCTGGCCTTTGCTGTTGAATTCAATGTGGCCGGTGAGACCTTCCAATTCTACCTGTCCAAGAGAGAGTAAGTTACAGCACCAAATAGGTCCCACGTTCCACCAGGACTGAGCAAGCATTCCACAGATGTGCTATTTAAGGATGCCTAAATAGCATGCCCAAGAAAGGGGACATAATCATGATCCATTCTCCTGTGTTCTCAGCCACAGGCTCTTGAAACTACAAATGTGATGTCTCTGGAACCAATTCAGAATTGGCTGGTGCTAGAGGGGAAGAAGGATGCCCCACACCTAATGACCTCAAATCTGCTGCCTAAAGCAAAGCAACACCAAGATACTCGCTTGAGCTCCAATTCCCCTGAGCACCTCCTCCAGGCCCTTGGATGTTAATAGGGTCTCTTCTCACCCACCCACAGACTGCAAGAAGTCAGGACAACCTAACTCAAATGCAAAATCCAAGCCACTCTGCTCTAGGCTTCTCTGACAGGTGATGTCTTCTTCATGGGCTAGGGACCCACGTCTGTCCACTGCAGGACATGTGCTGAGAGAACATGGGGAACCGGCACCGAGTCAGAAGTGCTGGCCTGAGGGGTCCTGGTCTACAGCAGCAGCATCCATCCCCAAGGGACCACCTGTGAGGGCTCAGGATCCAAGCCTGGCATCCAAGAAGCCCTGAACTGTCTAAAGCTCTCAAGGGCCATTGTCTTGTAACAAACTTGCCATGTATTCCCAGTGATTTTAGGGATCAGGGTACAAATGTGACCCATGATCCACGGAATGGGGTTGCCTCAGATCACTGTTTCATCTGGGCTGAGATAACTGAGGCCTGCAAGTGATTGACTTTGAGGTGATTCTCCCCCTGGCAGACCGGCAGGGTCCCACAGAGCCCGGCCACCCTCACCATGCGCAGGTAGTTCATGAGGCTGGTGCCGTGCTGCCAGATCTGGGCTGAGCCGCAGGACAGGGGCTTCACACCAATCTCCTGGCTCCGGTTCAGCTCCTGCACCGCGGTCACCACAGCATGGAGGGCATCAAAGAGCAGGGCCGAGGAGAGCTGGAGAGGGCAGAGAGCAGGAGGGCCGTCCACTCGAGAGGAGGCATGTGGTCGGGGCAGGGGAGGAAGTGTCAGGTGTAAAGGAAGGGAGGGGAAAAGGGAGAAAAGAGAGAACAAACAGGAGGAACAAAAAAGAAAAGCAAAACAGAAGAGATAAGGGTGCATCTTGGCTGCCTGTGGCCTGCCTCCTGCCTCTGGACTAGCTCCACTTCCCCTAACAGTCCGGGTGCTCACCCAAAGTAGACAATAGTGGCAAAGAATTTTCTGGGATTGGACCAACAAGCTACCCTTTTGAACCTAAAATGATTTCAAGGATATCCTTTCCTCTCTTTGCTCCAGGGAAGTACACACTTTTATTGCTCTCAGGAATCCCCCAGAAGGCAATGGGGCTGCCTATCTCAGGGAGAGACAGGAACCCACTCTACAAGACTCGAGTGAAGGCTACTTCCTCTGGGAAGACCCTCCATGCTATTGTTTTTCCTAGCTGTACATACTATTACAGTCCACTCCGTACTATTAATTTGATGAATATGTATGAAATACATGATAAGTTCAAAGCCCAGGTATGAGTAAGACCCTATTTCTGTGGTAGACTATAGTGAAATAGGGGAGTGGGCACAGGGAGACAGGACACAACTAAGATTAACATGAAACTGAGTCTGATGGATCCACAAAGGTCTGTGGGGGTTGCAAAGAAGATAACAGCTTATTTGGTTGGGTGATCAAGAAAATGTTTCTTGGAGGGTGCAGTGTTGGAACTGAGCACTAAAGGATTTTGGTAGAAAAATGATTGAATCTGAGAGTGGGGAACAGCTAAGAAAGGGCGAAGGCATTCCAAAAATGGAGCTGCATGAGCAAAGAGGTGGGGTGTGCAGAACACACCTGGAGGGGTGTGGGAGAGGGCAGAGCAAGAAACCAGGCATGAGGCAGGGGTCATGCTTTGGAGGGACTTAAGACCAGGGAAGAGGTCAGTTCAGTTCAAACTCTTAGGGCATGAACATGCAGGGACTAATCTCTACATCCTGCATAGCATACAGCACCAGGACCTGGATGGTAGGCCTCCAACATATTTATTGAATCAAATTAATTTGGGTGAAATCTTGGTGAACATCACATCAAGTTAAGTGGATGTTAGTATCCCTGGGGAGGGGAAAGCTGAGGGGTGTGGATGAAGGTGCTGGAAGCAGAAAAACAGAAGACACTTGTCCTTGGGGAATGTGCCATCCAAGGAGGCAATGACACCGGGCTGTGTTCATAGGTCCCTGACAACAGAAATACACAGAATGTAAACAACTCTAGGGTCAACACTGTACAGGGGCCCTGAGCGGAGGCCCAGGAAGACAGGAGGCCTCCTGGAAGGAGTGATGTCCATACACAACCCCATTACAAAGCGGGTTCCTTCCCTGAACTGTGACATTGTATCATGGGCAATGCCACAGTCCCTTCTAAGTCACTTCTCTCAACAAAAGAAGAGTTGAAGGCACTTTCCATGTGACTTCTCCCAACCTTCTTCTTACCTGGCTGGGCCCTTAAACACTGGCGCCTCCAAGGTTGGAGGCAGGAAGATCATTTCATGATCTCTTAGCTTTTTTAAGCTTTGCAGACAGAGTGTAAGCAACTTGAGACAACGCGGTACAAGGAAAGAGCCTGAAACCAGGGGCACTGACACCAGGGCCCAGAGCCCAGAGCCCAGCCCTCGCTATGCACTGAGTGATCTGAGAGGGCTGCTGGACCTCAGCATGAGCAAGTTTCCTGTAAGAGAGAGGCTGCTGCCCCTGCCTCACAGGCCTGTTAAAGTGTTCTGCACACTATTAGTGCCGGGTTGGTCGTTCTTGAGGGAAGGGCTGTGCACCCAGGTGCAGATGAGTGCCAGCGGGGGCTCCGGAAGCAGGTGTTGGCTGAACTAAGGTCCTGGGGAGCAGTAAGAACAGAGCTACAGGGCCAGAAACAGGCTGGGAAGAATGACTTATTTCATTCAGAGTGTTGCTACATGTTGGGCAAGGAGGCCTGTAATGGGAACTGGGTGGGCTGACTGGACAAAATTCCTAAAAGGCAGTTACAGGGAAACCCAGCCAAATAAAGTTCTGTACCCAATCCAGGTTCAGTTGCATTGCAAAACTGCCTGGCCAGCGTGTTCTTTCTTTCTCTCTCTCACCCTCTCTCTTCCTCTCTTGTCCCTTTTTACCTTCCTCCCCACACTTATTCAGCCCCTATGATCTGGCAGCAACTGTAGACCACAACACCCTTCATCTTCTAGGAAGGCCTTACAGCCAGAGTGAGCCATTGTGTCCCCTCTGCCTGCACTGGGTCTTCTGCCCTCCCAGCTCCAGCACCTCCCTTTTCCCAAAGCCTGGTCCTGAAGCCACATGTGACCTGCAGACCAAGCCAGTAGGAGCACCTACACTGCACGATCAAGATCAGCAGAACCCTTTGCAGTCCTGCTGAGCTGTGCTGGCCAGCCAGGCTCCTCTGAGTCCCTCCCATCCATCACCCTCCATCCTGTCCTCTCCATCCCACTGCCCTTTCCCTTTGCAGCTTAGCTCCTTCATTTGATTCAAGGCTCACCTGCGTGGTACCTGATGCTTCTTGGCCAGTTTACAACTGTTCTTCTCCTTTGCACAAAGTCATTTTCCCCTGAGCCCATGTGGCTCCTTTATTAATGGGTCTCACGTGTTTTCTTGCCAACAGGACATATGGAAATTATGAATGCTACAGACTCTTCCTTTCCAGCTTAGACAAGCTTCTTCTTCAAAGAGAGTTAGTGACCCCTATTGACACTGGCTTCTAGATCCTTCGGTCTGGCTATTAAAATGATACTTTAAACTCATTTCTATCCTACCTTCTCCCTTACCTCCCAGTTAGTCCCACCATTCTGAGACCCTCAAAATCACCAAGTGTTAGAACTGGAAGGGATCCTAGAAATCAAGAAGTCCAATTCTCTCATTTTACAAATGAAGAAACTGAGGTTCAAAGAGTTCTCCTCTTGCCCAGTGTCACCAAACAAGACAGCGGTAGAGCTGGGATGGAAGCCCAGCACCACTCGCCCCAGTCCGGCTTCCATCCATCTCTGCAGCATTGTCTTTCCACCTCACTCCCAACAAGGCACCTCTCCAGAAGCCCAGGTATGTCATTGCTCCATCATGCTGATTCTTGTGCCTAGCCTCCCAGGATGACATAAACAACCTTTCTAGTTGTGGTTACCTTCTCAACAGCAGACAGGAGCATGAGGCTCTCAAGCCAGAGCTAGGCAAAGGGACGGCTGGTGGCTAGGGGCTTCTCTCTTGCCTACTGATCTAATTGTTCTCATGTTAACTCCTCAGGTAAGAGTCACTTGGAACTTTTTCTAGGACAGAACTTGCAAGGGCAGGACAGAAGGGGCAGTGGAAGGGTACCTAGTACCCATTCTCCTTTCTTCCTTTCTAATATAAGCCCTATTTCATTCATGTCCTCCCATTCCCCCAAGCAGCCACATGCTTCAGAGGAGGCTGATTCAGCCCCAGCTCCCAAGTGAGCCTGAGTGGTTCAAGAGTCATCTCGTCCCCCTAACAATATGTAATTCAGGACTCGGCCCAATCTAATGAGACCTGAACTAAAGCCTGGAGGGAGAGATGGCTTCTCAGAAGAGCTTCCTGACTCTAACAGAGGCACTCCTTCCTCCTCTGGACACTCCTGTGTCTAGACATTATTCCTGGACCAGCGGTAGTCATCTTGGCCCCAGCCTGAGGATGAAGTGGACATGCAGGGTGACACAGAGGAGACACAAGGACCTAGGTTTCCCGTGACTCACTCTGGAACCTGCCCTGCTTCCCCACTTGCCCTGATATGAAATAACACACTTCCTCTTTTTACATGAGGTAATCTAACTCAGGATTTCTGTTACTGAAAACCGAAAGCACCCTAACTAGTCGTGAAGTCCTGGGACCCCTGTTCTTCTCACAAGGCTGCATGCTGGTCCCAGAGAGACCCTTACCACTGTAGACTTGCAGGCACAGCATGGCATGCCATTGGCCACATTCTCCCACCAAACCCCAAGAGCTTTCCTGACACATGGTTACTGCTATCCCCAGTCCATCTGGACAAGGTTTTCTTGGCTGATGCTCTCGTATTAGCAAACGGTCCAGGTGCTGGGAGATCAGTGTGTGCCTGTTTCCAGTGTTCTATGGTATCTCAAACTTCAGGGCCTTCAAGATTCTTTGAGCGCTTCTAGGAATTACAACTCCAGCTAGGGATGCTGGAGGCAGGGAGTAGATGGAAGGAACATCCTCAAGGTACCTGTCTCTTCTCCATCTGTGTATTGCCTTCAGACAGGTGACATGTTGACACAGGCGACATGTCCCCAGTATGCTCTGGGCTTCACAGATCCCTTCTGCAGTTCAACCTGGTCTGATTTAAACTGAACACTCCCGAAGCCCCAGGCATCTTCTCCTCCCAGACAGCCTTCTCGCAGGCTCCTGCCAACCTGCCCAGGACTCTAACCTGGTCCTCCACCTGCTTCTCTGAGAGACCTTGCTGCCCTCCCATGCACCTCAAGCTTATCTCCCCGAAGTCCCAATCTCCTCTCCTCGCCCAACCTCACCTCCGATGGAGTGAGAACCTGTAATCTTTGTCTCATTGACTTTCCCATCTCACGCTAAATCTCCATCCCGAAGTCTGTTCTCCTAATTGCTTTCTGCCTCTGACATTATTTACTAACTTACTTCTAGAAAGCACTTGGGACTACAGTTGGGTAAAGCAGTTCTGGTTCGAAACTGCACCCCATCTTGCTCCCATTGCTGGGCCTCTCCCTGCCATCTCCCGCCAGTCTTTCCTCCCATTGCCATTCTCTGTCAAGACCCCTCATCTTTCTGTGGCTTCCATTTCCCACCTGTGCGTGCCTGCCTCTTGGCCTTGTCTCTACTTCTCCTATCACTGTCTCCTAAATATCCAATCCCCCAAATGCCTCAATCCTCATTTAAAATCCTCTCCTCTTCTTTTGGCACCAAATATTGCTTGGCAAGAAGCATAACAATGTTTCTCTTGTCTTATATTTCCATTTGGTTCTTCATTGTTATGTTCTTTTGAGCTGTTTGTAAATTGTTTAGGGGAGTGAAAGACTCTGTATGAATGAAGATGAGTCCATCTGACTCAGGGAATTGTGGCCCAGTTTATTCTCCCTCCTCTGAAATAGAAATAAAAATATCTTCTAATCATGCACCTCAGCTGCATGGCTTTCCAGGCTCCTCTTGGAAGCCCATTTGTCTCAGAACAGTTGCAGCTTGAATTCCACACCCAATATAATACCAGGGCAGGGATCATTAAAATCTCATGGAATAGTTCTTACAATCCGTGTTTTATTCAGTGAAATAAACACTTACTTACAAACATCTGTTTTAGTATAAATTCTAATTACTTAAGGTAACCATCTGTTATTTAAATGACTTTCCACTACTTTTATTCTTTGAAGCATAATTAATAGGAATGGTGTGTGAGCCCAGTGGGTATTATCTCCATGCATGACACTCATTCCTTGCATTGTCTCAGCAAAAAGCACATCTGCAGCTTGCCGTCAGCCAGGGGGTCCAGCCAGGATGGGCAGCACTGAACCTTTTCTGCTGTTCTCAGTTCAGCCTCTGCCTCTCCGTGCCCTAGAGCTGGCCCCTTCCCAGCCAGCTGCACAGGTGAAGGTGAGGAAGAGAGGGGGCTCGCACACAAGTCAGGAGGAAAAGAAATAGGAGAGAAGAAAATGCCAAGAGCGAAGAGAGGCCATCAGCACGAGGGGAGAAAAAGGAACAGAAGAGAAAGGGGAGGTTATGAAACAGGACACTGGGAAGCATGAGAAAAGGAGATGAGAGGAGGGAGACAGAGCCTGGAGCCGAGATGGAGAGAAACAGGGAGCAGAGCGATGACGGCAAGGGGAGAGGGGGGGAAGTCGGCCCCACTGAGATGGGAGCGGGTCCAGCTGTTTGAAAAGCTGGATGGGGAACGAGATTGGACTGTGCTTTCCTGGAGCTGATTTCTTGCTTCCCAGCTCCCCAGCCAATGGGAGAGCTGGGCTGCTGGTGCTGGGAATCCCAGCCCCGGGGGGACAAGAAGAGGCACAGCCTTTTGAAAGGCTGTCGCTAGAGTGAGAAGCCTTGAGAAGGACTTGCTGCTGTTTGAGGCTGTGAGCTTCCTATCCACATTCTTTGATGTGAGGGGCTCCTATAAACCCTTCCGTTCCTCCTTGGAGGCCACAGAGGCCATGCTGGAAGGTTCTCCATTATGAGAAGCAGATTTGAGCTGCAATCCAGGTGCACTAGAGCAGCCACCCCTTGAGAACCTCAGCATACCATCTAGCTCTCCTGTGCCTCAGTTTCCCCATTTGCAAAAGAAGGAGTGCATGGCCATTTTTATCTGTTATTGGGATGCCCTGAGGAGGAAAAGGAGGTGAAGGTGGAGATTTCATGGGAAACGCTACAGCATCTTCAGCTCTGTCACAGCAAATGGAAGAGCACCCTTGTCTCCTACGCTAGAAAAACCACAGGTCCCACTCCACTGGCAAGAAAACCGAAGGGGCTTGGCCAAGAGGAAGCTGAGTGAAGTAGAAACAGAATGTGACCCAGGACTGGCTGTCCCCTCCCAGTGACCAGTTCTAGGTCTAAGGCTCGCACTTACTCCCCTCTCACCCTCTGAGGCGGCCTGGAGCAGACAGGGCACAGCCTGTTGTACTCCTGCTCTCTGTCCCCAGCACAGAGGGACTCTCCAGAGATTACATCCACTCCCCAAATGCCCCCAACCATTCTCGGGGAGCATAAGATGCCAAGGTCTTGGGAGGTCTGAGGCTGGACTGGGAAGAGGAAGAGCAAGGCCAGGGTTTTCTTTCACACATCTGGGCTGTTTCACATGACTGGTACCCTGTCAAGGAGCAAGCCAGTGTCTGGATGTTTGATGTCCCACACAGTAAATGAGCACCAGCAAGGTATTGCTTCCCTCCTCTAGAAAGCCTCCCCTGATCTCTCCAGGCAGTAGTGAGGGGCCTCCCTTGGCTCCCGTAGGAGCAGCACGCCTCTAGGGACCATTGTCCTAGAGGTGGGAGTAGAGCCTGCTCTCCATGCTGGGGACCCCAGAGGATAGTGACTTTGAATCTTTTTTGTGACAGATCACATAATGGGCCCCAATCCTTCACCCTCTCCGTACTCAGGCCCTTTGCTGTGCGACCACATTCTGTTTCCTCTAAAAGGGCAGAGTACACTTCCTCATTACCTGACTTGGAGCTTGTGTGTGTGGCTTTCTTAGGCCAACACAGTGAAGTGGCAGTCACAATGTGCCCATTCTGGGAGCCTAGGACTGAGAGGTCCTGTGTGTTTCCACTTGCTTTGCCACCCTTCTGCCACTACCATGAGACTATGACAGGGCAGCCTGCTTGGCCAGGGCAAGGATTAGAGGTATGTGGGACTGAGCATCCCTAGTCAGGCCTAGCCTATTTCAACCAGCTGACCCCCACTGTTGATTGAACTCAGTCAGATCCCGAGTGGCCCAGCTGAACCAGTTGGGATGAACTGACCCCAGCTGACATGAAATGCGTGAGCTACGTAAATGTCTATTGCTGTGTGCTAGTGAGATTGGGGGTGGTGTTTACACAGCATTTCTGTTGTAAACCTTCCTGATAAATTTCTAATGCCTATCCCAGTGGCTGGCATATAGAATGTTAAATAAACTCATTCAATGCATGACTGTACCTTGAAGATAGAATTATATCCCATTTTATCTCCATAACAATCCTCTAAGATATAATCAGCTCAAAATTACAGATAAAAAGTCTGAGGTACAGAGGGTTACATAGCTACCTAAGATCACACGGCCAGTATTTGAGTCCAGGTAGGCCAGAGCTCTTTCAGCACATGAGAGTGGCCAGAACTGGCCCCACAGCCTGAAAAGGGCACTGCCAGGCCTCTGTGCTGGGTCCTTACATGCCATCACACTAAGTATGGAGGTCTCTCATCTGCCTTCTTGTGGTCAGTGTGGGCACTAACACAAGGGCTGTAACCCTTGGAGAGAAATTGGAAAAGTGGAGCAGGGACCTTTAGTTGCACTAGGCCAGGTGCTAGGTATGGAATGGTTTGAGCTGGAGAGGCGGCAGTGGTTTTGTTTCCTTTCCCAACATTGTGCTGGGAGCCTTAAGGCCATCAGCACCTCATTAGAATCCTGGAGTGATGGCTACAAGATTGGCAGAGAAGACCAGGGTGCTTCTACTCCTGCCGGGAGAGAGGAGTCTGGTCCATCCATGAGACTGTGCTTGAGCATGTCCCTCACAGTCCCTCAGCCCCTAATGGGGCTTCCAAACCCTTCCTATGGATTCTTACCTCTTTCAGGTAAAAAATACCTTGTTGGGACACACTCTGTAAACTCCCATCAGCTCAGTTCTCAAGTCTCTTTTTCCTGCTGTTCTTCTGGTCAAGCTCTCTGAGCTTTGCATGAGCTCTGACCCTCTAGCTCCTTCCTCTTTCCTAAGAAGTCCACCAGACTACACAATCAAAAAGGCACAGAGTTCGGTGGAAGGTCATTTTGTCCTTCAGCAGGCCCACTGCTAGATCAATCAGTGCCCATGTGTGCCCATGCCCAGAATTGTCCTTGCCCCTGGACATGTCTTATCAAAGACAATCTCACTTCTGTTTTAAAGCCCAGCAGAGAACATCCACTCCAAGAAGGTACCCAGTTCCACTGCTGTCTCCAAAACCTAATTCTTTTCCATTTCTTTACATCTTTAACTCATTATTCCACCTGCCTCACTCACTCAACCATTCACTTGACAAATACTCACTAGCTACTTTCATTTTGCCAGGCCAATGTGCAGTGCAGTGTGGCAAAGGAATGGCAGTCCTAGAGAAAGGTCAAATGCATAGTGCTTAAAACTGAACTGTAAACCCACCTGGCCTAGGTCTGATTCTAGTTCCTCTGCTCATCAGCTCTGTGGCCCTGGGCTGCTTCCTTAACCTTTCTGGCCTCAGTCCCATCATCTTTAAAATGGAGATACTGATAGTCGTTACCTCCAAAAGTTGTCATGAACATCACATAGCTGCCTTATGGGGCTTAAGAGCTTAACTGTAGCATGGCTGGGACAGGACCTAGAAAGCCATGCAATTCCCGCCTGTTGAGAACCTGTCTTTTGCAAGTGGACACAAGCAAACATATTAGACTTGCCCCACAAGTAAGGACATCAAACCCGATGGAGAATAGCAAAGGAATCTTTGCTTCCATCACACACAAAGAGGGAACAGAAAGGTGAGGAGGAGAACATGGGTGAGGGCACAGAGAGGTCTCTGGATGGGCTCCTCCTCAGGGCCCTGGTCCAGAGTACGGAAAGAGCACTGCACCAAGAGCCAGAGTCTCAGAATCTAGTTTTACCTGCAAAAGGCTCAGTGTTTGCCCTTGAACAAGATCCTACACCTCCCATTCCCAGCCTGGGCTTCAGTTTCCCTGTCTGAAAAATGAGGTAGCAGAACAGCTAAAGTCATTTCCAATAGCGATATTCTTGGATTCTGAACTTGGACAGTTCTCAGCAACAGTGTTGTCAGGAGTGTGGCCATAGGAGGCTGCCAGACATCACTAACTGATGACACAGTGCTCCACATAGCTCTCCCTGCTGTCTTCTCCACCAAGTGTGCTGTTCACACTCACAGTAGTGGATACACTCTTCCTTGGAACTACGTCCCAGCACTCTACACACCTCTTTTTGAGGTGGGCTTGGAGAAGGGTGGTTTCCAGGAAGATTTATGTCCTGGCGGCTGGCTCACAGAGAGAGAGTGTATATGGAGGCGAAGGGACAGCGGAGGAAGGGGGAGTTTTGGTGGGTACTTACCGCAGGCCCAGGGAAGGGCACATGGTCACAGTTCTCCTGCCAGGACTGGTTGAGGCTCTGGGCAAACTCTTGGAAGAAAGCATGTGATTGATTGAAAATGGAAAATCCCAGGATGTTGACACGATCATCCACTAGGCTGTCCATTCTCTGGAGTGAGAACTCCTGGAAAGACCCACAGTCAGAAACAAAACAGAGTTAGGAAGAAAAGATGTGTGCCAGCTGGACTTCCCAGCACACATCTAGCTGTCTCAGATGAACACTTACTGCCAGGTACTCTGATGAGCGCCAAGGGTCCTGAGATAACTAAGAGTTGTTCTTCTGAGAGCACACAGTGTTGGGAGAAAGGAGGGAGAAAAAGAAATAAGCAGAACGGTCCCCAAGAAAGGTATGTGTAAGATTCCATAGATGAAGAGAGAAACAGAACACTCATGTGCCTGGTGGAGGTAGAAATGTCCACAAGAGGTGACCACTGAGCTGTCTTGAAGGATGCATAGGCATTTTCTGGGCAAAATATGTGAATGGCAAAGGCTATTGCAGGTAGAAGTCACCATGGACACAAAGGCACAGGGGGAGGAAGTGTGCAGCTTTCAGCTAGTTGCCTACAGTGCACAAGGATAGAAGCATCACTTCTCAAAGTGTGGTCCACAGAATACCTGCCGTCAGACTCACCAGTACCTCTAAAAAGACTGATAGCTCCTGTACCCTATCTGATGTCACCTGAAGCCAGGAGTCTGCATTTTCAGCAGGTCCCAAGGTGTTATGTACACCAAAGTTTGGGATTCACTGGGTTATCACGTAAGATGCCTGGGGTGGGGAATGGTGAGAAATGAAACTGGGGAGGTTGGCAGGGCAGGAGCCTAGGGGCTGGATGCTAGCCGAGGGAGCTTGCACTATATCCGGTATGTGATGGGACCTGAGGGACTGTCAGCGGAAAAGTGACAAGATCGAGTTTTCTTTTGAAGAGTCTCAGCCTGGAAGTCTGAAGATAGGGTTCATTTAGTGCTATTATTTTCCTCTCATTTACAAATACATAGGTGCTTGCTGTGTGCCAGATGCAGGCACAGAGGGGCCAGCACAGAAGATGTGAGCAAGAGACAGCTCCTGCTTTTGAGGAGACTGCAAGTACATGAGTAAACACATGCCCTTTCAGATTCTGTGGTGGGTAAGAGCGGGGCTGCTACCTCAGAAGAGGCAGCCAGAGAAACTCCATCTGGGACAGTGACATTTAGAAGAAGCTCAAGGGAATTTCCCCAGAAACAAATGGTCCCGATCCAATCCCTTGGCCCCGCCAGGCTTTGTGTCAGCCAGCTAAAACCTGCAGGCACGAGTCCCATGAAGCCAGTCCATGCCATAAGGAGAAGAGTAGCCTCCTCAGGTGGGGCTGAGCTCAGAGCCCTGGACCTTCAAGGTCTCCCTTGGCCCTCTCCAGGGAGACCAAGTGGAAAGGCACGGCACGGTCAGTTCACTAATCCCTGCTCCTAGAACAACGCTTTCAAATGTGGGCCAGGTCATCTTCGTACACTGAAGTCCTGTTCCTCGCATATTCGTTCCCAGTGCCTCACTCAGAGCTCGCACCAGCGGGCACATGGTAGTTCCAGACCCCAGGACTGACCCATTGCCACTCAGCCTGACAGACAGGCGGCAGGCACCTCGGCTTACTTCCTGTCTGGCCAGAAGCATCACTTTCCTTTGGTGGCCTCTTTTCTTAACACTTAGCTCTCCCAGGCCCTGGCACATCCTCACCTCCCCACTCACGTTTATGCCAGCACTGGCGGGCCAGGCTGCATCCTGAGCTCCCCTGTGCGGACTCCAACCTCCTCAGCTCCAGCTTGCAGACTGAGGCTGTCAAGATTCCTTAGGAGACACCAACCCCTGACACTCTGAAGTTGGATGATGATTAATTGTATTTTGAATCCTGCCACATTCTTGTTAGGGGGAACAGGAACGTGACAAAGAACGTACTGATTCATAAGCTGATCTTACATCCTGTCTCTCTAACAGGGTAGCTGCCCACATCCTGTGTGTTATCAGCTGGCACAAGGAGGCAGATGGCTAATGAGAAGAGATGCATCTGGCAAGGGAGAGGTGGCAGGAGCACAAGCTGGGCTGCTGTCAGGCAGCCAGGGCCTCACTGGCTATGGTTGGTATGGGGGGAGCAGAGAGATGTCCCTTCTCCTTTGCCTTCCTGTCCATGTGGGCAGCTCATCACCTCACCTCTATCCTGCCCACGGCCTGATGGAGGAGGCCTATTTCAATAGAGCTCTGATGTCTTGGATGTCCACAGACTCACAGTGGCAGCTGGGGGTATAGAAGATAAGGGCTCTGGTGTTCTCATCCAGGGTCACACCATACTGAATGCACAACCTTGAGGAAGGTCTTTAACCTCTCTAGGCTTCAGATCAGAGACTGTTTCGAGGAGCGTGTAAGATGCACACTCAAGGCTGAGCATCACATCTTCCACATGGGGAGTGCTCAGCATGGTGGTGCCTGAAATGTTCCATACAATTAATTCTTCAATGTGGCTATTTGTGTCTAGACAGAAGGCTTGAGTTGAAGTTCCAGATCTTCCAAGCATAAATAGTTACAACAAAGCAATAATTATAATAATAACTGCTATAATGTATTGACCACCAACTTTGTGCTTGGGAGAACCAAGCACTTCACATGCGTGATCTCGATCCACCCCAGAGCAGCCAGGCGGCAGGGAGCCATCATCCCCGTTATAGCTGAAGAAACTGAGGCCCATAGTAGTGAAATAGTTTTCCCAAGGCCACACAGCTGCAAACAAGCCCAGAGCCGGCTGACTTCAAAGCCAGCATCCTATGTTCCTGCAGCACCTGCAAGGGGTGCTCAGGGTCAGGGGCACTACGAGCTCACTGCGATTGTGCTGTAAAATAACTGAAAAAATTGTGTTAAAACTGAATTCAGAATACACAACTGGACTTTAAGACCAGTGAGATTTGTAGCTTTAAAATGAACACTGGTCGTCTAAGCAAGTAAAGGGATTACCAGGCATCAACTAAATCTCTGCATGAGAAGGATTTTAAGTGCAAAGGGGAGTGAGCTCCAGACCTAGCAACTGAATGAATGACCTTGAGAACAGGGGAGTACTCAGCTTCACCCCACACTATGTCTGCTCAGCATAAAGACCAGAGAGAAGGAATCTGAGAAAACACCAGAGTGCAGCAGGTGGGGAGGAATTAGAAAAAAGTGCAGCATAATTGAAGATGTTTGGTAACCATCCATAGAGAAGTAGGCAGTTGGTCAAATGCACCTTCATGAACTTGGCCAACTTCTGCTGTTTGCCTGCTTTCACCCAAGATTCAGTCTTTGACACCCCCCTCTGCTCCATTCTTCGCCCTGGTTGCTCACTGCCTAGAAGGGGAGGCCAGCAGCCTTATATCACCCAAATCACAAGTCATTTATTAAACATCAATTTATTATTGAGCATAATAACATTAACTACTTCCATCCACATAGCCATGCATAGCTTACAAGGCACTGTCATATATCATTTTTGGTTCTCAAAAGCACATTTGGAATACACAAGACAGGTGTTACTCACAATCCCATTTGCTGCCTAGGAGTTAAGTGTCTTGCCCAAAAGAAAGAGATGAGATTAAGATCCAGGTACCTGACAATAAGATCCATGCTTATTATTCCATTCTTTCCTACTGTGCTCAGTAACTAGGTCACCAGGAGACAGCACAAACAAAAATGCATGCACCCTTCCCTGAGCTTCTTAATGACTAACAACTTTCAAGGCTCTTACCCCAGGAATACTGAGAACATCAAAAGTCTCCCAATTCTCAGGCCATTGTTATGTAGCCAGAATGAGGGAAGGTATTGTTAGCACCTCATCACCCCAAACTTGAACTCCTTATATTTCCACCCCAACCTGATCCCCTCTCTTGGTCACCTATCAGAGAATGTGACCATTATCCACCCATCATTCAAGATAAAATTTGGAACTCTCCATCAATCGTGCACGCATGCACTATCCACCCTGTCCATCCTCACACTCTCCAATGAGTTATGCACGCATGCACTCGTCCACCCCGTCTATCCTCACACTCTCCATCCCAGTCATGCATGCATGCACTCGTCCACCCTGTCTGTCTTCACACTTTCCATCCCAGTCATGCATGCATGCACTCATCCACCCCATTTTCACACTCTCCAACCCAGTCATGCATGCATGCACTCATCCACCCCATCCATCTTCACACTCTCCATCCCAGTCATGCACGCATGCACTTGTCCACCCCATCTATCCTTACACTCTCCATCCCAGTCATGCATGCATGCACTCATCCACTCCATTTTCACACTCTCCATCCCAGTCATGCAGGCATGCACTCACCCACCCCATCCATCCTCACACTCTCCATCCCACTCATGCACGCATGCACTCGTCCACCCCATCCGCCCTCACACTCTCCATCCCAGTCATGCATGCATGCACTCACCCACCCCATCCATCCTCACACTCTCCAACCCAGTCATGCACGCATGCACTCATCCGCCCTGTCCATCCTCACACTCTCCATCCCAGTCATGCATGCATGCATTCGTCCATCCCGTCTATCCTCACACTCTCCATCCCAGTCATGCACGCATGCACTCGTCCACCCAGTCCATCCTCACACTCTCCATCCCAGTCATGCACGCATGCACTCATCCACTCCATCCATCCTCATACTCCCATCTCAGTCATGCACGTATGCACTTTTACTGTTGTTGGAGAGCATTTCGCTTCCTTCATAGCTCTGACTTTCTTCCCTACTCTCCATCCCCATAGCCTCTACCTCAATTCAGCTCTTCACCAGTTTGTTCCTGGACTATGAATTAATTGGTTTCCTCTTCTCCAGTCTGGTATTTCTCCAGGTTCCTATTTCTTGCTATTGCTGGAGGGATCTTCCTGAACTATACATTTGACCATAAACCCCTCTCTAACTCCCAATTCTCCTTACTACAAACAGGACAAGAGCAAACTCCTTAGCTAAAATCAGACGTCTTTTCATGCTATGATTCTTGTCCACCTCTCCATTCATTATTTACCTTGACTTCTTCCATCACCCAGGCCAGGTAGAACTGACTGCTATCTCCACTGGGCTACCACTGTACCTCACAGGTATACGCATCACCACTGAAAGCTTTTCATCACAAGTTTGTTCAAAGCTATCAGAAAAGTGAGTGCTAATGAAGGCAAGCACACTTATGTTACCAGTGTCCACCCTGGTGCACAGCATATAGAACAAAGTCAACACTGGGCACTGACAAGGTAGCTCAGTTAGAGCGTTGTCTTGAGACATCAAGGTTTCAGGTTTGATCCCTAGTCAGGGCACATATAAGAAGTAACCAATGATGCATAAATAAGTGGGACAACAAGCTGATATATCTCTCTCTTCCTCTCTCTAAAAATCAATTTTAAAAAGCCAACACTGTTGACTAAATAAATTTAGGAAGGGAGCAGCTGTCAGGCTGTCCCCCATCTTACCACATGGACAGTCTCGACCCCTCAACTTTCCAGGGCTCTTCTTCATGGCTGTGCCCATTGAGGTTTCCTTGGGACCAAAGGCATGGTGGAGGCCAGTGCCCAGGACCTTGTCTAACAAGCGTCTTCTTTGTCTTTGTCATGAAAGTGCTGGAGCCACCAGGAGTCCAGCATCTCCTGGGTACCCTTACACCCTCTCCCATCCTCTAGGTACCTGTCTATTTATCTGCATTAAAGCTGTGCTCCCTGCAGGCTGGGATATTGCTTTTGTGTAATAGGCCTTTGAAGAAAGTAGCAGCTGGGAAGCTAATTCATACCTGTCAGTGAATTCCATTCAACGGGAGATTTGGTCTTAAACCTCTGGGCCCCCAGCTCCCCCAGATTCTCCTCCCTACCTGTTTCCTGTTCATGGGGATAACCGTATTCCTCCCTGGAACTCTGCCCCTTTTGTAGTTTTCTATCCCATTGTGAATCCAGAAACAGGACTTCAAAAGCAGACCATCTTGTCTTGTTCATTGCTCTGCTCCCTGTACCTTACCCTGCACCAGTGCTCAGCAAGTGCTCCACGTACATTCATTAAATAAATGTTCACCTGCTAATGCCCACAAGGGTGGGACCAACCTTACAAAGACTTCAGTCATCTGCTCCCTGGAAGAGGAAGGCAGAACCTTCCTGCTTCCACCCCAGCAGCTGTGACTATCTTCATTTTGTACTTAGAAGATCATCCTGTGCCTCCGGGACTAAATAATAGTTATTAACTGTGAAACAGAGACCTCAGTGGTCAAACTGACATGAGAAACGGCAGGCATTTTGTGCTCTCCTTCAGGCTGGGGCGCATGTCTGCTTCTCTGCAGGCACCAGCCCCTCCTCTCTGAGGTCCCCTGCACTCTGCATCCACTGTCAGGCCTCCTTTCTATCCAGCAGGTGCTAAGCCCCCCTTTCCAGGTCCCAGCTCATTAGCCTCAGGAACGTGGAGGCCAAGGAACCTCCTCCCATCTCGCCAGCAGTGTGGAGGGTTGCTGAGGAAGGTGAGAGATGCTGTCAGCCAGCAGTCTCAGCCTGCCCCATCTCTGCAGCAGAACCGAATGACGGGCTCCCATGGGCTGGCTCTCACTGTCTCCAACATACTCAAGGTCACTCAGGAGGTATTTGAGTAGGGCAGGGCCAGGATCCAGGACACTGGGCTCTCAGATGGCTTCCCACAGCAGGAGGGAAATGTACATAACAGGAGAGTTTTCAGATCTTGACCATTTTTGCCTCATTCATTTCACAAATCCACAAGTATCTCCTCTAGGACACCAATTGCGTGTTAGGAACTAGAAGCACAACAGTGAACAGGGCCTGTCCCTACTCACAGGTGTTGATTCTTAGAGGCCAGCAGGGGACAAGTTCCACACAGTGGTCAGTACAAGTGTCAGGAAGGCGGGCAAAGGTGGCCCCTTCTTTCAGAATTTCTGTTGATTTTCCTAAGCTGAGAGCTGATTGTAAGCTGAGGTCTGAAAGATGAGCAGGAGTCAGTCAGCCAGAGGAAGAGGTAGGAAGAGAAGACTGTCAGAAAAAGAAATAGTGAAACATGCAGAGCCCCAGAGGATCGAGGGCATGGGACCAATTCAGGAAACTGCAAGCCACTCTGTCTGTGGTGGGGGGGGGGTGCAGAATTAAAGCCATAGTGAAGCTCATAAGAGGCTGAGCATAATGGGGAGCTATTGCAGGCTTTTAAGCAAAAGAGAGAGATGATCAGGAAGAGTTTTAGGAAGATCTTAACTCTCAGCCAAGATAAAAATCCAGATTTGAAGCTCACAGCAGAGGCATCCACCATGTGGGTTATGGCTAGAGGCTTCGTGGGATGGGCAGGTGTCATGTTTTCCACAGGGGTGTGAATGTGAGCTGTCAGTAGCACAAAGACAGGGCTGCGGAGCCCCAGATGGTGATGGACTGAGCTACTGATGCCTGTGACACTGAGTGGAGCCTGATGCTGGGACAGAGACGCTGGATTGCTTAATAACAGCAACACTCGCTACTCCTAATGCTGCTGTAATACAACAGCACTCACGGCATAATGATAATATGATTTACCATAATGTCTTTATTCTGTTTCTCTTTGCTTTTCAAACATTTGTTAAATACCACGCACTCTTCTCAACATGGCTCAAGTCTCTCAGGCCAGGAGGCTCTTTTGTAGCTACAGCAGTCCCAAGTGGCCTCCGTGTTCCCCTTCACTCTGGCTCTGTCTTCTCTCAGGGGCTTGTTTATAGACCACCATCAGGAGCTGAGGGGTACATCCTGCCCAGAGGCACACAGGGGTCAGCAGAGAGAAGAACATGGGGCTATAATTGGCATTATTAGGATGTGACAATTACCTGCCCCAAAAGGTTCCAGTATCTTCTTCCTGGTTCTTTGATTAGGTCTCTCCTTGTCTATCTTTTCACCAGGTAATGGGGTTGGGGAGTAAAAGAAATAAACTAATTTACACAGTTGACACACCCACATGTAGGCAGAATTCTGCCCAAGACCCCTCCTCTCCGGCCCCCCTCCCCCGACTTAATCCCCAAGACTGTGACTAAGGTGAATTTACCTCTGGAATTAGGTTAGGTCATACCACAAGGCACTTGATCTGGTGGGCCTGGCATAAGCACGTGAGCCCTTTAAAAACAGTTTTCTCTGGCTGGTTGCAGAAGAGGAAGTCAAAGAGATCCAAAGTGTGAGAAGGGCTCCACCAGAGGAAGGGTCTCTGTTGATGAGATGGAGATATCACGGAGCTAGTCATAGGAGGGACAAAGTCAGATAGAGGGAAGGAGGGGTCATGGGTAAGGACCTGAGAGTGTCTTCTAGATGCTGACAGCAGTCCCTAGCTGAGAGCGAGGCAGAAAACAGAGACTTTAGTCCTATAATTGCAAGGATGTGAATTCTGCCAACAACTAGAATGAGGCCAGAAGAAGCCCCTGAACTCTGGATGAGAGCGCAGCCCCGGACACCTTGATTTCAGCCTGAGCAGAGTCCAGTCATGTGTGTGGGACTTCTGACCTACAGAACTGTGATCTACTAGCTGGTGTTGTGTAAAGCTGCTCATTTCGTCGTAACTTGTTACACAGCAAGAGAAAACTAATACAGCAAAGAAAAGCAGTAAGATCAGTTTGATAGGATAAAGATGTGAACTGGAAGGTCAAGAGCAAATTCTCAGCTCTACCACCTGCTCATTTAAAAATCTTAAACATGGCTCTCAAAATTCTCTGGCCCTCACAACCTTTCTTTGCAGAATTAGAGCACCTGCCTTGTAGGGATATTTTGAGGGTGAAAGTTCTTGAATACGGTGTCTGGACCGTTACTGCACTCAGAACCAAGGAGCGACTATCATTACAGAACAAGCCTGTGAACCTGGGAATTTCCATTATTAGACTTCCTTGATTGTGGGATTAGTATTGGGGATTGCTGGATCACTAAGCATATGGGGAAGCTGAGGCATCTCTCATTAAATTAATGGGACTTGTGAATTTTTAACAAATTTGTGACAGAGATCAAGGCCAATCTCCCCTTCTCCCAAAGCTCTATTAGACAACATCCTGGGCAGTCAGAGGGGGCATTTGTTATTTTTACAAAGGTATGAACCAGAGGAGTCCCCAGAGTCTAATTCTTATTTCAACTTGATTTATTTTCTATGCAGAGTTGGTGTACCCAGTCAGCAGCGCACACAGCACAGATGTGAGAGTGCGTGAGTGTGTATGTGCGTCAGGGCAGATAGAAGAAATGAGTTTCAATTACTATTAAATGTATGATGTACAAATATCTCACGTTTGGTTCTGGGAGCCCATAGGACCTGTGTTCAGTTCCATGTCATTTGTCAGGCACTAGGAAAGGGTTTGTCTGGTAACTGGTTCCTCCAAAGGAGAGCAGTGTCTCTTCTCTTCCACCAGGGTCTCAGCACCCCTGTCCAGTGCTTCTTCAGTTCCTATTGACCTTCCTGGCAATACATCTTCTGCTCTTATACCTGCTGCCCCATGCAGTTAGAAATCAAGTGTATTTGGGAACTCTGCCTCACCTTTAATAACCAGATCTCACTTCACTGTGAGCCCCAGTGCTGGGCTCCTCTGTCCCAACCCAAGCCTTAGGAGAGACAGAGGCCTAAATTGGTCATTTCAACTTTCAATAACCTTGCGTCCCGGACTGGGGCTTGTTTCCTCCTATAGGTTAACTGACAACAATGCCCATTCCCCCGCCCCAGATATACTGATTAATCAGTCCCAGCTGAGAAGAACTCTTGCTGTGGCCAGAAAGCAGATAAGGAGACCCAAACGGAAGATCTCAAACACTGTAATTCTTGGAGAAGATGCCCCAGAGCTTGGGATGATTCTTATGGTCATCTGGGCTTGCCAAGGGGAGGGCCCGCCTCTGAGGCCGTTTCCTCTTTCCTTGCCCAACATGAGTTGGTAAGCAGCCACACATCTGGAGCCAAGACAAGCACTGGCTTGACTCAAATGCCCCCTGGTCCAGAGCCCTGTACCAGGTACTATCAGAGTAAGGGGAGGAGAATTTCAGAAGCTCTGAACAAGGAATGGCCATCTGTAGATGTTGACAATAAAATAAGCAGACAGAGTATTAGAAATGAGCCCTGCCAGCCCAGGGCTGACTGGCATTCCAGACGAAGTTAACTGACACCACCTAGTTTCATAGAGTTGGGTCTATACTAATGCCTATGCTATCCTCTGCCCCACAGCAACTCCCTACAGCACCCCTTCTCCAGGAAGGATTGCTCCTTCCTCAGTTCTCAGGGTTGGAAGGCCCTACCAGCAGAGCTTGAGCAAAGAAGGGGCCAGTCTACCAGTCCCGGCTGAGCCTCCTTCACAATGAGGGGTGGGAAGGGTCCTGGGTTGGCAGAATGCAGTTTGCCTTGCAGATACTGGCTAGGAACTGGCCCCAGGAGCACATCGGAGCCATCTCATATATAGAACTGGCCAGATCTCCCTGCTTCTCCCTAGGGAAGCCCAGCTCAGACTCTCTCTTTAGGCCAGTGGTGCCCATCACTTGAAGGGGGACAACTATTGACAGCTATCCAAGTGAGTCTGGAGTGTCCTGAGCATTTGCTCAAGGTGTTGACTCAGGTTCACTTGGGACTCTCATCTTCCCTCTTCACCTGCCTTACACAGAACAAGGAAGCTGGCAGTTGGCTGCCTGCATGGAGTAATGCAAAGGCTCTGAAAGGTTCTCCCCACCAGAAATACTTTCCTCACCAACTCCACAGTCTCCCATATTATCTACTTCCTTGGTAAAGGCTTCGGTTAAAAAGCAAATATTGTGTAAGTCATCAAACTATGTGTGTCCTCCACTTAGAATATCCTGCCCACTCCCTCGTCCACTTGGCTAACTCCTACTGACTCTGTAAGCCCAATGGGTATGGCTCCTTCAGGAGGCTTTCCACAGGCTTACCAGACTAGGCCAAAGGCAACTTCTTTGATGTTCCCATAATACCCTGTGGGGATCTATACCATTTTAACCCACAATTTATAATACTCTGCTTGGGTTTGTCTTTCCCTCTAATCTGACCTCCTCAAAGATTGGACCTGATTCATCCTCAAATCCCTGAAAGACAGCACAGTAAGTTCTCAGTGTTTATCCAGTGATTGCCTGGTCCATGGGTCAGGAGGCTACCTCCCTCCACTTGTAACTCACTGTGGGAGTTTAGGCAAGATACTTTCCCCCTTCAGTTATTTTTCCTCAGCTGTAAAATGACACGGTTTAGGTAGATGCTCTAAAAGTTTCCTCAAAATTCAATGCTGTCATCAGCCATTACCATCTTGGCACACATTGAATTTTGAGATTAGGAAGGCCCTCCATCCATCAGGGTTCTTAGGAGGTGAGCTGGACATGAGTCACAGAACAGTGCTTCTGGGCAAGAGGGAGTGAGAGACCCAGATAGTTGCCCTACCCAGGCAACCTGAACCTCAGAGGGCAATGGGAAGATAAGTAGCCCAGACAAGGACAATGAAAAACCATGAAGAGGAAGCTCACGTACTTCACATGGAAAACAGGGTGGCCGAGAGAATTCATCCAGCCATTTATCATGAAGTCAGCAGACTGTCAGAGCTGAAAGGTCTATGGAGAACCCCTAGTTTTTCCTCAGAGAAGGACTTGTCCCAGGTGACACACGGTCAGTTCCTGGGACAGGAAAACTAGACCTTGGGCCTGCCAATGCCAACTCCAGTGCTAAAAATGTCCGGCAACTTTGCAAGAGAGATTGGGTTTTATCTGACTGGAAGCTTCCTTTAGTGGCTCTGTCTCCCTCTCTCTTCATCACACCCCCTTGCTCCAACCACAGCAGGCACCATGATCTTGCCTCTGTCTACGTGTCACTCTCCCATTCTCATTTCTAACCAGCTTTTAATAAACAATTCAAAGAAAGTCATATCTGTAAATCTTTCTTTAAGCTCCCTCAAAGCACTAAACGCTACTTCCTCTTGGCGCCTGTATCTCCCATTTACAGACTGAGAGCTCTGTAAGCCGTGTTGCTATGCTGCTTGTATTCCCCAGCACACAGCAGGCATTTAATAAATGTTTTCTGAAAAAGTGTATTTTATTTTAACATTTTCCATAGGTAAGTTGATTAATCATGTCTGACTAATCATCTTATAATCCTATAACCTGGACCAAGGAGCTTCTAGCTATCAATCAAATGCAAATACAAAGACTAACTTCCATCAATGCCTCCCAAATCTCCTTCCAACTCTCCCTGCCATTTCTCCGAGTATACCCCTCTACCAGTGGCCAAGTTCAGAGAACACATACAGAAGGTTTAGCAGCAAGAGAGAGCACAATTTTGGAGTAATAGTTTCTCTTTAAGATGCCGTTGTACCCATGTATGTCCAGGAGACATTTGTCACTGCCGGATCTGTCACCTCTCAGGGTCTGCATTTGTTAGGGTGGTACCTTGGGAGCACAGCCAGACACATGAGGAGCACTCACTTCATACTCTTCCTTACTTGCACTAAAAACATATTTATTCACAAAGTGAACTGTATTATGCAACGTGGTTCTCCTAAGAAGCACAATAAAGGTGAAATATGTGGATAGTCTTAATAATTTTACAATAAACTACACTTTAGAATCAACTGCTCTAGAAAGTTGTCCAACTGATGGATTGTAGCTCTTGGCTGGCTCTGTGAGTGTAGCAGTGAGTGTGGGGTGTATGCAAGAGTGTGTGTGTTTGTGTGTGTGTGTGTGTCTGGTGTGTACGCTTTCAGTGAATGATGACAAGCTAGGAAAGAGGCTCAAGCATCCTGGCAACTGCAGTTCTGACTGGGTGAGAAGCCAGTTTTGAAAGGCTCCTGATAGTTTTGGAGTTTTAGGAAGCTAGAAGCAGGCAGCAGATTAGAAAACTGAAGTGTAAGGGTGGAAATACTCAACATGAAAATGCGCAAAGAGAGATGAGAGAGAAATAATGTTTACTAGCAGCCCACTGAGGTTTAGCAACTTCCCATGTTCTTCACAAAATGATGTTGTAAGAATTATTATTTCCATTTTACAAAAGGGAAAACTGAGACTCCAATAGGCTAAGCAATGTGTCACATATACACCTGATACATGGCAGGGTCGATTCAAACTCAAGTCGTCTCTGATCTGAGGGTCTGGCTGCCTCCATTAAACTATGTTTCTATCTCTGTGTCAATCCAGTCACGAGGCTCACACCACCTCATGTGCCAAGCCATGAGATAATTTCATAATGACCTTTAAAACTTGAAGGGGAGGTTTTGTTTCACAGACCTTTGGCTTCTGGCTTCATGAGTCAGGTACCAGATACTGACCTAAAGAGGCCACTTGACCAAGGCCAACCTGAGCATATTGTGACCAGTGGAGTAAGCAGCCCCAGGTGACAGGCCACTAAGTACAATTAGACTCTCTTTGGTCTCCTCCGCCTCTTTCTACCTCATTGTCATTCTTGGTGCCAACCCTGGCCTCAGGTTTTGACATCGCCCTCACTCATCAGAACACTTTGAAACATCTCTTGAATCCCTCATGCCCTTCATGGTCCTGCACACCCTTAATTATAAATCTGTCCAGCCCAGAGTAGAGGAAGGGCATTCTAGACTAAATAGTTGCTGTGTGGTTCTCTTGGCTGAGCTGCAGACCTTTGTGCTTTTGGGCTTAGTGGGGATGAGCTGAATTCTTGTTGGATGCAAAGAGGTGAACTATCTCACATTCCTCCTAGTCCAAGAACTCTATCGTGTTATGAACTGCTCTATTCATGCGCTCAACATATATTTACTGAGCACTTACTATGTGCCAGTGGGCCACTAGGGTTACAGTGACAAATAAGACAGACCTGCCTTTATGAAGCTCAAAGTCTGGCAAAGGGGTCAGCTATAGAAGGAATTACCACTTGAGATGAAGACTACAAAATACAGAACAGAGGGCTCTGTGAGAGAGTCTAACAGTGAACTCAGTCTAGGGGGCTGTCAGGGGAGACTTCCTTGAAGAAGTCACCTTAAAGTAAGACCTGAAAGATGAGCAGGGTTGGCTTCCCAAAGGAAGGCGCAGAAGACTGGGATGGTGAGCACACTCACGTCCTTCTTTCCCTTCGTGTCTGCCCCCAGTCCCCTTTGTAATAATTTTAGCAATATCAATGACTTAAGGCCAATCTCTCTGATAAATCTTTAAAAAAAATAAACACAGGCTCCACCTGCTTGACAATAACATGGACCCAAAAGATAATAATTGTTTGCATATATTCATTCTGCCCAAAGAAAACAGAGACTGGAGCACAGAACAGTTCTTCCAGCAGGATTCACTGGGATCTGGCTGCAGTTTAGGAATCCAAGCAGCTGTTAGCTGAACAAAACTTGCTTCTGTGAGCCACATGGGTCCTCTAATCCAATCAATCATTCTCCTCAAAATGCCATCCTGAGGGTGTTGTGACTTGAAATGCTCCCAACGCTGTGTAGGACGGAACTAGTCCAGGACTGAAAAGACTCTCTAAGATCACCTAATACAGCCTCATAATTTTAAGATAAAGAAACTGAGGCTCCGTGAAGAGAAACAGCTTGACTGGACAAAGGCAATAGAGGGAAGTGGTTAAGAGCTACTGCCTGGATTCATCATCTGGCTGCACTGCCTTGAGCAAGATAACAAACTTTATGAGCCTCAGCTTGCTTATCTTTAAAATGGTGCCAAGAGATCAAAGCCCTGGCCCGCCTGGCACATGGTAATAAAGTGGTAGTCATGGCATCCAGCTAGCCATGTCACCTCCAATGCTAGTAGTAGCCCAGGTGCCCCGCAGACCACACAGCCTCCTGCTTCGGGTGCACAAATATTTCCTGCCTCTAGGTTGACATATGACTTTTGACCCTTACCCTTAAATCTCCATACTTCTCCCTGCCAAGGAGGCATCTCCCTCCTTTGGCACAGGGCCCATCTGTGCTCTCTGACATGGATTAGGGTGATTTTGTCTTTTCTATTGGCAGTGATTGCAAATCTCTCTGGGTTCATTAGTAGCTGGAAAATCCTTCCAGATTTATTAGTTCACATTGCACTTCCTCCTGTTCCTCTGAGCTTCAGATGGTATCTCTGGTGTCTCAGTGGCTGATGGGCTTTGCCCAAAGGCTCGTAATTCCTCACGTCTTCTATCCAAACTTCTGTCAGTCTCAGAGAACAAGATTCCCTAGCCAAGTCCAGAGACTGACTGGAGGACAGAGACTCCTTCCAGATTAAAGAGTGGGACAAGCATAGCAAATCAGTAACTGTCCTGTGCATGCCGCACCTGGAAATACCAGACAGGACTGTCAGGCTGCCAGCCCATCTGGACAAAAGCACTCCAGGGCAGACCCTTTTAGGTGTAAGGGAGCTGACGCCATTTAAGGAACTGCTAATCTCCACACATAAGATCGGTTGTCCTCTAAACAGGCATGCCGGGGTTTAGGATGCTAATTGCTTTTCCAGCATATATGAAAGAGATGTGCGATGATGATTAATTATTTAATAATGTGGCAGATATTGCTAGCGATCTTCTACCTGGGCAGACAGATGAAATTTCCCAATCTCCCTTACAGGTAGTTGGGGCATACGACTGAGTACTAGCTAATGGAATTGGAAGGAGAAATACTATGTGCCATTTCCAGCCTGGCCCATAAAACCTTCCTGTGTCTGATCCTCTATGTTTCCCCCATCACTGGCTTCTCAGAGGACACATTTATAAGCTGGGAGAAGCCTGGTCCCCTGAAGGACCTTATAGAAAGAAGCCAGCCCACTGATCAGGTGCTCTCTTTTGAAACTTCAACGGAGTCAGAAATATATTTCTACTGTGTGAAGCCATGAGATTTGGGAGTTTATCTGTTATAGTAGTTGGTATTACCTATCAGATACAAAGTGCTACCAATAGCTAATTTTTAATTTTACCAAGATTTTAGAGATGGATATCATTCACATTGTACATATGAGGGACCCGAGACCCTCAAGAGCTCTGGCCCACAGCTAGTAAGCTCCTGAACTGGGTTTTTTTTATGAGGTCTGATTGACTGAAGGGCTGGGATTTTACATACTGGCTTTTTTTCTCTCATTATAAAGTTCCTAATCAGGATTCTCAACTTTAGCCATGTGTTCTTGCTTCTTTCAATTTGCAAAGTCTTAATAGAAATGAGAAGCACACCTGAACACCTCATACACACTAAGATGGCTATTGCCATAAAACCAAAAAATGACAAGTATTGGTGAGGATGTGGAGGAACTCACACCCTCAAAAATTACTGGCGGTAATAAAATATGGTCCCTCTGGAAAACAGTTTGGCCATCCCTCAAAAACTAAACATAGAATTACCCTGTGGTCCAGCAAGTCCACTTCTAGGTACCTGTCCAAAATAACTGAAAGCAGGGGCTCGAGCAGATATTTGTACACTTCTGTTCACTGCAGCACTATTCACAGTGGCCAAAAGGGAGAAGCGACACAGCTGCTGAGGAACCTAGTGATGATAGCTGGTATTTACCGAATACCTTCTGCATGCAAGGCTCTGTAACGTGTTCCTGTTATTTTTTCATTTAAACCTCACAACAATTCTAGCAGAAGGCACAGTTTTATCCCCATTTTAGAGCCTCATCTATAAGCAGACACTAACAATACCTGCCTTAGGAGATAATATCCATATAGCAGTTGGTTCACAGAAGTTTAGTAAAGTGGAGGTATTATTTTAAGAATACCTTTTTGAGGTATTATGAACTATTATTTAAGAATATGATACTCATATTGTAAGCTAGCTGCTTGTATGGATAGTATCTCCTGAGGCAAGTATTAGTAGTGTCCACTTACAGCTGAGGTCATTGAGGCTTAGAGAGGTTAAGTAAATTGCACAGGGTCACACAGCTGGTAGCCAGTCAAACTATAATTCTCAGTCATATCTGCCTAATGCCAAGGCCTATGCCTTTTGGGTTCACCATGCTGGCTCTGAGGAAGCTCATCTGAGTGCCTGTTGCATCCTAAGGCAGAATATAAGAGGACGGAATGTGATGGGGTTCCTGAGAAGTTCAGAGAAGGAATAAGTAAGCATTAAAGTCCGGGTAACATCTGTATTTGTGGGGAAGGGACTGAAGAAGTACAGAAGATAACTCTTACCCTTTTTATGAAGCCTGTCCCGCTCTGGCACAAGACTCCAACTGCAATGGGGCAGAAAGAATGGACTTCAAAATAGTTTCCTTACTGCTAGTAGAGGCTTGTCCATTCCCAAAAGCCAAGGCGCTGAGAGCTCCAGGCCCTCTCACAATGGGCTTTGCAACAGCACTGCTTCTATTTTCTTGACTACTATTCAGCCATCATCATTGCTGCAGTTCTTTTCTGACTTCCCCTTGCAAACTCAGACTGTGAGTCTTGTTAACTCCAGGTTCAAAGAATTCTCTGAGGCATGCTCCCCAAGTTCCTCTAGTCTGTGCCCACCAAAAAAGGAGAAGAGTTCTTTGAAACCAGAAAGATTTATAATGCATCCACACTTGTTCTCTCAACAACCCTGTAAGAGTTTATTACCCCAATTTTACACATGGGAATGTTGGGGCTGAGATAGTGAGTGTGACTCTCCCAGAGGCAGAATGGGGACTCATCCTGGTCTCCTGACTTCACAGGCCAGTGCTTTTTCCACTAGAAAAATCATCACAATCAGCAGCAGCATCATTTCTGAGAAGAGGGATGGTAGTGTGCAGTGTGGGTGATGCTATCTTCTTAAAAATCGAAAGGCAAGCAACTCTACCTCATTCTAGTTACTGTGATGGAGACTCACTCCAGATGCCTGGCCTCCTCCCATCTTCTAGGTCATCCCGTGACACCCTCCTTCCCAGAGTCCTGAAGCAGCCTCGCTGCTTTCTGGGGAGCATCGTTGGCACACTGGCACAAGGCAACAGCCCCAGGTCTCCTTTTCCCTCTCCCCTCTTTCCCAGGCTCCCAAAATGGAACACAACTGTATTTTAATATCTCTTTACTCTTCTGCCAACTTTCCAGGGCTCCCCCTAGTGCCTCCTTACTTAAGCAAAAGCTTTTGTGATGCCCTGGGCATGGTCTAATCCGGTGTCCCTTCCACATGCTAATGCTCCCCCCCCCCGCCCCGCCTCCTCCAAAGCCTGCCCCAAGTTGATCAAGTAGCCCTTGCTCTAGGGTGTAGAACACTTTGTATACATATCTAATAGAATTTACCACTTTGCACAATAGGTACTTTGAGTTTTCAGAGGCAAAATTAGTTTCTTATTCCCATTTTAATCCTTAATTCTTGACCCCATGCTTGTTACATCAAAAGCATATCTGGATGAAAGGGCCACTTAAGTGATCTCAATATATCATGCATTTATAAAATAAAATAAACTTCTCTGAATGACTGTTTATAACAGCTCTATTTGTAAAAGGCAGGAACTGGAAACAACCAAAATGTCTCTCAATAGCTGGACGGTTGAGCATACTGTGATACATCCACATGGAAAAGTACAACTCAGCATCAATAAGGAACCAACTGGATTCATGTAACAGCCTGGATGACTCTCCAGGGCGTGACTCTGGGGGTGACAAAAGTTAATCTCAAAGGTTAACTGTACGATTGCATTAAATAACATTCTTGAAGCTATAAAATTATAGAAATAGAGAACAGGTTAGGAATGGTGGGGATTAAGGTGGTGAATGAGGGTATAAAATAGTAGCAAGAGGGAGATCTTTGTGGCAAAGAAATCGTTTTGTATTTTGTGGCAGGAGTTACACAAAGCTAGAATTTTGAGAGATGTGCTATTTTGAGATCCTGGTTCTGACATTATTGTAATTATGGAGGAAACTGAATGAAGGGTACATGGTACCTCTCTGTATTTTCTTTGTGACTTCCTGTGGATCTTTTATTTCAAAATAAAAAGTTATAAAATTCATCTAAAAACCTGTCCTCCGAGGTTATTTCTACTCTCTGATTGAGTGCTTATACTTCATGAAAACCTTTCCCATTTCTTACTGATTTACAATTTAAAAATGCTTCCACACAGATTAAATCACATCCCTTTAAAATGCAGCAACTGCATGATGTAGCCACTCTCATCCCTGCTTTACAGACAAGGACACCGAGGCTCAGCGCTTGCTGAAGGGCACATGTTGGCAGGTGGCAAAGCTAATACTCCAACTTGATGCAATACAATTTCTACAGACTCCTTTCTCACCTGCAAAATGGAGGTCTGGGCAGATGCAGCCTCTGAAGGTGCATCCAGCTGTGACACCACAGGACACGTGCGCTTCTTGTGCCCTCAGTCTGGTTTCTGAGTCAGCCTGTGGTCTGACAAGGCAGAGCTGTCGGCCAGTCGCTGGGCCTCCCGAGGAGACTCACTGGGTAGCTCATGAGTGTCCGTTTCCAGGACCCTGCCTACCTGTTGGCCTCTGCGTCTGTTTCCCATCCTCACCTCCTGGGCTTCCTCTGTCACACCCCACGGACCCTAATGATATTCTCTATGCTGAGGAAGTGAGCTGTGAAAGTGACTTACCAGATTAGTGAAGATGTACGTGTAATAGGCTGACACCATCCCTAGCTCAGCCGCCTGTGAAAGGAAGAGAAGGAGATTAGAGAGGAAATAGCCACTTGAAGTGAATGAGCAGTGAGGGCTCCACATGTCTGCCATTTGTCTAGCTCACTAGCCTCTGCTCTAGGCAGAGTAGAACACTGTGATTTGTTCTTATTTTGCCCTTGACCTTGAAGGATGAAGCACAAAATCACTGGCTTCGAGAGCAGGGTCTGCCCACCTCCACCCTGCTCCCTACCTCACAGTGACTCACATAGTAGCCGACGTTCTCATGCACAACACATTTCCCATGGATATGAAAATGACTGTAAGGAGAAGGGAGCAAACAGCAACCAGGCCATGACGATTATCTCCAGAGCTGTCAACAGTGACAGAGGCTGACGCCCACCATTTAGTGTGTGCCGGGCCCTGGAATGCATTTCACTTCAACTAACTGATATGGTAGGTACCACCTCGACCCCCCATTTGACAGCTGAGGGAACTGAAACACCAAAAGGCTCTATAATTTGTCGAAGATCACACATCTCATAAATGGAAAAGCTGAAATTAAAGCGGGCAGCCCATACTCCTAGAGGACTGTGGTATCAATAGAAACACTGAAGCAGTTCTCTCGGGAGCCCAGGCATAGCCGGGACAATATGCTGGCTGCAGGCAAGTCCCAAGTTAACCCCGCCCGGCCGAATGCGAGCGAGATGCACGATCAGCAGCCGCGTAGGAGACAAGTGAATCACTTGCAAACTTTGGTTCTTTAGTAGTGGTAGAAAACCATTTGCATGTGCTGTGCCTCATCTTGCAAGTGAGGACTCTAATTCAGAGCGCCTCCCTTCAGTCTTATCCTTGTAGCCTCATAAACACTCCTAACCAGCCTCCCCTGTTAGTGTACCCAGCTTTGAGGCGACATGTGCTACAGAAACCAACAAGCAGATCAAGTAAATAAGCCCAGCTCCCCAGAGCCCTCATTGCTCCCGACAGACACTTAGATTTTCATAATGTATCCATCAGCTCTGGGCCACTGTGAAACCATTTTTGTCATGACTAGTGAGGTGCAGGGGGGAGAAACAAACCAGGGATGAACCCACTTTCCTCTGTTTATCTCCCAAGGAACTCCAATAACTTTGTAGGCATTCTTACAGGAGCACTCCAGTCTCCTTGAAGAACAAGCTGGGGTAAGGATATCACCTCACTCAAATGGGAATTGCAGTGCAGAGGGCCTCAGTGACTGGGCAAGGCCATGTGGGGGTCACCATGGAGCTCAAGGTCTCCTAGAGGAGGCTCCCTCTTCCCCCAGCAAAGCTAAGTTTGCTCCCCCTCTTCTGAGAGGGTGATGCGTCAGGACATCTGCCCCATCCCCTCTTCCCACATGCATGCTGTCCACACGAAGTGCTGCTCCCTCGGATGGGAGCCCCCTGGTTACAGGGCTGGGCTGGGGGCAGGAGTTTGGGAGAGAGCAACATTAGATGGTTAAAACCCATTTTGTGAAATCTGCTGTCCTCCTGATAAAAGACAAGAGACCCTTGGTTTTTAGGATGTGAATGCTGTGTAGATATTAAAGTTCATTGCCAAAACAGCCACTCAATAAAAGTAGGGATTACACTGCAAATCCTCCTGAAATCAAGGGACAGCAGAGTGCAGCGACTCTCCAGGCCAGGCTCACATGTGCAAGCAGAGTGTCCCAGAACTCCATGTGCTGTCTGCTCAAGCTGCCTCCGACCCTGAGCCCACCCTTCCTGAGGTCCCTCAAGTCTGGGTTTCAATCTCCATGCAGGAGGCATATAGGGCCCCAGGGAAGCAGGAGGACTGATCCAGACTTGATGCAGGGCCTGTCTGCCGGGGCCACTAGGAAGTCAAATGGGAATAAAGGGGACAGGGTTTTGGGGTGCCTCGCTGGTCATTATTGATCAGTGTGATTCCAAGGTCACAAGGACTGAGGCCAATATGTGATCTCAGGAAAGTCTGCCACTGGCCACCCTGCAGAACCATCAGCTAATAATGATCATTACAGGCTAAGTTTCTTGCAAAAGCACAGGCATAAAAGACATTTTTAATGAGAATACCCGGTATTGGCAAGTGTATTTGCTATAAGACACCCATACACGGCTGGTAGGAGTGTAAATTTTTATGGACTTTCTAAAAGGCAATCTGGCAAATCATATCAAAATCATTCAAATGTGCATACCTTTCCCTCAGTAATTCCTCTTCTAGAAATCTGTACTAGGAAATATTCGTGAATGTGCATAGCAATTTATGTATAAAGATGTGCATTCTAGCATTACCTATTATAGCAAAATATTAAAAATAACCTGTATACCCAATAATAAAGCAATTAAATAAATTATGGTACCTCACAATAGGAAATGATGCAGCCATTAAAATATTCATAGAAAATATGTCATGACATGGGGAAAATGCATATAATTAAGTGAAAAAAAGCAGGTCACAGAAGAGTACGTGCAAGGTGATAATTTGGGGGAAAATGTGTCTATGAGGCGAAAGAAGAGACACTGAAACTTAATAATGCAGAGACAGAACCACGGAGCAGTCAGACGAATCTCAGAGGGAAAGCAGGGTGGGGAGTGGGGGAGTAGAGATTAATCAAAG
Organism: Miniopterus schreibersii; assembly: GCF_964146895.1. Classification (NCBI taxonomy): domain Eukaryota; kingdom Metazoa; phylum Chordata; class Mammalia; order Chiroptera; family Miniopteridae; genus Miniopterus; species Miniopterus schreibersii. The sequence continues at coordinate 594,076 of NC_138122.1, read as the reverse complement.
AACTTGGATGCATATATGCATGGCCTATGGACACAGACAATAGTGTGGAGAAGGCCTGGGAAGGGGGTGGGGTGGATGCTGTGTGGAGGGGATCAATCGGGGAAAAAGGGGCACCTTTAATACTTTCAAGAATAAAGATAAATTTAAATAAATAAATTTAATAGTGGTAATCTCTGGGTAATGAAATTGTGAATAAGTTTTATTTTCTTCTATGTGCTTTTCTGTACTTTCCAAAATTTCAACAATAAACTAGATTTATTTAAGAGAGAGAGAGATCTAGACCAATTGCATGTGCTGGAAACCATGAGCTATTCCTGGGAAAGCGCTGCCCCTTGAAGGCATCCCCCAGGGACTGCTCATACAGGCTCTGCTACTGCAGGGGATATGCACTCTGTAAGGGGCTAGGGGCACCTATCTCACTCCCTACTGCCCACCTTTCCTGAGAACTCCTCAGTCTGCATTTCTTGAGTCCTAACACTTAGAGGAGCTTTTCTGTCCTGATGACTTCATTGATCTTAGCCTCAGACATAAGGGGGAAAAGAGAAAAATTCTGTGTGTGTGTCTGTGTGTGTCTGTGTGTGTGTGAATTAGGTATATGCACACAGACGGACATGGGTCTGCAGCTGTGAAAAATTACTATAGCAATGGGCAGAAGGGATAACCCTCAGTACTCAGAGAACTTCTTCAAATCTCTTAACTCTGAGGCAAAAACTAGCCAGGGAGGGGAGGCTAGGAGAGAGGGAGGGGGGAGAAATAAGCATCCGAGTGTCTGTCCGCTCCTCCGAGCTTGTCAGAGGTGAACGAGGAGCTTCGCTCCCCCAGGGATAGATGGCAGGTTGCTTTTAAATGAGCAGGTTGCTTTTAAAATGGCATTAGAAGAGGTCAAGGTGCCTGGAGAGGCTGGGGAAGCTGCTGTGAGTCATGGAGGAGCTTGGAAGCCGGTCCACTTTAGCTGGGGTTGCAAGCCCAGCCCAGCCAACAGCCTGGGAACTGGTGCCAGGAGGACCTAAGGCGGCCCAGGTGTTTCCAGCTGTTTGTCCAGCATGGATGCCCAGGCAGCTGACTTCTCTCTCTGGGTCTATTTTGGTCTCTCTTGAACTGGTCAGACAGATTCCAGCTTCCATGCATGTATGTTCTGAGTGAGGCCCCTCTGTGTTCTGGAGGGTGTGGCAGGAGACAACTGGTGCAGGCCTTGCTCTGCTCCTCACAGGGCTGGGCCTGGGACCAAGCTGTTACTCCTCTGTAGTCTCAGTTTCTTCATCTGTGGAGTGAGCATATTGCACCTACCTCACGCAGTTGCTGAGAGGACTGCACCGGGAAGTCACATGGTGGCACATGTGTCCAAAGATGGAAATACTTCTATATCGCTTGGCAAATATCCCTCCCCCACCACCCTAGAACCTCCTAGAAACCCATGGACTTCACCTCAGAGCCCTGGCAGGGTCTAGGTTTGACCAGTGTCTTAGTTGATGGCTGCTTACTGTACCAGCAGTTATGTGTTTTTATGATGTCACAATCACCCAGCTTTCTCCCTTCAGCTTTCATGAGCTATCTGCTAAAACTGAAGCACACAGAGGCTTGCCAGGGTTCAGAGGTCCAGTCCAGGGCTCCTTGAACCATGTCCCAGGAGGACACCCACAGCAAGGAGGGAGCAGAGTGCGAGCTCCGAGGGAGGGAGAGGGGAAAAGGGCGCTCCGTGCCCACCAGCACCCACCCAGCCCGGCTCCCACCTTCAGGAGAATGGTGTGAGACATGGAGGCGTTGGCATGGATGATGATGGTGGCTGTCTTGTCATCCCGGATCTCTTTGAGGAGTGGGGTGGGGTCCCTGGTATCATCCAGCATCCGGACTGAGAGTGCGTCCTTGGAGATAAGGAATTGCCGGAGCAGCTTCTCCAGGTTTAAAAGGCCTGGAGGGGAAGAGAGGATGGAGGCCCTGAGGTCCATGGGCGGCCTCGGTGCAAAGGCAGTGCAGCGAGGACCTGGCCTGGAGGCAGGGCGTGGGCAGCCCCACTGTTCCTGCTCAGCAAGTGCATCTTCATCTGAACAAGTTTCTTCACCTTTTTGGGTTTCAATAAAAAGGATGCTCCTAAGCGTCCACGGCTTCCCTTGACAGCCTTGGGAATGCCCCTTTAGAGTAGAGAATGCACTCCCTGCAGGCACACATAGTCCCCACCCTTTCTCAGTGTTCAGGGGCAGCACTGCAAGTGGGCAGACCTGGGTCAGAGACCAAGATTTAACCACTTACTCACTGTGTGACCTTTTCATGTGGCCGGGTCTCTTGGTCTCAGTGTCTTCTCTAAGAAATGAGAATAGTGACAGCGGCCAGCTGGCAGGGCTAGCGAGGATTACATGAGGTAATGCATGAAACATGTAAGGCCAAGCCTCACACATTGTAAAGCATCATAAACGTTACATCTAGCTCTACAGCAACCTTCATTTGCATCGCAGAAATCAGGGAGCAGTTCCCTGGAGGTCACAAGGCCCAGAAAACAGATCTAGCAAAACTAGAACTTCTCAGAGCACAGTAGCTGCATTAAGACAAAGTATTATAATTATAAAAGAACAGGCTTTGAACTGCACTCCAGCAGGTAATCACATGGGCCAGAACAAAACAGGAAAATGGACTGAGCTAAGGACTCTCCACACCTTCCCCTGCCACCTGCTGCCTAGGGGCTGTGGTGGAAGGACAGGTTCCTGAAGGATGTCAGTGATACAAAAGGGACTTAAGTCTGCTTTGTCTCTAAAAAGGGAGGCCAGAAAGAAGGTTTCTGGGGGTCTCCTGAGAATATAGTGGCCAAGTCCAATGGAAATAGACCTACAGGCATTTGCTCTTAAAAGCAAGTTCAAAAGTAACATTTATTAAATCCTTATTATGTTCCAGGTAATAGGCTGAACATTTTACCTGGTTCGTCTCATTTAAGTACTCACAGCAAGGCAATAAAGTATCACAATTCCACAGCACAGAGGAGCACATCAGGTATGGAGATGAGTGACTCTCCCAAACATGAGCTCTAACACTGAATAGAGAGGGAAGGCTGCCTTTCTAACCAGTCAAAGGCCCATGCTCCAGTTTCTGTACTGGCTAAAGGGATATTAAATGCAGGAATGTCCTGAACGTGCTCCCTACTCAGGTAACTAATCCTCTTGACTCTTGAGGATCCAAAGGTTAAGAAAAAGAGGGAACTGTAAGACAGGTGACAGGCCTGGCCTGGTTACACAGGAACACAGCTGGGGTCAGAATTCCCACTTTCTCATCACCCAGCCCTCTTCCCATGAGACCAGGCTGCTGCTTAGGACAAAAAACACAAATAGGCAGCAGGCATAGAACCCAGGGAGGCCCAGGGACATTTTCCATCCACCTAGGCAGGAAAGCCTACACTGGTGTGCTTATTATTTTTTTAACAAGGAAAAAGTAGCAGAGTGGAGCCCAAGGGCCTGGCATGATGGGGACAGGAGCTCTAGAAAGGTGGTGCCAGCCTCTAAGGTCACAGGCCAGTCATAGGGCCTGAGAAGCACTCCAGGAAGCTGGAGGCTGCAGGGACCGTGGGTGAGGGGTAAGCCTTGGGAGGGCAAGCCACAGAACGGGTTGGCCTTTCCTTCCTTCCCCAGAGGACTCGTAAGGATCTACTGCTGTCTACGCCCCTGCAGACCCCCTCCACTGGCCTCCATCAGAACGGCAATGATGTTGCTGGGGCACTTCCTGCCAATCTCTGATGCAGAAGATCTGGATTCAAACTCAAGGCCAGCCTTCACTGGCTCTGTGACTTTGAGAAGTCATCTAATCTCTTTGAGGCTCCATCTATATCTCTGAAATGGATATAACAGGCCAGAACTCAGTGGGATCCTATGTGCGCATGATGGGAACTGGAATATGTAGTATCGATGTTACTTCTCGAATTTACTCATCTGCACAAGAGCTCAAAGGGCAGGCGCAGCTCAGTGAGGCAGAATGAAGAGGGCAGAGGGTAAAAGTCCGTTCAACCAGTACTCACCATGTGCACCCTAAGTGCCACGCACTGGGCCGACAAAACACCAGAACAGATGGATCGGATACAGACCCTGCCCCTAGGAGCTTAGAGTCTGAGTATATAGAAAAGTCCAACTCATGTCCCTATTTTCTTTCTAAATAACCGGGTTTTCTAGGGGGCAGCCACATTTTGTCCTATATGTCAAATGGAGATAATATTCACATCTTCCTCATTGTTAGTGAAAAAAGCACAATATCACCTACATGAAGGTCTGAGCCTGACCCAAGAAACACTATAACCAGGAGCCAACCTTCCTGAGGAGGCCACAGGGGAGAGCTTCTGGAATCTCAGTGATCTTCTTGGCTCAAGGAAAGATCTGTTTGGGCATGTATGGGGGAGGGAGCACTGCAGCTAGAGGGGTAAGAGAGGGGTGGCAGTGGGGGAATCCCATGGGTTCTGGAATGTAGCAGGGATAATCTTTGGAGCGTGGTTGGGAGAGAGGCCAAATCCCCTGGGATCCTTCAGTTTTAGCAATGAAGTTCAGTAGAATGAGACAGGAAAGCCTCGGGGATGACACTAGGATTATGCTCAGCACAGAGATACCTGGTGGAGGCAGCCCAGGGATACTTCATCTCTTTAAAATTGGCTGGTATTCTGAGTTCCTAGGGAAAAGAGCCTCCCAGATGCCACATAAACTGAGGACCTTGCTCCACCCAACACTCAGCATGCCCGGCCTGCTGCCCCTCAGGGTGCTCTGCTGCACTTTAAACAAAGAAGCTGCATCATCCCACCATCTGCCATCTCATCCAGCTGACACACAAGGTAAGGACAGACTGCAAGAGGGCAGTGAGTCTGGGAGGCCTGCATCCCCACCCATGATCTCCTGTCGGTTAACCCTTTCTCCAGCCTGGACCCCAGCCAAGCAGCACAAAGAGCACAAGGCGTGGTGGTGAGTCCCAGCCCCAGTGCTGCTGGGTGGTTAGTGTGGGTAATTTCCTCTACCCTCTGCACCTCAGTGTTCTCAATGGAAAATAAGCACAACTCCCTTACAGGGTTACTAAGAGGATCAAGTAAGCAGAACAGTGTCACCTACAAGGTGCTGCACAAATCTAGTTTCCACTCATCTCCTTCCTCCACACGTTCATATCCTAACCATCCTTTATTTACGCCATTTCCCAACTCTTACAAAACTTAGTACCCAATCCACAAAATACAACCCTTGGTTATGTCAACCAGTGGCCAATGCTGCCAATCCTACACCAACAGGAATCCCCATTTTGGGGTGTGATGAAGAGGAAAACTTTATTTAGTGCAAAAAGCTGAATGGCAGTACAGCACTACAGCAGCAGTAAGGCTACCCTGCGAGCCTTTCCCAACCACGTCCTTCTTCAGCTAGGTGGCTCTGCTCTGCCCCGCCCCAGCCCAGTCTGTGCCAGTCTGCTCTGCGCTCTGCTCCAGTGAGACCGCTGGCAATGGCTTCAATGTTTCACCTCCGGCCCACGTGCAACCTCCAGTCTCCCACGAAAGCGCACTCAGGAAAGCAGAAGGGAGCTGGCTTATATAGACAGAAGGCCCTGCCCCTGATCCCTGATAGGTCTCTCTTTATGCAAATGAGGATGTTAAATCCTCCAGTTTGATTGGTCCAAAGGCACTGTTTTAATTGGTCAGAATAGAGCTGCTCTGATTGGTCAGAGCTGCCCAGCTCCAATTGGATGGGGAAAGCCTCGGTCCTATTGGTTGAACTAGGACTCCAGGAAACCTTTTTAAGGGCTGGCTCAGCCAGCAGGAACACAATGACTGCAAGAAGTGCAGCTTCTCCTGGGCTGCCATGAGACGCAGGGGTAGGAGAAAGGTGGGGAGGCGGCATAAGGCACAGCCAGGGCTGGACAGATCCATAGCACAAGGACACGAATACCTACGTGAAGAACCTTCAGGGGACACAGAGGACCCAAAAAATAAGAATAAGCACCCATTTCAACTGGCATCACTTCCTCTCCTCCAACTGATGCCTTTGGGTGCAGGCTTTGCTTCTGCAAATGTTAATGTTCCGAGGAGGCAGCTGACGTAATACTGACCTCAGAGGCCTGTGGTGAGGGTTTAGGGAGGTGACGGTGAGTTTGCCATCTTGCACAGTGCCTTAAATCTGGAAAGTCTCCATTCCCCTCCTGCCTACCAGGTACACATGCCCCAGGGAGTGTGGTTTTCAGGCCTGTTCCACACAGCATATGAGAGAGCAAGATGAAGCTTCAGTGTGTTGCTGGGAAGGGGCACAGAATAAGTTCAAATTCTTGAACAACATATTTCATTCAGTTTTGTCCCATCCCATGCTTAGGCTCAACCCCAAGAACAGGCAGGGAAGGCCAGAACATGGGGTCCAGAGGAGGAGAAAGAGAGGGGGTGAGGGAGCATGTTGAGGCTTCTCCCTCACAATAGGGCAGTCTGTACCTTTCTTGGCTATTGAGATTGTCCCCTTATCTGATGGAAAAGATGGGCATGGGAAGAATATGGCCTCTGCACTCCCGTCAGTCTCCTAACTTCATGGTGTGTGTTTCCAGCTTAGGCCTCAGCTACCAGGGCCCAGCAGACTGAGAGCAAGAGGGACTGCAGCTAGACACAAGAAAGAAATTCCTATGAGGTTGGTGAGACTTCGTGCCTAACACCTAGGAAAACTGCAGGAGAATCTTTGCCTGGAGATACTGACAGCTTGTCCTTTGTCTCTCAGCATTCCTGCCGTGTGAATGGGGTGCGCCAGTTTGGTCCTGCCTGAATGGGCTTGTGGCAGAAACTTCTAAGGGAGAATCCCTGACTCTGTTACACCATTCAGTATGTGAGGATCCCACATGAGGAGGCCATCTGGGAGAATGCAGGTTTCTCAGCTTCATTCTATCAAAGACTAACGTCCTATGGGCTTTCAGCTCAGCATCCTTTGGGCTCAAGGTCAAACTGCTTTGGAAGATGATGAGGTAAAGTAGTTCTTCAATGTCTATGCCAGTGTGTGCTGGGGCTCTCTCAACGGGGAATAGAACAAGGTGTTATCCAACATTTCTGGGTTTTGGGGGGAGGGCTACAAAACTCTTTATTCACAAAACACTGATCATCTAAAGTAGTGCTGTCCAACAGAACTTTTGATGGAGCTGTTCTATATCTGCTCTATCTATGTGGCCACTGAATACTGGAAATGTGGCTGGTGAGACTGAGGAACTGAATTTTAAATTTTATTTAACTTTAAAATAGGGAATTCTAATACCTCCAAACCCTGGGTCATAATAAATAAGCTATATAAAAAGCACACATAGGCTTTCAGTCCAAGATAGCATCATAGAACTCACCTCCTCCCAGCAGCACATAGAATTTATGCCTGCAGACAGAGCAATTCCCCTTGAAGAAGAACTGAGGGATGACTGAACAGCTTTTACACAACAAATGAAAGAGGGGGAGAGAAAGTGAGAGACAGAGAGAGAGAGACAGAGAGGCCAAGGCCACAGAGAAACAGGTCTCCCTACAGCTTGCTCCAGCTCCAGCTCCAGCCTCCAGCCTCATGACTTGCCCCCAGACTCTCCTCAAGTTACATTCACCCTAGCTATAGCTCCTGCCCAGGTTTGGTTTGCCCCCAGAATTTCCTGCAGACCACACTTACTTCGGCTACAGCCACAGTGGCTTACCTCCAGGAATCCCTATAGCTCACACCACCTCTAGCTTCAGCTTCAGTCCTGGTGTGGCTTGCCTCAGGAACTATGGGAGGCCTGAGCACAACTCCAAGGTGGTCCCAGTGGATCTTGCCCCCGGGACTTCCCTTGGCCCTTCCCACCCTAACTTTAGCTCCAGGCCTCAGTAAGACTTGTACCCCAGGGACTCCCTGTACCCATGCAGGCTCCAGCTCCAGCTGGCCTTCCAAAGACACTGGGCACATGCAGTCTATGAAGGAGTATCTCCTACACAAGTTCACTCCTTCAAGACCAGGAGAGATGGCTGTTTCACCTAAGTCATAGAAACAAACACACAGAGGCAGCCAAAATGAAGAGACAGAGAAATATGTGCCAACAAAAATCAGGACAAAATTCCAGAAAAAGAACTAAATGAAACAAAGACAAGTAATCTATCAGGTAAGCAGTTCAAAACATTGGTTGTTATGATGCTGAATGATCTCAACAAAGAGAGAGAGAGCATAAAAAAGGAGATAGAATGCATAAAAAACCAGTCAGAAATAAAAAATGCAATAACTGAAATGAAGAGTACATCAAATGGAATCAACAGCACATTAGAGGAAGCAAAGAGTCTAATCAGCGGTTGGGAAGACAAGGTAGCAGAACACCCAATCAAACAGCAAAAAGAAAAAGGAATTAAAAAAAATAAGTGTAGTTTAAGGGACCTCTGGGACAACATCAAGCATACCAACATTTGCATCATAGTGGTCCCAGAAGAAGGAGAGAGAGAGAGGGACAGAAAACCTTTTCAAAAAATAATGGTGAAAACTTCCCCAATATGGTAAAGTAAAAGACACATAAGACTACGAAGTACAGACTCCCAAACAAGATGAACCCAAAGAGGCCACACCAAACACATCATAATTAGAATGCCAGAAGTTAAATCAACAAGGATTTTTTTACTTCAAAGATGGAAATAAACAGAAACAAACAAACTTAACACTATACCAAATGGATAACCATGTTAAAGAAAAATGGAAAAGATAGAATCCAAGTAACTTTTAACTAGAATACTTTTACTCCCTTATTCTGAAGATAAAAGGACTGAAAGAACTGCAAAGAAACTTAAATGACTTAATAGGTTAGTAGGTTTATTAACAGTGGTGTGGGTGTAGTCATTCTAAAAAAGTTTATGTATATTGTAGAATTGAGCAAAGGAGTAAATATATTTATTTTGTTGGGAGCCAGGCTTCTCACAATGAGATAAAGGAGCTACAAATATAAACTGGTGACCAGCAAGAATGATAAGAAATGGCTATTTCCCCAGCCTGTCCTCTGAAAGGAGCTGCACAATGAACCCTTCAGTGGCAGTGATCACACCTAGCTTCCAGATCTAGGGTTCTATTACTCCTAAACAACAACAACAAAAACAACAAATGGCTGAGTCCAGGACTGGGGCTGGGAGAGTGAGACTGGACCCCACATGCCAGAAGTGAGGATGTGTTCACAGAACAACAGGCACAGAGGCCACCTTAACCAGCTCCCACGGCCACATCTGGGACACTTAGCATCAAAATAAGTAATGACAGGAATGCATAAAATCAGGATCCATGGATCCATACTGACAGAAGTAAATAAGCAGAGAAAAGGAAGGACCCTTACAGTAAAATGTTAACTGACAAATGCAGAAGGAATGGTAAAGCTTGAAAATCACTATCTGGCAATCATTATAGTAATCTGATTCAGGCAAGGGCCATCAATGTGTTATAAGGAACAGGGTATTCACATAACTTTAGATAATCTCCCCACAGGTTAGGTATTTATTACAAAGGGGAAAGTAGTAGCTTTACAGTAGAGAAACTTGAGGATATGTCCAGGTTTGGTGATTGAAGTTAACGTCATCAACATGGGAACGAGTCACAGTCTCCTGCTGCATGGCAGGGTCAATGAGAGCACAGCGTCATTCTTGGGGCATTCCTGCCACCCATGCATAACCTGAATTTAATGACAAACCCAAATCAAGGAACATTCTACAAAATAACTGGCCCTAACTCTTCAAAAGGGAAAAGTTGAGAGGACAAGACAAAGACTGATTCAGTTGAAGGAAGGCTGAAGAGAAATGACAACTGAAATGCAACCATGATCTTGGATTGGATCCTGGACCTAAAGAATCCTCACTGCAGAGGACAGTGGGTGAAACCTGAATAAAGTCTGTGGACTGGGGGAAACACACACAGTTGGAACTCAGTTACTTTTGCTTCTCTTGTAGTACAGAGGAGATCATCAGTCTGTGTTGAACAAGTGAGTGAATGCACACGTGGAGGTTGGCAGCAGCAATGGCCTGGTGAGGAAGGTGGCTCTGGCCTGGCAGAGGGTGCATGTCTGCAGATGCTGCCAGGATTCCAGATGGAAGGAAGACATATGCATACCAAGCAGTTCTGAGCAGTCACTCGGAGAAGCCCTGGGGGAATGGCACAGCCTTGCCAGTGCAGCCCACCTGTACTCAGAGGGTGATACCTGCACGGGCTCCTCTCAGGACACAGATGCCTGGAGTTTGGGTGCTGGGCCCAATGACAGCCAGTGGTCAGTACCTGCCCAACTGCATGTGGGTGTGCAGCTGCCACTGGGTGTACAAAGATGCACATATTTTCTGGAAAGTGCTGCTTAAATTAGCTACATCCTCATAAACACTAAATTTATGTTACAAATCGTCAGAGTTAGAGAAATGCATTTCCAAAACACGCATTTGCAAAAACCTGCTTAATCCAGAACTGACCTCGGACCTTGTTCCATCAGGAAAACCTGCTCTCCAGAAGAAGACGCTCTTCAATACATCAAGTACAAATGCATTGTTTTATATTTTCCCCCTCCCTCTCTTTTGTAGCTCCTTAACAATGAGGTTGAAAATGTGGGAATTGAGTTTGCAGATGCAAAAAGGCCTAGAGGTTGGCCAGTCTCCTTGTAACCCAGTTCTCCCTGTTCTGCCTGTGCCTAGGAAATTCTGTCAAACAGACTGCTCTCCCCACCCCCCCCCCCCACATGCATACACACACACGGACAGACAGCCAAGCACACATGGATGGGTATGCCAGAACCCCCTAGTTACCTCCCTTCTTTGTGCATCTCCAGCCAGGAGCAAATCAGTCAGGTTGAAATTAACTGTCTGGGTGGAGCCAGCCTGGGGACACTTACATTCTGCTTTGGCACAGATGAGGCAGGCAGTGGTGCAGTTGAAGAAGTTCAGGATCCCAGCTACGGCCACACTGATGTCGGTGTTGCTGGGGTGGAGGTTCAGGGTGGTGAATCTCTGGAACTGGAACTTGATAAACTCTTCTGGGGCCACTTGGAAATGAGGGACCTGGGAGGAGGCGCAAAAAGGAGCAGCAGGGAGAATCCAGAAAGAGTGAGAAAGAAAGAAAGCAAGAAGTTAGATAGGCTGTGGAGGGAGAACTTTTTTATGTAAGACCTTTGCCACACACTGGTGGGAAACAGCTTGCAGAACACAGGGCATCCACAGGATGGCATCTCAGACAACAATTAAGATGGGAAGGCCCAGGATGGGAAACCCTTCAGAAGGAGGCCTGTGTAAATGTACTGTGGACCTTGGAACTGGGGTCTGTGGCCCCGAGGAGGTAAAAGAATAGTTTCTCAGAGAAACTGCCTGCGGTTGAGCAGCTAGACAAGTGGCTCTTGAAGGCATAATCTTTATATTGCTTTATTTGTAGTTAATAAACCAGAGCAGAGATGACAGAGAGAGAAAAACACTGCCCTGGGGACCAAGAGAAGAGGACATCAGCCCGGCCTCCCCAACAGGTGTACCAGCCAGCTCCCAACACCTTCCAGGGGAAAGCCTGGGTGGGCTCCTCCTTGAACATGCATATGGAGAAGGAAGCGTCGCGGGCTGAGAAACAGTCTAGAGAGCCTCTGAATGGAGCCAGGTAAGTAAACACCTGCTTTGGCTTCACCAGGACAGTGTCAGCTTCCCTCTGCGTCTATTACTCACATTTTCAAGAGGCACTGCCCCTGACTTCTGCCTCGTTTCTCCTGGGAAGAGATATTAACAGGCTGTGATGGCTGCTTTGTCGGAAGCTCAGGCTACCGGGTAGGTAACAGGAAAGTTAAAACGTAATAAGTTGCCATCCGCCTTGATTTTGTTGTGCCTCCCTCATCCTTGGTCCCCAGAGCTAGGAGAGCTGGAGGCTGCTTGGTGCCTCTATGTGCAGTGGGCCTGCACCCTCAACGCTCATTGTCACTGAGGACCAGTGCCCTGTGCGAGGGCCAAATTACAGAAAGCATGGGTTTAGACTGATATTAGAGCAATAAGACTGAGGGTAAATAGCAGGAAGAACTTCCTGATGGCGAGTTCATTGGCTCCTGGAATGGGTTATTCAAAAATGCCTGCAGCAGTGACCTCTGTGTGGGCTGGCTGGAGATGGTATTGAGATGGCCTCTGCAGGAATCGGCTCCCTCACCACTCTAAGCTTCTGAGGAAAGTCCATCAGAGACCACATCTCCTCTGAGGCTGGCTGAGTGGAGAGTAAAGATTTAGCAGAAACTAGGGAGAAATTCTCTGAATTCAACTAGGATCAGCCCTTGAACCATAGAGAGAGGGCAGCCAATATTTCCAGCAGAGACTGAGAAGCGTAGACTTGGGAGAGCAGTGAGTTATGAGACAAGACTCGAAAATGCGAAGTTGTGTCATGAAGAATATTTCTTCCCAGCCTGTATTTTGCATCCCATGTGGTTTGTCTAAAATGAACGAACCCTGTAAGGATAAATGGTCACAAAGGGGCAGGATGGAGACAAAGGCTGGGCAGGGCTGGGAGCCAGGCTGGCTGGCATACACATTTGAGCATCTCTGGCCAAGGCCCTCACTATATGGACATCCAGCCTACAGGGTTCCATTAGCAGGGAACTCACCTTCCACTAATTGTATCCTTAGAAATACCCTTAAATCCATGGACTCAGGAAAGTGAAGGACAAGTGGTTTTAGACTCTAAAGATCTGGTTTGCATCCAGGTTCTGTGTGATTTGGGGCAAACTGCTTAGCCTAGCTGGCTTCATCAAATGGGGATGACAGTAGGTGCTTTTTGAAGCTTTAGGAGGGTAGAATGAGACCCTGTGTGTGAAGGATGAATGGTTCAGTACCAACATGCAGCAATGCCTTCTCTTTCCCCTTTCTCCCAAAATGAGGAGCTCGAGAAAACACTCGTGGGGCTGTATGTGCAGGAGGTGAGGCTGAGGGGCTTCCCCAGGAGCAAAGCTGGCGGGAAGTGTCAGCACGTTCTGCCCTTCTGAAGGCTGCTGGGGAAGCTTCTGGCTACTCTAATGAGCCAGACAGAGATGGCCCAGGCCAGGCCTACTGATATTCTCTCTAGGACCAAGAGCATCCATTATCTATTTGCAATTGCAAATGAGTCCCAGGAAGTCCTTGTGGAGATGTGAGGGCTAAGGAGAGGTGAGCAGAATGGAGGGAAGAGGGAGGGCGGCGAGACAGAGAGCTGTCGCAGAGCTGCGGAGATGTTAGCAGCATTTGAAGAAATGAACTCCTTGGCGGGAACTCCATTTCTTTTCCCTGGAGCTGAGGGGATTCAGCGTAAGGCAGTTCTGCCTCATAAAATATTAAAAGAAATGCATAATCTGAACAGAGAGCAAAGTGGCTCTGGAAGGAACAGGACCAGACAAAGGAGGGGTAACTGTCTGGCCAATCCCTGGGCAGTGCAACCTGTCTGGCTGGTCAACAGCGTAGGCACCAATCGAGGCGCAGGGTGAGGAATGTGGTTGCAAGGAAGAGTCTCCACTTCAGGTCTGAAACGCCAAACAGCTGTCAGGGGTTAGCAGAGATAACATACCCACTGAACCCAGGAGGAAGCCATTCTGGAGTGGGGCTTGGGGGAAGGGGAAGGGCTGTATGGGACACAGAGGGAAATATGATGGGGAGGAGAGAGAGAGGAGTAAAGGGGAGAAAGGGCGAGAACAGAAGAGAGAAAACGGGAAGCTGAAGTCCTGGCAATCTCATTCGGTGACGATCACAATCGCTGGGCCAACAACCTGGCACAGATTTGAGCTATTACAAGAAAAATGTAAATTAAACTTCAGGTCCAACTTCCTGAGGCCAAGGACAGTGCGATGCTGGACGCAACTGCGTGGGACAGAAGCTCCTTTTGTGGCCTGGGCTGGCTCAAGAGTCATCTTTCAGGACATCTGAGAGGATACGAGCTGGGGAGGGCCACATGGACTTGGCCTAGAGCCAGAAAGTGCACGGGGTCAGCCTGCAGGGCAGCTCCTGGGAGAGCAAGACCCACCAGGGGATGGCAGCCAGGACTACAGGGCACGTTAACATGTGAGTAACAGTTCTGAGTGGGCTCATGAAATAGAGAAGATAAACATTTTGCCCAAAGCCTCAGAGACTCACTCAGCCTCCTGATCGTAATAGAAGTGGTGGCATCAAAGGGAGTCAGTTCTAAAGGGCCTGGAGCAGGCAGGGGCCTGCTGCGGCCCCACTGCCACTGCGAAGGCAGCTGGCTGAGGCGGTTTCTGCTCTGCAGCGCGTGTCCTGTGGTTCTCCCAAGGCTGAGCCTCCAGGTTCCTTGGACAGGGGAAAGTGAGCCTTCCTTTCCCTGCCCCTCCTCTCTACCCCTCCCCACCTAGCTCCATCTGGTCCTGAAGGATCTGGCTAGAGGCCCCTGGGCAGAGAGAGGATGAATGGTCACTTAACTACTGTCCCCTAGGGATACACTTGAAGGGGAAGACCTGACTGATTCGTGGAAGGACTAGGAAAGATTCCAGCAATAGGCAGAATTGCTGAATTTCCTAGTTTGTTTTCTCTAGGGGCAAAGGAGGGAGAGAGTTGATGAAACAGGGAGTAGGCTGTTACTCAGAACTCGCCCTACCACCTTTCTCTCCAAGGACCTAGGCCTGGAGGAAATGGACTCAACGCTTTGAAAGGAGAGAGATTCCAGTTAGAGGAGGCACCTGAAGAGGGATTTACTGACTGGATGAGTATCCACTGAATGGGTGAATGAGATAGAAAGCAAAATAAAATCTCCTTTCTAGAGAACTTATAAAACAGAGGTTTTCAAACTTTATTTTACCAATCAAATGTAGCAATGCCTTCTTCCCAGAATCCCAGTATCTAAATACATGACCATAGATCTGGTCATGAGGAGCTCAGACCTCTGCCCTCTTGGCCTCCCCCAGACCTCCCCCTCTGCCCACCTCCACCAAGCCCCACCCCTCCCCCAAAAGACCATAAGACTCAAAGGAGCTCAGCTTGAAAATCCTGTTGTGAAGCCTCTCCTCTGAGTCCCCTCCATCCAAACAACCTGGAAAATGCTCGTGTCCAGCGAAGGACCACTTCTTTGATTTGTATTTACATTCTTGTTATTAGTGACACAAATTAGGCACTAATGGGCTCTTCTAGCCCTTAAGAGTTGGTGGCATTTTTGGGCACAGGCTGCCAGCCTGTGGATTGTCCCCCAGTCGGGCCTAGCACTCACCTCCTTTTCCCCACAGATGTTGCTAATGATGGAGCTGGAGGCTGGGCTGGAGGCTGGTCCCAGGACAGCGACCACGCCCTTGGGGAGGATTTGACACACTGAAGCCAGCAGCAGGGGAAGAGCATGAGGAGCAGGAAAGAAATAAGGCACTGGTCAGGTGGGTGTGGGCCAGCCATCCTGCCTGGGCTTCAACCTCTGAGCCCTCCAACTTTATCCACTGTCCCTCACCTTCCGCCCACCCCTCTCTCCATCCCCTCGCACACTTCCAAACCTCTGCCTCCCCTCCCCTGGACTACTGAGCTCCAGGACAGTTTTATTGGAGTTTATGGATGGTATTAAATGAGGAAATGACCCAGGTGATGACAACATATGGCCACAACCAACAGGGTGTGTACATTGTCTGGCTGCCACCAAAGGTCATAGGCTAATGGTGAAAACCTACAGATCCCATCCTCAGCGTGTCCTGCAGTTTGAGTTGTTGTTTAGATATCTTTCTGCTCTCATCAGATTTCAAACCCCTTAAGGGCAAGAGCTGAGCCATATTATCTCCAAATCACCACATTTCATTTCCTTGGTGTCAATCGCAATGTTTTCTAGCACTAGCAGGTGTCCAGTTCATATTCATTGAGTGAATGAATGAATGGATGGGACATGCAGTCAAAGGAGGAGGAGAGAACCTAAGATTTTAAATGCTATAGACTGAGGATGGAAGGATGGAAGATAAAGGGGGAAACAGACAGAGAGAAAACATGAGATAATTCTCAGGACACACAGTATGAATAAGCTAAGGAGCCACCCCTCAGAACATGCACTGAGGTTCCCTGTGGTGCTACAATACATCCTTCCCCTTAAGACTCACAGCTTTAGCCTGGGTACATTTCCCTCTGACTCACATCCATGCCAGGCAGAGCCATTTCCCAAGCAAGACACTGAGATAGAGGGAGAAGTGCAAGGCTGTTCTTGCTGCATCAGCTGTAAAGCCACACCTGCAACCTGGATCTCTTCCTCTTAGGGTATAGTCCTAACCATTGGCCACACAGCCAAGGGATGGCCACACTGCCAAGAGATGGCCTTAAATGGGGCGCAGGTGCTGAGGTGCAGCACCAGGGTTCAAATCTCAGCACTGCAGTTCACCATATGAAAGATAGATCTGCAAGGTTTTCTTTCAGCGTGCGGCTTAGGCAGGGATCCTGCAACATTACAGATCTCAGCCAAGAGGCTGGGGACAGTGGTGCCTGAGGGGGACCCGTCAGCACTGTGTCTGAATCATCCCCAGGGACATGGCCTTTGACGAATGGGCTGCAAAGTTCAAGCTATTTCCATGTAAGTGATCTCATGTGATCTCAGTCAACCCAACTCTTACGCCTGCTGGATACTCGATGTTCATCAGCCATCAAGTCCCTACAGCAGCCTCAGAGTGGGTCTTAGTTCCTTACCAGTTAGGAAACAGCATCCTAGAGATGCTCAGTGACTCCCCTAAAGGTCAGAGCTGGCATTGGGGTTCAAGCCTGTTGAACCCACCCAGTGTTCGTTCTACCCTCCCACAGCCACCTGTTTTGTCTGCCCTACTCCTTGCAGCCACTTCACCCATCTCTTCATGACCCTACAGCTGAAGTCCCTGTCCCATCTCATTCTACTAAATCTACTTTTCCAAGGTCACCAATGATCTTTTGTCGGTTCTCACCCTACTCATTTGCAGCACTTGATGCTGCCGACTGCACTGTGCTTCATAAATTTATAACACCTTCAGTCCTCACTCTCACCCACTTCTCTGATCACCCTTTTCCACTTTCTTTACTGGCTCTTTTCCCTTCTGCCACCTGCTAAATTCAGAGTTTTTCCAGGTCTCACTCTCCCTGGGCAATCTCATCCTTGCCTATAGCCTCCACTCTTATCTCTGCCCAGTGATCCTGCACTCTGACCTGTGTCCTGGGTTACAAAATCAAGTTCCAACTGCCTGCTGGATGTCACCAGAGGGATGTCACTCAGTATGTTAGGGCAGAGAGGCAGAAAGCACAGTCATTAAGAGCATGAACTCTGAGGCAAGACTGTCTGGGTTTGAGTCTTTCCTCTGTCACTAACTAGCTGTGAGACCTTGAGCAAGTTGCTGAACCTCTCTGGGCCTACTTCCTTTTCTCTAGAACTGGAATACTAGCAGCTCCTCTCTCATAGGCTTGCTGTGAGAATTAAAATGAGTTAGTACATACAAAGTGCTTAGAATGGTACTGACATGCTACGCAGCTCTTTTTATGCCCACTGCATAATATTTGCTATGTACTTCCCATACATCATCTGATTTGATCTTCATACTTTTAGGAAGAGGATTCATTGTTATCCCCACTTTACAGATGGAAAAACTGAGGCTTACAAAATTTCAGTAACTTGTTCAAGATCACATAGGTAATATGGTAGAGCTGGGCTTGAACTTGGAGATCCATCTGGCACCAAAGCCCAGGTGCTTCCACTGCCCTTCACTCCCCTTAGCTCCTCAAGCTTAAAGCCTCGGTCACCCTTGACTCTTCATGGCCTTTGCTCAGTGAATCTATTCACTTGTTACACCAATCAGGGGCCAGGTTTTGGCCATCTGACCTTCTCACCTTCCTTCCCACTCCCACTGTCATTTTTACAGGTCAGCCCCTTTTACTACCGGCCTCCTAACAGGTCTCTCTGTCTCTAGGATTCTTCACTTCCAATCTGTTCTCAAAACTGTGGAGCACATTATAATCCTAAAACATAAATCTGTGTGCTCCTGGTGGGCAGAACACTTGTCATGTTTACCTCTGCATCCTGTATACCTAGAGCAGGGCCCGGTTCAGAGTTCTGTGCTCAGCCCATAGCTGTTGAACCTGTGCAACACTGAGGCCTGTCCAACTCCTCCATGGGAAACTGGAAATAAACTAAATGCCTAGTCATAAGGGAACAGTTATCTAAAGTTTGGGTCACAGACACAAATGGGATATTATTTAGGCATTTAAAATGCTTTTAAACAGTTTATAATAGTACTTAAATATTTATGTAATAAAATTAAGAGAAAAACCAGAGCATAAAATTATATGTATATCTATGTGAAGGCTACAGCTAAGCAAGTACAGAATATACTAATGCACTGAGAAATGATTGGAAGAAGATGTGACGAAAGCCTCCATTTTTTCAGTGCTAATTATGGCCCATTGTAAGCACTTCTATGAATTGACTTATTTCTCAAAACAACCTGATGAGCTAGGTCCTATTACTGTCACCTTCATTTCACTAATGAGAAAATGGGACAGAAAAGTGAAAGGGTAGAGCAGGATTCAAGGTGAGCTCCCTAGAACTGCATCACTCAGCCTTCACTGGTTAATAGTGCTTAACTGGGATGTGACCAATGGAACACAATGATTCTCTTCCCTATTTTTCTTTACTTTATATAATGAGCATGTATTCCTTTTATAACATGCCATTATAAAAAAATAAAATGTCATTATAAAAATTTTCTTTTGATGAGCAAGTAAAATCTAAATCTGAATTCCTGGCCAGTTTCTGCCCCAAGCTAGTTCATTATGTTGGGTCTCAACAGAGAATTTTCTCCTAAAAATAAATTCTTATAGAAGGCCACAATCCCTTATTCCCAACACACAAATCCAAAAGGCTCTGAAACTGGATGATTTTCATTAAACTCATTTGGTGGCAAAATCTGATCTACAAAGACAGATGTGAAGCTATTTAGAGTGTGTGAATGTTTGAATATAAGCATGCATTTGTTTGAGTATGGGGTACTGCCCCGAACCCCACTGGAGAGGTCATGTAATGTGTGGCACAGGCACAACATGACTTTTCCAATACATAGAAACTTCTGGATTCTAAAAACATCTGGCCTCACGGACTCTCAGTGGACCTATGCCTGCCATTCTGAGTGTCTACCTCCCATTTCCCACATTGGATCAGAACTCCTCGAGGGTAGGGCTCACATCTATTCTGTCCTGGCAAAAAGAAACTGCTCACTAGATGTTATTTGACTGAAATAATCCAATGAGTTCAGTGAAACTGAGTTATTACCTTCCCAGCAGCCCTTGCCGATCTGCTGGGATCTGGGGATTTCTCTTTCATTCAAGGAAATGGAAACAGTTTATAAAGGACCCCTTGGATGGTTCTGCAGGCTGGCCATCTATCCTGTGAGGACTCTGAGTGAGGGGGGTGCCTCTGCCTCCCAGGGAGAAGGGAGGAAACGGGAAACATGAGTGACAATGGCATGACGACAGAATTTCCCAGCCAGCAGAGGAATTGGAGGGGAACTGTCAGAGCAGCTGCTGGAATAAAAGGCCATGATCAGGTATTGTGAGACGCAAGACTTCTTCCCCTCAAGCTGTCACCCCTGGCCTGGGCTCCAAGTCCCCTCAGAAGCCTGGCTGGACAGGAAGGACTCATGGAAACTTATTCCCTTTCTGATTCTTTACAGGGAGGGCAAAAGTCTGCCTGTGATGCAGATGGTCCAGAGAGGTTCATCGTAGGCACCACTGATTGCAGGCCCTCCAGGGAAGGGGACAAGGAGGCCAGGCCTCCTCCCCTTCAGAGCGCCACTAGACAGTCACTCAGCTGCTCTGAGCCCTTTGTGGTCAACAGTGTCCGCATCAGGAGCTGGCCACTCTGTGGAGCAGAGGGGCTGGGAGAACTCAGAGTCCTTCCCATCAGAGCACTTCAGGGTGTTGAAGCCAGACAGGAGGAGGGCAGTGGGATGGGGGCAAGTTCTCTTTTTGTGCCTGGTGATGCTGTACACTGAGCATAAAGCGAAGCCCTGAATGTCCCAAGTAAGGCAAACAATGGCCTCAATCAGTGCCCAAGAACCTTCTCCTCCCAGTGCCCAAGCCTGCAGGAGGGCATTCCATTCTTGACTCCCCATGAGTGGAGAGCTGAGTGGATTGGACTTGCTGGCGTCTGAGCCAAGAAGGGAGTGTGTGAAGGTGGTACTGCCAGGTTGCTACACCGTTCCCCCCTGACCGCCTGTCACTAACAGCATATTATTCAAAGCCCTCAGCCTGGTCCCACATCACCCTACGAGCAGCAACACCATTTACAGGGGGAGAGGGAGCTTTCCACCTGTAGGCACTGGGTAGGAGACATGCTACCACCTAAATCCTTACAATCACCCCATCAGGGAGGAGTTATTGTACTAATTGTGCTACTGTTAGGGGCAGAACTATTAATCATGCTCTGTTAAACATGCTTTTTAGCTATAGTTATAAGAAATATTAATCATGCTGTGTTAACCATGATTGCTCTGTTCTGATTAGAGAAAGCACATTCTAACCTGGCTGAGAGTTGTATGCCCCAGGACAAGGGAGTTAACTTTGGCCTGCCCTTTATCACAATGGAATCCTGGAGGCTCCCGCCCTTTGCAACCCCCAACCCACACTGCTTGTAACCTGATTAGCATTATTCCTTTTCTACTTCCCCATGCCTGTAATTCCCACTTTCCCATGTAATTTTTGTCCTTCTACCCAATCCAAGCAGCTTATGGGGGGCAAAAAAGCAGATTTTTCTCAAGATGACCTACTACTCTGCCATATTGCTGGCAATATTGGAATAAACACTCATATGCAATTCAACCCTGTCTCTGCTTAACTGGCTCAAGCGGTAACAGGCAGCCTGGATTCATTGTTATTGGGTTTCACTACTACTACTAACAATACGTAACACTGATTGAGAGTTCACCCTATGGCAAGCACTACTTAGGTCTTCTAAATACATCATCTCATTTAATCTTCACAATAGCTTCATGAAACGAGAACTCTTGTTATTCCTATTTTACAGATTAAGATGAGTCTGAGGCATAGGAGATATGTTCAAGGTACTGATGGAGCCAAGATTAGGCTCCTGGAGTATCTGACTCCTGCACCTGAACTCTGATGCTGTTCTATGCTTCTCCCCCCCTGGCCCTCATCGCTGCCCCCAAACTCCTTGTTTTAGCCACACCCATCTGTCATTGTGCCCCGGTACTCTCTTTTTGTTCTTGCCTCAAGCCTTTGCTCATGCTATTAGCCTTCTGCATGAATGCCTTCTTTCCTTCTTGTCACCTATCCAACATTCCAGGTCTAGCCTAGAGGTCTTACCTGACCACCTAACTACACCTCTGACCTAGTCTGACCTCCCTCTGCCCTTGCCTGAGCTGCTCACTGGCAAGCCCACAGCACAGTTACTGTGATTTAAGTCATTTTCAGACATGTGGTTTTAACTGCCTCCTGGAGAGATCTCCGGTTTCAGTTTCCCCATCTGTAAAATGAGGAGATTGAACCAGATGGATTCTAAGCACTGATTCAATGCATTTCTGAGTCCATATGAGGCACACTGGACCCAATGCTGGTAACTCAGCACATTTGTTGAATGATTCATCACTATTCCTATGCCTTTCTCTTCTTGTTTTCCTCTTTTATTCCCATATGCTGACTTGGATTCATGTTGAACTGATGGAAGGAGACAAGCCCTCACTAGAGGCAGCTCTGAATCACCAGAAGTCATGCCCAAGGAGCCTGCAAGAAGCTTGGGAGCTGGTGAAGGAGAACAGTCATGCAACCAAAACATGACATGCCTTCCCCTCTCCAGTCCACAGCGAGACAGCCAGCATGCCTCTGGGTTTCCAGGGAAACAGTGCGGGTGGCTGGTAGCATGTCTGGTCTCTCAGAAATGAACCTAAGTGAAGGAAGGGGTTAAACCTCAAACTGGCTCTGGCAGCAGCAGGGAGAGTGCCTCCGGGTGTTTGGGTGATAAGAAGGTCAGAGCTTTAATACATTAGCCTCAGAAGACACACTGATCTATAGAAACGGAGGAGGGCAAGGCCTGTGGGAGCTCCTGCACAGGAAAAGCTGAGATGGAGACAAGACATGGAAGATAAGGAGGGAAGGGCCAGGCTGGAGGGGAGATGACCTGATAGGTCTTGTCTACTCTTCTTATTTCAGATCTGTAGGC
This sequence comes from Miniopterus schreibersii, assembly GCF_964146895.1. Lineage (NCBI taxonomy): Eukaryota > Metazoa > Chordata > Mammalia > Chiroptera > Miniopteridae > Miniopterus > Miniopterus schreibersii. Next base: position 572,024 of record NC_138122.1, on the reverse strand, counting down.
TGTGTAGAGGGAATTGTGAAATCAAACAAGAAGCCTGAGGCAATGATGATGAAGGGTCCAGGGTGGAAGGAATCAGGTGTGGGTTTGAGGAAGCACTATGAAGGATGCTCACTCTAAATAAGCTCGCTCAATGAAAATGTATGTGATTTTCTGTGTGGACCAGATAGAAGCGCAGTGACTTTCTACCATATCTCCCCAGTGTCTAGGTTTGTTATTAATTAATGCCCCATGTGATACTTCCCATCTCCTAGCCTCACTTTGAACCATTAAATGAGGTTAAAATCTAGACTCCAGAATCTTTACTTTCTTTACACCTCGTAATCTTTGACCCTGATGTTGCCAGGGCTCCTCTGGGCAGACACACCCTCCCTGAATATGGTTCATTAAATGTGATTTGTGCAGAGCTTTTTGAAGCTCATCTATTGCTAAAAGAAGGTACAACTGTACACTGTAGGGTTGCTACTGCCCCACTTAGATCTGAGCTTTACTTTCCATAACAAAGAACATTATCATTAGGCTTTCACCTTCTTGAAGCAGAATCCCTGGTCACAGGGGGACAGGTGTGAGGTTGGGGTTGCTGTTCAGGGCCTCAAGGCCACTTAAATAGTTTTATGTTAACAATGCAAATTAGCCCTGGGTCACCAGCCCAGGGAAGACATAACCCATAACATTGTACAGTAGCTGGCTTTGGGTGGCTCGCCACAGCTTCCAACAGCTCAAAGCTGTCAGATGTATCAAGTCCAGAAAACTGGAAAGAGTGAAATATCCAATTACAAATATGCTCCAGGAGGGATGCTGACATGAAGACATGCCATTTGAGAGGAGTCTGGGAAATAAAGGATGCTGCCAAGTAGAGTTGGCTGAGCTTTGAAAGAGAGGAGAGAAAGAGATGATGATAGGAGGTGGGATGAAGCCTGCCCCAAGGTGAGGGTAAGAGAATAAAGCCAATGACAAACTCTACAGCTCCCCTTACTGAGAAAATACCTGTTGTGTGCATGGTGCTGAGCACCTCCCTAGGCTGCCTCGGGCGGGCATGCTCCTGATGAACCTAGGAGGTGATTTAACCATCTATAGTCACACAGCTGGTAAACAGTAGAGCAAAGATTTAAATCAGTTTAGTCTGATTCTAAAATCCATGCTCCCACTCTTTATAATACACAGTCTCCTCAAAGTAAGGATCACAGAGCTATAGTTCCTCCTCCCAGGCATCCAGCCTCCCTCCTCCCCAACACTGCTCAGAGCACTAATCCATCACTCATCTTTCTCCTTACTTTGGGAGGGAAAGGACTGGGCTGTAACCTTTCTAAGAACTATCTGAGTAGTGTTTAAAATCCATTGTTAGGGAGCAGCTCTGGCTTCAGCTAAAAGGCCTTGGAGGTAAAACGATAGAGGCCTCTTTTCTAACAAATGCTACTCGTGCCTCAAATGCATTGAGATATGAAAGTTGAACCAAGTGCCACTTGCTAATAAAATATTTGGTGCCTAAAAGAAGGACATTAGAGAGATTCCCCAGAGCTCTCTAAAGTAGAGTAAAAACATCAGTTTCCTTTATACCCTTGACTCATCTGGCTAAATATCGTGGGTGTATTGACTCTACTGAGCAAGAGTGCATGGGTCATGGAAGAGAAAGTTTATATCTGCTAATGATCCCCATCAGCAGTGGGCAAACTGTTGTCTCGGTTCTGCCAGGAAAGCCTGGAAGAACCAAAGAAAAGGAAGGGGAGCTGGTTTTTCAAGCCAGACCCTTGTCTGAGACCTGCCCTCTGGCACACAGAAGCACTACAGACTTGACTAGGAGATCCACAAAGTCATTGCTAGCATTTCTGATTTCATTAGGAAAGTTAAATCTCTCTTTCAGCGTACTAGAATTTAACCTCTATGACAACTAGGATTTATCTGTTCCCTGTTGAATCCCCACTGCCTAGAACTGTGTATAAGAGATATTCACTAAATATTTATTGACTGCCCAAGTTAATAAATGATTAACAATTTCAGGTACCCATTCCCTCAAGTGCTATTCTGGAGAATCTGTGTCCATAGATCCTGCTGGTCTCAACTGCTCCCTTCTGTATGGTAAGAGCCTACCCTCAGTCTCTAGAGGTAGGCACTCTCTGCAAGGGGAATTATTAGACCATCTGGCCAACACTGTGAGTTGTGAGACCAGCCAAGGCAAGATGAGCTGAACCAATCCAATCTTTTACCTTGGGAATCCAAACCAAGAGGCACTGAGGGAAGCTGCCACTGATGTGCACAACACAGAGATGCAGGCAGCCTGAGGGCAGGGACTGTGTCTGTCCTGCTTTCTGCATTGTTCTCAAAGAATGATATCCTGAGTCATGTCTGAAATAGAGTATATGTTCCACAAAAGTTTCCTGAATAAACAAAGAGTCAATCGGACCTGGATGGCCATTATGGGAGGGGTACTTGTCTGATATGTGTACTCGAGCAAGTTGTTCTTTTGTTTTGTTTTGCCATTGCATGTTGTTAAAGGTTCAATTGGGCTAGCAAGGGAGGAGATGGGGACTGTACAGTCTTAGGAAATAGATGCTATCATCTCTCTGGGCTAAGGGGCTCCTTCTAAACTGGAGTTGTTCATCTCCAGCTGAGCTACAAGCTACCAGCCCACTAACTCGGAAGCTCATACTATAAAGCTGTCAAGGTAACACCAGCAACATGCCAGAGAATTCCAGGGCAGGTGTCGTGGATTGAGCATTGGACTCTCAGATTAATGATGCGAGTTCAGGGTCCAAAACTCACTTAGTCATTGACTAGCTCTGTTGTTGAGAAAGTTGTCCAATGTCTTTCAGCCTCAGTTTCTTTTGTAAAATGGGGATAATAACACCTAAATCTTGGATTGTTGGGAAAATTAAAAGCAGGGCCCAGAACACAGTAGGTGTTCTAGATGTGTGACTTGAGTGGCCTACTATGTGTGTTTGAAAGCATTGCAACTCACAAAGGATTTTCCTTTATTTTAAGTCATTTCAATCTCACAATTTGCAGAGTAGATCCTAGACTTCCCATTTTACAGATGAAAAAACTGAGGTTAAATAGGATAAGTGAGTTGTCCAAGGTTACCCACAGAATGAATAACCAAACTCCATGCCAAGGCCCAAGTTATTCCCACAACACTGCCTTCATCACAAGAAAGCAAGACAGGAAGTCAAGTGTGCAATGACTCAGCTACCCGTGGCTGGCCACATATCTTAATTACACACAGCGTTTTATTCAGGGATTTGAGTACAAAATGTCCAGGAGGATGAATGAATCAACATAGGAAGAAATTAATGAATGGGTAAATGAATGAATGAATGAATGAGTATCCTGTCTTAATTCTACTCCAACCATGAGTCACCACAAAACCTGGGAATCTCATCCAGACTAAGTATAGGGCCTCCTGGTATGTTTCTTTCCCTCCTTTGGACATATCTACATCATAGGCCTGGTGATGGGTTCAAATCATTTACACCACCAGCCCCTCTGATAGCAAGAAAAGCAAAGGGCAGCTCTGCCCATTCTACGTACTGGTTTCTGCAGTCTCATATTCGCTGTCTCTTAAGAGCTCAAAGATGTCCACTTCGACCTTGGCCTTGCCCAGCCTCTCAGGAGCACGGTTGATGCGGTTCTTGGCCAGGGTGATGGAGAGCCGCTCCCCTCTGCTGCACTCCATGGGGTCATCCAAGATAGCAGCTGTGGGCAGGCAACCACATGCAGACAGTTGGTACCTCTCCCGCACTCTTCCTCCTTCTCCAGTCTCCCACCACTTCCACCTACTGCCAGGAGGCTCCCACGTCGCTGTCCACCAGCCATCCTCAGAACCATCCCTTAGACAAGTCCTCTGCATCCTAAGGATCTTGGTTTGCAGCCAGGGGTAGCAGTGAATTCTAATGTGGACCTGCCTCAGGAGCCTGGTAATCTCATGGCAGGCCACTGGGGCTCTGTCTGTATGAGGTCCCCAGGCCCAAGCATGGTGATACCCTTGGTTATATCTCTATGTGCACACACAGGTACATGTGTGCAAAGGAAGGGAGGCAGTAACTGTCCTCCGGAAAGGGTATTTTTTGCACATGAGAACCTCTCCCTGAGGGCAGGTTGGAGAGTTGCGACATAAGGAGCAGCTCTAGGACACTGCTTAGTGCTGGGTCTCCAGGCTCTGACTCTGACAAGCCATGTCACCCACCCAGGCAGCTATGGTGTTTCTCTGAACTTTTCCTCAGTGGACATTAGGAATAGTAAGACAAACTCATGGGGTTGGTGTGGTCCCAATTGCTGCCCAACTTCTGTAAGTACTATTAAAGACAAGTGTTATGGTGTCACAAGGACCTGGGTTCAAATCCCAGCTCCACCCCACATTAGCTATGGGACTTACTTCCTCAGTTTCCTCATTTATAAAATGGGGAGAAAGCCTATTTTGGGGGCTATTGTGAAGATTACATGAATAGTATGTGTGAAGTGCTCAGCACAGTACCTGGCACCAATAAACAAATCTAACCATTGATATCGTTCATTCTCTTGGTAGAAGTTATAGAATTGAAAATCTCTGTACAAAAACTTGTAAACATATGTTCATAGTAGCATTATTCATAATAACCTTACAATGGAAAAGCCCAAAGCCCCTCAACTGGTGAGTGGACAAACATAATGGGGCATATCCATACAGTGGAGTATTATTTGACAATAAAAAGAAAGGAAGTCCTGATACATGCCACAACATGGATAAGCCTTGAAAACATGGTATTAAGTGAAACAAATCAGTCACAAAAGACCACATGTTGGATCATTCCACTTATATGAACTGTTCAAAATCGGCAAATCCATAGATACAGAAGGTAGATTAGTGGCTGCCTGCTGGAGGGGTGGCAGGGGTGGGGGGTTAAATTGGGAGGAGTGGAGAGTGAGGGCTCGCACACACAGTATTTCTCTTTGGGGTGATAAAAATGTTTCAAAATTGATTGCAGTGAGGGATGCACAACTCTGAATACATTAAAAACTACTAAATTATATATTTAAAGGAATGAATTGTGTGGTATCTGAACTATATCTCAATAAAGCTATTACAAGAAAAAAAGAAATATCAAGCTTATCATTCAAAAGTTGAACACTCAGAAAATCAATATGGGGAATCGAGCCAGATGGATTTTACCAACATGCAGCCCTTGATTCTGTGCAGCTGGTGTGGATGGACATGCTCACTGTCCTTTCTGTGCATTGCTCCCATAGCTACCGTCACCCATTTCCAAACCAAAAACTAAGAAAATATCACAAATAATTTTTTTCCAGTTTGTGGATTTATTTATATGTGCAGCCTTATTGAGCAATAAAAATTTGATTTCATTTCCAGAGGTTGGCTATATATTGGGCAACAATATATAGCATCCCAAAATCTAGGACCTAAAGTGGGCTTCTGTGAGTTAAGAGGCAAAGTTCATACACACCTGATGGGATTAGCTACCTGCAAAGTGGCCAAAAGACAGTAAATATATGTATGACTGAAGAAATAGGGGAGACTTAAAACTCCCACCCTGCTGACCTTAGAAAAGCAAGACCAGAGTGAGATTGTTACTTAGGAAGCAGAAACTTAAACAATCACGTTGTGTTCTCCTAGGAGGAAGACTCTGGGAACAGAAAGAGAGAGGGACAGCCTAGAAGAGTGATTCTCAAATGGGCTCCTTCAAGAAGCAGAGGGGGAGGGCACACGGGGCCTCTCGTCCTGCACCAGCTTCAACCAGCACAGCTGAACACCCGTCAGGTTTAGATATCAGGATTCCACATAAGACCTGACATTGAAGAAATTGTTTTACTGTTAAAAATGTAACCCAGCCCTCGAGCATAGAACAGAGACATCTCAAATGTCAGGAATTGCCTTTATTCCCTATGCTGTACTTTACTTCTCTGTGACTATTTTTATAACTGGCAATTTGTGCTTTTTAATCCCTTTCACCTCTTTCACCAGTCCCCAAGCCCCTTGCCCATATGGCAACCATCAATTTGTTCTCTGTGTCTATAAGTTTGTTTCTGTTTTGTTTATTTTGTGTTTTTTTAGATTCCACATATAAGTGAACTCATATTAGTCTTAGTCTTTCTCTATCTGACTTATTTCACTTAGTATAATACCCTCTCGGTCCATCTATGTTGTTGCAAATGGTAAGATTTCATTCTTTTTTATGGCCGAGTAATATTCCATTGTATATATGTACCAAATCTTCTTTATCCATTCATCTATCAATGGATACTTAGGTTGTGCATCCACATCTTGGCTATTGTAAATAACGCTGCAATAAACATAGGGGTGCACATATCTTTGGAATTCGTGTTTTGGATTTCTTTGAATAAATACGCAGAAGTGGAATATGGTAGTTTTACATTTAATTTTTTGAGGAACTTCCATACTGTTTTCATAGTGGCTGCACCATCTTACAATACCACCAGCAGTGTCCTTTTCTCCATATCTTTGTCAACACTTGTTGTTTGTGGATTTATTTGTGATAGCTACTCTGACAGGTATGAGGTGATATCTCACTGTAGTTTTAGTCAATAATACTGTAAAACTATATATGGGGTCGGAAAGGTGCTACACTTACTAGGTGGTAATTTCATAAGGTATATAAATATCTAATCAATATGTTGTACACTAAAACTAATATAATATATAGGTCAACTATAATTGAAAAATAAATTTAAAAAGTAAAATAAAATGTCAGGAGTTGGCAGAGCCATCCCACACAAGTCATGGGAAAGTGGCACTGGATCCATGGTGTCTGAGCTTGTTAACAGGTGCACATCCTTCAGTGACCACGGCCAACGTGGTGTAGGCGCTTCATGAGCATGACCTCACTTAGCCTCTGCAACAGCCCTTTGAGATGAGTGTGTCATCTGTGTCATCCTCACTTGGAGATGAGGGAACGGAGATCAGAGAGGTCAAGCTACCTGCCCACATTCACAGGGCTGGTGAGTAGCAGAGGAGGGAGGTGATCCTGGGAGATAGACTGCGCTCCTCAGGGCTCGTCTTCCTTTTAATTATCTTTCCAGGGATTTACTGCTGAAAAGGGAGTGTACCAGGTAGGTGTGTCTTAGTCAGCTCTGGCTACTATAACAAGATATCATAGGCTGGGTGGTTTAAGCAACAGGCATTTACGTCTCATAGTTCTGGGGGTGAGAGCCTGAAGTCAGGGTGCTGGCATGGTGGGTTCCAGTGAGGGCTTTCTTCCTGGTCTGCAGACGGCTGCCTTCCTACTGTGTCTTCATGTGGTGGAGAGAGAGGGAGAAGAGCTCTCTGCTTACTTTTAAAAGGGTACTAATCCCATCATGGGTCCCACCTTTATGGCTTCATTCAAACTTAATCACCTCCCAAAGGCCTTACTTCCTAATACCATCACGTCAGGGATTTTTGAGTTTCAACATATGAATTTTAGGGGACACAAACATTCAGTCCATAGTAGTAGGTGCACAAGACTTGCAGTCACCACAAAGGAAGTCTCACCAAGGCAAACCAACTCCAAAACCCTGCCAGGCTGAACCCTGGGCCTCTGGACATTTCCCTAGGTAATGCCCAATCCCTATGAGATTGCAATACTGGGGGCAGCTATCTTTATCTTTGGGCCATGTGACCTCACTATTACTAAATTTTTCATCTAAAATCTATTAAATATTTAATTAATCACTTGTAAGAAAACAAATAAAATAACCTTTTAGAAAATTCCCAGTTCCTCTGTGAGTCTGGTAACTTGGGCTTCTAAGGTAGGAGAGGAATGACTTCAGGCAGTAACCACAGCGAGTTGGCTTTGCCCCTTCAGTGCAGAAGGGGCACAATGGCACCACCTCATAGGAGGCACCAGTCTGTTCCCTTCTTTTTACATAGTACACATTCAAGATGTGTACTGTGGACTGAGTTATGTTCCCCAAATTCAGAGATAGGGCCTTTAAGAGGTTATTAAGATTAAATGACACCATACTGGTGGGGTCCTGATCTGATAGGATTAGTGCCCTTATAAGAAAAGACACCAGAGAGTGCTCTCTCTTTCTCTCTCTACCATGCAAGGACAGTGAGAAGGGGCTGTCAGCCAGCCAGGAAATGGGCTCTCACCAGAAGCCAATATTGCTGGCACCTTCCTCTTGGACTTCCAGCCTCCAGAACTATGAGAAATAAATGTCTGTTGTTGGCACCTCAGTCTGTGGTATTTTGTTGTGACAGCCTGAGCTGACAAAGACAGTGTGCAAGACACAGCCAGCTGTGCAATCAACTCACAGAGTGTCCCTGGACACACTGAGACAGGGATCATGGCCAGGTGGGGAATGGGACGTGTGGGGATTTTATATTAAGGGACATATAAGGTCCCCTCAGGACTCCTCTCCTCCTTCCCTCCCTGCAGAGTCCAAGGCAGGACTCTACACTCAAACGCATTTGGGGGGTATCTGCCAAGTCATTAAGCTCCACAGTCCTGCCCTTCCTTCCACCCAACCCCTGTGCCATTCCAGCACCACTCTTCATTAGGTTTTAGGTGATGGCTAATTTCTGGCTGGGATAACTTCAACTAAGCGGCTGATTAGCATCAAACATGCAGGCATCAGCATAGCTAGGATGATCATAGGAGCCTGGATTTTGTGTCTATGGACAATAAGGACTAGGTGCAGGTGCAGGTGCAGGCTCTCTCAGAACACCGAGGAACATGTCCTCCCCATGTGTCACCAAGTCCCCAGTGAAGGGTCTCATGGAGAGGGAGAACAGTAGAGTTGTGTGCCTGGGACTGAATGTGCAGAGATACTCCTGGCCTTTGCTGTGTCTGGCTGGGCCAGGATGCTCAGAGTTCCCGGCCACTGCGTAATGAGGAATAATATCTTCTGGCATATCCTGCACTCCTGGAGACTGCTCTGCAGAGGAGTGAATCAGCAGCCACCAGAAGGCTGTGAGGCCTGGGCTGCAGCAAAGGGAGGTCTGAGATAAGAACATACAAAGACCAGGGTCTGCCCCTTCTTCAGCCATGAGGACTCCATCCAGTGACTCTTCCAACCACATGTTTCCAATATGCCTCCTCCAAGCCAGGAAAGTGGCGAGTCCTTACATTTACGTTAGCCTTTCCCCCGCTACAAGGCAAGACCTGTACCCTGTGCCCAGTTCTCTGAGATCTAAGACTCATGCTAAGTGAAGGGCATCCTCTTAACTTTGTGCCCACCTCTACCCCACCCTCCTCTCCTTGTCCTTGTCCTATGCCTGTGTCCACTCTGGAGACAGGCCTCCCTTGGGACTGGCAGGCCTGGCTCTGCCCACTGCAGTACTTCCTGGCTCAGCCCTAACGAGTGTGGCCGAAATTACCCTGAGGAGGGCATATGATCAATGACCTGCTCAGAGTCCTCAGACCTCCCCATTATCTAAAGGGTTGGTCCCTGTGGAGTCTCTGGGATGGCATTGGGCCCCCCAGTCTGACTTCCTCACACCCTTCTAGCCATAGCACCTCACCGTGACAACACCTCCATGTTGGGACCTGGGCTGGCTCTATGTTCCCTTTTGCATGCTTCTGTTGACAGTAACCCTACCCCTTGCTCCCCTTTCCCTACCAGAACTCTTCTTCTTTCCTTCAGACTCACCTCTTCCAAGAACCCCCGTGAATGCACCATACCCTCTTTGGATTGTTGAGAGACTCCACACTACCTTGGAGGGGTACTTACCTTTCTGTCTGTATATAACAGTTTCCTTAACTAGTTTGTACCTTAAAAGCCCAGAGTGATGCCCTCTTCTTTTGAAACTCTCCAGGTTCCTCATCCCAAACTAACGCCCCCTTCGTTAGAACTCCCACAGAAATGTCTTTGTACCTTTCCTTAGACACTAATCACTCCTGACATTTTTTTATTGTGCCATCATTTTACCTTAGACAGGCAGCTCTTGAGGGCAAGGGCCATTCTTGATTCACCTCTGTACCTGCACCATTCTGGACACATAGTAGGTGCTCAGTGAAAGAATACTGGGAAGCCACTTGTCTTTTCATGTCCTGCATCAAGTAGCAGGTATTGGGCTTGCAGTCAGCATTAGACAATGCGACAGTACAGTCAGCATTAAGTGATGTGTGGACCGAGGGCAGCCACTCTCTAGTGGGGCCCAAGGGTGGAGGACCTATGTGGAGACCTCCAGGGCACCCAGAGCTGGCAATTGCCCTGCTCTCTGCTCACCTGTGTAAACTGGAAAAGGGCTTGCCCTCTGCCCACAAATTCTCAACAGCCCCTATGTGACTCCTCAGCTTGGAAAATCAGCCTCCTAATCTCTGGGTTCTTCCAGATTTTCTCTGTTGAAGATTTCTAAACACCTTCATAACTGTTGCCTCTTCAAATGGGGGAGTAAGGAGGTTTTTACTCGAGAGTTTAAAGGCTGTGTCTGTAACTCTGCCTCCTACTGTTCGGCTCAGTGGGTCAGAGCCCTGTGCTGACGAGACTAGATTGATTGGGCCTCAGGGAACCAGTCTGTCTTCTTCGCCTGCGGACACGGGGCCACCACCAGCCCTTGGCCACCTCCCTCTCACATTACAGACTGTATTCATTTGCTGGGGCTGCCATAACAAAATACTATAGATCAGGGACCTTAACAACAGAAATCTATTTTCTCACAATTCTGGAGGCTGGACGTGAAAGACGAAGGTACCAGCAGGTCTGGCTTCATTCTGAAGCTTCCTTCCTTGGCCGATGGCCATCTTTTTCTTGTGTCTCCCCTCTGTGTGTGTGTTTGTGTCCTAATCTCTTCTAAATATAATGACACTAGCCATCTTGGGTTAGGATGTACCTTAATGGCCTCACTTTGACTTAATTACCTCTTTAAAGACCCTATTTCCAAATATGGTCAAATACATATATGGACAACTGATTTTGACAAATGTGGAGTGAAAATTGTTTTTTTAAAGAGACTGTGCTGGAATAATTGGATATCCATGTGTTTAAATTTTAAAAAAAGAAAAAAGAACTTCAAACTCTGCCTTATCCTATATATACAAAAATTAACGCAAAATGGACTTTTTTTCTAGACGAAAATCTTTGTTACTTCAAGCTAGAAAAAGGATTTCTTAGATGATACCAAAAGCAACATAAAATAAAAAACTGACAAACTGAACTTCATAAAAAAAAAAAAAAAAAAATCTGTTCTTCAAAAGACACTGTTAACAGAATGAAGAGCCAAGCCCCAAACTGGGAGAGAATGTCACGTGCAAAGCATGTACCTTAAATAACTCATATCCAGAATATACAAAGAACTCTCAAAACTCATTAAAAACCCCAAACAACTCATTTTTTTTTAATGAGCAAATTATTTGAATAGTTACTCCACCAAAGAAATTATATGGTTGGAAAATAAGCAGGTGGAAATACTCTCAACATCATTAGCCACTGCAGAAATAGAAAATAAAGCAACAATGAGATATTGCCGTAAACCTATAAAAATGACTAAAATTCAAAAGCTCAAGCAACCCAGATACAGGAGGAGAAGGAGCTGGACTCTCATATGCCGCTGGTGGGACTGTGATATGCTGTCACCACGTGCAAAACGGTCTGGCAGTTTCTTAAGAAGTTAAAATACACCAACCATATGATTCAGCCATTCTACTCGTAGGTATTATCCAAAAAGAAAAGAAAAGAAAAGAAAGCTTATGTCTACAGAAAAATTGGTACAAAAATGTTCATAGTAACTTGATCTGTAATAGACAAAGATTGGAAACCACCATCAACAGGTGAATGAATAGACAAAGTGCAGAATATCCATAAAATGAAATACTACTCAGCAATAAAATGGAATTAAAGGAGCCAGACCAAAAAGAAAAAAGAATACATACTGAATGATTTCATGTATATACATTTCTAGAAAACAGAAACTAATCTATAATGACAGAAAGTGTATCAGTAGTTGCCTGGGGATGGGGTTGGGGGTAGGGTAGGAAGGAGCAGGAGTAAGGAATAACAAAATGGCACCAGGGAACTCTTTTTGGGTAATAAAAAAAAATTCATTGTGCTGATGGTATTATGGGTGTATGCATGGTAAAACATCAAGTTGTACACTTTAAAATTTATGCAATTTATTGCATGTAAATTATACCTTGATTTTTAAAACATACTTTAGTTAGAAAAAAATTACTATTCCTCTGGGTCCTTCTTACCTTCTCTGTACTCTCACCCCTCACTTTCAGCTAGTAAAACACCTTGAACTCTGTGGTTTACATCCACTGCCTCCAGTTCCTCTGCATCTCTCCATCCTGAGCCTCCACCATCTCTGGATTCACTCTCTAAAATCACCAAAGTTCTTCCGTACAAATCCAAAGGTCTTTTCTTGGTTTCCAGGTTTTTGAAGCTCTCTGAGGCACTTTTGACTAGGGCCCTTTTCTTGGCACCATCTTTTGACACCCATGATATGACCCTATGCTGACTTTCATTCTTATTGCCTTCACCCAAACCCCCTTCCCTAAATCCCTTCCATCTTCTTATGACCCTAATTGTCAGTGTTCTCTAAACCTCACACTTTGGATTAAGTCCTCAGTCCACTTTCTCTTCATGGTGCACTTTCTCCTTGCAGAATTAATTCTCAACTATCATATCTATGCAGACAACTCCAAAAAATTATCATCCATGCATCAGACTCCTATTTATGACTGCTAAAGGGAAAGATCCCCTTAAAGGTCTTGCCAAACTCCATGTCCTCCATGTAACCCATTATCTTTCCATAGAATGGGGAACTTTGACTTTCTAGTTTTAATTAATAGCACCAGTCTCCCCACATGCAATCCAAGTCAGAACTGCCTTGCACCTTCCCCACCCCTCAGCCACTCTATCTGCTCCATCATCGAGGACCACTAAGGAATTCCCTCCTGTCCGCTGTTCTCTTCTTGTTCCCCTTGCCGTCACCCTTGCCTCTCTCCCGCGATACCCTTAACCTGTTTCCTGTCTCTACCATCTCTGGATTCACTCCTGCACCTCCTCACTGCAGATTCACCTTCCTGGCCCCCACACCCTTCACAATCTGGCCCCCACATGCCTTTCCAAGTTCACATTCTACTAAATTCTCTGGGCAGTCATTGCTGAAGACTGAATGAAGCATGTCACTTTGCTGCCTGTCCTTCCAGGTGGTCTCTTCTTCCCGCAGAGTTCTCAGGTTTTCTTTATCCATACCCAGATCTCACCTACATTACGCCTCATCCTCATGAGCACTCCCACACTGCCTCAGGCCACGGCTGGACTGATCCAGCCCACGACGATTTTGCCCTCTTCAGATCCCCAAAGCACTTATTGTCTGCACCATTCATTTAAAGCTTAACCTTATGCTTGGTAATTGGTATAGGTAATGCATTGATTCATTCAAACATTACTTTATTTACTCATTCATAAAATACTTACTTAAATATTTATCTTAAGCAAGGTACTATGTACATAGATAAGCAAAAGATGTGTCCCTGCTTTCAAAGTGTCCAGAAGAAGATATGGCCATAGAAGCAAATAGCCACAATAAGGTAAGTGATAAGACAAAATCTTATGCTCCAGCCATAAACCAGCAGTGCTCACTGTGGTGGGAAATCACAGACAACTAAGACTAAGCAGTTGGCTATGAAAGGCATCTGTGGAGATGGGGATGAGGGATTATACAGACCTTTACTGTACAGTGAAGGAAGTGGTTTCATAGAGAGTCACAAATTTCCAAGGAAGCATAGATAAGGAAAACCAAAACCTTCCAGGTGGCAGAGGGAAGTTTTCAGGAAGCCCTCATGCATTTGTCTCACACACATGTGGTGAGTGTCTGCTACCTATCAGGCACTGCTTCACAGAAGAGGCAACCTTGAAACTGGCATGTGAAGTTTCCCAGGGAGGCAGGGAAACAAAATGTGTTCCAGGGTGGGAGTCACCAAAGACATGAGAAAGCCTGGGGTGACTGGTTCGGTCAGCCAGAGGGGTCAGAGCTCCGGCAAGGAGGCTAGATGGGAGGCCAGAGCCTGAGCATAAACACCCTTCTGAGCCATGCTGGGGAATTTGGGCAGTATCTTGTAGGTGCTGAGGAGCAACAGGAGGGCTTTCAACAGAAAGTGACATCACAAGATGTGCATTTTAGGGCTCCTACTCTCATTGCACTGCAGATAGACTGGAGAGAGTTGAAATATGAACTGGGTAGACCAGTTTGGGGCTAATTTTAATATTTTTTATTGATTTTAGAGAGGAGAGGAGAAGGAGAGAGAAATATCAATGAGAGAGAAACATCATTTAGCTGCCTCCTGCACGATCCCCTACTGGCAATCAAGCCCATAACCCTGGGCATGTGCCCTGATCAGGAATTGAACTGGCAATCTCTTGGTACATGAGTCAATGCTCAACAACTGAGCTACACTGGCCAGATAGTTTGGGGCTAATTGTAATAGCCCAAGAAAAGCTAAGGCAAATTCTAAGGAGCAGGGCAATGAGGATCAAAGAGAGGGGGCAGACTCAAGTAAGATTTATGAGGTAGAATCAAAGAAGGTGGCCAGCTATGGACAGGTGGGGGGAAATGAGAAGGGCTACTGGCCTCACTGTTTAGGTGCTGATATCACTGATTAGGATAAAGAGCATGGGGGGATGAAGGCTGGTTTTTTTTGGTTTTGGAGAAGAGTGGCGATGATGAGTATGGGGTAGTGTTCATTAAGTTCGGGGCACGCTGTTCGGGAGCAGTTACTGATCTGGCACTCCAGCGAGCCTTCCAGGCTGGAGACACAGGACTGGGAGACCTGGGGCTTAGGGTGGCAATGGCATAGGGTGGAGAGTAAGGAGAGAAGAGAAACAAGGCTATGGCCCTGGGGACTCAACATCTAGGGAGAGGGAGAGAAGAAAAGCCGATGCAAGAGACTGGAGGGTTAGGTCAGCTGATGAAAGGAGGGCAGAAGTCAAGTAAAGAAGGACCAGGAATCTCCGTCAGGAGCCTTGCAGGAGAATGTCAGGCATGAGGTGAGCAAAGGCTTGTCCTGGTGAACAGTGAAGAGCAAGGGTGTTTGTAAGTCGCACACATAGTGCAGCAGCTGCCAATCTTTTGGGTGAGCAGGGCCTCTGAAGATGGGTGGAAGGGAGCACTCCACTTGACAGGCTCTGGTTCTGGCGACAAACGGGAGGAGGGTAGTCTGTGATAGTCTTCAAGTGTCAGCAGAATGGAGGCTCCCTGTGAAGTTGAAAGGGGCCTGGAGGGAGGTCAGGAGGAGTATAAGCTGGAGAGAAAGCACACAACTGTGAGGGGAGGATGGAAGATGGGGCCTGCTTACAAGATACGGGAATACTGTTTCTTGGTGCCACAGGGCTGCTCTCTGAACGCAAACACCTTTCTCATCTTTTCTGAAGTCCTCCATGCAGCTCAGCAAACATCCAGGCAAATGTTAGGCACACATGCCTTCAAAGTTGTTTAAAGATTTGATCCTGATGTGTATTAACTGCTGGACTTTCACAACATGGTTCACCTTTGGTCCATTCTTTCTTACTCCAACAGTGAGCAAAAGGACAACACTGGGGAAAATTACTAATAAAGTCCCATAACCAGCAATTACATTGCACTTAGTACCATATCATTTGGCCTCTCTGTAAGGTCTCTGTGTAACTGATTGATATTTCCAGTTAACCTGAAGCTGTTCCTTTCTTTCTGCTCTTGCCACCTACCTCTAGGTTTTCTCTGAGGAAGAATAGTCCCCATGTGCTCTCATGGTCATAGAGGGAGCCCCTAACTATGTCTGTGGCAGCTCGCCTGGCCAGCTCTGGCTGGACCAGACTGTGGCAGAGTAGTGTCCAGCATATCCACACTCAACACTCACTCTGCCCAGAGCCAGGAAGGGAAGAGAAATAGTGGGCTGGAGTTGCCTGTTTGTCTTGTCTAATGGCTGCTGGCAACAGCCTTCTGGCCCAGTTATGGGAGAGCAGAATGAAGGCTGCTGGGAGCCTTAAAGGGCCCAGCATGGACAAGAGTGCTGGGCAAGTTCTGCCTTCACTCTGAGGAGTCAGAGCCAAGGTCAGCTTCACAGTCTAGGGGAATTCATTTTGATGAGCAGTTACTGAGCACCTACCTAACACCAAGCATGAGTGGTGTAGAAGCAGTTGAGAATACAAGACTTGGAGAAATGAAGCAGCTCTGGCTCTGCTCTCAAAGGCTCATGGACCAGCTGGGAAGGGGGTGACAGGGTTTTGCAGTTTCTGTTGAGAAATCAGGCAACAGTCTTATGGGAGCTCCTTTCTAGGTAGCTAACTGCTTTTCTCTTGCTTTTTTTAAGATCCTCAGCTTTGGCATTTTAATTATGATGTATCTCTTTGGGTTCATCTTGTTTCAGACTCTCTGTACTTCCTGGACTTTTGTATCTTTTTCCTTCACCAGATTAGGGATTTTTTTCAGTCATTATTTCTTCAAATAGGTTTTAATCCTTTGCTTTCCCTCTTCTCCTTTTGGTGCCCCTTTGATGTAATGTTATTATGATTTATATAGTCTCAGAGATTCCTTAAACTATCCTCATTTTAAAAAATATTATATTTTCTTTTTGCTGTTTCAACTGAGTGTTTTCTGCTATCTTGTCTTCCAAATTGATTATTTGATCCTCTGCTTCATCTAATCAGCTGTTGATTCCATCTAATGTATTCTTCATTTCAGTTATTGTAGTCTTTATTTCTGATTGGTTCTTTTTCATGATTTCTATCTCTTTGTGTAAGTTCTCACTGAGCTCATCTATTCTTCCACTAAATTCATTGAGTATAATTATACCCTGTGTTTTGAACTCTGTGTCTGGTTGATTGCTTGCCTCTATTTCATTTAGTTCTTTTTCTGGAGTTTTGTCCTGTTCTTTTATTTGGCTTTTGCCCTTGAGCAAGTTACTTGGTTTGTTTGACCCAAGTGCTATCATTGAGGTTGCCATGTGTCTAAATAAGCAGCTGTATGTCAAGTGCCCACCACTGGGTCTGGACCATAACAGGTAATTGGTAAAGGTATTCCTCCAATAAGATATGGAAAAGTCTTGTCTTACTCCATCCCACTCTACCCAGCACACTGGAAATTCCCTTCTCTGTGCTCTGTGCATGTATTAAGTATCTCACACTCATGAACTCATTAATTCCTTAGATAACCTGGTGAGGACTGAGGGGCAGATGCTTTCTGCTCCAGCTCTGCCCAAGTCATGCAGGTGGGAAAGGAAGAGCCAGCTAAACAAAGTTGATTTCTAGTTTCACATCACTGTGGTCAGAAAAGATGTTTGATATAATTCCAATCTTCTCAAATTTATTAAGATTTGTTTTGTGGCCAAACATATGGTCTGTTCTAGGGCATGTTTCATGTGTACTTGAGAAGAATGTGTATTATGCTGCTGCTGGATGGGTTGTTCTATAAATGCCTGTTAAGTACATCTTTCCTAAGGCATTGCTTAAGTCTAGTGTTTCTGAGATGCGCTCCTTGAGTTGTCTATTGCAGCTGCTGTCATTCATGGGGCTTTATCTGTGGTAATCCTTTGCAGCCAGGGTTCAGAATTTGTCCATTTGAGGGGTTGCATTTTGCTTCGGTCAGAAACTTCAGGAGCATTACTATTCTGTTACCACTTTTTATATTGATGTTTCAACTTGGTAATTCTTGGACCAGCAGGGAGTATAAATTCAAATGTCAAACCCATTAAGGGTACTTCACTGTTACAAAGTTTCAGAGAGACTATTTTTTCTTACTTGAAGCCCAAGTTATCATCCTATGCCTATAAGTGGGCTATTTTACAGGTCTCCATTTCACTGAGGGCACCCTTTTTACTTGGAGGTCTCAATTCTAACTCTCCACCTTACACAGTTCCAAAGTCTTGCCTTCCATCTCTTGATGGTCAATGAAATCCAAAAGTAGCTCTACCCCTCTTCCCCATTCAGGCTACCACAGCATCTTACCATCCAGCTGCTACCACTTTGGCTTTCAGCTTTCTCTTCATGGTCCCTGGTTTTTCTTACTTTCCACATTTCTTGGTATTTTCTAGGAGAGTTTTCAGTTTATCTAGTCAATCATAAATATAAATATGCTGTATTTTAATTTTTTTGTCTGAAGATCTGTCTATCCCTTCTGGGCCTATGAGCTTTGTGAGATATTATACTCAGTGGTAACATGAGCCTCAGAGCACAGACTGACTGAATTCAAGGTCTGTCTCTGCCACTTACTAGCTATGTAACCCTGGGCAAGTTGCCTAATCTCTGTTTCAGTTTACTAATCTAAAAATAGTGGGAACATTAGCATTTACTATTATGATGATTAAATGAAATAATATATACAAAAATCTTCAAACAAAAAGCACATAATAAACACTCATACATCTTGCTATTATTGTTAGGACAGTACACAGCAGATAGGTGCGCAGCATAAATGTGTTGAATTCATTATTTTCAATTTTATATCTTCATTCCCAAGCATTGTAATGCTAGCACATCACAGCATTCAATACATATTTAATAAGTTCATATGACTAGATGTCTACATAAGTAATTAAATGCACCAACAGTTCTACCCATTTTCCCTCCTGTCTGAGGGAAGAGGTAATCTTCATCTGTATAAAGCCAATACTTCTAGCAACATTCTAGATACCACTCTTTGCTGCTCTTCCCATGCCTTTTCCCTTAAATCTCCACCTTCCTCTCCCTCCTTCTCCCCAGAATATAACACGTTCTCATTTCTTCCATGCAAAGCGCACACACACGCGCGCGCACACACACACACACACACACACACCACCCCACCCCACACACATTCTTTCCTTGATTGCATATCCTGGCCTTTCAACCAAGTTTAGCTTCTGAATCAACTCTTTTCTTGACCTCCCACCCCTGGGTTAAAGGCCCTGCCCCATGAACCACTGTTTCCTGCTCTAATTTCCATCCTTACCCTTAAGCATTACATGGTAACTGTCCATTTACCAGAGGATGGGAAATATAGCTCTCCTCTTGGCATCCTCAGTACCTAACACAGAGCCCACATGAGCGAAGAATGAGCTCAACAAATGCCGATTAAATAAATGAATGAATAGATGCCAGTGATAATATACTACTCACAATATTTATTATCCCCACCCCCAAGAGCTAAAGGAAAGAAAGAAAGAGGAGAGGAAGAAAGTTCTAACATGGAGCCTTCTTAAATGTGAGATAAGGTGAAGACAGAACTAGAGACGGGAATATGCTTACCTTTAGTTTGATTAGGTTTAATAATGTTAAGTGGCACAACCTTGTAAAAGTGACAACTGCATTTATCTCTGATAGGCCTCTAGCTGGACTTTGGGTTTGGTTTGGGTCAAAGCCATTTATTCATAAGTTGAATTCATTCTGATGCTCCATTGGCACCCTAGAGGTCAGTATGCTGTCTATTTTGCATCCCAACTAAAAATTAAGAGTAGGCTATAGGGGAGATTGTCAATATTTTGTGTGGCAAGAAAAACCACAGCCGTTTTGTCTTTGCACCTTGGATGCTGATATCCTCCTGGGTAACAGCCACATCTAGATAAATATGAGTGTTTCCTTTTATTAAAATTATTTCCAATGTCTATAAAAATGCTTTCTTCTACAGAACGTTTATAATCCATATTGACCATTGCCTGTAAAACACATATTTGGAATAATATTTGGAAAAAAGTAAATAGTTTTTTCAAAATAAAAAAGAAAGAAGGAAAGAAAAAGAAAGAAAACCTCCAACAGTTATAGCCCAATCAGCTAGTTGTCCAAGTTCCTAATTAGATTGATCTTCATGGCTGCCCTGATACACAGGCCTAGAGAAAAGTAGAAGGGTCACGGACTGGGGAAGGAGCTGCATGGCTCAATGAAAAGAACATTTTGACAGAGTCAAAACTTTGAGGCTCAACTCTCTGTCCTACCAATATTAGCTATGGAGTAAATCTGGGCCAGCAGGTGTTTCTGAGCCTCAATTTCTTCACCTATAAAATGGGTATGGATATAATGGTGATAGCATTGTCAAAGCTCTACTATATCACCGGGTTTTGTGAGAAACTTTGTGTGCATGTGTGCTCTATAAATGGCAAAGTAAAACCCAAACATTGTTTAATATCTCTGTGATTTCTTCCCTCTCTCTCTTCCAGCTCCATATCAAACTTTACCACATACTGCCTTGTCTTGAAATTATCTGCTGCAGAGAAAGAAGTCTCATTGCATAAAGTATAAAATTAAACATAAAATACTAAAATGCATACTCAGTGTGAAAAACAAAATCCTGAAATTCATTTTTTTTTTTTTTAAAGTACACCCTGTCAGCCAGTCTCCAGTAGGACTGGCAAATGGCAAATCTTTGTGTTTTTTTTTTACAACAATGGAGCAAGGTCAGAGAGGAGACAGCCTGACCCAGTGATGGGACTGGGAAAGAATTGCCACTAAAAGAACACAGCTTCAGAAAAGATGGCTAGAGCCAGAAGCTGAACTTTGGTTGCCTTCCCACTTTTGCTGAAGGTCAGCCTTCATTACCTTTCACTGTGTGGCATAAACAGATGCTGGTAGTTGAGGTCATTTTATCAGGCCACTGTCACCAGAGTGGCTCTGTGCCACAGAATTTGGAAAGATCTGTGTATTTATTTTTATTGATTTTAGAGAGAAAAAAAGGAAGGGAAAGAGAGAGAAACACTGATTCATTGTTCCACTTATTTATGCAGTCATTGGTTAATTATTGTTTGTGTCCTGACCGGGACTGAACCCGCAACCTTGGTGTATTGTGATGATACCCTAACCAGCCGAACTATCCGGCCAACCCTGTGTATTTTTTTGTTAGTTAAAGCTTCACTATTGCATGCAGGGGGTTGCAACCTTGGTGAGTGTTTCAGTGTCTCCTTACTAACTGCTGACACTCCTTTGGGCATAGCAACAAATGTGGGAGCCCAGTCTTCGGAAAGAGCCTGCTAACGTGCATGGTTTTGATGTTACCTGGAAGTGAGAGGGAGATTTACTAAGCCACAGTTTTACAGGATCAATTCTTTAGGTGGTATATTGATTAAGCTGGGATGGTGTTGTGGTAGTATGCAGGCAGGGAGAAGGGAAGAGCTGCCCAGGAGCTGTTGGCGGAGGTTCTGTGCACCATGAAGCATCATGCAGACATTGCCCTGCTCCCTGTCCACGGCCCAGCCATATGCTTCCTGCAGACTCTCAAGAGTGCCAGGCTTTCTGTGGAGAACACTGAGGCTGGTTCCCCGCTGCTCCACCTCCTGCATCGTATGACATGGAACTAAGCGCTGCTCCAAGAACAAGCTCTGATTAGTCTAAGCCAGAGGTCAGCATACTACAGTCCATGAGCCAAATCTAGCCTGCCACCTGGGGGGTGTGTGTGTGTGTGTGTGTGTGTGTGTGTGTGTGTGTGTGTGGTTGTAGGGTCCATAGCTAAGCTTGGTTTTGACATTTTTAAATTGTTGGGGGGAAAATCAAAAGAAGAATATTTTGTGACATGTGAAAATTATATGAAATTATTAATAGCCATAAATTAAGTTTTATTGAAACATAGCCATGCCTATTTGCTTATGTCTTATCTGTGGCTGCTTTTGTGCTACAAAAGAAGTTGCAGCAAAGACCATATGGACCACAAAGCCTAAAATATTTACTATCTGTCCCTTTATTGAAAAAGTTTGGCAACTCCTACTCTACATCAATCATAGTAATCCCATTTCCCTTACCCGTGTTTCCCTTATAAGAACCCAAACTAAGCTGATCAGAGCCAGTCACCCTCAGCAACAGTAACCAGTTCAAGGTGGTTAGGTGTTCCAAATAGGCCCAACAAAACTTGCAAAGAGAGGACTTTGTCTGGCTCTCTCTTTCCTGCTAGGCTTCAAAAAAATTTGCTACTGATAGTCCATAATTGAGAAGGAACCAATCTCAGGATAAAGCTGATCATGGTAGAGGTGTGAGGAGATGGGAGAACCTGGGTCCCTGCTGCCGTCAGTGAGACACCAGAAACAACCAACCATGAGGTCCACCCACCTGCACATTTCCCGCTGTGAAAACCAACTAATTTTCTTATTGATTAAGCTGCTTTGCATTTGGTTTTGTTACTTGCAGCACAAAGCATCTCTTAAATCTGGCCATTTGCACATACTATTCCTTCTGCCCCAAAAGTTTTCCTCTCCCCATTCCTTGTCCAGCTGGCTCTACTCATCTTTCACACTTCCTAATGAAAAGCAATGTCCTAGGAAGGCCATCTGTGACCTCCCACACTAAGCAGAGTCCTTGGGCTAAACACTGTTCCCACCCCTAGTGCCTCAGGCCTGCTCTTTTGTGACACACATAGAGTGCCTGTCACTGTGTCTGCCCCGCCTCCTTGCGGTCGCCCTGCTTCATTACAGGCAAGACCACGTCTGTGTCCTCCACTGCAACCGAAGCACCTGAACCAGTGTCTGGCAGTTCACCGCTAATGGAACTGCAAACCCCCCAGCACTTCCCAGCCTGTTCTGTGGAATACCAGTGTCCCATGAGATGTTATCGGGTCAGACACCCAAGACATTCTCATTTATTTACTCCTGTTGTAGACCAGATAACATTGGATGGTGACTTTTAACTGCCCCCTTTTTCTTCTGAAACGTTTCACTCCAGGGTCCTCGATGGACTGTATGTATGTTCAATGGAGACTCAATTGTCATTAAGCATTCCAGGCCAATATTTAACTAGTTCTCGAAAAACAAAGCTAAGTAGTTCTTACCACAGGATTTCTCAGACCTTGTTACGTGCTAGGCAGTCGGAGGCCCTCATTCTGTGTTCTTAAGAGGGCAGTGTAACATGCAGCATTTCCCAAACTTCTTTGACAATGGTACCCTTTTTTCTAAGCCAAGTAGTATCTTAGTAGCTCTATAGGTTTTTTAAAAAACTTGTGAAATGCTGACTTAGAGACTTTGGGAAAAATCAAATGCAAAGGCAAACCATTAAAGGTCCTCAGAAGCCTCCAGCATAAAGCAACTAGTTTGTCAAAGTGTTCCAGAAACACAGATGTTAAGCATGGGGCCCGAGGTCCTCAGGATGAGGAAAGTGAGGCAGAAAGCCAAGAGTGGGGGTGGCATGAAGGTGGGGTCTTTACCCACTGTCTGTCTCGGACCTGGAGGGGTTTCCTGAAAGTCAAAGTCAGTCCCCAGCTGGCATCAGCTCAGCCTTTACTCCTAGGCTGGGAGCTAAAATCATCTCCAGGAGCTTGGATGAATGGTTCTGGAGACAATTCGGCTGGTGAGGTGGGCACCACAGGGAATGTCATTTATTCTGCTTGGCTCTCCCCTGTTGACTGATATCAGTCTCCATGCTGTTAACTTCATAAACTATAAAAATTTCCAAGTCTTTTATTCAGGTGTTGCCAAGGAAAGAGCTCCAGTGGAGGGGCTCAAGGCTTCAGGGTTCCTCCATGTATTCTGGATGCAGTAGGTGAGGGTGGTAGGGGAGGAACCCTGCCCCCACAAGTCCAGAGGGAAGGACTCCCATGGAATCCACATTTTCCCCCAAACTCTCCTCCACAAACAGGTGAGACTTGGTAACAGTCCTCTGATGACTGCAGAGGGAGGAGGACTGCTTGCTTCATGCCCAAGAGGGAAAACCAGTGTTTAAATGCAGCTCTCCTTTCTAGAGACTGTCTTATTTTGGTACCCCCCCCAAATAAAATAGAGCTGGGAGGTTGAGATTTCATTGCTTTCCCCTGACCATGGGAGCTCTTCTCTCTTTTACAGCTGTAGAGGTGGACATATTCTGGAGAAAAAGAGACTAATCATTACTGATGCCTCCCTGGGCCACACACCATCATTGATATTTTCCATACATTAAGTAGTTTTGTCTCCCAAACCCTTGTGAGAACAGGAATACTACTATTCATATTTCACAGATAAGCTACCTGAGGCTTGAAGAAGTTAGAGGACTGACCCAACTACACAGCCAGAGAGAAGGAAAGCTGGGATTTGGCAAGAAGCTCATTATCTCCCATAAGCCACACCACCTTCCAGAAAGTCCAAGGCAGGTGTGGCCACAGACAAAACCGGCTGTATCCTGCCCTGCCTCTCCATTCTGACCCCCAGAGGCTGCTTTTAGGAAACCTGTTTGTATCTCTACAGGGCTAGTGGTTCCTGATAGCCAGGGGCATGCCTTCAACGGCTCCTCAGGATGGCTCTTTTGGAAGAAGAGGCAGCTCTACCTGATGTTGTGGCTGTGCCACCAATGAGACAAGACACTCATGGGCCATTGAAATGACGAGCGAGCACACTGAGTTCACTCAGGGACAGAATCCTGCACCTTCTCCAAGAGCAGAAACATCAGCTCCACTCAGTGGTGATCTTCGGGCAGGAAATAAGTTGAGCACAGCTGGAGTGTCTGGCTGCAGGTGCTTGGTGCAGTGGGGGCAAAACTGGAAAAGGAGCTGAGTTGTTCAGGTTGCACGGCCTGCAGAGGAGCTGCCAGGGCAGCCCTGCCTGGGTCCCATCCTCAGGGTGTGACAGGCTTGAATGCTCCGCTGATCTTTCCTCCAGCTCCTTAAGTAATAAAAATATCTAGGAGTCTTGGAGTCAGAATCTGAGCCGTGTGCCCACTACAGACCAATGGAAAATCTACAAAGCCCATGGGGTGGGACTATTGGGGTCCATTTGCATGAGGGAATAGGAAGCATGAGAGATAAAATTCACCCTGAGAGAAAATGGAGTGATAATAAACCTAGTTTAGGAGCTTAAGAACAACTGGCAGGGAGAGAAATTATTTTCAGTCATCATGATGCACGGACCTCGCAGAGCCTTTTGAGACAAATCCTAGAGAGTATGCAATTAAGGCCAAGCAAAAATGAGAGCGCTTTTCTTTAGGACACTGGGCATATAAGGCAGCTCCATTTCTTTCCCTGTGCAGTGGAGGTGGCACAGGAGGCATGGGGAGTATTTTATCCACATCAAGATGCCACAGAGGACTTCGGGGTGAGGAGTCAGAGAGGTCAGGAACCACTGGGACCCACAGAGGGTCCGAGGGCAGGTGGGGGCAAGTGGTCCCACGCATTTTGCTGGAGGATAGGGTATAACATATAGAGTAGGCAGACAACAAATGTTTGCAAATGAAATTATACTGTAAACTAGTATTCCTCCGACTAGTGTGGCCTGGAGAGCCCAATGTTGCAAGAGCAATGCCATGTACTGTTTTGGGTGGTGCAGGTGACATGTGCTTTACCCCCAGGCAGGAATAATCATCCTGTCTCAGAGCAAACACTAAGTTTACACTTGGCGGGGGCAGGTCAGGTCTGCAGCCCAGTACCTGGGATAGTGCTCCACGATGCTAGAGGAGGTGCACCTCTGTCCTCTAGCATCCAGTCCCAATGATCAATGACTGTCACCTTGGACAAGTCACTCAACCTCCCCAAGTACAGTTTCCTCATCTGAAAAAAAGTGACATTAATGATTTACCCACCAGATTATTGAAGATAATAAAATATCCTGGGCCCCATGAGAAGCAGCAGAAGCTTCCGAGCCAAGTGTCCTGTGTGTATGTGGGGGGTGGAGGGGGGGTGTCAAAGGGAGTGGGCAAGAGCCTGCATCTTCTGTCAGCATAGAAACGAAAGCTTTCATGGGCCTTTGGAACCTTCAAAAGCACTTTAGTTCCCTAAAGACTTGTCACTGCTCATTTTCTCAGTAAACCCTTTTTAAATAGCAGTTAGCTCTTCTTTCCCCAGGGTTCTTGCTGTCAGTGCTCAGCCCATTGGCTAGCAAATGCCATTGGGTTTCCCCACTGCAGACTGTGGGTTGCAAAGGCAGGTCTCCCCTATTTGTGCCTCCATATTGAGGGCAAATAGCCTCAAAAACTGTTTGTTAAATGAAAAGACTTTGAACCTTTGCCCTGACCAATTCAAATTTACCTCAGTCCAAATTAATGAGGTTTCCATGTAATCAACACTGATAGTTCTTTGAAATTCAGATTCAGAAGTCTTGTTCCAAAAGAACACCACCAAGAAAGTGAAAAGACAATCCACACAATAGGAGCAAATATTCACAAATCATATATATGATAAGGGGCTTGCTTCTAAAATATGAAAATAACTCTTACAACTTAATAAAAAATCAAATAACCCAATTAAAAATCGGCCAAAGATCTGAATAGGTATTTTTCCAAAGAAGATATACAAACAACCAATCAGCACATGAAAAGATGCTCAACATCAGTAGCTGTTAGAGAAAAGCAAATCAAAGACACGCAAGAGAGGACGTGAAGAAATACACTCCTGGAAGGAATGTAAAATAGTCCCTTTGAAAAAACAGTTTGGCAATTCCTCAAAAAGTTAAACAGAGAGCTACCATGTAACCCAGAAATTTCACTCCTAGGAATATAGCAGAGAGAAATAAAACCACATGTCCACACAAAAACACACACACTAATATTCAGAGCACCATTATCCACAAAAGCCAAAAAGTGAAAAAAACCTCAACTGTCCATTAACTGATGAATAAATAAATAAAACATGGCATATCCATACAATGGAGTATTAATCATTCATAAAAAGGAATGAAGTACTGACGCCTGCTACAATAAGAATTAACCTTGAAAACGATGTGCTATGGTGTGAAAGAAGCCAGGCACAGAAGGCCACATATTGTATGATGCCACTCAAGCCATCCAGAAACAGAAAATAGGTCACTGGTTGTCAGAAGCTGGGAGGGATGAGGGGATGGAGGAGTGATCGCTGTAAGGTACGGGGTCTGTTTTTTGAGGTGATGAAACTGTTTTTAAAGTGGTGATGGTGATACTTACACAGCCCTGAGCATACGAAAAGTCATTCATTGAATTACATACTTTAAGTGGGTGAATTGTATGATATGTGAAGCACATCTTAACAAAGCTGTTGAAGATAAGACAAAACGAACAAACAAAAACAGATTTCAACGTGTACATTTTTCTGACTAACACTGACCTAACTCTCAAGCTTCTAACTTTGGAAACAAGAGTCTGAATTGTACCTTACCTATCGAATCCCCTACTACACGGAAAAAAGAGCTGTATGAGGAATGACTACTCAATAAATATTTGTTGAGTTGCAAATGATGACTAGCCAAAAATGAAAGTAGGCTATGTAGCCTCTAGTTGAACTGCAGTCTCATCAGGACAGTGATTCCTGACACCTGAAGAGGAACTGCTTACCCACGCTATTTGTGTCTACCTACAGCTGGTTGGGGCCCCTGTGCTGCTGAAGAGGAAACTGAGGCAGTGAAGTGAACTGGCCTGTCTGAGGCTGCAGTACAAATAGATTACAGTCTTCATGACCTACCTCCCTGAGCAAAGCCACTCTAGCTTTCCCTCTCTGCCTCCACCTCTCCCCTCTCACACACCTTGCTGCTGTATGAATGGATGGAACGCCAAGCAGGGGGCCAGCCACAGGCTTCTGTTCTGCTCTGGGGAAAGCTGGGCAAAGCCCCAGAGCTTCCTTGTCTTCTCCAAATCATCACCCTGCGCTTAACCTCTCCCCCCCAGTACAGGGTGAGCTATGCAGTGACACTCTGAGCACCCCAGAGCACCTCTTCCTGTCCAGTGCCCACTACTCTCAGGGTGACTTTTCTGGAGGCTGCAAGATGGAGCAAGGTGAGGAGGGCAGGTGGGACCTGGGAGGTGACCCCAGGACATCTTCCTGCAGAGACCACAGCTCTCCTGCCTCTGACCAGGATTGGGCAGGACAGCCTCTGACTTCACAGAACAGTGAAAACAAGTGGCCCTTCTCCCCCTTACTGCACCAGAGAGCAGAAACAAGGAGAACTGGGACCTGGAAAAAGAGCTCTGGACTGAGAGTCAGGAGACTGGTCCCAGTCCCGTCCTCTCTGCAGGCTATGTGCTCCCTGCCTCGGATGACTGCCACAGAGGGGGCAGAGGCATAATCAATTAAGAAAAAGGAGAAAAAAAAACAACAGAAACAAAAACAAATTTAAGCTGGATGACCTTTAACTTCATTAAACTATTCTTGAGTCTGAGAAGATCCTATGGGCTCAGGAAAGGAGCAGATCTCCCTACTTTCCCCTAATGCTGGAATTATTTTGGCCTTTGCAACAACTCTTTGATCACAGACTAGCCCCATCCCTCCCTCTGATGTCACACAATGTGGGCAGGGTCTGCCGAGGATCACTTTCCCTTGAAAGGTTTGAGGTCCCCACTAATTACCATGGAACTCCCCAGGAGAACTGTTACTTCATTTTCAAGGACCACCTACAAAACGCAGCAGGGTTTTGAGTCTATCAGGTTAGACTTTAAATCAGACTCTCCTGCTTCATGGTGGAATGACCTTGGGCAGATCTTGGCAGGTTTGAGGGTCTTTTTCTCATTTGTCACAGGAATGTGATCATCTCTACCTCACAGGCTGAGGGGAGACCTCACTGTGAAGGCCAGGCCCTGGTAGAGCATGCAGCTGCCCTGGGGAGAGGATGCTGTCACCCTGCAGGGAATACTTGGCATATTATCAGCTTTCAGACCATCACCTTGGAGCAGGGGTCCTCAAAATGTGACCTCCCACCTGCCAGCTGGAGGTCCAAATTCCTGGGCCCTACTCCTGACATACCACATCAGTCTCTGAGACTTGACGCAGGACCTTTGTTGTGACAACCTTTCAAACCAAAGATTACCTGCTCACTGGGCATGGAGACTTCCCGTTCAGAAGCTCAGAACCTTGCCCTGAAGCCCAGCCAGGCTAGGGAAGGTTGGGGTGGGGTAGGAGGGATTGCCAGGGAAGACAGGAGAAACCCGCAGTACTGTTGTTCTGGTGGCAGACAGGGGCTGCTTTTATTGAGTCCAGACAGCTGCCCTACTGTGTCCCTGATCTGCCTGCTTCCTCCAGGGCTGTACCCTGAAACCTGCCCTGCCCCTACCACTGCACCCCACAGGGAGTCTTGCCATGAGGGCTTCAGGAGACTCTAAGGAGAACCCAACAAAGCAACAATGGCCCCTCAGAGCACGGGCTTTGATAGTCCACCTGGAAGCTTCACTACCCTATTCACTTTATTTTTAATTTCATAAGCTAATGATAAGACTTCCTATGCAAATGACTCCCACATGAGATGCAAATTGGGATTCGGACTCCATAACCACTGTGGGTTTTGTAAAAATCATAATAGTACTGCAGCACCTTCTGCCTGGTTCTCTGTCCTCTGCTCAGTAGCTCCCTTAGCACGTGCTTCCTGCTGGCAGCCACTGGCAGGGCTCTGCTAGCTCCTGGCAGGCAGGGGTTCTGAGCTGGCCATGAAGAGCTGGTTAACTCTGCTCAAGTAGGAGCCTGCATGGTGAGCAAGTAGGGGGGGCCTGCTGAGGTGAAAATGGGTTGCTCCCTCTCTGCTGAGATTCTTGCACTGGAGTCTTCCCACCCCACCTCTTCTGCACACAGGTCAAAGTCGATGCAGATATATTGCTTCACTTTTACGTTGCTAAAGCCTTGACTGCATATGTGTCTCTTTGGAGCACTACAGATCTGGGTTCAAATCCTGAAACCACCACCAACCAGCTGCAGGACTGGCAGATCACTTAATTCCTCCAAGTGTCCTTTCCCTCATCCATGATGAGGATAACAAGGCCTGCTTCCTCACTTGGTGAAACTGCATGGAATAATTTGCTTACAGTGTCAGTACAGAATAGCTAATCAGTAGATTATTATATCATTTTAATAAAGGGGCACATAGAGTATCTCACTTTCAGGAGCTTGTGCTCTAAATGAGGGGGTGTAAGAATGATAAAAAGAGAGATTTCCAATCCAAAAATTCCTTTTCACAACCAGGGGAGGGTCAGAGTGTACCAAGACCACGTCTCAACAAATGTTTTTATTCAAGTCAATAACCATATTTCTAAAAAATATATACTTTTATTGATTTCAGAGAGAGGGAGGGAGAGGGAGAGAGAAAAACATCAATTGGCTGCCTCCTGCACACCCCCTCCTGGGAACTGAGCCTGCAACCCAGTCATGTGCCCTGACTGGGAATTGAACCGAGACCTGGTGCACAGGAGGGCACTCAACCACTGAGCCACGCCAACCAGACAATAAACATGATTTTAATGATTACTGGTGTAAACAACCATATGCAGAAAAAGAGGCTCTGTCCTGGTGCTCAGTAGCTTATCCCCTCTTTTGTTCACAATGGTATCAGTCCTGGTCTTGACTGCCCCAGGTAGCCATGTCACTCCAGCAAGTCACTTTCCATCTCTGCCTCAGTTTCCCCACTGGTAAAATGAAATCATGCCAGGACTCTGAGGCTCTGTGCAGTGCTATACTGTTAATGTAGGTTGCTAGATATTAATGAGGGGAGGGAGCAAAGGGCATCGGACATTATTAAGCAGAATCAACTAGGGAGCGTAAGCCTGCTTTGCCAGGAGCATTCATAGGCATCCCAGGGGATCACAGCTTTGTCCAGCAAAGGAGATAACACCCCTCCCTCCCCCCCTGTAGTAAGGAAGGATGAGCTCTCCAGCATTCCCAGGGTACAACTGGTCCACTCACCCAGACTATGGCGAGAGATAAGCACGGGTACAATAGGAGCCAAGATGGTGACCATAGATGCCGCCAGCTTAGCCTGGAAAGGGATCGGATTGGATAAGGGACACAAGACCCTGAAAGACCTAGGAAAGGAACTGGCTAGGGGGAGGATCCAACAGAAGCCCATGAAAGCTTGGGAAGTTGATTGGCTATTTTGAAAAAGTACCCAGTTCTTCCCAAGCCCGAGGTAATGTAGTCCCAACTAACAAAGAGCTCTCTCTCTCTCCCAATAACACGCTCGCCCTGTTCTTTCACAGGTTCTCTGCTCTCTCGGCAGCAGCCATGTGGCCCTAGTAGCCACAGACCAGTAGCCACTGTACTTCAAGTAGGCTCCCAGCCGAGCCTGGATACTGGACTCAGCAGTGCTAGCCAGCCGGAGCACAGCCAGGACTACACTAAGCTTTGATATGTACTAGACTTTGGCATGACACATAATTTCTGGACATTGGCCCTATTTCTGGGCTTGATAAAAATAAGATTGGGCTTTTTTCCCAGTGGAATGGATGGAGATGAGGCATTGGAAACCTGGGGACAGCCTTCTATTTCCACCTAAAAAAATCTTACCATGCCACGACCTCCCACAAGTGGGTTTCTCAGAATGCTATCCTTGTGATTACGTGAAACAACATGATTTCCACAGGCAAGAATACCATGAGATGCTCTACCAGAGGCTTTGTCTTCCTTTCCCTCCCCCAGCTCTGCCTAGAAAGCACATTACCAAATGGCTCTCGCAGTCACAGTACAACAACCCTAAACATGGGACCCACTGCCAGATTGATTTCTCTTTCTCATCTGTCAGCAACAGGTTAATAAAAGTTAATTTTAAAATGAATCTGAACTTTTACCACCCCACTGGAGAGCATCAGCTCTTCATTGAGTCATGGCAAGGTAACCTTCATGAAAACACTTTTCTGTCAAGTAATGGTAGGAAGGTATTTCCCTCTTCCTGCTGTCTCTCCTCTCTAGGGATGTGCTCATTGTACTCAGCTAAGCCCCTGATTCTCAGCTGGGCAAACCTAAGCTTTTTGGATCTGGCCTCTTCTGGGGGGGCTCCTCTGCTCTGGGTTGCACCCTTTCAGCCTGATACAAGCAGTGGCATGGTTTCCACAAATGTGGGTGCCACTGGGACAATGACAGGACTGCTTGCTTCTCTGTAGCTCCTTGTCACCCTGTGAGCTAGGCAAAAGCTGGTCCTGGAGCCCCTCCCCTCCCCCAAGTCATGCCCACAGCACCAGGAAAGAAGGGGGGCTCCTTTCTAGCCTAGCACCACAGCTAGCAGGGTCCAGAGGCAAGCTGCTCCAGAGTCCTGGAGTGGTCTGTGTCTTCCCCAGACACATCACTTCAGCAGAAAACTGATGATGATGGGGCAGGGGTGAGAAAGTATTGGCAGGAACTCCCCTGGAGCAAAAAAGAACGAGGGAGTTGAGTGCAGATATGACTTTGCCTACAAAACCCCTCCTTCCTGCTTATATATACCCTCCTCATGTTGGGGTGATTTCTATTCCTCAGGGGTCAGTAGACAGAGGAGGAGATGGAAGTTTAAAACACTTGGAAAAGCCACAGAGCCAAGGCAAGTGACTTAGAAACAGAAACTCATTGTTTTCAACCCAGGTGGTGGATTGGTGTGAACAAGAGGTTCTCAAGTTCTTTTGGTCTCAATTCCATACCCCACTCCCAATGGACAGCCAATGATATGGACTGCTCAGAATTTGGTGAAAGGGTATTCGCATTTCTGTGAGAAAGATAAGGATGCTTCATAAGTCCTGGGAAGGAAGGCAGATGTCCAACAACCCTGGGGAGATGGAAGGCTGCAGCCTGCCCAGCCTCTCCTGCTCCCCAAACCCCGAAGTGACTCACTGTCCAGCAGCTTCAATAGAGAGAGCTTCTTTTACACGGGAAGAGCCACAGGAGGTCTATGAGATGCTGAAATTCCCAGATGCAAGGCATTACTATCATCATAAGTGACAGATATTAAGGGAGGGGTCAATACTGGGAAGTGGACACTGTGCCATCCATTGTGGGGGATCTCAGAGAATAATAACCCATGATGCCAATCCCCCCAGCAGCTCATTAAATAGTGGAGGGAAAGAACAAAATAAAAACCAAATGAAAAGTGTCCAGGAGAGAGGAACAGGGGCCTCCAGAAGTGCCCCAAGATTTGAATTCTAGTACTGAGTGTGCTGCTGGACAGATTTGTAAAGGTGACTCTCTGGGAGCAGGTTCCTCTTTTATGAAATGAAACTTTGTGACCAAATGATTTCTAATGACCATGAGAAGGCTTTACAGAGAAAACTGAAGTGGAGCCTATGGCGAGTGATGAGCGGGAGTGAGGTGTAGAGAGGTGCAAACCCCAGCACCAGGAAAAGATCCCCCAGGAAAAGATCACCACATTCCATTCATTTGTCACCTCTTCTACATCTGTTCATTAACTCTTGTGTGCCCAGTGCTTTCTAGACACTGGGGTCACAGCAACGAGGTCACCAGTGCATGGGGGTTAATAGGGGAAATGGAAACTGGATTCCAGTGCCAGAGGAGCCCCCTGCATCTCTTGCCACACAGTGGCCTATGCATTTACCCAACTCTCCCTTCTGCCTGCAGACACTAGGGCCTGCTTGTGTCGAGAGGTTTAAAGGTGGTAAGTAAAAGCAAGAAGAAAATGAGATGCAAAAAGAAGACAGAATCAATTATTCCAAGCACATTGAAGTGGGAGGCAGGGGTGGGAGGAGAGGGTAGAGGGTGGGGAGGAGGTGGAGGTCTCCAGTGATGCAACAGCCAAAGGCTTGAGGGGTGGTGAGGGAGGAGGGATTAACCTGTAGGGTGGCTGCTCAGGAGACAAACACAAACACCCCAGCCAGGGGTTGGTGGTGAGTGGAGAGGCTGAAGGCTGGTCCTCAGAGCAGAATTGGATTCCCCGACGGTGCTTCTTAGGGAGGATACTGAATTAGCTGTGTTAATACACAGAGGCACCTGGCTCGATGTAGCAGTGATAACTTTAAACCATTTAGTTACTGAATCATGGACTTGGATTACAGTCAAGTTTGCTCCTCGTGTCAAGGATTCAACTCCACATGTCCCTCTCCCTGGGTCTTATTTGGAAAGTACACTGGAGAGGGTGAGCTTTGAGAAATGGTTAGTGTGTGTGTACCTGTGTCTGTGCGCCCATGCACTCCTGCATGCTTGCATACAGATTTTGTGCCAGGCCCGTGTCACTTCTAGAAACTGGGATAAAATTCTGATTAAATTATCTGACAATAATATTCACAATATTAACCACAATACTAAAAATTAACAGTAATACTGGACTATGCTCAAAATAAATCACTAAGCAAATTTATCACAAATGGGAATGGCATATAGAACAGGGATCTTGGCAGTTTGTACTCCCCTTCACCCCTTCCCCGTACTGTTTAGAATACTTCCAAAGCAATTTCTAAAGCCTTACCTATCTGCCTAAGATTCTTATGAGCCTCAAACCACCTTAACACTTCTGACTTGACATCTAGGGCAATCCTTTTACGGGGCTTTCGACTTTTTTCATAACTTCCTGGCTTCTTTCCAGGTATCTCCATCATTCCTAACAATGACTTGGTTTCTCACAAACTCTTGGAGAGGAGGAGACAGGCTGGAGACACACGTCTGGCTCAGAATTAAGTTTGTCCAGTGCCCATTAGGACATGTAGTAATTCAGTTTCCAATTAATGTGAACTAACAACCAGCAGATCAATAGGATGTGCTGAGGAAGAACTGCCTGTTCATGTAACTGGTTGTCGTGGTCCTCATTAGGAGCTGTTAGCACATAAGACAGTGTCTCCGATACTGGGAAAGGCCTGAGTTTGTGGACCTTAACTGGCTGTTGAGAGGTGAGCGGGAGCATACACAGCCGCTCTTCAGGCTGCTGTGCCGCACGGAGCACCGGGCACTGAGAGTACTATGTTCCAGGCATTCTACCTCATGCAATTCTCACAGCAAGCCTGAAAGGAAGGTATTGTTAGCTCTCTTTTAGAAATGGGGCAGCCCTGACTCTGAAAGGTTAGGTAATTTACAGAAGGTCACACAGCTTATTGGCGGTGAAGCGAGATTCCAAGTCCACCTCTTAACCGCTCTACTGAACTGTCCCCCTCCTCCAACACCTGCCTTCATACCTAATGACTTCATTAATTCAAGAGATGTCTGTTTGAAATTCCGCTTGAGTGATGTACTAAGAGAAGGTGAGAGCCTCTGCTCTGCCTGTCTCTCTTCTAAAGAACCTGAGATTCCTGATGATGTCAGAGAGACCTATTTGTCTGATGCTTGCCATTCCTGAATATTTCTTGATTTCTCTATAGTGTGCCTGAATAAAAATGGAAACTTTATTCCACCTCTGGAATAAGAGCAAATTCCTCCCCATCTGCTCTCTAGGTTCCTAAGGCTATTTCCTGTGTCAGTACTCCATGTGCTACGTCCTTGGACTCTGAAAGCACAGAGCCCCTCCTCTCCTGGACAGGACAGAAGAGGCATTTAGAGGAAGGAGCACGTGGCTTTTCTCATTTTGCTCCCATGACCTGTGTACCTACCTACCTACCTAATTGTCCTACGTGCCTTATCTACCTTTCTGCCTGTCTTACCTATCTGTCCTACCTATCTGTCCTACCTACCTATCTACCTACATATCTACCTCTCCTACCCACCCATCTGCCTGTCCTACCTATCTATGCACTGCACCTACCTGTCCTACCTACTTACCTATCTGTGCTACACTCTACCTAGAAATCATCAGAGCACATCTGCTAAGGTACAGCAAAATAGAGGGATGTTCTCTGGTGAAGGAGATTGAGCATCTTATACAATTGTGTCTCCAAGTTTTCGGAAGGGGAAATTCTGGTTTAGAAGATTTAATAATTTTTCTCAGGTCAAAGAGCAAAGAGTAAAAAACCTACTTCTGTTCTTTAGGTCCTAGGATTCTGAGCACTGCAGTGGAGATTGGGAGAAGTGGGGGAACATTTTAGTCAGCTTTAAATAAACCTCAGAATAAATAATGACACTGCCATTTAAATAGCACTTTCTACTTTACAAAGCAATGTTTAAAAATTATAGCATCTAAGCTTTAGATTAACTCTGTGAAGTGTATGTGATGGTCCCCATTTCATCCAGGAAGAGGTTAGAGAGTACACCTAAGTCCCTAGTTCATTAGGCCCAGCTGGAATCCCAGTTCTTGTTTTGGACAGCAAGTCCCGGGTGCCTCACTCAGTGTCAGCACCCAGGTAGCTGTTATTATCACCAGCTGAGGGAGCCGAGAGTCATAATTACCCTTCTGAATCCACCCCAGGTCACATCACTGACATCATCACTGGGGACAGGCTCAACCTTCCATATTCCAAAACCAGCTCTGCCTCCTTTTCAATACTTGCTCTGGCCCCTAAAGAGGCAAAAGCACCAATTTCTAGAAAGATCTTTCATAATTTTGCCTCCCTGTCTGACATTATGAGTTGTCAGATCTCAATTTTCAAGGTGAGCAATTTTCAGTTGATTCTAATTTAAAATGTTCATACCCTCTGGCCCAGATCTTTCACTCCATAAGCACTCCTGAAATGTACAGTCTCAGGTATAAGAAGGAAACAACCCACATGAAGGGGACACCTGCCTAAATGATGGAACATTCCTATAAGGAAAAAGCATGCAGCTTTTAAAAAGAAGTAGGTTGATTTATATAAACTGACATGGAAAGCTGTTCACAATATAGCAAAAAAGGCCAATTGCAATACAACATGTATTAAATGATCCCTTCTTTTTTAAAGTATTGATTTAGTATGAATAGAAAAAATCCAGAGGGATGCTCAGCTGTGGTTATTAATGTGGCAGGTGGGAGAGAGAGGAATTACAGGACCTGGGAGTAAAATTTCCAGAAGATGCTCTGTGGACTCTAGCAGGAATTTCTCCTCTGTCAGCATTGTTCTCCTTGCAGCTGTGACAAGGGTGGAAGCTCAGGGCTTTTCCCCAACAGTCATATTGGGTCATTAATGTAGATGCTCTAGGGAAGGTCATTCCCATTCACATCCCTTCTCAATTCCCTTCAGTCTCCAAATCCCATCAGATTTAGAATAAAATGAAATAATAAAACTAAACCATAAATTTATGTACCACAATGGTAGGACTGGACCATTTTTTTTTTCTATCAATTTCCTAGCTCAGAAATTGCCTTTTAATAGATAATGATGATTCTGAGAGCCCAGTTATTACCTTGAAGCCTCACATTTTGAGCTATCCAGTGCTGTCCTATATAAATAAGTTATTTTTGCAAAGTGATATTTTTCCCTGCATTTCCAAAGCGTTTCTGCAGGAGATGGCAAGAAAATGGACCCCATTAATATTCCACTTAAAACCGTTCCTCTTTCCAGCACTAACTTCCACATAAATCTCTCCACCTTCACTGCCCCCCCCACTCCTTCCTCATCTCCTCATCCCAGAAAAAGAGCACTTCAGCCTCACCCTGTGGTTGCTGACACTGCTCTTACCATTGTTTGCAGGTCCTCTCTCTCTCCACCAGAGAACAAGCCTTCCAGCATTTTCTTTTCCTATTTAGTATTAATTAAAACCCCAAAGTAAAATGTATAAACAACAAAGAGCCAAGCTGATTGACATGAGCGGGGGACGGTAATGTCCTGGGTCCTGCTGGGCCCAGCATCCAGGCCCAGAGGAAATGGAAAGGAAGAGGCCTGGGCCCCACACAGCTTCCTAAACATCCATTCCCAAGTCTCTGCAGAGTCTGATGAAGCTGGGATCTTACATACACCAAACAGCCTCATTGACACTCCTGCCAGCCCCCGTCCCCTGGAAATCATGTAGGTTGTTGTTAGAAAGTGTTTACAAGACTCTGTCACTGCAAAGTGCTTTTATAGTCATTTCATGTGAAAGACCAGTGTGCCGGGAGAATCAGTTTTTCACTGAGTGCCTCAAAGGCACTCAATTCTGTCATTCTATGCCTCTAACTGGCGACCCCATTTCCCCTCTGCTCCATACCTCTGCTGGCCTTGCTGTGCTGGTCATTGCAGTGAAGAGCCAAGTGCACATTCTAAAGCCCCTGCATCTGAAGTATAACACTGTGCACTACCACAGTCTTTAAAGGCAGCCAAGGTAGATATTCCCGTTTTAGAAGTGGGACATTGAGGCTTAAGGAGGTGGCTGATTTGTTCAAGGTCGCAGAGCTAGTTGGTAAAAAATAAATAAATCAACCCCTCCCTGCCTCTGCTCCCAGTCAGTAATTGGGAGATTTAGGATTTGAGCCCAGGCTAACTGCAAGATTCCATTATATCCAAACGTGGCTCAGTTCCTGTGATGAGATCCCCATCTCCAGGCTCCCAGATCAGACTCATTCCTCCGTGTGCCCACAGTAGTTCACACACACCTCTAATGCTGCA
The DNA here is from genome assembly GCF_964146895.1 of Miniopterus schreibersii. NCBI lineage: Eukaryota > Metazoa > Chordata > Mammalia > Chiroptera > Miniopteridae > Miniopterus > Miniopterus schreibersii. Next base: position 534,206 of record NC_138122.1, on the reverse strand, counting down.
CCTACTCGAGGGCCATTGCACATTACAGGTCTGCTCTCCTCTTGCCCAAGATCTCGCCCAAGGCAGGGACTGCATCTTACTTCTCTTTCAAGCCCCAGCATCCGCCACACTTGTCAGTGAGGCTCATTGGGTTCTGGTGGTTTGAATGAATGAATGAAGAGTTGGCAATGACCAACTACTAAAGCTAGAGTGTGTGTGCATGTTCATGGGCAAGCCTGCATGGGCACACACATGTATACTGATAGCCCTGAGAACAGAGGCATTTTTCATCTGTCCTGCAAGGTTAAGGTCCCCTCTGCAGCATTCACAGCAACAAAAAGTTGCCGGAGGAGGGATATCTACATGTCTGTTCTTTGGTTCAGAGTACACTGCACATTCTGCCACCGTTTAGCTGTGAAACCTGTGACCAGGTTCTTGACTTCTCTGTGTCTCCTAATTCCTCAGTTGTAAATGGGGGTGCTGTGGGTAGTGAATTAATGCATGCAGATGCTGAGAATAACGCCTGGCATCTGGTAAACGCTCAATGGTAGAAATTCCAGAGCGGAAGGACACAGCAGTGGGGCTCGGCAGCACTGGCCTCCTCAGAGAGTGTGCCAGGCACGTCCTCACACACAACCCACGGCTCTCTGAGGACCCACCTGCCTTAGGTCCTGGCTGGAATACTCAGAAATATGGGGTGGGGTAGGGTCAAGAACCTCAGATCAGTCTGAGCCCTTCGGTTCATATAAAACCAAACGAAGATGACATCTCCATGGTAAGGTGAGGGTGACACAGAAGATGGCCCAGAACCAAAGCATTTTGAAAGCAGGTGGCCAGAAGAAGGGTGAGAGAGTTCACTATGCTTTACAAATGCACCAACTGAGGCCTCACAGTAAGGGGATTGACTGATGAGAGAAGGGAAACTCACAGTGCTTCCCTCCCCCATTCGTCACTCAGCTCCTTGGGACACAGTGGCTGGGGTAATCTCCCCAACACAGGGAGGCCAAAGTCCTAGGCAGATCCCAAAGATATTTACCCAGGTCACCGGGCAATGCTGGATCGTTTCTCTGGCTGGTCACCTGCACTCTCTGCGAGGGCTCTATGAAGGTAGAGTGCATTGTGGGCCATGATGCTCAGAGTTCCAGCTGACACAAGGGCACAGGGCCACTGTGGATGATGTGGGGTCAGCATATTCCTGTAGGAATGCCCCAGTGCCTACCCTTACCCTAGCTGTAGGCTCTGTCCCTCAGTGTGGAAAAAAGGCTGAGAGCTACTGCCACTGTGAGAGACCGGCTGTGATTGCCCTGGGTCCCCTTGATCTTCAAAGCAAAAGCAGATGAACGGATGGCATATGACTTTCCCAGTGGCCAGACTACAACCCTCTGCTACGCTCGGGTATAATAGGTTGTAGATTCTAGAGGCCAGCCAGGCTCAGGAATTGTCATAAAATTCCCTGAGGCTGACATTGGGCTCAGAAAGGGGAGGAGAGGATAAGCTACACCTTTGGGATGCCACACACTTGGCTGGATCTGCACAAGTTCAGCCAATTGTTCATGTAATTCAGATCTCAAATTGTTTAGTGTCATGCAAACCGGCCACCTGCATTTATCAAATGTAGGCTCTGGCCACCACATAGGCTCCTCTGTGGACAAGGTTGCAGATATGAGGTCTGTTGACTGGAGGGTAGTCCTACGACAGGTAATGGGTTTGGTCTGTGTGTGATTCTGTTAGTGATTCTAGTTATAGCTACAAAAGTCACCTTTAGTTTAGGCCTGTCCCTTGGATATTAGACAAGCATGTGATTGGGCCAGTTCAGTGTAAATTCACCGCAAATGCTAGAAAACAATGGCATTTGTATAACTGATGCTGAGCGTTGCCATGTGAGGATAGAAAGGACAGAGAGATAGCCACAATCCATAATCCATTCAGTCCTCCAAGATGCCCACACAGCAATGTAGAACTTTGGTATATATATATGATAAACATGTTGTCTCAGAGAAAAACAATATGAGAAAGAAAACTCTAGAACGAGTAGAAAACAAATTGTCCTCCATGGGTCTGTTTGCTCATCTACATGATCCTTGCACCTCAACCTCCTGGGCATTTGCAGCTCTGCACTCAGGCTCAGACTTGCAGAAATGTCTCCAATTCCTGACAGAGGGAGTGAAGAAGAGCCTGTGGGAAGCTTAAGAGGCCAGAGGAGCCAAAACTGGCCCCACCTATATGGCAAGCTCTGCTTTTTAGCACAGTAACCCATTTCATTCTTATAGCAATTCCGTGAGGTGGGCCATGTCCATATAAGTGAGGCTCTCCGTCACGATGCCGTCCTGCTATAATGCCTCTGTCCAAGGGCAAGGTGAGTGGCTCCAGTGTGGAGGTCTGCAGCCTCAGTAACCCAAGGTGGGGTGGTGGACCCAGGCAGGTGTGGATCAAGAACTACAATGCTCTTTTTAAGTTGTCAGGCTGCTATGAAGAGCGTGTCCAACCTGTTGTTAAAGTTTCTCTGCTCCAACTTTTTGGCTCCAGTCTTTCGATGAACAAAGGGCTCGCTCTGGTCCTCTATGTGGACATGTCAGAGCCGGCTCCTCCCTGGCTGTCTGACAATGGAAACTGGCCTGCCTTGTTGTCAGGCACCGCGCCTCCCTGTCTCATGGAGATGAGTGATGGCCGTGGCTGAGCTCTGGAGGGAAGATGCGGCCAAGCCCAGGCAAAACTGGTCCTCTCCACTTTACCAAATCAGGTGGTGAACAGAAATCCTGGCTGACAGCTCTTTGATCTGACTGCTCCTCTCTCAACAAGTGGCTGTGGTTGCCCACAATGTGGTGTCTCCTGCCCTTCAGGCCCTGCTTGTCCCACATGAAAATACCAGCTGGCCACCACCAGCTGCCTTTCTGCAAGCCTAGTGACTTCAGTACCGGGCACTGGCTGGAGCAGGGCAGGGAGCGGGGCTGGGGTGGAGTGGAGGCGGTGGGCTTCAGCAGAGTGGAGTGCCCGTGTCCTGAGTATGAGTAAGGCTCCCTTCCTGCCTGGCACTAAGGTATTTCAAGGCTTTCTTGACCCATCCCTCAGCCTCTTTTTAGTATCACTCAAGGCACCTGTGCAACTTTGCCTTTACTCACTGTCTCCATCTCTCCTCAGCCGGCCCCATCGGATTTTCATTTCCAGCACTTGAGATAATACTGACTGAACTCACCAGTCCCCTCCAGCACACTGAAGGCCGGCTGTGGAGCCTCTCAGCACTGACAAATGAAACCTCTTACTCCAGCTTGGAATGCTGTCTTCTGTCCACTTCCTTGCTCTCTCTTATCTGTTTTTTCACATCTGTCATTTTGTCTTCCTGCCTCAATGGCTGCTCCTTCTCAATCTCTCCTTCTTACCAGACTTTCAAATGTTGGGGTGCCCTCAAGATTCAACTTTGGGCTGTCTTCCCTATCTATACTGTCTCTCAAGTGGCTTCACCATTCCATAGCTTTAAATTTTACTTATATATTTATGACTTAAATGCTTTAACCTGTTTGTTAAATAAAACACAGATACTGCAAACCACACAAAACAAATAAATAGCTCAGTGAGTTATTGTAAGGTGAACACCCTCATGATAACTACACAGGTTAAGATATAGAACTTTGCCAGCCATCCAGAAGGCCTGCTTTTCCCCATCCCAGCCACAGCCCCATCCTCCCCTTTAAAAGTGACCACTTTCCTGATGTGTATAGTAATCACTTCTTCTGTTTTTTTCTTTTATGGTTTTATTACCCAAGTGCATTCCTAGACACAATAGTTTAGTCTTGTCCATTTTTAAAAAACTTTTTCTTTTAATTTTTTTAAGTTACAGATTTGTCCTTCATCTCTTTCTTTTCTTTAAAATTTATCTGTTCATTTGCCCTGTGGGGTTTACCACAGTCTGGATTCTCCTGGTGCAGTTCAACATGTTCCTCTGTCTCTATAGTCTTATAAATTGGTAGCTAGGTCAAGAGGCTTGATCAAGCTCAGGTTCTAACCTTCAGCCAGCACTGTAAGTGTTGAAGGGATGCTATGCTCTTTCATCAGGAGGTTCATAATGTCTCTCTTCTGTTTCTCTCTCTTTATTTAGGATTAGCAACTACTGATGCTCAGTGTCTAAAATCTAGACCCTAGACCCATTAATGCATTTAGTTTTCATACATCACCCTAAATAATTATATGCAGAGCTGCTGCCTCTCATCTATTATCTGGTTACCCTGGGGCACAGTTCATATAGGAATGACAAGAGAAATGCTAATTTCTTTTTATTTACCTGGTTTTTAATTAGTTCTTTGTCATCCTTAGATAATGACCAATTAATTTCTTAAATGTCATTATGAACTCATGGGAACAAACATATTAAACTTGTGTTTAAACACAGGTTTCAATCCATTGCAATTATTATCCTTACTAAAGCTCAAATTGTCATCTTTGGCCAGTGAGAGTCTCTTTAAGTTGGCTCATGACCTGTTCCAGGCTCATTTTGTACATTTGCTGCCCAGACTTGGAATTGGCCCCTTCTCCAAGAGGCCCTGGTTTCTTTCAGTGGGGAATCGTTATAGCATGACCATAATCTGATTGCATCTTTTGGTTATAGTTTCCAGGCCATTTTTAGTCAATAGAGCTAGGAGGCAAAATAAAATAGATGAAAGATAGATATATTATATATGAAATAAAATATATAATGTATAAGCATGAAATATATACAAATTAATAATATAAAATAGCCAACTCAAGTTCAAGTCTACAGGATTTTTACTTTGCCTCTTCTACACTACCTCTTTATTTCTGTTCTTTTGCCCTGAGAATCCTGGTTCTCAAACACATAGAAATTAAATGCCCCCCCCCCCCCCCCCGCAATTATCTGCCTTACTCCACCTCATACATAAAACAGTCTCAGAATGGCAGTGGCAATACTAAAGCCACTACCAGTTACTATAACTGAAATGTTTTTGCATATGGATCTCCACTCTTCCTGTTATTAATGCTGTACATACACTGTCAGGTCACGTTGTCACTGCGTCAGACGCGATAGCGCCTTCAGCCCTCACTGGGTCTCAGCGCTGTAACCGTATGTTTGCTCACCACCAGTCTCACGTTGTCTTTCTGGTGGTCATCGGTTGTTTGAAACTCATTCTTCAGTCGCTTCCTGAGAAAGTACTCACAGGTGTGATATTTTCTGAGTACTTACATGTTATTTCAATGGTAGTCTATTTTCTCAATACTTGAAGAATCATTTTGCTGAATATAAAATCCTTGGCTCATGTCCATGTTTTCTTTTTTGAGCACCTTTAATATATTATTCAGGAGTTAGTCTCTTCATAAATAATACCTTATGAGAAATAAAGGGCATAAAGGGAAAATTTAAAACCAAAAAGAAATTAAGAAAGAGATAAACATGATTGGAGAGAACGTGACAAATATTGAGGAAAGGCAAAGATTTAACATATTGAACATACAAGAGTTAGCATATGGATAACATATGACAGGGAGGGGAACTAACCTAGGAGTTTGCCTCTTTCCCTCACACTCCAAAATTAATCACATCTGCAGGCCCTGTCCATCTACCCCCAAAACACACCCTCACTCAACTACTGGTTTCTCTTCTTGTTTAGATGCCCAGATGGTGCTCTCCTTTCATTTTAAAGCTCGGTAATTTTACTAGCATACATCTCGGTCTTTCTGGGTCAATATTTTCAGGTACATAGTGGTTTTTTTTTAATATGCGGCTCTACACACACACACACACAAATATATGTATATATAATTTCAGGAGGGTTTTTTGAATTATATTTTTAGGTTTGGTTTGCTTCTTGCTTCAGGCCACACCCACTTCTCAGGGGTGTCTATTACCCATATGTTAAATCTTCTTTGCTTTTCTTCAATATTTGTCACTTTCTCCCAAATCATGTTTCTCTCTTTCTTAATTTCTTTTTGGTTTTAAATTTTTCCTTCCTTTATGCCCTTTATTTCTCATAATGCATTATTTATAGTGCTTATTTGCATTCATATTCCTTATAGTTGAATCCTCATTTATAAAATGTTTTTTTAATTTCTAATTCTTTCACCTCATTTCTAAATTTTTATAATTCTGATTTGTTATATTTTATGTCTTGTGCCATTTTAAAATGCGTTTCAGCTCATTTTGAAATAGCATGTTACAGGCTCCTCTCTCCTTCTTGTGAATGTCTGCAGGGGCGCTGCTCTCCTCATTCTCTCCTTCACGGGAACTTTCGTGGAGTTTGGTACAGTCCTTCCACCTTTATGTGAAATGAGTTTTCCTGAGCTCTAAGAGAGAAGCTTCATTCAGATACCCTTTCAAACTCTGGCTGGCTTTCTGAGGTTTCCCGGTTGTGTTCCCCTCCCTGACTTTCATCTGCATTTTCTATTTCCCTTCCTGTTCTTTTTATTGTCCTGACCTGCTCTGTTTTGACTCCACTCTCAGCAGTTTCTCTGCAGTGGGGATCTTGGCAGAAAGCCTTGGGAGGTCAGTTTTGGGAATATGCAGGAACTACACTGGTCTAGACCTTTCAGTCCATCAGCAGGTCTCTTTGCACTCACCTTCTATTGTAGTGACCAGAATCACCACCCCTAACTACAATTTTAACTGCTACTCTCAGATTGGCTCATCATTTTTTACATTGAATTTCTGTTGCTATTTTTAGGTTCTCCTGTTCTCAGGTCCATTTTTCCTCTGTCTCTCTCTGTTTTCCATGGGTGGACACCAACAACAGACAAGTCTTGTATTTGTTGATGGCTTCTCCCCACCTTATGTATGTGGAGTTCATGGGGATACACTGTCACCTAATTTTATTATAAATGTTGCTTATGGGGTTTTGATTTTGCTATTTCATTGTTCTGTTTTATGTGGAGATTTGGGAAGATCTAAAAACTACACTGCTACTATCTTACCAAAATCTCTCTTGCTAGTAACTTTCAAATTTTATCTCTAGACTTCATCTCTCACCTGACCTTATATACCCAACTATTAATTGATATCTCCACATGAATTCCTAATAGGTGTCTCAAACTTAAATTGGTCAAAAGAAGCAAATATTCCCTCTCAAACATAACTTGTCTATTAATATTTCCCATCTCAGAATTTCCCTCCCAATTGCTGAGGTCAAAAACCTAGGAGTTAGTCTCTTTCCCTCACACTCCAAAATTAATCACATCTATAGACTCTTGCCATCTTACCTCCAAAACACATGCTTCATTCAAGTACTTATTAGCATCCCCATGCTTTCACCCTGGCCTAGCCCCCCCACCACCACCTCTTTTGGGAGTTCTGCACCAACTTCCTGGTCTCTCTGCCTCCACTTTCCAAGGGAAGCTAGTGTGGTCTCCTAAAGATAACTCAGATTGCGTTCATTCCCATGTTTAACGCATCCCAAAGCCTTCCACTGCAAACAATAAAATTCTAACACCTCACCATGGCCTGAGGCCCTGCATAATTTGGACCATACTGTCCTGACTCCATCTCCCTATATTCTGTATGTCCTAGACACCTGGTCTTCTTTTTATCTCCCAAACTTTCCCATGTGCTTCTCATCTCAGGGCCTTGACACTTGTTCTCCCTGTGGTTGGAATGCTTTTCCTCTAGATCTTTGCAACACTGCGTCTTTGTTATCCTTCAGGTCTGAACTCAGAGAGGCCTTCCTTTACTCCCTAGCTGAAGCTGTTAATTGCTTTGTCTTCTTCTTAGCACGGCATCAGTTCCTGCAATTATCCATTCATTTATTTGTATGTATAAATATTGCCTGCATGTATACCTTCCTACCACCACTAAAATTCCCTTGTGGACAGTGATACTACCTGGTACATAATAGGTGCTCAATTTATATTTATCAGCCAATTCTTTTTCCAGTTTCCTTTGGATATGGCTGAGGGCAACACACCCATGATGCCACAGCAAGCTCTGGAGCAGAAAAGTCTCCCTGAGGTCGCCAGCCGCTAACCTGCACCTGTCACTCCAACATAGTCCCTCTGGACAATGTCTTGACCACCTGACTTTTCTAAAGAGCACTGGTTCTCAACACTTAGAACAAACATTCCCTTTTGAGAAAAAAGTATTTTATACTGCTCCTTTTCTATTCTGAAATAAAATTCATATATAACTATGTACCTAATTGTTTTTTAAATCTGCATAATTCCATAATTATAATATAAAGGAGTAATAAAAAGAAAGTAATTTATAATAAAATAACTATTTTGTTATGCAAATACTTGAATATGACTAAAGTACAGACATAAAAAAAGCGGTCAGGTGTTTGTACGTTTTTGTAGAATCGTCATGAACACAACTATAAATTCAGACTAATACCTAATACAGGAGTGTTGTGTTGGCAACTCAGATACCACAAGCTGAGTTGCAAGAGTGATGAAGGGTGATGTGATTTTCCAAAATGTTATACAACTTATGGTACAATTCAAAACAAAACAAAGTACAGTCTTCCCAATTTACTTAGTAGTTACATTCATCGAATACTCAATTCATACTTAATATTTCTGAAAAATATTCTGCATTTCCAAATAAAGTGTAGTTAGTTTCTAGGTTCAAATATATATAAATTTATGACTTATATAAATGTCCAATGGAATATCTACAAGTCTTGAAGGAAGGAGGAAATTTCCTTATTGGACTCACATGAACATTAAAAGTCACTGGCCCATTAAATGTCAGTAGTGCTACTTCCTTAATCATTGTGAACACCAAAATTGACCAAACAAATTTACAAAACACTTCCTCAGTTTATATTATTGTGAAATAGTCTTGCTGATAGTTACCAAAAACTGGAAACAACCCAATGTCCTTTACCTGGTGACTGGATGGACACATTATGGCCCTCCATGCAGTGGAGGGCTACACAGCAACAAAAAGGAACACATTGCTGACACTGGCAAGGACACTCTCAAACACATTGATGGCTCTCACAGGCATCATGCTGAGTGAAAGAAGCCAGACAAAAAAGGCTGTATGTCTTAGAATACCATAGACTAGGTGGTGTATAAACAACATAAATTTATTTCTTACAGTTCTGGAGGCTGGAAGTTCAAGATCAAGGCATCGGCAGATTCAATGGTGAGGGCCTGCTTCTGGACACACAGACAGCCGTCTTCTGTGTGTCCTCACATAGTGGAATGGCCAAGGGAGCTCTCGGGACCTCTTTTATAAGGTAACTGATCATATTCAGGAGGCTCTACCTTGATGACCTGATCACCTCCCAAAGGCCCCACCTCAAATGCCCTCACATTGGGGATTAGATTTCAACATATAAATTTGGGGGGAACACCAACATTCAGTTTATAGCACTATATGATTCCACTTATACAATATTTTGGAAAAAACAAATCTATAGGGCCAGAAAATAGATCAGTGGTTGCCAGGAGCTGGAGGTAGGGAGAAGGGCTGACTACTGAATTTTCATGGGCGATACAACTGTTCTATATCAATTGTGGTGGTAGTTATATGCTTGTATGTGTTTGTCAAAACTCACAGAATTGTAGACTATAAAAAGTAAATTTTACTGTATGTAAATTATACCTCAAACTTTAAAAGTGTTAAAAAAAATAAGTACTGCCTCCATGAGAATCACTGGTATAGAGCTTCCCAGGGTATGAAGCACTGTCAGATGTCTTACCTACCAGGAAGAAGGCTGGGCGAGACGCACATGCCTAGCTCTGAAAAAGAACAGTGTGGTGTGCGGAAAGCGTCATATGGCACTTTATGGAGGAAAACCAGCACTTACGTTGAAGGCCTGGTTCCAAAGCCTGACATTCCCCATTTGGGTACATTTACGGGACCAAGGGCAACTTTCCTCCTCTCAACTTCAGTTTCCTAAATTTGCTCCTGGCCCTCCTTGATTCTACTATTTGCCTGAGGCCATGGAGCTGGTTAATGTTGAGTGTCTGGGTCCTGGCCATTACTGCTCTCCTCACTGGGCGGATCAGTGGGATACACTTCTCACAGGTGATGTACCGGGAAGGCCCATTAGCTGTTCGCCCTCCTCCCTTGGGTCAGGACAAAGGACATGCGTAGGGAACAAGGCCCAGCAGAGTCGTGAGAATGGAGACTGGAGGAAAGTGCTTACAGCAGATGGTTCAGAAAGTGGCAATCCTGGGCAAGATAAGTTTGGGACAAATCAGAAGTCAAGGCCATTCTTACTGTGAACTGTCCTGACCTTGACACGGTCCTCTTTTAATGACCAGCAGCACAGGTGTTCACAACAGTTATTTTTTCCCTTCCTTCCCTTCCTTCCTCTGCTGCCCCATTCACAATGTACCTGGACTCGGTCTTTCCTGAAGGCTGCCTCTCTTTAAAGGGTAAAGGAAGGCACTTGGTACCTCAGGCCTCCAGAGAGCCTCCCCAGGCTGGAGGCCGAGCCCCATCTCCCAGCCACACCCTGCAGTACTTATTTTGCATAATTAATGAACATTTACATTATTTCTTCTCTTCTTCCTTTCACCCCCCTCCCCTTGTATCAATGCCTTGCTTGCATCCTCATAGGTGAAGTTTGAGTCACCTGTTTCCTTACGATAAATTCCTGCATGAGAACTGAAGGATCAAAGGATATGCCCACCTTGAGGCTTCTGAAGGTGGATGAAAGTTTGCCTACCAGGCAAATGTCTCCAATCCTCAGACGACATTGGGGATAACCTTATATCTTTATAAAATGCCCATTTTCTTGTCAAAAATGGACATCATTGATTTTATTCAATTCTTTGGTTAGTAGGAAGGATAGAAAATTTTCATATTTTTAGTGACCATTTGTAACAGCGCATAAAGGAAGGGACGGTGGTGTGAAGGGAAAGGCTAGCCCTGCTCACAGACAGCGTGAAATTAAACAGCCTGCTTGGACGAGCGCATGGCCCTACTACAGAAAAAGCAAATGCAAGGACCATAAAGGGAAAATGCAATAAACTTGACTCTATACAAATATCAAAATACATTGTAAGCAAAATTAAAAGGTAATTGACAAACTGGAGGAACTGTTTGTAACATATCACAGATCTGAGTTTCACAGAGCACCAAAAATTCTAACAAATCATTTTTTATGAAAATGAATACCAATTGAGAAGATGGGCAAAAGCCCTGCAGTGCCTTTAAGAATAATTAGTGCTAAATGAATTCTGGTGCACAGCCTGGAGCCACAGCCACCTGAACAGAGGAGAGGTGGCCAATTATTAGAAGTCAAGACATCACCCCCAACCTTAGTACAGTTCTTCCCTTACCTGTTTGCTTTCTTCATTTTCGTAACCACGGTCTACCAGGGTCAGAAAATATTAGAAGGAAAATTCTAGGTATTTTGAGATAGAGTGAAACCATATTCACATAACTTTTATAATGGTATAATTTTATAACTGCTTTATTTTATTATTAGTTATTGTTGTAAATCTCTTACTGTGCCTAATTCGTAAGTTAAACTTTATGGTAACTATGCACGAATAGGAAATATAGGGTTCGGTGTCATCTGTCTTTCCGGGCATCCACTGCGGGCCTTGGGACTTGCCCTCCGCAGATGGGGGGCTGCGTCTCGTTCTCCCAGCCTTTGGCATGTGAACCCTCAAACTCTTTAGGGTTCTGCGACTGAAGCTCCTTCGCCGGGAGGACCGTTCGCAGTTACTGCCCCTCGCGCTTCTTGAAGGGAAACAGAATTGCCCAGCAAATCTCACCGGGCTCCGCCCAGCGCTCCCGTGGCCTCAGCCCATCTTTGCAGAACAGCGCAGGGGTTTGCGGTGTTTGGAGCCCGAGACACCGGGTGAACGCAGTGGGGGCGCGGGGGCGGGAAGCCCGCGGAGCCGCGGGGCGGGGAGCGGCAGTTCCTCCCCGGAGCGCCGAGCGGGCGCGGGGGCGGCGCGGGGGCGGCGCGGGGGCTCGGCGCCGGCGGGGGGGCTCGGCGCCGGCGGGGGGGCTCGGCGCCGGCGGGGGGGCTCGGCGCCGGCGGGGGTAGCGAAGGGGTCGGGCCTGTCGGGGCGGGCCAGCTGGGGGCCGGGACGGAACGACAGGGGAGGGGAGCACGCGCGGGGGAGGCAGCGCCCTAGACGCGGGCCAGTCCCGCCCGGGAAAGGAGGGGTGGTTGGGAGGCGGGCCCTCAGGAGCCCTGGAAGTCCTGGAAGCTGACTGGAGATTTTGAAAAAGGCCCCGCCCCCGCCCCCGCCCCCGCCCCCCGAGACCGCAGGATTCCGCAGGATCCCGCCGAGAAAGCGCGCCTTCCTCTCCCGGGCGCCCGCGCCCGCGCCCGCGCCCGCGCCCGCGCCCGCGCCCGCGCCCGCGCCCGCGCCCGCGCCCGCGCCCGCGCCCGCAGCAGCCGTGGGGCCCGAGCGGCCGAGGGCCCGCGGCCCTGCGCGCGCCAAACGCAGGCTCCGGTGGAGCCGGGCCGGGAGCACAGCAGCGGGTGGCGGGGCACAAGCTGGCCTCGGGGACGGTGAGGAGGGCTGGGGGAACTCGCTGGACTGTGGGGCAGACTCTCTGGACACTGGCCCTACTTCTGGCCCTGATTCCCCAGAACGGACAGAGATGGGACCTTGGGGACCCAGAGGCCACCCTCTATTTTCACCCAAATGAATACTACCACCAGACCTCACCCTTGTGGGCCCTCGAAATGCTTTTTCTCGTGACACCACAAGGACCCCACTTCCACCAGCAATATTGGGAATCTGGCTCCTGGACTGAATCAAGATATCTCTTTGGAGAAGCCTCAAATTATCTCTGCTCCTCAGTTAATCTTACTGCAAAATGCCATTATCTCCATCCTAGTGGGAGCAGTAGGATCAAATAGAGAGTTTAGCAAAGAAAAATGCCACATAGAAATGCAAAAAATTCTCAACTTTAATTAAAATGGTCACTGCTGAGTGAAGGATTCCCACCTTTTGCTGTGACTTGCTAAGCACCCACTGGAGAGGCAGCATGGCACAGTAATTAAACCACCAGACCAGGAGTCAGCGCGCTGGGTTGGACTCTAGGCCAGCCACTTATTAGCTGTGTGACCCAGCTCAAGTTACTTAATTTCTCTGAATTTACTTTCATCATCTGTAAACTAGTGTATCATTCCTAAAGATGCTGGGAGAATTGTGTTAAACATATAAATTACTAAGAAAAGTGCCTGACACAGTTACTGTCCAATAAATATTATTTGTGATTATTCCCTTAACTGCCTTCATTAACCATGCTTTTTATTTTGTTTTCTGATGCTTTGACATCTGGGCCATTGCTGACCCTGGAGGGATTGCCCCTCTCTGAGTTAGTCAATTCCTAGAGATAGTAAACAATTTGCACACAAGGGTACCTAACAAATATAAAGCAACCAACTTAGAGCCTACACCCACTGTCTGCCTGCCCTGTTCACTCCCAGGACCAGATACCAGATAACTAGAGACAGCCCCTATGCCCTAGAGCCTACTGAGAATATTCAAACTCCAAATTTAAGCTAGCTCATCTCCTCCCCGAAGAAACCATAATAAAGGTTCTTGCCCACAACCCCCCATTCCCTCTGCCTCCTGACAAGTCCCAGTGCTTCCCTGCGGGGCCTCATGTGACATGGCATGCTGCCTCCTCTTGGGAGCTGTAAGTAACAAACTACCTTTTAATGGCAGTCATCTCCAGGTCTGTTGGCCTTACTGTACCTCCAATTTTCTATTAATACATTATATTTGAAAACATTTCCTTTGCTACAGCTTTCCTTCTCCCTAAACTACTATCTTGAAAACCACCAGCGATGTCTTATTGTCAACCACGTGGCCTCATTCATGTCTATTTTTTTTCTTTTGGCCTTACATAGTATTTGACTTTGTTGACTAGCTCATAGCTTAGAGGTCACTTGCTCCCAAGTCTTCCCAAACTACCCCTCCAGCTCCCAACTAGTACCCTCCCATGTGCTCCCATAGCTATGATAATTGCCCATGTCTTGTGGCTATAAACCCTTCATTAAATAGCTCAAGAAAGCTTGAGCCATGTCTTCCCTCTAGTGTGGAGCACAATGCTTGGTGCTGCCCCATAACTATTACTTGAAAGAATGAATAACTGCATGAAAAAATCAACTCATCCAATTTTTGTGTCTTAGAATCACCCTTAACTCTTCACCCCTCTCTCTTCTGTCCCCTCATTCTTTTCTCTTCCCTTTCCTTTCTGCCATCACCCACTACTCTTCTATCCTTTCCATCACGAGCTGTAGCAAAACAATGGCCCCTTGATTCATGTTTTTAATTCCAATATCTCCCCTTCCAGCCCATATTATACCCACCACCACAACCACATCTTAAAACATAACTGAAATCTTCAGACTACCTCCCTTCCTGCCCATCCTCAACCTCCGCACTCATTTAATAAAGTCCCCATTGCTCATCCTGGTGTCAGCACCTCCTCCCTGTGCAATATCCTCTGCCTCCTCTCCATCCACCCGGCTGTGCATCATCCTCTCCCACCTGGGAGCTTATTTCTACCTGTCTCGACCAAAGCCGGACACACATCAACACCCTCCATTCCCTCCTCCTTCACTGCCTAGGCCTGGGATCTGGGGGCCCCGGCACCATCCCAAATAGCTCCTTATCCCACATGGGTGTAGGACTGCAGGGCATTCAACCTTGAGATCTCAAATGTGGTAGAAAAATCTATATCAGTTTGCTCATAGCCAGAGACACATCAGAGGATGTCTGGGGACAACAGTCTACAATAAACTCGACTGAAACACAGAGGCAGAGCTGATTGACTTTGTGGCCAGTCCTGCCTCAGCAGACCTCGCTGCGCTCTGACTGCGCGGCAGGAGTGGTTTTAATTGTCTTGCCAGTGGAAACCTGCTTCTCGATCTACCGTCTCCTCCCTCCCCCTACCCCTGCACACTGATATTTAATGTGCTCTGCGTTCAGGCACAAGGTAATGCACTACTCCTCTGTTTTATGCAAAAGTTTTCCTGAAACAATTTGAATTTTTATAAATTAGATTCCAGTTTCTCAAAATCTAACTTTCTTGATCTATCTTATCCCTTTCTTTAATTGAACTTTAGACAAAGGTCCCTAATATTTAAGTCTTTGGCTTTCAGCCTGTCTTTTTTGTGTCTTTGGCAAATGGGTAATAGCTTCTAACATAGACAAAAATGCTCTGTAGTAGAAGCACTGTAGCAAATACTGTTATGCAAAAACGAAAGACCTTCCATAGTAAGTCTAGCCCTTGTCCTCTAATTTTCTATTTTGTAAAATATTAGGTGGAAGGGAAGCTTTTCTAACTCCTTCATTTCATATAAATCTCAATCTGAAATGGAAAGCCTTTTTGGTATGGAAAGCAGTGTCTACAAATACCTCTGGCCTCCTGAGGCCTGAAGGAAAGGAGAAGGGCAAGTCAGGAGGAGTAATCATATGTACGAGGAGCTTGCCAGGCCTCTGGGAGACTCACTCTACATACCGTATTTCAGCCCGTCTTCACAACTAAGAGGCAGATATTATTATCAGTCTGAATTTACCAATGAGATAGTATTCAAGGTCAGGCAGCTGGCCCAAGGTCACACAGGAAGTAAGTGACAGAGCTGGGATTTGAGTCTAGACCTGCATGACTCTAAAACCTTCATAATCCTATGCTGTCTTGGGAGAAGGCCATCTGGTTGACCCCACCCCCACTCCTATGTCCACTTAAGCCAGACAGAATATTAAAAATACTCTTTATGGGTGTCCATAGAAGTTGTTATAGTCTTTCTATATTTTAAAAACCTATTGTTTTACTTCAACTACCAACTTATTCTTTAAAGAATTGGATGAGGCCACCTTCTTTGTTAGCAAATCATCTCTGTGATAAACAACTATAGATAAAACCAGGACAAGCCAGTCATGAAATCATTTAGATGGAGCAGCATGGAACTGAAAAGAGGCAGGATAATGGGGAGGGGGCAAAGGTCCAAGTAGCCAGCTTAGAAAGCAGGGAGAAAATGGGGTGAGGAGGATCCTGCAGCAGCCTTGAAGGAAGGGCCCAGGCAAAGAGGCAAAGTCAAGACAGGACCAATATGGGTGCTGGCAGATGCTGGGCTGCGGGAGTCAAGAGCAGCCAGGTTGACCCTCCCAAGGCAACAGGCCGCAGCCTTAGAGACCCATCTGTCCTCTCGAGGTGAGGGCAGTACTGGAGGTGGAAGCCCCTGACTCATCTTCAGCATACAGACAGTGCTCTATACGTGCTAGACTCTTCCTTCTTCCTTTCATCTCAGGGACAGCATTCACCCCATGCAGGGGCAAGGCTGTACTTACCGTTGGAGGTTAAGTTCCTGGCTTAGAACACTGGAAACAGAGGACCAAGGAGCAGAGGAAATCACTCTGTTCAAAAGCACCAAGCTCGTTCTTAACCCTGGCCTAAATCTGCATGCCTACTTCTCACCCTGTCCTCAGGGAAATGGAAACTGGTGAGCAGCCTCTCCCGAATATGGATGCTTTTACATCTTAGAGACCTTGGATGCTTTTACACCTTAGAGGCCCTAACATCACTCCTCAGTCTCCCGAGAGTTGAAGGTTTTTCTGCTGTTTCTGGGGTAAATACTGGGAGAGGAGTAAATGGACTAAGTGCCTGGGAGGCCCCCCACTGGCTTACAGATGCCCGGGAGCAGGCAGGGCATACACACGTCGGCCAGGAGCTGCCTATCTCAGAAACTCCAGTAACAGCCACAGGGCTGGGCCCTGTCTTTGTTCTCAGTGAGGAGAGAGAGGAAGAAAGGAGTCAGAACAGAGCTCATTCCTGCTCCCAAACCCCACTCTAGAGTGTCATGTCCTGGCTATGTTTCCCTGACTAGCACCCACACCCCAGAGGGTCTGCCCTGCGGTTGTACTCTCTTTTCCAACTTCACTCAGCCTCCTCAATCATCTTGGTGATAGGAAGCAAGAAGATTCTTACTTTCCCATCTATAAGTAAAGAAATGGGGACTGAAGAAGTCAGTTGACAAATCAAACTCTGGAACCCAGTTTTTTGGCTTTTGGGGTTTAGATTTCCTGGCCCTCTACCACCTTTCTAAACAGGCTAGGAGGTGGGGTGGGGTAGCAAAAGAAAGAAGGGGGCCTGTCTTTCTCTAGCGCCTCTGCACTGCCGGGTCCCTCACAAGTTGGCCGCATCTGTGAGCAGGCTCCACAGACAGGAAGACACCCAAAGGGGTGGGGTGGTCTCCACTTGGTAATAATGCAAACATTTCCAACAGGTCACCCTTCTGGAAGCCTCTCTTCTTGCATGTTGCCCACCACCTATGTGTTTGCAGTTGTTTCCTTGGTTTCATTCCTGTTATATGTGCATGAGCCCAGCTAGCC
The DNA here is from genome assembly GCF_964146895.1 of Miniopterus schreibersii. NCBI lineage: Eukaryota > Metazoa > Chordata > Mammalia > Chiroptera > Miniopteridae > Miniopterus > Miniopterus schreibersii. The sequence goes on along the minus strand of NC_138122.1, from coordinate 516,959 downwards.
ATCCCAGCCCCTGGCTCACATTAAGGGTACAAGGTCTGCAATGAGTGCAGGGCATTTGGCCTCCATTTGAAAAGGTCATTCAGTCATCGGGAGAAACCTGCCTGGACTCAAAACTGCCCATCTAAGTGCCCGAGAGCCTTGGCACTGGTTCTCTCCCCACTTGGAGATGAAGAGGTCTGCACAGCAAGTATCTGAATGATTAAAATCCTCATCTTACTCTGTCCATGCCCTCTCTAATCCTCCAAGCTAAAACCTTAGCCCAGGGCTGCTAAATGAAGTTCCGAGAACTGCAATGCAGCAGAAGCTGTTGTTTCTCTGGTCAGGGCTGAGGCTGCTGGGGAAGGTGCTCTCTCCAGAAGCCTCTGGGAGAGAACTGCTTTTCCTCCTCTTACTGTTGGAAAAGTTCCTGGACGGGGTGAGTGAATGCCTGGGATGGGGGTGCCAAAGCCTGAGCTTCCTCTCCATCGACTTTCACACTGTTTCTGCTTAGCCAGGCTGCCAACTCTTCAAAGACAGGAATTGCATCTTATCTTTGAAGCTCTTGGGTTCAAGTTCTCAGTCTGCAAATAGGTCTTTGATTCACATTGGGTAAATTAATGAGTTCTGTAATTGTACAAATCCAGGTTGGGCTCCTGCAAATCAGGCTCTGGTTCCTTTACTTTGGCTCTGATATGGTCACTCCCATCTCAAACACTGTTGCCAGCTCCATACTACCTACAGAATCGCCCAGGCTCCTTACCTTCCTTGCATTTGGTGCCACCATCCAGCAACAGCCTGCCCTTTAACCTCACTTCTCCCCGTGGCAACTTCCCATGTACGAAGTGCCTGAACAACCTGAAGCCCTTTCTCTGCTCAGGACGGTGTGCCTTTGCTTGGGTTATTTCTCCCACTTGGAAGCCAATGTGCTCAACACAAAAATGGGGCTCAGGAACCAATGTTGGAACCCAGAGGAGGCTGCATCTTATTTTCTGCTCAGTCTCCCCAGCTTTTTCTCAAAAATGGGAATATCTGCCTGAGCCCACCGGTCCCAGGAGAGGGAGCTGGCAAAGTGTTCCTATAGCCTGGTGTGAAATAATGCCATAAAAGTGTGGTTTGTGGCCATCAGGACTTGAGAATTTCCAACCCCCTTGGCAAATATCTTTCTCTATACCTGACCAGGAAATTGGGAAATCATTGGTGGGGAAAACTAATGTCTAAGAAAGGAAATGTGAAGGGAAAGGAGAGGGAGAGAGGAAGGGAGTAAGGGAGAGAGTAGGAATCAGACAGGAAAGAGAGAGGATGTGAAGGGGTGGAGACCTTTGCTCCCTTCAGGGAGCTGCCTTAGCAGAGCCCCTTCACCTGAGCTCACAGGTCAGCCTCTGGGGGCGGGTAGGTTAGAAGCTTCTGATCTCTATTTTTGCTTTTTTGAAGGAAGACTTACAGCTTTCATTGGATTCCATTGTGACTCCAAAATGAACTTCTTCTTCTTAGATTATTTGCTTGCCCTCATAATTTGGTGCTGCTCAGAATTCTGTCATAGGCCCTCTTCCCCCTCCCACTGTTAGTGCCCATATCCATGGCTCTGGTTACTGCTAGGTGAGCTGACCCCAGCACCTGACCAGGACTGGCATTAGTGCCAAGTGCCAGCAGAAATATAGTACCTTCCTGTTTCCAGCTGCACCCCTCCTGAGGTCCAACACCATGACCTATAATAGGGACATCTCCAGTGGAAAGCCCAGAGGCACTTCAGAATCAGCAGGATCCAAACTGGACACCTACTTCCTCTAATTCATTCTCCTCATCACAGCCAGAGGATTCTCTCTGACACAGAAATATGTTCACCCTCCCTGTTTATAACTCTTGGGCAGCTTTTCCCTGCACTGGGCTAATATTCACCCCTTCTCAGCAGGGTTCCTAAGGCCCTTTATGATCTGTCCCACACCTACCTCTCCAGGCTCATCTCTTCTCACTTTTTCTCTCTCCCACATCTCATAAAAATATCATGTTCTCTCTTACCTCAAACCTCTGAACATACATTTTCCTCTAACTATAGCACCCTTCCACATTCTATTTACCTGGGCTCCTTTTTGAAATTTGAACTTCAGTTCACAGTTCAAGTCATGATTTCTTCTAGAAAGGCTTTCCTAACACCCATATCAGGGCACAGGCCCTTGCTAAGTGACCATATAGCACCCCATACTTCCCCTTTTTGAGCCACCTTAGGATGTATTTGACACTTTTCAATAAGCACTTAGTCCTTTGTGTTTTCCACTAGGTTTCAAGAGGCCAGACACTGCGCCTGCCTGTTCACCACTGTATCGACAGCACTTAGGTCACTGCCTGGGATACAGTGGGTGCTCAATAATTGCTGACAGAAAAAACAAATAGATCCCAGCTGGTGTTGCTCAGTGGTTGAGCGTCTACCCATGAACCAAGAGGTCACTGGTTCAATTCCCCGTCAGGGCACATGCCTGGGCTTCAGCCTCATTCCCCAGTAAGGGGCATGCAAGAGGCAGTCGATCAATGATGTTTCTCATCGATGTTTTTATCTCTCTAAAAAAAGTCAATACAAACATATTTTAAAAAAGGAAAAAATAAACTGAAGAATGAATGAATGGAAGGAGGGAACAAGGGAGAGAGGAGGAAGGAAAAGAGGCAAAGAAGAATGAGAGGGAGGGAGGGAGGGAGGGGTTAGTCTTCTTCTGAGAGTCTCTTGTCTTTACGCTAGCTTGCAATAGACACAGGCACTAGTACTTCCCTTTAAATCCTGAGTTATGGATTGTAAGTAAAGCTGAGCCCCCAGGCTGGATGAATTCCTCAGGTTATTAAACATCTTCCTACTGGAAAGCTGGGACAGCATATCACACACTTGGCATCCGCAATGGTTCCCAGCATGGTGTCTTCCACACAGCAAGTCCTCGGTCATAACAACAAAACTATGAGCAGCACCGCCAGGCTTTGGTTTACAGAACTGCCACACATCTTCATCGACACTGATGGTTGGACAGGGATGCGTGACCAGAAGAGAGGGAGTCCTGTGAATGATGCTGGAGGAGCAGTGTGCTAAAATCAGAGCCCAGCACCCAGATTCCTGCCCCCATTCTAGTCCTGACTTGCACAGGCAGTGAACCCATCCTCCATTCTATTTCCCCCTCTGTAAAATGAAAAGTGGAGTCCTCCTTTCCCTAGCTACATACGCTGCCATGAAGAGATAAGGCTAGAAAAGCACTACCTGAGTGAACAAAACTATGAATATTCAAGTGGTGCATCTCTTAGGGTGACCTGAGCAGCCACTCGTGGCCACCTCTCCCCTTGCAGTTCTCAGTTCCAGTCCCATGTGTTTTTCCTCCTTCAGAAATCCTCTGTAGCAAGAGGTGATAAAAGAGACAGCTGCATCTACTATCTCCTACCAGCTACGGTCACAAGTGCCATTGCAATCAAACCTAGCCTAGGAAGGGACTTGAAGCACAAAACACGCTGCTGCTTTTGCCTTTGCCAATGACAACAAAAGATGATGGAATAGCCTGGTGTCGGTGATGCAGGGGCCCTGGTCTGCCTCCTGCTCCAGTGTGGAGTTCACTAGCTGGGGTCTGCGGGCTCGAAGATGCCAAGGACGACAACACACAGCGCATGCTGATCAAATTGGCAGGGGGCACAAAATTGGGAGTCATGCACTTAGCATGTCAGGCAACAGAATCCAAATTCAAAATGACCAGCAGAATAGAACACCAATGAAAACCAATGCAATGAAATCTTGGATAGAAAACGCAAAGTCTTAACGCTTTGATTCAAGAAAGCAATAGTAGACCTATAAAAGGGGACAGTTGGCTTGGACACATTTATTAAAAGAAAAATACATGAGCTTTGTTCAATTTGTTTTGAACCACAAAATTGATCTCAAAGAACTGTGACCAACTGCTGCTTATTAAAAAAATGTGTAATTGTTGGTTGTGTTAATGATAGCAGTGTCTGGGATGAAGGAGGGACTTGTCTCTCTGATCTCAGACCTAACCAGACTTATGCCAAACACAACAGACAGTTTGGTCACAACTTTCAGAGGACAATGAATGATAAACTAGAAAAGGGGAGGGTCTATGCCAGTGACAGAAATAGAAATCAAATCATATGAGAAGTGGCTGAAGGAGCAGGAAATAGTCATCCCAGGGAGAGTCATGATTATTGCCTTCAAGTGTGTTAAGGGCCAAACAAGGGCTTGCTGAGGAAGTGACAGACTCAGATTTGGACATCAGGGAAAGCTTACTAACAACCAGGGCTGCTGCCTCCAGAGGCAGTGAGCAACCTGTCCTTGGCAGGATTTAAGCAGAGGATGAATTCAGGAGCAAATAAAAGCAGAAGAGTCTGTGACCTCTGCAAAGCACACAAATTACTGAGGAGGGGATTTTCCTTATTGAGCTAAAAATGGCTAAAGACTGCTTTGGCTGAGGTGCTTGAGGAGTCCAAGAGCCTAGTTCCTTCTCTTCTCCTAAAATCCTGCCTCTCTGGGCTCATTTCCTGCTACTTTTGCCCCTCTCTGCCTACCCCCCAGCCCAGCATACCACATAGCTGGACATCAGAACTCAGCTTCTCCACCATCTCTTCTGAGAAACCTTCCATTGTCCCCCAAAAGCAGGTTGGGTGCCCTTTCACCCCAGCTCCCTTGGCATCCAGTACTTCTGGTATCAGAGTAATTACCCCTTTACAGTTACTGCTTATTTATGTGTCTGATGTCCCTGCTGAATGTAGGTTAGGTGAAGGCAGGCCTTGTCTGAATGCATGAATGAGTGAGCTAACTGATTCCCAATGAAGCTACCCAGACTATAGTGTGGGTAGGTTCAGTCGCTAGGAATTGCAAGCTTCTCATCCGTGCAGAACCCACCTTCTGTCTCCTCTGGGCTGCCTGTCAGCTTGGATGCTGTTCTGCCCTGCCTCAGGCTCTGAAGAAGAAATCCTTCCTCTCTAATCCCAATGGGCCTTCCACAGCTTCGAGGCATGTTATTACACTTTCCCATTCCGGCAATGGACATTTTGGGGTGTTCTTTTCTAGAAAACAGTAAGGATCTATTTGTTTGATATGGTTTTGCCATGTGGTTAGAGATTGGAAAAGGTAGTCTCTGAGGCCCCTCTCTGCCCTGGAGATCTCTGCTCTGGGATTATGGAAGACCACCCTAGGAGATGTCCCTAGAAGAGAAATAGGCCTCATTCCAGGGTATGACTCAGAAGAGTCCCATCATGACCCACAGCCCCCAGCCCCAAGCCCAGAGGTGTGAAGCACACCAAGTCAAGCTTGCCCTTTCTCCCTGCAGCCTTGGCCTGTGGCAGAGATGGGCGAGAGGCCCCAGGAGGTCTCTGACGTGGGACAGCAGATAAAGTGCAGAACTTTTACCCAACTTGGCCATCCCATTGAGAAGGTAAAACCTCAAAGAGTTAATGCTTTTGCCTTACTCTTAAAACGTTCATTTTGCTCTCAGGCCTTAACACAGTTGCCCTGAAAATGAATATTTTACAACTCTCCTTTGCTTACTTTCTGCCTCTACTGCTGCTATTGTGTTGTTAATATTTAATGTCCTTGAAGACACACACTTCCCAATATAACAAGTCTGGGGCAGTGCTCTTCACAGAGACTAACCTGGAGCCCACTGCCTCCTGCAGCTCAGCAAGGCCTACCTCAGGCCAGAGCTGGAGAGCAGGGCCCTGGGGTGGCGACTCTTCCTCCCCACCTCCTGGCAAGCTGGATGCTCTGGTTCTGCACTGCCTTCAAGCTCCTAGATTATTTACTTACCCATTCCTTTACCCAGTGGGCCACTGGGCTGCTGGCAAAGAGGCTTCTAGGCACACAAACAGATTTTAAAATAATGCAAAACATTAACATTTAAAATGGTAATGTGGTGAGGAGGAAGATGGTGGCGCTGTGAGTGAAGTACAGCGCTCCCATTTCAGCCTTGACAACCCCTACTTTGAAGATAAGCAACAAAAATTTAGTAACAATGACCTCTTCCCCTTCTCCTGACTCTTTGTAAACTTTGTAAAAGGTTTCCAACGGTAAAAATTCCCTGGAATAAACTCCAGGGAATAGTGAACCAAGAAAGTTAATGAATGCTTATCTTAGCTTCTGTATACCGCTTCACTAGTCCCCCACCTGCCCCCTCAGCCAAATAGAATGTGGCTTTTGTCTTTATATTCTCCCTGTGAAGACTGTTCAGGGCTACAAGTCTGTTTAGGGCATGAGCCCACTCGTAGCCGCCGGCTGAATAAATGCCAAACACTTAATTCAGTCTCTGTGTGAATTAGTCTCGTGAAAACTGGGTATAACATGAGAAGCCGCAGAGCATCCCCTCTCCCACCTACGGGCTCAGTTTGCTCCTAAAATACTGTATGACCAGCTTGGAAAAACCAGAGAAACATACCTGAGTGGACATAGTGTGAGTAGGGAGCACTGAAGAGACATCATAGAGTCCAATAAGGGGGGGATGTAGAAAGGAGGAGTCCCCCCTGAAGCCTGTGCTGGGCTCTGAGCCCCCAGGCTTGGAGGCTTCGAAGTTCCCACCCCTTGGGAGTGTGGACCAGCATCTAAAAGCGGGGATCTCACACCCGGAGTAGAGGAGAGGGGAACAGTGTGCCCCACACGGAGGGCAGAGGGATCCAGGGAAGCGGTGTGCCCACGAAGAGGGGATGGCGCCTTCCTAGCGAAACAAAGCTTCTAATGGCAGCCTCGACCAGCATCTAATGCTCAGGGTGCAGACCATAGGAAAGGGTGTCCCAAAGCTTGTTGCACCTGAGTAGTAAGGGCCCAGAGGTCTGCACTGAGCAGCTGCACACAGGGACTCTCTGCTTCCCTGTAAGGCATTAGGTTGAGCCCCAGAAAGCACTGAATTTGTCTGGCATGGGGGAGGGGAGGAGGCCCTCCCGCCCTGAGTTCCCAGTATGGAGAGGCTGGGATCTGTGACCAGGCCTGAGGGTCACCGTGGTGGTGCTTCGATCTGCCCCAGCTTTGCTGAGACCAGCGGTGCAGGGAGCTGTGTGGAGCTGACTTTGGGTCCCCTCCCACTTGGTGTCTTGGCGTGTGGGTCATGGGACCTTGCAGGGTGGACTCTCTACTTGTGTGTTGCTTTGTGCGTTTTTGAGTTCTGATCACTGAACTGGCTCCACCTTCCCGGGTGTGCACTGGGGGACAGACCAGCAGAGGCTGGGAGTGGGGTCTGCACAGTAGACTGAGGGGAGGGCCTGGAGCCACCAGCCAACCAGATCTGGGAAGGGAGGGGCGGAGCCCGCCGGCCTCTCCAGCACCCGGGAGCAACACCCCCAACAGGAAAGGGGCGGGTCCTGCTCACTGAGGCCCCGGACACCCACACAGGGCACAGTCCTCAGGGGGAAGGGAGAGCTGCTCATAGGGGGACATCACAAGAATAAGACTCTTTGGGACTGTTGTTTGGGAACTGGAGGAAATGCTGAAAACCCTGCTGGGGGCTGGGCAGGCAAAGGGCTCACCAGAACGTGTTTTTAATCAAACCCACTGAGCCCAGGCTGCTGAAACTACCCATACAGAAAAGGGAACAGGCTGAAATCAGTCTAAACCTCCAGCAGGCCAGAGCCTGGGGAGCTAGAATCAGAGGACAGGGGAGGGACTGAGGAGCTGGCAGTGGAGCAGAGACCAACTCCCGCAGAGTGAGCGCCTGACAGCGACACCTCTAAGTAAAGGGAGTGACACCCTGAGCTACACTAGCCACCCTGCACCCTAAAGACTCTACAGGAGACTCTGGAGTAAGACCGGGAAACTACAAGGTTATAAAATAGCTGACAAGAGGAGGTGGCCCACGGAGAGCCTAAGGTCAGCCATCTACCTAAGGACACCAGAGCCAAACCTAGACGGCTCCTCACATTGGGTGATACACAAATACCTCCCAGGAGACCTGAAATCAGCCCACAAAACAGGGAGGGGCAGACGACATAAGTTGCCCAGAAGCAGCTCACCTGATTGACTGTCTTTTTTTTTTCCTTTTCTTTTTTTATTTCTCTTTTTCCCCAAGAAAGGGGGAAAATTTATTTATTTTTTCTTCTTTTTAAATTTTATAATTTTCTAAACATTTTTTACAATTTTTTATTTTTTTTCCATTTTCTTATTTTTTTAAAAGAATTTTGTTTTGCTTAGCTTGTTTTTTGTTTTGTTGCTCTGTTTTGTTTTGTTGTTTGTTTTGTTTTATCTTTTCTTCTAAAATCAAGACTTTCTTGATATTCCCTGCTTAATGGTTGGGATTTTATCATTATAACCAACAAGTTTACTGCTTTTCTCTATAGTTTCCCCCAAATCTCTTATTGGACTCTCTCCCTGCCCAGGCTTTATCTCTCTCTCTCTCCTGTTGATCCATTGGCGTAACTTTTTTATTTCTCTCTTCTTCCTTCCTTCCTCTTTCTTTCTTTCTTTCTTTCTTTCTTTCTTTCTTTCTTTCTTTCTTTCTTTCTTTCTTTCTTTCTTTCTTCTTTCTTATTTCCCTCCTTTCTGTCTTCCTGTCTTGTGGCTCAGTTGTTAGTTTCTCTTATTCTCTTTATTGTATTTTAATTTTTTTCATTTTCAACTATCATCCTGTTCCTATTCTCTCCCTTAATTTTTTGCTGGTCCTTCTTTCAGAATTTTTTCTTTGCCTCTTTTATCTCCCAGTAGCTTCTCTACTTTTTACATTTAAGTTTAGTTTATTATTATTGTTTTCTACATTTTCATCACTATTAACAACAGTACACTTTTCTCTCTCTAAGTTTTACTTTTCTTTCTCTCTTTCTTTTTTTTACCTTTTTTTCTCCTCTGGAATTTGTGTTCTCATTTCACTCTCCCAGTTCTATTTCCACTTGGGTTGTTTTCATTGTGACTATCAAGATATTTTGTAAGACACCCCTTGTTTCCTGGAAGTTTAGTTGGGCATTGTCCTGCCTAGCCAGCACCCATACAACAGCTCACACAACGAGGTTGGGACTCAGACACACAGTTAACCAACCTGAGAGAAGAGTCCTCCCAAGGACTGGTCAGCAACAATCTAGACCCAACCACAACAGGTGAGCCCAAAGAACCCACAAAAGGGGCACCCACAAAAGGGACATGCCTAGAAAAAAGAGCTCAGAAGTATAAGGAAAACACAGCTCTGGGCTCCATTGGACTCACAATACAAAACCACTTGCCATAAGGCTGGGAGACAATAAACATATTTAATATATAGATACAAATACTAAGAGCCACCAAAATGGGGAGATAAAGAAACAACCCCCAAATTAAAAGGAAAAATCACCAGAAAAAGACTATGATGAGGTGGAGTTAAGCAAGTTATGAAAAATAGAGTTCAGAGTAATGATTATAAAGATGTTCAAGGAAATTAATGAGAAACACAGGGTACTAGAGGGTAAGATTAAGAATCTTAGCGAAAACATGAAAAAAGATATATAACCTAAACAAAACTTAGAAATAAAGAATGCAGGGCAGGGTGGGGCAGGTCACTGGGGAGAAAAAGGGAGATCTATAATATTTTAAACAAAAATAAAATTTAAAAAAAACAAAAATAAGAAATAAAGAATGCTGTATATGATACCAAGAATACACTGGAAGGAATTAAAAGCAGGCGCAATGAAGCAGAGGATAGAATAAGTGACTTAGAAGACAAGGTAGAGCCCGGCCAGCAGTGGCTTAGCAGTTGAGTGTCGACCTAGGATCCAGGCGATCGGGGTTCGATTCCCAGTCAGAGCACATGCCTGGGTTGCCGGCTCGATCCCCAGTCACGGGTGTGCAGGAGGCAGCTGATCTCTCTCATCATTGATGTTTCTATCTCTCTCTCTCCCTCTCCTTTCCTCTCTCTTAAATCAATAAAGATATATATATATATAAAAAGGACAAGATATAAAAAAATCACTCAATCAGAGCAGCAAAGAAGAAAACACAAAAAAACACTTAAAAAGCATGAGACAGTCTAAGGGAGCTTTGGGACAACATGAAGAGAAAAACATTAACATTATAGGAGTGCCAAAGGGGGAAGAAAGAGAGCAAGGGATAGAGAACTTGATGGAGTAAATAATTACAGAAAACTTCCCTAGGCTGGCAAGGGAGAAAGCCACACAAGTTCAGGAAGCACAGAGGGTTCCAAACAAGAGGGACCCAAAGAGAACCCCTCCAAGACACATCATAATTAAAATGGCAAATGTCAAGGACAAAGAGAAAATATTAAGGGCTGCAAGAAAGACAAGCAGTGACCTACAAGGGAACCCCCATGAGGCTGACATCAGATCTCTCAACAGAAACTCTTCAGGCTAGAAGGGAGTGGCATAAAGTTCTCAAAGTAATGAAAAGCAGGAACCTGCAACCAAGACTGCTTTATCCAGCAAGGCAATCATTTAAAATTGAAGGTGAAATAAAGAGCTTCCCAGACAAAAAGGGCTAAAGAAGTTCAATACTACCAAACCAGCATTGCAAGAAATGCTAAGAGAACTGATTTAAAAAAGAAGAAATATTGAGAGAAAGGTGCATCAGCATAAAGAGGAAAAATGGCATTAAATAAATATATATCAATAGTAACCTTAAATGTAAACGGAATAAATGGTCCAATCAAAAGACACAGAGTAGCTGAATAGATAGAAAACAGGACCCAAATATATGCTATCTACAAGAGACCCACCTGAGAGTAAAATATTGACACAGACTAAAAGTGAAGGGATGGAGTAAAATATTCCATGCAAATGGAAAGGAAAAGAAAGCTGGAGTAGCAATTCTTATTTCTGACAAAACAGACTTCAAAATAAAGAGCATAGCAAGAGACAAAGATGGTCACTACATATTACTAAAGGGATCAATCCAACAGGAGGAAATAACCCTTATAAACATTTATGCACCCAATACAGGAGCACCTAAATATATAAAAAATTTCTTGGGGGACCCTAAAGGGGAGATTGACAGCAACACAATCATAGTGGCACCCCACTGTCAGCATTGGACAGATCATCAAGACAAAAAATCAACAGGGAAATGCAGACCTTAAATGACTCACTAGACCTAATGGATTTAATTGACATTTACAGAACATTTCACCCCAAAACAGAAGAATACACATTGTTCTCAAGTGCACATGGAACATTCTCAAAAATAGACCACATGTTAGGGCACAAGGCAAGTCTCTACAAATATAAGAAGATGGAAATCATATCAAGCATCTTCTTGGATCACAATTCCATGAAACTAGAAATCAGCCACTATAAAAAAACTCAAAAATATTCAAACACATGGAAGCTAAATAGCATGTTATTAAACAAAGAATGGGTTACCAAGAAGATCAAGGAAGAAATCAAAAACTTCATGGAAAGCAACAAAAATGAACAGACAACAACCCAAAATCTATGGGACACAGCGAAATTAGTCCCAAGAGGAAAATTCATAGCATTACAGGCTTATCTCAAGAAAGAAGGAAAAGATCTAATGAACCATCTAACACAACTAAAAGAACTAGAATGAGAACAGCAAGAACAGCCCTGAGGAAGTAGAAGGAAGGAAATAATAAAAATCAGAGCAGAGATTAATGACATAGAGACTAAAAAAAACAATACAAAAAAATCAATGAAACCCAGAGCTGGTTCTTTGAAAAGGTAAATAAGATTGATGCACCTTTAGCCAGACTCACTAAGAAACAAAGAGAGAGGACCCAAATAAATAAAATCAGAAATGAAAGAGGTGATATAACAGACCCAACAGAAATACAAAGGATTATAAGAAAACACTACAGGCAACTATATGCCAACAAACAGGAAAACATGGGTGAAATGGACAAATTCCTAGAAGCATACAACCTTCCAAAGTTGAATCAAGAAGAGGCAGAAGTCTGGCCAGGCGTGGCTCAGTGGTTGAGCATCGAAGTATGATCCAGGAGATTCCTGGTCAAGGCACATGCCTGGGTTGTGGGCTCGATCTCCAGATGAGGTGTGCAGGAGGAAGCCAATCAATGAGGACTCTCTCATCACTGATGTTTCAACTTTCTCTCTCCCTCTCTCTGAAATCAATAAAGATTTTATATATACATTTTTTTTTTAAAAAAGAAGCAGAAAACCTGAATAGGCCAATAACAACTAATGAAATTAAAGCAGTAATCCAAAACTCCCAGCAAACAAAAGTCCTGGACCAGATGGATTTACAGGTGAGTTTTACCAAACAGTCAAAGAAGAATTAACACCTATCCTATTCAAACTGTTCCAGAAAATTCAAGAGGAGGGAAAACTCCCAAACTCTTTTTATGAAGCCAGATCATCCTAATCCCAAAACCAGATAAAGACACTACAAAGAAAGAAAATTACAGGCCAATATCCCTGATGAACATAGATGCTAAAATCCTCACTAAAATACTAGCAAACATGATCCAGCATTACATTAAAAAGATCATACACCATGACCAAGTGGGGTTTATTCTGGGGATGCAAGGCTGGTACAAGATCCTCAAATCAATAAATGTGATACATCACATAAACAAAATGAAGGACAAATATCACATGATAATATCAATAGACACAGAAAAAGCATTCGACAAAGTCCAGCACCCATTTCTGATAAAAACTCTCAGCAAAGTGGGAATAGAGGGATCATACCTCAACATAATAAAGGCCATATACGACAGACCTATAGCTAACATCATACTCAATGGGCAAAAACTAAAGCCATTTCCATTAAAAACCAGAACAAGACAGGGATGTCCACTTTCACCCTTTTATTCAACATAGTACTGGAAGTCCTTGTCACAGTCATCAGACAGGAGGAAAACATCAAAGGTGTCCAAACTGGAAAGGAGGAAGTAAAACTGTCATTATTTGCAGATGACATGATACTGTACATAGAAAACCCTACAGACTCCATCAAAGTACTACTAGATTTGATAAATGAATTTGGCAAGATAGCTGGATACTAAATCAACATCCGGAAATCAATGGCATTCTTATACACCAACAATCAACTTTCACAGAGAGAGACTAAAAAAATAATACCATTTACCATTGCAACTAAAAAAATAAGATACCTAGGAATAAACTTAACCAAGGATGTAAAAGACCTGTACTCGGAAAACTACGTGACACTGAAAAAAGAAATAGAGGAAGATTTAAACAAGTGGAAGAATATAACATGCTCATGGATTGGAAGAATTAATATCATTGAAATGTCATACTACCCAAAGCAATCTATAAATTCAATGCAATTCCTATTAAAATTCCAACAGCATATTTCGCAGACCTAGAACAAACATTTCAAAAATTTATATGGAACCAAAAAAGACCCTGAATAGCTGCAGCCATCTTGAGAAAAAAGAACAGAGTGGGAGGGATCACATTACCGGACTTCAAACTGTATGACAAAGCCATTGTAATCAAAACGGCCTGGTATTGGTACAACAGGCACATAGATCAATGGAACAGAACAGAGACCCCAGAAATAGACCCACACCACTATGGTCAGTTAATATTTGACAAAGGAGGCAAGAGTATCCAATGGAGTAAAGACAGTCTCTTCAATAAGCGGTGCTGGGAAAATTGGACAGATACATGCAAAAGAATGAAACTAGATCATCAACTTTCACCATTCACAAAAATAAACTCAAAATGGATAAAAGACTTAAATATAAGTCACAAAACCATAAAAATCCTGGAAGAAAACATAGGCAGTAAAGTCACAGATATCCCATGTAGTGGAATTTTCACTGATACATCTCCTAGGGCAAGAGAAACAAAAGAGAAAATAAACATATGGGACTACATTAAACTAAAAAGCTTCTGCACAGCAAAAGAAATGAGCCTCAAAATACAAAGTAACCCCACGGTCTGGGAAAACATATTTGCCAAGGATGAATCTGATAAAGGGGTAATTTCCAAAGTGTACAAAGAACTCATATTGCTCAGCAAGAGGAAGACAAAAACCCAATTAAGAAATGGGCAAAGGACCTGAATAGACACTTCTCCAAAGAGGACCTACAGATGGCCAAGAGACACAGGAGAAAATGCTCGACGTTGCTAATCATCAGACAGATGCAAATTAAAACCACAATGAGGTATCACTTCACACCTGTCAGAATGGCTCAATCAACAAATCAACAAAGGACTCCTGCTGGCGAGGGTGTGGAGAAAGGGGAGCCCTAGTACACTGCTGGTGGGAATGCAGACTGGGGCAGCCACTGTGGAAAACAGTATGGAGGTTCCTCAAAAAATTAGAAATGGAACTGCCTTTTGACCCAGTGATCCCACTTCTGGGAATATATCCTAAGAATCCTCAAACAGTAATCAGAAAGAACATATGCACCCCTATCTTCATAGCAGCACTGTTTACAATAGCAAAGATCTGGGAAGAGCCCAAGTGCCCATCAGTAGCTGAGTGGATAAAAAGCTGTGGGACATTCACACCATGGAATACTACACAGCTGTAAAGAAGAAGGACCTCGTTCCCTTTGGGACAGTATGGAGGGACCTGGAGAAAATCATGCTAAGTGAAATAAGCCAGGCAGAGAAAGACAAACATCCCATGACCTCACTTATATGTGGAATCTAACAAACTTAATAAACTGATGAACAGAATAGATTCAATGACATGGAAGCATAGATCAGACTGACGAATGTCAGAGGGATGGAGGAGGGCAGGTGGGTGGAGGGGGAGAGAGTAATCAAAGAGCTCATACACATATATGCACAACCCAAGGGCACGGACAATGGTGTGGAGAGGGACTGAGGAGGGGGATGGGATGTGGTGGAATGGGTCATTGGGGAGAAAAAGTGACATTTGTAATATTTTAAACAAAAATAAACAAAATAATAATAATAATAATAATAAAATAAAACTAACTAGTGGCCCCATTGAAAAAATAAAATAATAAAATAAAATAAAATAAAATAAAATAAAATAAAATAAAATAAAATAAAATAAAATAAAATAAAATAAAATAAAATAAAATGGTTAAGTGGCAATTGGTTCATTCTTCTCTTGCAGGAGGTGCTGAAGCAGCTCAGAAAGAGGAGCCAGGAGTGAGATGTGTAGGGCTCCCTCTTCATGCATCAGATCTACTGGGGCACAGTCTGGGGTGTGCTCTCCCCGCTGAAGAAAGGCCAGGTGCTTTCCAATCTGAGTCACAGTGATGAGGAGAAAGAGGCCCACATAGCTGGAGTTGGGGCCAATTTCCCAGTAAGAAGGTCCCGCAGGGCTGGAGTGAACACTGCAGTCTATCAGAAAAGTGTGAGTGGGAGCCTAGGAGGCCCGGGAGCATCTTGACTTTTGTCATTAATGAGCCCTGTGGTCTCAGCTAGACCTCTTCACTTCCCTTCAGCTCAGTTCAACTCAGTTTTCTCCTCTGACAAATAATAGAATTATTTACTTTAGAGCTCAAAGAGGCCCCAGAAAATGTCGAGTCTGATCTCCTCTCTGCACAGATAACTTTGACGCCACGATGAGGATTAACTGGAAGGCAGGACGCCTGTATTTGTGTCCACCTTGCTTCTTGCTGACCACTATTCAGCTGCGACCTGTAGGCACTCTGAAATCAACGCACAGAGCTCTTGTTACCAATCATGGTGCTTTTCATGCGTGCAGTTGCTGCTCAGTTTTCTAAGCACCCTTACTTGCTTTATCTACCTGATCCCCGTGAGTTACCCAGGGAGGATCAGCGTGGCAGGCAGGAAAACACAGACAGAAGGGTGTACTCTAAGTCTCATGGGTCATAGTGGCCAAGAGGGGACTTGAGCCTGGCCATCCTACTCTCTGTCCAGGACTCTTTCTTCCACACCACTCTGCTTTTTTTTGTTGCAGAAACTGAGACTCTCTTTGATAGAATCAGAAAACCTAAAAGAACCTAGGGAAAGAAGGGGCTTTGGGAAATGGGTGAACAGCTGTCCAAAGCATTGTCTGTATGGAACAAACACTTGTAGATTTGCAGGGATAGTCAAAGGTGCTAAAAACATTTGCATTTCCCACACTGTAAAACCAGATGGCGCCAATTCCTCAGACCACCTATCAAATTGACCTTTTACTTTCCGCAAACCCCTCAGCAGCGGCAGAGAATCCCTTAGGAAGTAATTCCAAGCCCTGGTAGAAGGTGAGGAGAGAGGTTGGGGAAGTGAGTTCTCATTTTCAGATGATAACACTTAGTCCAGGAATTTCTCGTAGGTGTCCTCTTATTTATCCTCTTACCTCCAGCACCTAACACAGCCAGACGCAGGCAGGCGCTTGATGGAAGTGAGCAAGCTGCTGCATGAGGTGTTCCAGATTAGAGGTGGGAAACACAGTTGGGTGTCAAACTTCAGAATTCGTTTGAAGCACTGGGATATTTGTTAAAATGCAAATGTCCAAAACAGAGATTCTAGATTCAGTAGGTCTAAAATCTACATTTTTAATAATTTGTCCAGGTAAGATTCTAAATAGGTGATTCTTGGCCCACTGTTTGAAAAATATGCCTCAGAAAGAACTCTGAATTTCCAAGCTGGCAGGTCTTCCTGAGGCCCATTTATATATCTTATGTCCACACAGTCGGCCCTCAAGCTCTAGGGTTTTATAAATATCTCCGAGCCAACTAGATAAAGGCTATTGCCATGACTTTGCTCGGGCTCGGGGCCACAAGCCAGGAGCCAGCTGGCTTGCTGGAGCACTAGGAACACACAGACCAACCCCCAACAGGGTGGAGAGGGTGGGATGTGGGAGACAGGGCAGCCTGTGGAGAGCAGTCCTGGAGAGTCCTTGCGGGGAGGAGCACCAAACTGATGCAGAGGAGAGTCCAGTTGTGCAGCCTGCTGGAGGAATGTCAGGACGGTGGATCTGAGCAACTGCTTTCGGTACAACACGGCTGAGGGCAATTAACCTTTACAGGGGCAGCTTCATTTCCGGAACAAGCAACTCCCTTTGTCTTCTAGATCCTGTTCATGGTCCCACAAGGAGCACCAAGCTGGGGACATCTCCCTGGATGTGGCTCTGTTCCAGGGCCCAGAGACTGATAAGAAAAACCCCTGCACTGGCCAATCTGCCTGCTGCTGGGCTGTACCTCTGAGGATTGTGCTCATCCTGCCTCTGCCTGGCTGTTAAGTAGGGAGATATTTCTGGTCTCTCTCTGATTATTCATCAGAGATTTCTGTAAAGGGGGAGATGGGGAGACTCAACACACACAAATCCCATTAGTGTTTTTCTCACAAAAGGTTTCTCACATTTATCAAAGAAGTAGATCCGAAGCTTTGTGCCCCGCCTGCCCCCACCACACCCAGAGCAGAAACAAGGTTCCTGTGCCAGTGGCAGGACTCACTTTCCAGTGCCTGCCTTCCTACCCATCACCACTACAAGTCCCTTTAGTTCTGAACATGGCGCAATGTCCACAGACCGCTTTCCTTCTCCATGGCTCATATGGAGATTGCATTTTCCAGAAATGGTCACACCAATTTCTTCCATCCCACAGGCTCTCTTAGTGAGGTGACTTTGGACTACCCCTCCTCATGGAGAGGTGGGGTCTATGGCACTTCCTCTGGAATCTAGGTGGGCTAGTGACTACAGTGTAAATGATGCTATACAACTGGTTGGGTCAGTCAAAAAGGCAGCACAGCTCCTGCACAGTTCTTCTGGGTTGCTGAGTCTTGGAACCCAGCCACCATACTGTGGGGAAGCTCAAGTAACCAGTTTGCCAGCCTGTATGTGAGCCACCTTGAAGTAAATCCTCCAGTTCTACCTTCTCCAACCCCAGTACCCCCTGCCCCTCTGCAATGGATACTACACAGAACAGAGATGAACCTTCTGAACCTTCCCCATTGAGCCTTGCCCAATTGAAGATCTGTGAGCTAAATAAATGACAATTATTGTGTTGAGTCACTGTGGTGGCCCAGCCTTTTGACTACCTCCTCCTAACCTTTGCCAGTCTGTCACAAAAAGGGCTCTGAGATTATAAAGCCCTGTGGATTCATGTAGAGAAACAAATGCATGGCACCT
Source organism: Miniopterus schreibersii (assembly GCF_964146895.1). Taxonomy (NCBI): domain Eukaryota; kingdom Metazoa; phylum Chordata; class Mammalia; order Chiroptera; family Miniopteridae; genus Miniopterus; species Miniopterus schreibersii. The sequence goes on along the minus strand of NC_138122.1, from coordinate 499,039 downwards.
TCAGGAGACAGAGCCCACACTGACAGGTTCCTCCTCAGGCTTTCCCTCGATGGTCCGCCCTGAGCAGAGTGGCTAGGCCTGGCAGCCAGGCTGTGGGTCTCCGCCAATGAAGTGATACATGAGAGCTGCTGGCACCAGCTCCTGGGCATGAGGTTCTGACTCATGCTCTTAGCCCTCTCATCCTTCCCTGGGTTTCTTGTCTCCTTACTTTCTCCTTCCCCTTGTCTACAAATCTCTATAAATGAGCATCACACTGCAGTGTCCTCCTGAGAAGCCCTATCTGGCAGGCTAACCCAAGCCTGCGGGTTCAGTGCTGATGAAGACAAAAAAACTCTGCTGGGTTGTAACAGGAGCTCTGAAGTGTTCCAGGATCTTTGCCAGAGTCAGAGGGGATCTATGGCTCTTTATTTCTCTCATGGTGCCTGACACAGTGTCAGGCCCGGGCAATGTGATGTAGCTATTAGAGCCTGGTATGTTAACATGGTGTTTGTAACAAACAAGAATGGTTCTTGTAGGGACACAAGGCCACTGAGTGGCACACACCTGTAGACCAGGCACCTAAAAGCAGGAATCTGCTGGGAAGTCAGCCACAGAGGGTTGGGCCTACCTGCCATCAACTTAACCACAGCTTCCCGGGTCCAGGTCGTGAGTCCCTCTCAGCCTCCCATATTGCTTTGACACTACATGGAACAGACTACCTGTATGTTTTATGTGATATAGATCCCCGCAGGTTGGGAAATCAACCCTGGTCCTTTCAGGGTTCCCCTGTGCTCCTAAAACCTCAGAGCACACACCAAATACACAGCCTGCAGTCCAGCTGTCCACCCCATTCTTTGGGTGGCTTTTCCATGGCCTCTATGCTTTCCTGTCCCACAGAAAGGGAGGAAGCAGGGCAGATGTGGACAAAGGCTCCCATACATACACAAGAGCATACCCACATGTGCAAATCCACACCCATGCCCAGGGCCTCAGAGCTCCAGCAAGCTGACACAGCTGTGAGGAAAGAGGTAGGGGAGCTGGGAAAGGAGAGCTATGAACAAAACACTGGGGCTGAATCAGCTAAGAGACAGGCAGAAATTGGGTCCGAATGTTGACAAGAAATCTTGTCTACAAAGACAACTAGAGGGGTGGTGTTGGTGGCAAAACACATTAAGATTATATACAGAAATCAGGGTTTGTGCTAAGGCCTTTAGCTCCTTCCTGGGAGAGGCATGGATTTCAGGGTGTACTATCAAACTTCTGCAAACAGGCAGGAAGAGGTTCCTGCGTCTCCCCTGAGTGGATGCCAAATGGACTTGGTCATGGTGGCTGTTCAGCATCCACAGAACTCTGGAATGCTGAGACCAGGCTGGATGCTGGCAGCAGCAATGCTGGGAGTTGGGTGTCCTGTGACCTCACTATGGCTAGAAGGTGATAACATGCAGTAGCCTAAGACTCTGATCCCCCTGGGAAAGTGAATGGAAAATGCAGAGTGGCTTTAGACTTGGGTACTGGACTTGACCCAAGAAAGAAGCCACAGACTACGTAAAAAGTGGCTTTAAAATTTTATTAACTGTGATATTGTCATTTATGATAAGAAATACATATTTGGTCTTTGTTCCTTTTTCTGTCATAGAGCTTCTAAAACCCTTGGAATTTCCTAAGTGACAAGAACACTAGGAGCATCTTTTGGTCTTTGAAGTTACAGGGCTCCTGAAACTCTTGTAATTTTCTGGGTGATAGGAGCATCTTTTGTTTTAGTGAGGTGACTGGATGGCTCCTGGAAGCTCCAGGATGGAGACCAGTCACTAGAAAGACCAAGCAGAATTAGAAGCTTGGAATTTTCAGTCTCATTCCCATTCTCCTGAGAAGGGAGAGGGGCTGTAAGTGAAATTAAAAATTGATCATGACTACGTGATGAAGCCTCCATAAAAATCCCAAAGTACAGGGATCTGAGAACTTCCAAGCTGGTGAACACATTCACACTGGCAGGGTGACACACCCTATGCCACGGGGAAAGGAGCTCCTGCACTCAGGACACTCCCAGACCTCACTGTATGGATCTCTGTGTCATCTTAGCATTTATTCTATCCTTTAATAAACTGGTATATGTAAGTAAGTGTTTCTGAATTCTGAGAGCTGCTCTAGCAAATTTATCGAACCTGAGAAAGGGGTTGTGGAAACCTCAGATTTGTAGTCAAATCAGACAGAAGTTGGGGTAACCTGGGGACCTGCTGCTTGCAGCTGGCATCTGCAGTAGGGTAGAGGGGCAGTCTTATGGGAATGAGCCCTTCACCTGTGCATCGAACACTATCTCCAGGTAGTGTCAGAATTGAGTTTAAGTGTAGAACACTCACCTGGTGTCACAAAGAATTGCTTGGTGTGAGGAAAAACCTCATCACATTTGATGACCAGAAGTGAAATAGTAAATGAGATGCCCAGGAGGGAAAGACTACTGTTTTTTTCTTGTATATTAACTGTGGCCAACAGAAATACATATCACATCATTAACTGAGACCCACATATCTAAATGCACATGTACACTGAAACAAATACTTCATGAAATGATAACTCTTTACTGTCTATGATGCCCCTGATATGTTCTATTCCATTCTTTAACTGTGATACTGACCTGACATTCATGCAGTTCATACAATTTCATATACATAGTTAAACGTGCACAAGTCTCTGTCATCTAGTACATGCAGTCACAATGTTGGCAACTATTGCCTCTCTCTACTTGCAAAATTTTTTCATCACCCAAAAGAAAACCCCATACTTTTTAAGTAATCATACTCATTCCCTCATCCCTCCACCCCCTCACAACCACTACTCTGCTTTCTATCTCTATGGAGTTACCTATTCTGGATATTTGATTTAAAGATATCTGGATTCTTTCACTGAGTATAATATGTTTAAAAGGTTAATTCAAGTTGTAGCATCAGTACTTCATTCCTTTTTATGGTTGAATACTATTCCATTGCATGTAAATAACACAACATGTTTATCATTTCAACTGTTGATGAACATTTGGGTTGTTTCCACCTTTTAATGTTGCTATAAACACTTGTATACAAGCTTCTGTGTGGACATATGTTTTCATTTCTCTTAAGTAGACACCTATGAGTGGAATTAATGGACCATATGGAATTCTATGCTTAACTTTTTGAAAAACTGCCAGACTGCTTTACACACTATTTCACATTCCCACAGCAATATACAAAGATTCCCATTTCTCTGCATCCTTGCCAATACTGTTTTAAAAATTTTTTAATATATAGCCATCACAGTGGATGTGAAGTAGTATTTCACTGTGGTTTTTATATGCATTTCCTTAATGACCAATGAAGTTTAACATCTTTTTCATGCATTTGTTGGACACTTGGACTTTGGAGAAATGACTATGCAAGCCCACTGCCAATTTTTAATTAGGTTGCTTGTCTTTTACCTGTTGGGTTATGAGCTCTTTATATATTTATAAACCTTTATCAAATACTTATTTTGCAAATATATTCTCCCATTCTGTAGGTTGTCTTTTCATTTGCTTGGTAATACCCTTTGAGTCACAAAAGTTTTTACTTTTGATGAATTCCAATTTATATACTTTTTCATGTATTGCTTATGCTTTTGATATCTAAGAATTCACTACCACATCCAAGGTCATGAAGACTTACCCCTGTTTTCTTCTAATAGTTTTATAGATTTAGTTATTATATTTAGACTTTCAATCAATTTTGAATTAATTTTTGCACATGGAATGATGTAGAGGCCCAACCTCATGCTTTTGCAGGTGACACTTTTGTAGATATAGAAAATCCCAAAGAACACACACACACACACACACACACACAACAACAACAAACAAACAAACAAAAACCAAAAAACTACTAGAGCTAATAAACAAATTCAGCAAAGATACAGGCTGCAAGATTAACATACAAAAACTAATTATGTTTCTAGGTACCAGGAATGAATAATCAAACGAAATTAAGAAAATCTTTCCATTTACAATAGCAATAAAAAGCATAGAATGCTTAGGAATAAATTAAGGAAATGAAAGCCTATGCACTAAAAAACATTCCTGAAAGAAATTAAAGCTGCCCTAATTAGGTGGAAAGAAATTCCATGTTCATGGATTAGAAGACTCAATATTGTTAAGATGGCAGCACTCCCCAACATGATTCACAAGTTCAAATGCAATCCCTATCAAAGTTCCAATGGTGTTTTTATGGAAATGGAAAGGCTCATCCTCAGATTCATGTAGAATTGCAGAGGACTCTGAATAGCCAAAACGATTTTGGGGAAAAAAAGGTTGATTTCAAAACTAACTACAAAGCTTCAGTAAGAAAAACAGTGTGTGGTGCTGGCCTAAAGGCAGACATACAGACCAATGGAACAGAAATGAGAGCTCACAATAAACCCCAAACCTATGGCCAAATGCTTTTTACAAGGATGTGAAGACTTTTCAATGAGGAAAGAATAGTCTTTTCAACAAACGGTGCTGGGATAGCCGGGAAGCCACCGCCACCTGTTTGTGCACAACACATTTTGTGGAACAGAGCCTGCTGTTTGTCCACACGCTGCTGGTGGCTGCCTTGTGCCACCACGCAGAGCGGAGTAATCACAGCAGAGATGGAACCACGCTGTTCATGCTTACTGAAGTTTTGTAGTTAGTTTTGAAATAAACCTTTTTTAGACTAGAGTTCACAAGCCTAAAATATCTATTATTTGGCCCTTTACAAAAAAAAAGTTTGCAGACCTTGCATAAAATATTACTCTTTATGCCCACCTGTGGACATTCCTGTATTTAACAAACATTTATTGAGCACCTACCATGTCCTAGGCATTTCTCTATACACAACAGTGAACAAATCAGAAAAAAAAAGCACCTGTCCTCATGGAGCTTACATTTCAGCAGGGAACTGTCCAGGACAGCCCTCTGATCTAAAGAAATTCAATGCCCCCTTGGAGTGGAGAAGCAGTGGGACTGTCTGCAGATTACAATCGGGTTTCTAAGCTGAGATAGAGGGTATGGGTCCTCTAAGCTTGAGCACATGCAAATGTTCCCTGTTGGCCTTGGGTCATGTTTCATTTAGCTGCATCTCCTGAGTTGGGCCAGAGGTATCCTGAAAGTAAGGAATCCTAAAACTCTTCCAGAGAACCTAATATGTTAAGGGCACTGTGTAAGTGCTATAGAGGACAATAGTGAGTAAAATAGTCCCTACATTGCAGAAGATCACAGTTGAGTAAAGAATAAACTAAATACACACTATCATAAGAGAAATAAAGAAAAGAAACACTATCACTTAATGAGCATCTGATAGGTGCCAGGCACTGTGCCAAAACTTCTATAGTTATTGTCTCATTTGATTCTCAGGAGAGCACCAGAAAGACTGGGATCACATTTGATGATGAGGAAACTAAGTTTCAAAGAGCTTAGTATTTTGTCTTTGTCCACAGAACCAGTGGGTGGACACCCAGAAATTTAAACCAAGATTATAATATATCTCAGTTTAGCTATTAAATTATTAAATAGACATTTATGAAGCTCCCACAATTTTCTAGCCACCATTCTCGACTCCAGTGATACAAAGATGATTGAAACTAGTTTCTTCACAATATACCATTCTGAACCCACCAGGAACAGGAGAAAGGGCACAGCACAAGCACCTGGCTGCTGTGGCTTCTTGTAAATAATTCAGAAAGGAGGACACAGACACAAGTGAGGCAGTGACAGTAATACCAGATACATTCTCAGCTTCCAAAAGAGATTCAAATGACATATCAAAGCAGTCTTAAGGATGAGATAGACAGAGAAGCTTCACAGAGGAGAGGGAATGGATAGATAGTAGGTTAATAAATGGCCACATGTACTAGGTACGCCATCCACTTAGATATACCCATCACACAGAGCCTGGCTTAGGCTAAGCCACAGGGAAAAAGGGCTACAGGACACTTGGAGAACCTGTAATCTGGATCATAAACCTGATAACTTTAAATGTATATGTGTGTGTTTTTATTGATTTCAGAGAGAGGAAGGGAGAGGGAGAGAGAGTTAAAACATCAATGATGAGAGTCATTGATCAGCTGCCTCCTGCACACCCCCAACTGGGGATTGAGTTTGCAACCCGGGCGTGTGCCCTGACCAGGAATCAAACCTTGATCTCTTGGATCCTAGGTCGATGCTCAACCGCTGAGCCACACCTGGAAGGGCCCTGAGAACTTTAGATGAGCCCATAGGTCATATACACTGTCTCCTTCTCCAATTCTATTCCTGAAAAAGCACCAGCCCAGGCCAGTCTAGTCTTCTTTGGAACATTCTACTATCTTCTTGTGAAGCAGAGGGTAGACTGGGAAGACGCTAGGCCTTGGGTCAGAAGACCTGAGTTTAAATCCAGGTTTGCCACTTTAAACTGCACTGTCTGCTAAGGTGGCCACTAGCAATAGGTGGCTCTTTAAATTTAAATTAATTTAAGCTTCATACAATTAAAAAGTCAGTTCAGTTGTACCAGCCACATTTCAAGTGTTCAATAGCGACATTACAGCCCATGGATCTAATATCAGACAAAGCAGATATAGGACATTTCCATCATCACAGAGATTTCTGTTGGCCAACACTTATTAAAAAGCCCATGTCCTAAAGTTGGCTAGGCTTCCTTTTTGTGCCTCATTTTCTTCATTTTAAAATGGGAGTAACACTACAAATTCTTCCTTAACAGTACTTCTTGTGGAAATAAAATGAGTTAATGAACTTTAAAGTGTGCTGGTATCTTCCTCTTTCCCTTTTGATATAATGCATCTTTCCTCCTGTCTTTTCAGAGCTGGGCCTCCAGCTCCATGCAGACAGGAATGTCCCCACCACTGGCTCCGCTGCTCTTCCCAGACCATGCCTGGTGGGAAAAAGTGTGGAGCATTAAGAAGCAGAGTGAAACAAAAAAATCCCACAGGAGTGAGTCCACCTCTCAGTCCTCATCTTCCTGGACCCCAGGAGCATTTGTCAAAGCAGAGCATGCTTTCCTTGGCTTCCAGAAGGCCATGCTTGCCTATTGGTGGAGCCAAAAGGAGTTCCCCCTCAGCCAGGCCTCTCCTCCTCACCCTCCTTTGCTGGCTCCATCTTCTCTTTTTGGTCTCTTAATCTTAAAGGGCTGGGCTTAGCCTTTGGTCTCTTCTCTATCCGCCACACCCAGACTCATGGCTGCACACATTACTTGTGTGCTGATGACTTCCAGGTCACTATTTCCAGGAGAATCCAGTCACGTGAACTCCAGACTTACGCTCCAATTGCCAGCAGACAGTACTCTGACAGGCATCTCAGACTTAACACTCCAAGACTGAACTTGCATGGCTTCTGCTGTCAAAATTTGCCCAGTCTCCTTGCCTATTGCAGCAAATGTCAGCTCTAACTTTCTAGGGTCAAGCCAAAACCCTGGAGTCATGCTTGATTCTCAAATCTCATATCTAAACCATGAGGAATTTCTCTTGGCTTTACCTTCAAAATCCACCCAGAATTTCACCACGTTTGCCTTCCTATGCTGCCATCCTGGTGCCAGTCCCACTCTCATCGCACCTGGATCAGGGCAAAGCCTCCTAAACTAGTCTCCCAGCTTCTTCCACTGCACTCTCCAGTCTAGGCTCCATACAGCACCTAGAGCAACCCCTTTAAAATCTGTCAGATCACAACCTCGCTCTACTCAAACCTTCCCATGTACCCTAAAGAACCCCTGTGGCTCAACCCTCACACCCAGCCTCAGACCTTGTCTCCTACTTCTCCCCCTTTGCTCACAGTGAACCAGCCATGCGAGCCCTCGGTTGTGTCCTGAACATGCCAGGCCCGCTCCTGCCTCTGGGTCTCTGCACCTGTGCACTTGCTGTCACTTCTCTCTGACATGTCCTTCCCTCACATCCACATGGCTCTTTCTCTCACTTCCTTTAAGTCTTTACTCAAATGTCACTTTTTCACTGAGACTTTCCCCAGCCACCCTGTGTAACATATTAACACCCCTTTCCTTTGAACTTTCCTATCCCTTTCCCTGCTTAATTTTTCTCCTTAACACTTATCCCTGGCATACCACACACACACACACACACACACGATTATTGTTCATATTCTTCAAGAGGCAGAGATTCTTGTTTGTTCACCACTTTATGTTCAGTACCTAGAACAGTGCCTTGTCCACAGCAGATACTAAATAAATATTTGTTCAATGAATGAATGAACCAAGGGCTGGAAGCCCTGGCATAAACCCTGCCTTTCATGGGGCTGTGGTGTCTGTGAGCAGTGGCTACCAGTCCCCAGTGCTCAAGGGAAGGACCCCTGGAGGAGGCAGTCCGATCTTTGCTTAGAGCAGACAGTCTGGCTCAGGCTCTGCAGAAGGCACTGGGGAGCCTGAGGTACCAAGAGAGGGTCAGGGCAGCTGGGCAGTACCTCACCACTTGCAGTCCTAGGATCACAGGCCACTATGTGGACTAAGCAGCCACTTCTACTGGCATTTAGTGGCAATGAGAAATATAGTGTGTGAGATACAGTATGTGCCTACAGCTGTCAATGAGGCAAACAGACACACATAGGAAGTCTTTCCAGAGCTGGACAGGATTTCTCTCCATTATGTATGGTAGGGAAGGTGATAGGTATTTATCAAAGACCCTTATCTGGGGCTAGGCTCACTGGGGACAGGTGAACACAACAGCCCACTTACCCTGACTGCTCTAATGCATTGACAATATAGAAAAATGTGTGGACTCAGGGTGAGGCTCCTGATAGCTGCATTTTCCTGATCCAGGATGGTGGAGCCAAACAAGCCTAAGGGTTGTCAGAGCTGCAGGAAGTCTGAGAGGATGGGGGCTGCAGGCAGGTGATAAGCAGGGACAGGCTGCTGAGTTGGCAGCACAGGGATCAGCAGAGGTGGAAAGGGGAGCAGCAGGCCACCATGCTGTGATGGAGGCAAAACTTTTCAAAGGCGAGGTTAAGGCTATTACGAATATTACTAGGAGGTGGATATCCAGAGCAAAAGAAGCAAGAGGGGAAAAGTCAGCCCTGAGCAGAGAGCTTTCATAAGTGCACCTCATTAATGCCTCCATCCCCCCGAGGGCAGTCACAGTCCTGTGCAATGTACAGGTGAAGAGCCCTGGTTGAAACAGGCTCACAACATCCACCAAGGCCACACAGCCAGCAGAGGCTGCAGACAGACTTTGAACCCCTGTTTCTATAACTCCAGCACCAGTGACTATTCACAGGAGCCCATGAGGCTTTCTGGAAATTTGGGGGGCACTTTTGCCCTCCACTTATGGTAATGCCCAGGCATTTATGTATTGAAATATATTTTATTATGTTATTTTACTTTAATTTAACCTTGATGTTATATTTAGGATATTATGTTTTTAAATCATGTGTTCGGAAAGGTTATAGATTTTCTAAATTTCATTTTAGTGGGCTTTTTCAAAATACTTGTTATAAAATGGATTGGATTGAGTTGAGGAACACCGCACCATACACAACCAGGGAGGGTGAGAGATGTCACATTAGCTCTGGCCAAACCACCTTGACCCTGGGAGGCTGGAAGCAGAGAGGGTGGCCTGGAGCAGGAGGGGCATATGGCTGGGGTGTAGACTGATGCAGGAAGGTGCCAGGGCAGGGGCAGGAGCTGAGACCCCCTGTTGAGACCACTCTGGGCTTTCATTCACCACTGCCAGCCTTTCCAAGGTCTATCTTTGACCCTACAGCCCCAATCCCACTCACCACCCCAATATAAACTGCACCATGGAGCGTGCACGGCCAACATGCCGCACCATGCTGCTGACAGCTTCACCAAAGCCCCTCTGCATGGAGCAAATGTGCTTTTGTGTGCTTTGTGGTTCTTTCCCAGCCCCCTCGGAACCTCGGGGCTACCTCACTCTCCGGCAGATGATGGGATCTAAAGGAACATGCACTTTCACAAAGGTCCAGCAGTGAGACCAATGTGTACACACTGTGCCCTCAGGTTTTAGGATTCGGAGTTAGCTGATCCTTTGGGTTGTCCACTGTTTTCCCCCTCAACCAGTACCGCCAACCAAGGGCTCTAACTGTCCCTTCTTCAAGAACAGAACTGATAGGCACTTAATCCAGGTTGAAGCACAAGGTAAGGCCTGCCCTGGGTAGGACTGGAGGGCACAATCAGAGCAGCAAAGGACAATGGTGAGAAGGGGAGCCAAGCAGGGGCGGTGGAGACAGGCAGGTTCTTTCACAGGGGACATACAAGCACCAGGGGGTACAGTGGTGTGGACACTGGACAAGGATGGGCATCGGGGCTCCCGTCGTGGGCACCGGGTCACGGTTCCCCGTCTTGGTTTTCTCTTCTGTTAATAAGGAATTTGGACAAGACATCTCTAGAGGCCCCTTCTCAGCTCTGCCAGTCTATGAGCTAGGGGGTCATTGGCAAGAAAGCGCAAAGAGCAGAGCCCATCTGTAACCATCTAGGTTATGGTTAAAGATGCCAAGGCCTGGGAGTCTCCCTCAGCCTCCCACCCCCACCTGGTCCATCTCTGCTGTCCCTGCCTTGACAGAGCCTTTGTCCCTCACCTAGCCTGTGCCTGGCTTCCTCCCAGTTCTCCCTGCATTGGTCTTCCCCCCACCCCAAGCCCATCTGGTGGTTGCCAGTTCTATTCCAAAGGAGAACACGAGGAAGCCACCACTGATCTTGCCTCACCACTGCTTCTGGGAAAATGCCAACATGCGGGACACCGGGCTCCAGGCCTGCAGCCAGCCCCCACTCTCACCCTGGCCTCACCAAATCCTAGCTTAGGAGGTTTCTCTGGTACATGCCCTCCCTGACATGTCCATCTGGAACCATCTTGCTCAAAACTTTGCTCAGACTTCACCTCCCCTGGAAAGCCGTCCCTGACTGCTGGTCACTCCTCAGTTCAGGCTGCTACTCTAATATTAGAGTACTCTGCACACTGCATTATAATCATTATACAGATCCTCTCCATTAGACCTTAAACACCTCAAGACAGAGAGGGAGCCTCACACACTGTACCAGACACAACATAGGAAAGACTGGCTTTTCGTAATTCCATGTTCAATCTTGGCTCCACCACCAACCACCTCTCCGGTTTTAGGTAAATCTTATTTCCTCTCTGAGCTTCAGTTTCCTCACCTGTAAAATGAGTGCATAGATCTGGCTCAGGATCCTTTCTGGTCTGATGCTCTGGGATTTGAGCTGAGGTGGGTAGACCCTCCCTGCACACTGAGCAGGGCTCCAGGACTCCATGTGGGTGGTCTGCACTCTGCTGTGGTTGCCACTGGAGTGACACACTTCACAGATGCCTCCCACATAGTGTTCGCAGGGTCATCTCCCACTCAGCACCCCAGGGTTAACTAGCCTGCAGCACCTATAGGGTTGTTTCTCCTCAACAGCCAATTAGACCTCATTAGCTCTATTGTCATTTATAGGACACATCCCAGGGCCACTGCCCCATCTTACAGAAGCAGGCAGCCTAGATCCCTCTGCTGGTGAGGGAGAGCTGGAGGCCTCCTATTGGGAAGGGCTCTTGGAAGAGCCCAAAGGAGGTTCCATCAGAGAGAGCCTCCAGGGCCATGCATGGAGGCCTCTGAGAGCCTTGTGCTTTGCTCCTGCCAGTCCCAGGGAGCAGGGCTCTGTGAATGGGGTGAGGTCACTCTGGCCCATTTTGGTGTTATTACCTCAAATTGCTACTTCTACAGCAGTACACAGATGGATCCTTGGCTAGTGAGTGGTATATGTGGTGGCTCCATCTGCCTACCCATAGTGAGCCAGACTGACCTGCTAGTGACACTGCTTCTCACCCTGGTCACAGGGCACTGCCTGCTAATGACATTGCCTCTCACCTTGGTCGTGGAGCATTGCCTGCTAAGGACACTGCTTCTCACCCTCTCACCCTGCTCACAGGGCACTGGCCTCTGCTGCTTCAGCTCAGACAAGGCCTCTGCTGTGCGCTGAAGAGCCAGGACAGCTCCGCCGGTTTCCTCCTTTCACTCTGGCTGTCTTCCAGGCCTGGGTGGCAGTGGAAAGGCCAGGCCCCACAGGCTAATCTTTCCTGTCCTGCATAAATAAGATTTCTGACAGGCGTGGCTTCAAATGCATTCATCACTGAGGAGCTTATGTCTTGATATGGCTAAAAAAACCTCTCTCTCTCTTTGTAGTTAGAACAGAATGAGTTTTTCCCAGGGGTACCTGGTGAAATATGTTTTGGAAACAAACCCTAGGTGAGTCACATAGGCCCTTCATGGCCAGATATGGCAGCCACATTCCCCTGTGGAGGGCCAGGGCCTCAAGGGGAGAGAAAGCTGATGCCCCAATGGGCTGGAAGAGAGGGGGCAAAATGGCTCCACTGGCAAGCCCAGTGCCACAGCAAGCTGGAGGCCTCTTGCCTGTTTACAGACCCTCTGGGCCAAATCCCAACTGGCCAACTCACAGCTAGGAACACAGCTCAGCACCCTGAGTGAGCACCATGCCCGCCCTCCTAGGCCTGGAGAGCAAGAGGGCTGGGCCGAGAGCCCTCTAGCCAGGGGTCTCTGGTTCTCCACCTTTGGGGCTTTTCAAAGGGGTGAGAAGCAGCACTGACTTCAGCTGAGGCTCAGGCCTTTTTTTTATCCTCCTAAATGTTCTGGAGAGGGAAAGGAAATAGTAAAGTTATTGTGATCAAGCCTGAGGATGAAAAAGGAGGAAGGCCTGGAGCTGCAGAAAGGAATACGGAAACAGCCAGGGGGCTACTTTATGGCCAGTGGTGCTTTTCTTTCTTTCTCCATCTTTTTTTATATTTCAAAGGACTTAGATTTAATTAAGCCACTGAAAGATAAAAGTTATCCTGGGTTTGTGTGGGTGGGAGTGAACTCTAGAGTGCCTCTTTCTCCCCAGAGTCCCATCAGCCCTACTGCAATCTCCAGGAGGCCTAAGGCACAGTCTCTAACTCCTGTACCCACATAAGCCATGAACCAGGCTCTAGGGTGCTTGTGCTGTATGGAAGGGATGCCAAAAACCCCATAAATTTCTAGTTCTTAAACTGTGCTCCCCAGAACATGACCCTCAGAGGACATAGTTGGGTTTGGGGGTAGAGGGGAAAGGAGCCCGACCTCCAAGTCCCTAATGTTCTGCTTCTACCAGAGCAGCTCAATTTCTACCTGATGGGATTCTGTGAATTATTTTATTTGAACAAAAGATTTAACCACTAAAAGTAACTTTGGAGACCACTGATGTAGTCTGATCATCTCATTTTAAGATGAGGGCCCCCAAGACTCTCAGAGGGGAAATAACTTCTTAGTTTACACTACAAATGACTGACAAATCTAAGACTTGAGCCAAGGTGTCTAGACATTTAGTCCACTGTTCTTTTCCTTACCGCGCCCCCCCCAATTGTTTTATCTGCTGTCTGGATTTCCTTTGCTAACAATGCCAAAGTTGTACTTTTAGTCAGACCCTTCCTTCCTGCTTCAGACCTGCACATCCAGCTGTGTAGTGGATGTCCGCAGGCATCTGCAGTCTGCCAGTCACATCTACCGGTCACCACCTGCCGCTGCTGGATGTCCACCTTAGTGGGCGGCTGTCCAGTCTCCCAGTCACCCAGGGGCAGCCACAGGATTTTTATAAGAGAGAATGACAGTTGGGCTGAAGGGGAGAATGGTGCTAGGAAAGTTGTCTTATGGCTGAGTCTGCTTTTCCTTAGGTGATGTGCTTAACTGGGGGCTGAAAATGCTAACAGGAGACCTGCTCCTGACTCAGCCAGGGCAGTCACCCAAAGTGGAAAATGTGAGGCATCCTTACTTTCTCCTTCATATTATCCACCTGCCCCAGCCCACCAATGACCAAATCCTACTATACTGACCCCCTAAATAATCTTTTTCTCCAACTTCCTTCCCCTGTCGACTCTCTAAGAGACGTCCAAGCCTCCTCGCCTCTCCCAGGTCCGCACTGAAGAGCAGGGACCCTGTCTGTTGTACCTACCTCAGTATAGCCAGCACTCTCCAAGTACTGGACGCCTTCTAGGTGCTCAGTAAGTATTCAGTGAAAGGATAAATGAATAAATGGACAGACGGATGGACGGATGACTGCAACAGTCTCTCAACTGGCCTCTCTTTTTAAAGTCTGATCCTCCTCAATCTTACCAACAAAGTGACTTATCTAAAATGCAAATTTCCAAGGCACTCTTCTTACCTAACTTCTTAGAGCTCCCAAAATGTTCCAGCTCCCTATTCTGGCACTCAGGGTCTCCATGTCATGGCCCTAGGTCCTCTCCAGTCTTATCTCTTGCACTCCCTTCTCTGCCCCACTTATAATCTCCTTTGGAGCACCCTTCTCCTTCATGTGGCCTCCTTTCACTCTTCTTTTAAACACTGCTCAGGTGATATCTACCTTAAAAACCATTCCTTCCTCTGCACCCCCTGTTCTAGGCTGGTTGGCACCTTGCCTCTGGTTCCATACTGCAAATCTCCATCCTTGCAGTTGCCACCTGAGTTATCACACTCCATGTGTCATTATACTGCCCACTCCTTGAAAACAAGTCCCATTTCTTACTCACCTCTGTCTCTCCATACCCAGCATAAAGACCAGCACAACAGTTTAAGTGGGTCTTATAATTAGCAAATGTGTCCCCATGGGAAGGTGCCCCCACCTTCCCTCTGAGATTCATCAGTATGTTCCATGCTTCAATGTCTCTGGGTCTTTTTTGTTTGTTAGATTCCACATATAAGTGAGATCATGTGATACTTGGATCTCTTACCCTTTGAGACAGCATGGAGAGACCTAGAGAGTAGTGTACTTTACTTTATGAATAAGAGAAACCCTAAGAGGTTCTTGAATTGTGACCAACAATGGCCAGGTCAGTATATTAGGAAGAAAGCATAAGTCAACGTGCAGAATAAACTCAAGAAATGAGAGATGGGAGGCAGGCAGAAGGCTCTTGCCAGGTGAGAGGTCATGAAGACACAACCAGGGCAGTGGCAGGAGCAATGGAAACTCCCTGTTTCTGTAGAATCATGTGCATGTTATCACAATACCTGTAGCAGCACATTTCCTTAATCTGTTTCTTCTACTCAGAATGCCATCCACCCCAACTAGTTCACTTCAGAGTGATCTCTAAAAACATTTCCTGGCCCACTCAAACCCTGTCCTTACTCTGTGCCCCCAGTACAGCAGGGACATTCTCCTGTCCCATACTTAGCACAGCTGTTATTCATCACCTGTGTACTTAGCCTCCACCATCAGATTGTAACGTTTTTAAGAGTAGGACTTGTATCCTCTTTATCTCTGTATTCGCAGGACCTGCTCCAGGCTGGGTATTCAGAAAGGGTTCTGTGATGGAAAGGAATGTCCCTGAAGTACTCCCTGTGCATATAGTTTCTCTCTTTTTTTCATACCCACACATATAAGCACACTCCATTTTGGTAAATATATGGCACAGTCCCATGTCCTATGCCTCTCCCCCATTCCACTCTCACTCCAAGCCCCGTCACCCTATTTCTAGTGTAAATTATCCTGACTAGCCTCTTTCAATCCCATTAAAATATGCTAAATTATTTTCAGCTCTCATGAAAGACTCTGTGTTGGGTTATCTGGGCTGAAATATAATCTGTTTGCTGATATCAAAATGCTGCTGGTCACCCAAGAGATTAACACTCTGACAAAACCATTAGAAACCTGATGGAGTATCCAGGCCTCCTGAGCTTGCTGAACACTCATTTCTCAGCCCAATAAATGCCTTCCTCCCAGGCACTAGTTATAAGCCATCTATTTCCCTGTCTTATTCCTGGCTGGGCAGCCCAGAGACTCCTGTAAATGCCTTGAGGAGAGTTCACCCCCAGTTGGCTGGGCCACCTACCAAGACACCCTCCTAAAAAGTAGCTTTGTATATCTCTGTCTTTTATGTATTAATAATAAACATCTATCTTCCACTGGGATGGAAGAGTTTGTGTCAGATGAATACTTCCACTGAAAACAACTAGAAATGCTAGATATTCATCTGTTTTAAGACATCATAGACCTGCTGGAGCAAGGCTCAGAGAAGATATAATTATGGAGAGGGGAAAGTGAGAAGAGGTCAGCTGATGTTTGGTAGTTTCTTCTAACATGGTGGGATTTGCCATTTCTGGGCACAGGTTGAGAGACTAGGAATCCACACTTTGCACTGGCATAGAGCTGCTGCTGGGGGGCAAAGAAACCAGCAGAGATTCTGGCAGTCTTAGGACTAGAAAGAGAAAATTAGAGACTTGAGGAGTTTCAAATTCGTGGCCAGTTTTCCCCTGAGGTTATTTACAGAACCCTGAAGCCAAATGGAGCAGAAGGCAAAAAACAATAACAACAAAAAACCTTAAGCAGAAAGCCTCTATAAAGCAGAACGTTTTTCTGCAATCTTAAGATACTTAAAAGATAAGACACACCACACCAGACTCTCAGGTAATACTGGCTATTCCCTGGGAGGGGGGAGAATCAGAGGTAGACCAAACCTTATCAAAACATAACCCAGCTTGGATTCACGTCTGTCTTTAATTGAATTAAGACCATCTGTTTCACTCTGCCTCAAAAAGAGTAAATCCTTGCTTGAAGATCATAGCATCTACATTGGTGGGCAAAAGTAAGTTTACAGTTGTTCATATGGTAAATAATATAATACTTAATAACTAATACAAGAATAATTTCAGGTACTCACAACTGCAAATCTACTTTTGCCCACCCTGTACAGACTATACAATGTGTAGCATTCAATTAAAAAAATTATTAGGCACACACAGAGATAAAACCATATGACCCAAATCCAAGAGGGGGAAAAAAAGACAATAGAAACAGACCCACAAGTGATACAAATTCAAAGTTAAAAGAAAAGGACTTTACATGTGATAAATTTGTTCAAATAAATGGGAAAACATGTACAAAATTATGGAAATAGAGAACTTGTTCAGGAAAGTGTAAACTCTAATAAACAATCACTTGGAATTTCTACAAGTGAATAAAACTAAACATCTTAAAGAACTGGAGGTTCATTAAAGGAGCCTGGTAAAGTGGGAAAAGCGCTGGAACCCAAGCATTAAAGGACAAAGGCTGTGGTCCCTGGATCTGCATATATCTAACAAAGAGAGCCTGAGGAAGTCACTTAACTTCTCTGAGGTTGGTTTCCACATCTGTCAAATAGAATAATAAGACCCACTCTCTCTGCTTTAGGGTGTCAAGCACATAAAATTAAATAGCATATGTGAAAATTCTTTATAAATTACCAATCATCATACAAATGTAAGGTATCATTACTAAAATAGCCTGGCATCAATTCAAAACACAGTACTTCTACTCCATCACCAGCAGTGTGCTATGGGAAAGACAGGTGATTACCATGCCCTTGACTAACACTCATATTATAACCAAGGTTTCTGACCAAAGAAAGACGAGAGAAGAGCAACAAAGAAAACCAGCTCTAAGTTCTGAGGGGGCTGGCTATTCAGCTTGCAGGTTATTCCTGGGCAACTGAAAATCCTAAACAAGCATCCCTCACGGCTCAACATGCTTTCGGATCATCCCCTTCAGTGTTTCAAATGGTGTATGCTCATGGAATGCAAACTCTTATTAATGTCTGCCTGATAAAACCACCAGCAAGGTAAATATGAAGAAGAAATACCTATGCTTTCCAATGCCAATAGCCATGATGTCAGGGAAGTCTGTTATTCTGATCTCCCACATCACTGCTCTCCTCTTTTGGCACAAACAAGGAGGGTCATGGGCTAGCTTTCACATGTAAAGGTGATAGAGCACGTCCACTACCAGTAGAACATTTGAGCTTCTCTGGCATAGAAAAGATAAGTGTGCTAGGCCTTTTGGAGAACACAACTATTATAAGGTAATAAGCCAAGCCTGAATGGAGCTTTTAGTCTTGTGCCTAAATAATTATAAGGCAAGCTATAAAGTGGCTTAAGTACTGTGAGAGTGACAGTTAAAGAAGTACAGGAATTTGTGTGAAAACTCATTTGGCACTGAGTTGTTCATAGACTTCATAGCCAAGGTGCAACAGAGTTTGGCCTTGAAAGACAGCAAAATTGGAAATAAGCAGAGGGAAAAGTATGAGCAAAGACATAGAGAAAAAAAAATGTAGGATGGGTACAAGGAATTGACTTCAGTGTGATAAAGGGATCATGACAAAGAAATTTTTTTAGAAAAGAAACTAACATTTATCAAGCATTTCTTATGTGGCATTTAGTTTATACATATTACCCCAATTGGTTTAAAAATAACCCTCTGAAGAAGATATGATTAACCTCTCTTTATAAATAAACTTAGACTCAGAAGTTCATTATTTTACCCAAGAGCTCTCTGCTAACAGGTGGAGCAAGATTCAGATCCAAGTGGGTTTGGCTCTAATGCTGCCTTTAAGGGTCGCGTCACTGACCCACAGCCTGAGCAGCGCTGTCACAGGTGTTGGATAGCTGAAGCTGAAGAGGGGTAGGGTTGCAGATGACTTGGGAGTTGGTTACACTGAGATAGTAATTATGGCCACAGGTGGACAAGATATCCCAAAAACTGTGAGGGAAGGGCAAAAGGATCAGGGAGCAAGAATAATCAGAAGAGATGAAGTAGTTAAGAGTAGAAGGACTGGGGAAGAAGACCCTAATCTAATGGAAACCAGGATCTAAAGAGAGCTTTAAAAAGGAAAAACAGTCAAAACTGCAACTGCTGCAAAGAGATAACTGAGGATGAGAGCACGAAGGCCAGGAGAATACCATTTGGTTGGTGATCTTGAAAAAAACAAATTCAAAGGAAAGAAGAGGTCCTGCAGCCAGGTGTGTGCATGATGAGGAAGGTGGCTTGACCCCGGAACACGGGCCATAGACAAAGCAGAGCTTTAAAATTTTTCCCTATGGCAGGGAAGTCATCATCTGGGGTATTTATTAAAAATTTGAATTTCCAGGTCTCATTCCAGTCCTATCAATCAAAATCTCCAGGGACAAGGAGAGCCTGGAAAGCAGCCCAGAAGATTTTTTAACTCACCAGGACTAGGTGAGTATTTCTCAAAGTTTAATGAACATGAGAATCACCTAGGGATCTGACTAAACACTAGACACTGACTTTGTAGGTCTGAGGTAGGGCTTTGGATTCTGCATTTAAACATATTCCTGGGCTATGTCAATGCTGCTAGTATGAGGACCATCTTTAATTTAATCTTTCCATTACCCTTTACATTCAATGTTATTTTGTGTCAGTTAGGTGTACAGCATAGTGGTTAGACAACCAATCATATGCTTTACAAAGTATGCCCCAAATATCTCCAGTACTCGGCTAACCCAATATATAGTTATTAAATATTATTGACTATAATGGAAACCTAATCTAATGGAAACCAGGATCTAAAGAGAGCTTTAAAAAGGAAGAAGCAGTCAAAACTGCAGCTGCTGCAAAGAGATAACTGAGGATGAGAGGACGAAGGCCAGGAGAATACCATTTCCTAGGCTGCATCTGACATGCCTGGGGCTTTTTGTAACTACCAATTTGTACTTCTTAATCCCTTCACCTTTTTCACCCAGTCTCCCAACTCCCCTCCCCTCTGGCAACCATCAGTCTGTTGTATGTGTCTGAGTCTGTTGCAATTTCATTTGTTGGTTTATTTTGTTCTTTAGATTCCACATATAGGTGAAATCACATGGTATTCGTTTTCTGACTGACTTATTTCACCTAGCATAATACCCTCCATGTTCCTTCACGCTGTCGCAAAAGGTAAGATTTCATTCTTTTTTTATAGCAAAGTAGTATTCCATTGTATATATGCACCACTTCTTTGTATCCAATCATTTATTGATGGGCACTTGGGCTGCTTCCATATGTTAGCTATTGTAAATAACACTGCAATGAATGTAGAGGTGCATATATTCTTTCTTCCTTATATCTATATCTATATATATATCTATATATTTATAAATTTATTTATATATTTATACATATATTTTTTATTGATTTCAGAGAGAGAGAGAGAGAGAAACATCAATGATGAGAAAGTCATTTACCAGCTGCCTCCTGCACGCTCCCAACTGGAGATCAAGCCTACAACCCAGGCATGTGCCCTGATAGGGAATCGAACCGTGATCTCCTGGATCTTAGGTCAGTGCTCAACTGCTGAGCCACGCCTGGCCGGGCCGCATATATTCTTTGGAAATAGTGTTTTGGGTTTCTTCAGATATATTCCCATAAGTGTAATCCCTGGGTCATAAGGCAGTTCCATTTTTCATTTTTTGAGAAACCTCCACACTGCTTTCCATAGTGGCTGCACCAATCTGTATTCTCACCAACAGTGCACAAGTGTTCCCCTTTTCCCACACCTTCACCAATACTTGTTGTTTGTTGATTTTTTTTATAACGACCATTCTGACAGGTGTGAGGTGATAACTCAGTCATTTTAATTTTCATTTCTCTGATGATTAGCGTGTTGAGCATCTTCTTATGTCTATTGGACATCTGTATGTCCTCTTTGAAGAGGAGTCTATTCAGGTGCTGTGCCCATTTTTTAATTAGACTGAGTTTTTTGGTGTTGAGTTGTATGAGTTCTCATAAATTTTGAATATTAACCCCTTATCAGATATGTGATTGGCCAGTATCTTCTCCCAGTCAGTAGGCTACCTTTTGGTTTTGTTGGTGGTTTCCTTTGCTGTGCAAAAACTCTTTAGTCTGATATAATCCCATTTGTTTATTTTTTCTTTTGTTTCCCTTTTCCAAGGAGATACATTACAAAAAGTATGCTATGAGAAATGTGAGAATTGCACTGCCTATGTTTTCTTCTAGGAGTTTCATGTTTTGAGTCTTACACTTATGTCTTTAACTCATTTCGAGTTTCATTTTTTTGCATGTATTTGCCCAATTTTCCCAACACCATTTATTGAATAGACTTTTTTATCCCATTGTATGTTCTTGCCTCCTTTGTCAAATATTAATTAACCATAAAGGGATGGGTTTATTTCTGGGCTCTCTATTCTATTACATTGATCTATATGTCTGCTTTTATGCCAGTACATGCTGTTTTGATGACTATGGCTTTGTAGTATAGTTTGATATCTGGTAGTGTGATACCTCCAACTTTGTTCTTCTTTCTCAAGATTGCTGTGGCTATTTTGGGTCTTTGTGGTTCCATATAAAGTCCTGGATTATTTATCCTAGTTCTGTGAAATATGCCATTGGCATTTTGAAAGGAATTGCATTGAACCTATAGAGTTCTTCGGGTAGTATGAATATTTTAATAATGTTAATTCTTCCTATCCATGAACATGGTATATGCCTTCATTTGTATCTTCTTCTATTTCTTTCTTCAGTATCTTATAATTTTCCAAGTACAAGTCCTTTACTTTCCTGTAAATTTATTCATAAATATTTTGTTTGAAAAAAACTTATAATTTTTTGCAATTATAAATGGGATTCTTTTCTTAGTGTCCCTTTCTGATAGTTCATTATTGGTGTATAAAAATGTAACAGATTTCTGAATATTAATTTTGAATCCTGTTACTTTACTAAATTCATTTATCAGTTCTAGTAGTTTTTGGTGGAATCGTTAGGGTTCTCTATATACAGTATCATGTCATCTGCAAATAATGGCAGTTTTACTTCTTCCTTTCCAATTTGGATGCTTTTTATTTCTCTCTTCTTTGACTGCTGTGGCTAGACTTCCAGTACTATGTTAAATAAGGGTGGTGAAAGCAGACATCCCTGTCTTGTTCCTGATCTTAAGGGAAACACTTTTATTTTTTGCCCACTGAGTTGTGGGTTTGTTGTCATTGGCATATATGGCCTTTATTATGTTGAGGTATGTTCCTTCTAGTCCCATTTTGCTGAGAGTTTTTATCAGAAATGGATACTGGATTTTGTCAAATAATTTTCTGCATCTATTGATATGACCCTGTAATTTATCCTTCATTTTATTTATGTGGTGTATCTCAAGTGATTTGCAAATATTGTACCAATCTTGCATCCCAGTAATAAATCCCATTTGATCATTATAAGTATAATCTTTTCTAATGTATCGCTGGATGCAATTTGCTATTATTTTGTTGAGGATTTTTGCATCTATGCACATCAGGGATACTGGCTTATAAGTTCCTTTCTTTGTAATGTCTTTTTCTGGTTTTAGAATTAGGTTAATGCTGGTCTCATAAAATAAGCTTGAGAGTCTTCTCTCCTCTTGAATTTTTTGGAATAGTCTGAGGAGGACAGATGTTAGTTCTTCTTTGAATGTTTGGTAAAATTCACATGTGAAGTCATCCAGTCTAAGACTTTTGTTTGTTGGGAGTTTTTAAATTACTGCTTCAATTTCATACATTGTAATTGGTCCATTCAGATTTTCTGATTCTTCTTGATTCAGTTTGGGAAGATCTGTATTTTTCTAGAAATTTATTGATTTCTTCCAGATTGTCTAATTTGTTGGCATATATAGGGTGTCTCCCCAAAATGTATACACACTTTAATAGCTGATCACTCAATTTGAAAATAAAATGTATTTTAATAAACACTGCTTTTATAATTAAGGTGTATATACATTTTTGGGGACACCCTATGGTTTTTCATAATATTTTCTTATAATCCTTTATATTTATGTGGTGTCTGTTGTTACTTCTCTTCTTTCATATCTGATTTTATTTACTTGCGTCTTATCTTTTTTTTTTTTAATTGATGAGCCTGTTTAAAAGTTTATAAATCTTGTTTGTCTGTTTGTTGTTATTGTTAATCCTCACTTGAGAATATATTTTCTATTGCTTTTCAGAGAGAGTGGGAGGGAGAGAGAGAAACATCAATATGAGAGAGAAACATCAATTGGTTGCCTCTAGCATATGTGAGAACCAGGGCCAGGGATCCAACCTGCAACCCAGGCATGTGCCCTGGACCAGGAATCAAACCCACAACCTTTTGGTTCATGGGCTGACACTCTAACCACTGAGCAACACCAACCAGGGCTGTTTATGTTTTCAAAGAACCAGTTTTGGCTTCATTCATCTTTTGTATTGCTTTTTTAAGACTATTATTTATTTCACTCTGATCGTTATTACTTCCTTTCTTCTGCTCTTTTGGGCTTTGTTATTCTTTCTCTAGTTCCTTTAGGTGTAAGGTGAGATTGTTTATTTGAGATTTTCTTGTTCCTTACATTAAGCCTGTATTACTGTGAATTTCCCTCTTAAGACTGCTTTCTCTGTGTTCCTTAGATTTGGGATTGTTGTGTTTTCATTTTCATTTGTCTCAAGGTATCTTTTGATTTCTTCTTTGATCACATTGTCAACTCCTTCATTGTTTAGTAACATGTTATTTAGCCTCCATGTGTTTGTGTGTTTTCCATTTTTTTTTCTTATAATTGATTTCTAATTGCATATCATGTGGCTGAAGATGTTTGACATAATTTCAAACTTCTTAAATTTATTGACACTTGTTTTTTGTCCTAACATGTGGTCTATCCTAGAAAATGTTTCATGCACACTTGAAAAGAATGTATATTCTGCTGCTTCAGGGTGAAATGCTCTGGTGATATCAATTAAATACATCTGATCTAGCGTGTCATTTAAGGCCACCATTTCCTTGTTGATTTTCTGTCTGGAGGGTCTATGCATTCATGTCAATGGGGTGTTAAACTCCCCTACTATGCCTGTTTTACTCTCAGTCTCTCCCTTTATGTTCATCCAGATTTGCTTTATATATTTGGGTGCTCCTATGTTGGGTGCATAAGTGTTTGGAAAGGTTATATACTCTTGTTGGATTGATCCCTTTATCATTATGTAGTGTCCTTCTTTGTCTCTTACTATACCTTTTGCTTTAAAGTCTCTTTTGTCCAAGTATTGCTACCCCAGCTCTTTTTTGGTTTCCATTTGCATGAAATATCTTTTTCATCCTTTTACTTTCAATCTGAGTGTATCTTTTATTCTCAGGTGTGTCTCTTGTAGACACCATATATATGGATCTTGTGTTCTTATCCATTCAACTACCCTATGTCTTTTGATTAGATTATTTAATCCATTTACATTTAAAGCAATTATTGATAGGTTCCTAATTATTGCCATTTTATTCTTCATAATGATGTTTGAGGACCGTATTTTTAATGACAGTGGGCTAGATGAAAGCTTACTTGTCCCACAGAGATAGGTGCCAACAGCTGGCTCTTGGCACCTTTCATTTTTACCACCTGTGGACCATGCTCCTGGCTCCTTTCCACACTCACCAATAGATGGCAGCATATCTAAACATAATCTTCCACAGAACTTCAGGGTTGGAGAGCCTTTTCCATTCCATCTGACTTCCTGTATACCTTAAAAAGCACCCTTTATTCATTTCCCCACAATGAATAGTTGGATTAGATGAGCATAGCTTTCCTTGACTAATTCTATGTAGAGAGAGTGAATTCTTTCTCTACTAAGCTCTTACACCATGCATTGTCTGTATCATTCATTGGGCACTTAAATATGTTTTGCCTTGCTATAGTTATGAAATTGTCTTACACTGTCATTCAATTTTTCATACATATTAGTATTGTCTCCACAAGTCCTGGGAGGCCAGGGATCAAATACTATCCTTATTTTTCTTTTTAACCTAGACTTATAGCAGTTTGTTCATAATATTGAGTATAAATGAGTGAAAGGATCAATCATCCATCAATTAAATTAAATGCACATTCTATTTTTTTCACTCTGCTTTCTCCCCAAAAGAAAAGAAGGCTTACCAAAGGGTTTTAATGGTCTGGAGAAATTCTGTACTCATCTGCAAGTCTGTGTTCATAATTTATCCCCTGGGAATCTTCCAACACATCTCTAGGGAAAATTTTTCCAGGCCTGGTGAATGGACACTCAGGGGTACTGTTTACTTTATCTAGCGAAGGGTGTGAGGCCATAAGACAGTGTCAGTTGGTCTACCAAATACATCCTACATTCTCAAAACCATTCTCTACTTTTCTGTGGCTAGCTTATCATAATCGGCCAACATGCCCTTCAGACACAAAGTTCACAGCTTTCTACAATTTCTTGCCATTTAAAATATGTTGACTGGTTAAGTCTTGTAGATACTTTAGTTCTATAATTTTTTGTGGACTCAGTAGACTATGTCTATTGTGCACAATGGAGCTTCCTTTTTTTGAGTGAACACATTAGGTTGCTCAGTCCTCGTCCCTCCACACCATTCTCTCCCTAAGAGACTGCCTGATCCCATAGCTCTGAATACTACTTACATTCCAATGACTTCCCTATTTATGTATTTGTCCAAGACTACTCTCCTGAGATCTACCATATTTTACACATTTGACTGCCTGACATCTCTACTTGGATATCTTATAAGCATCTCAAACCAAATGGAATTCTTGATGTCCCCTCACCCCATACCCCAACCCCAGGCTGCTCTTCATCCATTCTTCCTCTTCTTGACAAAAGATACCTCTGGCTACCTAGCTGGTCAAGCCAGGAACTTTGTCATTCTTGAGTTTCCTTCATCCTCCATCTGATCTACTACCAAGACCAGTCAATTCAACTTCAAAAATATCTATTACTTCTTGCCATCTCCATTGTTATCCTCCTAATCTAAGCCAACATTATCTCTGGCCTGGATTATTAAATCCTAAACCATTTTTTGAGCCTTCAACTCACTCATTCATTTATTCACTCAGTAATTAATGGAGTACCCAAGCTGTGTTAGTCAATGCTCTCAAAAGAGCATAGCAAGTTCAGAAAATGCCACAAGCAAACCTGCTATAACAAAGGTGTTTATAGGCATGACGACACAGAGGAAGGGTGTGAACAGTAACAGGGAGGGAAAAACAGTGTCAGAGAAAATTTCTTGGGGAACTTCACATTTAAACTGGGACCTAGGGAACTAGTAGGGATTCTCATCAGGCAGACACATGGACAAAAGCCTTCTGGGTATGGTGACCAAAAAGTATGTCATGTTCAGGGGATGTCAAGCAGAGTACAGAGTTTGGTGGGTAGGTAGACATGTTACTGATGAAGTAGTCATAGGCTAGATCATATGGGGTACTGATATGGGCTGAATTGTGTTCCCTAAAAATTCATGTCAAAGCCTTAACCTCCTGTATCTCAAATTATGACTATACTTGAAGATAGGTCCTTTAAAGAGATGATTAAGCTACAATGAGGTCATTAGGCCAGGTCATAATTCAATTTGACTGTTGTCCTTATAAGAAAAGGAAATTTGAACACACAGAGAGACACATGTGACCATGTGAGGAAATGATCAGAAGGCAGCCTTCTACAAACCAAGGAAAAAGGGCTCAGGAGAAACCAAACCTTCTAGCATCTTGACCTTAGACTTCCAGGCTCCAGAACCATGAGAAAATAAATTCCTGTTGTTTAAGCTGTGGAGTCTGTCGTATTTTGTTATGGCAGTCCCAGAAGACTCATACAGGCACTACATGCAACGGCCTACACCTTATCCTGGAAGCAATGGTGACTGGGGAAGGGTTTAAGCAGGGAAAACTGTGCATCCATCCCTCGCTCCCCATATGCAATGTGGAAACTGTACTGGGCACTAGGAATACAGTTCAAAGAAGGCTTATCTGCAGAAATTTCATTTTACCTGAAGGATGCATAAGAGTTGGCCACATGGAAAAGAAAAGGGGGGGGGGTCAAATCATGGTCAAGAACAAGAGAGAACTGTATGTGTGAAGGCCCTAAAACAAGAAGGCTCTTGGTATATTGAAGAGCTTTGGTATATTGAATTAGCCACTGTGGGTAGGGATTGATCACAGAGGACAAAGCTTTAGGGGCTGCAGATGGAGGAATTCAAGGCCAGATCATCTAGGGCTTCGTAGACCCCATAAGCAAGTATGAACCCTCTCCAGAGAATTTTCCTGTGGGCCCAAGCCACTTCCCTGATCAAGGCTGATCTAAAGCCACGATCTCTGGCTGTCACTATCTTCTTTTCCACTGAGCACTGGGAAGCCCTCCCTGCCACCCATGTGCCTGCCCACTGGAACCAGGCGACATCAGCAGTGCATTTTCCACAGCCGGTGCTCTGAGAGGCACCAAGACCTCACCCCAGTTTAACTTCTTCCCAGTGCTTCCAGCCAAGCTGGGAAACCACTGCCCCTGTATTTCTCTCCCCAGTTGTGTTTGCTTTTACTCCTCTGCCCCCATGGATACCTGTTTTTCCCTTGACATCCTCCATGCAGAGAAGAGTCATCCTTAACAGCAGTGTCATTGCCCAGTGATATCAAATACAATGAAGGAAATCACTGTTAATTTTTATGAATTATCTCATCACAAGCAACTAAGTAACAGCTGTGAAACAGCAGGCATTAGGCTTCCCCTAGGAGAGCCTGTACCTGAAGAGCTTCATAACAGCTCTGCCCTTGCTTGAGATGGGCACTTCCTCTCATCAGGGCTCCCACCTCCATGTCCCCCAGCCCCAATGCCATGTTTTCTTGCCTGCCCCAGCCTGGGGAGGCAACCTTCAGCTGGCTGATACACTCAGTAGTTCCTGGTCTGCCGGTGATGGGGATGATTTAGGTGAAATGGAAACATTATTAAAATCCAATCTAGGTGGGCCACCACTGCTCTCTGTTCTTATTACCTTCCCTGTCTAAAATCAGGCCTTGGCCTCTGTGCCTCGCTGAATGGGTCTATAAAACTGAGTGAGCAGGCAGCCAAAAGCTAAATGGCAGTTAATCAGAAGATAATCTAGATCCAGGTGGACAGTGAATACTGAGAAGGGCAGAGGGACGAAATGAAGGGAAAGAACAGCAGAGGAAAATGGGAGGCTAGAAATGCACCTTCCACAGCTTCAGGAGAGATAAACTGCACAGAAACACAGAACACCAGGCTGAATGGGACCTGGAAGACCATGGCATAAGAAATGAGGTCAGCCCGGCCGGGCGTGGCTCAGCGGTTGAGCATCGACCTAGGATCCAGGCGGTCGGGGTTCGATTCCCGGTCAGGGCATATGCCCGGGTTGTGGGCTCGATCAATGACTCTCTCATCATTGATGTTTCTATCTCTCTGTCTCCCTCTCCTTTCCTCTCCCTGAAATCAATAAAGATATATTTAAAAAAAAAAAAAAAAAAGAAAGAAACGAGGTCAGAGAGATGACACAACACCTGAGAATTCAACAGCTCTCTAGCCTGGGACACATCCTCCTCCTGGGCTTCTCCCTGGAGCCCCGGCTCCTCAGGTCACCGTTCCTGCCCTTGCCTGGCTTTCCCCCTCAGTTCCTCTCTACTTTTCCTCCAGCTGAATCCCTTCCTGTGACTCTGAGATCCTCTTGAAGATCCATGGCATCTGGCCCAACCCCAGGCAGCCACTGGCTGTATCTGCAGAGAGGAAGGGAAAAGCACCAAGGGGTGAGGTGGGAGGTGAGAAGGTCTGAGGCTACCCCACCCCACTGTCAAAGACATTTCCCTGGGTGAGAGTCAGATGTCAAAGCCGAGCCAGACAGGGGGCCCCTGTGAGGCTGGTAAGCACATACAGTCTTCCTTCTAAAGGTCAAATGTTCCACACAGTGTACTCTGCTATGTCTGAGAAGAGCAGAGACTGCATGTCAGTGTTCCAATGAGGAGAAGCCACTGGAGACACTCCGGAAATCCTCCTTCTGTAGCCTGGCCAGGTCACTTTCTCCTGCCTTCCAAACTCTGAGACAAACAGCCTTCCCCCAGCCAGAATGTTCTAGGCTCTTTGCTGTTCTATTTTAGGTTGTGTAACTTAGCTTACACCTTGGCGTGGGAGCACTGAAGAGAGAGTCCTCATGAGTGGGGATAGAAAGGACGGTCAAGGAAGTTTTCTTAGAGGAAAAAGTCGCATATCAAAAAGGCCTTGAACAATGAATGAAATTCTGCTAGTCAGGCAAGGTGAGATGAGACTCCAGGCAGATGGAGCAAAGACCCAGAAACCTGAGAGGCAAGGATGTTCTGGGGGCCCCTGTGTCTCTGGAGGGCAGGAAGCATGCTAGTGAGTGTTTCTGGGGCAGGATGGGAGAGGGGAGTAATATTGAGAGATGACACCATCTAGATATTCTGCAGCCTCCCTGTGAAGGCTTCAGATCCTTTGGAAAGGAGTCTGAACTCTCCTCTAGGAGGACAAAACAGGGATGAGGCTGTGAGAAGTCAAAGAGAGGGCCAAGGGCCAACGCGGCTGCCGCAGGCATGCGGACTTCCCTGAGACATCTTCTCCCTGTGAGGAAGGGCCTGCTCCCCTCAGAAGTCCAGGGGGTAAAGATGCCATGGCTTCTGGTTCTTATGCCCCAGGGCCTAGAGGTGCCCAGGCTCTACCACCACCTCCCACATTCAGGTGCCCTGGCTGCCATGCTCTGGGGCTTAGGCAGGAATATCCTGTTGTCCAAGAAACCTTTACTCACAGCCCAAATCTCCCATTCCCTGCCTCACCCCAACTGGCCTGCTTCAGGTTTGAATCTGGTGGCCCTGGGTGGACTGTGCTCTCAAGACTGCTGGTAGCTCCTGAGCAGGCTGCAAAGTACCTGGGGAAGCACAGCAGAAACCAAGAACTCTAGTCTCCATACTCTTTCCTGGGCTCCAGGGAAAACAAATAGTCCATCCTTTCCCTGGGCTGCTTACTCAAAAAGTTAAACTTAAGCAAAAGAGGAGAGGGTGCTGGTTTTGAAGTCGGGCAAACAGGGTTTGGATTTTAATGCCAGTTGTGTGACCTTGGGTACATTATTTAACTTCTCTGAACCTCAGCTTTCTCATCTATAAAATGGGCACGATGGTAGTATCAAATAATTTTAAACAACACAGTCCCTGGCACATAATAAATACTTAATAAATGTTGCTATTATTAAAAGGCTAGATAGCCATGGCTGGGTTTCTCAGTGGTTAGGGTGTCGGCCTGCAGACTGAAGGGTCCCAGGTTCGATTCGGGCAAAGGGCTCATACCAAAGGGTCAGGGCTTGTGTGGGAGGCAACCAGTTGATGTGTCCCTCTCACATTGATGTTCTCTCTCTCTCTCTCTCTCTCTCTCTCTCTCTCTCTCTTCCACTCTCTCTGAAAAGCAATGAAAAAATATCCTCAGGTGAGAATTAAAAGAAAAAGACTAGATATTTCTGGTTCCTAAAGCCTAATTCTTACCTCAAACTCTTCTTTCCTTTTTAGGGTGTCTTCTCCCACTCTCACCACCAATCCATATAGAAGAATCACCCATTGTTAAAAAAACAACAAAACAAAACTTCTGGTGGACTACTTCACCTGTTTTTTAGGACATCTGCCAAGCCACCTGCTCTCTTCCCAATCTCCCGGGGCCTGTGCTCATGTGAGAAAGCAGGGACTCTCTAGGCCCCTTTCCTTGTTGCCTTCCTGGAAGAGAAGCACCTGATAAATTTAACAGGGCTGAATAAATATCAATAATAATATATATTTAGCCATTAACTGCTTAAGTAATCAAAGATCACTGCGGTATGATTCCTAGTTAAACAGCATCTGGAATCTAATAAATAAGCAGTTATAAAGCAGTGTACAGACTCGTCCTTTTGGAGAGACACAGCCTCTGTTCTTATTTCTAGCATAAAGTTGCCTTCAGCCCTATGCCTGTGGTTCAACTTTAAGTCAATTTCTCTCTCAGATGTCTGAAAAGGAAACCTGCAAGGGCAGGGACAATGAGGAGGGCTCAGATATGGCGTCTACCTTCTGTTTCTCTATGGAAGGTGAGGTGTCTTGGGGATCTGGGGCAGACCTCAATCATGCTTACCTTCCTCCACTGCTCTCAGAAGCTCCACAGAAGGTAGCACAGAAGAGAGCAAAAAGGGAGGCACCTAGTGTGAGGGACAGAGCATAGGACCAGAGTCCCAAAAATATGGGTTCAAATCCAGGATCTTCCATGTTCCACAGCAAGCCTTGTTTTCCTACCTAGATATCATTATCAAACCTACCTCTGGAGATCATTGTCCCAAGTGACAAAGGACCAGGTTGGACCAGCTGTAGAGATCAGGTCTCCTAATTCCTTGCTCATAGCAGTACCTTCCCACATCATGTTTCTTAAAGCACAAGAGGATCTATTCCTTTCTGAAAGGGTGGCAGGCAGAGTAAAAGACAGTCTGCTGGGATTCTGGGGGACATTATTCTCTCTAAGACCCAAGGCAGTAAATAAACACCACTCCAAGCCTCACCCAGCAAAGCACATGTGACAGAGCCACAGATAATATTGAGCTTGTAGGTTCAGAAAACAGTCAGCTTTAGAGCCCTGGCATGCTATAAGTGGCCAAATTGCTAAATCAACATGATAAAGTGCTTCCTGTTATACAGCACTCTACCCTATGGCACAGTCTCAATCACAGGCATATGGCCATCCTGCTGAGCTACCCACTGAGCAAGTGTATCAGCTTTGGTGTTCTGGGTTGCCTGGTTCTCATGCAAAATGGATGGTTATAACAGAAATCAGGCAGTTCAGACCAAGGATCAGACTGAGGACAGTTTCCAAGGGCATGCATGGTCACCTGCAAGGCACTGCTCATGAGAAGGCCTTCAGGTGGCTCAGATGCCCATCTTGGAGGCCACCCAAATTGAGAAGCAGAATAATGGCCCCAAAGGTGTCCAGGTCCTCATCCCCAGAATCTGAGAATGTGTCACCTTCTATAGCAAAAGGGACTTTGAGGATGTGATTAAGGCTACACATCTGAGATCAGGAGATGATCCTGGGTCATCCCCAGTAGGCTTAATCTAATCTCTTGAGTTCTTAAAATCAGAGGACCATTCCTGTCTGAGGTCAGGGAGCTGCTATGTGAAAAGAATTTGACCCTGAGCATTGATGATGGAGGAAGAAGGACATGAGCCAAAGGGTGCAGCAGACTCTAGATGCTGGGAATGGCCTCAGCTGACAGCCAGCAATAAGATAGGAACTTTGATTTTATAGCTTCAAGGAATTTAATTCTGCCAACAACCCAAATGAGCAGAAAACAGATTCTCCCCTAGAATCTCCAGAAAGGCTCATAGCCCCACCGAGAACATCTTAGTTTTAGCCCAGCAAGACTCGCGTTGGACTTCTGACTTACAAACTGCAGGATGATAAGCCTGCCTTGTTTAAGTCGCTAAGTGTGATAATTTGTTAGAGTAGCAATAGAAAACTATAGTAATGATAATTATGGTAGAACTACTATAAAAACTTATTTATTGATCTCTTACTAATCATCAGGCACTGTGCTAGCCATTTTATATACATTAATCACACATAAACCTCAATAGTCATATAGGGCAAGCATTATCACCCCCATTTTATACTAGAAAACAGAGACCAGATAACTTGCCTGAGGTTACATGCTGAAACTAATTCAATTCCAAGTTTGTATGTCAATAGAGACCATCCCCATTTTACTCCCCTATAATTCCATCCAGAATTATGCTTGCCATCAAAGTTGAGCAAACTACTATTTTCTTAAAGAAACAAAAAA
This sequence comes from Miniopterus schreibersii, assembly GCF_964146895.1. Taxonomy (NCBI): domain Eukaryota; kingdom Metazoa; phylum Chordata; class Mammalia; order Chiroptera; family Miniopteridae; genus Miniopterus; species Miniopterus schreibersii. The sequence goes on along the minus strand of NC_138122.1, from coordinate 466,727 downwards.
GAGAACTTATATTTATTAAATATTACTAGATGTCATACACTATGCATGGTGCTTTATATATCTCCTCTCAATTAATACAATAATGCCATATGATAAACTGTTATTTCCAGCTTGTAGATGAGAAATTGAGTGTGAGAAAAGCTGAATGGATTTGCCTAAAGGAACTTATCTAGTAAGGGAGAGTCACACCCATGCATTTTGAATCCAAGGCCAACTTGTTCCATAATGCCTAGAATATAAAGATTTGAATGTGAACTCCAAGCTCCCCCAGGTAACCATCCTCATGGCTCTATAGTAAGATAGGCACTCACTCCAGACCCAAAAGGGACCTTCCTCAGACTGCAACCACAACCTACAGCTGCATCCTTGGCCCCTACCCAAAGCCCTCCAGGAACCAGTCCTCTCTCTAGGAGATAATTCTTGGGGCCAATGAGGAAGAGGTTGACTACACAGAGGGAAAGCGCCAGTGGAGGCAATCCAGATACTGTCACTCATTTACACCCATTCCATCTCCACCAACTTCACTTATTTTCATTTAGCAACCTGAATTCCTTTAGCATTCTAGATTTTCCAAACTCTCTAAAGGAGAAATTAGCATCCAAACACCATTTCCAGGTAAAGGTCCCTTTAGTTTCAGAAACCCCTCTGGAAAGTTCTCTCTCTTCCCCAGCCTAGGTCCAAGACTTCCAGGTGGCAGCCCAGGTTTGGGGCCGCCCACTACATTCTACTCCAACACAGGCTGGTGGAGGTGCCTCTCCAGATCAGCTCCTTAACAGAGCTTCCTGCTGAGGCCCTGGGACTATGCTTCCTTTTCTGTCGTCTCTGAGAAACTTCCCTGATCTTCCATCTGTGGGCTGAAAGCCCAAATTTCTTATTGTTAGATCCGTGGCCCTGGGGGGAATTTATGAGTGCTCCCAACAAAGTGGCATTTCCCCTCCTCCCTGTGTCGACCCTGCTCCAAAGACCAGGTGCTATAAAGGGCAGAAAAAAGCACAGCTTAGAAGAAGCCTTAGGTGAAACCACAATAGGGAGCCTCCCAGCGCCCAGCTCTGCAACACAGGCGTCGCTAGATGCTGTGGCGACCTGCTGCAGGTTTTCATGAGTGGTACCAGCTCTGGATGCTGAGAGCAGAGCCCAGCCAGTGAAGAGCCGGGGGCATATTTTACAGGAAGGCAGAGACCTGGATGGGGTTTCTTTAGCCCAAAGATCAGTCATCCAGGAGCTTGGAGGGAATGGGTCGGACAAGAGGCTCTGAAGTCAAAGGCCAGACTCCACCAGCTGGAGCAGGTAGCTGTGGTGGATTGGAAGCAGATGAGGGAAGTGCCTGCCTCTGACTTGGGGGGTGGAGGGGTGGGCAAATCCTAACTGAAAAAGAAAAAAGTTAGAAACCCATTCAGTGAAAGGCGATCAGAATGATGCGTAGAATACAAATGCTGAGAAGGAAGGAGCAGTAAACAGCACTAATAATGAATCTCGGAGAAAAAAGATGCTGGTGGCCTTGAAATGACCGTGCTACCAACTTCAGACACGCTGTCATCACAGGGAGGAGCACTAGACCTGGCCATGTGCTCCGAGGGACAAGCAGAGCAAGGACAGTAGGAGAAAGGCACAGAGACAGATTTTGGCTCAATAGAAAGAAAAACCAATGGTCAGAATTATTCAAGGTGGAATGGGTTATCCTGACACCATCAGGATTTTATGTCTCTAAGCACCAGCAGACCAGCAGGATAGCAGCACAGGGAAAGTCTGTTGGCAGACAACGGGCAGTGCCCTGGCCAACACTGGCAGCTTTAGGAAAGAGCTGGGAGCAGGTGACAGGGTCCCAGCTGGGAAGCTGGGTTCAGATTCAGGTCCCCAGGCTCTCAGAAGACTGAGACAAGCAAGGCCTAACCACCGGCCCAGGGGAGCTCAGATAACATTGAGCTTGTAAGTTCAGAAAACAGTCAGCTTTAGAGCCCTGACATATTAGAAACAGTCAGAATATCAGGGGGGTTTCAGACTCGGGGACAAGACATACTTGAGCACTACAGTGGCAACACAGGTTGCGGTGCTAGACTAGTGTTCAGATCTGAGGGACTAAGTGACACCAACAGCCAACACTCATTTTGATGCTGTCATTAAACTACTGGATGGGCTCCCTCAGAACAGGGTCAAGAGTAGCCCCAGGGTTTTCTGCTGGGAGTGGGGCTTGCTGCAGGGATGAGAGAACACGAGGACAGGGAGCCAGTGAGACTCTCAGCAAGGAGTACTTGTTAAGAACTGTGTTGCCAGACCAAGCATGGCACAGTGGTTGAGCATCAACCTAGAATCCTGGAGATCACGGTTTGATTCCTGGTCAGGGCACTTGCCCAGGTTGCAGTCTCGATCCCCAGTCGGGGGCGCGCATAAGGCAGCCAATCAGTGATGACTCTCTCATCATTGGTGTTTCTACCTCTCTCCCTCCTTCTTCCTTCCTCTCTGAAATCAATAAAAATATTTTTTAAAAAAAGAAAAAAAAAAGAACTGTGTTTGTGTTTGGTGAGACCATCACTCTCTGCTTTCCAATACCTTTCAAATTTGAAGTGCCTTTGGGACTTCCCTTGGGTCTGCATCATTCATTCACTCAGTAGATATTTAATAAGCACCTACTCTATACCAGGCACTGTCTTATATGCTGGGAAAACAGCAGAGAACAAAAAAGAGAAAAAGGTTTTTCCTGATGAGAAGATTCAGACAAAAAACAAACAGAACCAGTTTATCAGATGGTGACAGTATTATAGAAAAATAAAGCAAGGGGATGGGGGAGGGAGCGGCCTACAGGGAGAGTCAGCCAGGCAGAGGTCTAGGGAAAGGGTTCTAGGACAAGAGGACAGCCACTGAGAGCCCTGAAGTAGGCACATGCTTGGTGTGGCTTAAAAAAGCAATGGAGCTGGTGTGGTGAGGTGGTATGGAGTGAGCAAGAGGCCAAGTTGCAAGAGGAGAAAGGGAAGTAACAGGACAGGGGGCAGGTCATTGGAAAGGTTTGTCTGTAACTCTGATATGAGATGAGATGAGAAGGCATTAGAGGACTTGCACAAAGAACTGACATGATCCAACTACATTTTAAAAGATCCTTCTTGCTGACAATTTGAGAATCCAACATGGCAGGGCAAGAGAGCAGCAGAGAAACTAGTAGCAAAGCTTTGCGGTAATGCTGGTGAGAGATAACACTGTCTTGGAACAGGAAAGCAACAGTGAGGTGAATTCTGGATACACTGGGAAGGTAGAGCAAACAGGATTTGCTGATGAAGAGGATATGGGATTTCCCAGAAAGACAGGATCAAGCATAACTCCCAGGGTTGGCACTTAGGTCCAAATATAGAATGGCATCACCATTTATGAAAAGGGGTGACAGCAGGAGACGCAGGACTGGAGAGGAACATCAGCAGCTTGATTTTGGATATGTCCAGTTTGACTTTCTCTTAGACATCCAAGTGGAGATGACTAGTAGGTGTGTATGAGTCTGGAGTTATGGGGACAGGTCAGAGCTGGAGGTGGCACCAGAGGAACAAGCTTATAAAGCCATGAGAGTGAATGACATCACTGGGGCACAGGGCTCACAGAAATGAGGAGGAACCAGCAAAGGAGACGGAGAAGTAACCAGTGAGAGGCAGTGCAAAGAACCAAGATGGAGTATGACCCAGAAGCCAAGAAAAAGAAGTGTTTCAAGAAAGAGAGAGTGAAAGACTACGTCAACTGCTGCCAGCAAAAGGAGTCTGGGGGACAGATTTAGCAACATGGGCATGATCATAGTTGGTGTTAAAATCTGACGGGAGAGCTCCTACTGATAAGGTAACAGAGAGGAAATAGAGACAATTTGAATCGGCAATTCTTTTGCAGATTCTCACTGTACAGGGAGGAGAGAAATAGGGGGCTAGATAAAGAAAGATGTGGAGCTAAGGGCAATTTTGAAGATGGAAGATCATTCAGATCCATTATGCAGTACCTGGGACCATTACCCTGGTGGGAAAGCCCAGGACACCAGGGAGGCAGAGAAGATAGAATTCAATCTCACAGGATGCTCATAGCTTGTGGGGCAAATGGAATTCAAACACTTTTTTTTTTGGAATGTTTGCAAAAACAAGTGGGTATGTACCAATGAAGACAGGGCAACACATGTGTGACTGTGTGAGCATGCACACCTCCTGAGCTCTGAGAATTCTGGAAGGAAGAGTTTTCCAAGCCAGCTGGAGATCCTTAGCTCCTAGAAAGAGGTGAACTTAAAGTAGGGTTTAAAAAAGGAAAGAGACAGCACTTGGTAGGGGAGATGAGAAGCACGCTCCAGGCAGCAGGAGGCTAAGAGACTGAGGCAGGGCTGCCCAGGGTGCTGCTCATAACAACAGATGTCCCTTTCACAGCACTTCCTACATGCCTGATGCTGCTCTAAGTGCTTCCCATGCAGTGAGTTATTGAGTTCTCATAAAATCATGAGGTAGTGACTACTTTTACTCCATATTAGAGGTGCAACTGAAACACTAAGAATAAGTTCTTGCTTAAGGTCATACAACTAGTAAAGGCTGGAACTCAGATTCAAACCCAGGAAGTATTGTTAGAGCACACTCTGGCACCAAACTCGGTGCTCTGCTGGAGCCTTCCAGGGCCAGTCTTAGTGCCAACCACCACACATCTGGTTCCATTTTTCCCTTGCCTTCCAGACCCAAATCAGCTTGGAGGAGCCATGTCAGACAACTGGGTGAGTCAGGGTGTAAGGGACTGAAAGAAGGAGACGTATGTGGGACCTGCTCTTGGGCTGCCCCAGATGAACACTCACGCCAAGCTATGTTGGTTTCCTCAGCAGGAGTGAGAGGAACTGAAATAGCTGTGGCTAATGTGCACCCCCAGGTAGAGTTTCAGAATAGTGAACCTCTTCTCTGAAGGGGATGATGCTAACAGAAAGATTCTCAACTCGAGAGACCACCAATCAAGGCTGCAGAGCCTCCTGAATCTAGCAAGGTAACACTGTCTGCCTTCCCAGCCATGTACAACTGAGTCTGTACATGTTGAGCCTGACAGGCCTAGCTCTATTACCTCCACGACATTCATCAGTGTGGGCTTCATGGGTTTTGCTAACTTAGCCCATGAGCTGACTGGGCTCTGCAACTCACTTCAATAGGAAGAAACACATACCAAAAAGATATAGAGGGAACACTGGGTAGCCTGATGGCTGTCTGCAGCCTCCTGCCACCCAGTACCCCCAGCCACCAAGGGCCAGCCCCCATAAAGCTCATATGGACGTGCACCTGCTCATTCAGACTAATGAGAACCATGTGTGAGCACTATCTTGCCTGCAGTTGAGCTGCGTTATGAGTGGGATGTGCAGACTGCTGATGCATACACGTGCACCCCACCTACTCAGACTCACACAAACTCAGGCACTGGCTGATAACTGGCAGTGGCTTCCATCATTGCTCATGCTTCTCGAGCTCCCCCATCAGAGACCACATGGAGAAAGGAAACACCCAGATAGGTCCACACTAAGAGAATAAAAAGGATAAGTAGGGCTTAACGTCTCGGTCTGGCCTATCCAAGCAGCTGAGGCCACATGGGGTCATAACATAATTAGGCAGACGGTTGCTTCCATTCTAAACTCTTATTGCTGGTTGTTAATGAGGACATACTGATAATGGAGTGCCTCCCTGTGAGAGTATGAGAACACACCAGAGGCTAGAATAGTCTCTCACAGAATCCCAGGTTGAAAGGGGTCTGAGGTAACAGGTCCAACCTGCATTTTATGCTGAAATCCCTGTCCAACCCATCTATGGTCACCTCCAGCTCTGGGACCTCAGTGTCCAAAACAGCCCATTTCATTTGCCTGGCAAACATTTTTTTACATCAAACCAAAATCTCTCCAGAGTTTGCTAATGATTCACTCCCTTCCAAAGACTCTGTAAACACAGAAGTGAAGACAGGCTTTTGAAATTCTGACAAAGTGTCACCATGGCTGTTCTCCCAACACCATGTGTACCTCTGCCATGGGGGCTTCATTGAGGGGCAGCAGATGCTATCAGACCATCACATATATGGAGAAGCATAATGAGAGTCCAGAGGAAACCAGACCATTGTAGCACAAATGAACACAGCAGCCACCTACCAAAATTATTGGAAAATCAGTTTATTATCTCTGACTTTTAGTTAGAAAACAACAGCCCCATCCCTTCATCTCTGATACCCCGGCCACTGAGACCTTTCCCAGTTTCTTCCCAAAGATCAATCATAAGTTTAAGAAAACATAACAAATTCATTGCCATTACTTGCCTGTTCTCTCTAGCTTGTGTTCTTGGGGGGCAAGGGGAAGAACAATATCTCTATCTTTTTATCTTTATCTTTTTCTTCTTTCTTTATCCATTCTATGTTTAACATTGTCTCTATAGGACTGAAGCTCATTGGGGGAAAGCAACTAGGTAAAAAATGAAGTTGTAGAGTGCTTGGGGGTCCTGGTAAGACAGAGTGTCAAATTAACTCAAGTTCTTGCTGCTTTGCCATACAGGGAAACCTTAAACAAGAAAGAGATTCAATTGCTATGACAACCTGCCATGTGTCTAATGCCACCTCACGAGCAGGATACTACCACCGTGAGTGAGCCTCTGGAGTCCCAAGCCTCAATGTTTCCATCCATCAGATGGACTTCCTGCCCTTAGGAAATTATTTGTAGATAAAACAATCAAAGAAAAGCAAAAGACAATATTAGCAGTAATGCTTCCATCTTTAGGTTTCTTTCCCAGATAGAACTCAGTGTATTTACTATGCCTGCTGTGGTTAATGGGCTGTCCCAAACATCTCAGGGGTATACTAGCTGCCATAGAGCAAAGTGGAAAGAGATAGCTTTGGAGACGGGTTCAGATGCCAGTATCTGTGTAACCCTAGATGAGTTATTTAAAATCTCCCAGCTTCCATTTCTTCACCTATAACATGCAGATTGCCTGAAACACGTGAAATGCCCAGCACAGCCCCTGGTAGAGAGCAGGGCCTTTTCAGGTGGGAGGCATGGTAGTGATTGTTATTGTTCAGTTCCACGTCCTCAGTGCTTGGCACTCAAAAAATACTTATGGAGTAAAGCGATAAATGGGTAATTGAATCATTAGATTACAGCCAAAATTCGCATTAGAACCCAGTGAGGAACTTCAGTCCATTTCTATTCTCTCTCTTAAGTAAGACAGATAGTGGACATTTCTTTTCCTTCTGCTCTCTCTCTTTTCTCTTCTATTTCCTCCAGTAAGTCTACATCGTTTAGCACAGGTAAGTCCAGAAGAAAATAATATATATATATATATATATATATATATATATATATATATATATATATATCCTAGGGTTAGGATAAAATATTCTAGGGTGAGGATAAATAAAAAGTAAATATATATCCTCACCCTAGGATATTTTTTCCATTGCTTTTTCAGAGAGAGTGGAAGGGGGGAGAGAGAAACATGGATGTGAGAGAAGCACATGGATCAGTTGCTTCCTGCTCATGCACTGACCTGGGCCGGGGCCTGAGTCTGCAGCCAGGGTACTGGACTTGAGGTCCATGGGCTAACATCAAAGATGTTCTTGGGAACCAGGCCTTTCCAGGGTGGTGATTCATCCACCCATTACACTCACTGTTTGTGCAAAACCCTTACATGCACTGGGCACAGAGGTGGTTGCTCTCCCATGCAGTTTGGAGTCTGGGGGGAAAATACCATCACAATTACAGCACAACCCAGTAAATACTGAAATCAGGAGAATGGGAGAAAGGTAGGAAAAAGATGATTTCTTCCTGGTAAGGACAGGGTGATATTAGGGGAGATGTTTGCAAAGGAAGAGCTATTTAATCCAATGATGGTGGTGATGAAGGAAGAGGAGGAGGAGTTTTTCAGGCAGAGAAGAGAGTGGGAGGAAGAGCTCTGCAGGCACAGGAGGCAGGTGGCACCTGGAGGAAACCTCTCTGGTATATTTGAAACAGGAGCATGCTGGAAAGCCTAGCATTCATTTGACTGACAAATACTTACTGAGGACTTAATGTGCTCAGGGCAAGAGTAGCATTTACTAATGTCAGAAACAGGCTGAGAGAAAACCACAAGGAACAGTGACCCTCACATACTGCTGAAAGTGATTCTGCATCCCTAGTGGCGAAGGGAGCCCGCCGGTGGGCAGCAAGGAGAGCACCACAAAGGAGTGAAGGAGGTCGACGGGGCCTAGTGCTGACTGCTGCCAGCGTGGCCACTACTTGCTCTGCTACCTTCACCAGATCACTGCCCACTCTGAGCTGCCTGCCCCATCTGTGAAATAAGCAGGTTGGAAAATGCAGTCCTTAGAGCCCGTTACCACCCCAAGGCATCATGATGATCCCTTTCAGTCACAGGGCTGTAGAGACGGGTGGGGTCTTCTCAGAGCATGTATTAACTAGTGGCTCCCAAAGTCATCACTCAGAGGACTAAGAGGGACAAAAGCAAAATCAAAAGACATTTCGGATCAATGACTGAAGAGGCTGACAAATGTGTGAGAGTTTGGGCAATTTTTGTGGGCAGCCTCAGTCATAAATAAAATCCCTTTCTCTTACCCCAAACCTCATTCAGTGGTTGAACACCCGACAGAATAATAGATAACTTGGCTATATCTCTGCTTGGGCCTCACGTGAATGAAACACAGCCATTCCAAGGCTGACAAGCTGGGCCGAAGATGGAGCAGGGGGCAACTCACCTGAGACTCCCAGTCCCTCTGTGCAGCCTCGCACTTGCACTCTCACTCTCATGGCCTATCCTGAGGCTGGAGGTTGGAAGAAACCCCAGATAAAAACAAACAAGGGGAGAAGTGGCAGACTTTCAGGGGCTTGGGAGACCCTGGAACCATGAGTGCTGCTTCAGCCATTTGTGTGCAAAGCTGCCCACTGCTAAGCACAACTGAGACTGGCTAGTCAGCCAGGGTGAGCGGAATAGGAAAACTGAGACAGTTAAACAGCAATTTGCAGCCATCTGTAAATGCTATCTTCCCTAAACCAAGGACACTTAAGAATAAATGGTGTGCACTTCTCCCCACAACCAGAGGGCAAATAACTTAAATCACCTACTCAGGGAGACAGCAGAAATCCAACAAGTGCCATTTTCCAGCTACACCCAAGGACAGATAAAGTTAAGAGAATAAATCTCATTTTGCTACATCAGCATAAACCTGATGAATATTCTATTGAGATCCTCCCCTAAGACCTCCCCTAAACACCCAGACTTTAAAACCCCTCAAAACAAAGGTCCTAGAGCTCGCTCCTTCCCACAGAGCATGCCGGAGCTTTCCCCTCCTCTTCCGCTCCTCCTCCTCTTCTTCCCCCACAGGCATGCATCTCCTAATCTCTAAGGCACTCCAGGAGGCTTGCAAACCAGGGCAGCAATGGATAGCAGAAGGTCATCCGGGCAAACCCCCTGAACCTGTCCAGGCCCCCTTTTCTCTGTCTGACTTCTCAGTGAGCCAAAGCAGAGCAGCCTCGGCTCATTTCCCAGCCCTTCCTTGTTTCACTGTCCCCAGCCTTAATAAACATCTTCTAAAATTCACCTGGACTCATGTGAAACTTTTCCTGCATGAAGTCCAGAATCCACACACTACCAGCCAGCCCTAGACAAGACCTGTCAAGGGCCAGCCACTTGGGTTTTCTTGGCCTACTTCTCTTCCTGTCCCTGCCCTACTGCAGATCTTCTCTGAGTCCATATGGTCACCCCCTTTCCATCCATAAACACTGGGAGAGTTTAGAAAGCTCCTAGCTCCCAGAATAATCAAGGAGACAGAAAAATCAGTCCTGACATTGCTATTTCAGGTTTTCTTTCCTTTCTCTTTGTTGGCTTAATTCTGCTTCCTGGCCTCTGCAGAAAATTAGGTCTGGTTTGACCTTGCCAGGCAGTGGGGCTCCTACCTAGAAATCATTTGGAAGTGGCCTAGCATGAACCAAAACTGAGGTCAGCAGAGTCTTGACAGAACTGGACGAGCAATGCTCCAAGTGTGGGTTTGAGAGCATGAGGGATCCCTTTGAAGCCCTCTGTTGGTGTGGCAGGCAAGAAAGGGGCCTGTCAGCTCCACTTTCTGCTCCCCTCCAGGAGAGCAGGTGTCAGGAGAGCCAGGCCCTGAGGCACAGCCAGTTCTGGCTCAATCCATTTCTGCTACCCATTGGCGACAAATGGAAATTGATGGGCTACCACTTTATCTGCTCAAGCTCATTTAGAAGGCGAGAAAACCCCACAGTAAATGCTGATAACTGTAGGCATCTTATAAATTAAGCATCTTAAGGATATGAACCATTTCGCATTGCTGCTAAGCATAATTAAATTAGGTTTTGGAGTTTCAGTGGAAATGAATGGAGAAGAGGGAGGGAAGATTTTGTTTACAGTTCCTTTTTTTTTAAAGATGCAGAGTGGTGAACCCAGGATGGAGTGAGGAGGAAGACGGAGTTGTCTGCCCCAGTTCTGATTCCCACCCACTGCTGCTGGGTACCTGTGGAGCAATGTGCTGCAAGGTGACATGGAGCAGCCCAAGGCCTGCAGCTGGGCCTCTGGCCACGCGGCCTGCCTGAGCCAGAGTCTCAGCTCTTGGCTTCCTCTGCCCAGCCTCGGCTTCCTACCCCTATTCCCACTTCCAGGGTTTCAGGACAGTCCTGATCATAATTGGAGGTGTTTGGGAGCTTCAAGCCAATTCTCTGGGACTCAGTGTCATGACATCTTCATTCTGAATCAGACCCTAACCCTTTCAAGATGAAGTTTAGAATCCAGGATCCTGCCTTGCTTATAGTATTTACTTCCTGCCTTCTTCAGATGGATATCTCTCTGGATTAGCTACTTGGTGTTTGAGCTCCCCTGGGGCTTTTCCCTAGCCTTGCCCATGGGGTCCTGCTGCTGGAGAGGCCTTCATGTGACCAACAATCCACCTGCCTAGATGACCCACTGCTGTGCCCCACTGATGTACCCACACAAATCCCCTTTTCCCATATACACACAGATGCCCCCAATCCCCAATCCCCACGTTGTCCCAGGCCATCAGATCTCAACACAGAGTCTGCTGGACTGAAATGTCCCCTGTCCCTGTGGATTTCCGGAACTGTGTCTTCAGGACCCAGATCAATAGTGCCTCCGCCTGCAGTTACAAGCCTTGCTCAGTTCTGGGGGGAAGAAGCACTTGATTTCCCAGGTACTCCTGGACTCCAGGTGGGGCTAAGCCTCCCTCCAGGGATGGGAGCGCTGACGAGGCAGGTGGCAGCATTGTCCCACAGCAAACAGGCCAAGGAAGAGAGCACAGGGATACACATCACTGGAGTGACCCTGCTCACCCCTTCAGAACCAGGCCATGGAAAGCAGATGCTAAGTCAAGGGCCCTACAGCACAGTGGGCCAGGGTCACCCAAAGGACTCCCTGGCTTCATCCCAAGCACACCCTTAGGAAGCATTCTTCAATGGATCAGAGAAAAGGTCACCTCTCTTCTCTGATCTCCAGCCCTGCATTTGGAATCCCAGGGCCATTCCAACCCTCCTTCCTCACCTAACAGTGGACCTTTTCATGTGCTATGCAGTGGGTCACAAGCTGTAATGGAGACTTAGCAGCATCTTTATTTTCATCACAGTGGAGCTGGGCAGGCTGGCCAGATTAGAGCTGTGAGCCTGTCAGCTGCACCATCCCCAGCACCCAGGCCCAGACAAACTCCAGGTGACATAGTACAGGGTCATATGTCTCCTGTGGACACCTGGGGTAATGAGAGGGAGCATCACCCATGGCCAGGATGCCCCTGGGATGCCATCTGAGCAGCACTTACCAATCCTCAGGGAGTGGGGACTGCAAGCCACCATCACAAGCCATACAGGAAGCAGCACCAAAGGCGCAGAGACTTGGGGCATCTTCTATAAATCCTCATGGAGCTCCCTGCTGGTCTGGGCATGACATAACTCTGCAAGAGAGTGGTGGGAGCACGTGAGACCTATGTCCCTGCTAGGAAGCCACCTATTCAGCCCACTGACCCCAGATACCTTCCCCTCCCCACCCCCAGAGCCCTGGCTATCAGTGCTCATGTAGAGTTCCAGGCCTCTGTCCTTCCTCTCTATGCTCAAGCTCAGGTTCTAACTCATTCCTCATCAAAACGGTGGCAGGCGGTTATTGTGGCTGAATGATTCACAGGATGCCACTTTTTAAAAATCTCAAATTGGGGAGGAAGACCTTCATCTGCTCTTAAGGAACAGGAGCCATGAAGCAGCAGCAAGGGACATGGTTGGAGGGTTATGCCAATGCCCAAGACACAGTGCACACACTGCTCCTGGGCAGTGGTGTGGGGAAGGGCTGGGTTTCAGTCCAGTCCTCCAAGTACAAACTGGTGGCCTTCATGAGAACTTTTCTTGGTCACTCAACTCAGTTTCCTCACAGGTAAAAGAGACACAACACTACCTGTCTGGTGAAGCTAAATTGAGGACTAAGACAATATAGAAGAAGCTGCCATGCTCAGGGCCTGCCTAAAGGAGGGACTATTCAGATGTCAGTTCCTCCCCAGTTCAGACCTGTAGAAGAGCACATCCCAGGTGGTCAGCTGGTTTCCACACCTGCTCCTGCTACCTGCTGAAAACTAACCCACCCCATCCTTCCTCCATCAACCTCTCCTCATCCTTCTTCCTAAACTCCTCTCCTTCCCAGGGCAGCTGGACCTCAGAAGCTCAAAGGGGCTGCATCCCCTGATGGCAGCGTGGGCTGTCCCCTCACTGAGACCTTTCCAACACCCTGCCTCCAGAGTCTGTAGTCTGCCAGCTATGCCCATCATGGGGTGAGGGTGGGGCTGGTGAGCACCTGGATATGCTTTCTGGGTCACCCTTGGTTAAGGAAAGCAGTATTAAAACAATTCCTCCTCCCACCCCCTATGCAGACAATCCAATAGAAACATGGGCAAAAGACTAGAACAGAGACTTCACTAACCACTATATCCAAAGGCCTAGAATCATTTAAGAAAGGCATTTGGCTTCATTGGGCTTCAGGAAAATGCATTTTTAAACCACAATAAGATGCCAGTATACATACACCAGAATGACTTTTTAACAAAAGACAATGACAAGTGTTGGCAAGGATGTGGAGCAACTGGAACTCTTGTATAGTGTCAGTGGAGTGTCCATGGATAGAACTGTTTTTGAAAACTGGTCTACTAGAGCTTCACACGTACCCTAATGACCCAGCAGCTCCACACTGAAGCACACATGCAATAGAAACATATGTACGTGCTCACCGAGGACGCCTAGAATGTCCACAGCGGCGCTCTCAGGGTTCCCCCAAACTGGAAACTACCCAGATGTCTAGCAGCAAAATGGAGAAATGTAGTGTATGTACACACAACAGAATGTTGTATGGAAATGAAAATGAGTAATGATGAATGTCACAAACATTATATTGAGAGAAAGAAACCAGGCACAAAAGAGTATGTACAGTAAGACTCTACCTATACATAATACAAAAACAGAGAGAAAACTCTTCTGTGCTATTAGTAGCTACCCTTGGGGATGGTGTGACTAGAAGGGGACATTTGGGGTCTTCTTTGTGTGATGTTCTGTTTCCTGCTCTGTGTGTGTTCACTTTGTGAAAACTCACTGAGCCACATCCTTATGATAATGTTCATTCTCCTGTATGTGTGTTATACTTTAGTAAAAGTTTAGTTTAATGACATCCTCCACCTCCCCACACACTCAATGTTCCAGCCACACCCAGCAGCTTGTGGTTTCCTGTGCATGCTGTTCCCTCTGCCTGAAGGATGCTCCTCTCTCTAACCTCTGCCATTTGCCAGTCAAGTGCTCTCTATGTGCCATCACAGCAGCCTGGAGTGGCTCTGACACCAGGACTCTTCCCTCTGTGGCTGCTGCGTTTACATGTCTACACCTGGGATGCATGTGGACTGTTTCTAGTTTACTGTTGTATCCTCAGAGTCTACTTATACAAAATAGGTGCACAGTACATAGTTGTTCAATGAGTAGAAGGCCCCAAGCAATTGTCTCCTGTAGGGAGACAGGAAAATAAAGGGCAAAGACAACTATGTTGTTGGCAAGTCAGGCCTAGAACCTCTGTCCTTCAGTTCATGGTGCTGGTGCTGGGACATATGACAGCAAATGGGGCAAGGGAAGCTTCACATCCTTGTGTGGATGAAATCGATTGTTCAGTGATTGTCTGTCTATACACCAGAATGCAAGCTTGACAGAGGAGGGGCAGGGGGTAGAAATTATATTTGTGTCTCCTCAGGTCCCAGAAGAGTGCCTGGCATATATTATAGTCTCAATAAATAATTGTAGAGTGGATAAATGAATAAAACTTCAAAGAGGAAAGAACTGTGAAAATCTGGTCAGGCTATATAAAAGTAATATTAAATATAATCATTTGTGTTGAATGCCTTCCATTTACCCTTGATCAGTATGCTGCATAGTAATTATGCAGATTGCTAAAGAGGTGTCAGATTAGTGTGTGTAGATTTTATTTGATGACAGAACTACTCACTTCCTTCAGGCCTGACTTGTGTCATTCATGGCCTTAAAGCCTGGCTGATCTTGGAGAGCACATGTAAGGACATCAATGGCTGGGGTCCAGGCCTGCTCTTGGGCCTTCGCTGTGTGACCCAGGGCACAATGACGAGGAATAATCTCCTCCTAAGCCTTTATTTAATGACATCTCACCTCCTCACACCCACTCGATGTTTCAGAAATAAAAAGAACCATCACATTACATGCTTATAAGGCTCAAGAGCAGAAAGATGACGCTCTCAGATTCTTTATCAAAAAACACAAAATTGAAGTCTATTTTCACGTTAACGTTTAGATGAATCTAGCCTTAAAACCTAACAGTGTAGCCTTTGTTAACTGAAAGTATTTTGATAAAAATAATCATCCTCTTCCCGCTAACATTATCCTCTCTGGGAACTTTACCTTCCCCATGGTTTATCACCATCTGCATGATGTGGCTTCTAAACTGGCATCTCCAGCCCAGAACACTTGCATTCAGCTGCCTCCTTAAATCTCCACCTGGATGTCCCACAGCACTTCCAACAATCCTCATGTAAAGGGAAGGTATCCTCTCCCCCTCTCCCACCAGCTGCTTCTCCTCCTACATTCTCCTTAGCATGACAGTCAACCAGGCACCCAAGCCAGAAAGTTGAAAGTTACCCTAGATTTCTCCTTCCCCACAGCCCACCTTATCAATCACCAGGTCCTGATAGCTCTGCCTCGTGAACACCATAACCTTCTCCCCACTGCCACTGAGCCTCTCCAATCCAGGCATCTGTCAGCAATAACCCAGACCTCTGCAATAGCAGCCTTCTTGGTCTCCCTCCCTCTGCTTTTTCCCTCTCCAGGAGCTCTCCTCACAGCAGCCAGGGTGCTTACCAAAATATAAACTTGATAATGACACACCCCAGCCCCAAAGTGTTGGGTAGCTCTCCATTGCATCAGGGATCAAGGGCAAACTCCTCCCTCCCTCCCTGTACTTTAGGTAACTCAGAAGGTGGAAAGTCTAAAAACAGAACATTCCTGTGCAGCTGAGGACACTATTTTGACACAGCAGGATAGCCACGCCCATTGTAATGAGAGCAGAGTTAGGGCCCAACAGGAACAAGAACCAGGCTGGGTCTGGCTGTGGATCTTATTAAGGGAATACTCTTGAGCATCTTGGAGCCCATTTCCTCATTGACGACATGGGAATACAATGCCTACCTCATGCAGTGATGAGCACCAGGAGAGCAGGGAACATGTCGGAGTTTTCCACCTGTGTTTCCAGTTCCTAGCACAGGCTGGCACATAGTAGGCACTCAAAAAATATCTGTTGAAATAATGAAAAAATCCAATCAGATAATATGTGTGTAAAAGGCTCTGTCAGCATGAAGTATTTACTCATGACTTACATTCAGAGTCCCTGGCCACATGAATTTAAAATCCAGGTCCCATTTCCCACGGTCTGAGCTCTCCTCTCCGACCCCAGCTCTCCGTCTTCAGCGGAGGCGGTGTCTGATCACACACTGCCACGCGAGCCCTCGAGAGCCACACTGGCGAAGACCAGAGTGCTTACCATTTACTTGCCCAAGATGTCTCAACCAAACACCAAAAATCAGATATCTCCACTTCTTCCAGAAGGGGAAGCTAATTTCCACTTTTTCAAAATTTGAAGACTGGTCAGCTTCCTCAAGTTAGAAGGCCCTCTAATGTCTCTAAGTGCCCTTGGCCCCTCTTCTGTGCTGGTATTTTGAATACATGCTCCACAAGGCAGAGCCTTCTTCCCTTATTCACTGCTCTACCTGTAGCACCTGGAAGAATAGTGCCTGGTGCAATGCATTATCAATAAGCATCACTGAATGTGTACATGAGTGAATGAATAGTTATTTAACTTTGCACTTACATATGCCCTCTCTCTGCAATCTGAAAGCTCCTGGGGGGCAGGGAAACACCTCTTTTAGGCACATGTCTTCCTAACACACTTGCTATATGAGAGCCTATCCAGGGTGCCTATACTGGGCAGAGACTCAATTACTGTTTGGTGATTCCAACCAGCACTGCATGACACGCACAGACAGGTACCACCTGCCAATAGCTCACACTGTTCAGGCAATGAGCACATCTGAACTCCCTAGCCCAGTTGTGCTAAATGGCTTCTCCTCTCCTGACTTGCCAACAGTCCTTCCACTGGTCTCTGTCTCATCTTCATAGGGCTATTACACCATTAATCATAATTTTTCAGGGTGTGTTTGAGGGGAGACTGACAGCCACCACATGGTGTTTGGTGGCAGGGGGGACAGAGGAAATCAGAGGGGCAGCCAGATTACAGGTTTTCTCTCGGTTGTGGGCAACAAGATCTTGATTACTCCTCATGATGCTCCAGGCTCTCAAGACAAATGGACGTGGGCACCTTTGCTGCTCTGACTCCTAGCTGGGAGAAACTCCTAGCAGAAGCCACAGCTTGCATGGAGTATGCAGGATGGTGGGTGGCCAGGCAGTGGAGTGAGGCCACCATGCAACTGAGGACACAGTTGGACAGGGCCCTAGGCCCTGTGGCCTCCTTGAAAGAGAATCAGCCTTTGTGACCTAATAGAGCTGGGAAGCACATGTAAGTGTCTCCCTGGCAACATGCAGTGCAATGCCAGGATGTGGGCCCTGTCCTGGGAGGCAGAGGCCTGGGTGTTCACTAGCTCTGGGAGTCACCTTTCTGAGCTTCACCTTCATCTGTAAAATGGGGGAGGTAAACTAGATGATCACTAAGGTTCTTTTAAGCTCTTAAATTCTTAAATTCTAGGAACTGTACTATAATAACAAATATTTATTGCATATTTACTTACTATGTGCAAAGTACTATTTCAGACTCATTGCTCCTCTGATGAACCCGATGAGGCAGAGACTCACTCTCCCTCCTGCAGATGTGGACCCCAGAGGCGGGGAGGTTGAGGGAGACTTGTCAAGGTCACTCAGCTGGTCCCTGTAGGGACCCGGCCGTCAGTTCCAGGGCCCACTCTCACCTAATACTCTGTACACTGGCTCTCTCCACATACCCCAGAACCTGGCACTTAGTTGGCACTTGAAGGAATGTTGGAATGTGATTATAATAATTATCACAATGTTGAAAAAGAAGAAAGTGAAATACAAGGTCTAGGGCTCATCTGCACATTTTGCCAAACTGGGAGTGGGGCAACATCAGAAGAATGAAGCCAGGGTGTCCTTTGGCAAAATGATCAGTCCAGGTGTCCTCAACCTGTACAATTTACCACCAGGAGATGCTTCCAGGAATTTGTGATGAGTAACAACATGGAAGGTTAGCCGGGTGCTTGGCATTGGCCTGAGGGCTGGAACAGCTCCAATGGTCCAGGATAAACTGAAGAGCAGTGGCTGGCTCAGCCTAGCCTGACTTTAGAGGAAGATATTCAGGGAACACAGCAACCACAGGTATCTGCTGGCACTCAGGACGTGGGATAGCTGCTCCCAATTGTGGGTACCAATGAGCAGGACATAAGGAATCCCCAGTCTTTTTCCCCCTCTAAGCCACCTCCCCGGTAGATTTCAGACTGAAGCCCTCAACCCACCTCTAAACAATCTTCCTCACCAGGGGCCAGAGCAGATGTCCATGGCTTCCAATTCCAGCTGCCACCATGTGTCCTTAAGCTGGTTACCTAACCTCCAAGAGCTTCAATCTAGAATTAATTGTGGCTGACAACGCCTGCCTGGAGGATCTGCTGCCAGAGGTTGTGGGTGTAATGCATTCAGTAACCCTGAGTGTCCTTGTTTTCCTATCCATCCCCACTCCAGCCTCCCTCAGCCCTTTCACACAGACGCTGGCCTGCATCCACATCTTCTCTCCATATGATGGCCTCCACACCTTTTGCTAATATTAATCCACAGCCTTTTCACTTCCAAATGCTGCTCCAAGTGACCCATCCCAGAAGCTTTCCCTGAAGAAGTCAGTCCTCCTTCCTCACCCAGACTCGGCCTGGCATAGGAGAAAAATCAGATTGGAGGTGGAGAGCTGTGTGACCTTGGGCCCGTTTCTTAACCTCTGGTGGGTTCCATTTCCTCTTTTGTAAAATGAGGAAATGACACCTCACTGTCTACCTTACAGGATGCCAAGGGGATCAAATGAGACAATGGGTAAGCATTACTTTGCAGAGGAGTGAAGTATTTTTCTTTTAAGCTAGATGGACAAAGCATAAATATATATACATGATTTATCCTTTATTCAACAAACATTTTTACTGAACATATACAGCTCTTGCCCTTGTGGAGCTTATAGTCGAGGGAGAAGATATGAATCCCATTTCCAAGTAGCTGATGCCATAATTACAAATGGTGAAGGAAAAGTACAGGATGTTATATAGAGTGTGTAGCAGTGGGATCTCATGAAATGGTAAGGGAAGGTGGCTCTGAAGATGAAAAGAAAAATGTTCGGCTTGAGTTGGCCAAGTTATTTGAAGGAGCCAGGGTGTGCAGAGAGGATATCCCAGACAGAAGAAAAGATGTGAAGACCCAGAAGACCCAGAGGTGGGATTCAGGATGATTGAGTTTTGGAAGTGGCAGGGACTCCGTGAGGCTGGAAAGCTAAGAGCATCTTCTCTGTGTATCTCTCGTGTTTTTGACCAGTCTCCATCCCCTCACTCTCTCTCTCTCTTCCCCTAGGTCCAGGATAAGGCTCTATGTCTACAGCTGATTACCTCCATCAACCTCATACTAGACCCAGCATCCTTCACAGACAAGGTAAGGAGGCTGCAGCATCTATATCTCCTTTCTGTTGCAAGAGGTGGTTAGAGGTAAGATGGAGTTAATCATCGGTCCCAGAGAGCCATGGGAAGTAGGAAGAGGATCACAGGGTCAAACATGAAGGGCAAGACTGGATCCGGATGGTGAAAATTGTCCCTGGCACTTATGGGAGGCCATCAGTTTGAGCCCTCCGGGGAGCCAAACCAGATGAGCAGAGGCCTTGAAATAAAACAGCCCAGTGCTGGAGCCACTGTAACCAATTTAGAGCAGAAATACCTCGCAGGAGCGTTGCAGAGAAACAGAATGAGCAGGGGAGAAAGACTGGAGGGTCCATGCAGTGTTTGGGAGGAGAGGCACTTTCCTGGAGAAGCCTGTCCTGCCTTGGAGTGAGGTTGTGTGCACTGCAACCTTCCATTGAGAGATTTGAAAAATGCTGAGCTACGCAACCTGGAGAACAGAATGTGGTGTGATGAGGGAGGGGAGATGCACTCAGAATTCAACCATTTGAAGCCAGAGATGGGTTGCTGAAGACTCATGCATGATGGTACACAGAAAATCTCCAGCTCCACTGAGGTCAAAGTTAGAGGGGGAAATGCTCTAACTGATGTTAGCAATGAAAATGCAAGTCCTGACCTTAGGGCTGCTGGGTCACAAACATAGAACATACCGAACCCCTGGCTCTTGGCCAGGCCCCATCACACCAACATGGAGACCTCACCATATCTGTCCTATCTTCGGTCACTTCACATGTACATCATCCTGCCGGTGTCTCAGTCACCATCATCAGAAAGTAAGACCCTGCGTTTTTTTTCTCCTTTTTGCTTTTTCAGTCCTGGCCAGAGCAGGTGAGGTGTATGCATTCCTCTCAGGGAAGCCCCAGACTACCCCCCGCACTCCAAGGGGTGGGCGAGGAGGGGGGTATTAAGGAAAACAGGAAAGCTAGATATTAATAAAGGTCCATAACAAAGTAAGTGGTATCCCCTTCAAAATGCAAAGCGATGGCCTTATTCCACTGGTATCACCCACACTCAGCACAAGCTCTGGGAACGGTCTAGGAGCACATGTGTGGTCCATTCCACCTCTGTGCTGTGTCCAGTTCCATCAGCACTGATGGCCATTGGCTTAGGGAAAGACTGGCACCAGGCTCTGTGAGGAGCAGAGAACAGAAATTCTTGTGGCAGCTGCCCCCTGGAGAGGGGGTTCTACAATTGCAATCAGGAGTAGGAGGAAAACTTGCTTTTCATTCTAAAGTATTCTCTACTGTTTGCAATTTAAACTAAGAGGTTGAATTGCTTTTTCAATTTAAAAATCTAGTTAATAATTTTTTAAAAAGAGTAAAGAATCCCACTTTCTCAATGACAGGCTCTAAGACCTAGTCATGTCACTTAACCCCTTGTGCCCATGTTCCCTCCTCTATATAGTGAGGATACTTGCACCTCAGGTTCAAGTGCTCAGTGATTGCTGGGCCGCCCCAGGTCTCTTGCAGCATCTCTGGTCCACTCATCAATGGCTCTGGTGCTCTGGCTGCCAGAAAAGCATAAGGTAGACTGCTGCTCAGAGCTGACCCTGGACCGTGACCACGCTCCTCTCCCAGCTAGAGTCTAACCCCAACACTCACCTCCTCCCTCGCTCCTTCCACAGCTTCTGCCGCAGTACTCACCTCTAAGCATTCCTCCTCCCGACACACACACACACACACACACACACACACACACAAACACACACACATATGAGGCACTCTGGCTCTTGGCCAGAACCTGGGCCCTGGGTGAGATGAGGGCCCCCCCTCAGGATGGACCTTGGGGGTACCACCATGTTTGGCTAGTGTGCAGCAGCTGTCCTGGGTTTCTACATTTGTCACAGACCACAGAGGAGAGCACAGCTCTCACCCAGCTTGTCAAAGCCCCATCACCTTCCCTCTTCCCTCTGACATCTGGAGATGTCAGAAACCACAGGCAGAGCCATCTGAGTCTATAGGTTGGAAGCCCATGGCTGAAGGCTTTATACTCTGCGTTGTACAGTCTCAGGGAGACCTTGGGGAAAATCCTTGGCTTCCTTAGCTAAACAACAGACTGATCCTGCCCTCAACGCCCAGCCCCCTACAGGGTATATAGCCATGCGAGCCCAGCTCCAACTACCAGAAGGGGAAAGGCTGCCAGTGCTGTGCCTTGGGCAGGGCCTAGGCACACCTCCCAGGCCCCAGCCACTCTGCAGCACTATGCCAGGATCCCATGCGTTCTGGTTCTGGACACACTCAGCTCTGCTGGGCTGTCAGAACTCTCAGGTGTGCTGTCTTCCCTCAAGAAGCTTACTGGAAATGTATAATACCCTTGTGTGAAAAATCAAAGTAAAGCAACACACTGGAGGGCTTTTGATGCATGACAGTAATGAAGCAGCTTCCACAAGGCAAGGCAGCCTTCATAGCCAGGTGAGGAAGAAGCGTTGAGAAAACAGAGGCAGAAAGGTATCCCTGGCACCAGACAGTGGAAGTAAGATTCTTGGAAGATGTGGCCACACGATGAGCCCTGAGGCATGTGCTGGATAAGAAAGGGATCTTCCAGGTTTGCGCTGGGAAAAGCAAGGGGTGTCCAAAGCACAGTGACTAAACCAACTTGTAAGGAGCACATTGTACGTGAGGGGCCCAGTGATAAGTATTGTGGTCAGATTCTAGAGCCCTGGACATCAAGGTCAGGAGGCTGGACTCTATCTGCCAGGTAATAAAAAGCCATTGAAAGCTTTGTGCAAGGACGGGAGCTGTGCTTTAAGCACACTGATTTGACCAAGGTATGCCAGATGGCCTAGAGAGCAGGGAGGTCACTTAATGGGCACTTAGCCAGGTGTAAGGGGACAGTGAATGCAGGGAAGCTGACCCTGAAGGGAATGGACCCCATACTTCCTCAACATTAGGGTCCTGGATTTTCCTACAAACTGGAAAAGAAACTTCCTGAGTAGCAAGCACCGAGTACAAGTGTGTACTTTGTGGGTCTCCAAGGAGTGCAGAGCCTGGGCAGTTCAGAGCCAGCCACAGTGCTCCACAGAGACTTAATGCACAGCCACGTCCGGGCCAGGGCCAGCCACAGAGTGGGCTCAAATGCAGTGGCCCCAGAAGAGTCTGGGCTTGGAGTCAGGCTCTTCAAACCTGGTTTTGCCACTTGTTGCCTATGTGATGATGGCCACAGCCTAAAATCTCTCTATGCCTTTGTTTCCCATAAAATAGGAGACATGCTACTGGCCCTGTCTATTTCATAAGGGTGTTCAAAGATCAAAGGGGACATTATATGTGAAAAAATGTTTTAATCACCAGGAAGTAAGGAAGGTTGTTTTTCTACATCAGATCTGTGGTTGGTTATTTCTTAGCTCTTCCACCCCAACCCCAACATTTCACTCCCTGCCTTTTGCTCTAGAATCTGTGTCTGACTCCTCCTGTTTCAGATTTATTAAATGGATGAAAGATTTATCTTTGTTTTCTATAAAATACCTAGGACAATGTTTTCCATCTAGTTGAAGTTCAATAAATGTATAATTGATTAATTAATATAAATGAAACTTATAGAGAATATTTTAATCTTACTCATCTCCCCATATGGTGACTCATCTTAATATTAATGCCAGAAAAAAAATTAGAATGGCAAGTTGGAGATCTCTCTCTCCCTTTCCACCTCCATTCATAAAGCTTCATTCACATAATTCACCCCAGAGGGAGGCAGGAAGACAATGATTTGCAGCAGAAGCTTCATGTCTGCTTCAGACAGAGCTTGAGTCTGGGCTCTGCTACTTACCGTCTGTCACCTTGGTTGGGCAAATGATTAACCTCTTCAAATCTCCATTTCCCCATCCACAAAATGGAGAAAATGTTAGTTATTCCTAAGGCTGCTTTTAAAGCCTAGGGGTGATTTTACTGCCAACAGTAAGTGCTCAATGCTTGCACTTTATTGAGATTATTAAGAGCTGCTCTAGTAATCATTGCTATTGCCCAGGGCTAAATCACCATGATTGCTTTTTTGGGGGGGTGGGGAGGATAGAGTTGGTATTTGGTACAGGTTTCCATTAGTGTGAAGCACTGTGACTGCCAATGGGTAAGCCTCTCTTTGGGGAAAGCAGATGAGGATGAGTTTTGAAACATCTAGACCCCAAAACCAACCTAACATGCCATATAAAGTGGCATCTGGGGCTACTTGTGTGGATTAGTAGCCCCCATGGTGCTAAACCATATGGTACAAATGAATTATAAACAAGGCCCACCTGCTGTGCTCAGCAACAAAACCCAGCAGGATGGTAATTGCCTGGAACTTGATCACAGGGGACACATCAGTAGTGGAACAATTAAACACAGGGAAGAGCAACTTCCCAAGACTTCCCTTCTCCACACAGACCCAAGAAGAAGCCAGCAGGCAAGGGGCATGAACTCAGACACCATGAGGAACACTCCAGAACTTCAGAAGAAAGGTTTTCCTGACAACTGCAGCTGGTTGTCCAGCCCAACACCTCCAAAGATCTGGAAGAAAGGGGAGAGCATCTTGGTCAGCACCATGCATCCTGGTGTGCACGGTGCACACTGGTAGGAAATGGGTTTTCTCCCTCCAGCTGGTGTAGGCAGTGGTAAAATGAACACCATTCATTTGTTCATCTACACATTCAGTATGCATTCATTAGGCATCAACTGCAAAAGTAAAGAAAGCTAGTATGATACAAGACACTCTTTCAAAGAGAAACAGGCACAAACATCAGTCACTAGGCATAGGCTGGGAAGTGCAGTCACATGGCCAATGCACAAGGCAGTGTTGGCACTAGGCAGAGAACTCTCAGGGTCGCCCAGGTATGGTCAGGAGAGGTTTTGCAGAAAGAGGCTCTTGCATTGAGCTTACAGGATGGAGATACACATACAAACACACCTAAACACACACACACACGCACCCCAGGCATACATATACTATATACCATACAGGCATATGCACATACACACACACACACACACACATGTACAAATACATATACAAATACATATACATATACATAGCCTCAGACTTTGGGCACCTAAGAGGGAAACATGAGGCCCAGGGCTCTCATAGCTTCACCAAGTTCTTAATACGCTCTGAGACCAAGAGGAAGGGACAAACTTAGGTACCCAGCAAAAAGCAATCCTTGTCTTTGACCATCTTCATTGTCCACTGCAGGTAAGAAAAAGTAACCCCTTCATTTTCTTCCCTTCTACTAGAAAGATTTTCCGATGACCTGAGCCGGGAGTTTCCTCTGGGCCAGCCTTCCTTTTCTCATCCTGAAAGATGAGACCATGAAGAGAGGCAGTGACATTTCGGGAAGCCACAAGAATAGCAGCCAAGTGCATTAGATCTGGAAGGCTGGATTCCAATCCCAGATCCCTCATTTACTAGTGTAGTCAAAACACTAACTCCTTAGTTGCCTCACCCATGAAATAGTGATAATAACTGTACCACCTCATTGGGCTGTTGGCAGTTTAGAATGAGAAAGTGCTCAGCACAGTGCCTGGCACATAAATATATTAAGACCTCCATAAATATATTCTAAATATAATTCACAATGGTACCACATTCCCACTACCTGAAAGCAAACAGCTCTATTGATTTTGATTCACACATTTAATCCAGAAAAGGGTATTTTTATCAGCATTTTTTCATTCATTCAGCAAGGGTTTACTGAGCATCTAATGTGTGGGAGGCATAAGGTCGTATACAAAAATACAGTGTCCTTGTCCTTGAAGCATTTATGAATAATTTAAAAAACTATATGTGTCCTACATAACTGCACACACACAATAGTACACATGTGTGCACACATATATATACAGAGCCCTTGACCCTGAAAACTTGTGATCTATATTGACACATTGTTTCACTTGATAGTTGTTAAAGTTTAGGCGGTAGACAGCCTAGAGATGACTATACTCTGTTTTCTGGAAGAGGAAACTGAAGCTAAGAGAAAATAATTGTCTTGCGTAAAAAGCAGAGAAAGGGTATACCAGGGGCTACCATCATCAGGCGCTCACTCACAGCACGCTTGTGCAGGTAAGTTAGCCGCTTCTATGGGGTTACTTCATGAAGTCGTACAACCACCCTCTAAGCCCAAGTTGAAGCCCTTCTGCACAGATGACGAATAGAAACTGTGTGAAGGTAAGCACTTTGCCAAGGATCACAAAGCTAATAAGCAGTGGGCCAGGATGGAAACAGTTTCATCTAATTCAGACCTGCCAACTTCTCCCATGGTACCAGAGTAGATTTAATAAATGGCGCCTTTCTGATCAATTGCAGGCCCAGCAGCCTGTGCTCTAACCTCCAACAACTGCTGATGGTGGGCCTACTATGCACTGGGCGTCATGTTCTGACAGGGAACCCTGGGTCCTCACGGTTCTTTCCACACCCTCTGCATGGCCCCATCTGGGGCCTCTGTGTGGGCTCTGCCCTTTGCCTAGAGCATTCTTCCCCCAGGAAAGCTGGCACACAGCCTCACCTCCCTCCGCACTTTGACTCCAGTCATCAAGGTTCAGGGGTCTTTATCTCCCCTGTACTGCCCCCTTTCTTACCTTTGTATTTTACCACCTCCTAGCTTATTGCACAATTTACTTATTCATTATGTTCCTTATTTGTGTGGGTTGCCCCAACACATGCATGCTAAAATATAAGCTCCCCGAGAGCAGGGATTTTGTCTCCTTTGTTCTTTATGTGTCCATAGCACCTAGAACAGTACCTGCCATATATTAGGTACTCAATAAATGTGCTGACTAAATATGAGAAGCATGAGAAAAATAAATGGGTATTAAGATTAAATACTCACAGGGCTGATTAAGGCTGTTTTCATTCTGAAGAGGGGCTGTGGCCACCAGGAGTCTCTCGTTTCTGTGGGGGAAGGGTGCCTTTAAGTGCATGTCGATTCTACACCTTCCTACGATACTGTGACATGCAGACAGGCAGCGTCAGAAGCTTCCTGTTTACACTGTTCTGACAGAAAATAAAGTGAAGTGAGAAGGAGAACATCTGAGAATTTCGAGGCATTCTTATTCTGGAGTTGAGGAGAGCCCAAGGCCACTGCCGGTGGTGTCCTAGCCCAGCTAAAGGAAGGAAGCCAGGCTCTGCTTCTCACCACATCCCGAGGGACAGGCGCACAGAGAATAAACAGGGCGGGGGTGGGTTCTCACAACCTAGAAAGCCAAAAGAGCCAAGAGCGAACTCTTGGGGCAGAAGAGGAGTCCCAGAACTCAGAGCCACAGGGAACCTTGGAGATCACCCAGAAGACTCCTCACCCCACAGAGAGGAAAACAAGGCTCAGAGAGGGAAATGAGCTCCTGAGGTCAAGAGCGTGTGCTGGAGCAGATTCTGAAACCGAGTCTCCTGACTGCCGCGTCAGTCCTTCGGGGTAGTGCTCACTTTTAAATGAGTGTGTTTTCACTGTCTTCCACAGATAAGCCTCATACCAGGTACTGGGCATATAAGACACCGTGTGAGACAGAGAAACACACAAGTAGTCATCATGTTAAAATACAAAGTACACAGTGTAAACATGGAAGAAGTGTTTCCCAGTTCCCAAGCCAGTTTGAGGAAGCTGAGTTTGCCACCCCAAAATATGCCTTTTGGGATAGGGATTCTTTTTAATCTATTTTTAAGAAACAAAAGACTCAGAACCTTTGATCTTCCCCTTAACCGCATAAAAGAATTTAGATAGAGGACCCACTAGGAAAGGAGCTTTTATCATACACAACAACTGTAGTTTAATGGGATAGACAAGGAGGGACCAGCAAGGCCCATTTGATCAAAGTCCTCTGTGTCCTATTGTTAAAGACAGCCCAGCAAACACTTATTTACCAAACTTTTGCTTTTCTATCTGCATGTTAATTGCCTTCCTGCCCTTTGAAATTCCAAACCACATCTCCCCTTCTCCTTAGCTCCAGCATGGCATATAAGCCTTAACTTCCTAATGTGTCCTCAGGTCCCAGAGTCTTACGGAATCCTCATATGTACATACATAAGTTTCGTCATTTTCTCCTGATAATCTGTCTCATGTTAATTTAATTATTAGTCCAGCCAAAAGAACTTAGATAGGAAGAAAATTATTTTTTCCTCCCCAACAGTTTCTGTGAGCCAGATAGGAGACTTTACTGGCTAGATACTGCTCGCTTTGGGATTGCTGCAGATATAGGGACCTGGATCATCTGACAGAGGCTGATGAAGGTAAGAGTTCTTACCACATCAGCATCCCCCAGTTCTCTGTCTGATGGATCCAATGAAAGCAAAATGGTGAGAATCTTTATTTCTCTTTCTAAATTTAGATTAGCACGAGAAAATATTGGTGAAACTAGTTTCTTGGGCAGACACGGCTCTACAGATTTGACTTGAGTACTTTTGTTCTGTTGATCGCACTCCTCCCAGAGATGGTCATTATCTCCACCAGCTGGAGGATGTGTATGCATCTGGTGGGCAGCTGAGAAGGCTGTGGATCCAAGCTTAGAGAATCTGAAACCTTATTCTGTTCAACGAGGGGGGACGTGATTCTTTGTGTTTTGGAAGAGCTGTTTAAAGATGGGTCCTTCATCTTTCTTAGGCTAACCCTGGATCTTGTGAGGGCTTCATCCTTTACACTCTCTTATGGATGCCTCCTGTGTCCATAGTTAAGCTGTAAAAAGGCTTATTGGTTTGAATTGCTATTGAGATTAATAGATCCTACCATCACTGGCCAGATGATGAATCATTTTGATACCATTGTCGTTAGCAAGGCATTAATAATAGGAAAGGAGCCAAGGGGGAGACCAGATGTTATACACATGTCATTTGGGCAGCTTAACCTGGAAGCTGCCGTTTCATACTCCCCAGGGAACCACTGGCCCATTCACCACAGATCCCTGGGGAAAGGGGTCCACAAAGGGGAGAAAGATGCATGCGCAGTGAAGCCCACCTGGCACAGGGAAGATGCCTGTCGGTCAAACCTGGGAAAAAAGATCATTGGCCAGAGTGGGCAAGGCCACTGCAAGCCCATGAAAATTAGGGAATACATAATCCCCTAGACAAAGGAGCTTGCGCTCTCAGCTCTCTGGTTCCTTTAGTTTTGCTCCTGCTTCTTTGCATTCGCCCATGTTCCCTACATAGCCATGTGGCCCTACGTGCAATGGACTGATGGGATGCAATGGGGAACACAAAATAAGCTAGCCTGTTGCTGGACTGGACACTCCTCCAACGTGAAACGAAAATTCAGGGCAAGGTCCTGGATCCTAGCCTTGCTGAAGCCACAGCGACACTTCTTTGATCGTGGGACTGAGGGAAATGGGATCTTGGAAACTCAGGGGTGTAATTCCATAGAAATAAATCTTTCTACAATATATCATCCTCCTGGGTAAGTCAGAAAATTCCTTTTCTCGGGTTACCACAAGAAGCCCACTCCCACCAGCAACCAGTGGGAATAAAGAGCTCTCCCCACCTATAACACTTGGAATTAAAAAAAAATTCTAAATTGAATTTTTTTTTTAGAGAATTCTTATTTTAAACAATTGTTTTATCCAGGCCTATAGCAAGATCAAATTTTTAAAAATATGTCGATAGAGAAATAAAACCACTAACCTAACAAAGGCAATTTGGGAAGTTTTATTGAACTTACTGTCTTAGCTTCTCCTCATGGGTCTTTCAGATGATAACATTAGGTTAATAAGAGAACAGAGAGAATAGTGAGAGGCTGAGGACAGAGTCACGGGTCTCTTCCCAACAAGGTGGAAATTTTTAAAAGGTTAATAAGAACATGGATGAAAAGGGGCTACCTACTAAACTCAACAGCCTCAGGGGAGGCCTGCATTGGTGGCCTTACAAACTCAGAGACCTAAAGGAACCACATAGGATGGTCTAAAATGAAAACTTAGGAAGTCACGGCAGGTAGTCATGTCCTAGGCCAGTATTTTTTCCTAACAAAGGTAAATCTCAACTGAGCCTGTCTATCTTTTTGCATTGACGATAACATACCTGATAACATACTTTTGCACTAACAAAGTAATTTCCCTTTTTCCAGACCCCTCAAAGCACAACCACCACCAGAGCAGAGATCACAATCCTCCCATTGTTACTGGTTGCTGTTATCATGTTAACTGTTGACTGTTGACTATCCAGCACCCACCTAGTAAAAGAGGTATGTGTCTTTTCTTTTTAAAAAAATATTTTTATTGATTTCAGAGAGAGGAAGGGAGAGGGAGAGAGAGACAGAAACATCAATGATGAGAGTCACTGATTGGCTGCCTCCTGCACACCCCTGTCAGGAATAAAACCCGCAACCCAGGCATGGGCCCTGACCCGGAATCGAAACTCGATCTCCTGGATCCTAGGTTGATGCTCCACTGATGAGCCACACCAGCTGGGCTAACATTTTTCTTTTTATTCAACCCCAGAGTCTCCCCCTGACCCTCCATTTTGCTTTCTCCTGACTTCCTAATGGATTTCATGTAAGCCTCCTTATGCCTCCTCCTTTGACTGTAATGTATAAAATAAGGTGCAAAATGCATTCTCTGGAGCATTTTCTCATTCTGTTGAGGTTTTGCTTCCTGGCAATTGTTGTCAGTTTGGCTAAAGTAAACTCATAAAAATTCTTACAGGTTTTGACATTTCTTATGTTGACAAGAAATAAGGTGAATGAAACAAATATTAATGGAGAAAATGAAAGAGGAAACAGAGAGGGAAGCATCTTGGGACTCGTCCTAGCAGAGTGGAAATCTTTACATGGTTATTAAGAAGTGGGATAAGTAAAACAGACATCGATGAGGTTAAAACAAAGCTTTTAATACAGCACTGTTGGGGCAAAAATATTAACCGTGCTCTGTTAACCGTGATTGCTCTGTTCTGATTAGAGAAAGCACCTTCTAGCGAGCTGAGAGCTGCATCCCTGGGACATGGGGGTTAACCTGGGAATGTGGTCCATCCTCCTTTCTTTTTTTCTTTTTTTTTTTTTTTTTTAAATATATCTTTATTGATTTCAGAGAGAGGGAGAAAGAGGGAGTTCTGAGAACTGCCCATCAGCATGGGAAGATTAACAGCCTTGTTGCCAAAACAATGGAGTCCCTGAGGCACCTGCCTTTTGTAACCGGCAGCCAGCACTACTTCCCCATGCCTGCAATTCCTACTTTCCCACTTAATCTTTTCCTTCTACCAAATATAAGCAGCTGGCTTATGGCGGTGGGAGAGCAGATTTTCACAGAATGACCTTACTGCTCTCCCATTCTGCCAGCAATATTGGAATAAACACTCATATACAATTCAACCCTCTCTGCTCAATTGAGTCAACTGGTGACAAGCAGCCCTGACCCACTGCTGTCCGGTTTCAGCACTACCAAAAGGTGGGTGGGCCAACAGAGCCTCCTCCTAGTCCCCTAGCATTAAAGGGCCACAAACAAGTCTACTCACCTCAGTTTGGAGAAATTTTAAAAGTTGGAAGGCAGAGGTAACAATGAGAAACCTGACCAACAATAGTTTGGGGCAGCAGTTAGGCGGATTAATCAAGTTACTCCTTGATACAGGACCAAGATCCCCCCCCACCCCCCCACCCCCCCACACACACTGTGGTACAAAAGCCCATTGGTGAAGCCCTGACTGGGGCCACATTAGATTGAGGGAATATAAAAATGTAATGGTTAATAACATTATAAAAGTTGGAATGTTTAAGCAGGAAAGAAGTCCTCTCTCCTTTACCTGAATATTTAATAGAAATGAATATGTTTGGCTCTGGAACATTTCTCCTACCGAGTATTGTAAAACAAAAACTTGTGAAGTCTAATGAAGGCTAGAAATAGGTATATTCAAATGTTGATGAAATTAGGTAAAAGTTTATAAGATAATTGGTATATTTAAACAGGCATTATGTACAATGATTGTCTCTTTTACCTGATTGTATTATGGGGATGGAAACTATCTAATTGGGAAACATTTCTCCTGCCTAGTATTGTAAAATAAAAGGCATGCAAATCCACCCTTCAAACAATATTAATTAGATTTCCCAATGGGAACCAATAAGATTGTCTGAGCCCACAGAGTATGGATTAGAAACTAGAGGACTCTACCAGAGGGTTAAAGGAGCAGATTAAACAAGAACAACTTTGATATTTTCTCTGTCTTTATGATGTAAGCTTTCTACCCCCATTTTCTCTAAGACCTAAGAGCCATTCCTTAAAATGCAAATGATTCTTGGAAATTGGGTGAATGAAAAATCTTAAGTGTCTTCTCTACAAATATTAGTAACTCTGTTTGTGTTTGTGATTTCTGTTAACCTCTTTGTGTTTGTGTTTTTATGTATGAAATGGTATTTTTCTACCTATGGATGGCATTACTAAATTAAAAAAATAATTTATAAGCAGCTCTGTTTAAATGGCTTAAAGAATAATTAAGTGCTTATATAAATTAAGTAATATAACAAACCCAAATGTTTTTCAGGTTTTGGAAAAGATTTGGTATTAAAAACAACTTAAATTTGTTGGTTTAATTAAAACAGACATGTCTTTAAAGATATTAGTATTAAGTATAATAGTTTTATTTTACCTGCATTTACAAAAATAAGTTCATGTCACCTCTGTTGCAAAATTTGTCACCAGGAAAAACAGCTTGGGATAATAATAATTGAATTTAATGTATCATAGAGTTTTCATGGGTAATCCAAACTTCATTGTTAAGAACTAATAAATAGATGTAAGTAAATAAAAAGGTGTGGAGTAAAACTTTTTAACAATAATTATATGTGTTATAGTATATGTACTTAAAAATAGTTTCCGAAATTCTTTTGGTATCTTGAAACTTTAAAGTTTTGCTAATTTGAGTTAAATGATGACTTAAGTTAAATTACTGAATATCTAGATAATTTCCAAATGTGTTAAATACTGAAACATTAATTCTTAAATAAGTCTATCTACTTTTAGCTTCTTATTACAGAGAAACTAAACAATGAATTTGAATCTGTTAATAAAATATTTTGCTCTTTGTCAATGAAGCCTATGTTTCTAAAAATTATAAAATACATTTTCCAGTAAAAGAGCCTATATTTCTAAAGGTTATGAAATGTATTCATGGATTTGCCAACCTACAGAATGCTGATATGACTACTCATAACTACTTACTTCTATTTTTATTTATTTTTTTAAATATGTTTTTATTGATTTCAGAGAGAAGAAGGGAGGAGAGATAGAAACATGAGTCATTGATCAGCTGCCTCGAGCATGCCTCCTACTGGGGATTGAGCCAGCAACCCAGGCATGTGCCCTGACCGGGAATCAAACTGTGATCTCCTAGATCATAGGTCGATGCTCAACTGCTGAGCCACACTGACCAGGCTCATAATTACTTACTTTTAAAGTTTCATTAGAAATTAAGATTTCTGCCCTAGTCTGTTTGGCTCAGTGGCTAAAGCATCGGCCTGTGGACTGAAGGGTCTCCAGTTTGATTCTAGCCAAGGGCATATACCTCAGTTGAAAGCTTGATATCCAGCCCGGGGGGGAGCATGTGTGGGAGGCAACCAATTGATGTGTCTCTTTCACATTGATGTTTCTCTCTCTCTCTCTCCCCTTTCCACTCTCTCTGAAAATCAATGGAAAAAATATCCTAGGTGAGGATTAAAAAAAAAAAGAAATTAAGATTTTTAAGATTTAATAATTCTAATTACTATGGAAGGAATTAATATATGTTTTTGGTTAAAAATAAAAAGGTATAAGGAAAGAAAATGCATTTTAAGGAAATTAAAATAAAATGGTTTGTTTAAAAAATAAGTTGGTATTTCTAAATGCTTAAGGGACAAATTAAACTGAATAAGGAAAGATGTAGGTTTGTGAAAAGGAATCGAGAAAGAAAAGTGTATGTGTGGTCAAATCGCATAAGACTAGAATTAATTTAATCAATTATGTTAATTTAAATATCAAAAGTAAAGTGAAGTAAACTTAAAAATGGTTTTCTACCTTTAAATAAAAAGCACAAAGTTTTCTTTGACTACTTGATTGTCTGCTCCTGCAAAAATATAAAAAATATTCTGCCTAGAAAGCAAAGGTTCTATGTTATATCAATGTAATTTTCTGGGTTTTGTGTTGTCTTAGGTCCTTGATTACTTAAGAAAATGGAACCTTCTCAATAGTAAGAGCTAAAATTTTGCTAACAATTCTGTAACTTTCTATATTTGTATTTGAAATATATTATTGCTATTTTGGTTAAGTAGGTAATTAAGTAATATTTCATAATGATCTGTGATCTTTTTAGTCCAATGTCCAAACCTTTTTAAAAATATATATGTTTTTATTGATATTTTAGAGAGAGTGGAAGGGAGAGGGAGAGAGAAAGAAACATCCATGAGAGAGATGCCTCCTGTAAGCCCCCAACTGGGGAACAAGCCTGCAGCCCAGACATATGCCCTAGCTGGGAATCGAACCAGTGACCTCTTGGTGCATGGGGCGACATTCAACCCACTGAGCCTCACCAGCCAGGCCAATGTCCAAATGTTTTCATATACTTTAGCAAACATCCCAAGATTCTAATTTTAAATAGCCTTTTTCTTAACCTGGAAATAAATTGGAGGTTTTCAGAGGGACCCTAGAACACCTGAAAAAAAAAGTTGCTCTCTTTCCTTATAAAAGATAAATATTAAACTAATCAGGCTTATTTGGTGTGTTCAATTACAGAAGAAGCATTGCCAAATAAGTAATTAGAAACTTCTAGAGTATACTGTGTGAGTAAAATATCATTAACATACCAATTCCCAAAAGAAAGTCATTGTCTTACTCTGATGTTTTTGCAAATATGTTTCATCTTCCCCAGAGATTCCTGGAGAGAACTTTGACACTTGCTCTAAAAGAGTGATTTTCAACCATGTGCCACAAGAATGTTTAAAACATGCAATACCTGACTATTTATTTAGTCAAGGTCACTGACCTCTTTTCCTTTAGATTGTCAAAAAAATTACAACAGCCAACAGAACAATAGCCTTCCAGTGTGAATGAATCAAAATTATACCCATTTTTGTTGTTTGATAGGCAAAAGATGTATTTTTTGGTGTGCAGCAGAATTTTATTAATGACTATATGTGTCACAAGACGAAAAAAGTTGAAAATCGCTGCTCTAAAATATAGGGATTTTTTTGTCTTGTTTTTCACAGAAACGAACTTTTTTTAAATTATAGATACTTTTTAAAAAAATCTTTACTGTTGAAAGTATTACAGGTGTCCCATTTTCTCCCCCATTGATCCCCTCCACTCTGCATCTACCCCCCATCCCCAATAAGTTCTTTGATTAATCTCTCCCTTCCCCACTCCTCACCCCCACCTTCCCTCTGAGATTCATTAGTCTGTTTCATGCTTCTGAGTCTCTGGATCTATTTTGTTCATCAGTTTATTTTGCTTGTTAGATTCTACATATGAGCAAGATCATGTGGTACTTGTCTTTCTCTGACAGCTTAGTTCACTTAGCATAATACTCTCCAGGTCCTTCCATGCTGTCTCATGGGGTAAGGGGTCCTTCTTTTTTACAGCTGCATTCATCTATATGCTAGTTCTTGTGCCAGTACCAGGCTGTTTTGATTACAGTGGCTTTGTAGTATAGTTTGATATCTGGTATTGTGATCCCTCCAACTTTGTTCTTTCTCAAGATTGCTGAGGCTATTCGAGTTCTTTTTTGGTTCCATATAAATTTGGGGGATATTTGTTATAGATCTATGAAGTATGCTGTTGGTATTTTAATTGGGATTGCATTGAATTTATAGATTGCTTTGGGTAGTGTGGACATTTTTATGATATTAATTCTACCAATCCACAAAAACAGTGTATTCTTCCACTTGTATGTATCTTCCTCTATCTCTTTTTGCAATGTCTTGTAGTTTCCCGAGTACAGGTCTTTTACCTCCTTGGTTAAGTTTATTCCTAAGTACCTTAATTTTTTGTTCCAATGGTAAATGGGATTTATTTTTTAGTTTCCCTTTCCGTGAGTTCAACTATTAGTGTATAAAAATGCCATCAATTTCTGGGTGTTAATTTTGTATCCTGCTACCTTGCTGAATTCATTTATTAAATCTAGTAGTACTTTGGTGGAGTCTCTAGGATTTTCTATCTACAATATCATCTGTGAATAATGACAGTTTTACTTCCTCTTTCCCAATTTGGATGTGTTTTATTGTTTCTTTTTATCTGATCACTGTGGCTAGACTTCCAGTACTATGTTGAATAAGAGTGGTGAAAGCTCACATCCTTGTCTTGTTCCTGTTCTTAGGGGAAATGCTTTTAGTTTTTACCCATTGAGTATGGTGTTGGCTGTGGGTTTGTCATATATGGCCTTTATTATGTTGAGGTATGATCCCTCTATTTCCACTTTGCTGAGAGTTTTTATCAAAAATGGCTGTTGGATTTTATCTAATGCTTTTTCTGCATCTATTGATATGACCATGTGATTTTTGTATTTCAATTTGTTTATGTGATGTATCACATTTATTGATTTGTGAATATTGTACCAGCCTTGCATCCCTGAATAAATCCCACTTGGTCATAGTGTATGATCTTTTTCATATATTGCTGAATCTGATTTGCTAATACTGTGTTGAGGATTTTAGCATCTATGTCATGTATGTATTTCTCCTTCTTTGTAGCGTCTTTATCTGGTTTTGGAATTAGGCTAACGGTGGCCTCATAAAAAGAGCTTGGAAAGATTCTTTCCTCTTGGATTTTTTGGAATAGTTTGAGGAGGACAGGAGTTAGTTCTTCTTTGAATGTCTGGTAAAACTCCCTTGTGAAGCCATCACACCCAGGGCTTTTGTGTTCTGGGAGTTTTTTGATCACTGCTTCAGCTTCATTGGTTACCATTGGCCTATTCAGGTTTTCTGTCTCTTTCTGATTCAGTTTTGGAAGGTTGTATTTTTCTAGGAATGTGTCCATTTCATCCACATTGTCCAGCTTGTTGGCAATAGTTGTTCACAGTATTTTCTTACAATCCTTTGAATGTTTGTGATGTCAGTTGTTACTTCACCTTTTTCATTTGATTTTATTTATTGAGTCCTTTAGTTTTGTTTCTTGATGAGTCTGGCTAAAGGTTCATCAATCTTGTTTTTTTTTTCCAAAGAACCAGCTCTTGATTTCATTGATTTTTGTTTTTGTAGTCTCTGTGTCATTTTTTTAAAATCTATTTTTATTGATTTCAGAGAGAGAGGAAGGGAAAGGGAGAGAGAGACAGAAATATCAATGACAAGAGAGTCATTGATCCACTGCCTCCTACACACCGTTTGCTGGGGACCAAGCCTGCAACCATGGTATGTGCCCTTGCCTGGGAATCAAACCCAGACCCTTTGGTCTATGGGCTGACACTCTAACCACTGAACAAACCAGCCATGGCTAGTCTCTATGTCATTTATTTCCTCTCTGATTTTTACTGTTTCTTTCCTTCTACTTACTCTGGGCGCAGGGTTAGATAGTTTATTAGAAGTTTTTCTTGTTTTTTGAGGTAGGCTTGTAGTGCTATGAACTTCCCTCTCAGGACTGCTTTCATTGTGTCCTATAGATTTGGGGGTTTTGTGTGTTCGTTTTCATGGAAGTTTTTTATTTCTTCCTTGATCTCTTTGGTAACCCACTCATTGTTTAATAACATGCTATTTAGCCTCCATGTGTTTGAATGTTTTTGAGTGTTTTATTGTAGTTGATTTCTAATTTCATGTCATTGTAATCTGAGATGCTTGATATGATCTCAGTCTTCTTGAACTTGTAGAGACTTGTTTGGTGTCCTAACATGTGGTCTGTCTTTGGAATGTCCCGTGTGCACTTGAGAGGAATGTATATTCTGAAGCTTTGGGGTGGAATGTTCTGTAAATGTCAGTTAAAATATAGGTTTTTGATACTTTCAGATCATACCACTAAACTGGGTAAAAATTTGTACAATTAATGAAAACTCTGATGGCTTGATAACACTGCTAACAAAAGATCAATATCAATTTGAATTAATTACATAAGACTGAAAGAGCTGATGAAGATGATTATAATTTTTGTTTAAAATATTGCTGATTTTTTAATTTTAATTTCAATTTACTTTTTATTTTTTAAATATGTCTTTACTGATTTTAGAGAGAGGAAAGGAGAGGGAGAGAGATAGAAACATCAATGATGAGAGAGTCATTGCTCAGCTGCCTCCTGCACGCCCGCTACTGGGGATCAAGCCCACAACCCGGGTATGTGCCCTGACTGGGAATCGAACCGTGATCGCCTAGATCATAGGCAGATGCTCAACCACTGGACCACAAACGGCTGGGCTAAAATATTGCTGATTTTTTCCAAGTGTTCAGTTTTCTAGATACAAGAAACTTTTTTTCTCTTAAACTACCTGTGACTTAGAAAAATTGGGTAAATTATACCTTTATGAGCAGAAATGAAACATTTATCTTTTTCTTCCTATGTGGACCCTCTAGTATTTGGAAACTCTTCATGAGTATTCTTAGTTTTCATGGCAGACAGTTATTTGCATAAGTCTAATAAGAATCAGTTCTCCTTGTAATGGGACACTACTGGAAACTGGTTGCATTTCCAAGGTTCTGACTGGAATGTCATGTTTGAGGAAAACATGCATAGACTCAGATATGACCAGATAGCTTTAAGAAACTAGGTTAACTTTGGAAGCTAATAAAAAGCCTCCTTGGAAAAAGCAGCCTGGTACCTTTCTTGCAGGGTTCCTAGCAACATTAGCAGATGAGTAAAGAAGGTCACTTCTGGCAGGTGCAGGAACCTCAAGATATTTTGGGAACCTTGAGA
This sequence comes from Miniopterus schreibersii, assembly GCF_964146895.1. Taxonomy (NCBI): domain Eukaryota; kingdom Metazoa; phylum Chordata; class Mammalia; order Chiroptera; family Miniopteridae; genus Miniopterus; species Miniopterus schreibersii. Next base: position 428,787 of record NC_138122.1, on the reverse strand, counting down.
AAAGAGGAATTAACCCAGATCTAAAGGTACTGCAGGCAAAGTGAAAGGAAAAGTGTATTTGCATTTGAGACCTCTCAGGAGGTAGGGCTGACAAGACAGGAAAAAAGGTTGACTTCCAGGCTTCTAGATTGAGCATCAGTGTGGACACTGGTGTCACTTACTGAGACAGAGACCACTGGAGGACAGATGGGCATTAGGAGGTCATAAAAGAAAATAGATGAAGGAGAAAGCAGGAAAAAGGAATAGTTCAGAGATGCCAAGAGCACCTGTGGTGTGTATGTCTATCAAGAAAAGGAGAATAAACAGCTGGCCCTTGTCATTCTTCCATCCAGAGTTCAGATGGTTCTGGAAGGTGAGCTCCAAGTTCACCTTTTCACCTCTGTCCCTGGTGCTTCTGACTTAGTCCACCTTTGGGAAGGTGTGCCTCATAGACTGGGATTTCTTTTCCAGGGTCTGACACTCTGCTCACCGCATACTGACGATGTTAAGAAAAGCACAGAAAGTTACTTCTAATTTCTGAAAAAGGTGGATGGCCCCTGCTTCTCATTCCACTTTAGAAAATACACTTGATGGGCAGCAAAGTGCGGTGATGAAGAGCACGTACTCTCTTGACAAATTTCAGCTCCACACCAACTAGCTTATTTTGAAAATGGGGTTAAAAATAAGTGCCTCTTTTTTAAATTTATCAGCTTATTTTGTTCAATAGATTCCACATATAAGTGAGATTATGTGATACTTGTCTTTCTCTGCCTGTCTTATTTCACTTATTAGCAAGTCCATCCATGCTGTCTCAAAGGGTAAGAGATTATTCTTCTTTACAGCTGCATAGTATTCCATGGTGTGACTGTCCCACAGCTTTTTATCCACTCAGCTGCTGATGGGCACTTGGGCTGTTTCCAGATCTTAGCTGTTGTAAACTGTGCTGCTATGAACATAGGGGTGTGTAAGTTCTTTCTGATTGGTGTTTTGGGATTCTTAGGATGTATTCCTAGAAGTGGGATCACTGGGTCAAAAGGCAGTTCCATATTTAATATTTTGAGGAAACTCCACACTGTTTTCCATAGTGGCTGCACCAGTCTGCATTCCCATCAGCCAGCAGTGCACCAGGGTTCCCTTTTCTCCACACCCTCGCTAGCACTTGTTTGTTGATGTATTGATGGAGCCATTCTGACAGGTCTGAGGTGATACCTCATCGTGGTTTTGATTTGCATCTCTCTGATGATTAGTGACGCTGAGCATTTTTTTCATATGTCTCTTGGTCATTTGTATGTCCTCTTTGGAGAAGTGGCATGGAAACATGGAACAAACTGAAGAATCTCAGAGGGAAAGGGGAGGGGCTATCAGGAAGAGATTAAACAAAAAACTTATATGCATATATAAATTGCTCATGATATAGACAATAGGGTGGTGAAGGCCTGGGGAACCAGGTGAAGGGGGGCAATGCGGGAATAACGGGGGGACATCTGTAATACTCTCAACAATAAGATTTTTTTTTTAAATAAGTGCCTCTTAAATGAGTTGGTATTTGTTAAAGACTTTAGAAGGGTGCTTGGCACAAAGCAAGTGCTATATAATTGTTTAATTAATATAAATACATGCATAAGATGGGATTTAGATGCCATCATTAGGACAAGATAAATTAGGGTGAAGGAGGTACATTCTGTGTGCAAAAGGCCCCAGGAAAAACACAGATATCTGCTGTGTGGGCTTCAAGCACTCTGGCATGTTCACTAAGAAAAAAATGGGCCACATCAAACAATTTTATTAAACCAGTTTTGGCCTCAGATCACCCTAAGAAATAATTATTCTGGGTGTGAAATTTCCTTTAAAAGTATTGTTTACTTTGGAAACAAAGCAACTGTACCCCAAGTGGCTTTGATGTAGGTGGAACTTGACCAGCCTCCATTATTTTATGGGAAGTAGTCCTGTTTATATGTATCAGCCTCTCTCTAAAGCACTGCAATTTGCAACATATTTGTAATGTGTCTCAGCAAAAAGTGTATGAATAAAGAATAGCCTGCTTGGTCAGCCCTGTTCAGCCGGAGAGCCCCCGCTCTGTCTGTGAATGGGAGTGACCAAACACCGAGGGGCACCCTGACATTGCATTTCAACAGCTTCATGTTCCTGCTTCTATTTTGTCACTTGCTAGTGAAAACAATACAGCCCAAGTATGAGAATACTCATTTCCCCCATGAGCAAGGGCTCTGTGCCTGTGTGCCTCTCCTCCATGCCTTGCTTTTGGGAAGAAGAAGAAAAGATTTGTTCCTGTGTCTGCTGTCCCTCTTCTATTCTTCACAACTCTTCCTTGCCAGCTGGCTACCAAATGCCTGTGTTCAGGCAAGCCCTGGTGTCCGGTCCTCAGAGACTCACAGGGGGCAGAAGCTCAATTTGCATCAGCATGGTCTCTGGGGACTTTGTGAAACTCCCAAAAAAGATTGCTCCTGCCCAGCCAGACACCTCTGACCATGATCTTGGACACCAGTCCCATCTCAGGGACAGCCGGGACCCAGGTAGATCTCAGGCCTAGAAAGTAACACTCACTCTACAGAGGAAACCTAGTTGGTTCTGAGGGCTCCCCAACACAATCTTTCCAAACTGTTTTTCTTTAATATGAAGACCAGACCCAGGCAAAAATGTGGTATAGGTAAAATTTGTTCATTTATTCACTCAACCAACACTTTTGAGCATCTCCTCAGTGCCAGACACTGGCTTAGGAGCCAAATATCACTTTTCAACATTCTTGCCCTCACGGAATACTAGAGTGTTCTGAGGACCAAATGACGGGCCACCCAAGCTCCCCAGGGAAGGTTCCCAGGGAATGCTACCTAACCTGAGACATAAAAGGGAAATAAGAAAACATGGCCAAGATTATTCAAGGCATCACTATTCCTGAGTCAAAACTAGACATTGAAATGTCCATCAATCATAGAATTAATAAATTGTGGTAATCACATAACGGAACACAGCGATGAAAATGAACAAGATCTAACAGCATGGAAAACCCCGGGAAGAGAATGACGGACAAAAGAAAGCCGGACACGAGAGATGCGCACTGTGTGATCGCACGTCCATGAGCTCAAAGGCGCAACACTCACTGTGTGTGGCACTGGGAGTCAGGGCAGCCGCTTTGGTGGTCATGGTGACTAGCTGGGATCTGAGGGACGACTGGGCCCTGCTGCTCAGTACGGGTGCTGGATATAAAGGAGCGCTCACTTTGTTAAAGTTCAAAGCTGTACACATATAATTCTTCATTTTTTGGTGATTGATAGACTTCTGTGAAAAAAGTTTACATTAAATAAAGGTTTTAAGATAAAGAAGAGATAATAACCTGGCAAAACAAGAGTCCTGCTTTTCTTCAGTGCCCTTGGCTCCCCTCCTTCACTACTTTTCCATTGTCACCCAGTAGCCCTACACACTTCCCAATCTTCATCAACCCCTCTCAGTGTGCAGTCAGTCACATAGGAAAGCAGCAAATTAATTAATTTGCACTAAACTGTCCCATGACTGATAGCAGTTCAGCAGTATCACCCCTCCTGGGGGATTTCCTATCTAATCAATGGAATTGCTTTAACTCAAAATAGTACATACTACCATGCAGCTGGAGCAGGAGTAAGGAGAGAGAAGCTGTGGAGTGGCAAGCACTGCCTAACACCCTTCACCAAACCCTGTGGTGCTGCTTTTTCCAAAGGCCATGTGACATGCTGAGCTGCTGGCTTCCTCCAGCAATGTAACTGGACTCCTGGGCCCCAGCAGGGAAACATCACATGGGGACCCAAACTGTGAACTATGACTCTCAGGACAGGTCTGTCTCAGAGCAGAGTAGTGGGCCTTGGGGTTAGCCCCAAGGTAAGCAGATAGTGAGCAATATAAATGTAAAAATGCTCCAGGTAGAGGGCAGCTGGCCAGGATGTGGGTGTGCTATAGGATAGTAAGAGGCTAGGAAAGTTTCAGGGCAGGAAGAAGAAGGAAACTGAGACAGGAAAATTGAAGAAAGCCAAAAAGCTTAGCAGGTCACTCATAGCGGGACCTTATCTTGAGAACAAAGAGTTAAAACCTCTCCTCACAAAAAATGCAGGAGAGGTGGGAGAAGGAAAGGGAGAGAGGAGGAATCTTAATTCAGACTAATCAGAAAGACTACTTAGTGTCAATCATCCTGAAGCTGTTAAAACAGCAGGGTGGAGGGGAAAGAAGAGTGTCCATTGTTTAAACAGTGAAGTCAGTGGTCTTGGGTTTGTCAAGATAAAGTTGCCAGGTACTTCTCATAAATTGTGGGAAAACCATAACAAAGAGTTAACCTGGACCAGGATATCTGGCAGAGGGATTTTTTTAAAAACTTATAGACAAGGGGGTATGTAAGGCAGAAACCACCCCCTCCCTCCCCATTCCACTTGCCCTTCAGCTTAGCTGAGAGCCCATCTGTGCTTCAGAAGCCATATGTATAGATTTGTTAGCCTTGTTTCATTGATAAATGTGTATGCTTTAATTTTTTAATTCATATGCTTTAATGTTTTAATAAGTTCATTTCATCACAATGCAATCAAGGTCTCTTGTATAAAATAATTTACATGAGAAGACAAGAACTGAGGTTGGGAACAGCCCTCTCCCAAATGACTCAGAGGTTGTCCGATAACCCCTCTCTGGTGTCGGTGAGAGGTGCTGTCACAGGTGTGCCTACGCAAGACTTGCCAGGGTACCTGTAATTTTACACAGCCAAAGAACAGACATAAATTTGACCTGGGCCTCCCAATTTATATCACCAATTTAGTGTCCTTTGGTTAGCTCTATTGGTGTTTCCAATAATTATCCAAATATTTTCCCCTTCTGAGCAGGTGGGGAATTGATAGGTTTATAACCACATAGCCAGATTATCTCTAAGAAAAATTTATGACATGCAGAACAGGAACAACACACATCATAGAGACCATGATATGAGGCCTCCCTAGGGATTCCTGGCCACACCTGACTACCCACTGCTGTCCTCCCACCTTCTCAATCCTGAAAGGCGACAACAGGACAGGCTGCTCAAGATACCCTGGTTTCACTGGTCCAGTTTCTCCTGGGCTTTGCTCTCTGGCTATCAAGGCTGAGTTTACTGAGCACGGGAGGGAAAGTGGGAATGTTCCCATCTAGCTTCCTCAGGCAGCAGGAGATGAAAAGCAGCTCACTCCACCCTCCTGCTCCAGCAGGCAGGTGATAACACACTTGGCAGCTCTGTGAGCTGAACAAGGAGACTAGCAAAAAGGAGAGTTTAATCATCCTTGCCTTCAAGGGTCTCATGAGATCCAGGGGTGAGCCTCTCATTGTCTCCCACCTCCCTGCTCCCTCTCCCCCTTCAGTTTCTAAACCAGCTATCTCTAGATCAGTGAGTTTTCCAGATAGCAACAGGACTCCTGTCCAACAGATTCAACCCTAAACGGGTTCCCAGGGGAACAAAGACTTTCTGAAGTGCATCTGGGGGGAGGCAGGCTGACAGGCTAGGAGAGTCTTCTGTCTAGCAGGGTTCTTTCAAAAAAAAGCCAGGGCATAAGCCCATAGGGGGCTCACCAGGACAGGACCCCTGGGGGAAGAGGGGACTCTGTGTTAGAAGCAGAGGCCTTTCTAGGCTGCCTCTGCTCCAACCTGGAAAGAAATAGCAAATGGTGAAAAGACAGGACTTTGGTTTGAATCCCAGCTCCACCTTTCTATGAGCTGCGGGACGTCAGACATGGCCCTGGCACATGGTAGGATCTCAGCAAGTGTTAGTTTCATGTTCGATGACTAATACTCTAACCACTTAGAGTGAAAGAGAGAGTACCATTAAAGACAGGGCACCAGAGTCCACCTCTTGACATTTATTAGGTGGTTTACAATATGTCTGGCCAAGCATTATACATACATTATCACTCTTCATCCACACACAAATTGAAAGGCAAGTATAAAGAGTCCCATTTTGACCACAGGGCTCAGAAAGATGTAGCTGCTGTTCTGACATCACACAGCTTGCAAGGGGAAGCACCAGGATCTGAACCCACATTTGACTGTCTCTAAGGTCTGCACAGCTAAACATTATGCCAGCCCTCCTACCACCTACATGCTCAGAGATACTCAGCTGCATAAGCAAAGAGGTTTGCAGTGGTCTTTTTGTATATCCCATGGGTAGATGTCTGTAAGTGGGGCTCTTCTAAAAACAAAATCTCTGAGCCCAGCCATGCTTTCTGCCTCCGCTTGGCTCCCCCAGCCAACACCACAAAGCCCACAGAGAAAAGAGAGAGGCTCACATGTCCTCTCCCTGTATCCTCTACTCCATGGGCCGTCTAATGCTGACGCAGCTCATCCTTCTCAGCTAGGAAATGCAGGGTGTCCCAAAAACATGTATACACACTTTGATAGCTGATAACTCAATTGATGTTTCTTTCTTTTCAGAAGTTTTGAACAAAGGAAATTCATCCTAAAATGATACTAGAAATTTAAAAATGCAGTTGAAGTACAAACACTGTCTATATAATTATTCAAAGTGTGTATACACACTTTAACAGCTGATAACTCACTTCTCACTTTCAGGTTTAACTGATTTGAAATAATGGGTGAAGCCAGACTAAGCTTTGAACAAAGAAAATTTATCCACTAGACTTTTTTATGGGGATACATAAAAGATAAAGTTTATGGTACAAAACCGGCAGCAGTTGATGAATTCCTCAATCACAAATACTGAACAAAATAATTCTTGATGTTTGTGATTCCATTGTTTTGCGTTATCAGCAGGGCTGGGACCAGAACGGTCATCAGTTTTAAAACAGGCTTTGACAAAAAAAGTTTATTCATTTCTGTAGATTCTTTTATATTTTGAAAATGAACTTTATGTTAAACACTGACTTTATTAATCATTCAAAGTGTGTACATATTTTTTGGGACACTCTCTATATAATCATCATTTCCTTCTTTACTTGAAAAAGCTAAATCAGTACAGTTTTAATGCTTAGAATTTATCTTTAATAAACAATAAAAGTTAAAAACTTCCCAGGTCCCTAACTGAACATCATCAATGACACAGAGTAACGTCTACACCAAAGAATGTTAGGACAGATACATGCAAGCACACATATATGCTCACGTGTACAGAAAGGACCTGTCTGCAGGGAGCCCTCATTATCCCAGCAAACCATTATCTCTGCTGCTTATCGAGAAGGGCTGGGATTCCCCTGAGGCCTGGCCCCAGACTATCTGCCACTCTGACTTAGACAGCTGCAAAAGCTTGACACAGCTCCAAATATTTAAGCACCTTAAATATGTCAATAATGTAATTACCCTGCTGGTGGTATTTCATCTTAAATGAAGCTCCGGACCAAGAAGATGGAAGTCATTGTCACCAAACAGACAATGCTCTTGGTTGAATATAATCCTTGCCATTATGCTGGTGGCCCTGTGAGCAACTCTCACCCGCAGTAAAAGGCATTGAATTTAGAACCAGATGACCAAGGCACCAGCTCTGATGTGTCTCTGGGTGACCCTGCTTACTTCTAGGTCTATAAAATGAGGATGTAAAATAAGGGTGCTGGTACAGCTGCTTGCACACAGATTATGTGAGAGTGAAGAGACCATGGATGAGTTCTGAGTGGGTCAAAGACATGAGCAATTAGTAAGGCATTAGCATCAACTCTGACCCAGATTCAGGTTTCTCTCGGCAGCAATGCCTGGCAGATAAGTGCACTCCAGTCCCCCATTCTCGGTTCCCTGGAGGTAAGCTTGTTCACCATGACCACGCAGAGGCCTCGGGGGCTGCCTGTGGTAGTGCAAGGGCTCTGGGAAGCAAAGGAATTCAGTTGGTGCTCCTCTTCCCCACCCCCAGTGCTCCTTGGGCTGTGGGACTTCAGTGCTGTTCCTGAAAGTGCAGTTTTCAGCATGATAAACTGGGGGCAGGCAGAAGAGGGAGGGGAGGGCTATGAAAAAGAGGGGCACGTTTTAAACCTTTATTTTTCACAGCTTGGAGCTAACCCAGGGGTAGAACTGGTTGGTGCAGTGAGGTTCTTGGAGAGGAGCAGAGTGCTAAGTGGCTCCAGGGTTCCAAGTTGACGAGCTGTAGTTTGAGATATGAATGAAGACGAAGAAAGATGAGGAGGCGGAAAGAGCACTCAGGTGCTGAAGCACCACAATGAGCTGTGTCCTTTACATACTTTATCACAATTAGTCCTGATCAATCTCTGCCATTCCTATTTTTCCAAATGAGGAAGCTTGGAGAGGTTAGGAGCACACCCCCACTGGCTGCATGACAGTAAATGAGCTGGATTGCAGGCAGGCCACCTGATTCCAAAGCCCATTCCCTCATCTCCACAGCCCACCAAGCTGACCAAGCTGCAAGGCCAGGCCTCCAGGAAGATGTGTCCATGTGCCTCCCACAAACCCAGCTCAATCCGAGGAGCTCTAGGGTAAAGGGGAATATGAGACCAGACCCTTGTCCTCAAAGAGTTTGTAGCATAATTGGAGAGACAAGCCCAAGACTCATGAGGAAATCATAATGATCAACCATAAGTTGTGAGAAAATTAGGAGTTCAGGGAAAGAATCATCTTTAAACTCTCATGACATCGGCCAGGAAGGCCTCTCTTTCCCCAGAGGCATCTGTCCATTCTCTCTCTCTCTTTCTTTCTCTCTCTCCCTTCTCTGATGATGGGGCCGTTGAACTCACCAGGCTCATCACATCTCTTCTTAGACTCTGAGAGGCTCCCACCTGACTCAGAGGATTGGCACACCCACCCACCATGTGCACTGATGCCTGAGGTTGCACCTGCAGCCTGGCTACTCAGAGTGTGGCCCATGGATTGGAGACAGTGGAGCTCCCATGGGCTTCACCAAGGAGCTTTGAGAAATGCAGAAGCTCAGGTCCCATCCCAGACTCCTACTGAGTGAGAACCTGAGTTTTGGAAAGATCTCCCAGTGACTCACAAGCAAATTAAAGTCTGAAAAGTGCTCTGGAACTCTCAGTCAGCTACACAGCCAACATAATAAGAACTGGAAAGAATGGTGATAATGATGACAATGACAGAGCAAACATGGTAACTGACAGGACTGAGTGCTGTCACAAATTGGACACTGTGCTACATGCCTTATGTGCACCTCTATTAATTCTCACAGAAATACTCAGAGGGCCCTGCTGTAATTATTCCCATTTTACATACAAAAGAACTGAGGCTGAGAGCTTACCCAGCTTGTAAATGACAAAGCTGGAGCCCAGACACAGGACCATCCAATGCTATCACCCACACACATTCTTATCTACTTGGCAAGAGTACTTCTCCAAGACACTGGAGGTTACCTGGGCACACTCTCTCATTTTACAGATGAAGAAATTCTCTCCAGCAAGAGAAAGGGCCTTGCATAAGATCCCACAGCAGCGGTCCCGAACCCCGGTCAGCATACTTTCCAGTACACCATGCTGCACTTCCTCAGCAACCAACGGTGCTGCACAAAAGGAGTAATTTAAAGTAGGCAAAGCTGTTTAAATCATTACCTCATTTTTGCTCAAATAGATCATAACATAGCCCCTTTCCCAAGAGAGTTTCTCCCTTACCTGAAGCTCCTAAGACAAGGTCCCAGACACCTAGAGCACTGCCCAGCACCCTTGAAGAAGAGCCAGGTACTGGTTTCTCTGCAGATGTGTTCCTGGCAGTGCAGGGAAAGCTGCGAGCTCAGGGGCATCAGCAGAAATGCTGCTTCAAAGCCTGGAACAGTTCCTCTCCCCTGTGGGCTGCAGGAGCATGTGCAACCCAAAGAGACTCTGATTCTCTGTTCTTCAAGCATGTTTTGATTTGTTTTAGAAACACTCTCTGAGGCAGTCTCTTGTCCGAGCTAAAGAGCAGGCCACTAGAGGCCTGGCTCATCCACCCCCAAGGGTCTTGGCTCCTGCCTCTGGGCTGCAGGGCCTTCAGCTCACCCCACAGGCTAACAGGAAAGAGGGCCCTGCAAGGGGCAGTGAAGAGAAACGACTGTAGCCTGCAGCTGGCAGGGAGAGATGAGACCCTTCCAGCACTTCACCTGCATAATGAGCTCACTGGGAGGGGCATCCCTTCTCTGGACAGATGGTGGCCCTGCCACAAGCACAAATTCCAGGTGCCTTTCATCTCTGGGCTTCGTACTCTGCATCAAAGCTATGCTGGTCCAAACTGCAGGCTCACTGACATTAGATTTACACTCGGAGAGTCAGGACAGGTCCAGTTAGCACAGAGGCCTCTGGCCTGGTGCAAACAAAATGTCAGACTCTGGAGGGGTGGGCACATGCAGCCCCCTCTCTTAGCAAAAGGTCAGCTCCCCAGCTGCCCAGCATGGCAGGGACGCTGGAATAGAAAAGTGTCCGAAACTGTCAATACAATCAGCAGTGGCCTGCCTGGGAAACCTTCTGCCTGGAGGACAATGGGACCAGGTCATGAGGGAAGCTGGGCTCCATTCATTCCTGCTTGAGGTCCTCTGGCCTCCTCTTCTTCTTTTTCAATACATCTTTATTGATCTCAGAGAGAGGAAGAGAAAGGGAGAGAGAGAGAGAGAGAGGTATCCATGATGAGAGAGTTGTCATTGATCAGCTGCCTCCCACCCCCCGACTGGGGATCAAGCCTGCCACCAGGGCATGTGCCCTGACCGGGAACCAGACCTCGATCTCCTGGGTCCCAGTCTCAACAGCTGAGCCACGCCCAGCCGGGCTGGCCTCCTCTTCTTGGGGAGAAGGACTGACCAAGCCTGAGTGCACAGCCAGGTGCACAAGTGGCCTAGGAGGGAGACTCAGAGGCTGAGAGGGATTGAGAAGGGGACGCAACTGGAAAGCAGAGGGCAGAGACAGCCCTGGCAGCAGCAGAGCCAATGGCTGTGGTGGAAGGTGCATGGACTCTGCAGCAACCGGCCCGAGGATGTTTTTATCTATTTTACCCTCCAGCAACCCTGCGGGGAGAATCCTGCTGCTGTTCCCATTTTTCAAGTGGAGAAACTGAAGCTCACAGAGGAAGGTGACTGTCTAAGGCCACGTGGGTATTCAGTGGTATAGACAGGACACTACTCAGATCATCAACCACTGTCCAGCACCAGTTTTGTTCTCCCCATGTGCTTCCCTTCATTGTCCCTACCTCTCCACATCCTTCCTAACCTCCAAGGCTCTGCTCTGGGCCACCTCCTCCATACAGCCCTCCTTGACTCCACCAGGCTTTCCCCAGCTCACTCAAGTCCGAATGGCCATGCCACTCCCTAGTGCCTGCATGCCCGCTTCTATTGCCTCGTTTGGTGTCATTTCATCTTCGTGACTAGAGCGAGTTCCCAAGAGGCAGGAGACGTGTTCCCACTGGGTGTCCAACCACAGTGTAAGGCATACACAGCTTACTCAAATAAATATTCAAGAAAAAAAGGAAGGGAGGGAGGAAAGAAGGATGGATCATTTCTTGAAACCTTCTTTGCTTCACATTTATTATTATTTTTTAATCCTCACCCGAGAACATGCTTAGAAAGAGGAAGAGAGAGAGAGAGAAATATCTATGTGAGAGAGAAACACAGATCAGTTGCCTTCCATATGCTTTCTGACCAGGGACCAATTCTGCAACCCACGAATGTGCCCTAACTGAGAACTACACTGGCACAGTATATGGGATGACACTCAACACACTGAGCCACTCTGGCCGGCCACATTCATTTTTCATGGCATAGATAAAAGACAAAAAACAACAGCAGAGGGAACAAGCATGGGGTTTCTCATATCTCTGGAGAAGTCATTTCCCCAAGAGCTGATGAGACCTCCCAGGCTTCAGGACCCACGGGGCCCCAGGGAATGGCCTTCTTCAGGTCTCCTGAAGCTGACCTTCCCTTCCTCCTCCACCCATCGGTGAAACGGATTAGAACCCTAGGGACACAGCTGATGACCTTTATGTCATCACAGGCACTCGCCCTCACAAGCCCCTTTCTGCACAGCCTACATGCTGTCAGGAGGACCTTTGGGAGCACAGTGACTGATTTGGGGGAACCTACAATCTCCAAAGGGTGCTCTTACTCAATGGGCTATGTGGCAGTGAGAGGGGCCAAATGAACAGATTATCAAGAGTCAGATTCTTATTTCCACCCAGGCAGCTAAGAGGCAATGAGTGGTGCTGGATCGGCTGGGCTGAAGATATGTTTCTGGGACTAATCATTGGCTCCTCTGAGCAGGAAAGAAGACAGCACTCAACTCTGTGGCCTGAGCCAGAGACCTCAGATGAAGGGCTAGGTCATGAGGTCAGAGCCCACCCACTCTTCCTCCACCTACCAGCTCTCCAGGCATCTGAGCTTCTCGCCACACTGTGCCATCTTTAGAACACCCCCTCCAGGGAGCCTGACCTCAACCAGCAGCATTCCTTCAGCACCCCTGTCACAGACTACCTCCTCTTCCCAGAGGCTGGGCGCTGATAGAGCCCTTTGTGCTTTTCTAAGGACATTCACAAACTTTGCCTCTCACCTTCTCTATCTCCAGCCTTCTCAAGGCCCATTTCTTATTTTTTTTATTTTACTTTAGACAATATTACAGATGACCCCCAATTTCCCCCGCTTTACTCCTCTCCTCCAAGCCTCTGCCCTTCCCCACGCCTTCCTCACACTATTGTCTCTGTCTATTGGTTATGCACATATGTATATAAATGTTTTGGTTAATCTCTTCCCATCTCCCCCCACCCATCCTTTGAGATCTGTCAGTCTGTTCCATGCCTTCATGCCTCTGGACCTATTTTGTTCATCAGTTTATTATGCTCATTAGATTCCATTTACAAGTGAGATCATATATTTTTCTCTCACTGGCTTATTTCACTTAGCATAATACTCCTCAGGTCCATCCATGCTGTCCCAAAGGGTAAGAGCGCCTTCTTTTTTTTTTAACAGCTGTATAATATTCCATAGTGTGAATGTCTCACAGCTTTTTTATCCACTCATCTACTGATGGGCACTTGAGCTGCTTCCAGATCTTAGCTATTGTAAATAATGCTGCTGTCAACATAGGGGTATATATATCCTTTCTGATTGGTGTTTCGGGATTCTTAGGATATATTCCTAGAAATGGGATCACTGAGTCAATTGGTAGTTCCATTTTTAATTATTTGAGTAAATTCCATACCAAGAGATACAGGAAAAAATGCTCAATGTCACTAATCATCAGAGAAATACAAATCAAAATGACAATGACGTATACCAGAATGGCTACAATCGACAAATCAACAAACAAGAGTTGTCAAGGATATGGAGAAAAGGAAACCCTAGTACACTGCTGGTGAGAATGCAGACTGGTGCAGCCACTGTGGAAAACAGTGTGGAATTTCTCAGGCCCATTTCACAAGTAAGGAGACTGAGGCTCAGGAGAATTAAGAGGCTTGGCAAATTGTTGACAGCATCCTGACATGAGATCAGGTGTTTTCTTTGGAGTGTGCCTCAACATTTAGTCTTCATGGAATATGTTATGGCCTGAAGGACTTCATTTGGGAGTGTGAAGTCAGATGGATGCAGCTCTTAATGGCCCCAGACTCTGCTTGTCTGGCTCAGCTGCTCCAGCTAAGACTGAGGCAGGCCCTGGTGCACAGCTCCTGCAGGTGCTGCCAAGCCACAAGCTTGTGCTGCTCATGACTGGCGGCCAAGGTAACAGCAGTTGTACTGCCAGCTCTGCCAGCAGCTGAGGACAGGTGGTCTTTCTCCCCAGGAGGTAACAGTCTTCAGAAACAAGCAGGCAGGCTGGGGCGGAGTGGTCAGATCATTAAAGCCTCAGTTACACAAAGCGAGCAGGAGGTGGGGACGGGGGTGGAGGAGGTCCGGCAGCTTCAGTCCCTCTCCCAGCTTGGCGTACTCTGGGATGCACAGGGTCAAGCAGAGAAGGGGAAGAGGGAAGGAGAGGAAACCCCAGAACTGGAAAGAACCAGCAGAGCCCAGGCCGCCCATTGCAGACAGGCACACGGCGGCATGGAGGAAATGCCATGTTCATAGAACCTGAGCCAGGCAGACTAGGACTAGACCCCAGGCTCACAACCCTAGGTCTGCCACTGTCCCTGCACAGCAGCTTCTCTGGGGAAGCGAAAGGTCCCATCAAAAGTCAGTTTTGTGAATATATGGTGAATATCGTAATCTCCTATGAATAAAAAACTGGACTGACTTATGCTCCATAATGTTCATTCATAAAAATATATTAGTGTATATTAGTGAAATATTATGTTCTATACTTGGGGATTCAACAGTAAATAAAGTGGACTACCAACACAGATGAACAACGAACCGCATAACCCCAGGAGCACCCTAGTGTCGGCCTAAGGTCTCCCAAGACAAGATCAGCACAGACAGGTCCAGACTTGGCCTCCACTTGGCCCCTTTCTCCCAGGTGCCACTGACCAGTGTGCCTAAGGCCCTGGGCAGTGGGAAAGACACTTGAGCCCCCAGGTGTCAGAGGCACACATCTGGAGCTGGTGTGCTGACCATTAGCATTTACCACTGCCAGGGTGGACTCTTTGTCAATCACATCAGGCAGATTCTTCTTCAGAGCAGACCATAAAGAAAACATTCTAGTCTGTTCTGTGCTACAGAGGTCTGACTAGGTGACTCTACCATCCTCTGATAAGCCCTGAACAAGCAGGAATGGGCTGAAAGGGCAGCAGGAGGCTTAGAGATGAGGTGAGCCTGGAACGATGAACAGACAGCAGCCTTGGAGTCCTAGAGATCTGATCCAAATGTGGGATCAGCTAAAGGGACGGAATGAGTGAACTCTGAAGATCTCCAGGGGCCACTGCCACTGTTCCCTAGAAAAGCTTGGATCCAGGTGAACTTGGGAAGTGAGCTCACCTGGAATCAGTGTTGGTCTCGCAGTGGAACGTTGGTAAGGGCATGACCACCCCTTGCAGCCCTCGAGAGAGCACAGCCTCGTGACCAGCCTGTTTCCCCAATCACAGGAGAGATACCACTCTCTCTTCCAATGGCAAGAAATTCATTAGCTTCCTTCCAAAAACAGTGTTTGTGCCAAGTAAATTAAAGCAGGCAAATGGCCCCAAGTGTTTTCTGGCATCTAACTGGAGTAACTGAAACCCATTTTCCACTCTCTGGCCTCTGTACCCCTGGTGGCAGGGTCTTACCTCACCTGTCACCAGCACACAGGAGAGGGGCAGAAGACTGAAGCCCCCCTTTCATGGGCTAGATCATTTGTAGCTGTAACAACTCAAAGAGATACAAATACAAAATATTTTTTATGCAATTTGCCCAAATGAATCCTTCCGTAACCATCTTTGTTGGAGAGCACTTTGAAATGGTTACGTAATCAAATAATCCTGGAGATCGTTCTATGAAGAGCCTTTCATCTCATCCTCCTTGGTGTAATGCTGTCCCAGCAAAGGAGCTTGTTTTTCACTTTTCTTCAAATATCGTGTCAGGGCCCTTAGTCAGTGGTGGAATCCAGACCGAAGAGGAACTGGGCGGACTCTGTCCATCAGAGCAGGGGTGGGCAGGCAGTGGCTATGGCCTGTGCCCCCACAGCCCATGTGCCCTTGCCTCCACCTGCCAGCAAATCAGTCTTCCCACATATCACTCAAACCTGAAGGGCAGATTCACCCCCACGCCCCCACCAAACACGCTGTCTCTACTACATCCCTGGCACTCTGTCTGGAACTGGAGATGAAGACAAGGACACACAGAGAGAGGTTCCGTCCCCCGAAACTGAGACCAAAATGCACCCTCTACTGAACAGACGCCGCCGTCCCCATGACAAGGAGACAGAAAGGTCTAGAGGGAAGGACCAGCCGAAAATCTAACCAGCATTTCCAATATGAGAACAGGCAATAGCACTGAATTACTAACCTGAAACAGAGTAGAGTTTGTCAGCAACTTACCCACTGCTCTGCCCATTGGTGCCCTTTCTCGCAGCCCTCCTGACTCTTCTCTCCCTCCCTCTGCTCTTTCCCTATGTCTCTCTTTCCGGGCAGCAGCTCCCCTGCCATTCCCTTCTTTACTGCCCTCCCTCTGGGTCTCCCCCTTTCCCAGCTTCCCTGGCTCACCAAACTATGAAATTAAAATCTTTTTTTAAAATATTTGTTTAAATGTAGTTTCATTAATGTTAGTCTTTAATTTTAATATGGGTGCATTTCATCTTTTCTAGGTCGCCGTTGGATCCCTACCATTGGTCTCCCCTCCAATAACCAGATACATGAAGTCTTTATTAGGGTGAAGCTTTCTGAGCTTTCTTTCTAGGACAGTAGGTGGAGACAGGGGTTGGAGGGCAGGAGGTGAGAAGGAAGCTGTTTCATTGCCCTTGAAGGAAGAAATGATGGTCTGAACTAATGGACAGGAGGGAGGACTGGGCCAACAGCAATTCTCAAGTCACTCCAAAAATGTAATGCTCTGGGGAGGGTCAGAGGTCAAGTCTTAAATGATGCCCCAGTTTGCTTTCCTTCTTTGGTGCCAGCCATCTTCAGAGGAGGTGCTAAAAAAAAACAAAACCAAGGAATTCTGCAAGTTGAGTTGATCAACACAGAGAGGTGTGCAGGACAAGCCCTCCAGGGGCACCTGTGGTCTGTTTACAGACCAAAGCCTGGGTGTGGGACAAGAAGGAGGCAGCCCCCCAATACCAAGTGTGCTGGGGCTTAGCCTGGGGCCCGGTCTCCACATTGAGAGGCTGAGCTGGGGGCAAACACACTGCCCAAAGATTTCTTTCCCAGCGGGTCCCCTTGAAGGCCACAGAAAGGACATGGCAGCCAGTTCTTGGGCTCTCCATGGTGTTTCCCCAGGAGGCCTTGGGAACACTTCACAAGGGGCTGAAGCAGCACATGGAGGAGCTGTTTGAATTTTAGCATAATTATTGTGGTTACAATTTAATCATTTAAAAACACTGTCTTGTGTCTCTCTAATGAAGAGAGAGGCTCTTTTCCATATTGTTTGTACCATTTGTGAGCAATTTTCACATTAGCCTCTTAGAATGGCAAAATGGAGGCCTGACAGTGATATGGAGTGGGGCAGAGCAGCAAGGGTGGGGGTGCAGAACAGAAAGGAGAGGAGGGAGTGGGAGCCCTGGGGATCAGGGTAGGGTGGGGTGGGGCTGGGAAGTGCAGCCCTTTGCACACATTGCTGCTCTGGGGCCTGCCTTCGGGCCTTCACATTCAGGTGAGGAGGTGTAGGCAAGTAAGGAAAGATAGAATAACCCAGCATAGTGGTTTTCAAACTGCAGGTCAGAGTCTGTAAGTCTATCCCTGAAATTAAGTAAGTGGACTGCAATCAGTTATTTTTAAAAATGAAATAAAATAAAATGGACAATAAAAATACCACTTCCTAATGAAAGAAATTAGGGCAACTTTGAGAAATTCCAGGTTAGGGGTGAGGAATACAGAAGGTAAGCTTGAGACATCTTGTGCCAGAGAGCCAGGAACTGTTTGTCGACAAATGGGGTCATGTCTAATGACAAGGGGCTGACTTGAAGAGGCCACCCACTGGCCGATGATGGGACAGTTTTCGCTTCTAAAAGAATAATGAGGACAACTGATGAAAATACAGTGAAGTGTAAAATTCCCTGCGTCCATAACTGTGGTGGGATAAAAGGTGGCCCCCCACACAGGCCCAGGTCCTAACAGCACCTTAACTTCAGAGAGGAGGAAGCTGAGGCCCAAAGAACAATGACTTGGTCAAGGTCACATTAGTAAATGACCTAGATGGGACTAGAACTCAGCCTTTTAACTCCCAATTGGAGGCAAAGGCACACTAACTCCAATTCCCCATAACTTCTCCTTTGCCCCTAGGGCACCATGGCCACCACTCATGCTGGTGTCCTTCCAGCCCAGGCCTACATCTCACTGCCAGGGCCCTGGGAAACCGCCTTTGTGTCCACCCAACAGGAAATCCCTTAGATGCAATGCCCATTGATTAGCCATGAGAGGGTGTCTGCATCAATGAGCTTTCCTTGCACTGAACAAGCTCACAATAGCTTGTGGTTACCTGTTCAAATGACTCCAATATTTCTCCCTGACAGCTTCAAGTGCCAGATCCCTTGATTCTGTCTAGCAGGAGTACCTGTAGGCCTCCAAGCAGCCAGCTGACCAGACACAAGAAAATGTACTGTGAGAAAGGCTTAACTGGGGAGAGGATTCTTAGGATCACTCGCCAATACTTCAGACTCCCTGTGTCCACCCCAGCAGCTTCCTGGCCTCAGCCAGGACTCAGAGCAGCCGTGTTCCTTTCCCAGCTGATAGGGCTCTGCGCTGGGCAGCCGTGTAAGCTGCTTCACAGCATCTCTCAGCCACTGCAGAAACGGGGAGTGAGGTAAGTCCTTGTTCTGCCTGTGGAGCCTTCCAGTCCTGAAATAATAGCTAAGGACATAGGTTTTGGAGCCAGGCTGACACGGGCTGGAGTTCAGCTTCCACTTATCAGCTGTGTGTCTTGGGCAAGTGGCATAGTGTTCTCTCAGCCTCATCTGTAAAAGAAGAGTGATGACCTCTATTTCACCGGATCCTTGTAAGGATTCAATGAGATGTTTGTAAAGGGCTTAGCACACTATGTGGCGTGGCGTGGCGTGTCTGATGGGTGGGGCTTCCAGGAGCAAAAGAAAGAGTGGTGCTGGTGGCAGAAGCAGTAATAGTACTATAATACCTGGCACAGGATTAGAGCTTGATAGATGTTTATTGAATAAATTAAATAAGAACTTTCCCACAGGACTGTGAACATTTGTATTAAAAGCTTTCCCATCCATGAACATTCCTTTTAATCATCTAGCAGTCAACAATTATTTATTAAGCACTGCTATAAACTGAATGTTTGTGTGCCCACAGAATTGAAATCCTAACCCCCAGTGTGCTGGTTTTGGAGGTGAGGCCTTTGGCAGGTGATCAGGTCATGAGGGTGGAGCCCTCATGAATGCATTAGTGTTTTTACAAAAGAGACCTTGAGAGCTCCCTCACCCCTTCTGCCATGTGAGAAGAAGCTGCCACCAGACACCAAATCTAATGGCATCTTAAATTTGGCTTTCCGGACTCTAGAACTGTGAGAAATAAATTTTGTTGTTAGTAAGCCACCCAATCTATGAAATTCTGTTACAGCTGCCTGAATGGGCTAAGACAAGCACCTAGTAGGTGTCAGGTGCCAAGCCAGGCCATGGGAATACAGCAAGCCAGACAGAGCCCAATTCTCACAGGGCTTACTGTGGTTCTAAACTTCAACCCTTTTGGGTAAAATACCATTTTGAGAATCTGATAGAAAGTTCCAGACTATTCCTCAGAAAACCACATATCACTACAGATAAAGAACATTTTGCCAACATTCAGGGGGCTCAGAGAAGGTTCTCAGTGAAAACCTACGTACTTTCTGATCCAGCCACACTCGTCCACTATCACTCCTGAAGTCTTCCCTGACACACCTCACAGAGGCTGAGAGCAGCCCTAAACAAAGTCTAGGGTAAAAGTCCAGTAAAGAGTGACTGATACTGTGGGGGGCCTGGAACGACTTTTCACAAATGGCAAGCTGGTTCACTGAAAAAGTCATTTGTTCACTGCCTGATGCAGAGGGGTATCTGGTAAAAACCTGTTTGCTCCCTCAAGGTCTCCACTTGGCTTCATATGCTGGCCTTTGGTTTTCCAACCACCCTTGGGATAGGTGTGGTTCTTCATGGATGCCCACCTCTACTCTCTCCAGAGCCCTGCAACACTCTGCTTCCCTTCTGCACACAGGCCACAGCTGCTTACTGCTCCCAGGTGTCTCTAACAGACCTCACCTTACTATCCCTGCTCATCCATCATGGGCAGAGACACAACCCTGCCATTGTGCCTTTGCTTGTGCAGTTTCTTGAGAGAAAAACCCACCTTCCTTCTCACCTTATCCTCCTCTGGGAAATCCAAATCCTCCTCTGGAAAGTTTTCAATTATATCCTAGTCCTTGCTACTCTCTCCTTTTTTGTATTCATCTGCCACTGATGCCAGGAATATCTCCTGCACATGTCCTGTCTCTGCCTAGAGGATTGAAGCCCCTTGAAAGAAGAGTTCCTGTCTGACTCACCTTTGAATCTCCTAGAGCCTAGCATAGTGTCTGGCACACAGTCGGTGCTCAGTGCATATTGCTTTCTTCTTTGGAAAATAAAGACTCTGGTCAAAGAGGGCTGGGGAGAGCATGCTGGGAGGCTTGAAAGAGGCTCAGGCACACTAGCTGAGCCCCACACCCTCAGCTGAGTCACTGTTGGGCTAACCTCCTATTCCACTTGCCTTGGCTGAACAGCTTGGGGTCAGATTCTTTGGACTCAAGAAGCCAGCTTCTGTATAATGAGAGAGTTAATAATGGTCCCTAAGGGGACTTGGTTGTTAGAGCCAATTTGAAAGAGCAATCTAATAAGCTTCTTCCTCAGTATCACCTTATGAAAACTCTGTTCTCCACTGCCATCTGTATGACTAAGCCCTGACCAAGCTGTACTTGAGTTCCCTTAGCAAAGGGATTATTGAACCAGTAGATGCAGTCCATCAGGAACTGGTATATTCCATCTGCCTTTCTGCTCCTGGGGCTAACCCAGACTCCAGAGCTCAAATCTGGCTATGTCCACAGCCCTCTCCTCCACCCCACCATGAGCAGATCTCTGTTTTCTTCCCTTTGTCCCTCACTCCCCATAAATATCAAAGGCCAGAAATTTTTTTCAAGCTTTCAGGACAGGCAGGGTATAAGGTCTCTGAAACTGTTCAAAGGATCCTAAGTGCTTGAACTGTTAGCTGGCAGACAGCAGGACCCATCTGAAATCATCTGTTAACCCTCTGCCTTCTCTATAACCCAATTACAGCCTGCATTTCCCGGAATCCTGGAATTTAAGGACTAGAAGGGATACTAGATTCCATTACTCAGGACATGAGGAAACTAAGGCCCAGAGGAGTGAAGTACCACGACACATGAGCAACTAGTGGAGCTTAAGTCAAAATCTCCTGCCTCTTACTCCATGGTTCTTCAGTTGTTAAGATTAAAGTGAAAACTGAGCACGCAGTTGAAGATGACCCCAAGGGTCCCTTGTCCATGAACTACAGTCACAAAACCTGATGTCAAAGGCACTGTACCTGGTCTTAGGGCAGGAAGAGTGCCAACCAGGCCCAACAGAGAGAATGTGTTACTGAGAGGTGTCCAGGGGTTCCCCAGGACAAAGAGAGCTACTAGCAGGAGCTGGCCTAGTTGGGCTTCCTGGAATGGAGGAGAGGGCTGGGCCCAGGCAATAGCCAGTCCCTGCCAGGCAGACACAACTTTATCAAAGGGCCAGAGGCTAGGACATTCTTCCGAGGCTGATTTAAAGGCAGCTCACACCCATCCAGTCCCAGGTACCAATCAATCCATAATCCAGGGGAGCAATCAACAGACTTAGATGGATTCAATCTCACTGGAGAGTCTTTTATACACAAAAGGCCTAGAGAAGTAGCCTGTTCAGCACTTTGCGAAATGCCAATTGGCATAACCAAGCTCCGGATCTTGAGATGTGGCAGGAGAGCTGGTACAATGAGTGGTGAAGGGATTGGTTAGACCCCAAATCAACCTCTTAAGAGCTGTGTGAATTGGGGCAATCACTTAACCACACTTCACCTCAGTTGCCTCAAGTGGAAAAAAACAATAGCAATACCAAATTCTGGTTAAGATGGCTAAGTAGGTAGACACTGTGCTCACCTCCTCCCATGGCCACATCAAAATTACCACTGAATTATAGAACAACCATCACTGAGAACCACCTGAAGACTAGCTGAACAGAACTACTCTAAGGATATAAAGAAGAAGCCACACCAGGACTGGCAAGAGGGGCAGAGACATGGGAAGGGCTGGTCCCACATCCATGGAGTGGAAGTTAGAGATCAGGAGGAATATCTTGGCTGCGGAGGTTCCCCCTGAGGAGTCCAGGCCCCATACCACAGTCCCCAATCTGGGACACCAGTACCTGGAAAAGAAGTCCCCATAATGTCTGGCTGTGAAAACCAGCAGGGTTTGTGGTTGAGAAAGACAATGGGTTGCTCGAGGGCTAGGCATTATAGGTCTTAAAGGGCCCACACACAGACTCACAAACTCACTCACTCAGAGTTCCAGAGCAGGGGCAGCTCAGAAAACACCAGGGACATAGGGGGGAAATTGAATTGTCTCCTTTTAGGGAGAGGGCTGGAGGGGCAGAGGTCAGGGCAGCTCTCCTGTTGGGAAGTGCCATTGTTCCTTTGTTGAGCCCTCACCCAACCCAGCCTGCAGGCATAGGTGGGTGCCAAATATCAACCTTCCGTTATCTTTATTAACACCCTACACCCTGCCCTGGAGACTGCCTGAGACCTGACCCCATTCAACTTGCATGCCCAGTTCAAACCTCTTTTAGTGGATCTCCCACACAATAGTTCGTCCCCTGTAGTCATAGCATTTTTCACAGACAGTTGCCCTGAAGGTCAGTCACGCCCACTGATGTTCCAACAGCAATTAAGGCTTAACTACAACAGGAGGACACATAAAACCCAAACAAGGACACCCCTGGAGCACCCGACACAGATGACCAAGAGGACTGTACCACTGGCCACACAGGATATGTACTACATGAGTCCACCCACCAAGATTGGGAGATATAGCAGCTATACCTAATACATAGAAACAAACACATGAAGACAGTCAAAATTAGAAGACAAAGAAACATGTCCAAAATGAAAGAACAGAAAAAACTCCAGAAAAAGTACTAAATGAAATGGAGATGAGCAATCTACCAGATACACAGCTCAAAACACTGGTTGTAACAATGCTTAATGAACTTAGGGGAAAAATAGATGAAGTTTCAGTGAGAACTTACATAAAGAGATAGAAACCATAGAAAACAACCAGTCAGAAATGAAGAATACACAAGCTGAAATGAAGACTACATTAGATGGCATCAACTGTAAATTAGATGCAGCAGCAGATCAAAATAGTGATAATGAAAGACATAGCAAAAAACTCCCAATCAGAACAGCAAAACGAAGAAATAATTTTTAAAAGTGAGGATAGTTGCCTGGCCGCCGTGGCTCAGCAGTAGAACATTGACCTATGATCCAGGAGATCACGGTTCAATTCTCATCAGGGCACATGCCCAGGTTGTGGGCTTGATTTCCAGTAGCAGGCATGCAGGAGATAGTCAATCAGTGACTCTTTCATCATTGATGTTTCTATCTCTCTCTCTCCCTCTCCCTTCCTCTCTCTGAAAATAATAAAGATATAAATATTTTTTAAATGAGGATAGTTTAAGGGACCAGTGAGACAACATCAAGCACACCAACATTGGCATCATAGGGATACCAGAATGAGAAGAGAGAGAGTGAGAGACTGAAAACCTATTTGAAGAAATAATGACTGAAAACTCCCCTAACTTGCCAAATGAAATAGACATATAAGTCCAGGAAGCACAGAAACCCAAATAAGGTGAACCCAAAGAGGCCCACACCAAGACAGTCCATAATTAAAATGTCAAAGTTTAAGACAAAGAGAGAATCTAAAAGGAGCAAGAGACAAGCAGTTAGTGACATACAAGGGAGCTCCCAAAAGATGGTCAGCTAACTCCTCAACAGAAACTTTGTAGGCCAAAAAGGATTGAAACAAAATATTCAAAGTGATGAATAGCAAGGGTCTACAACCAAGATTATTCTACTTAGCAAAGCTACAACTAGCATCAAAAGAGAGGTAAGGAGCTTCCCAGACAAGAAAAATCAAAAGAAGTTCATCACCACCAAACCAGTATTGCAAAATGTTAAAGAAACATTTTTAAGAAAAAAAAGTTCAAAACATGAAAAAGAAAATATAGGGGGGAAAAATCTCACTGAAAAAGGCAAACACATAATAAAAGCAACCAAATATAAAGATAGTACAAAGATTAAAAGGCAAAAGTAGAAAGATCATGTGTAATTACAGAATAAGGGTGTATACACACATACCCAAAAAGAAGGAAAAAACAATGACAAACAAACATGGAAGGAGTGAATAAAAGTTATAGTTATTTTAGGATATATTAAAATGTAAGAGATTATCAACATCAACTACTGTAACTATAGCTTGGCATATAGAAAACAAATGGTAACCACTAACCAAAAATATAAAGGAGATTTACAAAAAATAAAGACAGAGAATATTAAAGAACAAACAAGAACTATAAAAACAGTTTTAAAAACAATAAAAAGTCATTAACTACATACCTATCAATAGTTAAATGAACTAAATGCTCCAATCAAAATACATAGTGTGGCTGAATGCATTAAAAAACAAGACCATATAGGATGGCTGAATGGATAAAAAAACAAGACCCACATATATACTGCCTACTAGAGACCCACTTCAGCTCAAAAGGCACACATAAACTAAAAACAAAGGGACAGAAAAAAGATATTTCATGCAAGTGAAAACAATAAAAAGCTGGAGATGCAATCCTTGTATCAGTCAAAATAGACTTTAAAACAAGGGCTGTAACAAGAGACAAAGGGCATTTCATAATTATAAAGGGATCAACCAACAAAAAGACATATCTCTTGTAAACACCTACACACCCAATGTAGGAGTACCTAAATATATAAAGGAAACATTGGTGGACATAAAGAGAGAGATCAACAGTGATGCAGCCATAGTAGGGTACTTTAACACATCATTGACATCAATGAACAGATCTTCCAGACAGAAAATCAACAAGGCAAGAGTAGCCTTAAATGACACATTAGAACTGATGGACCTAACTGATATTTTTAGCACATTTCTCCCCAAAGCAACAGGATATACAGTTTTTCTCAAGTGCACATGGAACATTTTCCAGGACAGTCTCAATAAATTTAAGATGAATAAAATCATATCAAGCATTTTCTCCAATAGCAATGGTTTGAAACTAGAAATCTATTACAAGAACTGAAAAACACACAAACACATAGAGGCCAAATAACTTGCTATTAAACAATGAATGGGTTAACCTTGAGATCAAAGAAGAAATCAAAAGATATCTTGAGACAAATAAAAATGTGAAGACAATGACCCAAAATTTATGGGACACAAACAAAGCATTTCTAAAAAAAAAAAAATTATAGCAATACAGGTCCACCTCTAGAAACAAAAGACTCTCAAATAAACAATCTAACTTGGCACCTAAAAAAAACACACGTAGCTAGAACAACAAACAAAGCCAAAAGTGATTAGAAGAAAGAAATAATAAAGATCAGAGACAAAATAAATTAAAAGTGTAAAAAAGCAATAGAGAAAATCAATGTAACCAAGAGCTGGATCTCTGAAAAGATAAGCAAAATTGATAAATGTTTAGCCAAACTCATCAAGAAAAAAAAGAGAAAGACCACTATAAATAAAATCAGAACTGAAAGAGGACAAGTGACAACTGACACCATAGAAATAAAAAGGAAAATAAGAACTTACCATAAACAATTATCTTCCAACAAATTGGATAACCTCAAAGAAATGAATAAATTATTAGAAATATATAATCTTCCAAGACTTAATTAGTAAGAAATAGAAAATCTAAAAAAAAACAGTAACTACTAACAAAATCAACAATTAATCAAAAAACTCACAACAAATAAAAGCCTTGAGCCAGATGGCTTCACGGGTGAATTTTACCAAACATTCAAAGAAGAATTAACACCTATCCTTGTCAAATTATTCCAAAAAACTGAAGAGTGGGGAAAGCAGCCAAACTTATTTTACAGGGTCAGCATTGCCATAATACCAAAAGCAAACACAGACACTATTAAAAAAAGGAAATTACAGGCCAATATCCCTGTTGAACATAGATGCAAAAATCCTCAACAAAATATTAGCAAACTAAAGTCAGCAATATATTAAAAAGATCATACATCCTAATCAAGTGGGATTTATTCCCAGGAAGCAAGGCTGGTTCAATACTCATAAATCAATGAATGTGATACATCAATAACCAAAATGAACAATAGAAATCATATGATCAAATCAGATGCAGAAAAAGCATTTGACAAAATCCAACATCCATTTATGATAAAATCTCTCAGCAAAGTAGGGATAGAGAGATCATAACTTAACATTATAAAGTCTATATATGACAAACCCACAGCTAATAGTGTACTCAACAGTGAAAAGGTAAAAGCTTTTCCTTAAGATCAGGAACAAGACAAGGATGTTCACTTTTACCACTTTTATTCAACATGGTATTGGAAGTTCTAGCCACATCAATCAGGCAAGGAAAAGAAATAAAAGTCAACAGAATTGGAAAGCAAGAAGTAAAACTGTCATCATTTGCAGATATTAGAGAGAGAGAGCCCTAAAGAATCCACCAAAAAAACCCCAATTAGAACTTATAAATGAATTCAGTAAAGTAGCAGGATACAAAATTAATATTCAGAAATTGGTTGCATTTTTATACACTGTATCAAACTATCAGAAACAGAAATTAAGAAAACAATTCCATTCACAATTGCATCAAAAAATACCTAGGAATAAATTTAGCCCAAAGGGTAAAAGACCTGTACTCAGTAAAATATAAGAGACTGAAGAAAGAAACTGAAGAAGATACAAATAAGTGCATGTATGCACCATGCTCAGTCAGGAAGAATTAACATCATTAAAGTGTCCACATTAACCAGAGCCATCTACCCTATAAAGATATCAATGGCATTTTTCACAGGACTAGAACATATCATCCTAAAATTTATATGAAACCATAAAAGACACTGAAAAGCCAAAGCAACCTTGCTTGAGAAAGAAGAATGAAGTTGGAGGCATCACACTACCTGATATCAGACTATACTACAAGGCTACAGTAATCAAAACAGCCTGGTACTGGCAGTAAAACAGACACATTGATCAATGGAACAGAATAGAGAGCCCAGAAATAAACCCATACCTACATGGTCAATTAATATTTGACAAAGGAGGCAAGAACATACAAGGAAATAAAGACAGTCTCTTCAATAAATGTTGCTGGAATAACTGTGCAGACACATGTAAAAAAAAAAATGAAACCATATCACTTTCTTACACCATATAGAAAAATAAACTCAAAACGGATTGACAATCTAAATGTAAGACCTGAAACCATAAAACTCCTAGAAGTAAACATAGGCAGTAAAATCTCTAACATTTTTCTTAGCAATATTTTTTCTGATATATCTCCTCAGACAAGAGAAACAAACAAAAAACAAAGCAAAAGGGACTGCATCGAATTAAAGAGTTTTGCACAGTGAAGGAAGCTATCAACAGAACAAAAAAGCAACCTACTGAATGGAAGACGACATCTGCCAATGACACTTTTGATAAGGGGTTAATATCCAAAATATATCAGGAATTCATATAACCTAATACCAAAAAAACAAACAACCTGGTTTAAAAATGAGCAGAGGACCTGAATAGACATTTCTCCAGATAGGGTACATAAATGGCCAATAGATCTATAAAAAGATGCTCAAAGTAACTAATTATCAGGGAAATGCAAATTAAAACCACAATGAGATATCACCTCACACCTGTCAGAATGGCCAGCATCAATAAATCGCCAATGTGGAGAAAAGGGAACCCTGTTGCACTGTTGGTGGGATGGTAAATTGGTGCAGCCACTATGGAAAACAGTTGGAGGTTCCTCAAGAAATTCCAAATAGAACTACCTTATGACCCAGCAATTCCACTTCGGAGTATGTATCCAAAGAAATAATAAACACTAATTTGAAAAGATATATGCACCCCTATGTTCATTGCAGTACTATTTACAACAGCCAAGATATGGAAGCAATCTAAGTATCCACTGATAGATGAGTGGATAAAGAGGATGTGGTGCCTATATACAATGGGAAAATACTCAGCCATAAAAAAGAACGAAATCTTACCATTGTGACAACATGGATGGACCTTGAGGGTATTATGCTGAGTGAAATAAGTCAGACAGAAAACGACAAATACCATCCGGTTTCACTTATATATGGGATATAAAAAACACCAAAATAAATGAGCAAACAATCTAATAGAGAACAAACTGATGGTTACCAGATGGGAAGGTGGTTGGGGAAAAGGGTGAAAAAAGGTGTGAGGGGTTGAGAAGTACAAATTGCCAGTAATAACATCAGTCATGGGGATGGTAAAGTATAGCATAGGAAATATAGTCAATAATTTTGTGATAACTGTGTATGGTGTCAGATAGGTAATAGACTTCATAAGTTAGATAAATGTCTAATCACTATGCTGCTGCATACCTGAGAATAATATATACTGTACGTCAATGCTAATTGTAAAATTTAAACAAGAATAAATAAGTAAAAGAGTAGCTCTTTAATGCAAAAGTCTAAGAAATTATATAAGACTGGTCTAATGACATGTTTGGTCATGAACTGATCTTCATTTGTGCCTTATATATATATACACAGGATGTTGGAGAAGATGCTAAAGATGAAACCCATGCTTCCTTTCATCTATGAACTAGTTATCAGTTATGCACTCTGGTCTGAAAAATACCTTTGAAAAAATTCACATTGACTGATTTTATTATCAGAATTTAATATCAGTTTGATTGCTAAGACCATTAGAACTACTACTGTAAACTCAATTCAACTCTCCTCTCTTCTCCCCTCCCCTCCTGTCCCCCTCCTCTTCCCTGCCTCTTCTCCCTTCCTCTCCTTTACCCTCTCCTCCTCTTCATATCTGGAACACTGATGTGTGAGCTCTGTACATGCATTGTACAAATTCCCCATTAAATGGCTTCAGATCAGGCTCCTTACATTCCCCTTATACACACAGAGGCTATTGCTGATTGTTTCTAGACTATCACTGTTAAGTTATTTTAGAAACCAGTATATAGACCTGGATCAGTATTGGGATCAGAATCTACTATTTCTTTGTTTTCCTGCCCATCTAAGTGGGTGGTAACAAGTGTACTTACACACCAGCTCCTTGGTAAACCCCTTTAATGTAATATAGGCCATGGGATGAGAAGCATGCCAGCCAACACAGGCCATTTCCACAGACAGTCTTTTTTATTTTTTTGTATGTAAATCCCTCGAAAACTTTACAACTTTTGAGTCATAGCTGTTAATTTAAAGATTATGTTTTTAACAGTGTAGTCTGTTTTGATTGTTTAAAGGAGTTTTCCATACATATTAACTAAATGAGTTGAGTTTAGATGCCATGAATCAAACTTTTAAAGACATTTAACAAAATTTAAGCAATCAGCATGTAGTTTAAGACTGGTTTAATATTTATCATTAAATTATTGTAAGAAGACATAGAACAACTTTGTTTCAACTTGCTTTAAAACCTCAACTCAATTAATTTAAATATATTGAACATCTGGACTTCCAGGCATGGAGTGAAAATAACTTTTTTTCTCTGATAAATTAGTTGCTTCAATTTTAAAAAGTAGAACTATAAAAAAGAGTAACGATACCTATTTGGTGGGATACCAAGAGGACCAGGATGAGATAGGTAGGCAAGCATGCAGCTTGGTGCCCGGAACATAGGAAACCCTCCATAAATGATTGTTTGTTTATAGTTTTAATTAATCACATCTCTGCCAGTCTCCTTGGGAAATAAAGATCATAGAAATGCTCCTAAACCAAGAGTGTAGCTGGATCTGTGTGTGAGTGGGTTACAGCCATAGGAGCTGAACTCACCTTAGTGGGCCAAGTACAATCTGGGCTCTAGGTCGAGTGGCCAGGAAAAGCTAAGGAGACCTGCCCACCTCTGTTCACATTCCCGGACCGGGGGCTTCCAGCCTCAGGCATATGTGGCTCACTTTAGAACTTTCTGGTCTCTGGAGCCCGTGCAGACCACATGCATGGGCAGGCCCCAAGGGCCTCAATCTTCAGTCAGAGGCCAATGAGATAACTTGCCCTCAGATGTTCCATACCCCGAGTGGGCCTGGGCCTGGTTTTCCACAGCAATAACCTGTTTATTGTCTTCTTTCCCTTCCCTGTCTCACTTCTCAGGCAAATGATTTTTCCCTGGGATCAACTCCCAAGTAACTTATTGTCATTACATCATCATCATCTCAGGTCTGCTTCGAGGGAAGCCAAGCCTAACACAGGGTGTAGGCCAGGCGCTGCGATGAGGACCTGTCCTCATTACCACACAGAGGGTAGAAGGAAGGAAGCAAGAAAAAGCTGCCGAGATTATGGGCAGAGCCCACTTAGGTAGAAAAGAAGGTTGAGGAAAAGAGGGTAAACCAACTGATAACTTAAGACCAAAGCTCCTGGAGAAAACAGATTGTCTGCTGCAGAGCCAAAGCAGAACAGAGCGTATCTGAGATTCCCCAAGTCTAGGCTACAGCAGGGCTGGCAAAGTTTCCAGAAGGCTTCCTCGGGCCCATTTTAAAATGCTACAGACATCCTGAGACAATGAGCAGGGCAGACAATGAGAAAGCTCACGCTGCAACCAGCTGCTAAATCCTTCCCTTGGACCACACAGACATGCACTCAGAACTCAGGAGCTGCCATGCCCAGAACCCAGGATCCCCTTCGAGCCAAGGACAGAATCACAGAATTCCTGGGATGGAAGAGATATGGAGGGTATCTCCTCCAAGTGCCATCTGATGCATTAATCCTTACCTATCATTTCTGCAGCACCCTCAAAGGAGCATAAACAATGTGTGTACATGTGCAGATACACATGGAAACACGTTAGCACGCACACACATTTTTCCATCCCCACCTCGCCTGCTCCTGGTCAATCTCCCCAGTGCCATTTGCCTTATACATTTCATTCACACATGGCCCCACACAGTTTAAGGAGATTAGATCTTATCAAGAGCTCTGACCAACACAGGCTGATTAAACAGATACAGTCCCCTTTCCTTCAGCTGTAGTGTATAGAAAATTTAAGACATGAATTAATAAGACCCTAATTCTAGTCCTGCAGTAGAGGTGGTGCTGGTGGGAGGGCTATGTCTTCTTGTACAAAACCAACAGAAATATAGTTATTATGATATCCCATGCAAGAGATGAAGAAACAAAGAGTGTAAGTACCTTACCCAATGTCAGTCAGTGGGTAACTGGCTGAGCTAGGCTATGCACTGAGGCCTCTCCAGAGCCCGAGCTCTCTTAATCACTTCTGTGTACCTATT
Source organism: Miniopterus schreibersii (assembly GCF_964146895.1). Taxonomy (NCBI): domain Eukaryota; kingdom Metazoa; phylum Chordata; class Mammalia; order Chiroptera; family Miniopteridae; genus Miniopterus; species Miniopterus schreibersii. The sequence goes on along the minus strand of NC_138122.1, from coordinate 397,807 downwards.
ACCCTCCTCATTTTCACACTCCAAGATGACAAGCAGAAACCAACCCTTCCAGCCTTGAACGACTTTCGTCCCAGCATCCCCACCACTCTCACACAGAGCTCTAATTGCTAGGAAGGCAGTGGGTTTAGAATGTTTTCTTGCACACTCAGGTTAATATTATGTGCTTATAACCCCTCTCCCCTCCCAGACTCTAAGCTGTCAACAGCCATGTGTCCCCCCTATTCCCTACCACCTGCCCACATGAGTCCCTAGCTCAGGACTCCACAAAAAGTGGAAGTTCCCAGCAGTGGCAGGGCCTCAGCCAGGCCCAGAGAAAGCAGAGGTTCCATCTCTTTCACAGATATCACAGGAAAGACCTAAAGCCAGTTACCATCCACTACAGACAACTCAATTAACCAAGTTGTTAATGAGGGCTATATTTATAACTCAAGTCTAATAATTCCCTTTAACTGAACTCTTTGCCTTCATTAAAGTAATTAGTGTCTGTCAGGAAATAATCAGATAAACTCTTAGGATTTCCACATGTCATATAGAATCCCATTTCATAATTTGGGACTCAGCCTCAGTCAATTCTCTCCAGTGTTGTCCCCTCTTAATCAGATTAATAAGACCTTTTCTTTTTTTTTTTTTTTTTTTGCTTCAAAAGTCTTAATAGGATAGAGAATTTAAAGAAATCAATCAGGGTAATTAATTACCCATTAAACATTATTTGCTCACCAAAAGGAAACAAGTATTTAATAACATCCTTGCTTTCAGTGGTTGAGCGTTGATCCTGTGGTCCAGAAGATCAAAGTTCCATTCCCATCAGGGCACATGCCTGAGTTGCGGGCTCGGTCCCCAGCAGGGGGCATGCAGGAAGCAGCCGATCTATGACTCTCTCATCACTGATGTTTCTATCTCTCTCTCTCCCTCTCCCTTCCTCTCTCTGAAATCAATAAAGACATATTTAAAAACAAAAACAAAAACTCCCATACCAAACACTGAGGTACCAGCTGGCAAGGCTCCTGCAGTAGAAATGAAGAAATCGTTCATTCATTCATTCATTCATTCATTCAATGAAATACCATTTAGACCCTACTAGTAGTAGAGTTTACTATAGGTGACACCCTGGCAGTTCAGTCCTGAGAGATGTGCATAGGGATAGATATGGGGCGTGACCCCAAAGAGTCTGGAGGAATTAGGTTAGTAAGCAAGTTACTCTAGAACAAGGTGAAGTGACAAACATGTCAGACGAATGAACCAAGTATTCTGGAGTTGTTCAAAAAAGATGAAATTAGCAGGGAAGGCTTTGCAAAAAGAGCAGAACTTCAGCTAAAATTGGCCTCATAAGGAAGTAAGTTGGGTCACAGACTCCCCACCACTAAGAGTGAATGCTGTAACCCCAAAAGTACAGTGTTCTTTGCACAGCAGAAAACTTATGATTAACCTTGGGAAATGAGAAGCTAGCATGTTCTCATTCACTGTCTTCCTTTCACGCTGCACTTATTAGGCCTGGAACTAGGTCACTCATTCATTCCATGAACATTTACCAAAGACTGGTGCTGAGAATACGAGAGAGAAGAGACACAGTCTCTGCCCTCACTGAGCTTACAGTCAGTGGAGGAGAGAGATGAGTAAACTCCAGCAGCAGTACAGGCAGGTCAGTGCTTGCAGGGAACACAGAAGAGTGTGGAATGCAGACTGGGGTGGTGGATGGTGAGGCAGCAAGCCCAGAGGAGGTGAAGATATAACCCTGAAAGACAGGGAGGAGGCAGGTGTGCAGGCTGCAATCATGAATGCAAGTGATGATAACAGCAACAAGAATTATAATACACCATCATTTTGTGAGTGCCTACTTTGTTTTGCATCAGAAACTGTACTTGGTATTACACATACACACACACACACACATATGCACGCACACAGTAATTACTATTATTTTTGAGTGTGTGTTTAGGATGTGAGTGATCCTTACAACTATGTTACATATTAAATATTATTACTCCTGTTATATAAATGGAGACAGAGGCTCAAGAAGATGAAATTGTGTTCTCACAGCCACAGAGCCAGTAAGAAGCCGAGCCAAGATTCAAATCTGTCGCAGTCCTACTCTGTATTCCACACTTCGGAACTATAGGGTTGAGTTTGGAGCTAAATTCTTCCTTGGCCTCCTGGACAACTGAGCTATTCACAGGTCCACACAGTCATAGAAGGGACCCACTAAAGGGGCACATCTTCCTCAGTCTCAGTCCCGGAGGAGCAACCCAGGAGGGCCAGCCCTCTCCTGGTCCTGCTTTGAACTGTGAGCCAAAACCAGACTTCTTTCCCTTTACTTCCAAGCAGAAACTACAAGACTTGGACTAGATGTTTTTGCAAGACTCCTTGCTCTGATATTCTATGACTCCAGTTCTAGTCTCAAAGTCCTGACTGAGCATCAAGATGAAACTAGAACCCAGTCAGAGACTCCATCAATATATTGTGCTTGGGCCCAGGCTGTGACTGAGCAAGGATCCCCCACCCAGAAGAAGACACCTCCCCAGAGCAGGGGAGAAGAGGGGGCAAGTCCCTAGAGCTCCTAAAGCTCAAAAAGTGCAGGAGTTCCTACTCCAGGGTCCTTCCTTCACTTCACTATGTCCTATCCCATTGTTCCTTTGAAAACTTAGAATGATTCCACGGGCCATAAAGAATATGCTGCATTGTGCCTGGGCATGCTACTCCTGAAGGACAGTGTCCTCCATGATCTGGTCCCTATTGACCCAAAGCCTCTGCCCTGACTTGCTCTGCCCTCTGCTCCCAGCTGCCTGGGGCAAACCTGCGACCAGTGGGAGAGCTCACTAGCAGGATCCTGAGGCCAGAAAACTGGCCTTCTGCCCATCCCCTCCTGCCACACACACAGCAATCCCACATTTCCTGAGGCTTAAGAGGCCAGGAACTAGGAGTGTTGCGCATAAGAATAAACAATCTCATCTCTGAGTGTGTGTTTTGTCTTCATTATGCCACTGCAAAGGCGTTAATATGCAACTTAGAACATATTAATCAGCCCCCTAACTTCCAAATGCTAAATGCATCATTAATGGTCATGTTTTCTTCAATTACTTAGCTTATTCTGGGGGAGGGGAGCAAGTCAGCTTCTCCCTAAATCCATCTTGGGGAATCGTGAGAGGCAGACTGGGCCTCTACCTGCTCTGTGGGGAGGGGACTCGCGTCCAGCCTCCTGCACTGCTGCCCAGGTGAAAGCAGGCTGGCCATGAAAGGTGCATGTGAGGCCAAGAAGTCAAGAGGGAGAAAACAAAAGAGGGAGAAGGCGGTGGGGGGGGGGGGGGGAGGAGAGGGACAAACATTGAGAAATATTATTCTCACCAAAGGCTCACAGAGGCCAATCAGCCTAACTGCCTCATTTTGTACATGAGATGACTGTGGCTCAGACAGGGTAAGTGACATGTCCAAGATCACATGGTAGGTAAATGGAGAGAACAGAGGAAAGAAGGGACAGGAACACTGAGTACAGAAGAGGAAAAGGTGATAGAAGGAAAATGTGGCAGAGACAGGTCAGAGGGGGAGAGAGAAGCAGAGAGGGAGGGACAAAGGATTTGTTAGAAAGGGGGGGAATCTGTAAGAGATGCAAGCACAGAGTTGCCTTCAACTTTACCCCCACCTGCTCAGCACCCAGATCCCTGACAGGAGAGGCTGTGCAAGGGGATGCACATCTCTGATACAGGATGAATAGACCAGACTGTAGGAGGAGGAAGGAGCAGGGGTCAGTCAAGGCCTGGACCTCTGCCCCAGGTCTCCAAAATTTAGCCATGATTAAGATGTCATTACCCCCCAGTGATGCCATCCAAGCTTCACTTGGACTTTGTAATAGGCACTGGTGACTACAAAATCAATTTGCTAATGTATTTCAGCAAATCAGCCCTATGATTCAATTGTCTCCCTGCTAATGGGTTGCAGGCCAGCCCTGAACTGAAGAGGAAAGGGAAAAATAAGGCTCCTATTGGCAGGTCACTTTTTGTCCACAGGCTGCCATTCAGCCAGACGTGTCCACCTTAAGGTGGAAGCATCCAAGGTCAGTACACACTAGTGCTTCCAGAAGGGTGAGATTGGGGGGCTCAAGGCCCAGTGAACAGAGAAACAGGGAAGGAGTCAGCAGGGTCAGCTTTGTGGGTACTGTCTGGGCTCTCCAAAGACACAGGCCCTGACAATTGTTCTGACCAGTTAAAAAGCCAACACAGGTCATCACAACCTATGTGGTGCTTTGAAATGATCACCTGTCTGAGCACACAGCTTAGGAGGTAGATGAGGTGGGCTTTGTCATGTCCCCTACAATGAGGAAAAGCCTCAGACGCATTAGAAGCATGACCAAGGCCACCCTCTGAGTAGGAGGAGGGCATAGACCACATGTGTTAATGACAACACAGCATTTAGCCACTCTCTCTCTCTCTCATGATAAGGCAGTCTGTAGACTCCTGGCAGAGTGCAACCAGCATGGCTGGCCCAGATAGCCACTGCAAATGTGGCCCTTTAGCCTAGTGAATTTGAGCACTATCAAGGCCTGCAAGCCGCCATCCATCTCTTCTTTGCTAAGCAAGCCCACAGCTACATTCTAGACCAGGACCCAGAATGCCTGTTGCACCTTCCTTACTGCCTCTCCTTTCTTTTTTCTCTCACACCAGTTCCAGAATAATCTTCTAAAATGTCACTTTGACCTTAGCACTTCCTTGCTCATAAACCTCATAGGGCTGCCTCTCCTCTCTGCCTCTGCTCCCACCACTAAACTGAAAATGCCCCCCCAATGGCCCCATTACCCAAAGGACTTTTCCTTTCTCACCTTACTGGACCTTTTTCTCAGCAGCATCTACCATTGCCAAGTATTTCCTTCTTGTAAATCACCTCCCTGGGTTTCTATGGTCTCATTTGCTTCTGTCTGTCCTTCCACCCCTCTGGTTACTCCTCAGCTGACTTGCAGGCTTCCTGGCTCAGCCTGCTCCATACGTCCTCATGTTTCCCAGCCCTTTCATCAGTTACTTGCTCCTCTTACACCTTATACGACTATGTGATTAATCTGAGTTCATGGCTTTGGCTGCCTCTCTACCCACAGGACACCCAAGGCTGCATCTTGAGCCCACATCCCTCTCGCGAGCTGCAGATCTCATCGATCAGCTGCTTCCTAGATGTTTCCACATGGACATCATACAGGCACCGCAAACCGACATGTCCAAATTGAATTAGCCATCTCTCTTTCTGTCCCCAAATGGCTACTCCTCCAAATTCTCTTTCTGAATGGCATCACTGCTCAATCAGCTGTCCTGAGAATCATCTTCAATTTTGCCTTCTTCCTTACCCACTATACAGATGCCAGTAGTGCCAGCCCATGTTCCCTTGGCGAAGACCACCCCATACTGTGAGCACCTGTGGTTTCCTTGGGGCCTCCTCCTGCAAACCACAGTGCTGGGACTTAAACATGGACATAGTCTCAGCTAAGGAGGAATAGGAGCAGGACGATGAGTGTCCCAGCCTCCTGACCCTCCAGGTAGGGTACCTCAGAGGCCTGTTCTCCAATGTCTGCACAAGACCTCAGCAGAATTGAGTCCCACGTGTCCAAGCAGTAACCCGCTCTTCAAGCACCCTGCATTGTCTTCTGTCCCTTCCTTGTAAAAATTTGCCAATGGTGTTTACTGTGATCACCCCCTAAATGAACTTTTCACAACTGAAATCCTGCTCTTGGAGTCTCCCTTTGGGGAAACCCAGCCTAAATTTCCACCATTCTGGATCACTCATCACTGTCAAGCCCACTTCCTAAGTGTTTCCTGGAGCCATGTACTCCTTCTCCACCTGGGTCCCAGCCCGTGTCATCTCTTACCTAGACTACAAAACCAGCCCCTGGTCTTATCCTCTCCCAACCTCCCTAATTATACATTTGATCATGGCATTGTCTTCCTTAAAACCCTTCAGTGGACCCCCACTGTGCATAGGATACAGCCCAAATCCTTTATCCTCATGGCTTCAAAGGCCCTCTGTCATCTTTCTTCACCTTCTGTCCATATTCAAGCCCCACCAGGCTCCTCCATAACCCTACAGGCCCAGCCAGCCCTTGCTCTCCCTCAGCCTCTGAACACTCACTCTTAGTCAAAATCTGAGCTCAAGGATCATTCCTTCTATGAAGTCCTTCCTGCTTCCCTATCACCTCCCCATGTCCTCCCTGGGAAAACAGCACAACTTTCTTTCCATGCTCACAGTTACTATGACATGCTTTCTCTAATACCTGTGGCACTCTAGTGCCCTAAATGACATATATAACTTCTTCTTTGAAGATGAGGCAACAACTTATCACTTTAAAATTCCTAGGGCCCAGCTCAGTACCTGACACTTAGTAGGTGCTCATTACATGTCATTTGAAAGCATGAGAGCTGGAATGGTTGAAATGAATGGACACACTCACAGCCTCTCCTTCAGGCTCTGCCACTGGCTTGGCCACTTTCTGCTGTGGGATCTAAAGATGTCTGGTAGAGACCTTGCCCTTCCCCAAATGTTACAGTGCTATGTAAATAACTCTCCCTGGGTGTTATGCACCTGGCCTTCCTGCTCTGGGCCTGAGATAGTCCATGCAGAGTGGCTATTTGTGTGGCTACTCACAGGAGACACTGAGGAATGTGGTCTGTATGGGAGGGTGGGATGAGGGTACATAAAAAAACATTGTATGTGGACAAATCTGGGCCCCATGCTATAAGAAATGTGAGTCAGTCCTTAACTTCAGTGGTAAATGAGGCATGAAAACATAAAAATGTAATATTCAATATATGAATGTACTTAATATTTTATAAGACTGGAAATCAGTTATTGAATGTTTGAATGATAAACCAAGTACCAAAAGAGATGAACTTTTCCAAGTGTCTGCCCCTGATGTGTGCCATTCTCCAGAGGAAAGTAGGGAAGAAAGAGAGAAAAAGAATACAATAACCAGAAGCTTAGAGAATCCAGAAGGCGAGGTACAGAGACACCCCCAGACACACCCTCTTTTAAGCCTCCCACCTTCACATATTCTGACCTATAAGCCTTCTCCATCTTGCCCACCTAAAGAACTATGTTCATGTAAAAAAATCCAGCAACTTCCTTTGGAAATCTCTTTAAGCAGCTTCCCCTGGCCCTTGTAGCCTCACTCAAGACCCAAGGTGTGGCTCTGTGCACAGCATTACACTGCAGGGTCAAGGGCTTTACACATCAGCCTCCCTACCACACTGGAGACTCTGAGCATTAAGACTAGGTCTCCCTCACTTGGAACATCCTGTAACATCCCTAACAGAAAGCAGACCATCAATGCACATAGAATTTGAACTGAAAGAACAAAATATTTTGCATCAAAACATGGACAGCAGACAGCCCTGGAGAACCCACTATAGTCCAAAAGGCTAAGCTAGGAAGGAAGTTGCTAATGTTTTCACGTTGCTCTTTTACATGCACTTCACAAAGCCCCTGTGCCCTAAGTAGTATTTGTCCTATTTAACTGCTGAGGAAAATGAGGCTCAGAGAGATTTTGTTGAATGTGCCTAATTCTATTCTGTGCACTCCCAAAGGACAGAAGGGCACCCACCATCCTGCAGTGAGCACAGGCGGTGCCTTGAATGTGGCCAGCCTTCACACATTTGCTGCACAAATGAGTGTTTATTCCTAGGCTCCCTCAGTACTAACTTGGATATTTAACAGCCCTCACTAACAAATAAATAGCAAACTCATCTACCTCAGGGGTCCTCAAACTTGTCTGGTCATCAGAACCACTTGAGAAATTTTTTAATAGAGTCCTGGGTCCCCCTCTTGGCCCAGAATTAATTAAATCTAGGTTGGGGTATGGCCATATACATTTTTTTTCTTCATTAAAGCTTCCTGATGATTCTGATGATGGGGCAGATTTGGGAACCACCAGTGCAACCCACTAAACCTCTCATCTGCATCTTGATCATGTTTTCCCCAGTTCGGTCTTAAAAACTAATGGAGTCCAGCTGGCCCCTTCCTAAGATCAGAGTTTCTTTCCGCTTACTATCATTCCCCAGCCACCCCCCACCCACACACACACATTTCTTTTTCTTGCGAAATCCCCAGTGTCCTCATCTGTCTTAAGGTCACAGTTCCTCCTGCTTGGTGATAAGCATGAGCCTTTTCTGCCTTATCTTGACCCCCAGATCTGGGCATGTGCAGCCAGCGTTTAACCCAGCCCCATTCTGAAACCTGCCTCAACAGGACAGTCATCTCTTCCAAAGATGTTCCTCTTTTCTGACCAAGATAAAAGTTACCTTTATTTAGTTCATCTCTTCCTGAGACATAAGAAGAAAAAAAATATTCAAGGGGGCTCCACCAGCTAAGCCAGGGGCCCTCACCCTCAGCACTACTCACATTGGGGGCTGGACAACGCTTTGCTGTAGGTTGCCCTGTGCATTGTGGGATGTGGAGCAGCCTCTGCCCCTGATGCCAGTAGCTCCACCTCCACTTGTGACAACCAAAAATGTCTCCAGACATTGACAAATATCCCAGGAGGCAAAACTACCCACATTGAGAACCAAGGAGCTAAGCCTTCAAAGAGCATTGAACTTGAATGCAAAGTTGTCTGAATCCCAGCACACATTTCTTTGTCTTTAAGATGAGTTCAATGACATACCCACATGTTGTAGTGAAAAGCAAATGAGATTAAATTATAAACCAACTTGGGTGAACATGCCTAGAACAAATTGAAGAGACTTTTAGAGCAAGGGTGGAAAGCAAATTCCTACGGGCAATGGTATGAAGAAAAGCCAGTAAACAACTAACTAAATAAATATAAAGCTCTGATTTGCAGTGTTTTCTTATTTCTATGATATGAACATGCCCAAAATGGCCATTAAAAGCTACCAACCTGATGTTACTGAACACAGAATTAGGACGAGATGTGAGGAATCACTTTTTGAGCCAGTCAAGCCAATAAAATAAGTGTGACCTGGGCAGGTATGTGGCAGTAGGGAAAGGCCTGTGGCCTTATTGTAAAACACCTGCCCTGACCAAAGGCATTCAAAGCCATTTCAAAGTCATTTCAAAGCAAGATCATTTCTGGACAAAGCACAGCTGGCATCAGGATGCTGCCCAGCCAATTATGATCTCAGCTCTGAGGACCCCCCCACCGGAATATCATTCCTTAGACTTCTCCCTCCTCTTTTGCTTCAGGCCTCTATTACCAGAGCTAACACTGAACACATGGACATATTTTTAGTATTAACAAGATACTAATGAAAACACAGTTAGGAAAGTAAGGTAAGGCAGATATCTTCATACCCAGTCAGGCGGTCAGCCAGGACAACAGGATTTGGGTTCAGATAGTTCTGCATTCAAGCCTCTTCTGCAGAGCTGAAGCTGCTCTTTCACTTCCTCAGGCCTTTATTTTCTCATCTGCAAATGGCTATCAATGCTCACCCTCTAAGGGCTGTGATGAGGCTGGCCTCAGAAGACATCTATAAGATACTAAGCCAGCTCCTTCCGCTTCAGGCAGGTCCCCACCCATTCCCAGAAAAGACCTAACAGTCCCTGGATTGGACTGCAGGGCCTTGGAGGAGCCCGCAGGGTGGTGATCAATCCTAATTGATTTTATTTATCCAACTGAGACTGCCTCAGGAAGCAAAAACTCTTGTCAGTTGAGAGGGGCCAAAGGATGTTTTCAACATCCTCAACATTAAAGAGAAGTAAGAGTAGGGATCCAGGGCTTGTTAAGGGTAAAAAAGAAAAAGGAGGGGCCAATCTGCTTGAAGCTGGACCCCAGGGGCTCCTTTAAGTGGAGTAAGCTTGAAAGTTAAGGAGCTGCTGGACAAAAGCAGAGGAGAAAAGAGACAGAAGACAGCCCCAGGGAACCTGGCTGATGAGTCAGCTGGTGAGAGGAACCCAGGCAAAATCAAAGGCCAGAATCAAGGACCCAGAACCTGAGAGTTCCATTTCAGTCCTCCAGGCCTGCAGGAGTTGGGGGCATGCCAAGCCTGGGGCTGTCCTCCTAAAGAGAATAGCAACCACTTAGCTCCATTATTTCAGCTAACAAAAAATACAAAAACTTGCCCCAAACTTTTTTTTATCATTTATGCTGCTCCTTTTCTAACTCATTAACTCTGGACAAGGGATACACTCGGCCCAGCTTCATATTTGTTCCAATTCTGAGTCAGTTTTATCCCAAACTCACAATTTTTATTTTTCCTTTCCCCTACATAGTTCTCTGTCTTTAAAATGTGTTAAGCCTGTTTATTCCTTATTTATTTTGCTCATCTCAGCACCTTTACTTTTGGAGTGATTCCAACAAAAATAAAAACAAACAAATAAACACCACACCGAAACAATTGAGAGAGAAGCTGCTTGCACAGGCTAGCAAAAGAGAAAAGTCCTCCCCTTCTCACTGTTGTTCACCTCATCTTAAACATAGGGATTTGATCTTTAAATAAAAAGCCACTAAAATGCTGTATGATTTGAATCAGATCACTTGCCCTGTCTGTGCCTGAGGTTCTTCTTGTCCATAATGAGGGAGCTAGAGTAGTTCTTATGAGTAATTAATCATTGTTATGGTCACTGACCTCTTTGAGAATGTAATGAAAGCTAAAGATTTACCTCTAATTTCACTTTCTATACAAAATGTTGCCTGTATTGTCAGGGGCTAGTTATGAATAATAGGGAAGGAGCAAAGGGATGTCAGACATTACAGGCCTTCATTTTGGCAGCTTCACCAGGAAACTGCAACTTTGCACTCCTCAGGGAACCACTGGTGCACACTTCCTGCATATCACTGGCAGGAGGGATCCAACCAAGGTGAGATGGGAGCATGTGCAGTCGGGGGATGCAGGGAGGGTGCCTGTCAGTCTTACCTGGGAGCAGAGATCCTTGCCCAGAATGGGTGAGACCACTGCAAGCCCACGAATATTTGAGAATACATAATCCCCTAAATAAAGAAGTTCGAGCTCTTGGCTCTTGTGACTCTTGACTCTTGGGGCTCTCTTGTCCCTGCTTCTTAGCCAGGTGAGCCTGTGGACCCCACATGCAATGGATTGATGGACTGCAGCTGGGAACACAAGCTAAGCTAGGCTGATGATGTGTTGGACTGCTCCAACACTCACTCCTTTTATGGCAGGACTGAGGGCGAGGAGACCTTGGAAACTCGGGGACTGATTCCACACAAATAAAAATCACTTGTTCTCCCATGTGAGTCTCAGAAAATTCTTTTTCTTGGGATTTTGCAAGAATTCCACTCCCATGAGCAACAGGTGGGGACGAGTACCTCTCCCCACTGGTAACACTTGGACCCCTGAGCAGGATTTCCTGTCACTCATTGGAGAAGCAAAATGAAGCCCACATCTCTCCTCAGGTGGACTCTGTTCAAGGAATAGACAAAACCCAGCGCCTTTCTGGGAGGCCTGGAGTGTAGCCAAGCCTGAGACCCAGCTTCTGGAAGGCTAGCATTCAGGCAACTGAAGCCGATTAGACTTTGTTTAATTTGCAGCAAAATTCTTTAACTGTTTTTTAAGACAGAGAGGGAAAAAAACCACTCTAATAAAATCTCTTACTCTCTTGTGCTCTTGGGACTCTTAAAGGCTGGTCATGCCTAAGGGGTGAGTCTGAAAAGCCAGCAGGCTGGGGCCCCCATGTGTGAGAGGAGCAGCTTCAGGAGTTTTTATTTTCTGAGGGCAAATGATGTAGCTTTCAAGAATGTAGCCTTCAGCTATATATAGCCTTCAGGGCCCCCACAGTGAAGGCTTCCCCTTCTCTTTCTTCCCCTCTCACCTTGGCCCTGGAGCCACCAATTTCACTTGTACCTGAACCAGAGCATGTAGTGCCGCCCTCCCTGGAACCTTCCACCAGAGCTCGGGCTTGGAGGCCTTGCTGCATTTCACCTGCTTCAGGAATGATTCACCCTAGAAGGCTGAGCTGGGCAAAAGGCTAAAGGGGGTTATACCTCCTACTGCCCTGTTCTCTCCCTGATGGAAATAGAGTTTCAGGGCAACCTGGAACTGAGGCCTGAGGGCCCACACCTCGATAGTACCCAAGGCAGATGTTAATTCCACAAACCTCTCATTATAGCAGTTTCTACTCAGAAAACAGGTCACCGTGGCCTTAGAAGCACAGGTTAGGGGGCCAGAAATACAGAATCTGCAATGGAGCTGGCAAAACAGACACTCAATCGCTGCACAGATTCACTTGAAACTTTCCCTCCTTCAACAAGCCTACAACTCTCTGGTCTTCATTTCCCAGATCAGAAGGAACCAGAGCATGCTGTGAGCCCCAGAGAAGGGCTGAAGCATGGGGCACAGAGCCGTCCCCTTTCTTCTTCCCTGCAGCTATAAGGCATGGAGCAGGAACAGTCCCCACCACCAAGGCCAAACATGTACTGTCAGGTATCTGAAGCATCTGGTCTGGAGAAATAAAAGCAATGAAAGAGCCTGGCTGGCATGCCTCAGTGGTTGAGCATCGACCTAGGATCTAGGAAGTCACAGTTCAATTCCCGGTCAGGGTACATGCCAGGGATGCGGGCTCGATCTCCAGTAGGGGGCGTGCAGGAGGCAGCCGATCAATGACTCTCTCATCACTGATGTTTCTGTTTCTCTCTCTCTCTTTCTCTCTCTGAAATGAATAAAAACATTTTTTTTTAAATGAAAGATAATCGGTCAGTTATGAGAATGTGGATAAATTATCAAAAGGAGGCTTTGGGTTTTTTGTTTTTCCTCAATTCTCTGCATGTTAAAAAAAAAGGAGAGAGAGAGACAGAAAAAAGGAAACATTTGTCTGGAAGAACCTTGGTGACATCCTGTCCAGATGTAGACAGTCAGTGAGACTCCATCTCCAAGCCCTTGGGTGATAGAACCAGGAATCTGATGAACATCAGCTTCTGTGATAGGCTGCAAAATGACCACGAAGGGCAAAGGCGTCCCATCTCTGCCTGCTGTTTGTAATGGGACATCCTGGCCCTTCCCGTCAATGAAGTCTATTCTTCAACCCTTGAATCTGGGCTTGGACATGTCACTTCCTTTGGCCCATCAGACATTAGCAAACATGAAATAATGGAGATTCTAAAAGTGTTTGTGCATGAGGGATTCCCTCTTCTGCTGCTACGAACCTTCCACCACCATGCAAACAAGTAAAGAAAGTCTAAACCAGCAGTTTTCTCAGAGAGAAAGATGGATATCTATATCTACATCTACATATGAAATACATGAAGAAACAAGACCTGGGCCGGCCTCCCAGAGGAATAGAGCCCACATGGCCCTTGCCCAACTAACATTAAAGGAGCCATCCCAGCCCCTGCAGGCCCAGTCAAGCTAGCCCAGATCTAAAGAGACATTTAGCTAACACAGAACCATGAAAAGTGTGTGGTTATAACCCGCTAAGTTTTGGAAAGGTTTGTTATGCAGTGGAAGTTAACCACTATACTCTTTTTGCCATTCACCCTCAAGGAAAATCCAGGAAAATAACTTGCTGGCTCCTGCAAAGGGGTTGGGCAGGCTGGAGACTGTTGCTGTGTGTGACTTTGGGCAAGACACTGAAGAACTCTGAGTTTCACCTTCTCCATCTGCACACTGGGGATATAACATTATTGTGAGAAGAAGATGAGAAAATGAATGGGGAAGCCCCTGACACACAGCAAGTGCTCAATAAATGCTTGTCTCTTTTCTTACTCAGCCAAACTAGAAGGTCAAGGTGTCTTCCACCTTGATTGCAGAAGAGTAGAAAGTTCAGGAAAGATCCCAAGAGGGTCCTACTTTCCCTGGCCCCAGTCCAGCTCAAAATGCAGAGCCATGCAAGAGCAGGAGGGAAATTCTGTAGCTAAAGCAGCTACTCAGTCAGTCGCTGAGGCACTTGGTTCTTCATCTCTCTGAGGAAAGATATGTTTCATCCAACATTCACTGCATCATCAACTCTGTATGTAAAATTCAGAAAAAATAATGTCTTTATTCATTTCTCAAGCAGTAATTAGCTCCTGGAACAGGAATCTTTGTTGGTGGACACTCTGGTTCCTAAAGCCATGCTGGTTTCTAACTGGTCTAGTGGACTACTGGGAATCTCAAAGGCTGTGAAAGGGGAACTCATCCACAGTGGCAATTTCCCTTTTCTTTTCACACCCTCATAGAAAAATTAGAATGCTGCACTGTATTAAGAAATAAGACAAAGTGGGAAATAGGCAAAACACAGCCCAAATCCTAAAGGACCCCCACAGATCCCTTAATATAAACATGTGGCAAGGCACTTGGCTGAGGTAGCCAAGGAAGACAGAGAGGCAATTTTATTTTTGTTCTTTAAAAACAGCAGCTAAACAAATGGCCTTTAAGTTACACAGAGACTCTGCTGCCCACTGCTGAGCTCAGCTGAAGGAGCTGAGGGCTGGGGCAGAAGGCAGGGCCAGGTCTACACCTGATGGGTAGATCCAGCTAAGAAGAGAAGAGGAAGGAGAGGGAACTGGCAATGATTAGGGCCATGGTGTGCCAGGTCCTGGGAGAGGCACTCTCAAACATTATCCCACTGAGAACCCCCAAAGACCCCTGAGGGAGGAAGCATCTCCTGTCACACTGAGAAGAGACTTCCCTCTGGTCATGTAGCAGGTAAGGAGCAGAACCAGATTGTAACCCAGGAGGAAAGGAGGCAACTCTCCAAGGTGAATGGAGATACTTCTGACAACCAAGGCCTCCGAGACAAAGCTACCTGAGGCTAGCCTCCATGAGGCTGATGTGTCCCCCGCTCTATGAGTAGCCACTAAGTAAGCCAAGGGTCCTGAGGCCCCTAGTATTTACAAATAAAGAAGCACCAGGTGAGGTGAGAATCTGATGAAACTCAAGTCTAGCTGCTGAAGCCCTTTCTCAGTCCTACCCTCTCACCTTCCCTACACACCCTCCCTACCTCCCTAGCTCCCCACTTCTTCTATGTATTTTATAGATACAGATATATAGATAGATATAGATGATACAAATAGAGATGATAGAGAAAGATGATAGAGATGATAGAGATAGAGATAGAGATAGATAGAGATAGATAGAGATAGAGATGATAGAGATAGAGATAGAGATAGAGATGATAGAGATAGAGATAGAGAGATAGAGATGGTAGAGGTAGAGGAGGTAGGTAGAGGTAGAGAGAGAGACAGAGAGAAATAGAGATAGAGAGATTAGAGATGATAGAGATAGAGATGATAGAGATAGAGAGAGAGAGAGATAGAAATGATAGAGATAGAGATGATAGAGATAGAGATGATAGAGATAGAGATGATAGAGACAGAGATAGAGATAGAGATAATAGAGATAGAGAGATAGAGATGATAGAGATAGAGATAGAGATTAGAGATAGAGATGATAGAGATAGACAGAGATAGAGATAGAGATATATATAGAGAGAGATAGAGACAGATAGAGGCAGAGAGAGAGAGAAGTTGCCTCTGAGGGGACATCAGACTATCAGGGCCTAAGACCTCACTTTCATAGGCCACTGAGTCATGCATGATTCACTATGTGGTCAACCTCTAGGTTCCCAAGAAGAGCCCTGAGTCCAAATCTGGGAAATGAACAAAGCATCCACTTACTCCAAAAGTGGATTGAGAGCCAGTTATATTTCAGGGACTGTGTGTAGGTTAGAAACACAGCAATGACGGAGGTGAAGGCCAGCTGGAGGTGGCATCTGAGTGGCAGGGTGAAGGGAGTCACCACTAAGGATTTGTCTGGGGCCTAGACCCAGGCCACCAGGCTAATGTACGCAGTTCATTCTGGGTAAGCCTGCATAACTTCATTCTAGTTCTCTGGGAAACACAAAACCTGCGGCAATGAGAAAATGTTCTGCCAGCTGGTAAGGGTAACTGGCAGACACTAGGGTGGGGATGAAATGCTAAAGAGAAAGAAGAAAAAGTCAATGGGAATCAATCCCTCATGGACAAAAAAGGCATTAAGACCTTCGAACCCAGAGCTTGACCTTCATGATAGGTATGTCTTTGAATCAGAAGGATACGTCAGTTAGAAAGACCAGAGACCCAGAGCTGACTCTCCTCCTCCTTGGCCTAGTAACCCTGAGACCCTTACCTCCCTCTCTGGCTTTGGGAATTTGGGTAGCATGACTTTTGAGGCCCCCTTCTGCTCTGGCCTTCCAGGAGTGAAGCCCTTACATGTGAGAATGCCAGCCACCCAAGCAGGGCTGTGTGCATGTCCATCCAGCCTTTTTGGCTAACAGACAAATGTGGTCCTCCCTGATGAGAATGGTTGCTGCTATAGTGAGAGGGGATTCATGTTTTGTTCTGAATTCCCCTTGTAAGCAGGGAGTGCAAACAGGGAATGCTCCCCAAGGAACAGTTAAATTCACAGGTTCGACACCTATGTGCATTTTTCAAACATTCTGAGCCTGTCCTTCTCCAACGGAATCTAATTCCAGAGGCTCGACTAGGAAAATGAGACACAGGCAACCAGCACCGAGGAGGTTCTGGGGGTGGAGCCAATAGGAGTTCCTGAGACTATCTTGGGTCAAAAGTGGGTGTCTCTAATCTGCCAAGCCCTCCCTAAAACAGTCTTTTATTTAGATAGTGGTCAAGGAAGGATTTTGAGCTCTGCTAGGAAGAGGCCTAGCTCTGCACACTTACGGCCTGCAAACTGTTTTCTTTGGCCCCAGCAATGAGTTAACATTAGGCATAGCTGTGGTTCTCAAAGTGTCACAGACCAGCAGCATCAGTGTTACCTGGGGACTTATTAAAACGCAAATTCTTGGGCGTCTACTGAATCAGAAACTCTAGGGGTGGGACCCAGTAATCTGTGTTTCACAAGCTCTCTAGGTGATGCAGATACCTGGCAAAGTTAGATCCACAATAAGGTGGGGTAAATAGGTAAGGGTCAATACAAGCTGTTTTAACTACTACTGTTTTCAGCTTGGACTCCTTAGTGCCTTTATGTTACCTGGCAGCTGGGCCCCACACTGCGCCTGCCTTTTGTGACCCTTGGCAGAGAAGGTAGGTCCATTCTGAGCAAAAGCTCGTGATGACCAAGCGTCCATCAATGGAAGAATGGATAAACATGTGGTATATACATACCATGGCATATTATTCAGCCATAAAAAGGGAGGAACTTGAAAACATTATGCTAAATGAAATAAGCCAGATAAAATAGGACAGATATTGTATGATTCCACTTACATTAGGAAGCTAGCATAGTCAAATTCATAGAGACAGAAAGTAGAATGGTGGCTGCCAGGGCTGGGTGAGTGGAGAGTGGGGACCTAGGGTTTAATGGGTATAAAGTTTCTGTTTAGGAAGTTTAAAAACTTCTGGAGATAGGTGAGAATGATGGCTGCACAGCACTGTGAATATACTTAGCACTACTGAGTGGTACACTTAAAAATGGTTTAAATAGCAAAATGGTATGCTCTGTAGAGTTTGCCACAATTTTTAAAAAAGGTAAAAAGCTACTTGTGAGAGTTGCTGATACAACAGCCTCTCTGAATCATCTGCTCATGAAAGACTCCCTATTATTTCTAGAATCAAGTCCTTTCTTTTCTTTATTGTGGTAAAGAATAAATCATAAAACTTACCATCTTAACCATTTTAAGTGTATAGTTCCGTAGTGTTAAATATATTTACACTGTGAAACAGAACTTTTTCACCTTGCAGAACTTAAACTCCACACTCGTTAAACAACTCCCTTTCTTGACCCCTCTCCCAGCCCCTGGTAACCACCATTCTATTTCTATATCTTTAACTTGACTATACACCTCATATAAGTGGAATCATACGGTATTTATCCTTTTGTGACTGGCTCATTTCATTTAGCATATTGTTCTCAGTGTTCATCTATGTTGTAGTATCTGTAAGAATGTCTTTCCCTCTTAAGGCTGAAAAATATCCCATTGTGTGTGTATAGACCACATCTCTGCATTTGTAGACCACATCTGTGTACTCTTAGACCACATCTTGTTATTCATAGGCATCTGGGCTGCTTCCACCTCTCAGTTATTGTGAATAGTGCTGTTACCTGGGTGTGCAGATATCTCTTCAGACCCCACTCTCACTTCTTTTTGTATGTATAACCTAGAAATGAGATTTCTGGATCACACAGCAGCTCTATTTTTAATTTTTTAAGGAAACACCAGAGAGGTTTCCATAGAGGTTGCACCATTTTACAGTCCCACTAATGGTGCACAACGGTTCCAAGTTCACATCCCTGACACTTGCTACTTCTGTTTTCTGATAGTAGCCATCCTAGTGGGTGTGAGGTGAAATCTCATCATGGTTTTGATTTGCATTTCTCTGATGATTGGTAACACAAGCATCTTTTCATATGCTCATTGACCCTTTGTACATCTTTGGAGAAATGTCTATTCATGTCTTTTGCCCATTTTTTTAGTCAGGTTATTTGATTTTTTGTTCTTGAGTTTTAATCTAAATGTTCTTAACCTGAAACCCAAGGCCCTTCCAGACTTGGCTCAGCCAACCTTTTCATTCTTATCTCTGACTATCTCCTCTACCACTGGTTCTCATCTTGGGGTAACTTTGCCACCCAGGAGTGTTTGGCAAGTCTAGAGATGTGTTTGGTTGTCATAACATGGAGCTGAAGACGACTAGTGGGGAGAGAGGAAGGATGCTGCTAAACATCCTGCAATGCCAGGACAGCCCCACAACAAAGAATTTTCTGGCCTAAAATGTTGAGAACCCTGTCTGACACCCTGTCCCTGACATCAAACTCTTCCATTCATTATTCCAAACACTTTGCCCTTGGCTTACACTTTTGACCTCTTGGAATGCTTCTCTGGCCACCACACCTGACTGAATCCTCCTGCAAACTCCTCTCCTGCTGTAAAGGTTTCCTGACAAGTCTAGTTCATAACAGCTCTTACCCTCTGAAAACCTACTCAAGAACCAGTCAGTAAAGACGTATTATGCCTGCTGCCTCCCCTTCCAGTGAAACGCTAAAGGACCTAATTCCCTATCCCCCTCTCTGCTTGCACACAGTAGAAACCAGATATGTACTTGCTGACTGGTCGTGGAATCCCCTCACCCTAACACACCAACACCAAGAACATCTTCTAAAACCTTCTGCCCAACAGACCCTGAATCCAGGCACTGAGAAACCTGAGGACCACAGCATGCTGAGAGGCCCACTTCGGCAATTTCACCTCCCTCTGGATGCTGGATGTCCCCAAGAGCCAAGAGCAGGCCAAATCCAACTACACACCATCAGAGGCAGGCACTCTGGACATTTCTGTCTTGTTAGCCCCCAGTTGTTCACTGCTCTAAGTGCCCACACCCATAGTCTATGTGCCGCAGCTCACCATCCAGGGCAGTAAACTGAATTCATGAATACAGTTTGGCAAATCCCAGCAGCCAAATGACTGGCAGCGGTTTTCACATGGAGTCCTGCAGGGCTGGATTATGCTGCATTAGTTTGGAATTATAAAGACACTAAAATGTAGCTAAGGTCATGCTCCTCCCACTCAATTTCAAAGGCAACTCACCAGCCTCTTAGTGTTTGCTTTCTGCCCCTGAAGACTTCCTTGCACTAGAGCTGACCAGTACCTGGCCAGGTAATCCAGCATGCCCAAACTGCCACAACACAGGCATGCCTGCCCATCTGAGCCTCATTAAAGTGTTCTAGGATAAATGTGCTGGGCCAAAAAATGATTCCTGAAGAACTCCTGACTTGCTCACTATACAAGTTCCTGGAGCAAGCACCTTAACAGCACCCACTCCTCTCTAGAATCCCATTCTGGAGAGATCAAGATAATAACATTACATATTCTGATACTATGCTAGGCAACTCACATATGCCATCTCATTAAATACCATTATCCCTATTTCAGGTGTCAGACACTTTAGGTAAATTCTCCCAGGTGACTTAGGCAATACATGACAGAGTTAGGATTCAAATCTGGAACCACTGGATCCCAAACCCATGCTCTTTTCTTCACATGACATTATAAGAATCTTTTTTTTTTTCATATCAAAATGGCTCCATGATTCCCTCAAGCATTCCTGCCCAGCCCACATGCTTCTCAGGGGCCTCTCACCCCTGACTGTTGGTGCTGTTACACTAGGCTTCTCTTTGCTGTTTTCAGTATGTCATCTCAGCCTGGCATTCTAAAGCAGCCCATCATAAACAGCAGCTGATTACCAGCAGAGATAAGCCTCTAATAAGTGTGTGCAACGTATGCAGGAGAAAGAGACAGCTCTATATTTTCAGTTTTGTAACAATAAATTGCCTTGATTGTTTGTTCAATAAAAATGCCTCTCTAACTCCTACTGTTATTACGAAGCGACTTCAGACAGAGTGAACAAGAAACATCACATTTGTACTCTGGTGAAGACAGATGGGGTCTGATGAGGCCAGCAGGTGAAGGGTCAAGCCCAATGCCAGTTCACTAAAGCTCATGCCTGGACTCCCTTGTGGCCATGCCCGGGCCTCCAGTTGCTCCTGGGGCAGAGGAGGAAGTAGCAGGTGTCTTGATCTCAAATGTGCATCAGGTTTGGGGCAAGCCGAAGTGGACAGAAATTCATCTAAATTGTGGGGTTTGATCTAATCAGGAATTCCTGGGGACAAATACACCCTACAAGTCAGAGGAGGGGCAGCCTTACTAGTGGGGCAGAAGGGGGGAGGACTGATAGAGGAGGGTGCTCATCCTAACTGATTCACTGTCACTCCTAACTTTCCATCCTTCCAACCAGTGCCACGTGGAGACCCTCAGCATCTCACAGCGAACAAGCACCTCCTCTCTGGCCTTCTTGCTTCCTCTAGTTCTCACTGCGGCCCCAATCACTTACCTAAAATAAACATCTGAGGGAAGAAGGAAGAGTCAGTCCCCTGCAGAACACTCTTCAATGCGTGCATGAGAAAGCCCAGACTCCTCTTTGTACGTAAAGGCCCTTCCTGAACTGACCCCATGTCCTCCGTCCTCCTGCTTCTGCTGGCTCCAGCCCCTGAAGCCCCTGACTACCCCACACAGCCTCATGCGTCCTGATCCTTCCCCACACTGTTCCCAGATGCTCTCTTCACAAGCTCCTACTTACCCTCTGAGATCCCTTCCCACTTCCTCCATACTCTTGCCTCGCACTGTCAGCTTACCTGCTTGTCTCTATGTGCCAACAGCTGCAAAATATATATCTCTAGCCCTTCCTTCTGCCCTGAACTCCAGACTCACATCCAGCTGTCTCCTTTCCAAATACTCATATGCCCCATAGGGCTCTCTACAACAAACTCTGCACCGCCATCTCCCAAAGCTGTTCTCCCGTGGGTCCCCCTCTTAGAAAATGGCACCCTATTCCAAACAGTTGCTTGAGCTTAACTCCCAGTGACCCTTAATTCCTCTTACTCCCTAATGTTCCACATCCAATAGCTGGTTCTGTTAATCCTATCTGAAAAACAGATCCAATACAAAGTAATTCAGTGGAGGAAGGATTGTCCTTTCAACCAATGGTGCTGAAACAATTAGATATCCATTTCCCAAAAAATGAACCTTAACCCTTACCTCTCACCACAAAAACAACTAAAAATGAATCACAGACGAAACTATAATATCTAAAATTATAAAACTTCTAGAAGAAAACATAGGAGAAACTATTTATGACCTTGGATTAGGCAATGAGTACTTAGATACAATACTAAAAGCACAATCAATAAAAAATGTTTGATAAATTAGATTTTATCAAAATTAAGAACTTCTGCTCCTCAAAAGGCACTCCCCAAAGAAAGAAAAGAACCTAAAATATTTGAAAGCAGGGTCTCAAAGAGATGTATTTATATCCAATTTTATAGACAAGAAATGGAAGCAACCTCAAAATCTACTGATAGATGGGTGGGTAAGCAAAATACAGCATATACATTCACCAGAATATCATTCATCCTTAAAAAGGAAAGGCTCTGAAATACATACGTGGAGGGACGTTGGGGACACTACTAAGTGAAACGAGCAGTCACAAGAGGGCAAACGCTAGTAGACTCCAGGGGAGGTCAGATCCACAGAAACAGAAAGTAAAATGGTGGTTGGCAGGTCTGGGGTGGGAGGAAATGGGAACTTGTTGTTTAATGGGTACAAAATTTCAGATTTGAAAGATGAAATGAGTTCTAGAGATGGTTTGTACCACAATGTAAATGTACTATAGTAAAATGTATGTTACGTGTATATTCTACAATAAAAAAGAAATAAACCACAAAATCTGGGCCATGATGATAGGATTCTCAAAGAGGCTGTCTTCTGGGACCACTCTCTAAATGACAACAGAGGAGTGGTCTGTGATAAATGAATTATATATGTTTTAATCTTTGTTCTATTTTCATAAATATACTTGGTCTTGTGATTTTAAGAGAGAGAGAAAGTGAGAGAGAGAGAAGACAAGCCATAGACTGGAAGAAAATATTTGCAAGTCACGTATCTGATAAAGCACTTGCATCCAGAATATATAAAGAACTCTCAAAACAACTCGATAAAAACAAAAAAGGCAATACAAAAAGGTATGAAAGATTTAAATAGATACTTCACCCAAGAAGATACAGTGATTGCAAATAAGCAGATAAAAAATGCATCATTAATCATTAGGGAAATGCAAATGAAAACCATGCGATACCACTATATATGTATCAGAATGGAGAAAAAAGATTTTTTTTAAAAAAAGAGCAATACCAAGTGCTTGTGAGGATTCAGAACTGGCACTACATACACTGCTGGTGGGAATGCAAAACGGTACAGGCTCTACCCTTGGAAAACAGGTTAACAGTCCCTTAGGAAGTTAAACTTACCCTTTCCAGCTGACCCAGCAATCCCACGTCTAAGTATTTACCCAAGTGAAATAAAAACTTACGTTTTTGTAAAAACCTGTACGCAACACACAAAGCTTTATTTTAAATTACCAAAAACTGAAAACATAAATGACCTTCAACTGGTGAATGAAAAACAAATTTGTATTACCATAGAATGGAATAATACCCATCAGGAAAAAGGAGTGAACTCTTTTCTTTTTTTTTTTTGGCATTTGCTAATACTTTTATTTGTTTATTTATTTATTTATTTTTAAATTTTAAATTTTATTTTTGTTTAAAATATTACAGGTGTCCCTTTTTCTCCCCAATGACCCGCTCCACCCCGTCCCATCCCCCTACCCTGTCCCTCTCCCCACCATTGTCCTTGTCCTTGGGTTGTGCATAGATGCATATAAATTCTTTGGTTACTCTCTTCTCCTCCACCCTCCCACCCTCCTCCCTCCCTCTGACATTCGTCAGTCTTATCTATGCTTCCATGTCATTGAATCTATTCTGTTCATCAGTTTATTAACTTCGTTAGATTCCACGCATAAGCAAGATCATGTGATATTTGTCTTTCTCTGCCTGGCTTATTTCACTTAGCATAATATTCCCCAGGCCCATCCATACTGTCCCAAAGGGCACGAGATTCTTCTTCTTTACAGCTGCGTAGTATTCCATGGTGTGAATGTCCCACAGCTTTTTTATCCACTCGTCTACTGATGGGCACTTGGGCTGTTTCCAGATCTTAGCTATTGTAAACTGTGCTGCTAGGAACATAGGGGTGCATATATTCTTTCTGATTGGTGTTTCTGGATTCTTAGGATATATTCCTAGGAGTGGGATCACTGGGTCAAAAGGCAGCTCCATTTTTAATTTTTTGAGGAACCTCCATACTGTTTTCCACAGTGGCTGCACCAGTCTGCATTCCCACCAGCAGTGTACTAGGGCTCCCCTTTCCCCACACCCTCGCCAGCACATGTCGTTTGTTGATTTGTTGATGGCAGCCATTCTGACAGGTGTGAAGTCACACCTGATTGTGGTTTTAATTTGCATCTCTCTGATGATTAGCGATGTTGAGTATTTTCTCATGTCTCTCTTGGCAATCCGTAGGTCCTCTTTGGAGAAGTGTCTATTCAGGTCCTATGCCCATTTCTTAATTGGGTTTTTGTCTTCCTCTTGCTAATATGAGTTCTTTGTACACTTTGGAAATTAGCCCCTTATCAGATGCATCCTTGGCAAATATGTTTTCCCAGACCGTGGGTTTCCTTTGTATTTTGAGGCTGTTTTCTTTTGCTGTGCAGAAGCTTTTTAGTTTGATGTAGTCCCATATGTTTATTTTTTCTTTTGTTTCTCTTGCCCTAGAAGATGTATCAGTGAAAATTCCACTATGTGGGATGTCTGTGACTTTACTGCCTATGTTTTCTTCCAGGATTTTTATGGTTTTGTGACTTACATTTAAGTCTTTGATCCATTTTGAGTTTATTTTTGTGTATGGTGAAAGTTGGTGGTCTAGTTTCATTTTTTGCATGTATCTGTCCAATTTTCCCAGCACCACTTATTGAAGAGACTGTCTTTACTCCATTGGATACTCTTGCCTCCTTTGTCAAATATTACTTGACCATAATGTTGTGGGTCTATTTCTGGGGTCTCTGTTCTGTTCCATTGATCTACATGCCTGTTGTTGTACCAATACCAGGCCGTTGTGATTACAGTGGCTTTGTAATACAGTTTGAAGTCCGGTAATGTGATCCCTCCCACTCTGTTCTTTTTTCTCAAGATGGCTGCAGCTATTCAGGGTCTTTTTTGATTCCATATAAATTTTTGAAATGTTTGTTCTAAATCTGTGAAATATGCTGTTGGTATTTTAATAGGAATTGTATTGAATTTATAGATTGCTTTGGGTAGTATGGACATTTTAATGATATTAATTCTTCCAATCCATGAGCATGGTATCTTCTTCCACTTGTTTAAATCTTCCTCTATTTCTTTTTTCAGTGTCACGTAGTTTTCCGAGTACAGGTCTTTTACATCCTTGGTTAAGTTTATTCCTAGGTATCTTATTTTTTTAGTTGCAATGGTAAATGTTATTGCTTTTTTAGTCTCTCTCTCTGAAAGTTCATTGTTGGTGTATAAGAATGCCATTGATTTCTGGATGTTGATTTTGTATCCAGCTACCTTGCCAAATTCATTTATCAAATCTAGTAGTACTTTGACGGAGCCTTTAGGGTTTTCTATGTACAATATCATGTCATCTGCAAATAAGGACAGTTTTACTTCCTCCTTTCCAGTTTGGATACCTTTTATGTTTTCTTACTGTCTGATGGCTGTGACAAGGACTTCCAGTACTATGTTGAATAAGGGTGGTAAAAGCTGAGATCCCTGTCTTGTTCTGGTTTTTAATGGATTGGTTTTAGTTTTTGCCCATTGAGTATGATGTTGGCTGTAGGTCTGTCGTATATGGCCTTTATTATGTTGAGGTATGATCCCTCTATTCCCACTTTGCTGAATGTTTTTTTCAGAAATGGGTGCTGGATTTTGTCGAATGCTTCTTCTGTGTCTATTGATATGATCATATGATTTTTGTCCTTCACTTTGTTTATGTGATGTATCACATTTATTGATTTGAGGATGTTGTACCAGCCTTGCATCCCTGGAATAAATCCCACTTGGTCATGGTGTATGATCTTTTTAATATATTGCTGGATCCAGCTTGCTAGTATTTTAGTGAGGACTTTAGCATCTATGTTCATCAGGGATATTGGCCTGTAATTTTTTTTCTTTGTAGTGTCTTTATCTGGTTTTGGGATTAGAATGATGCTGGCTTCATAAAAAGAGTCTGGGAGTTTTCCCTCCTCTTGAATTTTCTGGAATAGTTTGAATAGAATAGGTGTTCATTCTTCTTTGAATGTTTGGTAAAACTCGCCTGTAAATCCATCTGGTCCAGGACTTTTGTTTGCTGGGAGTTTTTTATTACTGCTTCCATTTCATAGGAGTGAACTCTTGATCTCTGCAGCAACAGGGGTCACTCTCAAATGCATTAAGCTAAGACTCCATGTACTATGCACTGTGTGATCCATTTATATGGACAAACAGATCATTGGTTGGCAGGAGTAAGAGGTGGGACATGGGGACTTGGAGGGTGATGTAAATATTCTGCTTGATTGTGGTGGTAGTCACACATGGTTATGTGCATTTGTCAAAACTCAAAGAACTTTACACCAAACAGGGTGAATTTTACCATATGTAAAGTATACCTTAGTAAAAAATAAAATAAAATAAAATAAAATAAAATAAAATAAAATAAAATAAAATAAAATAATAAAATAAAATAAAATAATAAAATAAAATAATAAAATAATGAAAGCACACATACCTGTAAT
Organism: Miniopterus schreibersii; assembly: GCF_964146895.1. Lineage (NCBI taxonomy): Eukaryota > Metazoa > Chordata > Mammalia > Chiroptera > Miniopteridae > Miniopterus > Miniopterus schreibersii. Next base: position 371,718 of record NC_138122.1, on the reverse strand, counting down.
TTGCCCAACAAGCAGGTGCTGTTGCCAGGGCCACTCCCTGTCCAAACTTCTGTCAGCTCTCACCCAGCCTACTACTACTTCTCGCTTGTAACTTTTCCTCTCTTATAATTTATTTTTAAAGAGCAGTCAGAATTACTTTTTTTCAAATATAAATCAGATGTCATTTGCTTGCTTAAAACTCTTCCAGTTTCTTCTCATCTCATTTTAGAATAAAATCCAAATGCCTTCCATGCCTACAAGGACAAGCCTAGTGCTCTGGCCTCACTCACTACACAACCCTTCCCTTTGTCGACCATGAGCCATCTTTATGGACTCTCCAGGAGACCAGGGATGTCAGACCTGGGGGATTTCACTCCTGCTTAGTTCCCCTCACTTGGAAGTCTCTACCCTGAACTCTGTGTGACTGGATCCTTCTTACATTTCTGGTCTGAACGTAAATATTGCCTTTTCAGAGAAGCACTCCCTCGGTTCATCTCACCTCATGGTCCCGCACCGCCATGCTTCATCCACCCCAGGGTTTTCCTTTGTAGTGGCACTTCCTGCATCATGACCATTCTTATTTACCACTGGCTGCTCCCACTCCACTACGCCACCATCATGCTGCCAGGCATGGGTGCTCGATAAAGGCTGCTTGGAGTGTTATCTTCAGGGAGGAGTCTGCCTCTGAGCCTTAGTGGGCACTCACAGTGGGGTGGGGGGTCACTCAGACATGGGAAAAGCACAGCACTGCCTGCAGGATCTCCCATCCTCACCCCTGCTCAGGGTGGAGTACTTAACCTGGGACTTCCAACAGCCAGTTAGTGGCAAAGCCAGAGCTCAAACCTAGCCACCCGAGGAGTTGTTGGCAGTAACAACCCTCTCACCTCCCACGCTGAGTATCTGTGAAGATGAGTCAAGCTGGGAACCACACAAGACAGTAAGGACTGCATGGCAGGGCAGTACCAGGATCTGCTGGATGGCTCTGCCCAGATCTTGGATCTGCCTGTTTCCAGGGCTGAAAGACAACTGCTGAGTGGTTCTCAGGATTAACAATCCCATCACTGATAGCCAAGCAGGTGTCTGGGGCTGTGCCAGGCATCTCCTTTACATAAGGGAGGGAAGGTGCTAACATCAGCTTACTGGATGCCTCGTACGCTCTAGAAGTTCTGCCATGCCGTCTCATTCACACCCACCATGAGAGCATCTCCTTTTTATGTGGCTGCAGAGTGGTCATGCCGGTCAGGTAAGTGGCAGAGTCTTTTGGAGTCTAGAGCTGGTTCCAATGAATGCTTTGTGGCAGCTCTAAATCCCACCCTCTCTCCAGCTTCTTGGGGAACATTAATCAAGCTTGTTCTCAGCCCAAGAGTGGAGGAGCAGACCAAAAAGCCCCCAGGGATCCTGCTGCTGTTGTAACATCTGGCCTCCCCTGAGCTGTCCTTCCTCTGTCCTTCCTTGCTCTCACGTCCATCCTGTCTCCTGTGGATGTAGATACAGCTGAGATAACTTTGATCAAAAGTCCCAGCCCTGGGGAAGACAACTGGTGCCCTTCTATTTCTCTGCCCCATAGCCTTGTTTCTCTCTTTCTCTCTGTCCCTATCTCCCTCTCTGTCCCATCTCTCATCCTTTGTCTGTCTCTCTGTCTCTGTTTCTGTTTCTTTGTCTCATGTATGTGCATGCACACACTGAAATATACTCACTCGCACACTGATACCACCCCTTTTCCAACTCATTTCCTTCAGCTGTTCAACTCACTCTGTTGAAAAGATAGTACCCTGACAGATCAAGGCCCTGGAAAACCACTGCAGGGGATTAAGGGCATCCAAAGGATGCCTGGGCTATGGTTTTGTTCCCCAAGGCCAGAGTCAAGTAGTCTGTGCACTGCATAGGGTCTTGTGGCCACCTGGACCCTGCACAGACACCACCACTTCTTATGAAGCTCTCAGCCTTGCTAAATGCCCACCCATTGGCCCGGGCTGCATTGTTGGCTGCCAGTGGGAAAGAGGCCTGACCAGAAGATGCTCTGGCCCAGCTTAGCTGCATTCTAGTGGTGTAGTTGGGGAGGGCTGCAGAGAAGAGGGCAAGAAATGGCATAATTTCATGTCTGGCCTTTCCTAGCTGACAAGCAAAATGATTCTGTGATCACTAACTCTAAACTATTTGGATTTTATAATCCCATCTGGCAGGAAATGCTCCATTAAATCTTAATGAACTGCCTTACAAGAAACTCTCCAAACCCTCCATCCCCTATTGAACAACTAACCCTGGAAGAGCAGTGTAAATACTGGTGGAGGATAGGGGAAGATCAATACCCAAGAGATGGTGTCTGGAATGGGCTCCCATCTACCTTTCACTGGGAAACTATGTTCAGAACATGGTGTATAAAAGTCCTTCTAAACTAAGAAGTTGACATCATCCCATTGTGTGCTTCCCACAGGACCCCATCCTGCCCACTCTCCTCTCAGGCCACATCCTATTCACCCACTCTGAAACCCACCTGGTACTTCTCTATCCCAAGTGGTTGCTTACGTTTCTAGGCTACTGTGGACAAAAAGGGGCCACATACTACCCTGACAAGCTCAGGGGAGACCTACATTGGTAGCAAGAGCAAGGGTCTTATATGTGGTTGTGTCTTGGTCAATGTGTGAGGCAGATTCCTCAACACATACACACACTCAGAAGCACACCTCATTAAGAAAAGAATTTGCATTTCTGGCAAAAATCTTCCAAGGTGAGAAGGAGGGCTTGGAGGATGGTGAAAAGACCCATAGGCCAGAGGGAAGTAAGGCAGACAAGTTTCATGAGGAGCCATGGAGTAGGCATGAAAATTAAATCAGGCTGGAAATGGCTGGGCAGGGAAAAAGAAAGAAAGGCGTAAGATGATAAATGGAAAGATACTAGTACTGAGGTGCCCTTCACCCACTACAGTCTGAGCAGAAAACTTGTACTCTTCAGAGTTTTCAAAAATGTTCATGTCCTGAAATGGAGGGGGCAGAGGTCCCAGCATTAATGTGCGCAAGAGAGTTATCTCGGCTAGTCTACCCAGGGACGGTGGGCGTGGCAGGGTTCTCTAAAATCAAAAAGGCTGCTGAGCACGGTGCCATTCACATGCCCTCACAGAGGGCAAAGCAGATGCTATTTACCTAAAGCATGGAAAGTTCACATGAAAGGATTTATTTGCAGATGTTGGAAACTCCTTGAGGTCACATACCCCTTCCCTGTCATTCAGTATAGGCCTGGGCAAGCAATAGGTGCTTAATGAACATGTGTTAAACTGAGATTTGTGGTTCTGACCCTGTGTGGTGGGCACTGTGAGGAGACAGAATTAAAACCTTCTCTCCCTGCAGACTGATTGGTCGAGTGCTTCAGTGGAGAGCAAGTGATGTTCTCAGAATTCATTCATTCATTCATTCAAAAACACGTATTGAACATCTGTTCCACACCACCTGCATGCCAGGCACCAGGAGTTTGACAGGAGCCAGAGTAAGAGTGCAGATGAAGGTATTAGTCCAGGCCACCTTCAGATACAAGTGGTTTTTAGAGAGTCCTGAGCCCCAAGCACTGGACTTCTGTGGCTCTCTGGCTCTTGATTCAGACCCATGCACACAATGTTCATGGCGGCCAGGACCAGGGCCTGCTGATTCCAAGTCTGATCTCACCCTAATCCTCTGTCCATGCCAACACACCTCCTCCTCCCACCAAGGGAGATAAGATTTGAGCTGACTTCAAAGAAATCACAAGCAAATGCTAAAGAAAGCTGAACCTAGGCGAGGACCCTCACAGCTGTGGGTGGCATGAGTGGGTGTTTGCAGGGCAGCAAGGCCTAAACTAATCCTGTGACTGTCGGCTTTCCATTCAGCAGCAAATCACCAAGGCCTTTTCCCTTATGCCCCCCAGTTCTGGGAAACCATTAGTCTGATAGAGTACCCTTAGAAGCACATTCAAGGGGAAATTCTCACACAAGAGTACAGATTTACGCCCTGGTGACAATGGCAGGATTCACTTTATTGATCAAGCATCCCATCACTAACAACATTTATTGGGCTCTCACTCTGAGCATACTGCCTGTCCTTCAGCCCAAACAGGGACACAGAGGGCCCCATACCAAGAGAGCAAAACCAACCAGGTTCATGGTCTGGTTATAATCCACAAGAGGTCACTTCTGAAGGGAGGCAAGTTTGCTAACCCAAAATATACCTTTTGGGAAAAGTGATTTTAAGCTAGTTATTAAGAAACAAAAGACAGGGAAAAAGCCTTTGACTTTCCCCTCAACTGCCTAAAAGGAATTTAGATAGAGGCCCTGCCCCAGGAAAGGAGATCTCATCACAGATAACTACAGTTTAATACATACCAGTGTGTGATGGAGAGGAACCTAGCAAGGCCTATCTGAACAAAGTTTTCTCTGTGTCCCATTGTTAAAGATGGCCCACCAAACATTTATTTACCAGACACTTGCTTTTCCATCTCCATGTGAATTGCCTTCCCGCACTTTGAAGCCCCAAAGCACAACCCCCCTTCTTTTTAGCTTCAGAATGGCATGTGAACCTCAATTGCCCAATGCCTCTTTGGGTCTCTATTCTTATGGCACCCCTGAACATGCATTCATATAATAAACTCTGGACATGTTCACCTGTTAAATTTGATTAGGCCAGCTAGAAGAACTTAGAAGAGGGAGGAAAATTACTTTTAATCCCCCACACTTTGCTTTAAATATACTTTAAATACCTCAAAATGAAAGATACTATATAATATTATAACATCAGAGCCAAGAATTTTATTAGATCAGTAAAAGACCACTGAGTGAGTGAATGAATGAAAGAGTAAATAGTATATAGTCACCTTAAATGAGTTTGGGTTTATCTAATTTATGGATTAATTAGGCCTCTTGCCTTTTTACATCTTCTTGAAAAATATCTGAGAGCCTTATTTGGGTCATTTCATTGCTAACTTGTGTCTCAATCAGAAGCAGAGAAAGGAAGCAAAGGAAATGAAAAGGGAAAGGACACAAATCAATGTTTTTTTTCTCTAGCAACTCAGGGAAAGGTTTTGTTGGTAAGAAAAATGGAAACTAATGACTAAAGCAAGGCTTGGGAATTACATGTGGATTTCATTTATGCATAACTTCTGGCATTAACTGCCATTTTGCTTCTACTCGGCCTGGAAAACTTCCCAAGAAAGGCAATGCAAAGGTTAAAGACGAAGAGAGAACCTTAAAAACAGCAAGAGAAAAGCAGTTAGTTACCTACAAGGGAGCTCCCACAAGACTGTCAGCTGATTTCTCAACAGAAACTTTGCAGGCCAGAAGGGAGTGGCAAGAAATATTCAAAGTGATGAAAAGCAAGAAACTACAACAAAGATTACTTTACCCAGCAAAGCTATCATTTAGAATTGAAGATCAGATAAATACCTTCACAGATAGGAAAAGCTAAAGGAGTTCATCACCACCAGACCAATATTACATGAAATGTTGAAGGGTCTTCTTTAAGAAGATGCTAATAAACTAAAGAATCTGACAAACAAAATAGACCCAGAGGCATTGAAGCATGCAGCAGACGGTCATATCTCAGAGGGAAGAGGGAAGGGTGGTGAGGGTGGAAAGAGATTAACCAAAGAAGTTATATGCATATATGCACAACCCATGGACACAGACAAAAATGAAGGCTTGGGGAGGGGGGTGGAAGCAGGGTAGAGAGAGTCAATGGGGGGGGGGGAATGGGACACCTTTAATACTTTCGACAATAAAGATAAATTTAAAAAAGAAAAGAAGGGGGAGGGAGAGAAAGAATATGTCAGATTCTTTAGTTCATTAGCTTCTTCTTAAAGAACTTGGTAAGGAGGAGGTAGCCTGTAGAGGCAACAGCTCTTCCACCTTCTCTGCCATCTCAACATGCTCTTACCTACTGAATTACAAGGGACTTCAGAGGAACCTCATTTTCTCCTGATGCACTACTCCTTAACTGCATTATTCAGGCCTGAAGTTTTCCAGGCAAAGACTATCAGGCATGCTGTAGAGGGGATCCTTCCACTGACCTCCTGCCAATTCACAGGGCCATGGATGAGCAGGGCTGTGTGACAGGCAAAGGGAGGAGGCAGTGCTGCCGTTGATCCTTATAAACCACATTCCCCACCACCAAATAGACTAGCCACTCAAAAGGGTAAAACATCCAGGTCACCTCATAGATCCTAGGTTTCCTTCTGGGAGACAATGCCTTGCACAGGGCCCAGGCAAAAGTGCCGGGTGTTGTAGATAAGACATCAACAATGGGGCTGCCTAGGGAGGAAGAAAAGGAGAGGCGTGGTACAAGAGCGAGGACAGGTAGATGAGCAGTGGTGAAGGAGTGCTGGTCCTGGGCACAATAGGAGGAGTAGGGATGGTAGCTTAAAGGGAAGAAGACCAGAGAACTTGAGCCAGGGTTCAAGAACTTGGATCCAGGTTCAAGTTACAGTTCTGCCACTTATTAGTGTGAATGTGAGAGGGTCGTACCACCAACCGGCCTTCCTAAAAATCAAAATCCTCCAGCCAGATTAAGGAATAAGAAAAGGACCACATGGCCTTCAGAAAACAAAGGATCCAACACAAGGAAGTGGAGATTGCTGTGCACCAGGTGCAGAAGGCGCCAGTAGGGAGTGCAGTGCCATACCATAGACTGTTATCACCATGCCCTTGGCCACTGCTCATCTTCTGAACCTGAGAAAACTTCTGGAGAATGTGTTTCATCAAAGCAATGGAGCAAACCAAAAAGAGGAAGGCAAAAGATCCTAGAAATAGGAATTGTACATCAAAGAAAAGCAAAAGGAATTTTGGGGACCAGAATAGAGGCAAGTTCAGGATAACAGTCCTACTACAGGCCTAAGAGCAAGCCCTCCACACAGAACAACAGTGTCCAGAAGTGAAGTCTCCAAGAAATGTCTTGGAACTAATTGATTGCCTAATTAGACTGAGGAAGATTATTCTGAGAGGCTATTGGTAAGTGCAAAGAAAAGTAAAGCAAAAAATCAAGCAAGACAAGACAGTTATTAACTTTAGTGGGGGGAAAACAAAAAGAAATATAATCATAACATAATGGTCAGTTGTGACTAATATTCAAATAGGTATAACAATGTATTCTGAATACTGATTTAACTAAAATTCAAATGTACTATATAGGTGGTAAAAAATCAGAGGGGATGGCAATGTAAGAGAACTAAATCCTCATTACCATAAATAGAAAGTCAGTAGGTACCATAATCGATACATTAAAATATAGCAATACATACATATTATTTAGAACTATGAATATATGTAAATGTATGAAGAAACAGCTAAAACATTGAAAGTCATTGCTCCTAAGAAGGGAGGTGGGGGAACTAGGTCAGAGAAATACTACCTATTGTTATAGTCTTTTAATACAGAGTGGGCAAAAGTAGGCTTACAGTTGTAATACAAATAAATAATACAGTCATTAATGAATAATAATACAAGAATAAGCTCTGTTTCACATACTCACAACTACCACCCTGCTTTTACCTACCCCTGTTCTATTTGAGTCACAAGCTATGATCAATTATTACAATCAATTACTTTTGTATTTTTGTGTTAAAATGCACAAAACATGAAATTCACCATCTTAGTCATTTCTAAGAGCACAGTTCTGTAGTGCTAAGTATATTCTTATATACTTTAAAAACCTTGACCCTCCATGGTTGAAAGTGGAATGAGCTCTCTAGTGAGACAAGCCCAGGAGACTCTTTCTACCCTAACTGTTGTCACCCAAGCTTCATCTTTTCCTGGTGAGGCAGGGGGAGGGCTGTCACTCATTACTACTGACACCAACAGAGTGGTCTCAGAAGCAGCTACCACCTCTTCCAAACAATACCTTGCTATGGAGATGGGTCTTTGCCTTAATCCCAAGAAGCACAACAAATGAGGCTGGAATGCTTAAATAAGACCTTTCCAACAGCCTGGAAATACAAAGGGTAAAGGAATAAGGAATCTGACCTTTGAGGGTACAGTTAGGCCCTCTCCAAGGTTCCCAGGTCACCCTTCCTAGCTTTTGCCTGTCTGCGAAGATAGCACCATTCCCTATACCCAGCCCCCTCTGTATTCACAAGAATAGAGCTCAGAGTTCCTTATTAGTACTGTATAGTACTACCATTTAGGGGGTAGTACTTCTATCCCAAATGATAATTCAACAAAAAATCCTTGACTTTCATAAGGGGGCACCCACATACAGAATTAGGAGGACAAGAGAGGTGAAGCCTCTTCAGCATGAGCAAAGTAGTAAACATTTCAATGCTTTTGCTTTCTCTTCTGTAAAATAGGAAAGACAGTATCTGTTCCAATCCCAGGGTACTATCAGAACCAACTCAGATAATGGACAGAAGGCAGCTCTATAAAATAGAAAGCACCTTACAAATATGAACTACTATTATCAATAACAGTTTTCAAACTTAGCAGGCTACAAAGAGATCTTTGAGTGGCAGGAAACCAGTGCAGTGAAGTTAAAAACCTCCACCATGGGTAGCCCTCTCCCATGTCAACCCTGGGGGGTAGCCTGGTCCTTCCATTATCTGACTTGCAGTCCCAGCTGCCCCTCCTGGAGTTGCAGACATCCCAGACCCAGACCTTGATGCCTTAGGCAAATGGCCCAAACTCCTGTGCAACTTCCTCTTCATAAAATAAAATGCTCACTGATGCTCCTTGGCTCCTTTAATTGAAAAGCAACAGCCATCGTTCTTATTGGATTGTAGATGAATCACTTAGAAAATATTTTTGATCACATTATAGAGACAATAACATAACAGTACCTGGAAAATGGTTCTGTTTTGTTTTCCACTTTGCAAACCAAAACAGTAGCCTAGAGTTGGATTACATTTTGTTTTGTTTTATTTTAAGCAGAAGTGCTTTACTCATTTCCCAGTGGGGAGTAAAACCCTTTAGAGGATCGAGCTCAGTCTTTGGTTGGTAGAATTAGACCAAAAGGAGAGGTGAGACTTAAATGCAAGCCTTCAAATACAAGAGTGACTGGAAAGAAGGTAGTGTACACCTCTGTCTCCACTGAGGACAGAAAAGAAGACAGTATCAACAATAAGAAGTTAGTCTGACACAAATGGCACACCCAAAGGGAGGTCCCAGCAGGCAATAGACTGCTGGAAACAACTTTGCCTTGGGGGTGGTGGTGGCAGCCCCTGCACAGCAGCTCATGCACTGCAGTCAGGGTGGATCCTCATAGTCGGCCAGGCTAAGGGTGAACCCCATATACAAACAAGCCAACAGTATTCAAGACTCAACAATGAAAGCATAGCCCAAACAAGAGATATTTATGGAGCACCTAGCTCCGATAATCTGGAAGACTGTGCCACTGAACTCCACAAGACACATAAAGCCACCATAACAAGTTTGAGAGTCATAGCAGATCTGCCTAATACACAGAGACAAACACAGAAAGGCAGATAAAATAGGGAGACAAAGAAATGCCCCAAATGGGAAAAAAAATAGAAATCCCCAGAAAAGGAATGAAATGAAATGGAAGCAACCAAGCTACCAGATGCAGAGTTCAAAACAATGGTTATAAGGATGCTCAAGGACCTTAAGGAAAGAATGGATAATCTTAGTGAGAACTTAAAGAAAGAGTAGGCATTAAAAGGGCATAGAAACCATAAAAAATAACCAGTGAAAAATGAATACACAGACTAAAATTAAACAATTGGAAAAACATATTTCATGCAAACAGAAACAAAAAACAAGCTGGGGTAGCAACACTAACATCAGACAAAACGGACTTCAAAACAAAGGCTATAATAAGAGACAAAGAAAGAGAGTACATAATACTAAAGATACAACAAGAGAAGATAATCATTGTAAACACATATGCACCCAACATAGGAGCACCTAAATATATAAAGAAAATATTGATGGACATAAAGGGAGATACCAACAGTAACATAGTCATAGTAGCACATTTTAACACCCCATTGACATCAATAAATAGATCTTCCAGACAGAAAATCAGCAAGAAAACAGTGGCCTTAAACGACACACTAGACCAAATGGAATTGATATTTTCAGAGCGTTTCAGTCCAAAGCAACAGAATATACATTCTTTTCAAGTACACATGGAACATTCTCTAGGATGGACCACAGGTTAGAACACAAAGCAAGTCTCAATAAATTCAAGAAGATTAAAATTATATCGAGCATCTTTTCTGACCACAATAGTATGAAATTAGAAATCAATTACAAGGAAAAAAAATGAAAAACACACAAACACATGGAGGCTAAATAGCATCACTAAATAATGAATGGGTTGATGAGATCAAAAAAGAAATAAAAAGATTCCTTAAGACAAATGAAAATTTAAAAACAACAACAACACACTTCCAAATATATCAGACACAGCAAAAGCCATCCTAAGAGGGAAATTCATAGCATTACAGGTCTACCTCAAGAAGCAAGAAAAGTCTCAAATAAACAGTGTAATCTTACACCTAAAGAAACTAGGAAAAAAACACCAAACAAAGCCCAAGGTAAGTAGAAGGAGGGAAATAATAAAAATCAGAGCAGAAATAAATGTAATAGAGCCTAAAAAAAACAAACAAAGATCATGAAACCAAGAACTGGTTCTTTGAAAAGATAAACAAGATTGATAAACTTTAAGCAGACCCATCAGAAGAAAAAAGGAAGATTCCCAAATAAATAAAATTATAAATGAAAGAGAAGTAACACTGACTCCACAGAAATACAAAGGATTATAAGAAAATATCCAGAACAACTATATGCCAACAAATTGGACAATCTGGAAGAAATGTATAAATTCCTATAAACATTCAATGTCCCAAAACTGAATCAAGAAGAAACAGAAAATCTGAACAGACCAATTACAACTAATGAAATCAAAGCAGTAATCAAGACTCCCAGTAAACAAAAATCCTGGGCCAGGCGGGTTCGCCAGTGAATTTTACCAGTCAAAGAGAATTACCACGTATCCTTCTCAAACTATTTCAAGAAATTCAAGAGGAGGGAAGACTCCCATGCTGTTTATGAGGCCAGCATTATCCTAATTCTAAACCAGATAAAGGCAATACAACGAAAGAAAATTATACACCAATTTCCCTGATGAACATAGATATAAAAATGCATTAAAAGGAGTGTGAAGGATGATCAAGTGAGATTTATTTCTGGAATGCAACGTTGGTACCATATCCTCGAATCAATTAAATGAAGGATGAAAATCATATACTCATATTATGATGCAGAAAAAGCATTTGACAAAATCCAGCACCTATTAATGATTAAAAACTTTTAGCGAAGTGGGAATAGAGGGATCATACCTCAGCATAATAAAGGCTTATATGAAAAACCTACAGCCAACATTATACTCTACAAGGGAACACTAAAACCATTTCCCTTAAGTTCAGAGACAAGACAGGGATGCCCACTTTCACCCTCTTATTCAACACAGTACTGGAAGGCCTGGCCACAGCCATCAGAGAAGAAGAAGAAATCAAAGGCATCCAAATTGGAAAGGAAAAAGTAAAACTGTTATTATTTGCAGATGACATGATACTGTATATAGAAAAAACTAAAGATTCCACTAAAAACTATTAGGACTGATAAATGAATTCTGTAAAGTAGCAGGATACAAAATTAATATTCAGAAATCAGTGGCAGCTTTATACACCAATAATGAACTATCAGAAAGAGAAACTAAGAAAGCAATCCCATTTATAGTTACATAAGGAAAAATAAGGGCCTAGGAATAAATTTAACTAAGGAGGTAAAAGACCTGTGCTTGAAAAATTATATTATTCTGAAAAAAGAAATTGAAGAAAATACAAATAAATGGAAGTATATACTGTGTTCAAGGATAGAAAGAATTAATATCATTAAAATGTCCATAATACCCAAAGCAATCTATAGATTCACTGAAATTTCTATCAAAATACCAATGGAGTATTTGCAGAAGTAGAACAAATACTCCAAAAAGTTATAGGGCCACAAAAGACTGAAAAACCAAAGCAGTCTTGCTTGAGAAAGAACAAAGTTTGAAGTATCATGCTATCTGATGTCAAACTATATAATACAAGGCCACAGTAATCAAAACAGCATGGTACCGCCCTAGCCTGTTTCACTCAGTGGTTAGAGCATTGGCCCTCAGACGCTCTAACCTCAGTTGTAGCTCGATCCCCACCGCTCATGATGTCTCTCTCATGTCAATGTTTCTCTCTCTCTCTCCCTTCCACTCTCTCTGAAAAGCAATGAAAATAATGTCCAAAGACCAAACAAACAACAACAACAAAAACAACGTGATGATGGCATAAAAACAGACATATAAATCAGTGGGACAGAATAGAGTGCACAGAAATAAACTCACGTCTCTATGGTGAATTAACATTTGACAAAGGAGACAAGAACATACAATGGAGTAAAGACAGTCTATTCAACAAATGTGTTGGGAAAATTGAAAAGATACATGCTAAAAATGAAACTAGACCACCTTCTTACACCATACACAAGAGCAAATTCAAAATGAATTAAAGACTTAAATATAAGACTCAAAACTATAAAAAGTCCTAGAAGAAAACATAGGCAGTAAAATCTCAGACATTTCTAGTAGCAATATTTTTCCTGAAATATCTCCTGGGCAAGGGAAACAAAGGAAAACATAAACAAATGGGACTACATCAAACTAAAATGTTTCTGCACAGTAAAGAAAATCATCAACAAAATGCAAAGACAATCTACTGAGTTGGAGAAGATATTTGCCAATGATACATCTGATAATTGGTTAATATCCAAAACTTATTAATAACCCAGACAACTTAACACCAGAAAAACAAACCACCCAATGAAAAAGTGGACAGAAGACCTAAATAGACATTTCTTCAGCAAAGACATACAGATAGGAAATAGACATATGAAAAGTTACTCAACATCACTAATTACCAGAGAAATTCAAATTAAAACCACAATGAGAGAGACAACAAGATGGTGGCATAGGTAACCACAGTACCCACCACCTCCCACAACTACATCAAAACTACGACTAAAATACAGAACAACCATCATTCAGAACCTCCTGAAATCTGGTTGAACAGAAGTCCTACAACTAGAGAACTGAAGAAACACATTAAGACAGGTAGGAGGGGCGAAGGCACAGGTGGAATCTGAGCAGAATCGTGGGAACATGGGCGTGGTCCCATACCCAGGTGCTTTGCTTTAAAATTGGGAGGGATAGCTCAGTTGGTGGAGGTTTCCCAGAGGAGCGAGGGGTCCCAGCCCCTCATCAGGCCCCCCAGCCCAGGTTTCCAGTGCCAGGAAGAGAAGTCCCCACACCTTCAGACTGTAAAAATCAGCAGGGATTGTGGCTAAGTGACGTGGAGGCTGCTGGAGTCCCAGGCAGTTCCTCTTAAAGGGCCCACACACACTCTTACTCAGACCTGCTCCCTTTGAGCTCCAGCACTGGGCTGCAGCTTGAAAGGAACCTGGGACATTTGGGGAGGAATTAACTTGCCTGGAATCAGGGAGAGAGCTAGAGGGGCAGCTTTCTCCCAGAAAAAAGAGCTGGCAGAGGCCTTTGTTCCTTTAACAAGCCTCCCCCCCCCCCCCCCCCGGCAACCCAGCAGGCAGGCGCCTTCTCTGAATCTCCATCAACCAGATTCACACATTTTGCCCTACCCTGGTGATTCCCAGAGACCCTGCCCCTCCCTACGTATAAGCTCATCCAAGCCATTTCCAGTGGCTTTTCTATGCAAGTGGCCTCTCTAGCCTCATGCTTAGGACTTTCCTAAAATCTCTCAAATAAGCAGCAGCTGGCCTCAGCGTGCCCCATACCTCTTGATAAGTGGCCCCAGGCCTGGCACTAGCAGCATCCTTCATTGGTTCATAGTGGCTTCTCCTGGACATGACCAAGCCCAGCACAAGTGGCAGTCATCCAGAGATTGCTGTGTAGCTCATGCTGGGTGGCCCTGGGCAGGGTGCAGGCAGACGCTGACTGCCAGGAGGCCCCAGAGACAGTGCACTGGTGGTCAACTTTGACCATACTAGATTAAAACCCTACCACATCCACAAGTGACACACTCAAGGGGCGGACTTGGTGAACACCAAAGCTCCAATGAAGTAAATCCTGCTCCATAGGGGTGTCTCCAGCACAGCAGCTCTTCAGCTATAGTTGCAGCTGGTCCTCACAGCCAATTGACCTGGGGGTCAATTTTTCCCAGTGATGCCAAAACCAACCAAGGCTCAACTACAATAAGACAGTGCACACAGCATACACAGGGGAGCACCTAGGGTGCCAAGCTCACATGATGGGGAGGTTGAGCCACTGGGCCCTACAAGACACCTACTACACAAAGCCACTCTACCGATTCCAGGAGACACAGCAGCTCTATTTAATACACAGAAACAAACACCAGGAAGCAGCCAAAATGGGATGCGGAGGCAAAGAAACATGTCACAAGTGGAAGAATAGAAGAAATCTCCAGAAAAAGAACTAAATGAAATGGAGTCAAGCAAGCTACTAGATACAGAGTTCAAAACAATGGTTATAAGGATGCTCAAGGATCTTAGTAAGACTATTAAGGAAACTAGTGAGATCATCAGTGACATATTAAAGAACCAGTCAGAAAGGAAGTCTACTAGAACTGAAAGGAAGAATAATTTACAGGGAATCAACAGTAGAGTAGAGGATGCTGAGAATCAAATCAGCAATTTGGAATATGAGGAAGCAAAAAGCACCCAACCAGAAGAGCAAAAAGAAAAGGAATCCAGAAATATGAATGATAATATAAGGAGTCTCTGGGACAACTTCAAGTGGCCCAACATTCACATTATTGGGATGCCAGAAGGAGAAGAAAGAGAGCAAGAAACTGAACGCCTATTTGAAAAAATGACAGAAAACTTCCCCTACCTGGTGAAAGAAATAAACTTACAAGTCCAAGAAGCACAGAGAGTCCCAAACAGGAGGAACCCAAAGAGGCCCACACCATGACACATCATAATTAAAATGCAAAAGGTTAAAGACAAAGAGAGACCCTTAAAATCGGCAAGAGAAGAGCAGTTAGTTACCTACAAGGAAGCTCCCATATGACTGTCAGCTGATTTCTCAACAGAAACTTTGCAGGCCAGAAGGTAGTAGCAAGAAATATTCAAAGTGATGAAAAGCAAGAACCTACAACCAAGATTACTTTACCTAGCAAAGCTATCATTTAGAATTGAAGGTCAGATAAAGAGCTTCACATATAAGAAAAAGCTAAAGAAGGCCATCACCACCAGACCAGTACTACATGAAATGTTGAAGAGTCTTCTTTAAGAAGAAGCCAATGAACAAAAGAATCTGACAAACAAAATAGACCCAGAGACATTGAAGCATGCCACAGACTGTTCTATCTCAGAGGGAAGAGGGAAGGGGGGTGGGAGATGGGAAGAAATTAACGTGTTATATGCATATATGCATAACCATGGACACAGACAAAAATGGGGTGAAGACCTGGGGAGTGAGGTGCAGGGGGTTAATGGGGGAAAAATGGGACACCTTTAATACTTTCAACAATAAAGATAAATTTTAAAAAAACACAATGAGATATCGTCTCACACCTGTAAGATTGGCTATCATCAATAAATCGACAAACATCAAGTGCTGGCGAGGATGTGGAGAAAAGGGAACCGTCATGCACTGTTGTTGGGAATGCAGATTGGTTCAACCACTGTTGAAAACAGTATGGAGATTGCTCAAAAATATTAAAAGTGGAATTTCCTTATGGCTCAGTGATTCCACTTCTGGGAACATATCTGAAGAAACATGAAATCCTAATTCAAAAGAATATATGCAGCATTATTTACAATAGCCAAGATTTGTAAGCAACACAGATGTCCTTCAGTAGATGAGTGGATAAAAAAGTTGTGGTACATTTACACAATGGAATACTACTCAGCTATTAAAAAAAAAGGAAATCTTATCTTTTGAGACAGCATGGATAGACCTAGAGAGTATTATGTTAAATGACATAAGGCAGTGAGGGAAAGACAAATACCACATGATCTCACTAATATGTGGAATCTAATGAACAAAATAAATAAACAAAATGGAAACAGACTCATACAGAGAACAGACTAACAGCTGTCAGAGGGGAGGGCAGTTAGGGAGCTGGGTGAAAAAGGTGAAGGGATTAAGCAGTACAGGTTGGTAGTTACAGAATAAGCACAGAGATGCAGATTGCAGTATGGGGAATAGAGTCAATAATGTCAAGATAACGGGGTATGGGGCCAGGTGGGTGCTTGGAGCAGTGGGGGGCACCATTCTGTATGGTACATGGCTTTCCAGCCACTTTGTGATACATCTGAAATGGATACAAAATGGTATTGAATGTATACTATGATTGGAAAATTATAAATAAAAATAAATAGATAGATAGATAGATAGATAGATAATAAATAAATAAATAAATAAATAAATAAATAAATAAATAAATAAATAAATAAAAAGTTAGGCTGGATACCAAGAGGAACAGTTTTATTGTAAGGCAGTGAGCAACATTTGATTGCATTTCCTGAAGCGGTTGCAAAGTCTTTGTTGAGATTTTATGTGGCTAGACTGGCTTTATGGAATGTTTTTTGGTCCATATTTGCCTTGGGTCAAGTGACTGGACAGATGACTTTTGCAAAGTCCAACAGTGTGGCATGCTGATCACACAAGGCTCTCCTCCTGTTGACATCAGATACCTACTTGCCAGGCACAGGTGTCTTCGAAGGGAATGTGGGCTTCCCAGTCTCCACAGGAATGTCTCTGTCATGGAGACCATTATTTTATCACCTACTTCCCCTGCTCAGGAAGTGCCGGGTCACTCTGTGTGGCCTGTCTTATAGTCCTGGCCCTCAGGCTGTCAATCATGTGTCCATGAATCCACTACACACCCCTATCTCTCCTAACTCTAACCAAAGTCCTGTCTCCAGTCCCTCTCCCATCCTGCTGAGAGCTTTTTGAGTCTTAATTCCAATACTCAACCCATCAAAACATTGAAGTGGGTAAGAACAAGGGCAAAAACCTGGAACACATCCCTAGAAACTCCCTCCTGCTTGACATCAGCCCAGAAACTGCCCAATTGATCATGAATCCACTTAGCTGTACTATTTCCCATTTAGAAAATTGAATCTAAAAAGGCAAAACTATGGATACAATAAAAATGTCAGTGGGTTCCAGCCATGGGGTAAGGGAACAGATGAGTAGGCAGAGCACAGAGGATCCTGAAGGCAGTGAGAATAATCTATAAGACAGTATAGTGATGAGTATATGTCATTACACATTTGTCTAAACCCACTGAATATACAACACCAAGAGTTACCCCTTAGGTAAAGTGCAGACTTATGATGTGTCAGTGTGGGTTTAGCCTTGGCAATAAATGCACTGTTCTGGTGAGTGATGTTGATAATAGGGGAGGCTATATATATGTGGGAGCAGGGGGTATATGGGAAATCTCTGTACTTCCTCTCAATCACATTGCTTTCAAAAAACAGTGTACTTTTATAAAAACTAAACCTAAGGTCAAAAAAAGGTTTGCAATTGTGGGCATAGTCTGTGATGTATATATTAAGCTCCTGTTTTATTCCAACTCTGGAAGCCAAAACCACATCACACGTTGGCCTTAGTCTACAGATTAGCTTGCAAATATCTTAAATAGGCCCTATCTTCATATCATGTGGATGTCTCTGACTTCTGAGTCTCACTCAGTAGGAAAGACTGTGAGGCCTGGTTCCTTCCTCAGTCACTTCTGGGATGAGTGAAGTCCCTGCACAGGCTTCTTAACATCTCTGGGCCCCAGTCACTTCCTCTGAAGAGCTAAGTAAATAATATCTTTTTAGAAGATCTCTTGAAATCCCTTACAGTTCAAGAGCTAATATTCCCCACAAATGGCCTCTACAAATGAAAGTTTTTTTCTTTTTCATTTGTCAACACACACACACACACACAAACGAAACAAACAAACAAAAAACAAGTGAGGCCTAGGGTAAGAGACAAAGCATAGGCTTTGGAGTCTGAAAGACCAAATAGAAATCCAGGCTGCCATTTACGAGCCCTTGGATATGTGACTCACCCCCTCCGGGCCTCCCTCAGATCTCTATCATCAAAATAAGGACATAGTCTCACCCCCTTCAGGCTTAAGTACCAAAGCCACCCCCTATCCCAGAAGGGCCAGTAGGCTTAGCATTTTCTCCATTTCCTGTCCTGCTCTTTACTCCCTTTAGCAAAAGATGGCTTTGTCCATTTCCTACCAATTGATGTGCTATAAGTTCAGTTTCTCCAGTGGCCAGATATTATTCCCAGAATCATAAGTGGAAAAACTGAGAATTAAGAAAGAGACAGGAGGTCAGGTGTAATTAATGAAACAAAGCCTTAAGCCAGACCCTGTATTTCTGCTTGGGATTCATTAGCAAGTGGGCGCAGGCCTGAGTTGGAGGCCTTCTTCCCCTATCTGGCCCTCCTCACTCAGCTGTTCTCTGCTGTACCTCCTACAACACTGGATCTGTTCAATGCTTTCTATTCCGTGTGTCAATGCAGGATGATTCAGAACAAGATTGGGTTATCACAAATTCAGGAGGCACTACACACATGGCTGTCATGTTTCAGTTACCCTTTCTCTTGGTTTAATAAAATTTACCACACTAATACAAAGCCATATTTTATGGTTCTCCCTGTACTTGTAACAACTTGTCCAGCTCCATCTGCTAATTCAAGGAAGGGGGGATGCAGCAGCTCAACGGTAGGCGAGTTTCCAGGGTTTCGAGGGAATTTGTCGATATCTCTGCATCTTATGGTTCTTAACCACTCTCTCCATGATATGAGCCCTAATGAGGTTAGCAGCTAGTGGTCACTTGGCAGGTGAAGCCCTGCTTGGTGACAGCCTGAACACCTATGCCTGCTGCCAGAACAGCAACACAGCACCTCCCCATGGGCTTGGTGACAAGGGCTCCACACCTGCCCAGTATCATTGCCTGGGCCCTTGATGTATGTAACAGGTTCACTGGCAAAGGGATCCCAACAGAATAACTGAGATCGGGAGGGGCGCTGTTAGACAGGAGCCCCTCGCCTGCCTGGTGGAGCAGATGACCAGAAAGGGGAAGGAGGTGGGAGAGATGGAAATGGGGGAAAAGACAAAGGAGCTATAAACAAAGAACTGCCCTTGTGGGAAATCCTGTGTGCCCAAACCCAAGTGCTTCTGGAAGGCCATGCTTGTTCATCATGTTACTGGGGAACCTCTAGGGAGCCTGGCAGGGAGGACAGGATTTCACTGAGAACATCTACCTCTTGCCACCTCCATCTGTCCAGCTAATTACCTGCTACGGCAGCCCAACCACTGCCCTTTAAAAATAAGGAGACTGGGACAAGCGGGCACATTAGCATTCTGGGTGCAGGCTGCCTCCTCTCAAAGGGTGGCTGAGGGCCTAGGGACTATGGGTACAGGAAGTCTGGGGACTGGGAACTATGGCACCCCAGTGAAGGACAAGGAGTCAGCCTGACCTTGTGGGGTAGGGGTCCTCCCCCAGGATACACCTATCTCATAAGACCCTTCCCAACCTTGTGCCTGGATCCCACTCCTAGTGCAATATTGGGGCACAGGGCAGGGGCACTAGGTGCAAGTAGGCCCCTACCTACTGTTAGATTCAGCCCAACACCCCTATTAGTGGCTACTGTTCCCTCTTGTCCTCCTGGGCAACTGCCCAGATTCCCTGGCCTGAAAGTTTACAAATAGAAGCCTGTGGTGCTGGTAGCAATAAAAGGCAGCAGCTCTGCTCCCACCCTTCAATGGGAGCATTTTCCCATAACAAAGGGCTAGATTCAGCTGCCTGGTGCAGAGTCTAAGTAAGGGCAAGTTGCCAGAGTAAAGAAGAGTTGGCACACCCATGGTGAGAAGGAGGTGGCGGGCGCTCCAGGCTGCCGCTCCACCAACGTGCATGCCCAGAGTCTGGGGCCCTTCCTTAGGCCAGCAATCCTTTCCTCTGGACATCATCTCTCCCATACCAACTTTCCCACTACCCCAGTTCTCTCACTATCCACCTTCCTCCAACCCCCAGCCTTTAAAAAGCTCTCTGGGAGCATGTGTTAAATTCATGAACATACCTGGGCACCTTGTCCGTAATGGATAGATAAAGTGCCAGGTCCTCCATGCCAGATTGTAGTACAACTGAATGGTGGCTGTGCTCATGGAATACCTGAAAGGCATAATCGAACCCATGTGTGAGAGGTGCCAGAATTGGCACAATACAGTGAGGGAAAAAGTGAATGGGGATTCATGAGTTCTGTGTTGGAAAAAGAGTGTTTTCTGAAGCTCCAGGAAGGGTGGAGAGGAATTTAGAGCTGAGTAAGGGGAATGCCACATCTAATTTCTTTGGGAGGAAGAAGACCAAAGGACAGAGTTCCAGAAGTGCTTGGGGCCACGAAGCTGAGGGAGGAAGCCAGCTGGAAGGTGAACAAAGCCCACCCACCCTACTCATAGCATCAAGACAACTGTTGTTTCTTTCTCCCAGTCGTTGGCCAAGTTTGGCCCAAGACTGAACGTAGCTCTTAGTCCTCAGTTTTCAAAAGTTCACACTTTACCCTAGAAAGTAAGGTTGCCCATCCACCTTGCTCTCTTCACAGAGACCTAAAAATACAGGGATTGTCTTATTTTCTTTTACAAGCTTCTCCTTGGGAACAAGGTTCATTTAGGTCCCAGAAGTTGCTCTCCAGAACCCAGAGAAGCTGGGGTCTGGGGAGCCTGGAAGTACTCCCCCTGCCCCTGGGATCCCACAGCTCTTCTGAAACTATGCCTTCCAAAATAGCCATATGCTAGTAACCTAGGATAAGCTAGGTCCAAAAGCAGTGCTTACCGGCTAAGCAATCCCTAGAGCACACAGAAAAAGTGGCCAATAATAGATACTGTCCATATGTCTAATGCAGGGAGCCTATTGCCTTTGTAAAGGCCGAAAAAGGGTTTTGCGTGGGGGAAGGATGAGGTGGGGAGGCACACTTTCCCAGCCCAGTTCCCAGGAACGGGACCAACTGGGTGCCTGCCTATATCAGGAGGACTAAGAGCTACGTTCAGTCTTGGGCCAATATCACTGCCTATATCACTGACATCTCAATAGCCACATGCATCCCACAGTCATAATGCATTTACTTCCCCTATATAAGGCCAGAACAGGGCCAGTGTCCATGGTGAGAACCCCACTGCCACCAAGCAGGTAGAGCACACATATTTGGGAACTGACTGCCCATCCCGATCCCCAAGCCTTGCTCCTCCCTTCTCCACACATGACACCACCATGTCTAATCATTACTGTGTCCTGCAGATTCTACATCCTAGAGAATTTCTCAAATTTGTCCACTTCCAGACCTCAGTTTAAGCCACACATTTCACACTAATGTCTCCAGCAGCCTTGTGGGTTTTTTGTATCCTATCCAAAAGATCCAAGTTGTTCCCTTTTGTATAAATCTGCACAGTAGATTCGTGGTGTCTTCAGCCCAATGTACACGGTCCTCCATGATGTGACCTCTTCCAGCTCTCTCCTCTCATACTTTGGCTCCAGCCTGCTTGCCATCACCCAAACACAAGTCCTCATTTGCTTCTGTGTTTGTTGAAGTTCTTTCCCTAACTTCACAATACCCTATTTCCCTTCCTCCCCTGGATGGCATCCTTCTTGATTCAGTTTAGGTATTGCTGCCAGTGGAAATGGTGTTATTTCATGGGATCTCAAGGAAAGCATTCCAAGAGACCCATGTGGCGGTGGGAGGGGGGCGGTGTATGTAAAATTAGGAGGTTGCCCTTAGGTTCCCAGTGTCTCATTTCCATCCGTCCACCATGGAAAAAGTCCAGCTTCATTTTCATCAAACCCAAAACAAAGGCCAGTGTCCAAGGATTCTGTGCCATTGGTCCCGCATCAGCAGCCTCAGCCTTGTCCAGGTAGCTGAGTGCTGTTCCCAGCTGCAATCCATTCACTCCATTGCTGCATTGCTATGTCCAGTCCTGCTTGGAGCCTGCATTTGGAATCCAAGGGGCTCCTGGCTACATAGCTGCTAGGATCACAATATTACTATGGAGAGAGAATCCACAAACAAATGGGGCAAGTGTTACCCAGTGAGGGGGGGGGCAGAGGAGAGGGAGAGAAAAAGTGAGAGAGAGAAAGAGAGGGAAAAGAACGGCTTTGTTAGATGGGATTATATTATCTCAGGCTTGTGAAGGGCCTGGCGCTTTTTCAAAATAACCACTCGACTTCCCAAGTTTTCCCAGGCTTGTGCTGGGTCTGCCTTCTAACCAATACATTCTTTCCCCAGGCTAGACTGACAGGCCTCTAGGGTCACCGTTTGGCTCCTATTGGGTGTGTCTCAGAAGCATTGCCCCCTGAGCCATTTTGACTTCCACTGCATGTGTGTTTACCTCCCCCTGCTCCTCCTGAGAATCCAGTACCTGAGGGCGGGCTGTTCCCTACATGAGGGAAGGGAGGGGTGTTAATCCCCTTGGCCGGGCAAAGCTGCGATCCCCTGAGCTGTGTGGAGCTATAGCTTCCTGGCTCAGCAAGCTTGTGCTCCCTAGTTGACTATGCCTAATAATGTCTGATTCCCTTTGTTCCCTTC
Source organism: Miniopterus schreibersii (assembly GCF_964146895.1). Classification (NCBI taxonomy): domain Eukaryota; kingdom Metazoa; phylum Chordata; class Mammalia; order Chiroptera; family Miniopteridae; genus Miniopterus; species Miniopterus schreibersii. Next base: position 349,156 of record NC_138122.1, on the reverse strand, counting down.
CTCTGTTAATATCACCTCCTCCTGGAAGAATCCTGTGGTTCCTTGCCATCCATCCTCAGCTGAGTTCACCCCTCAGACACACTCTTCAGCTCTCATACTTGACTGTGAGCTTCTTAGGGGCAAGGCCTGTTGACTTTTCAATAAGGCTTTATTGGCGAGTGATTAAAAATTGTTTCAGAAGTGATTAAAGGTCAGATGTGGGTTTGATTCTCAGCTCTTCCATCTGGGAAGGCCACTTAATTTCTCTAAAGCACAGTTTCCTTATTTTAATGGTTACTGATAATACCTTAAGGCTGTTAGGGTTAAATTAATTAATGTGTTTAAAGGATCAGCACAATGCCAGACACTATGTGACATGGATTCTCTTTATTATTTGTATTTCCTCGGCATCCAGCACATTTGACACATTTGAACAACTTACTCATAATGGCTCAGTGAACAAATGCAAGGAAGGGAGATAAGAAAGGTTCTGAGTCTCTTCACCAGCCCTGGCTGTTGTCTCCAGATACACTTTGGTTTATTGGTTGCCCTTTTCATGTGGGTCACAAAGAACTGGTGACTGATTCATGCAGCCCATAGTCGAGAGTCTAATCCAGATACATGAATGGGTGAGAAGGCAGGAAGAGAAACACAGACAAAGCTGAGGTTGGCTGTGTGTCTCTGGGCCATCCTGGTGTGTAGCAGAGGAGAGAAGGAGTTGTGGGGGTGGCTGTGTTCTCTGGAATACAGAATCATGTGAATGTGAAGAGACCTTGCCCAAATCTCCTCTTCACTATTTCGTTACCCCTGGAGACACATATGCTCTCCTCCGTGTAGTCTGAGAGACACTTTCTACATGAGAGACTCTCTTACAGCTTTCCCCTTTTTGGTGCAGGGGATGCCTGCCACATGGTACTCTGGGGAGACCCAGAACAGGCTCCCCTCATCCCATGTGGCTCTCTAACAGCAGAAGGACCAAATGGACTGCCCTTGTCAATAGCACCACAGGCTTCCTCTGAGGCAGAGGGAGAGAAGAAAGGGGCCTAGCTAGTGGCCTGGCAGGCCAGAAGGCCAAAGCAGGAGGGAAATAAGAGAGAGGAAGGCATGAAGCCCAACAGGGGCAACCCTGAGGCAGATCTAGAATACAGGGAGAGAAGCCTCCATCAAAACCTTCTGAACTTGGAAGTCTGCTGAGCTGATGGCCTGAAGCAACCAACCCTCTCCTGACTGCCCAGGGTCTGCTCCTATTCTTGCTCCAAAGCTGCTGCTGCCACTGGTAGCCCTGCTCCACTCACTTCACCTGAAGCCACACTCTAGGGACTCCACAGTTTGCTCCCTTCCTGGCTCATTTGCAATTTTAATTTCTCACCTTCCTATACAGCCAAGATTTATGGCACATTTGACAGAAATATTTAATTTTCCAAATGTCTATTATTCAAAGGCTATGGAAATCTCCAACCCTTCTGCATTAATATCCATCTAGAGTTGAGGCCAAATAAAGATCTTCTCAGAGGAATGTAAGGGGGGAAGGAGAAAACTGAAATCCTAGGCAGATAGGAAGAGCCCTAGAAAACCCCCCAGGAAACTCAAACTATTCCTACTGCTCCTGCTGCTCCTGAACCAAATCAAACATCTATAGTTTATTATTATTATTTTATTGTTATTAACATCATTGAACACTTATTATGTGCCAGGTATTGTGCTAAGCAATTTTAACAGCCAGGGTCTCATTTATTCCTCACAACCCTATGAGGTAGCCACTATAATTATCCTATTTTTGAGACAGGGAAACTGAAGCACAGAGTAAAATAATCCAGCTAGTAAATGGAGGAAATTAAATTAAAATTGCAGTTTTACTAACTCTTACCCACTACCAAACTCTTTTGTTTACATGATGGAAATGTTCTCTTTCTTTCTAGTGGTACAACTATGCTCTATTCAATTTAATTCCATATCTCATTAAGAAGATTCATCAACAAACTCAATGTGTATATATGTGTAGGGTCTTTGCTATACATGGCTTCATATACATGTGAAGGCAGGTCCCTTGTCTACCACAGTCTGAAAGTCTATTTGGAAACCTGGACATATATGTAAATAATGTGGCACCAACACCAAGCAGAACAGTGAGAGCACCTACCCAGGGGCTCAACTCTGCTAAGATGAAGAAAACAAAGTTCTTCAGGACAAACACGACAGACCCTCTCAGGCCCTGTTCTAAGCCTAATGCTGACAGAGTTAATTCACACTAAATACAGAACAGGGAGGCAGGTAGGCTGGTAAAGTAAGAAGAGGCAATTTGATAAAGCAGGAGAGAGGAGAAAATCATAAAAAGTAAATAAAGAACCCCAGAAGTTCAGTAGTCTTGGGCCACTTGGTGGGGGGGGAAACAGAATATCCTCCTAGCTTCTGGAGTATCCATTCATTAGCACACAGGGTGGTAGCTAACATTTATAATAATGACCCTGAGTAATGAAACAATGATTAAATTGTGTTCTGAGTATACTGTTTAAAAAAGCATGCATATTAGTCATACTTTTCCTATGTTCATTTGGATGGAAATATTTCATGAAAGTGGCCGAACTATATATTTTTAAAGTTTTGGTGCTTGAATAACGAGTTCTGCAGCCAATACTATAATTAAGCACTTACAGTCAGTCAGGGCTGGGAGCTCCTGTTAGACAAGATCTGTCTGGCGCTCTCTGCCCAGGCCCCAGCACAAAAGTCTCCAATCAAAGATGACTGTCACAGGGGTGCTGGTGCCCACATTCCTCATTCATCCACAGCCAAGAGGATAGGGGGAGCAAAGCAGCTAGTGCCACCCTCCCAAGGCAGTCCTGGGGAGCCCAGAACTCACTTCCCCAGCTCCCAGGCTTCTCTAGGAGTCCTGAGAATAGAGAAGGTTCTCTATCTCCTTTTGCCGGATCCTAAATGGCTGTAGTCAGTTGCTCCCTGGAACGGTGATGGGAAGAGTAAACAACAAAAGATGAGGGCTCATCACCATCACCATGGTGAGGTCTTATCAAAAATCTCAAATGTCTTTGTAAAACCAAACACTCACAAATAGTAAGTTGGAGCAAGAAAATAAGTAAGTTGCTTGACACAAAGAGAGACCAACCTGTGAGCCCCACGCTGTGTCTGGAAGGTGAAAACTTCTGCTCACCAAAATGTCCCTGGCTCCTTCCCCAATCAGCTAGATACACTGAACTGTTTATTTGTATACAATCTACTCACTTGTTAGTCTTTTCGTTTATGTTGTGAACAAAAAACATACAAGGGGTTTTTAACTTACTTCATGTGGTAGAAAAGGAACTAACATTTATAGAACATTTACTATAATACAGATGCTTCATTTCTTAAACTATTCTCATTTAGCCTCATAATAGCCTTCAAAGAGAGAGATTCTTTCCATTTTACACATAAAAACCTGAGGCTCAGAGAAGTTAAGTAACTTGTGCAGAGTTGCACAGTGAGGAAGTCAAAGTACAGATTTGGTTTCAGGTCCATCTGACCCTGACTTTGAGTACCACCAATGATGCCTTCTTGACATTATCATAAATTAAAGAGCAGAGAGAAGCCTCTCAGGTGGCAAATCTGTGGACAAAGAAGAGCCCTTCTGCCTTCAGACAGTAATGCTTCTATTTTTTGGTCTAAGCCTGGCGGGCGTTTCAGGAGCTGACTTACATGATGAATGGGCTCAGGGCACACACACACGAGATGTAACACTGTCTTGATTTCGTGAAGCGCTTGATAGGTGGACTAATGAAATTTTACTTGAAACGTTAATTCAGCTTCTCTTGACTGGATGGGTGATGGTAAACAAGTGGTCAAGAGAAGAATCTGACAACGCAGGAGCACACCACCAGAAGTAGCGATTCCAACAGCAGGATGTGCTGTTTTCTTTCCCCCAAAGGGCAGAATTAGGTCCTGCAGCAAGAAGACTGGAGGCAGATGGAAGGCTCACCATGTTGAATGTGAGAGGCCCTGCAAAGGCAGAGGGTTCCTTCTCCAGTGGTCAGAAGGCACTTGCCAATGGTAGAGGCCAGGGATGGAAAATGGCCTCCTAAGGCTCCTTCCAGTCCCTGGAGTCTCTGTGGTCATAACGCATGGCCTAGAAACCATCGACAGAGCCCCAGAGAAAACGGTCAGGCTTAAGTCCCTGAACACTTCCTCCAGCAGCTCCAAGCGTCAGGGTGGTGTAAGCCTCAGTCAGACCCACTCTGGCGCAGGAGGCAGCCTGCACGGATCAGCTCAAGGGGGATACAGCTCCCACCAGGAAGCGGATGTCCCAAGAGGCTGGGACCTAGGGAAGGTGGCAAGACGGAAGAGGGAGGCCCACGGGATTGAGCTAAACTGACAAAGGGGGTGGCGTGTGACTGCCATTTGTGATTAATGGAGGAGCGAAGAGGAGATGAACTACTGTAATATAAACCTATGGAGCATGGTAAAGAAAAAAGTGTCCCTTTGTGCGTACAGGTAGTAGGTGACAGGAGGTACCAGTTTTTACCCTCTTAAAGCAAACGGTAGGGGTTAAGCCTACTCCAAAGGCAGATACGGACGAAGCCAGAGGAAACCTAGGTGCTGAGAGAGTGTAGGTGGGCCAAAAGGAAACCAGGCAGGTCCAAAAAAAAGCAGGTGGCCAAGAAATAGTGACCCCCACCTCTCTGTGTAGTTAGCAGGAGGTAAATGGAAGTGATTGGGGTGGGAAGTGGAGGGTGGGTAGGTGCTGCCTCCTGGGTGCTCTCTGCATTATCCCTGTGAAATGACTTGCTATGACTTGCATTTTAAAAGGTTTACTCTGGCTGTGTTATGAAGGATAGACTGTGGGGAGCGAGAGAGGGGAGAAAAGAAATGGGGAGTTGAAGAGAGAATGGCAGTACAGACTAGGGTGACGGTAGCTAGAAGAAGGTAAAAAGTGATTAGATTTGGGGTATATTTTGAGAGTAGAGCAAACAGGATTATTGAAAACTTGACTATGGGGTGTGAGATTTCAAAAGAATGAATGGAGGAAAGCCCAGCCTGACTGTATTAGTATGTGAGCCCAGTGGAATGACTTTCTTTCTTCAAAACCTACCTCTGCTACCCAATATCTTCTCTTCAATTTAAACCTTCACTTAGACCCATCCCTTCCAAGTATCTGATAATTTACTTCAACCCAAGTTAAACAGCCCTTTGCATGCTGGCATGGAAACCTAACCGCCACTTGAAAATGTATTCCTATGAGAACTGGTTTCAAGTAGCCCACAGCCAATTTATAAATAAAACACCCCCCAAAAAAGACCTGTATATGGTTGGGAAGTACTTGTATGAACACTGACATTGCCTAAATCATGAAATTCAAGGTAAGTCCATTTCTGTTTCCCTGAGACTAATGGACCCAGCCTAGTCAGGATTTCCAGTGGGCAGGGAGGACGCGGATACTGATGAGGGTGGGAAGAAGCCTCAAGCCCTCCATGATGACAGAGCATTTGGGGATGGAGGTAAAGAACTTGCAGACTTTATGCTACTCACAGCTTTCCCAAGAGGCCGAAGGGCATAAGTAGAGGTCAGACCTTCTCTCTTCCCCTCTTCCCATCTTCCCAGTTAGGTGTTGGATGCTTCTCAGTTCTATTTGCCAAATAAGAAACTGCCAATAAGTGGGTAGATCAGGAAATGCAGGCAGACTGTGAGTGAGAAGGATGCCTACTGTGTGTGTCTGGCAGCAGCCTCAGCCTCAACATGAATTCTACTGAGGGAAGATAGGAAAGTCCATAAGGGCAGGCCGGGTGGACTGAGTACATAAGCATAGCAAGGTAGAAAGATGCCTTAGCAATCTCGATGTGAATCAGACTTGGAGGGGGAAAAACAAAAATTAGACCTATGACTGCTCAGTCAGGTCCAGAGGTACCTTCCACTACTCTGGCCCCCACTGCCTCTCATTCACCTGCCAGTGCTGAGAGCTCCCAGACCTAATGAACAAGCAGGAAGCTACTAACTGGCCTTTGCATTCGGAATCCCAGCCAATGAAAAACACAGGAAACATGGGCTTTCTGGGACTTACGGGTTCCGTCACAGAAGTTGAGCATGAAGATACGGTGAAGATGAGTAGACAGCACAGTGACATCTGTATTTTGACTGAAGTGTAAATGGCCTGGAGGACATCTGGGCAGCAGCCTGAGGCCTGGGGCTACAGAGAGCCTTGTCAGGTCTCCCAGGCAGCAGAAGAAACCTCTCCGCCATGTGGACTCCCATGGACCCCCTTCCAGGATGCTTGCACTGCAGTGAGGTTGCAGTCCCCACCTCCTGCCCCACTTCTCCACTGATGCCCTTACCATGCCCCACAAGCTCAGGAGACACATGGAAGGAGGGGGAAAGAGGCACAGGACACTGGAAAAGAAGAGGAAAGCCAGATCACCCCCTTGACTTAATGCCACACATCAATTTGAGGAGTAGGAAGAGAAACCGTGAAAAACAAAACCTAGTAGATGTAGGAGCTCATTCAGGGGCTGGACAGTGGAAATAACTGTTATCCAACACCAACACCCGACCACCACCCTGACACTATGGCGGTGCATGCCGTGAGGCTCCCCATGGCTTTCGTGGTAAAGAATGATGTCGCCACTGCCAACCAACCACAGCTGTTTTAGAGCCAAAACTGAAAATGATACCCTGGACTCAAAAACTCACACAACCTACAGATATTTTTGCTAGTCCTCTGTCAGGCCAACCTTAGTTTTATTTATTTTTTTTCAATTGCAGTTGACATTCAAAATCACATTAGTTTCAGGTGCACAGCATAGTGGTACACTTATATAAGCATACACTTATATAATGTATGAAGTGATTCCCCTGATAAGACTAGTACCCTCCTGGAACCATACATAGTTATTACAATATTATTTACTATATCCCCCATGCTGTACTTTACATCCCTGTGACTATTTTGTAACTACCAATTTGTACTTCTAAATCCCTTCACCTTTTTCATCCATCACACCAACCACCCTCCCAACTTGTAACCATCAATCTCTTCTCTGTATTTATGAGATTGTTTCTTGTTTGTTAGTTTTCTAGATTCCAACCTAAGTGAAATCATACAGGATTTTTCTTTCTCTGTCTAACTTATTTCACTTTGCATAATACTCTCTAGGTCTATCCATGTTGCCATTCTTTTTTATGGCTGAATAATATTCCACTGTATATGCAGACCACCATTCTTTTATCCACTCATCTACTGATGGGCACTTAGGTTGCTTCCATATTTTGGCTATTGTAAATAATGCTACAGTGAGGAGTGCATTAACTCTTCAAATTAGTGTTTTAAATTTCTTCAGATAAACACCCAGAAGTGAGATTTCTGGGTCATATGGTAGTTTTATTTTTAATTTTTTGAGGAACCTCCATACTGTTTTTCATAGTGGCTGAACCAATTTACAATCCCACCAACAGTGCACGAGGGTTCTCATTTCTCCACATCCTTGCCAACATTTGTTGATTTATTGATGATAGCCATTGAGACAGGTGTGAGGTGATACCTCATTGTGGTTTTATATGCATTTCTCTGATGATTAGTGACATTGAGCATCCTTTCATATGTCTATTGGCCATCTGTAAGTATACTCTTGAGAAGTGTCTATTCAGGCCCTTTGCCCATTTTTTAATGGGATTGTTTGGGTTTTTTTGGTGTTAAGTTGTATGAGTTCTTTATATGTTTTGGATATTTTAATCCCCTATAGGACGTATCATTGGCAAATATCTTCTCCATTTGGTAGGTTGTCTTTTCATTTGTGTTGATGGTTTCCTTTGCTGTGTAAAAACATTTTTAGTTTGATGAAGTTTTTTTGTTTCCCTTGCCTGAAGAAACATATCCAAAAAAATATTACTAAGAGCAATGTCAGAGAGTCCAACCTGTATATGTGTTGTTTATGGAGCTAATTGGGTGCGTTGGTGTAGTCTTGAGCTGGCCACCAGATGTGTTCATTCTGGGGTTTCTTGGGAGAGTTCCAGTTCAGGTCCAGGTCAGTAGTTTCCTGTGCTCTCATAGGAGCTACAAAGTGGTCTGTGGTTGTTATCTTCCTGAGCTTAGTGGTGCCTGGGAGAGGCTATGCTGGGAACCCAGGCCAGCTGCCATTAGCAAGTTGTACAGGGGAATGTGAAGCCAGCCACTGCTTGTTTGGGGTTTATGGATCTTTGAAAGATTTTAGGAATGTCCGCAGCCTGGGCCAAAGCCAGCAGCTTAGGAAGAACAGGCTCTGACAGAGGTTCTGGCATATGTGTGTGTTGGGAGGGGGAAGTCTTACCATGGTTGGGCAAGTCATGTTCGCCAGGCTGACAGAGACTCAGATTTGGTACCCACCTAGACCTGCAGGAGTGGTAGGAGGGCTCAGCAAAGGAATAATGGCACCTGCTAGCACTTTTCTACTGGAGAGAGCTGCCCCTCCAACCCTTGCCCTGAAGACAGACAATTCAACTCCTTCCCTTACATTGCTGGCACGTTTCAAGCTGCTGTCCCTTTGCTGGATCTTAGGGTGAGCTTTTGTGAGTGACTGAGTCTGTGCTCAGGCTCTCTAACAGAGAATTCCTGGTGCTACAGCAGTCTCCATCTCACCCATATGGAGTTCCTGATGATTTGCACAGCCAGATGTTTTGGGGACTCCTCTTGCTGGCACTGGGGTTTGGGGCTGGGACCCCTCACTCTTCCAGGGAAACCTCCTCAGCCAAGATATCCTGCCCAATTCTCAACTGCCACAGGTGGGTATGGGACCAGCCTGTTTCTCATCTCTGCCCCTCCTGCTGGTCTCCATGTGGCTTCTTCCTTATATCTTTTGTTATAGTAGTTCTGTTCAGCTGGTCTTCAGTTCGTTCTCAAGGGTGGTTGTTCTATAATTTAGTGATAATTCTGATGTGCTTATGGGAGGAGGAGAGCACAGAGTTACCTGCTCCACCATCTCCTTGGCCAGAAGTCCTTGACCTTAGTGGTTTTTCACATCAGATAGTCATTCATCTGTCTTTCATTCATGGATTGTTATCGGTGCCTCAATTATGGGGCTATTCCAGGCACACTGGGGGGGGGGGTCCCTCATCCATCCCAGTCACATCCGCACCTCCCTCTAAAGCGGTTTCTCTGTCTTAAATCCTGACCTTACCACTGGGACCTGAACCTTCCTTAGCCCTTCCCCTTCCTCTCCTCCACTTTGCTGGCTTTAGCCCACCTTCCTCAGCTCCGCCTCTGCACCCCAGCCCCAGGGCTGCTCCTCCTCAGCCTCTGCTCATTCTTTCCCAGGCTTCTGCTGTGAGTCCAGCAACATTTTGCTGCATGTCACCTATTCAGGCTTGGGGCAGGGGTACTCATACTCTCTGCATCTCTACTTCCTTTTAAAGGAAAGAGGTTTTTAAACACATGCTACTGCAGAGCTACATGAAGGTATTAATTGTTCTTTGTTACACATGTCTCTCCACAACCAGCATCTAATAGTACCCTGGGGGCATATTTCTTCTAATAAGAAATATCCAAGAAACAGCATCCTTTAGCGCTCCTCATCCCACGGCTGCCTGGGATGATGAAGTGGGAAGAGGGAAGGCTTGGCTGATGTCTAGGCCTGCTTTGGGCCGTGTCCCCCACTCCTGCATGTCTCATAGGCATCATATCAGCACAGGTTCTCCTGGGGAAACTGTGTCCCTGAGCAGAGGTTCTCTCCTGTGCAAGAGAGCCCTTTCTCCCTGCAAATTCTGCCACCTCTGCTGAGTGACTTTACATAAATCACTTAGTCTCTCAGGGTCTGAAAAATGAAGGGACTGGAGAGTGATTTTAGGGCTTATTGTGGCTCCAATATTCAATACTACTCTGACCTGGAATGCTGGTTTGAAGTTGTGTTTCCCCAAAGACATAGTCTGCCGATGCAACACAAAGGAGTATTGGGGCTGGTGCAGGCAGGCCAGGGAAGTGACTGTGCTCTAGGACACTGGCATGAGAGCTGGCACACTGTCCATCCTCCATGCTGCCATGAGAGCACTTTTCCCAAAACGTCAACAGAATCATGTCATTCTCTCTCAGAACCCACGCGTAGAAGAGAAAGCCTGAATCACCTAGTAAGGCCATCAGGAACCAACTTGCCTCATCTCCCCCTGCTCCTCCTGCAAGCCTGATGTCCAGCCAAATGAGACGCCATCCCTTCTCTCATCACCCCTACTACATCTATGCCAACATGCCTTCAGTGGGGGTTGCCTCTGCCTGGAATCTCCTTGCATTTGTTCCTCCATGTTTCCACCCCTTAATCAGAATCAGAAATCCATCATCTGGATGCCCCCATCCCCATCTACACTCCTACTATAGTGGGCACTTAGACATGGCATGATGCATACTTTCATGCATAAGGGAGCTCCTCAGTGCCAGGCGGGGAAGGGAGAGAGGGCGGACCTTGGAGTCCTACCATCAGACTAAGTTACCTACTGGTACCAGGTAACAGGTAATCACTTATGCCTGTGTAAGCATTTCCCCAGTGTCCTTCCCCCTATGAACAGCAGCCCCCAGAGTCCATTCCCTCACAGCCCTCACATGTACACTCCCACAGACACCCTTGGGAATCATGCTGACATAAGGTCAAGCATCCCTACTCACCATGGCAGGTGTCCAGCAGCAATGGGCTGCAGATTCCCCTCAGGCCCAGTACATTTATTCTGCTAATGAGGTTTCTTAAAGCTGTAACAAAACTCTCTCCACTGAGCAGGTTCAGTAACAGATTCTCATTAAAAATAAACTCAGTACATTAAACTCAGGTTTCAGTACATTAGTGGACCCATGGGGAGGGGCCTAAATTTACCAAATACTAGGCAGTTGCCGTCTTTTAATTTAAAAAAATAACAGTGATGATGAGCTTGTGTAATTTTTGGTTTCTCCCTAAGAGAGATTTTCTGATTTTCCATGTAAGATGGTTCAGTGGAAAACCATGTTCCTGTTAGGACAAAGCCATCTCTGAGTGGCTGGAAACAGGAGCAGGTCTCACCAGGTCCAACCCCCCGACCTCCCACCCCCTGCCAGCACCTTCTTCCTCCACTTACCTGATTGCTGCCTTGAAATTGTGTGTGTGTGTGTGTGTGTGTGTGGCTTTATCCCTCCAGGTGGGTATATGGTCACCTCTGACCAGATTCTGACTAATCCACACTGCATGTCACCACATTGTTCATCTGTCTGTCTGTCCCTTCAGCCACTCAGCCACTTATTGAAGTCACTATGTCCTACGAGCTGGACATGCATAGATTCTTGAGAACACATCTCTGATCTCCAGAAACTCACAGTCTAACTAAAGAGAGACATCAAAACTAACAAGCACAGATGCTAAGGGCCATAGTAGAGGCGTATCCAGGATGTTCTGGGGGCAAGAGGAGGGGACTGTGTTTCGAAAAGGCTTCCCAGCTAGGCTTCACGGAGCAGATGGCACTGCACTGGCTCCTGAGGATACGTGGGGGGCAGGGGAGGGCACTTCAAGTAGATGGGGCTGTCCATGCCAAGGAAGTGAAGTATGCCACACATGAGCATGTACAGGGAATGCTACCAGAGCCTAAGGCGCAGGGTAACAGGGGAGGCAGCCAGGGCTCTACATGAAAGAATTAAAGCTGGACAATCAAGCAGTGCCAACCTCCACGTGTGTTGGTGAAGCTGCACTAGGTCCCAGAACCTGGTGGGATTAGGGAAAGAACAAAGTAGTATTTGGTTCCTCTAGCAAGATTCTGAACCGTATTCACGTATTTCCATTTCATCCCCAGTTTGTGTAGGCCTCCACCCCCAATTCCATCCTTACTCCTAGTAGCCACATAGTAAGAGGGGACTTTGAGAGGTGGGGGATGGTTAGTTGTGACTCAGAAAGGTAAGTGACAGGCTAAAGTACTCAAGGTTAACAGCAGAGCTGAGAAAGGTCCCAGGCCTGTCTCTATGCACTGTACATGTACATGCCATGGGCACCACCCCTCCCTTTCTACATACTCTATGTGACAGGGCTCCCCCTGGGACATGCTATGCCCAGCCCCCCTCAAGGTGCTTAACTCCTGTCCATACTACAGTCCCCTTCTTCTGAATGCATCTCTAGGGAAAAGGCATCCAGCTATTTCTGAAACGGTAGGTGCAGACGCTGTATACCCCCAGCCTGGCATCAAACAGGCAGGCACAGTACCTCCGGAAGTCCTTCCAAAGAGAATCATTCCAAACTGGTCTATTCACACATCACTCACCTTCCCTTACCCCCTCGCCCTCCTTTGAAAATACCCCTGATCACTTCTCTAGACCAGATCTAGTTTTAGGCCATGTTTTTTGAGGTTCAGTTCTGAAAATGCACAAGCAAAGCCATGTCAACTGGGGATAAGCCAAGTGAAGAGCAGTGCAGAGCTAACATTGTGAGTGTGGTTTCAAGTGGGGCTCCTGCCTGCTAAACCCCTATCTCCTCAGGACAGTGGCCCCTGGAGAGGGTACAACCCAAGGAACCCCATTAGAAACACACTGAATAATGCTGTCAGTAGAGAGGGTGGCTCAGTGGTCCTCAATAAGTCTCTGACTTCATAAAGCTCAAATTAAAAAACTCTAGGTGTCGTTATGTAAAGAATCCTAAAACTGGTGGACCCTACCTAACAACTATAATCAAGATTTCTGAAGTCCTGAGTAAAACCCAGTAAACAGTTTCAACTCCTTTCTTTCACAATTCATTGCTATTGCTATTTCAGACAAGAAAGAAGGAGTTTAAGAGCCTGGGCCCTGGAGTCAAACTGTGTATATTAAAATCTCGTTTCCTGGTTGTGTAACCTTCACCAAGTTACTTAACTTCTCTGAATCTGTTCCTCACACATAACAAGGGTTAATAACTATAGTCTCTGAAAGCCCTTGGGAAAGTGCTTCTTCACAGCAATGCCAGGTAATATTACGATGAACAATTCCCACCATCTTACATTTAACTACATTTTTAAACTCTCTTCAGTGAGCATATATCATTTTATAATAAAAAATTATCTTAAGAAAATAAACTTCAATTAAATTAATATAGTTTCAGCCAAAAGAATATTCCAAATACTACATTAATGTGGCTTTAAGTGAGCAGAGTTCCATTTCTGATATGACCACAGAACACACAAAAGTGCTCACAGTTCCTTTTTAGCAATGACTCCCACTGTTCCCTCACAACTATGGATGAAGAATCATAACCTCACAGTGAACAAGGGGAAGCCAGTCCTGCCACCTGGCCACACCAGGCCTGGACCTTCACTGGCTTGCTCTTGCCTGTGGCTTTGAGACAACACCCCACAGCCGTGGGAGACAGTGATGCTCTGACCTGAGAAGTGGGCCACTGATCTGAGTTCTGACCTGGCCACTGACAAACTGTGTGGCTTTGGACCAAAAGTACAACCTCTCTGCCTCAGATTCCCCATAACAAATTAGAGAAAGCAGGACCCCTCTCCAGCAGAGGGGTTTTATGAAACTGGAGACCCAGGCGGTGCTCAGGAGGCCTTGATTTTCTCTTCCCCAGTTCTTCACAGTTTCTCTTCACAGTCCCTTGGTGAAATGGGCCAAATATCCTTCCACGATGACATCTCTGGTGATTATTTCCAACCCTTCATTTTCAGCCCTGATCTCTCTCTTCTACTTTAGGACCAAAGCTCTGATGACCCATAAAACATCCCCCTCCTTTGTCCTACTGGTAACCCAAACTTACCCTGTTACAAAGCCAAGGAAATATCACTGGGGGAGGGAGGACCACAGCTTCCTAATAATAGCAGTGCTACAATTTTTTCAATTTCCAGATTTAAAACAAACAGTATTTTTCCTGCTATCTACCTTTTGTGACCCTTTTGGTTCAAGGGGCTTGCTTAAGTCAATTTAACTCATTTTATTAAAGATTTACTCACAAGGATTATTCAGAAGTGAATAGGAGGCCCTGCCCTCCCAATTACTTGTTTGTATGGGTGAAACAGACAAAGAAATCGTTTCAACATACTTAGTGACAGGTGCTCCAGGAAACCTGTTCGACGTTCTATATTGGCTCCAACAAGGTGCAACTGGCTCTACCCAGAGGGGAGGCATCGACAAAGGCTTGATCTGGGTCTTGGAGGATGAGAGGGAGTTTGGCAGGTAGGTAGGCAAGGAGGTGAAGACAGAGAGAAGAAACAGGCAAAAGCCCTGAAACAAACTAGCACAGCACATTCAGGAAGCTGCACCTAAGTCCTTGCCTGAGCTCCAGGCTGCAGGTGAAGGTAATAAAACACACTGGACAGATGGGCCGGGGAAGGTTGGGGAGGGCCTCATATAGCAGACTAATAAGAGGTTCTTTGTATTTTTGGAGCCATAGCCTTCTTTGAGAACCTGATGAATGCTTTCAACCTTGTACCTCAAAATGCATAGATTCACAACTCTGGAGGTTTCCACCCCTGAACCGTATCAATGACCTGTACATGTTTAAGAAGCCCTGGTTAGAAACTTAGAAAGCCCGGGTGAGCATCTTCAAGAAGGAACCTGGTGATATTATCTCTTTGCTCAGACCCTGCACTCTAGTTTAGGCTCTTTACAGCACTGGAACACTTTCTCCCCACTCTTCTCAACAGCTTTCCCAGCCTTGTGAGACCTGCAGCAATCTCTCCCCAGAGGCAAGGCCGAGCATTCAACAAGTCATCATTTACACAGGTGCTCAGGCTGGCCCAGGCCAGGAAATATATCATTCCTGTTCCCATCATCCCAGCCCTCACCTTCTGTCACCAAGTGGTTTCTCCACCTGTGACAAAGTCACAGCCCCAGACCCACAATAACTCCATTATTTTAAAATTGCCTTTAGTGGGTATACCTGAGAAGGCCTTTGAGAGCCAGGTAAGTTAGAGCTGCTGGCTCCCTTTAACTGGCTGCTTCCTTTCTCTAAAGGAGCTCCAGTGAACCATCCCAGCACACACTCGTTTTGCAAAACCCTCCATAATGGAGGCATTTGGTTATGTGTTCAAGGACTCTCCTCAGCTGCGGAAGCTGGCTTTAAACATTTTGCCACTTTAAATATGTTGGTAATGACAATAACTTTGCTGATGAAAGTTTAAATTTAGCTCCAGATCAGATGAGATTTGCTAAATCTAAAATGTTTCCAATTAAGTCCCTGGCCAGCTTTTCTCAGAACAGATGGCCACAAGGGGCAACTGCATATCCTGGTCAGAACACTGGACCTGGAGCCCATTGGCAAAGAGGGGCAAATAGTACTAATACCCATTGTGCTGTGAAAAGCAAATGAAATGGTGTTTGCAAAACTGCTTCCTTTGGTGACCTATTATTAAGTAAATACAAATGTAAATGATTATTATCATTGATAAAGATGCTCCCAGCTCATCTGCAGGGGTCTGTTCTATGATTTTCCAGACCACTTACCTAGAACCTCTTTAAGACAGCAGGGGCACAGGGCTCAGGACTGTCTTACAGGCTCCCAGAAGCCACCCCAGCACCAACAAGGGAGCTGTACTCTCCTCCCACAGCAAGATGCTCTTTCTGAGAAAACTTCCCCTCGGCTGAGTGTTCCGTGTTACCACCTACTCTAGGAAGCCCTACCCAAGCTAGAGCCTGAGCTGAGTGCCACTCGCCTGTTCTGGAGGTGACTTTGGCCTTGAGGACATCCAAGGCACTTTAGGAGCAGGTTATCAGTCCTGCTGTTCCTTCCATGGCACAGAATTTCCCAGCCTGGAGAGTGAGGAGAGGAGACCCCCTAACCTGAGCCCTGGCCCAGGGAGTACACTGGCCTTCTCTATGACACTTCCTTTGGGAGGACCCCTGACCCATCCTGAAATACAGTCAGAGTCCTGAGCCCAGGCCTAGCATCAGAAGTTGGCCTACATTCTAACTTGTCACTGGATTGCATTGATTGCATTGAAGCTCAATCTTATTTTCTCCTGACCTCCTCCCTCTCTAGGGTGCACTAGGTGGTTGACCAGGAGGGCTGCCAATTTAAAGATCTCAGGCAAGCAGCAAACTCTAGCACCCGGCATGGGCACTTCAGGAGGATAAGGGACCTGAGGCAGTCTGCTTAGCCAGCCCTAAGCGGCAAGGAAGCCAACAATAAGAAGCTAATACAATACACACAATTCTATTACTAAACTGAAAATTGCTTCTAACTCAGGAAGAAAAGAGAAATCTGCTTGGAATCTTAAGTCCCAATGAATGGCTGGATGTGCTTGCACTGAAAGAGTGGGCCTTTTACAATGCAGACTTCATGGGTAGGAGATCAGATAGATATCTGCCTAGTGGGTGGGGGTAGGGGTCACCCGGGCATTTTCTATTTCCCTGACAAGCCTGTGCTCCATTCTTTCTTCCCAGGAGGGGCCACTATAGCCAGAAACAGGCCCCTCCCCACTAGCCTGGTGCCCAACCTGTCTCGGAAAGCAGACCCATCCTGGAGACAGGCACACACCCGGAGGGATATAAGACATTTCAGAGACTGTGAATGATGTTGGATACCCAAGCTTCTTCCTATCTCTAAAGAAAGACTTTCACCCCCATTAGAACCCTGGGACATATGGAAGTCTATGGCTGTAACATTAAAACACACTTTTGTTATTAGAGCTAAACAAGTAAGCCAAGGATTTTATTTAAATATTGACTTAGCAATAAGTCAGCAAGTTGTTCTCTGGTTTTCCTTGCTGTATGATACATGAATCTATATCCCTGCCCTCCACCCTGGGTCCATCCTAACAAGGAAAACCCATTCAGAGTAAGTGTTTCAACCTGTGCATAGAAGAACATGTATTCATTCTGCAGCAGACTCACTCGTTCATTATGGAGCATCTCCTTTGTGCTAGTGTGGGGCCCACACTAAGGCCATAACCAGGAGAAGGCAGCTCCACAGTGTAGTGGGGAAGTCACTTGCAAACACCCATCCATAATGCACTATGAGAAGTGTGCTAATAAAGGCAGGTACAGAGTGTCTGGAGACCAGAGAAGAAGGAGTGATGAGTTCTGCCTTAGGCGTGGGGAGAGCTTCCAGGAAGCCTGTTGGGTTTGCTTCCTTTGCTGTGGGTTTCCAGGTAGAACTCCACAGGCAGTACAGAAGCTGCTCTCGTGAAATCCCAGAGATCCATTTGTACACACTTCTCTGCCTTCTCTTCACACCCAGTAAAAAGCTTGTTACATTCCTACAAAGGACAGTGACTGTTTATGTTGAAGCTTGCTCTATGGCTGACGCTCTATAAAGAATTTGGACATCTTCAGCCAGAAGCTTCCCCCATCACCACAACCCAGGTTTCCTCCTGCTTGCCATTCTCTCATTTCTAAAGAATCTTCAGCGAGGAAAGAAGAGGATGGTGGAACTGAGGGCGAGAAACGAAGGGGTCCTGCGTGTCCACTGACAGGGGGCAGAGAGTAAGGGATAGTGACACAAACAGGACTCTGTCCTTCAGAGACCCTACAGACTTTCACATGTCTGAAGCAGTCTCCTTGAGTCTTTTCTCCCAATTTCCTGCAGCCCCCTTGCCATCTTGCCCACCCACTCCTGGATGCACTGGTCTTTATTAACACTTCTCAGCATGTGGCATCTGGCACTGGGCACGTGCGCCCCTCAAGCATGCTTTCATCAGGGTGCAGTGTGGGAGGCATGTGCCTTCCATTGAATACGTAGGCCCATCTTCATTTTGCGTCTAGGCCAGGCAGAGACTGCAGTCAGCCCCACATCCAAGTCCTTTGCCCTGAATGAGGACAAGTCAGGCCTCTGTGTCCTGTGTTTATGTAACTGATTTTTAAAAATCTAGATGAAAGACTTTTCATTTGCTCATGGTTAATCTCATCTTGTTTGTTTTAGCCCACTGTTCTATCGATCACTACAAACAGATGGTCACCCAGTGGAGTAGTTCCCATCCCTCCCAGTCTGGTATCATGTGTGAATTTGAAAATCTGCCTTCTCTCTTTTCATCCAAGCCATCTATAAACTTGTCACTCAGGCCTTAGAGACTCCAGAAAGGGCTCAATTCTTGCTTGTCACACAAATAAGTAACAGAATAGACAGACAAATGTGACAGCTCCCTAGGTCCACCTGAGCCTTAATTAGTGCTCTGGGTCCGACTGTATAATGAACTGTGAATCCACCTGTCTGCACCTGAGGGCAGGTTACAGCTTCTCATTTTATCCCTAAAGACACCCTCAAGACTTGACTTGAGGATGGCTGAAATTAAGACACCCATGTCTAAGATACTCAGACATGGTAGGCTTTTGGGGGAAAAGTAAAGGAGGTGAGTCTGTCCCGCCTTGTTCATGAACTACTGTTGGCCCTGGCAAGCGCCTCTGTTTCCCCAAAGCTACAGAACCAATTGTGCCATGAATTCTTTCAAGATGTTGGAGGAAAATGGCATAACACTCATTGCTTTATAATATTTTTTAATCTCCTTTTTTCTTATTTGTAAAAACACCTGGCTGTCTTCAGACTCCTGGCACCTCTCACCCTCTCTGCAATTTCTTAGCACAATGCTTCTAGAATTGCATTTATAATCTTACACTGCTCCCCTAAGAATGACTTTATGGTTACCTTTGTTTTTCCTGGTCTCAGATTTATCACTAGCTTTGGCACACCAAGGTATACATGCAGGCCTATGATCAAGAGGAGCCAGTCAAGCTTGCTAATACTGCATGTGTATTCAGGCCAACCACCAAAAAATAAAAATTATACCCACTAATTGAGGGGAGGTTATAGCAATACTGCCATATCTTAGGGATTGTTCATTATGTGTGAGCAAGGTAAAAACATGCATGGTGACGCAAATGTGAGCAAGTGTGCAAGGATATGTGTACAAAAAACCTCAACATTCACAGAGTTCCTGTTATAACAACAGTAATTGTTTATATCACTCACTATGCTCAGCTACTAAGTGCTTCATATATTGTACTCATTTAATCCTCACTACAGTCCTATGAGGTGAGTACTATCATCCCTGCTTTAAAGCAAAGAGAAACACACAGCTGTTAGCAGTAGATGCAGAAATGGAACCAAGCAGGCTGGCCCCAGAGTTTGGGCTCTCAATCACTATTGACTCTTCCTAGACATCAGCAAGACCCTATCCCAAGATTTCTACTTCATTTCCTCTAACCCACCAGAACACATAACATTCTTTATGTGTTCTGGATACTTCTCACTATTGCCTGAACGTTCCCCATACTTTCACACCACGTGCCTCAGTTCATGCTATTGGCCCTGTCTGGAACATCCTCTTCTTGTCCACTCAGAAAACTCCTATTCATTCTTCAAAGCCCAGTTCAGTGTTGACTGTTCTGTGAATCATGTTCTAATTCTACCCCAGTTGGAATGATTTATTCCCTCCCTTTTGGTCTCACAGCAAGCTGTTTATTCTACACTATATCAAAGCTGACTAGATCAGGCTTTATAAAAGCAAAAGATTCTGGAACAGGGATATAAGATCCAGGCAGTTGACAAAAAAATAGCAAAAATAGTTTGCAGGTTACTTGGTGCTTTCACATGCCCATTCATTCAATAAATATTTATTTAATGCCTACTGTATATCAGGCACTATTCTAGTTACTGGAGGTACATCAATGAACAAAACACAAAAATCCCTGCTGTCATGGAGTTTACATTCTAGTGAGGGAACACAGACAATAAACAAAAAATAAGTAAAACATATAACATATTGGGAGGCAGTTAGTGCTGGGGGTGGGGAATAAAGCAGGGAAAGGGACAGAGAGAGGGGTTGCAGGAGTAGGGGAAGGGGCAGGGATGTTTTGTCATTAGACCCTGAACTTCTCAGTTGCCACTAGAAGGTGCCAACCAGAATGGCACAGAGTGTGTTTTCTTTAACTACCCACTGAACTTAGCCAGGGCTTCAGAGAAAATGCATGGCCCCTCAGCTGTCTCCCTTCTACCTCCAGCAGTGCTGGTGATGAATCAAGGCCATCCCTTCAATTTGAGGATGTAAAGCAGAGGGCTCCTGAGGGCACAGCTGGAACTGATGCGCATCCACAGTCATCATATCTGACGTTAACTGAGCGATGTCTATGCACACACATATGCCCCACACTTTACGTGGAT
Organism: Miniopterus schreibersii; assembly: GCF_964146895.1. Taxonomy (NCBI): domain Eukaryota; kingdom Metazoa; phylum Chordata; class Mammalia; order Chiroptera; family Miniopteridae; genus Miniopterus; species Miniopterus schreibersii. The sequence continues at coordinate 329,168 of NC_138122.1, read as the reverse complement.
TATTTCATCTAATCTTCACAGGTCTACAAGGTAAGTGCTATTGTTACCTGTCTTGTGTAAATGAGAAAACTGAATTGGTCGTCTCCCTTATCTCCACTGGTCTTTCTCAGTAGGTAAACTGCTCAGGTGTCCCTCAGGTTGGAGGAGCCCTGCCTGGAATATCTGCCCTGCCCAGGGTATTTACTGGTCTTTCCTCTCCTCCCCAGACTATGGAAGGCACCTGGACAGTCCTCTCCTGTCCAACACTCCTGCCACTTCAATCACTTCCTTCCTGTGCCCTGCTCAGGCTTCTCCAGGGAGATCACCAAGGACCCTCGAATTGCCAAATCCCTAAGCACCATTTGCCCTTACTTACTTACTGTAAGCATTCTGCAACGTCTACACTTTGGAATGTTCCCCCTTTCACCTGGGTTTCTGTGACACCTTCCCTTCCTGGCTCCTTCCACTTCTGAATACTTCTGGTCCCCTTTGTGGACTCAGGTCCCCAATGTGCACAGTACCCAGAAGTCCGTCATCAACCCTCCTCTCTGCTCACATTAAATGGCGTTTCCAGGGGAGCCTATCCAAGCCCACGCACCCTGTTTGCCCCGGTCCCAAAATCTGTGTCCCCAGACCCTGCCTCTCTCCTGGGCTCTAGATGCACATATTCAACTGCTTACTGGACATCTCCATGTGGATGTCCCAAAGTTACTTCCAAAAACTAGTCTAAAACGGAACTGAATCTGTCAGTTCTCCAGCAATGCAGACTCCCATATGCCCCAAATGAACAATATGTGATAACAAATACTGGTGAGGGTGTGGAGAAAGGGAATCCTGTGCACTGTTGATGGGATTGTAAACTGCTACAACCACAATGAAAAACAATGTACAGGATCCTTAAAAATTTAAAATAGAACTAACATATGATCCTGTAATTCCCCTTCTGGGATTGTAATTGAAGGAAACAAATATGCCACGTTAAAGAGATAGCTGCACCCCGTGTTCACAGTAGCATATTTACAACAGCCGAGAGACATGGAAACGACCTAGGTGTCCATCAATGGATGAATGGATAAAGAAGTTGTGGCAGACACGTGCGCGCACACACACACACACAAATACTGTTCAGACATAAAAACAAAGGAAAGCTTGCCATTTGCGACAACATGACGGACCCTGAAGGCATTATGCTAAGAGCCCTTAACCACCACCTGAGGCTTCGTGAGTACTCAATATATTATCATTATTGTCATGATTAGCTTTTAGCCTTATTCTTGGCCACCTCTCCCTCCAGGACTCCCAGACATCATACAGTGTTCTCTCTTTTCTTTGCCAGGCAAACTCCTACTTGTCCGTTGAAGTGCAGCTAAAGCTGTCCTGCAGGCGCTGTTCCTCTCCAGGAAACATGTCCTGCTGTCCACATCTGATTTTAATGTCCCCTCTGTCCCACGGCCCTGCCTTGGCCTCCACCTTGGAACATCAGGCTGCATTGTATCATCTGTTCACTTCTCCATCTGAGCACAGGGTCTGGCATAGAGCTTCCCAAAAATTTTTCATTAAATGAATGAATAAAAAATAAATAAATCAGCAAAACTAGGGCTCATCCAGTAAGTCTCAACCCAGCTGCCCTTTTTGCACCCTTCCAAAGAACATCTCAGAGCACTTAAATTCCCAAAATAAAGGCACCAGGCTGGCTCTGCCCTAGGTCTCAGACACTTCAGCAAACGTCAGCTGAGAAATGAGTCCTGGGGATCCACCTGGGAGCAGTGGCTACAGTGAGGCCACAAGGAAGCCAGAAAACAAAAGATGCCATAGCGAAGCCAGTGAAATAAAACCAAGGTTGGAGGGGGTGGGGGTACAAGGAAGGAGGCTACGTTAGAGAAAGAAAAACTAGGACAAAGCAAGCAAACTATTTAAGCAGACTGAGAAGCGGAGACAGATTAAATCAAACCCCAGAGAGGCAGTCAACGGGTATTCAATTAACAGTTACATTATTACTAATTTATACAAAACAACTAAAAAATACCCTTTCCCCCTCTAAGAATACCCTGATTCAGTGCTTCTCAGATGTTCAGACATTCCCTGCTAACCCCACAGGTCCTCAGGGCCACTGTGCCCATGCCCAGTCAGACCCCACAGGACTGCAGCCAGATCAAGACACTAGGTGAAGGACAAGCCTAGGCAGATACACAGAGCTTGGCCTGGGATGGGAAGGATGTGCCGAGCAGTGAGGCCATGTCACTCCTGGAACGAGACAGGAGCAGGCAAAGGCTGAAAGTGGGCAAAATCAGAGTCAGGCAACCAGCCTCGCAGCAGCCCAGGGGTCCGAGTGGCCACAGATCCTGACTCAGCCTTTGGATATCTTGTTCCGTGTAGTCCAAGGCACTTTAAAATAACTGCCAGGTACACTTAACTCCTTCTTTATGCTCAGAGCATCCACAGATGGGGCAGGGGTTAGGTCGCCATTTGGGGGTAAGGGGGAAAGAAATGAATGATACCTACTCCTCAGGGACACCTCAAGGTCACCAACCCAACCCTTGGTGTGACATCCTTGGGCCAGAACCTCAAGGCAGCAGGGTGCTGAGGAATCAGCTCGAGCTCAGTTTTAGACTCAAATTTGGGCAGGCCCCTCACCACTCTGGGCCTGTTTTCTGCTGCAATACAATGGGATAATATTGGTGCCCAGCTAAAAACTGGGTGAGAATTAGACAGCATGTGTGCAGAGCCCCTGGTCCCCAGCTCTGGTTACTCTTGGTGTCTAAGAACTAATTTGGGCAGTGCTGCAGAGCAGATGCTGAATGGTGGAAGCAGGGAAGGCAAAGGGGGAAAGGAGGGAGGGGAGGGAAACGCCACTCCTCTCCTTCCATCATTCCGGATAGGTGAATTCTTAAAGATGCTACAGGTATTATCTACACACAAATCACAAATACAATCACATTTTTAAGCCCTACAAAAGCCCAGCTTTAAGCAAAACAATGTCTCAAGGAAAGCATAAGTGTGTCTCCAGGGCTGTCCTGTCCCTTCTGCTCACACAGGCCTGTTTTCCCTCTCAAGCCTACGAAATGGGTCAGGGCGGCTGTCCTCATGCCTATTTATAGAGGAGAAAACTACTTCACAAAGAGGTATGATGATTTGCTCAAAGCCACATAGTAGCAGGTATTATCTTTCTTAAATTACATTTTTCCCGCCCATGATACTCCTGAGGCACAAGTAGGACCAATGAATCCTAGGGACAGAAGCGCTACCGACTGCGGGAGCGAGGGCTCTCCTCGCCCCAAAATGCTATCCATCTCCGAGCCCCTTCAGCACCCAAGGGCCCTTTCTCTCGTCTCCTATGTTCCCAGGCTCCATGGAGCCTATGGTGTGTCCCTTGGTTTTTCTTAAAACTTTCTCATGTCTCTGCCCTGCTTGACAGAACCCAGCCGGCTCTATAATTCAGATGTCAGAGATGGAGACACCGACTGAATTACAGAATGAAACCCTGCAGGAAGTAGTCTTCCAAAGTATGGATTTTAAATACAGATGACTAGAACAGGTATTTTGGAACTACTCATGCAGCCATCAGCCACCTCCTCAGGCTGAAGATGCAGCCACTATTGGCAAATGCGCTTTCTGACAAATTTTAATGTGCAAATTAACAACTTCCCAAACTGGACTGGAAGCAGAGAGCTGCCCCCAATAATAAGCCTTCCCATTCCCTCCCCAGGAGGAACTTGCAAAAGCTTAATCTCCCTGTCACTCCTTCTCAGTATCTTCTACCCACAAGCCATAGACCAATTGATTTGCTCACCATTATTTTTAAAACTCAAATATTATTAGCAGTGGAACATGAGTAATAAATACTAATACACTGCTTGCACTTGAATTAGCTCTGCATGTCCTGCGACCACAGGGCTAATTGTCAAAGCCAGACTCCCCCTCACCTGCACTTTGAGGTCAGGACACGGGCCCTTCCAAGGTCACATACTACTGGGTAGCAAGCAGGACAGGGGGGCACGCTGAGGACTCACACTTGGGGCTCCCTGATTCCTAGGCAGGGCACTGAGCTACTTGGGAAATACTGCAGCTATGGTGGGGTTTTAATGCTAGAAAAAGAAGGACTGGTGCACACTGAGGTGGCCACTGTGCCCTTCTGTTCCCTCATCTGAAAAAGTAGGTCAGTGACACCCTCCTCCTGTGATTGCTGGTGGGATTAAATGAGAAGCTGGATTCGAAACACCTGAAAGAAAATTTGCACATAGTGGGGATGGTGACCAAGGGGGAGAGGGAAGGGAGGGTAGGAGGGAGGCTTATCTGCACCTGAGTCACGGGATACCTGAAATCACCTCTACCTGGTTTCATGAAAGGATTAAAAGCTGAGCAGCATCTTTCCTGGCTCCTCCCACTCCTTACAAAGGGTTTACACATCTGCATAACCAGGCATATTTGTGGGGCACTATTATGCTGTAGGTGTCAGGAATTCAGTGCTAAGCAAAACAGAGGTGGTCACTGGTGCCCAGGCTGGGCTCTGGACTCCTGACTCTAGCAGCTGTTTGGGGGCTCAGCCTCAACTGCAGGTAGTCATGAACACAGGGAAGTCCTCTACAAAGCAGCTGGGCTCCCAAAGAAGGACCTCTTGAACCTTGCTCATCTCTTTGGTTCTCAATGGCCTTACTTCTTTCAACAAACATTCTGCAAGATCCTCCTGTGTGCCACACTCTGTGTTACTCTGTGGCATAGAAGTGGATGTGACAGCCCAGTCTAATCCCTGGCTTCCCAGAACTCTGTGCCCAGTAAGGGAGAGGGCAGTGCAGGGCGTGCTCCAAAGTGAAATAGTGTGAGGTGGCTGCAGGACCATACAAGAGGGGACCCATTCACGTCAGGGAAGGAAGCAGGAAAGTGCTTCCTGAAAGAGGAATGGATAAGCTAGAGTGAAGCAAGAGAAGGAAAGAGGTGCAGGCAGGGGTTCCAAGCAGGGTGAATAGCATGTACAAAGGTCCTGAGGCAGAGATGCCAGCTACACTAAGGAACTCGAATCAGCACTGCAGATGTGTACCTAATGGATAGAATCCTCAGAGTCCCTGTCCTCAACCAGCCTCCAGTTAAATAGGGGAAACAAGATCAACATAATGGAGACAGACTTAAGACAAATACAATCATAAGTAACCATAACTTGTTAATGTGCTCACTCTATTAAGTGTGTAAGTCCTTGCTGAGAGTTGGGACTTAACCATCAAGCACTGAAGAGGTTAATTAAGCCAGGCCTCTCAGAAGAGGTGAGCCAGCAAGCTCTGGGGTAAAGGAACTATCTGCCCACCAGCACCCTGAATGGTGACCCCAGGTCCTTTCCTTCCCCCATCTGATTGGAAACCTTGAATAACAGTAAGGCTTTATCTGCTTTGCCAGTTACATATAAATGCAAACACAATGTCATCCCTCTCCACTGGACAAGGCCATATGTCAAGGAGGTTTAGTCTAAGTTAGGCTGACTCGCTGAGTCAAATAATAAAGGCAGTAAAAGCGCCTGGCTTCCCATCTTCCTCCCAGCCCCTAGCCCACCCCTAGAAAATGCAATCTGTGCCCCCTGGCTTGTCCTGGTGAGCAGGAAGATTCCTATGAAGATGCAAATGCCCTGTCCAGCCTCTGGGAGACAGTGAGGGAGCTCACATCATGCAGAGCAGCTCCCTCTTCCCTTCACTGCTGGGAGAAAGACAGCTTCTCCTGCTTTCACCTGGCAGGGATCTGCCCTGGAGGGCTTCCTTTCCTTCCTTCCTTCCTTCCTTCCTTCCTTCCTTCCTTCCTTCCTTCCTTCCTTCCTTCCTTCCTTCCTCCCTCCCTCCCTCCCTCCCTCCCTCCCTCCCTCCCTCCCTCCCTCCCTCCCTCCTTCCTTCCTCTTCTTCTTCTTCTTTTCTCTTTCTTCTTTCTTTCTTTCTTTCTTCTTTCTTTCTTTCTTTCTTTCTTTCTTTCTTTCTTTCTTTCTTTCTTTCTTTCTTATTTTCTTTTTCTTTCTTCCTTTCTTCCTTTCTTCTTCTTTCTTTCTTTCTTTCCTTTCTTTCTTTTTTCTTTTTTTTTGTTTAAAATATTACAGATGTACCTTTTTGTCCTCAATGACCCACTCCATCCCATCCCCCTCCCCAGTCCCTCTCCCCACCATTGTCCATGTCCTTGGGTTGTGCATATATGCATATAAATTCTTTGGTTACTCTCTTCCCCTCCACCCACCCTCCTCCATCCCTCTGACATTCGTCAGTCTCATCCATGCTTCCATGTCATTGACTCTATTCTGTTCATCAGTTTATTAAGTTCTTTAGATTCCACATATAAGCGAAATCATGTGATGTTTGTCTTTCTCTGCCTGGCTTATTTCACTTAGCATAATATTCTCCATACCGTCCCAAATGGTACAAGATCCTTTACAGTTGCGTAGTATCTAGAAGGTTTTCAATGAGCACAATATCATTTGTCCTAGAGCCTCCACCCAGGACCACAGGACCCTTGGAATGCCCCACCCCACCTACAGCAAGCACTAAACAGCACAGTTTGCTGATCTCTAGACAAGTGCCTTTCTTCTGGAGCTCCCTTCCCACTTACTTCCATTCTGGAGGCATCTCTAGATTGTGACCGGCCTGGAAACTGTTCTGCACCTTCTACCACAGGCTGCAAGGCCCAGCAGGACCCCAGGCAGGCAGAGTTACAAACACAATACAGACCCTGGAGGCAGGGCAACATTATGTCCTTCATTCTCTGCCTGAGTATGACTCCCTGGGGTCAGATCTGGCCTCAGTCCTCCTCTACCACAGGCTGGCTGAGTGATTTTGGGTAACTTATGTAACCTCTCTGAGCCTCAGTTTCCCCATTTATAAAATGTGAGTAGCTGTAAAGATTAAATGACAAACTACATGTGAAGTAATGAGCACACAGCCTGAAATATTCAATAAATATCAGATGCCATTTCTAGCAACATCATTCCAGGTCTCCTGTTAGACATTCTGTCAAGTGATCATACTCTAGCCATAATAACCTGGCCATAATGAGCACTTAAAAAAAAAAGTTTTCAATAGAAGTATTCAGAAAAGTACACATTAGCATAGAACTCAATGAGCTGGCTATAGGATCAGAACTCGGATCAAGAAACAGAACATCATCAGTACTCTAGAGGCCTCTCATGCCGCTTCTATCCTGATTTCTGTCACCACAGATCCCATCACCTATTCTTGAACTTTATATAAATACAGTCATACAGTGTGTACTAAAAGTACCTTATGGCTTAAGAAGCCCTTTCATAGATATTACCTAATTTGCTTTTCCCCAAGCCCTATGAGATTAGGTTTTTCATTGTCCCTTTTTTATTGCTGAGCAGACAGAGTCTTCAGATATGGTCAATGACTTGCCCAAGGCTGAATGGTAAGCAAAGAGGCCAGGACTCTAATTCCAGGCTGGCCTTCTCTTGTCACCTTTCCACAACAGCAGGATACTTCCCACACATCACACCAGGCTCCCTCCCCAACACTATGCTGCCAGGAAAACTCTTCCTCCAGGATGCTTCCTTGAGTTGCTCAGAGGGAACCCTTCAGCCTGTTCTGCTTTTCCCCATTTCAGCTTCGATAGTGGGTCTTAACATGCAGCACGTCTGGGCATGTACCTGATAGGTGTGGGCTTACTTACTGCCTGCTGTGGGTTTGTGTGATGTGTCTGCCCATCTCTTCGCCACAAGCCTCTGGGGTCACAACCCCCAGAGGGCAGGGCAGACACATGCTTCTGTGGCCCATTCCACAACCTGTCTAGGTTGGATGGGGCTTGTTAGAGGCTGGGTAAGGTGGGGGCACCTCTGAATCAGGCCCTAGCCAGGTGGGAGCAGGTTACTTGCTTCCCTGGTATAATAGGAGGCTCTTTTCCTTGTCAGTCAGTCTCTAATGAGAGGCTTGAAACAAGAATGAACCAGGGCCAAGGATCCCTTTTCAAATCCTGATTCTGCAAATCATACAACCTTGGGCAAGTTACTTGCCTCTCCAAGTGTCAGCTTCCTCATTTATAAAAAATGATTGGACTAAATCTGACTTGACAAATTCGCTGTGCCCTGTGCTCATCTATGCCCCAGGTTGCACATGCTTGGCCCAGGACCTGTCTTGACTCAGCTGCAGGCACCACTGCAAATCAGCAGAAATGGGCACAGGAGGAACCTAGCTGACACTGTTGACCACTGCATCACCAGGTGCCTAGAGTCACTATGCCCCAAGAACCAGGGGAGAAAGGTCAGCAAGGGCTCATCCCTGAGATCCTGGGTCCATCTTCATAGTCCTCACACAGGGGCATCCTTCTCTTAGGTTCTCTGTCCCCATAGTCTCCACACCCCATCCTGTCTACTGCTCTCCATATAACTAACTCTGCATAGGAGTAAATGGATTTTTGGATGCACACAGTCCTCAGCTCACACTAGGTATCTAGAGGAACACCCCTGGGGCCCAGGCCTCTGCTCACAGAGCCTCCTTCTGACTCACTGGAGGGCAATGCCCCAACCTAGATCAGTTGGGGCTCCTCACCCATAGATGACCTCTGCTCTCGCCAGACATCCCTGTCCAGTCCATGTCAATGGCAATCTCACCTGAGTTAGAGGAGTAGGTGAAGTGCTTACGGCCAAGGTCCAGGCAGATCCAGGGTGTCTTAACCTTTGTCCAGCTCTCTTATGGGTTACACTAATTCCACAGTCCACCAGGGAAATGTGTTTCAAGATCCACACAACCAACATTTTAATCCTACATATCAGTGAGTTGAAGCAGCCCATCCAAGATTTCCGGAGTCAAGGCTCATTGCTAGCCTAGGGCTCCAGGACTCAGGGTCTCTGCAGACAAAGGGATCTCAAATAAAGCCATTCATTCAACAAATATTTATTGAGCACCTACTGTATTCCAGTACTGTCCTGGTTTGGGGATTGTAACTCTGAGAAACAGACACAGGCCCTGTGTCAGTGGAGTTTCTGCCTGGTGGGGAAGACAGACAATGACCTTTGCTCACGTCCTGAAGCATCCAAGGGTGGCCTGGCTTGCCTTACCTTGCCTCACTCCCATTTACATCCATTCTCCCCAAGGTGAGCTGCTTAAGTTCCTTCTGTGCTGGGTGCTGGAAGCTGGAGCCGAGATACCAACTGGCTCCTTGTAGAGGCATTGGCCAATGTGGAGAAGCCACGCATATAGAGGAATGGGAAATTCTATGGTTCAGTTGTGTGACCTTGTGCAAATTACTCAAGCTCTCAGAGCATCCATTCTCTCCTGAATCAAATAGAACTAATAACCCCTACAGTGTAGGGTTGCTGTGAGGATTTGCGAAGACATATGAGGAAGGACACTTGAGATACAATGAGAACAACAGCATTATTGACCCAGGAATATAGGGCAATGATCATCTCAACTCCAGCACCTGAAACCCAAAGTCAAGCTATGAGTGCCCCTCTCTGCTAACTGTCCTCCCCAAAGAAGAACTGAGGGGAAGAGAGACAGTCCAACAGCAGCCTGCTGGGTCACACTCTACTGTTGGAAATGCGCTCTCAGCTGATTTTCCACTGCTCACAGAATCTAATTGCTGTAATTGCTGGTGTACTTCCAATTTGCACCCTACTTGGCAGATCTCATGTTCTAGCCTATTTACTTTAGACTCTGGCAGGACTCTTACTTTTCAAAGCAGAGTGAAATGGTGCTATTTTACCTCAAACTGATGAGCTTTCTCCACCTAATTGCTAACTCTGTACTCTTAGATTTGGGTGATCTGATCTTGGACTTTGATGGGGTGTCTACACATCACCAAGCCTCATAGAGCTCAAAAAAGCCAGCCAGTCGCCCCTGTCTTCAGCGATCTGCCACCAGGACCCCAATGTAGCATCTAAGATTCAGAAGATATCTGTATGCATTTTATAAGGCCCAGTCCAGTGACATCGGTGGCTGTCCTGTCACACAAGAGGTACTTAGGAAATGTGTGCTATATTTTCTATTTCTGTGGTGTCAATTGTTACTTCTCCTCTTTAATTTCTAATTTTATTTATTTGGGTCCTCGCTTTTATCTTTATGAGCCCAGTTAAAGGCCTATCAATCTTTTTATCTTTTAAAAGAACCAGCTCTTGGTTTCCTTGATCTTTTGTATTGTTTTTGTCTCTATGTCTTTATTTCCACTCTGATCTTCATTATTTCCCTCCTTCTACTTACTTGGGGCTTTGCTGTTCTTTTTCTAGTTCTTTTAGGTGTAAAATTAGACTGTTTATTCCAGATTTTTCTTGCTTCTTGAAGTAGGCCTTTGTTGCTATGGACTTTCCTCTCATGACTGCTTTTGCTGTCTCTTAGAGTTTAGGTGGTTGTGTGTTCATTTTCAAGTCTCAGAGTTACTTTTGATTTCTTCCTTGATCTCATTGTTTAATAACATTTTATTTAGCTTCCATGTGATTGTATGTTTTTCAGGTTTTTTCCCCCATAATTGATTTCTAATTTCATACCATTGTGGTCAGAGAAGATGCTTCATATGATTTCAATCTTCTTTAATTTATTAACACTTGTCTTGTGTCCTAACTTGTAGTCTATTCTAGAAAATGTTCAATGTGTACCAGAAGAGAATGTACAATCTGCTGTCTGGGGTGAAATGTTCTGTAAATATCAATTAAATCCATCCAGCTAGTGTGTCATTTAAGGCCATTGTTTCCTTGTTGATTTTCTGTCTGGAAGATCCATCCACTGATGTCAATGGGGTGTTAAAATCCCCTACTATGCCTGTATTACTGTCAATCTCTCCCTTTATGTCCATCAAGATTTTCTTTATATATTTAGGTCCTCCTATATTGGATGCACTTATGTTTACAAGGGTTATATCCTCTTGTTGTACTGACCCCTTTAGCATTGTCTCTTATTATGGCTTCTGTTTTGAAGTCTATCTCGTTAGATATAAGTATCGCTAACCCAGCTTTGTTTCATTTCCATTTACATGAAATATGTTTTTTCCATCCCTTCACTCTCATCCTGTGTGAATCTTTTGTTCTCAGGTGGGTCTCCTGTAGACAGGATATATATGGGTCTTGTTCTCTTATCCATTCAACCACGGATAAGAGATTGATTGGAGCATTTAATCCATTTGCACTTAAAGTAATTATTGATAGGTACTTATCTATTGTCATTTTATTCTTTATACCTTCATTCTTCTTTTTGTTCTTTCTGCTTCTTAAAGAAGATTATTTAACATTCTTGCAACACTGGTTTGGTGGTAATGAATTCCTTTTGCAATTTTTTTTTTTCTGGGAAGCTCTTTATTTCACCTCCAAAAATGATCGCCTTGCTGGGTAGAGTAGTCTTGGTTGTAGGTCCTTGCTTTTCGTCACTTTTAAACAACTTGCTGACTGGTTTTTTAGAGCCAGAGTTTGCTGTGCTGCTGGCTACTTTTCTATCATGACCGGTCAGCAGGTTTTAAAATTATTTAAATTAATGTAAGTCCAGACATGAGTTATCTCATGACAGGTCAGCAATGTTCAGACACAGAAACATGTGTATACTTATGACTGGTCAGAAAGGTGTTATAATATTTCATGCCAATCCCTTCTGGCCTGAAGTGTTCCTGTTGAGAAATCATCTGACAGTCTTATAGGAGCTCCCTTGTAGACAATTTACTGTCTTTCTCTTGCTGCTCTTAAGATTCTTTCTTTGTCTTTAACATTTGCCAGTTTAATTATGATGTGTCTTGAACCTTTTTGGGTTCATCTAGATTTGGACTCTGTGCTTCCTGGATGGGTGTGTCTTTTCTTCTTCACCAGGTTAGGAAAGATTTCAGTCATTATTTCTTGCTCTCTCTCTTCTCTTTCTGGAACTCCTATGATGCAGATATTGTTATACTTGATGTTGTCCCAGAGATCCCTTATACTTTCTTAATTTTTTAAAATTCTCTTTGTTGCTCTGCTTGGCTATTTTCTGTTATTTGTCCTCTAATTTGCTGATTTGATCCTCTGCTTCATCTAACCTGCTGTTGGTTCCTTCTAGAGTATTCTTCAATTCAGATATTGTACTCTTCATTTCTGATTCTTTTGACACAAAAGTTTGACTCTCTGTATTAGGTAGATCTGCTATGACTCCCAAACTTGTTATGGTGTCTTTATGTTGTAGGTGTCAGTGACACAATCTTCCAGATCAGATGAGCTAGGTACTCAAGGAATGTCTCTTGTCTGGGTTATGTGTGCCCCCCTGTTGTAGTTGAGACTTGAATGCTGTTGGCCCATTTGTGGGTAGGGTTAACCTTCAAGCTGACTGACTATAAGGATAGACCTTGATCAAGCTAAGCTGCTATGCAGGGGATGCCCCCAGAGGTAGAGGTCTGGTGCCTGCCAAGACACTCCACCTTTAGTGTCCCACTTTTGTGGCTAGTTGGGTCAAGCTCTGGTGTGGTCTGTAGCCCACCAGTGGTTGTGTGATTCTGGTTACACCTGGGAGTGGTTCCAGTGCAGGTCAATGTAAGACACTGCCTGAAACTGGTCTTAGGCTACATGTCTACAGCTACCATGCAATTCATGTTTGTGGTTGCCTGTACTTGGCCTGAGTGTGCACAGGAGGGGCCAAGCTGTGTACAAGTGTTGGCTTCTTCCAGCTCTGAGCAAGGGGCAGATCCATAAAAGATCCTGTGCACCCTGAGGTGTGCCTCCACCTGTCAGCCACTCTGCCTCTCCCTGGGGTTGCCTAGTCTTCCTTGTGAGCCTTCTGAAGAAAGACAGTAGAGTGGGCCCAGGCTGGCCACAACCCACAGACCCTTCCACAAGGTGTGAGCTTGATAGGGCAGGGTGACCAGGATAGGGATGGTAGGGCTAGTGGGTCTCCTGCTTGAGGGCTGTGCAGTTAGGCACTCAATGGAGGGAAAGTAGTCCCTACTCCAGAGCCATACCACTCAGTTTCTGCCAGAGTTGCCGACCCTAGGTCCCCCAGGTTCAGGTTGGGTGCAGCCAGACAGCCCTTTTTTGGAGCAAACTTGGTAGGGCAGAGCCCCCAGGAATTGGAAGGGCAGGTTAAATGAGTCTCCCATGGGGGGGGGGGGCGCAGGCTGAGCTTGCATAGGGGTAACAATGCCCTACCATGTCGGAGCCACACACCCCAGCACCCATCTGAATCCGGGACAAGAGCCTCTGAGGGAGATGTCCTCCAAAGGTTCCAGCTCTGTGCAGCACTCTGATTCCCCCTGAGGGACCAAGCTCAGCAGGGTGGGGCCACCAGAAGTCAGAAAAAGCCAAGATAATCACCAGGTGGGGAACAGTTGGGTTCCAGCTGTGCATGTGTTGGGGAAGAATGGCTGCCATTCCAAAGCTACACAGCTCAATGACTGTCTGAGTCTCAGCCAAGAGCTTCTCCAGAAAAAGAGCACACCAAAGGTCCCTATTGGATGCAGTCAGCAGACCTTTCTCTAGGACTCAAGCTCAGTAGGGGGTGTTGCCAAAGTTGGAGGAACGGGATAGCACACTCCTCTGGTGGGTGTTGTAAGAATAGGAGTGGGAAAATGGAGTCTGAGGGCAATGTGATATAAGGACTCAGAACAGGTGGACCTTGGTGGCTGACCCTACAGATATCTCTCGTCAGGCCACACTACCCAGATCTTTTCTGTATGACTCCCATATGCCCTGAGTTGCCTTTCCACTCCCAGTGTCATGGGTGAGTGTTCAAGAGCAAGACCCTGTGTGATGGCCATTTAAGAGGGCACCTGGGTTTCTAGCAGATTCCCATCTCTTCCAGGCAGTCAAAATCCCTGCTGATTTTCACAGGTAGATACTATGTGGGCTCCTTTTCCTGGCTGTGGTATTCTGAGTTGAGGAGCCTGGAGTGAGGTTCAGACCCCAAGTTCCTCAGTAGGGGACTTTTGTAGTGGAGATATTCCTCCAGGTACTCAACTGCTGCACATGGGTGTGGGGGCCAGCCCTTTCAATGTTTCTGCCTTTCCTATCAGTCTCTGTGGCTTCTGTAAATCTGTTGTTATAATACTTCTGGTCAGCTAGCCTTCCATTAGTCATTCAGGCTGATTTCTCTATAATTTAGCTGTAACAATGGTTTGGTGCCAGGAGGAGGTGTGGGTAGCTCCCACCTACTCGGTAGCCATTCTGGAATCCCCAGAGAAATGTGTGCTCTAAATAGATGTACGGAATCTCAACATAGCCGTATGGCCATGGATCAGGCACATGCTCATAAGCTAAGTCCTAGCCTTGGCCATTTATCTGAATCTCCCAGACCATCATCTTCCTGGCTACAGGACTTCATTTGGGGAATAGAATCTTGAAGGAGACTGAGTCCTGGCTTTCCTTTTTGTCCATGTGGCACCTTCATACCCTGAAAGCTGGAATGTGAGGAAGGGTAGAAGTGTTCCATGGGGTTCCAAGGAGGGGTAAAACAAAGACTTAGAAGAAGTACATTTGGCTCAATATAAGTTAAAGCCTTTGGGTATTTTTTGAAGAAAATTCCTAGCATTTTCTGAGCACCTTCTACATGCCAGACAGTATGTTGAGTGTTCTCACACTCCCTGGTTACAGCTGCCTGGAGTGGGTCGGCCTGCCTCACGATTGGTCAAGAGCATGGTTCAGACTGCCAAATTTATATCTGCCTCCACCACTTACTAGTAAGTCACCTTGGGTAAGCTATGCAATTCTCTGGGCCCCAGTTTGCTCATTTTTAAAATAAGACAACAATAGTCCCTACTTATAGGATTGTTTGAAGATCAACTTAATGTACATAAAGCATCCAGAACATAGTACATGCTCAATAATGTTAGCCTTCAGAAGATGGGGAGGAGGCGCAGGAGGAGGAGGAAGAGCAGCAGCTGAGGCTGGATAACTAGCCAGTGGAGATCCTGCTGTAATTGAGAGGAGAACAGCAGGTGAGATACTGAATGAATGATCTCAAGTTCCTTCCAGGAATAAGATTCTATGAGTCATTTAACCTCTCGGGTTTCCATTTTCCTAGCAATTCCCTAGGCATTGCCATTCCTGGAAAAACGCTGCTTTATTCTGTATAATATTCTCAACCTTGGGAAGAGCAGGTGTACCCAAGGATCACTCTCTCCACTATCTGTGCAGGCTGCTGATGGCCTTCAGAAGGTTCTGAGTGTGTGGACAGAGCCTTTTTAAGAGGGCAGGAGTACTGCATCCTGATCCAACCTCCCAATCAAATAACTCTATTGTTTTCAGCTAGTTACTAAAATCCTGAGAGTCTGGAATGATATTTCCTACATGCCCCACCTGTCAGATTTGTGGCCCTGTGAGATTATCGGGGGAGGAGCAAAAACCACCAAGAACATCATAAGTCTTTGAATATGTGATACCCACCAGGAAGTGGCATTGGCAGCTCCAGCATAAGGGCACATTGTGCTGATGGAGGCTTGGGGGTGGATGAGGGTTGGTGAGAAGCTACACCACTTTCCCTCAGGAAATGATACCATAAATCCACTTTAGTCTCCTCCACTTCTCAAAAAGACTCTGCTGCCTCCAGAAAGAGAGATGCCCAAACTCCCATCCAGTCATCAGCCTTGCTGGGGACATTATTCTGTCATGATCTTATGAACTCAACAAGGCCAGAGGGACACTATAAAGGCTGATAATAACCACAACTTTAATAGCAGTGCTCCACCAGATTTCTTCCAGAGATGCCTCGTCATGACTCGGAAAATCCAAACCCCATGAGTAGCCACGCCAGCTAGCTGGGCCCTGGGGCCCTAGAGGGCATGGTGCTTAGACTAACCCTGGTGGGTCTGGGCAGGGCAGGGCAGGGCAGGGCTGCTGGAACCTCATTGAGCTCCATCAATGCTCAAACTTTGTGGTGCATGAGGAGGTTTCATCAATGCTTCATTTCACTGCCTTTTCACCATGGATGGCTTCCATGTTGCAAAAGGTTTACAAAGGATTCAGGGACCACTGTGGTAGCTCTGTTAGGAGTGGTCTTTACTTGATTCTCAACACTGCCAATGACCTCTCACTCAGGCGTCAAAGAAATCAAGCCAAGAAAAGATAAGCATCAGAGTGTACCAAGGGTCCACTGTCCCCTCCATGCCTGGCCTCCTTGCCTATGAAATGAGGAATAGAAGTAGTGAGGTAGCAAGAGGGGAAATCAAGAAAATTAGGAGAGGATCAGTGCCTATTTCACATACGTGTGCATGTGTGCACACATGTGCATGCACCCACACATGCACACAGAAATTCTTACCAACAGCATTTTAAAACAGACCACCTGGATATAAATTTCAACTCTTCTTCTTACTAGCTATGGAACTTTGGGGTAATCATCTCTGATCTCAGCTCCCTCATTTGCAAAATGGGTATAATAATAATAATACCTTAATGTTATTAATTGGATGAACTAAGATAATGTACCTGCTCATATTTTTAGACGTAGGTATAATGCCCATTAAGCTCCTTGCCCAAAGCCACATCTACTGGAAGAGCTGGGACTTGAATCCTGAGCAAGCAGATCCAGGAGTGGCCAACCACTGCACCACACAGCCTCTGGGGGAGGGCGGGGTGCTCCACTCAGGCCACAAGCACAGGCAGAAAGAAGCAAAGAGCGGCCCCTAAAAAGTGACAACAGCACTTTTCTTCTTGAACCCAGTCTCCCTACTGGGGGTCCTTGTTGGGCTAGAGAGCAAAAACCACCCCAGCTGCCCCAGTCCCCCAAATGTGCCTCCTTCTTCCACAGCATACTAAACTTTTCTGCTTTATTAAGTGTGCCTTGTAGCCAGCCTCTCATACATCTTAACCACCTCTGGGCTATTAGTTTCTCATTGTATTGCATCCTCCTCTGTAAACCTGGCCCTTAAACTCCAATTCTAAACATGTGTACACTCCACAGCACTGTCCCAGGCCACTGCTCTGACTCCCCTGTCCCGGAGCCTTCACTGAAGTGGGAAATCTGTTAGGTACAGTTTATTATGTGCCCATGTTGAAAGGAAACTGAGGCAGCAATAAGTAGCTTGGATTTCCCGATTCCAAGCCAGTTCTCTTCCACTGGTCCACAACATACCCCTCCCACCCAAAGAAGCCCCCAAGACTCTGTGCATACTCTGGCTTCCATTTCAGCCTCTCTTTGACCAAAATACCCCCAGCACCCCAAAGACAGATAACCACCACCATCTGGTTTCCTCTGCTTCCTCTGAGCAAATTCTCCCGAGAAAAGCCTGAGGAGAAGGAAGGGCCATGAGGGCTGACTCCCAGGTGAGGGCGGGGCTGACTTCAGGAGGTGAGGGCAGGACTGACACACAGGTGAGGGCAGGGCTGACTTCCAGGTGAGGGCAGGGTTGACTTCAGGTGAGGGCAGGGCTGACTTCAGGTGAGGGGCAGGACTGACATACAGGCGAGGGCAGGGCTGACTTCAGGTGAGGGCAGGGGCTCACCGGGGTCAGGAACCTGCCCAGGACCTTTCACAATGAATGGCAAGCCAGCCTCAAATTCAGGATTGAGTGACAACTGAAAGGCTGTGGACTCACTCCCCAACCCTAAGAAATGGTTGGATACAGAAGCTGGCACTTTGTGGGTAGACATAAAGGAGATAAAAGAGTCATAGCCATAAAAAAGTGCGATCTTTAGAAGGACCCCAGGGCACACCACTCCCGGAGGAAGAAGGTCCAAATAGCCCTCCCCCCCCCCCCACATCCACATTCTATGCATTTATCTCTGTAACAAACATTTGTTAAGCATGAGTTGAGGTCACTTAAATAAGAAAGATATTTATTGAATACCTACTCTGTGCAAGACACTTGGGACAGGACTGACCTTGAGCAAAGCACGTGTGGGTTCCTGGCCCTCTCAGAGAAGCTCCATTCCAGGTCCCCTGGAGGGGACAGACACAGGTGAGCAACTTTAAGAGCAGTGAGGACTGGGCACAGGGGTCCCAGTGCCATGAGGGGAGAGCAGAGAGGGCTCATAGAGGTTGTGGAGGTAGAATTCAGTCATCAGAAATGCCTAGAACCAGCCCCCTCTGCAGCACACCCTCACACAAGACTTCTCACCTGCTGTCTAGGAACTTCACCGGCCACCCAGGCCCCATCCCAAGATGCTCCAGTCACCTCCCTCACAGCATGTGTGCAACAAATTTAAGAGCTTTCCCTCAGACATGCTTCACCTCTGGCTTCCCCATTTCTGAAAGTGGCGTCACATTCTTTGCCTCCAGGGCTAAAAATCTCAAAGTTCTCTCCTAACACTTCCTGTTCCATCTGCTAGTTCCATTCTGTCAGTGTGTTCTCTCCTTTGGAAATGTACTCCTCAATGCACTCCCCTTTTGCCTTCAGCCACTCCCCCCGCACCCTTTCCACCCCAGCCCTCAACTCCTCTCTTGGCACTACACTCCTCTGCCCAAGGATCCTCAGCATGTCCCCAAACCCAATGTGTCAACCTAAACCTCTTCTCTTTGGCTTTCAAGGTCCTCCTGAGTTCAGTTAGTTCTGCCCTACCCCTGCCCACCAAAGACCTTCCTTCCCTTACCTCACCCAATCCTCAGGACATCCCCTGCCCCCACTGCCTGTGCAGCCCTCCTCACCCATGAAGTCCTTCCCCTGTCACTGAGTTCCAGCCCCATCTTTGCTGGTGACCAGTGCACAACCACACACACCTCGTGTTCCAGTCCTGGGTGTGTCCACCTGTGCTCTCCATGCAAATGATCCACTGCCGAAGGTGCTCCTACCTAGGCAATCCCTGCGGGGCCGTGTGTAAATGATGTACTTACATTTAATGGATTCTGTAGTTTAATAAAACCTATGATGAATCTTTTGATAAAGAGCCTCTACCTCCCTTTTTCAGGCCCAAGAATAGGGGAAGGAGCTGGGGTTCTGGACTGCTCCCATCTGTGAAGTAGCACAGGGCATCCCACTGCAGGGCCTCCTATGGCCCCCCTTCCATCATCTGTAAAAAAGGAGATGCTTCCATCTAACTCATGGGGAAGCTGGGATGACTGAGTGAAATAAGCAGAGTGCTCAAACAATGCAATGTTAAATTGATTCCCTTCCTCCTTCCCATAATTCACCTCAGCTGAGACAGTTGTGTAAGTTTTTTTACATTGGATTTGCTAAATATAAAGCATACCCTATTTTATGTAACCAAATGTTATAATCAATTAACAACTATTTTTGTATGTTCCCACTATGAGCAGGGGTCAGTTTATGGGATGTAGAAGGACAGTATTTGCTTGGTTAGGAACCCAGGATGCGAAAAGGCACCAGGCAAAGGCTTTGCTCCTCAAGGGATTTGCCTTCTGGGTAAGGAGACAAACAGGGGTAGATGATTATCAACAGCAGGCAAGAGCAGGAAGCTAAAATATTGCCACAAAGAGCCAGGTGAGCCCGGCCAGCTGTGCGTTAGTGGTTGAGCGTCGACCTGGGATCCAGGAGATCGTGGTCCGATTCCTGGTCTGGGCACATGCCCAGGTTGCAGGCTCCATCCCCAGTCGAGGGCATGCGGGAGGCAGCTGATCAATGACTCTCGTCATTGATGTTTCTATTTCTCTGTTTCCCTCTCCCTTCCTCTCTCTGAGATTAATAAAGATATGTTTAGAAAAAAAAAAAGAGGCAGGTGGAAGGAGCCCACTCAGGGGTGCTAAGTGGGCACCTGCTGGGAAGCCCCTTACATTGACAAATGGCATTCCCATCCACTCACATTCTTGCTGAAACAATCCTTTCAAGCAGGTGAGATTATCCCCATTTTACAGGTGAGGCAAGTGACGTTAAGCAATTTGTTCAAAGTCACTCAGGGAGTTACACAGGGATAAAAGCTTAGGTTTTCCCTGCTGGGAAAACCTGATTGGGGGTGTAGTTCCCAGGAGGAGGAAAGAAAACAGTCCTGGTGGTATGAAGGTGGGCAGAGGGTCGCATCCAGAGGCATAAAGCTAGGGCCAGACTGTGAATGGCCTGAACCTCCAAGCTGCTACGTGGGAATTCTATCCAGTACCCCAGGGGACCACTGAGGGCTCTTGAATTGGGTCACATGTCACAAGCATCTTTATTTGCAGGAAGGCAGGTGTGGCCTCAGGCTGCCCAGGGAAGACACTGTGTTAGCATAACCCAGGGGTAGACCACTAAAGCCCGAAGTGAGGACAGTGGCAGTAGGAAAGGAAAGATCAGACAGGGCACCAGAAGTCCTCAAAAGAGCTGAGAGGACTGAAGTAATAAAGATAGCAGAGTGGGGTGAGGAGGCAAGGGAAGAAGGTGCCCAGAGGTCCCAGGGGTCAGGCATCATGCCTTGGAGAACCTGGAACTCCTTCTGCAGGAGCAAGTAAAGAGAGACAGCTGCCTAGGGTTAGGGTGGTGGGAGATCCTGGGTGCTGGGGCAGCCAGTCTAAGGGCTGAGAGAATGCAGAACCAAGAATTAGCTAGACCCCAGACCCTGGGTAGGGTTGGGAAGCCAACCTTTCAGCCCCATAGGGAGAAAAAAGTGTTGAGTTGACATGGGAAAGCATGAAGAGGAACTGAAGCATGGGATGGGGAGAGGGGAGGATGAACAGCTTTAGAAGCAACAAGTAGCAGCAAAAGACCACTGGGCTGGGTGTCCAGAGGCCTTGGGTGTGGCTGCAGAGACTTGGAAGTCATTTAACCTGTAGGAGACTCGGTTTCTTGGGAATCAATAACACCTCCTTACAGGGTGGTAGTGCAGATCAAATACTGGTAGGTTCCTAGTAGAAATCAAATAAAGTAGTGTTTCTAAAAAGCATTTGGAAAACTGTGGAACTTTGCCCTGGTTGGTGTGGTTTGATGGTGAAAGCATTGACTTGTACACCAAAAGGTCACAGGTTTGACTTCCGTCAAGGGCACGTAACTGGGTTGCAGGTTGAATCCCTGCCCCCTGGGTCAGGCTGTGTGTGGGAAGCAACCAATTGATGTGTCTCTCTCACATTGCTGTTTCTCTCTCCCCCTTTCCCCTCCCTTTCACTCTCTCTGAAAATCAACAGGGAACAAAACCTGTGGCTCATACACACACACCGGATTAGTACTACGCATGAATAACAAGATGCTTACTTTCCACACCACTGCCCGCCCCACCAGCAACACAACACGGGCTCCCTCCTCTTCCTCCTTACTGCTCCTCTTGTTTTCCCAATAGTTGCCCTTCACCCCTTCCTTCCATCGTGGTGGCGCAGAGAGCACATCAGAGGTAGCTGAGGCCTGCTCTCCAAGAGCCCCTGCTTCCCAGCAGCTGGGACCTCCCTGGAGCCTCCACTTCTTTCCCACTATATAAAAGTTCCCTCACCATCCTCAGGGAAAATCAAACTGGAAAGCCGGACCAAAAAGTTGACCTAGTCTCTGGGAAGAACTTTCAGTGCTGGGGAAAATGTTAGCCAATGATCAAGATGGCCTTAGAGGGGAGAATGGGGAAAGCACAAAAAATAACCAGAATCTCCTCTCAACCCCTCTCCACTAACCCCTGCCTCTTCCCCACCAGGTATTCCCCAGAGCTCGGGGGCCAGCCTTGCCTTTGGTCTCAGGCAGCAGGTCCAGAGGAAGAGTGGGAGACAAAGCTAGTGAGGCAGGCAGAAACTACACCCAGGCCACAGAAGGCTCCACACAGAAGGCTCACTCCACAAGAAATAAACAAAATATGGAAAATCAAACAAACCCAGACACCGTAATGTGTGCTTATTAGATTAACTCTCCAAAGGGTCATGACCTTGATGAACACATCCAGTCAGTGAGGAAAATAATAAACCTGATTAATAATGAGACATGAGCTGCAGCTTCAGCACAATCAGCCTCATGATGCCCAACGGTGTTCCAGGGGATTCCTTCCAGGGTGGAGGAGACACAGCTGACCTCTCCAGGCCCCTGCCTCCACCCCAGAGCACAGGCGCTAGGGAAGAAAAGCAGAGCCAGGTCTCTCAGGAGACCACTGCCAACCCAGAGCGCCTCTGTCCCAAACAGCCACTGCAGGTGCTCCTGGAAGTGTCTGGTCGCCCCAGTGACTCACAGGGAACTTAAGTGAAGGTGGTTCTCCTTGTTCCTGACAGGGCTCCACGCTCTTGGCAAGTCCTGAGATGCCCACCACTGCCCCAGCCCAGAGCTGCCCGTTTCCACACGACCCAGGCCCTTAGGAGACATGCCCAGAAGGGCCGCTGGAGGGAGGCGGGAGACGGCACCGCGCGGCACACCCGCAGCAGCTCCAGGAGGACGGCAGCACGGCCCGAGCTGTGCGGCCACAGGTCCAGCGGAGAAGCTCCGCCGTCGCTCTGCCACCGCCGGCAGGCAGAGGGCCCTGGGCCAGCCCTGCGCCGTCTCCGCCACCCCGAAGGCCCTGGCCAGCTCCCCTAGGGCTCCAGCTGCTGCCTCCTCACTGTCCCGGCTCCGGTCCTGTCAGGGCCGAGACCCACGCGTGCCCGGCGCGGGTCTGGAGCTCAGCGCCCGCCAGGCCTCGGGGGAGACTGTCAGCCCCCCACTTGCCCACATGACGGTCGGTGAACCGGGGCGGGGCGGGGCGGACGGCGCTCCCTTAGTCCCGGGAAAGCGTCATTTCTGACAGGGCGCTGGGTCCCCAGGCGACCAGCGGGGGCGGGCGCGGTCCAGGCGATGTCAGCGAGCAGGGGAGGCGGCCTCCTGGGCTCCGGGCTGAGCGGGACGGGCGCCGCGGCCCGGGGACGGCCCGAGGGTGACGGGAGGGCGCGGGGGCCTCATGCGGGCAGAGGGCGGACGCGGGCCGGAGCGGCCGGAGGGGCCGGCGCGGGGGCCTCATGCGGGCAGAGGGCGGACGCGGGCCGGAGCGGCCGGCGCGGGGGCTCTGGGGCCGGGCGGGCGCAGGGCGGTGGGGATGGAGGCCGCGGGGACGAGCCCAGGCGGGAGGCGCGGGGAGCCGCGCGCAGCCGGCGGCCGGAAGGCGGGAGCGGGAGGAAG
The DNA here is from genome assembly GCF_964146895.1 of Miniopterus schreibersii. Lineage (NCBI taxonomy): Eukaryota > Metazoa > Chordata > Mammalia > Chiroptera > Miniopteridae > Miniopterus > Miniopterus schreibersii. The sequence goes on along the minus strand of NC_138122.1, from coordinate 306,368 downwards.
GGCGCGGGCGGGCGGGGCGTCGGGGCGGGCGCGGCCCGGGGGCCGGGGGGCCGGGGCCTCCAGGTACGGGACGCGGACGGGCGCGCTCCGGAGCCCGAGGCGGCGGGGAAGCCAGGGCGCGGGGACCCGAGCTGGGCCGGGCCCTGCCCTTACCTGGGCGGCTCCGCGCTCGGGCTGGGCAGGGCCAGGCTGCCCGCCGGGCCGGGCGCCGTTGCCTCCTCTCCTCAGCAGCAGCTGCGGCGACTCCGGCCCGATCCGCCCGCAGCGGAAGGTAGAGTCTGTGTCCGGCCGCGAGACGGGCGCGGGCGGCGCGGGAGGAGCGCGGCCCGGCGCGGGGCGCCGCCCCGCGGACAGCGCGGGAACTGCGGGGCCGGGGCCGGCCGGCGGGGGAGGGGTCGCCCCGGGCCCCCCGCGCGCCCGGCCGCCCCGAGCCTCCCCCTGCGCCCGAGGGGCGGGCGCGGCGGGTCCCCGCGGCCCGAGCAAACTTCCCGCCCCGGCGGGGTGCGCGCGGCGCCGGCCCCGAGCGGCGGGGCGGGGCGGGGCCGGGGCCGGGGCCGGGGGCCGGGGCCGGGGCCGGGCGAGCGCGGCGGCGCACCGACCGCAGAGACGCGGGCGCGCGGGCACCGGGTCCCGGGCGGAACGGCCCCCCGGCTGCGGCGGGCACAGGGCGCCGCCTGGCGGGGCTCGGGGGACGGCGCAGAGGCCGAGCGCGCCCTGCGAGACCGGGGAAGATGGGCTCTGGGAGGTTTCGTGGGGAGAGAAATGAAGGAAAGCGCCTCGCATTCGTGGTTCCACAGCACTGTTTCATCAACGCGGCCCTCGTGGGGGAGCTGCGGTCGAGCTGGGCCGCGCCCCTGAGGCGGCGGGCGGAAGGCGCAGCCCCGGAGCCGGGCCCGGCGAGCAGCGTCTTGAGCCGCAGCACCGGGCGGCCGAGCGCTCGGCCGGGGGTGCGCGTCCTGCCGGCGCAGCTGCCCCGGGGCCGGGCGCGGGGGAGCCGAGGCAGGAGGCCCGCAAACATTCGCTCCCCTTTTCTGACCCACAGGGTCTCCGTCCCGGACGGACAGGCCGCTCAGAGCCCGTCCTCCCTCGCGGCCTGCGCCCCGCACCACGCTGTCGCCCCACAGCCATCGGATTCCCTGCGAAGGGCTTGTTTCCAGACACCCCCGGGTGGGCCCTGGCTTAAAGGTTGGCGCCTGGGCCGCGGGACACTCACTGACACTGCACCACCCCCAGGGGCCGACCACTCTGCGCCCCGGGCTGCAGAGAACCGTGGGGACGAGATCGCTGTCTTCCACCCTCTAAAGTTACTTCAGATTCCGAAATGCCGAGCATGGGTCCTGGGCCTTTTACTAGAAGGATGCAAGGTCAGCAACACCACAGGGGCTTAAGTGTTTGGGAAGAAAAACACTAAGTGAAATGCTTCATCTTATCCTTTGCCTGGCGAGCTCATCCTCAGAGGCTCTTCTGGCGGAGAGGTTGCTGACGGGTCTGGAGGTAGCCTGGCTGTGGCCTCGTGAGGACCCCTTCCTGCAAGGATCGTCCTGACTTTCTCTCCCTTACTTAAGGTTTCTGCCGCAAGAAGCAGGAGCCCTCTACAAGCCGGATGGTGGGCAACAATTCAGGAGAAGCCTGCCTTTTGCCCCACCCTGGTTGCCCCCACCCACCACCCACTTGCCTGTCTCTTCCTTCTACTACTAGCTGCTGAGTTCTTTTGAGTACTCACTGCTTGCTCTTCAAGGTCTCTATTCCTGACTATCAGTGTCCTTTGCCAATCAAAATTTAATTCCAAGCAAACTAACTTCCCAAGCTCAGCTGGGGGTGGGGATCATATGGGGAGGTCAGTCCAGGTTAATTTTGAATTCCACAGCAAGGATATGTCAGAGGGGAATGAGGCTGGCCCAGCTGAACAATTTCTGAAGCTGCTGCCTTGAATGAGAAAGCAGAAGGGTTGGGATATGGGGCTCCTCTGGTGGCACCTCTTGTCTGAAGCACCTCTTGCAGCCAGCTGGTGTACTGTGCTAGATGGGCAGGGTTCAGTGTGCTTGGGCCTTATTGTTAAGCCTAGTGGATCTGAGCTCTGGTGGGTGGTTGTAGCTCACCAGGAGTTTGTTCTCCTGAATTTATTTTTAGCTTCTTCCTTCTTTGTTTTACCCGGCATCCTTGAAGAATGCTTTCTCTTAAATTTACCTACCATGTCTTTCCAAAAGTCCCTTTGAAGGTTTATCACAAGTCCACAAGGGATGCAATAGGGCCAAGTGAGGCACACAGTGACCAGGCGAAGTGTCCTCACTTTGCACAGTTGCACATGCCATCACCATGCCACCATCTGCCTTCTAACTGATCAGCCTTCTGATCTCCCTGTCTTTAGACTGGCTTCCTCCAACATATCCACAAATGACTGCCAGAGTGATGAATCTAAAACAACCTTCACTACTTTACACCCCCTCTAAAATGCTTTCATTACTCATGTGGCCTGTCAGGTAAATTTAGTCTAAATTTCATATTTACTTTTCAAGACTCTGTTTAGGAATCTCCTCCTATTAGAACTTTCTCCTAGTCTGCTACTATCCAGTCCCTTTAAAACAAAAGTAATTACTCCCTTCTCCAGACTTCTTTTGCACTTATTGAAGCTTATGTTTACTTATTTGATTCATATCTTCTTTCACCAAGAGACTATGAACTTGTTCTTCTGGATTTATTTTTAGTTTCTCCCTTTTTTGTATCTACTTCAGGTATATCCATGAAGCAGAATACTTGCTCTAAGTTTACGTACTGTCTCTTTTCCAAAGGTCCCTTTGAAGTTTCATCTCAAATTCATAACGAGAATATGAACTTTTAAAAAGTCCTGTATTAACAACACAATGACTGGTATAACATGTGCTCAGTAAATATGTTGAGTGAGTAATGGTTACATACAGGGGTCTCCAGTTCTGGCAAATCAAATTTGCTTTTGTTGTTGCTTCAAATGAGCCAGATGAAATGACCTAACTGGTACTATGAAACCACTAGTCCCTACCAAGCTTGAAGCCTTCATAAACCTAAGCCGAAGTTGGGGTTCACATTGGAGGGACTTGAGGTAGAAAGACACAGCCTAATTAGATATCCTATTGCCACACAGTATGAAAATGCAGCAGTCCCACCAGAACACTACATTCAGACTCTAGATTAAATGGATATAATTCTCTGTGTCTTTCTTGTCACCTGTTTGAGGATAAATGGTTCACTTCTAAATGATAATGTCAAACAGAACCAGTTTAGAAGCAGAACTGTAATTAGAAAGAGAACTGTTCTCTGATTTCACTTGATTTTCACTTGTGCCTTGAAGGATGCAGTAGCAGGGATTTTGCCTAATAACCTTATGACTGAATGTTGGCAAAAACAAATGTACATGCATGTAGGTTTCAATGTACAGACCCCCAAGTGTCAGAAGCATATAGCTCAGCCTCGCTGGCTGCAAAGATTATGTCTAGTGATAAAAATCCCAATCTCTGCTTGACATCTATATTATAACACAGCTCCTTTGCTCCCAACATCTCTTATCTCTATTTTGCTAGTTTAGGTATAAAGAATACTGCTCACACTGAAATTAAAATGAAAACTGGATTGTCCTTGATCAGAATATAACCTGCCTCTCATTCTGCAGCTCTGCTCTTGTCCCTAATGTGAGAACCTAATTCACTGCCACTATACCTCAGTTTCCATTTACTACTTTGTAGAGGAGATAAGCTTCCATGGCAATTAGTTCTTCAAGAAATATTTGGTGCCCATTATGTACCAGGCAGTGGAGAGAAAATATAAAACAAATCCAGGGCTTAGCCTCTTGGAGTTAACAGGCAAGTAAACTTTATCATAGAGGTAGGACATTCTCCTTCTAACAATTTTGGTCCATTCTGAAATCAGGTATTTTCTGTATATTTCACATACAGTTAACTCAGTTATATGGTTATTATCTAGGCTGGAAGAATTTATGGGGGTGGATGGCAAGCCACAGGGTCATGTGGTTGTTGGCAATTCCAGCGTAGGGACTGAAGGCCTTTAGCACACCCTGGCTTGGGTATGTGCCTAGAATTCTTAGCCTGTATCTTCTGCAGACCTGCACCCGCATGAAGGCCTGCCATGTTGGCTGCACCTATATGGGAAAGGGAGCATTGGCATTCACCTGCACAAGTAAAGGCTTGTAACCAGAACAAAATTGTAGGGGAACTATGCTCACTTCTAAAAGCAACATTTTACTTTTTACGGGTGTCCTACTTCCACATCCACTGTTCCTCCTTTGATCTCACAGTTAGTCTGGGCAGGTTCCATTATACCATAGTATAGATGTAAACCACTCAGTAAGAAAGTAGCAAAGCTGGGTTAAAACTCAAGGCTTCTGCCTCAGGAAGAGAAACATGATGCATGAAGGACACTGTTCAAAGACCAATGAGAAAGGTAAACCCAGTTGAGTGAGGTTGGGTAAAATGTTAATCAGTGACTAAGGAAGCTGCCTTTTTGTCATCTTTTCACTATTTTCCTAGTCAGTCTCCAATAGCAAGAGCAACTGAAGAAGCAATACAATTGGACAGGATGAAGGGGTAGGAGATGATGGACACAAAGCACAAACACTCTAGCAATGAGTGGTACCTAGAAAAGGGTCTGTCTTCTCATTTGAAAAACCCCAGGGCATAAAATTAAGATGACACTTTTCATATTACCCCAGTTGTTTGGGACTTGAAACTTATCCAGGGAACTGTTTTCTCTAAGGGTATTAAGAAATGACTCCAGGATACTATAAAAGTATTTGACGGAAAAAATTTGTGTTTGTGCATATGCGTGTGTGTATATATATATCCTCTGTTCTCTCTCTTTATATATATTTAAATTAGAGTTGTATATGTAGTTGGATAGTTGTATATAGGTGTGTATATGGTTAGATAGTTGTATATAATTGTATATGTAGTTAAATAGTTGTATGGACCTGCCATATATTTAGTTGAATAGTTGTCCATCACTGTATATATGGTTCAATAGTTGTATATAGTTACTAAATATTTGTTAAATATTTGTTTATAGCTGTATATGTAGTTGAGTAATTGTATATAGCTGTACATGCTCTTAAATAGTTGTAAATATGTATACATTTGTTTGAAGAGTTGTATATAGTTGTATATATAAATTAGTAGTTGTATGTAACTGCTGTATATTAATTTGAATAGTTGTACACAGCTCTATAATATGGTTGAATATTGTATATAACAGTATGTATGGTTGAAAAGTTTTAGATAGTTGTATACATAGTTAAATAGTTGTATATAACTACTACATATTTAGTTGAACTATTGTATATAGCTGTAAATATATTTGAATAGTTGAGTATCTCTACATATGTAGTTGAATAGTTTTATGTATCGTATACATGGTTGAGTATTGTATAGAGTTGTATATAGTATTTAATAGTTGTATTTAGATGCTATATATTTAGTTTAATCATTGGATAGCTGTATATATAGTTGAAAACTGTATATAGCTGTATATGTAGATGAATAGTTGTACATGCTGCTATATACTTAGTTGAATGGTTATATATAGGTTTATATGCAATTGAATAGTTGTATATAGCTGGTGGAATAGTTATGTATAGTTGTATTTATAGTTGAATAGCTGTTATAGAAGCTGTATATTTAGTTGACTAGTTGTATATATAGATGAACAGTTATGTAGCTGTATAAATATATATAGTGAATGTTGTATATAGTTGTATATTTCTTAATAGTCATACGTAGCTGTATATGTGGTTGAAGAGATGGCTAGAGCTTAAATAAAGTGTATATATTTGTATGTATAGTTGAATAATTGAATATAGATGCAGTAATATAGTTTAATATAGCAGGATATATTTTTGGATAGTTGTATATAGCTGTATATTTGGTTGAAGAGTTGTATTTAGTTGTATGTGTAGTTGAATAGTTGTATGTAGTTGTCATAGAGTTGACTAGTTGTATATAGTACTGCAAATAGTTGAATTGCTGTATATACTTGGGTATATTGTTAAATACTTGTATAGAGCTGTATAGTGAATAGTTGTATATATCTGTATATAAGGTTGATTAGTTACCTATATCTCTATAAATGGTTGAGGAGTTGTGTATAAATAGCTGTATCTAGTTGTATATGGACTTTTATAAGTATATATAGCTGTTATTTATATAGTTGAATAATCGTATATAGCTGTATATATGGTTGAAATGTGCATATGGTCAGATACTTGTATATAATTGTGCATATTGTTGAATAATTGTATATAGCTGTTGTATATTTAGTTGAATTGTTTTATATAGCTGTATATAAAGTTAAATGATTTTTATATGATGTATATATAGTTGAATAGTTGCATATAGTTGTATATATGGTTGAATAGTTATATATTGTTTTTATACACAGTCCTGAGGAAAATCTCTGAGACTGAAAATCTACCTTTGTAATCAGAGGGCAATGAAAGACCAAAGAAAGAGGCTGTCTACTCTGGTATTGTTATTAATAGAGTTTATTAAGGGAAGCTTACATAGGAGACACGTCTTGGACAGCTGCAAGGTGAAATAGACACCTGCACTGCTTGACAGACACCAAGGAATTATATAAAGGGGGAGAGGGGGTGTGGTGCTAGTATGTGAATGCTCCTGGGATGGTAAATTACTTTGCATGCTTGACTAGGTCAGAAAAACAACCTGTTACAGGAACCAGCACATAGCAGGAGGCAAGTGAAGTGCGCTTATTTATATCAGAATGAACATCAGTTTATGTTCAGAGGGTCTCTAAGAGGGGTTTACAGAAAACAACCTCTATTCTTGCTTGATTCCAAGTTGCAGGACAGACAACAGTAACATCATAGAACAGTCTCTCCTCCACATATATATAGCTGAAGAGTTGTATATAACTATTAATATGTTTTCAACAGCTGCATATAACTGTATTTATAATTGTATAATTATATATATAGTTAAGCTGCACATATAACTTATCATTGAATGTAGTTGTATATATGGTTGAATAATTGCGCATAGCTGTGTCTGTAGTTGCATGGTGGTGTGTAGCTGTATGTAAAGGTTAATAGTTATAGTAACATTGTATGGGGTTGAATAGTTGAATGTGACTGTATAGATATAGTTTAATAGTTATATATAGTAGCTGTACATGTGGCTGAATAATTGTATATAGATGTATATGCAGTTAAAGAGTTGTATATAGCTATATATATGGTTGAGTAGTTGTACATAGTTGCAAATATGGTTGAATATAGTTGTATATATAGTTTAATATTTATATATAGCTATATATGTGGTTGAATAGATTTATATTGCTTTATGTATGGTGGAATCATTATGTATAGTTGCACTTATAGTTGAAAAGCTGTTTATAGCATCTGTATATTTAGTTGAATAATTGTATATAACTGGGTATGTAAAGATGAACTGTTTCATGTAGCTGTATATATAGTTGAATAGTTGTATATAGGTGTATATTGTTCAATAGTCATATATGTGTTCAAATAGTTGCATAAATAGTTGAATAGTTGTTTATAGTTGTACGTATAGTTGATTGGTTGTATATTGCTGCAGTATATTTAACATACAATTGAATAATTCTATGTAGCAATATATATAGTTGAACAGTTGCATACAACTGTATATATAGTTAAATGGTTGTATTTAGCAGTATATGTTTGGTTTAACAGTTGTACATGCCTGTATATTAGTTTAAGAGTTGTATGTAGTTGTATATATAATGTTGAATAGTTGTATATAGCTATTGTATATTTCATTGAATAATTATATATAACTGTTGAATAGATGTATATAGTTGTATAAATAAATTGTTTTATATATCTGTATATATTGATGAATAGTTGTATATAGCTGTTGATTAGTTTACATAGCTATATATAAGGCTGAGAGTTTTATGCAGTAGTATGTATAGATGAGTAGTTGTGTGCAGTGGTATATTGAGTTGAATAGGTGTATATAGCAGTTATTTATTTAGTTGAAATATTGTATATTGTTGTACATAATAGAATAGATGTATGTACATATATACATCTAAGTGAAATTATATGGTATTTGTCTTCATCTGATTTAGTTCACTTAGCATAATACTAACTAAGCCCATCCATGTTGTTGCAAATGGCCAGATTTCATTCTTTTTATGCCTGAGTAATATTCCAATGTATATACATATCACATCTTTATCCATTCATCTATTGATGGACACTTAGGTTGCTTCTATATCCTGGTTATTGTAAATAATGCTACAATGAACATAAGGGTGCATATGTCTCTTCAAATTAGTGTTTTGGGTTTTCTAAATAAATACCCAGAGATGGAATTGCTGGATCATATGGTAGTTCTATTTTTAATTTTTTTAGGAAACTCCATATTGTTTTTCACAGTGGCTGCATCAATTTAGAATCCCATCAACAGTGCACAAATATTCCATTTTCTCCACATTCCTGCCAACACTTGTCTGTGGATTTATTGATGATAGTCATTCTAACAGGTGTGAGGTGATATCTAATTGTGGTTTTAATTTGCATTTACGTGATGATTTATGATGTTGAACATCTTTTCACATGTCTATTGGCATCTGCATATACTCTCTGGAGCAATGTCTATTTAAGTTCTCTGCCCATTTCTTAATAGGATTGTTTGCTTTTTGTTGATAAGATGTATGACTGCCTTATATATTTTGGATATTAATGCCTTATCAGATGTATCATTGGAGAATATCTCCTTCCATTCAGGAGGCTGTCTTTTCATATTGTTGATGGTTTCCTTCACTGTTCAATAAGTCTTTAGTTTGATGTAGTCCCATTTGTTTATTTTTCCTTTTGTTTCTCTTGCCAAGGAGACAAATAAAAAAAATACTATGGAAAGTGATGCCAAAGAGTTTACTGCCTATGTTTTCTTCTAGTTTTATGGTTTTGGATCTTACATTTAAGTCTTTAATCTATTTTGAGCTTATTCTTGTGTTTGGTATAAGAAGGCGGTCTAATTTCATTTTTTGCATGTGTCTGTCCAGTTTTCCCAACCATTTATTGACAAAGCTGTCTTTACCCCCCTGTATGTTCTTACCCCTTTGTCATAAATTAATTGACCATATAGACATGGTTTGATTTCTGGGATTTCTATTCTAATCCATTTATCTTTCTGTCTGTTTTTATGCCAGTACCATGCTGTTTTTCTTACTATAGCCTTGTCGTGTAGTTTGATATTCAGGTAGTGTGATTCCTCCAACTTTCTTCTTTCTCAGGATTGATTTGGCTCTTCAGGGTCATCTATGGTCCCATATAAATTATAGGATTATTTCTTCTAGTTCTATGAAAAATGTCATTGATATTTGATAAGGATTGTACTGAATCTGCAGAGGGCTTTGGGTAGTATGGACATTTTAACGATGTTAATTCTTCCTACCCATGAGCATGGTATATGCTTCCATTGATTTGTATCTTGATCAATTTCTTCAATGTGTTACAGTTTTCCAAGTACATGATCTTAGGCCTCCTTGGTTAAATTTATTCCTAGATAATTTACTTTCTGATGCAATTGCAAATGGGATTGTTTCCTTAATTTTTCTCTCTGATAGTTTGTTATTGGTGTATAAAATTCAAACAGTTGCTGAACATTTATTTTGTATCCTGCTACTTTACTGAATTCATTTGTCAGTTCTAGTGCTTTTTTGGTGGAATCTTTAGGGTTCTTTGTATGTAATATCATGTCATCTGCAAATAACGACAGCTTTACTCCTTCCTCTCCAATTTGGATGCCTTTTGTTTCTTTTCTTTTCTTTTTTTCTTTTCTTTTCTTTTTTTGTCTGACTGCTGTGGCTAGGACTTTCAGTACTATGTTGAATAAATAAAAGTGGTGAAAGTGGACACCCTTGTCCTATTCCCAATGTTAAGGAAAACACAGTTTTTCACCATTGAGTATATTGTTAGCTGTGGGTTTGTCATTTATGGCATTTATTATGTTGAGGTATGTTCCCTCTATTCCTACTTTGCTGAGAGATTTGTGTGTGTGTGTGTTTTTCTTAAATGGGTGTTTAGTTTAGTCAAATGTTTTTTTTGCATCTATTAATATGATCATATGATTTTTTTGTTCTTCATTTTGTTTATGTGGTGTATCACATTAATTGATTTGTAGATATTGTACCAGCCATGCATCTTGAAAGTAAATTGCACTTGATCATGGAATACCTTTTTAATGTATTGCTGAATTTGGTTTGCTAATATTTTGTTGAAGATTTTTGCATCTGTGTTCATCTGGAATATTGGCCTATAATTTTTTGTGGTGTCATTTTCTGGCTTTGGTATCAGAGTAATGCTGGCTTTGTAAAATAAGTTTGGAAGCGTTCCTTCCTTTTCAGGTTTTTGGAATAGTTTGAGAAGGACAGGTATTAGTTTTTCACTAACTGTTTGGTAAAATTCACATGTGAAGCCATCTGTTCCAAGGCTTTTGTTTTGGGAGTTCTTTGATTACTGATTCTATTTACTTAGTAGTTACTGGTATATTCATATTTTCTGTTTCTTCCTGATTCATCCTTAGAAGATTGTATATTTCTAGGAATTTATCTATTTCTTCTAGGTTGTCAAATTTGTTGGCATGTAATTTTTTATAGTGTGTTCTTATAACCCTTCACGTTTTTGTAGTGTTGGTTGTCACTTTTACTCTTTCATTTCTGATTTTATTTACAGGGTGGAGCAAAAGTAGGTTTACAGTGGTTTGTATGGAAAATAATGCAATAAGTAAATAAATAATAATGCAAGAATAAACTCTGTGTTTTGCATACTCACAATTATAAACCTACTTTGCCCCACCTTTTTTATTTTGACTTGTATAAAATATCATTTTCCATCCTTTACTTTCAGTCTGTGGGTGTCTTTTGATCTGAAGTGGGTCTCTTGCAGGCAGCATATGTATGGGTCTTTTTTATCCATTCAGTCACCCTTTGTCTTTTGATTAAAGCATTTAGTCCATTTACATTTAATTTTTGATAGGTCTGTAGTTAATGTCATTCTATTGTTTTTTGAGTGTTTTTGTAATTCTTCTATACTCCTCTTTTATACTCATGCCCACCTCTCGTGTATTTTGATGATATTCTATAGTGTTGTGTTTAGATTCTTTTCACTTTATTTCTTGTATATCTATTGAAAATTTTTGGTTTGTTATTACCATGTGCTTGCTATATACGAAGCTATAGTTATAGCAGTCCCTTTTAAGTTGATGGTCACTTAAGTTTGAACAAATCCTAAAATCACTACCATTTCTACTCACCCCGTCCACATTTATGTTTTTGTCATTATTTTTTACTTCTTGTTTGTGTTTGTGTATCCATAAATTTATTGTTGTAATTACACATGATCTTTCTTCTTATGCCTTTTAACCTTTGTGCTATGTTTATAATTGTTTGATCCACTGCTGTTATTGTATTTGCTTCGTCAGTGAGAATTTTTTTCTTTCCTATATTTTTTTATTTTCTTCTTAAAGAAGTCCCTTTAACATTTCTTGTAATACTGGTTTAGTGGTAACAAACTCCTTTACTTTTTTCTTGTCCAGGGAAGTCTTTATCTCTCCTTCACTTCTAAATTATAGCTTTGCTGGACAGAGTAACATTAGTTATAGGTGCTTGCTTTTCATCACTGAATATTTTGTGCCAATCCTTTCTGCCCTGCAAAGTTCCTGTTGAGAAATCAGCTGACAGTCTTATGGGAGCTCCCTTGTAGGTACCTAACAGCTTTATGCTTGCTTATTTTAAGATTCCCTCTTTGTTGTTAGCCTTTGGCATTTTCATTATGGTGTGTTTTAGTGTGGGCCTCATTGGGTTCATCTTGTTTCAGACTCTCTGTGCTTCCTGGACTTGTATGTCTATTCTCTGCACTAGGTCAGTCAGTATTTCTTCAAATAATTTTTCTTTTTTTATTCTTTCTTTTTGTTTTTAGAGATTATTAAATAGTTTATTTAACCTTTACTAGAGAGTTGAAGGTATTGAAAATATTACTAACCAGATATTAGCTAATAAAAATATATCATATTGATTTATAAAGTGTTATCTTATTTTTAAATTTTTTTATTTGAAAAAAATTTATGCATCTCTATGATCATAGCAGCATTATTTACAATAGTCAAGATCTGAAAACAGCCCAAGTGCTTATCAGTAGATGAGTGGATAAAAAAGCTGTGGCACATTTACACATTGGAATACTATGCAGCTGTAGAAAAGAAAGAAATCTTACCTTTTGCAATTGATTGGATGGACCTGCATATTATTATACTAAGTGAAGTAAGCCAGCCAGTCAGAGAAAGACAGATACCATATTATCTCACTTATATGTGGAGTCTAATGAACAAAATAAACTAACAAACAAAATAGAGTCAGAGGCATGGAAGCATGGAACAGACAGATAGCTGTCAGAAGTGAGTGAGGAGGGGGGGCTAGATGAAAGATGGTGAAGAGATTAGCCAAAGAACATAGGTGCATAACCTGTAGACACAGACAACTGTGTGGTGATGGCCAGAAGGAAATGGGGTTGGGGGCCCACTGGAAATGAGAAAAGGTGAGGAGAATGGGGACATCTGCAATAGTGTGAACAATAAAAATTAAGTTAAAAAAATATATATTGGTGCTGGGTAGTATCTTGATTCCTCTGAGTTTGCTCTGAGGATTTCACCCATTGTACTTTCATAAAAGTCAAGGCAAACATGGAGAGAAGAGAGAATATTGGCCAGAGGGGAAACACCAGGAGAACTGTTATTGTAGTAGTCTTTCCCCATTGTCAGCTAGTCTTCAACAGCTGAATCACCTGTTAAATATTCAATGTATTTAAAGGCAATTTATTAGGTTGACCTTCCCTCTACATACTTCAAGATATCAGGTATCTCCTACTTAGCAGTAATGTGTGACCAAATAGTGTCTATTAGTCTGTACACCCTCTTAAATAGGTATAACGCAGTAGATGGACAATTGAGTTATCTTAAAATTAATTGTTGGATGAGCCTATACAAAGCCTTCCTGTGACTTTCAGAAATAACTTACTCTGGAGATTAAAGATGGTGGCAGTCTACACTGACACTCTCCCGGGAGCAAACTGGAATTACAACTATAATATAGCAAAACCATCCTAAATAATCAACTGCAATTGAAGACAAGCTGAAGAACACCCTCATAAACAAGGAGGAAAAGCAGAGACCACATATAAATTGTTAGTAAGTGTGGAGGTGCGAGAGGGCTGGCTAGGCTCCCACAGGCAGCAGGGGAAGGTCCAGAGGGATAGCTCAGCTGGGTAGGGGTCCCCACTGAGATCTCTGGGGCCTAAACCCCAGGCTAGGCTTTCTAGCCAAGAGCATCAGAACTGAGAGAGGTGCCTATATAACATCTGGCTGTGAAAAGCAGCAGGGTTTCTGTCTGCCAGGGAGAGATGGCTGGAAATGCAGGCACCCAATTAAAGAGCCAAAGCACAAAGTTTCCTATGCAGCCACTCACCTTGGGCTCCAGCAGAGGGAGGGAAAAGTGGACTGGAGCTGTGTGAGGAGAACCTAGGGTTGTGGGCTCTGGAGACAGAGTTTAGAGGGCACCTCTCTGGATCCCTGTGCTGAGTCATTGCTCCATACTGCAGAGGCAGACATTTACCATCTAAGCAACTTTTGTCTGAGGAGGAAACATTTGCCCCACACTGCTGGAAAACTCTCACCTTACCTGTTGGAGTTTCTACAGCCTAAGGTTCATTGAGAGAATCAGATTAATCAGCCTACAGGCAGAGGCAGATGTCAGAGTGCTTTGAGACTTTATCAGTTCTAGTTCTTGACCTGGGCCTTGGAAAAGCAGGCTTTGGTGTGCATCTTGGTCCTGTATAACTGCACCCAGCCCCAGCAGAGGAGACCTCAAGGGGAGGCTTGTTGATAGCTCCAAACAGGGCACTCAGAGCCAGTCATAAACAGCATCTGATATTGGCCTGTACCAGAGACCCTCCCAAAAGACTGAGAGTCCAAGCAGATCTACCTAATGCATAGAAACAAACCCAAATAGGCAACCAAAATGGGGAGACCAAAAAACAAGCCCCAAATGAAAGAATAAGAGAAGTCTCCAGAAAAAGAGCTAAGTGAAATGGAGATAAGCAATCTATCAGATATAGATTTCAGAATACTCATTGTAAGGATGCTCAACAGCATGAAAAAAGATATGGAAACTATGAAGGAAATGAAGAATGATACTGCAGAAATAAGAATACATTGGAAGGAATAAACAGCAGATTAGAGGAAGCTGAGGATCGGATCAGTGAATGAGAAGACAGGTAGAAAATATCACTGAATCAGAGATCCAAAAAGGAAAAACAATTTAAAAACAGGAGGACAGTCTAAGGGAGCTGTGGTACAACATGAAATGTAACTCCTAATATTTGCATCATAGGAGTGCCAGAGGAGGTCAAAAGTAAGCAAGGGTTAGAGAACACCTTTGAAGAAATAATGACAGAAAACTTCCCTAACCTGGTGAAGGGAAAAGTTACACAAGTTCAGGAGGCACAGAGAGTCCCAAGCAAGAAGAATCCAAAGAGGCCCACACACAGACACATCATAATTAAAACGCCAAGAATTCAAGACAGAGAGAGAATCTTAAAGGCAGCAAGAGAAAAGCAATCTGCTACCTACAAAGGAGTTCCCATAAGGCTGTCATCTGACTTCTCATCAGAAACTCTACAGGCCAGAAGGGAATGGCATGAAGTATTCAAGGCAATGAAAAGCAAGGATCTGAAATCAAGACTACTCTATCCAGCAAGGCTATCATTCAAAATAGGTGGTGAAATAAAGAGCTTCCCAGACAACAAAGGCTAAAGGAGTTCATCAGCACCAAACCAGCATTGTAAGAAATGTTAAGGGGACTGATGTAATTTGAAGTAGAAATAGAAGCATTGCAAGAAATGTTAAAGGGACTGCTGTAATTAGAAGTAGAAAGAGAGAGAGAGAGAAATACAGACATAAAGAATTAAAATGGCAATAGATAAGTATCTGTCAATAATAACCTAAATGTAAATGACTAAATGTTCCATTAGGATGGCTGAATGGATAAGAAACATGACCCAAATATATACTTAAGGTTATTATTGATAGGTAGCAGATTGCTTTTCTCTTGCTGCCTTTAAGATTCTCTCTCTGTCTTGAATTCTTGGCGTTTTAATTATGATGTGTCTGTGTGTGGGCCTCTTTGGATTCTTCTTGCTTGGGACTCTCTGTGCCTCCTGAACTTGTGTAACTTTTCCCTTCACCAGGTTAGGGAAGTTTTCTGTCATTATTTCTTCAAAGGTGTTCTCTAACCCTTGCTTACTTTTGACCTCCTCTGGCACTCCTATGATGCAAATATTAGGAGTTACATTTCATGTTGTACCACAGCTCCCTTAGACTGTCCTCCTGTTTTTAAATTGTTTTTCCTTTTTGGATCTCTGATTCAGTGATATTTTCTACCTGTCTTCTCATTCACTGATCCGATCCTCAGCTTCCTCTAATCTGCTGTTTATTCCTTCCAATGTATTCTTATTTCTGCAGTATCATTCTTCATTTCCTTCATAGTTTCCATATCTTTTTTCATGCTGTTGAGCATCCTTACAATGAGTATTCTGAAATCTATATCTGATAGATTGCTTATCTCCATTTCACTTAGCTCTTTTTCTGGAGACTTCTCTTATTCTTTCATTTGGGGCTTGTTTTTTGGTCTCCCCATTTTGGTTGCCTATTTGGGTTTGTTTCTATGCATTAGGTAGATCTGCTTGGACTCTCAGTCTTTTGGGAGGGTCTCTGGTACAGGCCAATATCAGATGCTGTTTATGACTGGCTCTGAGTGCCCTGTTTGGAGCTATCAACAAGCCTCCCCTTGAGGTCTCCTCTGCTGGGGCTGGGTGCAGTTATACAGGACCAAGATGCACACCAAAGCCTGCTTTTCCAAGGCCCAGGTCAAGAACTAGAACTGATAAAGTCTCAAAGCACTCTGACATCTGCCTCTGCCTGTAGGCTGATTAATCTGATTCTCTCAATGAACCTCAGGCTGTAGAAACTCCACAGGGTGGGGTGGCTGGTTGTTATCAGACTCTTAATGAGTCTCAGCCTGTAGAAACTCCTCTGGGTAGGGCGAGAGGTTTTCTAGCAGCATGGTGCAATTGCTTCCCCTTCAGGCAAAAGCAGCACATTTTTTGCCTGAGAAAGATGTCATCTGCAGTATGGGGGAATGACTTGGCACAGAAATCAAGATGGGTGCCCTGTGATCTCAATCTCCAAAGCCCACAACCCTAGGTTCTCCTCACACAGCTCCAGTCCACTCTGCCTTCTTATCCGCTGGAGCCCAAGGTGAGTGGCTTTCCAGGAAACTTTGTGCTTTGGCTCTTAAATTGGGTACCTGCATTTCCAGCTCCCTCTTCCTGACAGACAGAAACCATGCTGCTTTTCACAGCCAGATATTATGTGGGCATCTTTCTAAGTTCTGGTGCTTTGGGCTGGAAGCCCTGCCTGGGGTTTAGGCCCTAGAATTCTCAGTGGGAACCCTCCCCCAGCTGAGATATCCTTCTAGACCTTCAGCTGTTGCCTGTAGGAGCTCAGCCAGCGCTCTTGCTCCTCTGCACTTCCTACCAGTCTCTATGCAGTCTCCACTTTTCCTCCTTGGTTATGAGGGTGCTCTCCAGCTCATCTTCAGTTATGAAGCATGTAACCCTCATCTTTAATCTGTCAACCCTGTTCTGTATCCCTGAACAAACAGTTACAAGCTAGTGCCAGGAAATAGCCAACCATAGTGGTCAAACAATGCTTGTTTTGGCTTCAGTACATTGCTTTGCTAGGTCCCCACCCCTCTCCATGCCAACTAGGATGCAGTTTTGCCTTTATATTCTCCCTGTGAAGGCTGTTTGGGGCTGTGAGTCTGTTTAAGGCATGAGCCCCCTCATAGCTGCTGGCTTAATAAATTCCAAATGCTCAATTTGATTTCTGTGAATTAATTTCACAAAACTAGGTATAATAGTTACAGTTGATTATTCAGGATTGTTTTTTATATTTTAGTTGTAATTCCAGTTTAGTCCCAGGAGAATGTCAGTGTAGCTTCCTCTCAGTCTGCCACCATCTTTAATATCCTATAAGAGACTATGTTAAATGGCCCTCTAAGTTTAGTGAAAAGTCTGCCCAGAGACTTTGCATGAAAACTACATTAAACAGAATGAAATATTTCCTGAATATCTGAAAATAATTCTAATTGCATTGATACTTTTAAATATTTATTATGGCAGATTATTTTATAAAGTTTTAACCTCTAACTACAAAGTATTTTTGAAAATATATATCTTTGTTGGTAAATTTTAAAATAAGATTAAGGTATAGATAAGCAATATTTTAAATTAAGATTATTCTTATGGCGTCATACTAGTTTAGAACATCTTTTGTTATAAACATAGACATTGAGTTATAATGTATTTCAATTTGTGTTTTTATAGGATATATAGGAGACTTTGTTCTGTAGTAGCTTATTTTCAGATCAGTTATACTTTTTGGTGGAGTATAGATAATCCTGTTAATTAGATCTTCAATACAAGGTATCTAAAACTTTTATGAGCCTGAGATGGAATTCTCTTGTATAACACTTATAATCACAGCAAATAGATTTTTAAAATTTTGTATATGTTTATATTTATTCCACACCATACTTCAAAAAGGATTTGAGGTACCTTAAAATGTATAAAAAAAAGAGAGATTGTAAATAAATTTTTACATAATGCAAAGAAAACTAAAGGCTGAAAAGTAAAATAGAGGCAGAGACAGGTTATGTAAATAGAACAACATTGAGGTATCACTTCACACCTGTAAGAATGGCTACCATCAGCAAATAAACAAATAATAAGTGCTAGTGATGGTGTGGAGAAGGGGGAACACTAGTACACTGCTGGTGGGAATGCAGACTGATGCAGCCACTTTGGAAAACATTATGGAGATACCTCAAAAAACTAGAAATGAAACCACCTTATGACCCAGCAGTTCCACTTCTGGGAATTTATCCAAAGAAACCTATTCAAAAGAATACATGCACCCCTATGTTCACTGCAGCATTGTTTACAATAGTCAAGACTTGGAAGCAGCCCAAGTGATTAAAACAGCTGTGGTACATATACACAATGGACTGCTACTCAGCCATAAAAAATTTTACCCTTTGTGACAGCATGGATGTACCTGGAGTGTATTATGCTAAGTGAATAAGAGAAAGACAAATATCATATGATTTCACTCATATACGGAATCTAATGAACAACATAAACTAACAAGCAAAATAGAGACAGAATCATAGCCTGTGAGCAGGCAGACAGCTCTGGTGGTGGGTGGAGGCTGGGAGGGGGTGGAAGAATTGAGCAAAAAAGAAAGAAAGATCTCATAGACAGGGACAAAAGTTTGGTGATTGCAGGGGGGAGGGGGAGGAGGGCATAGAGGAGATAAATGGTGACAGAAAAAATAAATTAAAATAAAGAAAAAAAATGTTCAATAGTCAACTGAAAATCTCTCCCAGAATCACTTCTTTGAGTTATAGCACGGATAATCTGGGGGGGGGGGGAATCATTTTGAAGGTATAGTATATTAAACTGCTCCAGTCCACCAGCACAGTTTAGTTTGTCAAAGACAATCAGGACAAAACTCCAAGGATTTAGAGTATCAGGTAGATAATGTGTAGAACAAGGAAAAAATGAAAACTGTTCCCAAGAGACAGTTGCTTGAGATTTACATGGGAAAGGTATTCACGAAGATTGATGACCAAACTGTTTTTAAGCCCAGGTCCCAAGAACCAGCTCCTCATATATAACCTTCAGTAATTCCTAGGAAATGTGTCAGTTATTTATAACACATGACAGTCAACAAAACAGATCATGAAATTTTCCCTGTACATTTCCTTGTAATTAGGAGAGTAATTTTTCCTTAACAAAATTCCTGACTCAAATATTGTTCATTATATTTCATATTTCAAATTGTCTATTCCTTGACAATTAATTGAATAACATTGTTGGGCTGTTAAACAAATAAGCAAGAGATGGAACAATCAAAGAAAGAAGCAATAAACTCAGGAGATCACTCTTAGATTTATATTCATAATCTAATTTATTTGTTCTAAAGTATTAGAGTATTATAGGCTCCATGAAAAAATAAATACTTTTCAAGTAGTTAGGGTTAGCTAATATATGACCTTATACAACAATGGTCCCTGGGCATAATACACTCTAGGTCAGAGTTTTACCACTATATTAGCAAGGGTCAAATATTTACTAATTTTATATAGACTTCAAATTACCATACTGGTCTAGGGCCTGTGATTAATGAGAGTGGATCTGAAATCCATACCATAGATAATTAATATTGAAAAGTATGACCCACTAAATTAAGAATGCATTTCTGTCAACCACTCATAATCATTTATACCAGATGTACCTTCTCTATAATAATAAATTACTAAAATGGTTTAAGATTCTAAAGTAGTTTGTTTGCAAGAACTTAAAAAAATTGAACCCTGTTTAAATAAAGATTAGCAACATATCCCTGAATCATATACCTGCAATTTTAAATTTGTTCCCTATAAAATAATCTAGGTTCTATAAGAATAGTGTTATACAACCGCACAATCTGCTATATATCAAAGTTACTATCTATTCTTACTGGGAGGCTTTGAGTCAACTTCATAAAAGATTATCAGATAACATGAATAAACCCTTTAGAACAGTAATTGAGCAACACCAGAAAGTTATCAACAATTTCAACTCAAATCGATATAAAGATGTATATGACATATATGCAAAGTTAAAATAAATCTTGAAAGAAATTTTCTAAATCGTTGATGCTCCTAACTTCTCAAATATATCTATTTTAAATTTTTCAAATTGACTTCCAGAGTTTGTCCATATTCATTCATGATCTTGCATTCACAGATATTATATATATATCCTCACATTGAGCCATTTCACCTTGTCATTTTTACCTATGAGTAAAAATGGCAATTATATGTGGCTGAAGTCACCCTTTCCATCACTTCACGTTCATGTATTTTCTTATTTTTCTCAGATTAACGTGTGCAGTACCATATTTTCCCAAGCTCATAGTTTAACCATATAATAAAATTATCTCTGTAATTTAATAAATAGATCCTGAAATGTTTACCCTAAGAGTCTTAAAAAATAAAGTCAACTTTCACAATTTCCAAACCTAGTTTGAGAAAACATGAGAGTCTGCCAAAAAATTTTTTGTATTATTGCTGAGTTCTTACATACGTTATGTCATAATGGCCTACAAACAGTTCTTGTCAGCAATGTATCCAACATTTATTTGCTGTTTAGTTTTTATTTTTAATGATTCCAAAACTACTAGCTACACCCACTAGGTAAAAATGAATTCATTTCTCATATCCAGGAGTCATGTAAAAAGTATTTTTAATTCTAATTCTGATTTTTATCCCTTTTCCATAATAATTTTGTATATGACATCAATATCCAATGTGACCAGCAAAATCACTTATTTAAGAAGTTACATTAAGCATTAGCTCTTCACAAATCTTTATATATTCTGATATGGATTTAATAGAAGCTAATATATGTTTATAAAAAAGAAGTACCTAATTCCACAGAATGAGCTGAAATAACTGATCTCCTTGGGCTAGTTTATTACTCATTAAATAATTTATTTCAGCAATGATTTGTACTGTACTTTTCATAGTATGTAACTACTATGGGAATAAGAAAGAATTGTATCTAAACAATTTTGATGCCTAAGAAAATTTTCAGTACTTCAGTCATAGTGTAGCATATTTTTGAGGGTTTGATCATTTTTATGTCTTCTTGGGAGAAGTGTCTCTTCAGATCCTTTGCCCATTTTTTAATCGGATTGTTTGTTCGATGCTGAGTTGTATGAGTTCGTTGTATATTTTGGATAATAACCCCTTGTCGGAGGTGTTTGCAAATACCTTTCCCCATATTGTTGGTTGCTTTTTTGTTTTGCTGGTGGTTTCTTTTGCTGTGCAGAAGCTTTTTAATTTGATACAGTCCCGTTCATTAGATGGTGCATGGATAAAGAAAACGTGGGACACCCGTAATGGAACACTACTCGGCCATAAGGAAAGGTGAGGCCCTGCCATTTGTAACAACATGAATGGATCTTGAGAATATCGTGCCAAGTCAGATAAGTCAGACAGAAAAAGTTAAGAACCATATGATTTCACTCATATATGAAATATAAAACTGAAAGCAACAGGTGAACAAAAAGAAAAACAAACAAACGCAAACTCATAGACACAGACAACAGTATTGTGGTTACCAGAGGGAAGGGGAATGGAGGTAAAAAGGGGAACAGGAGAAGATTTTACTTTGGGTGGTGGGCACACAGTGCAATATACAGATCACGTATCATAGAAATGCACACTTGAAACCTATATGACCCTGTTAACCAATGTCACCCCAATAAATTTAATTTAAAATAGAGGTTTGACATATCATGAAGTTGGTAAATTTTATTGTAGAAATACTGTGTATTTCTAATGCCACAATGTATTCCAAAGGAATACTTCTTGCTTATATGCATATATAAGAAACACACTTAAGTTAGCTGAAGCAAAAATAGAGAACTATGCAATTGGGATATACTGAACCTAAAGGAAAGGGAGATACAGCCAGCCTCAGGAGCCTCCGGTAAAATTGTAAAAGCCTTCAGGAATATAAACTTTTCTCTCCTTCCTCTTTTGAAAAAAAAAATTATCTTTATTGTTGAAAGTATTACAGATGTCCCCTTTTTTCCTCATTGACCTCCTCCACCCCACATCCACCCCACCCCAGGCCTTCACCACACTATTGTCCCTGTCCATGGGTTATGCATATATGCATATAAATTCTTTGATTAAACTCTCCCCACCCACTCCCCCAGCCTGCCTTCTGTCTGAGATCCCTCAGTCTGTTCCATGCTTCTATGTCTCTGGATCTATTTTGTTCATCAGTTTATTTTTTTCATTACATTCCACACATTAGTGAGATCATGTGATACTTCTCTTTCTCTGACAGGCTTATTTTGCTTAGGATAATACTCTCCAGATCCCTCCACGCTGTCTCATAGGGTAAGAGATCCTCCTTCTTTACAGCTGCATAGTATTCCATAGTGTAAATGTCCCACGGCTTTTTTATCCACTCATCTACTGATGGGCACTTGGGCTGTTTCCAGATCTTAGCTATTGTAAATTGTGCTGCTATAAATAGGGGTGCATAAATTCTTTCTGATCAGTGTTTCAAGGTTCTTAGGATATATTCCTAGGAGTGGGATCACTGGGTCAAATGGCAGCTCCATTTTTAATTTTTTGAGGAAACTCCACACTGTTTTCCACAGTGGCTGCACCAGTCTGCATTCCCACCAGCAGTGTCCAGGGATCTCCTTTCTCCACACCCTCGCCAGCACTGGTCATTTGTTGATTTGTTGTTGGAGCCATTCTGACAGGTGTGAAGTGACACCTGATTGTGGTTTTAATTTGCATCTCTCTGATGATTAGCGAAGTTGAGTGTTTTTTCATATGTCTTTTGGCCATCTGTATGTCTTCTTTGGAGCAATGTCTATTGAGGTCCTTTGCCCATTTTTTAATTGGTTTGTCTTCCTTTTGTTAAGTTGTATGAGTTCCTTATATATTTTGGCTATTACCCCTTTATCAGATGTGTCATTGGTGAATACGTTCCCATACAGTGGGTTCACTTTGCATTTTGTTGTGCAGAAGCTTGTTTCTTCTGCTGTGCAGAGCTTTTTATTTTGATATAGTCTCCTGTTTATTTTCTCCTTTGTTTCTCTTGCCCTAGGAGATGTATCAGCAACCATATTGCTACAAGAGATGTCTGAGATTTTGCTACTTATGGTTTCTTCTAGAATTTTTATGGTTTCACATCTTACATTTAAGTATTTTATCCATTTTCAGTCTATTCTTGTGTATGGTGTAAGTTGGTGATCTCCTTCACTCTTTTCACTTTTCAAACTGGCTTTTGCTTCTCCTCTGGATACATAAAAAATAACTGTTCAATAACCATACCATATAAATTCACATCTTATTGACTGTGTGTATTGGGGCATTTATATGTATGGTAAAGACTTTTAGTATCGATAGCAGTATTTCATTTGATGTACTGTGTTTCATTTTGCTATAATCAGATGAATATACATCTAGATTACAGTGATGCATATAATTTGTCATGAGATCACATGACATACTATATTCATATCACTAGGGAGAAACAGAGATAAGCAAAAATTTTAATAGACCTTAGAAAAATAGATACAGAAGCCTATGGACCAGAAATACAAATCCAAGTTTTTAAATTCTGAAAATATATACCAGATAATGTTTTTGTGTAACCATCATCAATTTTTCAGCACTAAAATTCAGTAAAAACATGAAGTTCAATAAGCCAAGTTAAATTTTATGGATATTTAAATGACATGTTTTAAGTATGTTTTCATATTAATTTGTCATTTATTACCTTTTAAAAGTGAAATATCAATAAAGTATGAAAAATTACCATTGAAGAAAACTTTAAAAAGAAAACATGGCATTTTGTTTCATGCTCAGTAACATTCATTAACCAGGTGGTTGCTAGGGCCTGGGAAGTCAAATCTGAATAAATTTCAAGCATTAAAAAAAATAATTACTTAATGCACTTATTTTAGATAATTAATTTAATGATGACTTTAGTGACTAACTTGAATTATTTGTCTCTTTAATGTGTTTCTAGATGTATGTTTTACCATCTAAAGTCTTTATTTGTAAAATGGTAAAGGTTTTCCAATATCTATTAATAAAGCTTAGTACCTGTTTTCAATAAATTTGATATTGATTATAATTTATTTAAAAGCTTTAAAAATGTGGTCATTTTATACAACACAAAAAACGTTTTCTGTTTTTTCAAAAACAAAGTTAAGCTGTATCTTATATGTCTTCCAAATATTTAATTAATATTTTAATTATATTTTCTTCATATTGTTTTTTTATATATTTAGAGAAGCCTTAAATGACTAAAATGGGAGGGAAATATTGAAAAATTATGTCTAAATGACTTTTAAGAACAGTTTTCAAATGTAGAGTGGCTTAATGACAAGTTCTTCTGCTCATTTGAAATTTAAAAATTATAAATTATGTACAGGACAGCATAAATGATTTTTACAAATACAGTTTTACCCAGCTTCCCAACCCCTCTCCCTTCTGACAACTGTCAGTCTGTTCTCTGTATCTATGAGTGAAAAGGTGAAGAGATTAAGCAGTATAAAAAGTCACAGAGGTATGGATTACAATATAGGAAATATCATCAATAATCTTGTGATAAATATTTGTGGGGCCAGGTGGGTACTTGAAACATCTGGGGGGACCATTTTGTAAAGTACATGATTTTTTAACTACTATGTTGTACATCCAAAACTAATGTAAAATAATATTGTCAACTGCAATTTAAAAATAAAAATAAGTAAAAATGAATCTTAGTAAAGTGGGAAAAAACAAATAAAATTATATATGCTACAAAAAAAAAAACACAAAACAAAGCAACTATGGGTTCAGAACTTACTTTTTACCAAGCAATGTACTAAATGCATGTACTATCTCACTTAAGCCCCTGTCAATCCTATGTATTAGGTATTATCCCTCCCACCACCACCCATCATTTTTTTTTAATAATTTTCACCTGAGGATATTTTTTCCATTGCTTTTCAAAGAGAGTGGGAGGGAGAGAGACAGAGAGGGAAACATCAATGTGAGAGAGATATATCTATTGGTTGCCTCCCACAGGCACCCTTACCAGGGCGAGGGGATGGAGCCTGCAACCGAGGTACCTGCCCTTAACCAGAATTGAACCCAGGACCCTTCAGTCTGTGGGCCGATGTTCTAACCACTGAGCCAAACCATCTAGGGCCCACCTGTCTTTTTATAGAGTAGGAAACAGAGGCTCAGAGAGAGTAAGGTTCCTGTGCAAAACCACTCAGCTAATGAGTGATGGGGCTAAGATTCTAACTGGCCAACTTCCTCTCCCCACCCTGGTCTAAGCCCTCCACTGTGGAGGACACCTGGAAGAGCATGCACGTGAGCTGGGATGTAAGCCTGTAAACAAATACTCTGGTTATTGCCTGAGACACCATCACTGAAAAACCCTTCTTTGGGCTAAGGCATTTCATTATTCCAAAGTAAATCCTCTTGTGGAAAAAAAATGAGTTTATGAGTTATTAATAAATTAATGTGGATTATCGCATTGTTGTCTAATTGACAGAATTCGTCAGGATCCTTGTGAGTGAAGATGTTACCAAAGGAGGGAAGGCAGGTTAACTAGAACACTTACAAGGATAACTTGGTCTCTTAGAGGAACTAATTTAAAACTGAAAATTCTCTTTTTTGTAAATTCATTTTTCATGAAATTTATGTGCACATAATTTTAGTTTAATAATTGACTTAGTTAAGATTATGAATATTTTTGTGCCTTGATTTCCCAAATGATCTTGATCTTTATGTCCTGATTTTTCTGTATAATACTTTGCACAGATTAAAGTCATTAGGAATCACAATATGCAAAATTATTATGGACTTTAGAAAGGGAGGTATAAACAATTTGATCCATAATTCATACTATAATTGACAACATTTAAAAAAGATTTTATCACATTAGATAAGGATTATGTTATTTTTGTAATTTTTCTATACTCAATCAAAGAGGTAAAAAAAAATAAAGGCTATAAGATTAATGATTATAGTTCACTGTAAAATGTGAAAAAGTGCTTCTTGTTAAGTAACTCAAATGGAAAGAAAATACACTTTAGAAAGTCTAAAAGAACTCTATTAAATTTTGCCTAATTGATTCATCAAATTAATGTAAATTACCCCTACACACACACACACACACACACACACACACAGAGGTTAATAAATAGAGGTTTTCTAGGGGAGAAGACTCGTTGCAGTGTAACTGGCTATGCACTTGCCCATCTCAACTGATCTTACCTTCCAATCCTGCAATTACTAATCCTCCCTGTGTGTAGTGCTTAAAATGTGACACTTCACATAAGAATACTATAAAGAGAGAACAAAGACTTGTAAAGTGCCAAAGGAAGAGGTTCTTGGGTCTATTTGGTTTATTAATAGTGCTTAATACACAGGAAAGTTACAGGAAAGAAACTAGCCTAGGAAGGATCTCTCAGACCCAGATTTCAATTGTATCAAGATGAAAAGCAATGTAACAATGAGAAGACATATAATTCACAAAGCGAGTTACTCTGTAATAGTTGGAGACTCTTATCTGGTTTCTACAGTTTCCTTTAGACATCTGTTTGGCCACAAAATAATATGATATTATTCCTTGATGTACAAGATGAAACAGCTCCACCTTGACTAGGTGATCTGGACACTACATAGCACACTCACCACCTAGTGGAAATTCGTTGTAATTGTCCTCTTTCATTTTCATCTGTTCTTAGAATGCCTGTAAATCATCCATTACATTTCATAATATAAAACAAAAGTGTGCATTGTATGTGTTGCTTGATACTGTGGCCGAGAAATTTATAACATGTTATTTTATAATTTGAATAATTTGGGAGATGTGAAAAGAAAACTTCCCTAAACAAATTAATATAAAATCTCTCAAACTAATCAAGCTTGATAAAGAGGACCCGCTCTTGTAAAAGTTTGTCCTGTTAATTCAGCTTCCTTCCTTTTGTGACCATTACCTATTGCTGGGTCCACTTGAAATGCATTGTTCATGCTGGACCATTCACTGGGTTTCTATCCAAACATCTCACTTGGGGGGTCACACTCTTCATCCAACTGTCTTGGTTTGGAAAGTTCCAGTCTGCTGTTAGTTGGCAGCAATAATGAGGTCTTGTTTTTCCTTTTCCTCTCCTCTTCCCACTATTTCACCTCTTTATCAGGGCACTCTTGCAAGGCCCAGAGAAATAAATCTCTAATGTTGCAGCAACTTTAGGATTTCCAGGCTTTCTGGACACCTATCTAATCCCAGGAGTGCCATCAATCTGCTTTTTTGAAATGCCGGTCATAGCTATGAGTTTCATTTTACCATCTGACACATCAGAAATGCCTCCCAGATAGTCATCATCATCTCAACATCAATACAGTGAAATTAGAGTTGGAGGAATCTAAAGGATTTAAAAGGTTTATTATGTCTGCTACCAGAGTTTCAAGGATACTTGACTTATTTATCTACTCAATAACTACCTCTCTGTTTTGCCCTTATTCCACCACTATGCCCAGGATATGCACTTTTACTTCATTCTTTAGTGGCCCCCTCAACTGCCTTGTACTATGCAGAGAGTGAGTTACCTAGAAGTATTGCCATGCATGTTAACAATACCTCTGCATCCTTGCATAAAAGTCCTTTCTATGTACTCGTATCTGAGGTCCTTTATTAATAGGTGGCTTTAGTTTTTGCTATAATTCATTCTTCTAAGGGTCTTTCTTCACACTCTAAATTTCTGTTCTGCTTTGGTATTAGATACTTGTGTCCAATCCCTAACACCACTATCAGTTTACCTAGTATGAATTTTTAACTACATAAATCAAACATCAACCCATGTAAAACATGTTTTCACACAGCACAATATGGTCACAACAAAACAGAATCTGGAAAAGTAACATAGTTCATAAAATGAAATGGCATTAATATGTAGCTAGTACAATGACAACATGGTTACAGATTTACTGTTAAACATAACCAAGCTCTCTTGTGCATACTAGTGTGGTAAAAATTTTGTAGTATAAATATTATATTTAATTGGCAAAAGTTTTTCACATGAAAAATTAAGGATCAAATCATAGCAAATATTTATCTGGACTAAACAAGGTAGAGAATCTTCAGAAAGCCAAGAGGGAGGAGCATGAAATGGATTTTAAGTGCACAGGTTAGAAAATGTTAAGAAAAATGACTATTTTTCAGAAACTTTTGCTGTGATGTACAATTTAAACATTTATAATCTTGGAGTTTATGAAATTGCTTGTACCAGATTTGATATAGATATTAAACAATTTTATGACATATTGCTAACACACACACACACACACAGGCCACAATAAAAATGAGAGAAGGCACACATTGGAAACGTTTTGAAACAACCAAAATTCATATTTTTTGGTGATCCTGGAGTATTCTAGAACTGGCTAGTAAAGGCTTGTAAGAGCCTCCTGAGCTAATAATTGTTAAATGTCCAGGAATTCAGCTGTTAAATAAATCCACTATTAATATTAAATTATATAATCTTGCAGTTCAATAAATTGTATTAGACACAGGGCCAAAAAATACTCATCAAATTTTAAATGTGTTTTAATGTGTTTTACCGTTCTTTATGCTCTTCAAGTTATTTATATCTATTTTATCTGAATTTTACAATAGATACAGAAAACATGAATACAAATTCAGATTCATATCTACTGTCAAATAGTGAGCAGCTGCGTATCTGTTGGCAACGACTCATTCCATGCCATCATGTTGCTATCTTGAAATTAGCCACAGCAGTAGTGTGTGTAGCATGCAAATCAGCATATGCTACACTTCCAGGCTTTTTTCTCCAGGGAGCTGGTTGTCAAACAAGAACCAGCATTATTCGTGGATGAAACCCTAACATAGGTCTACAAGCCCCAGGTTCAGGCCTAGAGTTGTGCTATTGGCCAGTTTCTTAAACTTTTTAAGCCTCATTATACTAATCTACAAAATGGAAATATTGGTCTTTGTATAAACATCATATTTGAAAATTGAATCCAACTTTGTTGCCTAATGTAGCATAAAAGGGTAATATCAATTTAGCACTCAAACAGACTGACAGTTTTAAATGACACAGAGATTCACTTTTATAAAGAAGGGATGTTCAGGAAAAGAAATCCAGATAACTTGATCAACAAATAGATTATATTTTGTAAAATACATAACAGGCTTACTGTTATATATCTTTGTTATCTGATTAATTTTATCCTATGAATTTTCATTATAGGATGAAATATTCTGTGGCATTTTAACTTATAGAAAGGTTGAAACTCAAATAAAATATAAATTTGCAAATTATGTTTTTCCTATTAGGTTGAATTTATTACATATTATGTAAATATATTATTTACATTGACCACTGAAATGATTTGATTGTGTTTGATTTCATTTTTCTCTGTTATAGACACAGAGCAACTTTTCTTTGCAACATAAAGATCTTTCTATTATAAATCCTATTACATCTTTTATTTCTTGTTTTAAATTGAATTTATTGTGACATTGGTTCATAAAAACATACAAATTTCAAGTGTACAACTCAATAAAACATCATCTGCACACTGCATTGTGTGCCCATCACCCCAATTACATCTTAATTGCGAGATGAAAACATTGCTTAAGAGAATCTTTTTTAAAAACTGAAAATGCTCTCTTTTTTGAAGTACATAGTGCCACCATTCTTATGTCACAGAAAGCAGAAAGAATAGAAAATCATTTGACAATGTGTCTAAAAACCTAAGTTCTCTTTCCAGGACTTCTTAGTCCTTTAAAGGGGGAAAAAAAAAAAATCATGTATATTAGTGGGTTGAATTTTCAAGGAAAACGTATCATCAGTAGAATGACTTTAGTTTTAATAACCACTTCCTCTCGTAATCTATTAATAATAAAATCTTCTAAATGTCATAGAAACTAGCAGCAAATGTTAATTACTACTAACTTATTTTTGAATGTATCTATAGTGGTAATACATTAGAGCACTTGATCCTGCAAAAATGCAGCTGCTGCTTTACAGAAGGATTCAGTTCTAGTCCGGTGCTCAGCACCAACACTTGCACATAGTACAAACTCAGTAAAATGCACCACATAATGAATGCTTAAGTGATAATGACCATTTTCTCTTATTGTAAGGCAGCTCACAAGCTTAATTAAAAATAAATGTGAGAAGGTTTTTAGAGTTAAAAATATAATTTAACACTTATTTCAAAATGTAAAAGTATGCTTTCCCTACTTCTATTCTGTTCTTCACTGTGAAGTGCTTTGAATCCTCCAGCCAACTGGACTTGATTGAGTGTGCCATCGCAAACTGCACGAGCCACCATGCAGAGGCACAGAGGATGCACAGACCCTGTCTGGAGAAATCCATAGCCTCATCTCCATAATAGGGCTGTTGCAGGACTTTTAAAAATATAGTATACATATTTCCAACCCACCATTATATGGCAATTTTTTAAACTTAATCTCTGCTTGAGTAAATGGTTTTCCATTTTCCTTTTTTGTAAGCCTCATGGTTACTAAGCCCTGCATTTACAAGATAGCCATCTTTGGTTAAGGGTGTAACCTGTGGATTTCAGAGTGGACTCATTTCTGCCACCGTGGATTCATTAAACTCCATAATCACTGAGCTCTGCTGGTCCTCTGCATGGTGGTGGTCACCTCTCACACAGGGAGAATAAGGAGCCTGATGATCTCAGTCCCTGGCTTTTCCCCAGAGTTTTAGGGGTAGAGCTGAAGGACTCGGGAACATTAGTCAGTGTTCCAGTTATTAGCAAAAATGCAAACAGATGGAGCAGGGTCATAATATATTTTGCTAATTATCCAAATGGATGAGCTGACAGAACTTTACACCCTCCCCGTAGAGCCAAAGGGTCATGAATCTCCAGCCAATTCTGGCCAAGCTGGTGGGCTGAGACCCAGCACAGTGCCTTCCTCTTCCACTTGCCTGAGGCTTCTATGGAAGAGTGCTTACACTTTTTTTCCTGCAGGCAAGGGTGGAGGAGGGCTTTTGTTCTTGTTTCAGTGCTCATCTGCTTCAGTGACAGATTCTGTTAAGTGTTATACAAAAACACTTAAAAATCAAGTTTACTATAAACATAGAAGATGTTTTTAAACATCTACATGTCCATTTGAAAAATGTTATGATATTGTTGTGCATTATTTTTCTTGCAAATAATGCACAGAAATACCATTAGTGAATTTGCTATCTACTCAAGTGTTTATTGATCTCTCCCAATCATCTCACAGCTCAGAGCTTTCTTCTGAGCTCTGGTGACTTAGCATTTCAGCAAAGCACTGGTGGCATTCCACTTACAAGTTTCATTTATGCACAGGCCTGTTAGTTCCATTCTGTTCATTAGCTTTCAGCTGCCCTTCTGACCCTACACCAGTGTTCCAAATCCCAGGTTCTGCTCACAGATGATGGGCAGAGTAAGCAGGCAAATCCATCACCCGAACAACTCAAAGTACATGACCTGTTGAAGGTGACTCCATAACACCAGATCCATCTTCAAAGTGCATTACAGACTATATTTTCTGTGCAGCCTTAGTCTTTCTATTGCAGATTTTACACATTTGCAGAAAATAATGTAAGCTTTCTCTCAACCTTTTACACTTCATTGAACTAGCACTACCTTTCTCTCACACAATTATCTCCAGTACAAATGAACTATTTCTGAGGCTTATGTTTCTCATCTTCTGGGAAATATTCCATTTCCTCTATGTTCTTCAAGACCCCTAGGCTTTTTGAACTATGAAATTCCCTCTGCTAAGAGATATGTGATCTATAGTATTAAATTAAGTGAGGTATCAAACTTCAGAGCATTTCAAGGTCTGTCTGGATAATGTAAAGACAACAAAATGAAATTTGCTAACACAGGAGTTCAGGAAAAGCAATAAATAAGTAAATGTAAATTGAAAGCAATGTTGGATTCTATTTCTCTTATTAGCATGCCTGCTTTTGCTTAATAGAACCTGACTTTTAACATAGTAAACTGTTAAGTCTACCTCATTTGGAATTGTAAAAATAACTCTCTGATGACATATATTACTAAAGAAATCACTTCCATCACAAAATTCATCAGTTTTAGAGAGATTCCAAGTTGGTGATGGATTAAGTAGAAGCTATACTGACACTCTCCCAGGGCCAAAGTGGAATTGCAACTAAAATGTAAAAAGACCAACCTGAATAATCAACTGAAGACTAGTAGGAGAGAACCCATATAACCAAGGATGTAAAGTGGAGACCACATAGAGACTGGTAGGAAATACAGAGGAGCAAGAGGGCTGGCTGGGCTCCCACAGACAGTAGCTAAAGGTCCAGAGGGATATCTCAGCTGAGGAGGGACAGGGTTCCCTCTGAGAACTTTGGGGTTTAAACCCCAATCTGGGCTTCCCAGCTCAGAGCACCAGAACTGAGAATGGTGCCCACATAACATTGGGCTGTGAAAAACAGCAGGGTTTCTGTATGCCAGGGAGAGGCAGCTGGAAATGCAGGCATCATCTTAAAGGGCCAACACACAAAATTTTATGTGCAGCCATTCACCTTGGGCTGTGGCAGAGAGAGGGCAGAGTGGACTAGAGCTGCATAAGGAGAATCCAAGGTTTCAGCCTCTGGAGATAGAGATCAGAAGGCACCCACCTGGATTCCTGTGCTGCATCATTCCCTCATATAGCAGAGGACATCTTTCTCAAGCAAACATATACCATCTATTTTGCCGGGGGGGGGGGGGGGAGAGCAATCGCCCCACCCTGTAGATTTTCTACAGCCTAAGGTTCATTAAGAGACTGTGAATAACAATCTGCCTCTGGGTGCTTTGTGTCTTTGCCTGATTTCCTTCTGGACCCAGAGCTTGGAAAGGCAGACTTTGGTCCTTTCCAAACACATGCAGCGCCAAAAGAGGGAGCCACAAGTTGTGGAGTGTGGAAAGCTTCAAACAGGATTCTCAAGGCCAGTCACAAACAATGTCTGACACTGGCCTGCACCAGAGAACACCCAAAAGACTTGGAGTCCTAGCAGATCTACCTAATACATAGAAACAAACCCAAACAAGCAGCCAAAATGGGGAGACAAAAAAACAAGATCCAAATGAAAGAACAGCCTGGCTGGGCATGACTCAGCGGTTGAGCATCAACCCAGGATCCAGGTGATCAGGGTTCAATCCCAGGTCAGGGCACATGTTGGGGTTGCGGACTTGAGCCCATTTGGGGGTATGCAGGCGGAAGCCGATCAATGACTCTCTCATCATTGACGTTGCTCTCTCTCTATCCCTCTCCTTTCCTCTTTATGAAATCAATAAAGATATATTTTAAAAACACACACACAAAAAAAAAAAAAATGAAAGAACAAGAAAAGTCTCCAGAAAAAGAGATAAATTAAATGGACATAAGCAATCTATCAGATATAGCGTTCAAAATTCTGATTGTAAGGATACTCAACAGCATGAAAAAAAGATATGGAAACTATGAAGGAAATTAAGAATGATATAGTAGAAATAAAAAATATATTGGAAGGAATAAACAGCAGATTAGAAAAAGCTGAGGATTGGATCAGCAAATTAGAAGACGGTAAAAAAATCATTCAATGAGAGAACCAAAAAGAAAAACAATGAAGAAAAGGAGGACAGTTTAAGGGAGCTGGCAACATGAAACGTAACAATATCTTCATCATAGGAGTAACAGGAGATGAAGAAAGTGATCAAGGTTTAGAGAACCTGTTTGACAAAATAATGGCAGAAAACTTTCCTAATCTGGTGAAGGAAAAAGGTAACATAAGTTCAGGAAGCACAGAGAGTTCCAAGCATGAAGAACCCAAAAAGGCTCACACCCAGACACATAATTAAAATGCCAAGAATTCAATACAAAGAGAGAATCTTAAAGACAGCAAGAGAAGGCAATATATTACCTACAAAAGAACTCCCATAAGGCTGTCAACTGATTTCTCATCACAAACTCTACAGGCCAGAAGGGAATGGCATGTAGTGTTCAAGGTAATGCAAAGCAAGGATCTGAAACCAAGACTACTCTATCCAGCAAGGCTACCATTCAAAATAGATGGTGAAATAAAGAGCTTCCCAGACAAAAAAAAAAAAAAAAAAAAAAAAGCTAAAGAAGTTTACCGCCACCAAAGAGCATTGTAAGAAATGTTAAAGGGACTGCTATAATAAGTAAAATTAGAGAGAGAAACATAGGCATAAAGAATTAAAATGGCACTAGATAAATATCTATCAATAATAATCTTAAATGTAAGTGGATTAAATGCTTCAATCAATAGACATAGGGTAGCTGAATGGATAAGAAAACATGACCCAAATATATGTTGTCTACAAAAGGCCACCTCTGAACAGAAGACTCACAAAGGCTGAAAAAAACTTCTGGAGGACTTTAAGGGAGAGATCAACAGCAATGCAACCATAGTAGGGGACTTTAACACCCCACAACTTTACTGGATAGATCTTCCAGACAAAAAATCAACAAGGAAACAGTGACTTTAAATATCACAGTAGATTAGATGGATTTGATTGACATTTACATTCCACCTCAAAGCAGCAGAATATGCATTCTCCTCAGGTGCACATGAGACATTCTCAAAGATAGACCACATGTTAGGACACAAAACAAGTCTCTACAAATTCAAGAAGATTGCAATCATATCAAGCATTTTCTCAGACATTTACACCATGGAATACTATGCAACTGTAAAATGGAAGGATCCCTTACCCTTTGGGAGAGCATGGAGGGACCTGGAGGATGTTATGCTAAGTGAAATAAGCCAGTCAGAGAAGGAAAAGTATCACATGACCTTACTCATATGTGGAATCTAATGAACAAAATAAACTAATGAACAAAATAGATACAGAGATATAGAAGCAGGAACAGGCTGAGGAATCTCCGAGGAAAGGCAGGGGTGGGTAGGGAGAGATTAACCTAAGAACTTATATGTGTATATGCATAACCATAGACACAGACAATAGTGTGGTGAAGGCCTGGGGGAAAGGTGCAGCGTGGAGGGGAACCATTTGGGGGGGGGGGGCATTTGAAATATCAACAATAAAGGAAAATAAAATAAAACATTAAAAATATTTATCAGTGTTTGGAGAAGAGAAAAGGAAAAATAAAGTTGCCATACAAATGCCTCAGTAACTCAAGATGTCGAGTGGAGTTTGCTTTCTAGGTCATGCATTATAAACTGTACAGGGGTTCTTCCCATCCTGTTGTTCCTACTGGGGATATAAGATCACAGGCTTAAAGATGGAAGGAACCAGAGAGGTCTAGTCCAATAACTTTACTTCAAGCACTATTAGTATCTCTATCTCACATATGATTTTTCAAAAGGCTTAAAGATGTTGGAAAAAAGGAGTCTTGCCTGAATCCATGTAGCTAAGTTGTGCTTCAGCTGAAATTTAAGCACTCATCCATAGCTAGTGCTTTTTGGACACTTTACTATGTAGTAATTTGATCTGTAAATGTTCTTTCTGTCTCCCATAACATTTATTCTCCTTAGTAATCAATAGATGTTGAGTATGATGTTATATTTGGCCCATTATGTTGACAATAATTAAAAATAACATCTAGGACCTTGAGAACATCATGCTAAATGAAATAAATCAGACAGGAAAAGTCAAGAACCATATGATTTCACTCATATGTGGGATATAAAACTAAAAACAACAGATGAACAAATGACAAAAAAATAAAACCTCATAGACACAGACAACAATATGGTGGCTACTAGAGAGAAATGCCATTGGGAAAGTAAAGGGTAAAGGGGGTCAAATATATGGTGACAAAAGGAGATTTCACTTTGGGTGGTGGGCACACAGTGCAATATACAGATGATGTATCATACAAATGTACACTTGAAACCTATATAATTTTATTAATCAATGTAACCTCAATAAATGTAATAAGAAAAACAACATCCAGGGTTATAAAATTATAGATATATTTGAATTCTTATACATTATTAGTGGTGCATTTAAATTGTGAAAAAATAAAGTGAATATATATCAAATGCTTCAAGAATTATTATTATATCCCTTTGAGTATTTTATCAAGTTCAGGCAGAAAATAGATCACTCACCCAATGGATATAAATGAATAAAGATTAATGAATGTGTTATTTATGAAGGTGTGGCCAGGGGTAAGGGAACCAACTCATGGTGAAGCATTTAGAAACTAGTGACATGGGGAAGCCACTCCCACTGCTAACACAAAAGGGGTGAGTCAGGTACTGATGAGACCCAAGGGTAAAGAAAAGGAGAGGAGGGTAAATCACAAAACTCAGTCACTGTGAGACCTGAAGCCAGTAACTAAGAGGCAGAGGCAATGTGGAATAAAAAGCCCAACTTCCCTCTGTTCTACCAGCTAATCTGCCACCGACAGTACGATCAATTGGACGAAACCAATGGAAAGACAGAGTCCCACTTGACACTTATGAAGGTGACTCTCCCTGGGCTCCAGGCTTAACAAAGAAGGGTAGCAGATGGACTTTGGAGGTATGCAAAAGAAACAGAAAAGGCAGCACAATGTCCAAGCCATTTCTAAGGAAGTAAGCTGAGCTTTTTGCTAAAATCAATGTACAAATGATAACTGCCATATTACTTATAAATGTTAAGTTATTAGAAATCATTTAAATAGCTCTGGCCAGTTTAGCTCAGTGGTTAGAGTGTTGGCCTATGGACTGAGGGGTCCGGGGTTCTATTCCAGCCAAAGGCACATGCCTTGGTTGCAGGCTCAATCCCTGGCCCTGGTCCGGGGGCAGGCTGAGACAACAAATCAATGTGTCTCTCTCACATCAATGTTTCTCTCTCTGTTGCTCTCTCCCTTCCACTCTCTGAAAAGCAATGGAAGAAATATCCTTGGGTGAGGATTGAAAAAAAATTTTTTAAGAAATAATATAATCAACAGTAAGGTACTAGAAAACTCAATTTTAGATGTTATCTATAATTTTTCATTTGAAAATTATACAATGACTTAAAAATCATGCTTTATGAGATATCTATTGAAATGGGCATATTTATGCTATGTTAAATTAAAATGAGAAGGCTATGAAACCTATACATGTGTTTGACGTATATGCATATATTTTAGAATATGAAAACACATGTAAAACTATTTATATTAATGCTTTCAACAAAACTAAATTTATTTGAAAGATCAAGACTAAAGAGTTTCATTACACTGGAATTAGGGTGAACTAACCTGTAAGAGAGTGGCATTTTTCTTAAAGAATTGTAAATATTATTTGTTCTCTTTCAAGTTCACTTCCAATCATAAGGCAGAGTGAGGGTAGGGTCTTTGCATTGAAATTGATTTCACAAACACTGAATGCATTTTTTTCATACCAGGACAAATTTAAAGCTATTAAGATAAGCAGAATATGGATTCCCTCCAGGTGAAGTTCAGTTGGTAGGAAAATTTTTGACCAATAATTCCAGTTACAATGTACCTTTGAGCCTAGAAATACAGGATACTTAAAATAATATTATTGGATAGGAGAGAAACAAGACGGCAGTGTAGGTAACAGCTATACCCACCGCCTCCCATAACCACATCAAAATTACAACTAAAATACACAAAAACCATCACTCAGAACCTCCTGGAATCTAGCTGAACAGAAGTCCTACAATCAGGGAGCTGAAGAAGCAGTAGAAGGGGTGGAGACATGGGCAGATCAGGGCTGAATCCCCAACTGGGCTGCAGTTCCACACCCGGTGCTGCAGTTAAATACCAGGAGGGATATTTCAGAGGTAGAGGTTTCCTGGAGGAGTGAAGGGTCCTAGCCCCACGTCAGGCCCCAGCCCAGGGCTCCAGGGCCAGGAAGAGAAGTCCTACAATTTCAAGCTGTGAAAACAAGGAGGGACTGTTGCTAAGGGCCCCAGAGGGTGAGGGAGCTCCAGGCTTTCCCCTTAAAGGGCCTGCACATGGGCTCACTCAGACTCACTCCCTCTGAGCTTCAGTGCTGGGCAGCAGCTTGAGGGAATCTGGAACATTTGGGGAGGAACCAACCTGCCTGGATCAGGGAGAGAGCTGGAGGGGCAGCTTTCTCCCAGTCAGAAGAGCTAGCAGAGGCCATTGCTCCTTTGGCGAGTCCTCCCCCCACAGAGCCTTCAGGCAAGCACCACATTTGAATCTCCAGCACCTGACTCACACCTTGCCTCCACCCTGGTGATTCCCAGAGACTCCTCCCCTCCCTACTTGCAATTTCATCCAGGCCATTTCCAGTGGCTATTCTATGCAAGTGGCCTCTCAAGCCCCATGCTTAGGACTTTCCTAAAATCTCTCAAACAAGCAGCAGCATGCCCCATAGGGCTTGATAAGTATCCCCAGGCCTGGCACTAGTGGCAGCCTGCATTTCCTCATGGCTTGGCCTCTCCTGGACACCTCCAAGCTCAGCACATGTAGCAACCAACTAGAGTTCACTGTGTAGCTCATGCTGGGTGGCCCTGGACAAGGCACTGACTTTGCACCTCCCAGGAGGCCCCAGAAACAGTGCACCTGGTGGTCAAACTCGGCCACGCTGGATTACAACCCTACCACATCCACGAGTGACACACTCAGGGGCACACTTGGTGAACACCAAAGTCCCACTGAAGTAAATCCTGTTCCAAAGGGGTATCTCCAACACTCCAGCTCTTTGGCTGTACTTGCAGCTGCTCCTCACAGCCAATTGGCTCAATTCCTCCCAGTGAAGCCAACAGCAACCAAGGCTTAACTACAACAGGAAAGAGCACACAGCCCACACAGTGGAGCACCTAGAGGGCCCAGCTCATGTCACTGGGGAGGCTGAGCCACTGGACCCTCTAAGACATCTACTACACAAAGCCACTCAACAAATTCCAGGAGACATGGCAGCTCTACCTAACACCTGGAAGCAGGCAAAATGTGGAGGCAAAGAAACATATCACAAAGGAAAGAACACAAGAAATCTCTAGAAAAGGAACAAAATTAAATAGAACCAAGCAAGCTAACAGATACAGAGTTCAGAATTTTGGTTACAAGGACGCTCAACGATATTAGCAAGACTATTACAAAAACAAGTGAGATCATCAATGACCTAATAAAATACCTATCAGAAATGAAGGCTACATGAACTGAAATGAAGAATAATTTACAGGGAATCAACAGTAGAGCAGAGGACACTGAGAATCAAATCAGCAATTTGAAACATGAGGAAACAAAAAGCACCCAACCAGGAGAACAAAAATAAGGAAGAATCCAGAAATATGATAATAGTATAAGGAGTCTATAGGACAACTTCAAGAGGCCCAACATTCATATTATTTGGGTGCCAGAAGGAGAGAAAAGAGAGCAAGAAATTGAAAACCTATTTGAAAAAATAATTACAGAAAACTTCCCTTACCTGGGGAAAGAAATAGACTTACAAGTTCAGGAAGCACAGAGAGTCTCAAACAAGAGGGACCCAAAGAGGCCCACACCAAGACACATCATAATTAAAATGCCAAAGGTTAAAGACAAAGGGAGAATCTTAAAAGCAAAAGAGAAAAGCAGGTAGTTACCTACAAGGGAGCACCCATATGACTGTCAGCTGATTTCTCAATAGAAACCTTGCAGGCCAGAGGGAGTGGCAAGAAATATTCAAAGTGATGGAAAGCAGGAACCTACAACCAAGATTACTCTATCCAGCAAAGATATCATTTAGAATTGAAGGTCAGATAAAGAGCTTCTCAGACAAGGAAAAGCTAAAGGAGTTCATTACCACCAGATCAGTACTACATGAAATGTTGAAGGATCTTCTTTAAGAAGAAGCTAATGAACAAAAGAATCTGGCAAACTAAGTGAATCCAGAGACATTGATGGACGCAACAATCATATTTCAAAGGGAAGAGGGAAGGGAGGTGGAGGGTGGGAGGAGATTGCCCAAAGAAGTTATATGCATATGTGCATAACCCATGGACATGGACAATGACAAGGTGAATGCCTGGGGAGGGGATGGGAATGAGGTGGAGGGGGTGAATTGGGGGGGGAAATGGGACACCTGTAGTGCTTTCAACAATAAAGATAAATTTTTAAAAAATAATAATAATATTGTTGACTAAAATTAATTAAGACCAGTCAGTATCTTTCAATCCAGATTTATGATTATTTATCATTATAATACATTAATACCTTTAGCTTCTGGTTTCTATCTGCCCTATTTTTCCTCTCCATTTGTATGAATTTTAGTTGAAAATCACATTTAAACTTTTTTTTTTTCAACTCATAAACTAGGAATTAATTAGGAAGGTACTAAGTGATTATGCACTGAAAAAAATATATATTCTCCACAATGAAATGCCATCAATAAGCACTTGGAGCATTTCATACTCAAATGCTCAGTTCTCCCCATAGCTCACCTGTAGATAGACATTCACTCTCCAGGGATTTCTTTTTTTTTTTTTTTATTAAATATATCTTCATTGATTTCAGAGAGAGGAAAGGAGAGGGAGAGAGATAGAAACATCAATGATGAGAGAGTCATTGATCAGCTGCAGCCCGCAACCCGGGCATGTGCCCTGACCGGGAATCAAACCCTGATTGCCTGGATCCTAGGTCAATGCTTAACCACTGAGCCACGCCCAGCTGGGCCAGGGATCAATTTCTTTAGTGTAAAGTTTCTTTAAATTTAACCAGAATTTTGAGAAACATGTTAGTCTAAAGAGTAGACAACAATATTTCATATTCTCCTGACTGGTAGAACATATGACTATTTAAGTCTAAGACTAATGGTAACCTTGCTGAGTTAAAAAAAAAAAAATCAAGGAAGTATTGTTGAAAATAAAAAGAAATATGAATACTATAACAATATCGGAAAAAATATGAGACACAGATCCCAAATACTAAGCACTCAGAGGTCTCAAACAAAACTATATGGCTGTCACATTAAAAGAGATTATTGTATACTGTAGAGAGAAAGAAAAATGACATCAAAATGTAAATATTGACCAAATGATTATGCTTGAAAATCAACAAAGGATAAGCAAATGCTAAATTTTTTTTTTAATGTACCTTTATTGATTTCAGAGAGAGGAA
The DNA here is from genome assembly GCF_964146895.1 of Miniopterus schreibersii. Lineage (NCBI taxonomy): Eukaryota > Metazoa > Chordata > Mammalia > Chiroptera > Miniopteridae > Miniopterus > Miniopterus schreibersii. The sequence goes on along the minus strand of NC_138122.1, from coordinate 265,555 downwards.
AGGAGATGGAGAGATATAGAAACATCAACGATGAGAGAGTCATTGATCTGCTGCAGCCCGCAACCCGGGCATGTGCCCTGACCGGGAATCGAACCCCGATCGCCTGGATCCTAGGTCAATGCTCAACTGCTGAGCCATGCCCGGCCGGGCCAAATGCTAAAATTTTGACAAAATTTTAAAAATAAAAGCAAATAGAGCAAACTTAGATGAAACTGCAAAATCAATAACAACTACAAAAATAATAATGAGCATTTCCACCTGTGGAAATTTTACCTTTTTAAAAAAATGTTTTTGAGAGAGAGGAAGGGAGAAGGAGATACAAACATCAATGATGAGAGTCATTGATTGACTGCCTCCTGCATGCCCCCTGCTGAGGATCGAGCATGCAGCCTGGGCATGTGCCCTAATGGAATCAAACCTGGGTCTTCTGAATCATAGGTTCAACCACTGAGCCTAGCTGGCTGGGCAATTTTACCTATTTTACTATTCACCATCCATCATTGCTGTTTCATCAGAATCTTCTCATAATGATTAGAATGTACTGATCTCTATAAATAGCTTGTTTTTTCTAGCAATGCCTCAGCAATAGCTATCCATAAACAACAACCAATACACAGATCCTGGTTGGTTTTCTTAAATGTTTACATAATGTTCTAATCACATCAAAGAATTATATGTGTGCACATTTAGAAAATAAAAACCATGTGAACAAAGTTTTAACTGAATTATAGAATCAAGTGGAGGATGGCACAGAAAGAATATATGTCCATGTGTAGTAAAGAATGCGTCTGTCCGGAAAAGAAGAAAATAATGCTAATTTTAGTTTTCCCAGGGCAGAGAATCCTGGAAATGGGGGAGATTGTGGATGAGCTGGCTCCACATAGGATGCCATTGTAAACAAACCTTTGGATGAGAAAAGCAAATAATGTCAAACTAGAAATTTGCCAGGACCAAGTGGATAAGAAATGTTCAGATTTCCCTGTCATCAATCATTGCTCTTCTCACATTTTTTTACTCTGCTTTTTACTCTAAACTTGCTCCCCTGCCCCCCTCACACAATTTCAACTTTTATATAATTTTCCACTTGTTGTAAACAATTAAATTGATCTTTATTTGAATATAATATTTAATTGATTATCCATACCTAATAAACAATGATCAGTTGTATTTAACTTAAGTGGAAACTTAATGCTCCTTTATTTTAAAAAAAGCAATATAGCCCGGCCGGGCGTGGCTCAGTGGTTGAGCGTCGACCTAGGATCTAGGCGATCAGGGTTCGATTCCCGGTCAGGGCACATGCCGGGGGCTGCGGGCTCAATCCCCAGTCAGGGGGCGTGCAGGAGGCAGCCGATCAATGACTCTCATCATTGATGTTTCTATCTCTCTCTCTCCCTCTCCTTTCCTCTCTCTGAAATCAATAAAGATATGTGTTTTAAAAAATAAATAAATAAAAATTAAAAAAGCAATATAGCCTAATCATTTTTTCTCATTAGTCTTTTTAGTGCAAAATTATTTCTCATTTGCTATATGGCAACTTTAAAAGGCAGTGTAGCTTAATCAAGTCCATGGCCTCTAGGACCAGAGTGCCTGGATTTATATCCAGGCTCTGCTACTTACTGGATATCCCTGACCATGATGAAGTAAATCTGTTAGTTCTTCATTTTCTTTTTCATTGTATTGAGGATAATAAATTAGTTGTTGTAAAAATAAAATGAGCTAATACTCGTAAAATTTAGAATGTTTCCTGGCACTTAGGAAGTGCTGTAAGTATTTGCTAAATAATGAATCCAAAAACCTTATCAACTTTATGGGAATTTAGCTAGGTAGAAAATCAGCTTCTGAGCAGCCAAACAGATACCACTGAATATGCTGAATTTCAGGATTAAGGTTGAAACTATGGTGGCATATGCTTGAGGGTGAGAGTGTATTGAGAGTGGCATCACTGAAATGACTTTCATTCTATTCTTCAAAATCATTTGAAGTGGTTATGCACCTGAATAAAAAGAATCATTTCTGCAGTCACTTAATAAACATTTTCTTTCTTTCCAATCACTTTCAATTGGAAAATAATTTAGGGATTAAAATAGCAAGAGAATCTGCCTTTGAGTTCTAATGTTTCGGAGGTGCCCAGTGCCAAAGAGAAGACTTACAGGTAAACGCAAACTTGATGTCTTGGTGAAGATAAACCAGCCAGCCTCAGCAGGCACAGCACTTTTAAACAGATATTCTATTTCACTGTCTGAAACAAAGGCCATAGATAATATAGCCTACAACTCCCCCCCCCCCAAATCAATGCAATACCAAAGTCTAATAAATGGAAACTATACAAATATAATTTATAATTAATTATATGCATTTCTCTATGTTAATACTCAAGCACAATGAGATTGGATAATGTCATGAAGTTTGCTAAGCCACCCCCCTGCTCACTGTGACTGTGTAAATTGCACACATAGTGGCAGGGATCTGACTTACTCTTATTCTGTTAGTCTCACAAGTGGTGTTGCCATGAGTGACATAATTTTCTGAAAAGATAATGTTAAGTTATAAAGGAATAAAAAATTAAAATTTTTATCCATTTACAATGTAGTTGCTTTCTTAGAAAATTCAATATATTTGAAAAGTGCACAGAAAATCTTTTCATTTACTATAAAACTAATTTGGGTTCCAGGTTCAGTAATTGTAAAGCAATGTTCCACTGTGCCATTCAGAATGCACAGTGCCCAGAATCCCTTGTTCATAAGTGCAGAAACCCTTTATAATACTGTGCACCAAAGAGCACTTCAATTTTCTAAAATTTTTTCTAGAGGTAGTATTTCTATTACTGGGAACCACTACTATAGACTAAAGATGTAAACTTTTTCCTCAATGTAATACATCTTTTAAAAGTGAAAAATATGTGGTTATGTATAACATTTGATAAATTTTATAAATGTGAAATACTGTGGTAACCGACACTAAGAGATTTTAAAAAGATCTACATTAGAAATACAAATAGAAAATCATTGATTTTTTTTTTTTATTTTAATGTCCAAAATATTACAGATGCCTCCTTTTTTCCCATTGACCCCTTCTACCCTGCACCCACTCCTCGCCCCAGGCCTCCACCACACTATTGTCTGTGTACATGGGTTATGCATATATGCATATAAATTCTTTGGTTAATCTCTCCCCACCCATCAACCCACCCCCCACCTTCCCTCTGAGATTTGTCAATCTGTTCCATGCTTCTATATCACTGAATCTATTTTGTTCATCAGATTACCTTGTACAGATTCCACATATACGTGAGATCATGTGATATTTATCTTTCTCTGCCTGGCTTATTTCGCTTAGCATAATTTTCTCCCAGTCCTTCCATACTGTCCCAAAGAGTACAAGAACCTTCTTCTTTATAGCTGGATAGTATTTCATGGTGTAAATGTCCCATAGTTGTTGTTTTTTTCTTGTGAAAGTTTCATAGTTTAATAGTTTTAGCTCTTACATTTAGGCCTTTGGTTCATTTTTTTAATTTTTATTTTTATTTAAAATATTGCAGATGTCCCTTTTCCTCCTCAATGACCCATCCCACCCCATCCCATCACCCTCCCCAGTTCCTTTCCCCACCATTGTCCATGTCCTTGGGTTGTGCATATATATATATATAAATTCTTTGGTTACTCTCTCCCCCTCCACCCACCCGCCCTCCTCCATCCTTTTGACATTCGTCATCTGATCTATGCTTCCATGTTATTGAATCTATTCTGTTCATAAGTTTAAGTTCTTTAGATTCCACATATAAGCGAGATCATGCGATGTTTGTCTTTCTCTGCCTGGCTTATTTCACTTAGCATAATATTCTCCAGGTCCATTCGTACTGTCCCAAAGGGTACAAGATCCTTCTTCTTTACAGCTGCATAGTGTTCCATGGTGTAAATGTCGAACAGCTTTTTTATCCACTCATCTACTGATGGGCACTTGGGCTGTTTCCAGATCTTAGCTATTGTAAACTGTGCTGCTATGAACATAGGGATGCATATATTCTTTCTGATTAGTGTTTCAGGATTCTGGATCAAAAGGCAGCTCCATTTTTAATTTTTTGAGGCACCTCCATACTGTTTTCCATAGTGGTTGCACCAGTCTGCATTCTTACCAGCAGTGCACTAGGATTCCCCTTTCTCCACATGCTCACCAGCAGGAGTCATTTGTTGATTTGTTGATGGTAACCATTCTTACCAGTGTGAAGTGATACCTCATTGTGATTTTAATTTGCATCTCTATGATGATTAGGGGCACTGAGCATTTTTTATCTGTCTCATGGCCATCTGTATGTCCTCTTTGGAGAACTGTCAATTCAGGTCCTTTGTCATTTTTTTAATTGGATTGTTTATCTTCCTATTGTTGAGTTGTATTAGTTCTTTATATACTTTGGAAACTAGCCCCTTATCAGATGCATCTTTGGCAAAGATATTCACCCATACTGAGGGTTTATTTGTATTTTGAAGCTAATTTCTTTTGCTGTGCAGAAGCTTTTTACTTTGATGTCATTCCATTTGTTTATTTTTTCTTTTGTTTCTCTTGTCTTAGGAGATGTATTAGTGAAAATTTCACTATGTGAGATATCTGTGACTTTACTGCCTATGTTTTCATCTAGGATTTTTATGGTTTCGTGACTTACATATAACTTTTTTATCCATTTTGAATTTATTCTTGTGTATGGAGTAAGTTGGGGGTCTAGTTTCATTTTTTTTTTTTTTTGCATGTACTTGTCCAATTTTCCCAACATCATTTATTGAAGAGACTGTCTTTACTCCATTGTACATTCTTGCCTCCTTTGTCAAATATTAACTGCCCATAATAGCATGGGTCTATTTCTGGGGTCTCTGTTCTGTTGCATTGATCTATATGTCTGTTGTTGTACCAATACCAGGCTGTTTTTTATTACAATGGTTTAGTAGTACAGTTTGATGTCAGGTAAAATGATCCCTCAAACTCTGTTCTTCTTTCTCAAGATGGCTGCTGCTATTCAGGGTTTTTTTGGTTCCATAGAAATTTTTGGAATATTTGTTCTAGCTCTGTGAAATATGCTGTTGGTATTTTAATAAGAATTGCATTGAATCTATAGATTGCTTTGGGTAGTATGGACATTTTAATGGTGTTAATTCTTCCAATCCATGAACATGGTATATTCTTCCACTTCTTTGTATCTTCCCCTATTTCTTTTTCCAGAGTCCTGTAGTTTTTCAGGTACAGGTCTTTTACATCTTTGGTTAAGTTTATTCCTAGGTATTTTATTTTTTTAGTTGCAATGGTAAATAGTATTGGTTTTTAGCTTCTCTTCATGAGATTTCATTGTTGATGTATAAAAATGCCATCAATTTTTGGATATTAATTTTGTATCCAGCTACATTGCCAAATTTATTTATCAAATCTAGTAGTACTTCGGTGGGGTCTTTAGGGTTTTCTCTTTATGATACCATGTTATCTGTAAATAATGTCAGTTTTACTTCCTCCTTTCCAATTTGGATACCTTTTATGTTTTCTTCTTGTCTGATGGCTGTGGCAAGGACTTCCAATACTATGTTGAATAGGAGTGGTGAAAGCATACAACTCTTTCTTGTTCCTGTTTTTAAGGAAAATGGTTTCAGTTTTTGACCATTGAATATGATGCTGGCTGTAGGTTTGTTGTATATGGCCTTTATTATGTTGAGGTATGTTCACTCTATTTTAACTTTGCTGAGAGTTTTTATCAGAACTGGGTGCTGGATTTTGTTGAATGTTTTTTCTGCATCTATTGATATGATCACATGATTTTTATCCTTCATTTTGTTTATGTGGGGTGTCACATTAATTGATTTCTGAATATTATACAAGCCTTCCATCCACAGAATAAATCCCACTTGGTCACAGAATAAATCCCACTTTAATGTATTGCTGGATCCAATCTGCTAGTATTTTGTTGAGGATTTTAGCATCTTTGTTCATCAAGGATATTGCCTTGTAATTTTTTTTCTTTGTAGTGTCTTTATGTCGTTTTGGGGTTAGGATAATGCAGGGCTCATAAAAAGAGCTTGGGAGTTTTCCTCCTCTTAAATTTTCTAGAATAGTTTGAATAGAATAGGTGTTAATTTTTCTTTGAATGCTTGATAAAACTCAGCTGTAAATCCATCTGGTCCCAGACTTTTGTTTGCAGGGTGTTTTTTGATTACTGCTTCAATTTCATTAGTTATCAGCCTATTTTGATTCTTCCTGATTCAGTTTTGGAAGTTTGTATGTTTCTAGGATTTTGTCCATTTCACCCATGTTGTCCAGTTTGTTGGCATGTAGTTGCTCACAGTATTTTCTTACAACCCTTTGTATTTCTGTTGTGTCAGTTGTTATTTCACCTCTTCATTTCTGATTTTCTTTATTTGGGTCCACTCTTTGTTTCTTGGTGAGTCTGGCTAAAGGTTCATCAATCTTATTTATCTTTTCAAAGCTCCAGCTCTTGTTTTCATTTGTATTGTTTTTTGCAGTCTCTATGTCATTAATTTCTGACTTGATCTTTATTATTTCCTTCCTTCTACTTCCTCAGGTTTTTTCTTGCTATTCTCTTTCTAGTGCTTTTAGTTCTTGTGTTAGATGGCTTATTAGAGGGTATTTTTTGTTTCTTGAGTTATGCCTGTAGTGCTATGAAGTTTCCTCTCAGGACTGCTTTTGCTGTGTCCCATAAATTTTGCATTGCTACCTGTTCATTGTCATTTTTCTCTAGGAAGTTTTTTATTTCTTCTTTGATCTCATTGGTAACCCATTCATTGTTTAATAACATGCTATTTAACCTCCATGTGTATGAATATTTTTGAGGTTTTTTTATACTGGTTGAATTCTAGTTTCATGCAATTGTGATCTGATAAGATGCTTGATATGATTTCAGTCTTCTGGAACTTGTAGAGACAAGTTTTGTGCCCTAACAAGAGTGTTTTTGAGAATGTTTTATGTGCACTGGAGAAGAATGTGTATTTTGCTGTTTTGGGATGAAATATGCTGTAAATGTTAATTGAATAGATTAGAACTAATGTGTCATATAAGGTCTTGGTTTTCCTGTTGATTAGTTGGCTTGATGATCTGTCCAATGATGACAGTGGGGTGTTAAAGTCCCCCACTATGATTGTGTTGCTGTCTATCTCCTCCTTAAAGTCCACCAAGAAATTTTTTATATATTTAGTTGCTCCTCTATTGGGTGCATATATATTTATAAGGGTTATTTACTCCTGTTGGATCAATCCCTTTAGTATTATGTAGTGACCTTCTTTGTTTCATATTATAGTCTTTATTATGAAGTCTATTTTGTCAGAAATAAGTATTGCTACTCCAGCTTTTTTTGTTGTTGTTTTGATTTGTATGGAATTTTTTTCCATCCCTTCACTTTCAGCTTATATGAATCTTTTGCTCTCAGCTGGGTCTATTTTAGACAGCATATATATGGGTTATGTTTTCTTATCCATTCAGCTACCCTATATTTTTTGATTTGAGCATTTAATCCATTTACATTTAAGGTTATTATTAATATATATTCTTATATAATGCCATTTTCCCCCTTTATGCCAATGTACCTTTCTCTCAATATTTCTTCTTCTTACAATTCTTTTAGCATTTCTTGCAGTGCTGGTTTGGTGGTACTGCACTGTTTTACCCTTATTTTGTCCGGAAAGTTCTTTATTTCTCCTTCGATTTTAAATGATAGCCTAGCTGGATAAAGCAGTCTTGGTTGCAGATTCTTGCTTTTCATTACTTTGAAAATTTCATGCCATTCTCTTCTGGACTGAAGTTTTTTCTGTTGATACATCCGCTGTTAGCCGTATGGGGTCATCCTTGGAGGTCACTGCTTGTCTCTCTCTGACAGCCCTTAATATTCTCTCTTTGTTCTTAACATTTGCCATTTTAATTATGATGTGTCTTGGAGTGGGTCTGTTTGGATTTCTTTTGTTTGAGAGCCTCTGTGCTTCCTGAACTTGTGAGGCTTTTTCCTTCACCAGCTTAAAGAAGTTTTCTATCATTATTTCTTCCACCAAGTTCTCTATCCCTTGCTGACTTTCCTCCTCCTCTGGCATCTCTATGATGTGAATGTTATTTCACTTCATATTGTCCCAAAATTCCCTTAAAGTATCCTCATGCTTTTTAAGTGTTGTTGTTTTTTCTTTTTGCTGCTCTGATTGAGTGGTTTTTCCTACCTTGTCTTCTAATTCATTTGTTCTATCCTGATTCATTGAGCCTGTTTTTAATTCCCTCCAGCATATTCTTGATATCAGATATATTATTCTTCATTTCTGCCTCGTTCTTATTTATCATATTTAGCACTTTTTTCATGCTTTCACTAAGTTCCTGAACTTCCCATTAGGTGTCTTGTGTTTTTCATTAATCTCCTTGAGTATCTTCATAAACATTACTCTGAACTCTATTTCTAATAACTTGCTTAACTCTATCTCATCAAGGTTTTTTTCTGGCCATTTTTCCTTTTCTTTAGTTTGAGGATTGTTTGTTTGTCTCCTTATTTTAGTGAAATTTAGTGTTTATTTCTGTATATTAGATATATTTGCTGTTTCCCAGTCTTGTGTGGTGGGGTTTTGAAGTGTATGTCCCATGGGACCCGGAGGTGTGTTTTTATTATACTTCTGAGCTCTTTGCTTTAGGGGTGTTTCTTTTATGGGTTTTCCTTTTGTGGATTCTTTGGGATCTCCTGTTGTGATTGAGTCTAGATTTTTGTTGACTCATTCATGGGAGGACCCTCTTCTGAGGCTGGCTAACTGTGAGGCTCATGCCCAACCATGTAATGTGAGCTGTTGTACAGGTGCTGACAGATCAGAAGAAAACACAAACAAATTGCCAGGGAACAAATAAAATATGCTGACAATCACAATGAAAACCTCCCAGGAGAAAGTAGAATTGGGAAGGCAAAGCAAGAACACAAATACTAAAGCAAAAAAGAAAGAGAGAACAGAATACTATTGCTACTGGTAAAAATAAAATGAAATAAATTTAAATTTTTTTAAATAGAAAAGCTACTGGGAAATAAAAGGTGCAGAGAAAAGATTATGAAAAGAAAGAAGAGTGAGCAAAAAAATTGGGATCAAGAGTATTAATAGGAAAATGGTTGAAAAAGAAAAAGTAAAAAGACAAACACAAACAAAAAACAAACAAAAAGACAGGAAGACAGAGGCTTAAAGGGAGATAAAAAGAACAAAAGAGTTATGCCAATGAAACAAGGAGAGAGGTTAACAAGGACAGTGAAGGAGGCCAATAAGAGATATGAAGGCACAGTAGAGAAAAGCAATAAACATTGATTATAATGAGAATATCCCAGTAACAAAGTAGACAATATAAAGAAAATCTTGATAATAAAACAAAGAAACAAGCAAAGAAACACAAAACAAATCCTTAAAGAATTAATTTAAAAATTTTAAAATTTCAAAAAATTTTTAGAAGTGTTCCTCTTTTTTTTTTAATTAAAATTAAAATTAAAAAAATTAAAAACTCAACCAGATGAGTTTTGTCTGGGCGGCTAATATCTGAGGCTCACTGTTTTGTATGCTCATTTCAGGTCTCCTGGGAGGTACTTGTGTGTCAACCAATTTCAGGAGCTGTCTAGGTTTGGCTCTAGAGTCCTTATGTTGCTGGTTGTTCCGAGGCCCTCTATGGACCACGTCCTCCTGTCAGCTATTTTACTCCCTCTTGTGGTTGCCTGCTGGGTGCAAGCTGGCTACTATAGCTCCAGTATTCTCCCTTTACTTAGAAATTTTGTTGTCAGGCACTCACTGTGGTGCAGTTAGTCTCTGTTTCAATGCCAACTCTTCTGTTTCTACCAAATCCTCCAATTCTAGTTCCCCATGCAATGTCTTGCTGCAGATTCAGATTGAACTTAGTGTTTTTGCCTTTTCTGTATGGGCAATTTCAGCATCTTGGGCTCAATGGGTTTGATCAAAAGAGACTCAGGTGAGCATTTTGCCTGCCCAGCCCCCAGAAGGAGTTTTAAGCTTTTCTTCCAGTTCCCAAGCTATAGTCCCTGAGAGTATTATTCTTGTCTTGTCCTGTGAGCTGTTCTCCCTTCACCCTCAGGACTATGCCTTGTGGCACATATATGGGGCTTCAGTGAGCTGACCCAGCCCTTTTTCTATCGGTGGTGGTGCTTCTAGCACAAGGGAGAGGTAGGAGTGCTCCACCCCTCCTTTCCCAATTTTGGTTGGCTGGTCTCACAGGGAGCTCAGTTAAAACTCTTCCAAATGCAGAAACAAATCCAAGCTTTCTCTGCTCTGTCTCCTCAATGTAAGCCAATAAGGTGAATGCCCATTCAGCAATCAAAAATGCACTAAGCAACAAACAGGCAGAGAACCTGCTTTGCGAGGCTCTGGCACCCTTGTGCCTCAAATCCTAGAAGGAGGGGTTACAAACTGAATCCCATGCAGGTCTCCTGCACAGCTGATCTCAGAAAAACTGGGGCAGCTCTGTGCACACTATCTTGGCTCTCTTCAGAGCAGGTAAAAAATCCCTGATTTGCTGCACCGGCAGTTCTGGTGTCTCTCTCTAGTAGTGAGAGGGCTCTCTTTTCCTTCCACATGCCACACAGTTCAAATGTTTTTCTGGGGTTTTACACAATGTCTTACAGCAAAAGCAGAGGTTCCCTTTAGGTCACTGCTGAGCAAAGTTCTCTGGCCCTTTTCTATTTGGAAGCCACACCCTGCAGGACAGCCTTTCTTGTGGTCAGCACCCTGAGTGAGTCTCTTCTGCCCTACTTGTTGCCATTAGAAATGTTGCTTCACTGCAAAGGTGCAATCCCCTCCTCTCATGCACACTGTACCTCTGGCTCCCTCTGCCCACCCTGCAGGGGTGCTTCCTTTCTCCTCAACTCCAGGTTTGAGATCTCAGCTTTTGGATGCCAATCCACACTCCCAAGGGGAGGGAGCTTTGCAGCCTCTAACCTTCAGGCCTTGCAGCCAAGCACTGGCCTCAGGGAAACTCCACCTTTCTACACCCCCTTCTTACCAAATTCTATGATGTTTCTTCAGTGCTCTTTACTCAAAATATGTCTAATAAGGTATATTTCTCTTGTTTTTCCAAGCTGGCTACACAGTATTTTAGTCATAAATCCAGTTTCTGGCTGGGATCATGGGCACACTGTTTCTTGTTCAAGTGTCGCCATCTTTCCTTCTAGAAATCATCGGTTATTGAAGCTCAGAGAATGCTTAAACTTTTTGAAGGAAGATACTTGATATTTCTCTGTATTCAAAGATGAGTACCATGCAGTAAGAAATTCTATACATAAGCAGCATCAAGAAGTTACCCCAGAGACTACAGATGGATTATGAAATATATTTCAGTCTTCGAAGGAATACACAGGTAACCTCAGTGTATGGGATGCTGGTTATTTCTTTGAAATATTATAATACAATTTACTGTGAGAGCATGTTGGAACATTCATTACATACTTAGTAGTAGTTTTATTTAGTAATTATAGTATTTGCTTAAAACTGTTTCCCAAAATCCTGAGAGGTATGAATTAATTCTAAGAGTGATTAAACACTTCAATGAAGGTATTACACAATTCAGAACTCACTGAAGCATTGAAACTGGATTGTTCTAGAGAGAGTTTTGTAATATTTGCAGATGTATTGATTATACATAATGTCATGCATTATACTGGGAATATGTTTCACCATTTGAAGATACAAGTGGTGAACCCAGTTTGTGTAATGCTGGTATCATTTGTGAATTATTATAATAGAATTTCATTTACTTGAAGAGCATGTTGGAAGATAATTTACATAGTAAATGGTATCATTTACTAATTACAGTCTTTGCTAACAATAGTTTGCAAAAATCCTTCATTGTACAAATTAATTCTAAGGGTGATCAACCTCTTTTTAAAATATATATATATGTTTTTATTGATTTCAGAGAAAGAATGGGAAGAGAGTTAGATAAAATATCAATGATGGAATAGTCATTGTTTGGCTGTCCCCTACTTGAGATTGAGCCCAAAATCCAGGCATGTGCCCTGACCAGGAATCAAATCATGACCTTCTGGTTCATGGATTGATGTTCAACCACTGAGCCACATTGCTGAGCTCATCAACCTCTTCATTGCAGCTTTTATATAATGCATGCTCACTGAAACACTAATACCAATACTAGACTGTTCTAGACACATTTTGCTAGTATTGTTTACAAATATATTGATTAGGTGACACCAGAGCAATGGCTGCATGAGCAATACCCCTAACCTCTACCCAGGAAATTTTAAGAAATTGACCAACTATAATTCAACAAAGAATTCCTTACTCAACATAGAGGCACACCTGAGAGACCCAAGCATTGAAACATCTAAAGGTGGGCAACCAAGAGTAAAGTGGGGAGATGACAAAGGAGGAGAGCTCAGATGGACTTCAGATGCACCTCTGCAGCTGGGATCTCATGATGCAGCCAGAAGAGGGGAAAAGCCAGCTGTAGCAGGTGCTTCCTTCAGCTAACTGAGAGAAACAGAGAGCTGGGGGGACATTCCAGCATGGTAAGTCAGAGTGAACAGTGACTGAGACAGCAGACACCTCACAAAGTGTGGGGTTCAGCCACATGACAGTCCACTGTTGGGCAGGGATGTTTCTAACAAAGGGTGGAACCACAGAACCCTACTGCCCCCTGGACTCCCTTAACTTGCCTCCCATTGTCCTCAGTGTTGGGACAAGGAACATTTTTTCTGTAAACAGAGAGCTATTGCAGTGAACCCGCTATTTCCCTCTTACTGATTCCCAGGTTTAGTGCTTGGGATGGGACCCTATGGAGGTCCAGGGCCACCATTATGGTGAGGGCAAAACAAACCCACCCCTAAGCAACACAGCTCTACTGACTTATGGAAGCTTTTAGAGATCAGGTCAGGGAGATCACAGAGGGGAAAAAGAATCTTGCAATTCAGTACCATTTACTGAAAAATAATAGAAAGATCTCTTCAGAGAATGCTGCTATAGAACGGTTATTTGTGCATAGAAAAGGGAGAGATGCAAATACAATGAATAACCGCAGTAATGAGGATGATCAGAAAGAAAATGAAAAATCCCTAGAAAGCAAGCTGGAACACATGGAAATATATAATATAAATGACAGAGTTTTTAAGATTGCAGTTCTGAAAATACTCAATGAGACGTGAGAAAATACAGACAGGCAATTCAGTGCATTCAGAAAACAAATCAATGAACAAATACTTTACCAAGAAGATTGAAACTTTAAAAAAGAACCAATCGGAAAACCTGAAAATGAAGAATGCAATTAAGGAGATTAGGAATGAGCTACTGAGCATAGAAAACAGAACCAACCAGATGTAGGAAAGAATTAGTGATATCAAAGATAGAAATCTAGAAATGACACAGAGGGAAAAAGAGAGAGACCTAAGTATAAAGAAAAATGAAAGAGTTCTACAAGAACTATCTGAATCCATCTGAAAAAGCAATATTAGAATAACAGGCAATCTGGAAGAAGAAGAGAGGGAGAAGGGAACAGAGAGCCTATTCAAACAAATAATGGATGTCCCCTTCCCAAAACTATGAAAAGAACTAGATCCTCAAACCCAAAAAGCCAACAGAATACCTAGTTACCTCAATTCAAAGAGGTCCTCTCCAAGGCACATTGTATTAAAACTGTCAAAAATTAATGAAAAAGAAAAAATTCTGGAAGCAGCCAGGGAAAATAAAGAAGTGACCTACAAAGGAAAACCCATCCAAATTTCACCCAACTTCTCAGAAGAAATTCTACAAGTCAGAAGAGAGTGGAACCCAATATTCAAAAGTCTGAAAGAGAGAAATTACCAGCCATGAATAATATATCTAGTAAAATTATTCTTTAAATATGAAGGAAAAATAAAGACATTCTCAGACATACAGAAGCCAAAAGATTTTATCACCAGAAAACCTCCATTGCAGGAAATACTCAAGGGAGTTATTCTACCCGAAACAAAGAACATAAGGTTACAACATTATGAGCAAGAACATCAAAAAACTTATAGCATAAGCAGCAATAATTTGTGACAACAAAAATATAAAGGGGGAGGTGGTAAAGATCTAAACTAGCAAAGGAGGATGTACATCAAATGCACTTCAAAGAAAATATGCAACTTTATTTTTTATAAACCTAATGGTAACCACACAAAAAATCCCCAAACCAGGACACAAAGCCTAAAAAAAGGAGACACATAAGAAAGAAGTAGGAAACACCATCAGACAAAAACAACAGACAGAAGAACAAAGGAAAAGAACAAATTGAGGCACAGAACTACCAGAAAACAAAAGATAAAATGGTCATAGGAAATCCTCCTACATCAATAATTACCATAATGTAAATGGTTTGAATTCAACAATAAAGAGGCACAGAGAAGCAGAATGGATATAAAACAAAACCCAACCATGTTCTGCCTACAAGAGACACATATAAGCTGTGAAAACTAAGGTAGATTCAAAGGAAAAGCATGGGAAATGATTCTCCAAGCAAATAACAACCACCAAAAAGCAGGTGTAGCCATACTTGTACCTGATAAAATAGATTTCAAGACAACAAAGATAACAAGAGGCAAAGATAGACACTATAACTATAAGGGGACACTACATCAGGAAAACATAATTCTTAATATATAGGCACCCAACCAGGGAGCACAAAAATATATAAAACAACTACTCACAGAACTAAAGGGAGAAACAGATCAAAAGGCAATCATATTTGGGGACCTTAATATCCCATTAACAGCTCCAGAAAGATCAACCAAACAGAAGATCAATAAAGAAATATCAGCCTTAAATGAAACACTAGAACAAATGGACATAATTTATATTCACAGAGCATTTCATCCCAGAACATCAGATTATACACTCTCCTCCAGTGCACATGGAATGTTTTCAAGGATATACCATATTTTGGGTCACAGAACTAGCATCAACAAATTCAAGAAGATTGAAATTATACCTAGCATATTCTTTCACCACAATGCCTTGAATTTAGAAATCAACTGCAAAAAGGAAGTGAAGAAACCCACAAATACATGGAGATTAAATGACATACTATTAAAAACTGACTAGGTCAAAGAAAAAAGAAAAAATGATATAAAAAAATATAAAGAGGCAAATGAGAATAGCAATTTAACATATCAAAATTTTGGGATGCACAAGAGCAGTAATAAGAGGGAAGGTCATATCATTACTGGCCTATCTCAAGAAACAAGAGAAATCCCAAGGAAACAACCTAACACCACATCGTAAAGAACTAGAAAAAGAAGAACAAAAGCAACCCAAATTCAGCAAAAGATAGGAAATCATAAAAATTAGAGCAGAATTGAATGAAATAGAGAAAAAGACTATACCAAAAAAAATAATAATAAAACAGAGCTGGTTCTTTGAAAAAATTAATAAAATTGACAAACCCCTGACTAGACTCACTAAGGAAAAAAGGGAAAAGACACTTATAAACAACATCAGAAATGAGAAACAAGAAGTCACCACAGACATTATAGATATACAAAGGATCATACTAGAATATTATGAAATACTATATGCCACTAAATTCAATAACCTAGAAGAAATAGATAGGTTCCTAGAAATATATAACATTCCTAAACTAAATCATGAAGAACTTGAAAGTCTAAATAGACTGATCAGCAGTGAGAAAATGGAAACAACCACCAAAAACCTCCCAGAAAATGAAGTCCAGGATGAAATGGCTTTACTAGTGAATTCTACAAAACATTCAAAGAAGATGTGATACCTATCCTTCTCAACTCTTCCAAAATATTGAAGAAGAAAAAATACTTCCTAACACATTTTATGAGGCCAATATAACCCTGATACCAAAACCTGGCAAGGATAACACAAAAAAAGAAAATTACAGACCAATATCTCAGATGAATACAGATGCAAAAATCCTAAACAAAATACTAGTAAATTGAGTACAGCAGTACATCATAAAAATAATACATCATGATCAAGTGGGGTTCGTTCCAGGGACACAAGGTTGGTTCAACAAATGTAAATCACTCAATTTAATACTCCACATTAACAAAAGAAAGGATAAAAATCATATGATCTTATCAATAGATGCTGAAAAAGCATTTGATAAGATATAACATCCATTTATGATTAAAATACTCAATAAAATAGGAATAGAAACAAGTAACTCAACATAATAAAGGCCATATATGATCAACCCTCAGCTAATATCATACTCAATGGTGAATAACTGAAAGCTTTTCCTCTAAGATCAGGAACAAGACAAGGATATCCACTCTCACTACTCTTATTCAACATAGTTCTGGAAGTCCTAGCAAGAGCAAAAAAGCAATAGAAAGAAATAAAAGGCATCCAAATAAGGGAGGAAGAAGTAAAACAGTCACTTTTTGCAGATAACATGATTGTGTATATAGAAAACCCTAAAGACTCCACCAGAAAGCTGTTAGAAACAATAAACAAATACAGTAAAGCTGCAGGATACAAAACAATGTACAAAAATCCTTTACCTTCCAGTATACTAACATCAAAACTTCAAGAAAATAAATTAAAAAAATAAATAAATAAATAAATTCCCTTTGAAATTTCAACCAAAAGAATAAAATATCTAGAAATAAACTTAACAAAGAATGTGAAAAACCTATACACTGAATATTTACAAAGCATTATTAAGAGATTGAAAAGACAAAATGAAAAATATCCCAAATCCATGGATTGGAAGAATCAACATAGTTCAAATGACCATATTACCCAAAGCACTGTAAAGCTTTAATGCAATCCCTATCAAAATACCAATGTCATTTTTTAAAGAAATAGCATGAGAAATCATCAGATTTGTATGGAACCACAAAAGACCCTGAATAGCCAAAGTAATCCTGAGAAAAAAGAATAAAACTGGAGGTATCACCCTACTTGACTTCAAATTATACTACAGATCTACGATAATCAAAACAGCATGGTATTGGAACAGAAACAGACACACAGATTAGTGGAACAGAATAGACAGTCCAGATATAAAACCACATGTATATGGGCAGATAATTTTCAACAAAGGAGCCAGAAACACACAATGGAGTAAAAATAGTCTTCAATAAATGCTGCTGAGAACACTGGAAAGCCACATGCAAAAGAATAAAACTCGATTACACTTTATCCCATGTGCAAAAATTAACTCAAAATGGATCAAAGATCTAAATGTGAGACCTAAACCATAAGTTACATAGAAGAAAACATAGGTAGCAAACTTATGGACTTTGGTCATAGAGAACATTTTATGAACTTAACCCCAAAGGCAAAGGAAGAAAAGGCAAAAATAAATGAATGGGATATATTACAGCAAAAGAAACTGACAACAAAACATAGAGACAGCCAACCTGATGGGAGATAATATTTGCAAACAATAGCTCCAGCAAAGGTTTAATTTTCAAAGTATATAAAGAACTCACAAAACTCAACCCAATCACAAAGTGGGCAGAGGACCTGAACAGACACCTCTCCCCAAAAGACATATGAACAGCCAATAGATACATGAAAAGATGTTCAACCTGACTAGCAATTAAGGAAATGCAAATCAAAACTACAATGAGATACCACTTCACACCTGTTAGAGTGGCTATTATCAACAAGACCAGCAATAACAAATGTTGGAGAGGTTGTGAGTAAAGGGAATCCTCACTCACTGCTGGTGGTAATGTAAACTGTTTCAATCACTGTAGAAAGCAGTCTCGCAATTCCTCAGAAAATTAAGACTAGAGCTACTATATAACCCAGCAATCATTCTCATGGGAGTATACCCCAAAAACTCAAAAACATGTATTCACAAAGATATATGCACCCCTATGTTATTTACAATAATATTCATGGTGGCCAACACATGGAAACAACCAAAGTGTCCTGCAATACATAGAGAACTGAATAAAGAAGATGTGATACATATACACAACGGAATACTACTCAGCCATAAGAAAGGATGAAATACTGCCATTTGCAACAATGTGGATAGACCCTGAGATTATTATGCTAAGTGAAATAAGTCAGTCAGAAAAAGCTGAGAACCATATGATTTCACTCATATGTGGGATATAAAACTGAAACTTGTGGACACAAACAGCAGTGTGGTGGTTGCCAGAGGGAAGGGGGTGGGGAGGTGGAGGGTGAAAGGAGTCTTAATATATGGTGATGGGAGAAGATATGACTTGGGGTTCTGGGCACAGAATCAGATCTTGTAACATAGAAACTCATGTTTGAAACCTATATGTTCATATTTACCATCATCACCCCAATATATTTAATTTTAAAATCACACAAAAAATAATTTAAATTAAATAAATTGATATTTCACAAAAAACCCACAAAATTTATTGATTATATGTTATGTCATACAGTAATATATCTATTGGTGATATGGTTCACACTTTGAAGAAATACACAGGTGAACCTAGTGTGTGGAATGGAGTTATCTTCTGTGAGATATAATAATATAATGTCTTGCACTTGGGGGGCATGTTTGAATATTCATTACATAGTAATTGTTTCACTTAGTGCTAGAAACAGTTTGCTGAAATCCCACTTGGTACAAATTTGTTATAAAAGTGATCCATAGAAGTTTTACACAATGTGCAGCTCATTGATAAATAAACTAAGACTGTTGTAGACAGAAATTGTCCATAGTGTTTACAAATGGATGATAGGGTTAGGGTTATGTTCTGGGTTAGGGTTAGGGTTAGTTTTAAGGTTGGTTTTAGGGTTAAGGTTGTGGTTATAGGTAGGATTTGAGTCATTTAATGGGGAGAGCATGGGTGAACATTCATTACATATTATGAGGATTTTTAGTAATTATAACCTGTGCTGAAAACTGTTGAGTAAAATCCTTCTTGGTACAAATTCTAAGAGTAATCAAACACTTCTAACAAATTTTACACAATTCACAGCTCATTGAAATACTAATACTAAACTTTTCTTGCCATTGTTTGCCAGTAATGTTTATGAATTATTGACAATATGTTATATCATGGACTATTAAAACCTTTATTCATAATATGTTTCACACATTGAAGGAATACATATGTGAGCCTAGCATGTGGAATTGTGTTATCCTCTTTAAGATATTATAATATAATCCCATTTACTTGGAAAGGACAAAAAGAAAAAAGAGAACTGAGAGTACAGAGAAAAAAACTGTAGAAAAAGAGGACATAGAAACCAAAGAGAAAAGGAGAACAGAGAATTGAAAAAGAACAAAGAGACAACAGAGGAAGTAGAGACAACAAATAAGAGAACAGAGGGGATACCACAAACAAAGCAAAAAACAAAGAAAGAAAAAAAAGGAAATTAAAAAACCAAAGATATCCAAAATAGAACAAAGAAAAGAAAGAAAAAATAAAACTGAAAGAGCAGAGAAAACAGAGGATAAAAGAACACAGAGAACAAAACATAGAAGGCATAGAGAAAGCAAAAGAAATTAAGATAGAAAGGAAAAGAGAGAACAGAAAAATAAAATGAAGGAAAAGAAAACCAATTAAAGAGAGAGAATCAAGAAACAAAAGAACAGAGAAAACAGGCAAAAAAGAGAAAAATGCAGAAAACAATGAAAACAGAGAAATTGGAAAGAACAGAGAAAAATGAAATAACACTGAAAACAAAGATAACAAAGAGAAGACATTTAAAAACACACAAAAAATGTGAAAGAAAAGTGAGAACTGAAAGGAAAGAGGAAACAAGCCCAGCTAGTATGGCTCAATGGTTGAGCGTCGACCTAGAAGTTTGATTCTGGTGAGGGCACATACTGAGGTTGTGGTCTCAATCCCCTGTGTGGGGCATGCAGGAGGCAGTCAGTCAATGACACTTTCATCATTGATGTTTCTATCTCTCTCTCCTTCTCCCTTCCTCTCTCTGAAATCAATAAAGAAATATTTTTTTAAAAAAGAGAAAAAACAAAAAGAAAAAGAGAGAAGAAAAAGGAAAGGAAACATACTGAACAGAGAAAAAAGGGAAATAAGACTGAACACAGAGAACAGAGAGAAAAAGAGGAAATCAAAGAAAGGAGAGAAAGCAGAGACAAAATAAAGAGAACAAAAACAACAGAGAGATCCAAGTGTAAAAAGAAAGATTAGAGAAAACAATGAGATCAACGTGAGAACAGAGAGAACAAAAGAGAACTGAAGGAATAGAAAAAATGAGAGAACAGAGAAAACAAATAATGAAGAGAACAAAAAAACTGAAAGAAAAAAGGAGAAAAAAAGAGTATAAAGTAAAAACAGAGTTAACAGAAAACTCAGAAAAGAGAGTACCAAGAAAACAGCGTACATGGAGAGAAGAAAGAGAAGACAGACATAACAGAGAACATGGGGAGAACCAAGTAAAAACATGAAAAAAAAGAGAGTGCAATAAGAGAATAGAAAGAATTTTTTTTTAAAAAATGAGAGAATTAAGAAACTGAGAAAACAGAGAACAAAAAAAAAAAACCCATAGAAAACAGAAAGTAAAAAGTGAAAGAAAAAGTTGACAATGCAGTAAACAGTAAAAAACAACAAAAGAAAACAGAAAAAACAGAGAGAACAGGTGTGTAGAGGGGTCAGAATAAAAGAGAACAAAAAGAAAAATAATCAAGCAGAGAAAACAAAAGAACTATGAGAAACAAAAAAGAACATAAAACTAAAAGAATGAACAGAAAATAGAGAGAAAAATTGAGAAAATAAAGAACAGGGAGGACAAAATAAATGAAAAGGGAACAGAGAAAACAAAAAGAGAACCAAGGAAATAAGGAGCACAAAGAGAGAATAGAAAAAAGGAAGAGAACAAAGAGAAAAAAAGCAAAAACAGAGAATAATAGAGAATAAAAAAATTAAAAAAAAACAGAAAGCAAAGAGAACAAGGAGAAAAAAAATGAAAACAGAATGAAGAAAAACAGAATAAAGAACAAAGAGAACAAAGAGGAAGAAAGAGAAACAAAAAATAATACAAAGAATAAAAACAACAAAGAAAAATAAGAGAACAGAAAAAAGAAAACAAAGGAAAAATAAGAACAGAGAAAAAGAGCAAGTAGAAAAGAGAAAATATAATGGACAAAGAGAATAGGGAGAACAAAGAGAAGACAGAAAGAATAGAGAGAACAAAGTAAATAAAAAGGAAACACAGAAAAAAAAAGTCAAGAAAACAGTCCTGAAGTGTGTCTGAGTTGGCTGAGTATTGTCCCATGCACCAAGAGGTTACCAATTCTATTTCAGATGAGGACACATGTCTGGATTTCCAACTGGATCCACAGTAAGGGGCATGCAGAAGGCACCCAATCAATGTTTCTCTCTATTATCAATGTTTCTCTCTCTCTCTCCCTCCCTCCCTCCCTCCCTCTCTTTCTAAAATAAAAATAAAGAAAATGGAGAAAAAAGAGAGCAGAGAAAACAAAAAGAACAGAAAAATCAGAGAGAACAAAGAGTGAAAGGAACAAATGGACACACTAAACAACATATAAAAATGGAAAGAGTGAGGTAAGCATGACCCAGTGGTTGAGCATCAACCTATGATTCAAGAGATCAGGGTTCAATTCCTGGTCAGGGCACATACCCGGGATATCAGGCTAAATCCCCAGCAGGGGATGTGCAGGGGGCAGCTGATCAATGATTCTCTCTCATTGATGTTTCTATCTATCTCCCTCTCCTCTCTCTGAAATCAATAAAAATATATTAATTTTTTAAAATAATGGAAAGAAACAAAAAGAACAAAGAAAATGTCAAACAGAGAGAAAAAAGAAAGAACAGGGAAAATGAAGACAACAAAAAAAATAGTGAAAACAAAAGACTAGACTGCAGAGAGAGAGAAGAGAAAAAGCGAAAAGGATCAAGAAACAAAGAAACATCAAGGAGAAAAAGAAAGAACAGAGAAATCAAAGATAGCAAAAGGAAATCATAGAATACAGAGAAAATGGAACAAACAAAGAAAACAGAAAAAACAGAGAGAACAATGGTGGAACAGAGACACAAAGAGAGAACTGAGGAAATGGAAAGAGAAAAGAGAGCATAGAGAAAAAGTAGAACAAAGAGAATAAAGACAGAAAAGAGAAAACAAAGAGAACAAAGAGAAAAAATTAAGATAAAACGTAGAGAGCAAAAAGAAAAGTGAGAAAAGAGCAAAAAAGAGAACAAAACTAAATTACGAAGTAATTTAGTAAATGATACAATCAACATGGTGGTGACTAAGACCAGAGTGAGGGTGAGAGTGTGAGTGGGTGAGTGTGTACAAGGGACCGTGTGCATGGGTGTGAGTGTGGGTGGGCACCTGTCTGTCAATGTGGGAACTTCAGGCAGCTGTTTCAGTCACTGTTGGCAGAGGAGCTGCCAGCTGCTTCCCACACTGCTCCACCTGGCATTTCTCTTCTCTTGAGATTGTGGAGGGCTTTTGAAGGATCCACAAGTTCTCAGGAGGAGGCTGAGGGGAGCAGCCATGCCCCAGTGCTGCTAGGCCACAGATAGCTGCACAGCCCCACTACTGGGACATGACACCCCCATAAGCATGGGCCTAATGTGGTGTCCAGGTGCTTCTGTACCATGAACCCTGGACTACCAGCCCCACAGCCATAATGCATGCTCCTGGCCTGCCACATAGCCCTGACATGTGGTGCTCCATGCCTGACTTGCTTACTTGAGGCATGGCACACCCAGACACATGGACCTGCTGCCACAACCCAGGGTGTTCCACACAGTGCCCTTGGATGACTGGCCCAACTGCCTTGATGTAGTGTGCCAGGCTCTGGCACCATGACCCAACATCCCTGGATGCATGCACCTGCCATCACGATCCATTGTGCCTCACCCAGCACCTGAGGACGAGCAGATCAGCCACCTTGCAACCAGCCTCATAACAGACCTGCCTCCTCAAACAGGTGCACCTGACATGATGCCCCTGTAAAACCAGACCTTGCAGCAACCTGATGCACCACAACCAGGTGCACTTTTCCTGGCACCACCAGAAGGTCAGACCCACTGCTGTGACCTGGCATGACCTGCTGCCCTCAGGCACATGGACCTTCCCCTGCAACCCAGCCCACTTCAAACAGAGCTTCAGACTACTGGACCACTAAAATGGGGAGACAAGGAAACAGCCCCCAAATGAAAGGGAAGGAGGAATTGCCAGAAAAGGAAGTATTTGAAATAAAGGCAAGCAACTCGTCAGTAAAAGAATTCAAAGTAATGGTTATAAGGGTGTTCACACAATTTAGTGAGAACTACAAGCAAAGTAATGAGAACTACATCAGCATGAAAAAAGAGGTAGAAACTATGAATAAGAAACAATTGGAAATGAAGAGTGACCTAGCTGAAATAAACAATACCCTGGAAGGAATCAACAGTAGACTACAAAAAGCTGAGGACCAAATCAGCAAATTAGAAAAGAACAACCAAACAGAACAGCAACTGGAAAGAAACTTAAAAAGCAGAAGGAGATTTTAAGGGAGATTTGGGACAACATGTAACATAACAACATCCACATAATAGGGGTACCAGAAGGTGAAGAACTTGAGCAAGGAAGAGAAAACCTGTTTGAAGAAATAGTGACAGGATATTTTTCTGACCTGGTGAAGGAAAAAGTCACACGAGTCCAGGAAACACAGAGAGCCCCAATCAAGATGAACCCCAAAATACTCACATTAAGACACACCATAATTAAAATGGCAAATGCTAAAGGCAAAGAAAGAAACTTAAAGGCAGCAAGAGAGAGACAGAAAGTTACCTGCAATGGAACTCCCATTAGACTGGTAGCTGATGTATCAATAGAAACACTTCAGGCCAGAAGGAGGAACATGCAGTATACAAAGTAATGAAAATCAAGGGACTGAATCCAAGACTACTCTATCCAGCAAAGCTATGATTCAAAATTGAGGGTGAAGCAAAGAGCTTTGCAGTCAAATAAAGCTAAAGGAGTTGATTACCACCAGACTAGTAATGCAAAAAATGCTAAAGGGACTGTTGTAAGAAGAAGAAATATATAAAGGGAAACACAGGGATAAAGAATAAAAATGGCAACAAATAAAGTGTCTATCTATAATAACCTTAAATGTAAATGGCTTAACAATAAAAAGACATAAGGTAGCTAAATGGATAAGAAAACATTATTCATATATATGCCGTCTACAAGAAACCCACATCAGAACAAAAGATTAACAGAGGATGAAAGTGAAGGGAGGGAAAAAAAATTTCCATGCAAATGGAAATTAAAAAGATAACTGGGGTAACAATATTTATATCTAATATAATAGACTTTCAAATGAAGGCTATAACAAGACACAATGAAGGACACTTCATAATACTAAAGGGATCAATACAATAAGAGGATATAACACTGGTAAACATATATAGACCCAATATAGAAGCACCCAAATAAATAAAAGAACTTCTGGATGACTTTAAGGGAGAGATCAACAGCAATACAACCCTAGTAGGGGACTTGAATATTCCACTGACATCACTGGATGGATCTTCTAGTAAAAAAAAATCAACAAGAAAACAGTGACCCTAGAGGACACACAAGGTCAAATGGATTTAATTGACGTTTACAGAACATTTTACTCCAAAGAGGCAGAATATACATTCTCCTCAAGTGCACTAGGGACATTCTCAAAGATAAATCACATATTAGAACACAAAACAAGTCTCTACAAATTCAAGAACACTGAAATCATATCAAGCATCATCTTGGATCACAATGGCATGAAACTAGGAATCACCTACAATAAAAACACCCAAAAACTTTCCAACACATGGTGGCTAAATACCATGTTATTAATCAGTAAATGGGTTACAAATGAGATCAAGGAAGAAATAAAAAAAACTTCCTGGAAACAAACGAAAATGAATACACAACAACCAAAAATCTATTGGTCACAGTGAAAGCAGTCCTGAGAGGGAAGTTCATAGCTCTACAGGCAGGCCCACCTCAAAAAACAAGAAAATATTTAAATAAACTATGTAACTCTACAACTTAAAGAACTAGAAAGAGAACAAGAAAAATCAAGAGTAAGTAGAAGGAAGGAAATAAGTGACATAGAGACTAAAAAAACCAAAAAAACAATATTAAGATCAGTGAAACCAAAAGATGGTTCTTTGAAAAGATAAAAAAAGATTGATTAACCTTTAGCCAGACTCATTAAGAAACAGAGACAGAACCTGAATAAATAAAATCAGAAACAAAAAGGTGAAGTATCAACTAACACCACAGAAATACAAAATATTATAAGAAAATAATATGAACAAATATATGCCAACAAGCTGGACAACCAGGATGAAACGGACAAATTCATAGAAAAATACAGTAATCAAAGGGCTGTCAATACACAAAAGTCCTGGCATGGATGGCTTCACAGGGGAGTTTTACCAAACATTCAAAGAAGAATTAACATCTATCAGCCTCAAACTATTTCAAAAAATCCAAGAGGAAGGAACATTTCCAAACTCTTTTTACAAGTCCAGCACTAGCCTAATTCCAAAACCAGATAGGGACACGACAAAGAAAGAGAATTACAAGCCAATATCTCTGATGGTCATAGATGCTAAAATTCTCAAAAAAATATGAGCAAATCGGATACAGCAATATATTAAAAAGATCATACACCATGACCAAGTGGGATTTATGCCAGGGCTGAAAGGCTGGTACAATATTCACAAATCAATAGATGAGATACATCGCATAAACAAATTGAAAGACAAAAATCATATGATCATATTAATAGATACAGAAAAAGCATTCAATAAAAATCCAACACCCATTTTTTTATAAAAACTCTCAGCAAAGTGCGAATAGAAGGACCTTACCTGAACATAATAAAGGCCATATATGACAAACTGACAGCCAACATCATACTCAATGGACAAAAACTAAAACCATTTCCCCTAAGAAAAGGAACAAGACAGGGGTGTCTGCTTTCACTATTCTTATCAACATAGTACTGGAGGTCCTAGCCACAGGTATCAGACAAGAAGGAAACATAAAAGGTATCCAAAGTGGAAAGGAGGAAACAAAACTGTCATTATTTGCAGATGAACTGATATTGTACATAGAAAATCCTAAAGACTCCACCAGAAAACTACTAGATTTAATAAATGAATTCAGGAGAAAGGTAGCAGGAGAAATTATTAACACCCAGATATTTGAAAAGATAAAAAATGATGGCATTTTTATACACCAATAATGCACTCTCAGAAAGAGAAACTTAAATAAAAATCTCATTTACCATTGCAACTAAAAAAATAACATACCTAGGAATAAACTTAACAAAAGCTGTAAAAGACCTGTACTCAGAAAACTACAGGACACTGAAAAAAGAAACAGAGAAAGATATAAACAAATGCAAAAATATACCATGTGCATGGATTGGAAGAATTCACATCATTAAAATATCCATACTACCCAAAGCAATCTATAAATTCCATGCAATCCGTATTAAAGTACCAACAGCATATTTCACAGATCTAGAACAGACAGTTCAAAAATTTATATGGAACCAAAAAAGAACCCAAACAGCCACAGCAATCTTGAGAAAGAATAACAAAGTTGGAGGGATCACAATACCAGATATCAAATTATACTACAAAGCCACTGTAATCAAAACAGCATGGTACTGGCACAAGAACAGACATATAGAACAGTGGAACAGAATAGAGATGCCACAAATTGACCCATGTCATTATGGTCAATTAATATTTGACAAAGGAGGCAAGAACATAAAATGGAGTAAAGACAGTCTCTTCAATAGATGGTGTTGGGGAAAATTGGAAAGGTATATGCAAAAAAATGAAACTAGACCACCAGCTTACACTATACACAAAAGTAAAGTCAAAATGGATAAAAGACTTAAATGTAAGATGTGAAACCATAAAAATCTTAGAGGAAGACATAGGCAGCAAAATCTCTTGTAGCAATACATTTGCTGATACATCTCCTAGAGCAAGAGAAACAAAGGAGAAAATAAACAAATGGGACTTCATCAAACTAAAAAGCTTCTGCACAGCAAAAGAAACCATTATCAAAACAAAAAGGGAGCCTACTGTATGGGAGAACATATTTGGCAATGATACATTTGATAAAGGGCCAACCTTCAAAATATATAAGGAACTCATGCAACTTAACAAAAGGAAGACAAGCAATCGAATTTAAAAATGGGCAAAGCACCTAAATAGACATTGCTCCAAAGAAGATATACAGATGGCCAAGAGACATGAAAAAATGCTCAAAGCACTAATCATCAGAGATGCAAATTAGAACCACAATGAGGTATCACTTCACACCTGTCAGAATGGCTCCATCAACAAATCAATGAACTACAAGTGCTGGTGAGGGTGTGGGGAAAAGGGAACCTTAGTACACTCTGGTGGGAATGCCGACTGGTGGAGCCTCTATGTAAAGCAATATGAAGTTTTCTCAAAAGAATAAAAATTGACCTGCCATTTGGCCCAGTGTTCCCACTTCTAGGAATATATCCTAAGAAACTCGAAACACCAGTCACAAAGAACTTATGCACCCCTATGTTCATAGCAGTTCAATTTACAACAGCTAAGATCTGGAAACACCCCAAGTGCCCATCAGTAGATGAGTGGATAAAAAAGCTGTGGGACATTCACATGGTGGAATACTATATAGGCATAAAAACGAAGGATCTTTTATTTTTTGGGACAGCATAGAGGAAACTAGAAAGTATTATGCTAAGTGAAATAAGCCAGTCAGAGAAAGACAAGTACCACATGATCCCACTTATATCTGTCCCGGAGCCCGCAGGCAGAGTCGAACGGTCCTGAGGAAGGGGTGAGGATGGAGAAAAGACAGACACAAAAAAGATGGGATCGGGAGGACTGCAGCTCGTAACTGCCGCAGCCCCGAGTTTATTTTCTCAGCTCAATATATAGAGGCACTGTTAATTGTGCTGAATAGCACCCCACCCCACATTTCTTCCCCTTGCCCGATACAAAGTAATTCCTCCAAGGCCCTACGAATGTTTTTTCAGAGTAAACACCCTGCCTCCTGCAGGAGCTCAGACCTTGGAAACTATCTTTATCTCGGCTTCTAATGGGAACTTTTGGGGAGGATTGAGTCCTTGGTTTGGTATGTGGCTTAACTATCCCTTAACCCTTCAGGCCAGGGCCAGCTTCCTAATTAGCCTTTCTAGAATTTATGGCCGCAAGCTAAATTAGTATTGCTTTGGTGCCTCAAGGACTGGGTCAGGGAGCAGGAGAGCACCTTGGCAGCTCACCCAGGCAGCTCCTCCGTGCCTAGGGCTACAGCGGCTCCCCACATATCTGGAATATAATAAACAAAATAAACTGATGAACAAAATGGATCCAGAGACATAGAAGCATGGAACAAACTGAGGGATCTTAGAGGAAAGGTGGGAGGGGAGAGTGGGAGGGGGGAGATTAATCAAAGAACTTATATGTTTATAAGCATAACTGGTGGACACAGACATTGGTCTGGGGAAGGCCTGGGGGTGGGATGGATGTTGGGTGGAGGGGATCAATGGGGGTAAAAAGGGAACATCTATAATATTTTCAACAATAAAGATAAAGAAACTTAAAAAAAAGAAAAAGAAAAATACAATCTTCCAAAACTGAATCAGGAAGAATAAGAAAACCTTAATAGGACAATAACAATTGATGAAAGCAAAGCAGTAATTAAAAAACAAAACAACAAAAACTCCTAGCAAACAAAAGCCTTGCCCTGGATGACTTCACAGGGGAGGTTTACCAAATATTCAGAGAACTATCACCTATCCTCCTCAAAGTATTCCAAAAAAATTTAAGACTAAAGAACACTTCAAACCTCTTTTACCATGTCAGCATTATCCTAATTTCAAAGCCAGATAAAGACACTACAAAGAAAGAGAAGTACAGGCTTGTATCCTTAATGGGTATAGATGTTAAAATCCTCAATAAAATAATAGCAAATTGGATCCAGTAATATATTAAAAAGATCATACACCATGACCAAGTAGGATTTATCTGGGGCTGCAAAGCTGGTACAATATTTGCAAATCAATAGAAGTGATATATCACATAAAGGAATTGAAAGACAAAAATAACATGATCATATCATTAGAAGCAAGAAAAGCATTAGACAAAATCCTTTTTGAAAAAAATTATCTTTATTGTTGAAAGTATTACCTATGTCCCCCTTTTTTCCACATTGACCTCCTCCACCCCGCACTCACAAGCCCCAGGCTGTCACCACACCATTGTCTGTGTCCATAGGTTATGCATATATGCATATAAGTTCTTTGGTTAATCTCTCCCCAAGGCACCCCCAAACCACCATCCCTCTGAGTTTCCTCACTCTGTTCCATGCTTCTATGTCTCTGGATTATCAGTTTATTTTGCTCATTAGATTCCACATATAAGTGAGATCATGTGATGTTTGTCTTTCTCTGACTGGCTTATTTCACTTAGCATAATACTCTCCAGGTCCATCCATGCTGTTTCAAAGGGTAAGAGATCCATCCTTTTTACAGCTGCATAGTATTCCGTGGTGTACATGTCCCACAGCTCTTTTATTCACTCATCTACTGATGGGCACTTGGGCTGTTTCCAGATCTTAGCTATTGTAAATTGCACTGCTAAGAACATATCTGTGCATATGTTGTTTCTGATAGGTGTTTTGGGATTCTGAGAATATAGCTCTAGAAAGGGATTCACTGAGTCAAATGGCAGTTCCATTGTTAATTTTTTGAAGAAACTCCATACTGTTTTCCATAGTGGCTGCACCAATCTGCATGCCCACCAGCAGTGGACTAGGGTTCTCTTTACTCCATATCCTCCTCAGCATTTGTAATTTGTTGATTTGCTGATAGTGGCCATTCTGACAGGTGTGAGGTGACACTATGTGATACTATACTGCCATTTTAATTTGCATCTCTCTGATTTTAGTGACATTGAGCATTTTTCACATCTCTTGGCCATGTGTATGTCTACTTTGGAGAAGTGTCTACTTAGGTCCTTTGCCAATTTTTTAAATGGGATTGTTTTTCTTCCTTTCGTTAAGTTGTATCAGTTCTTTATATATTTTCAAAATTAAGTCCTTTTAAGACACATCATTGGCAAACAGGTTTTCCGATACAGTGGGCTCCATTTTCCTTTTTGTCAATGGTTTCTTTTTCTGTGCAGAAGCTACATCAAAATAAAAAGAAATTTGTTTAATTTCTTCCTTGTTTCCCTTGCCCTAGAAGAAATGTCTTCAAAAGTATTGCTGAGAGATGTCTGAGATTTTACTGCCTATGGTTTATTCTAGGGTTTTTATATTTTATGACTTAAATTTAAGTCTTTTATCCATTTTGAGGTCATTCTTGTGTCTAGTGTAAGTTGGGGGTCTAGTTTCATTTTTTTGCATGTACCTGTCCAATTTTCCCAACACTACTTATTGAGGAGACACTCCATTGTATGCTCTTGCCTCCTTTGTCAAATACTAATTGATCATAAAGGTGTGGGTTAATTTCTGGGATTTCTGTTGTGTTCCATTGATCTATATGCCTGTTCTTATGCCAATACTATGCTGTTCTGATTACAGTATATTTTGATGTTTGGTATTGGGGTCCTTCCAACTTTATTCTTTTTTTTCTGAAGATTGCTGTGGCTATTCCAGGTTTTTTTGCTTTTCTATAAATTTTTGGAATGTTTGTTCTAGATCTGTGAAATATGCCATTGGTATTTCTGTTGTTGTTAATCCTCACCTGAAGATATTTTCTTTCTATTACTTTTCAGAGAGAGTGGAAGGAAGGGAAGGAGGGGGAAAGAGAGAAAGAGAGAGAGAAACATCAATGTGAGAGAGACACATCTCCTGGTTGTCTCCTGCATGCACCACAAGTGGGCTTAGGGAGTGAACCCCCAACTCAGGTACATGTCCTTGACCAGGAATCAAACCCACGACCCCTCGATACACCGGTTATAGCCCCTCGGTGGCTATAACCACCAAGCCACACAAGCCAGGGCTGCCATTGGTATTTTAATAAGAGTTTCATTGAATCTCTAGATTGCTTTGGGTAGTAGGGACATTTTAATTATGTTAATTCTTCAAATCCATGAACATGGTATATGCTTCCACTTGTTTGTTTGTATTTTCCTTAACTTCTTTCTCCAGCCTCCTATAATTTTCTGAGTACAGGTCTTCTACCACCTTGGTTAAATTTATTCCTATATTCCTCATATTTTGTTGTTGTTTCCATAGTAAATTGGATTGTTTTCTTAGTTCTTCTTTCTGATAGTTCATAATTGGTATATAGAAATGCCATCAATTTCTGAATATTAATTTTGTGTCCTTCTACTTTGCCAAATTCATTCATTAGACCTAGTAGGTTTTTGATGGAGTCTATGTACAATATCATCTCCTCTGTGAATAAGGAAATTTTGACTTCCTCCTTTCTAATTTGAATTTTTTATTTCTTCTTCTTGTCTTTTTGCTGTGTCTAGGACTTTCCGTACTATGTTGAATAAGAGTGATGACAGCAGACATCCCTGATCTTAAGCGAAATACTTTCAATATCTTCCCATTGAGTATGATATTGGCTGCAGGTTTGTCATGTATGACCTTTGTTATTTTGAGGTGTGATTCCTGAATTATCACTTTACTGAGCGATTTTATTGTATTTGGGTGCTGGATTTTATCAAATGCTTTTTCTGCATCTATTGAAATGATCATGTGATTTTTTTCATTTTGTTTATGTTATGTATCACAATTATTGATTTGTGAGTATTGTACCAACCTTGCATCCCTGGCATAAATTCCACTTGGTCATGGTGTATTCTCTTTTTAATGTATTGCTGGATCCAAGTGGCTATTATTTTTCTTGAGAATGATAACATCTATGTTTATCAGGGATATTGGCCCATAATTTTTTTTCTTTATGGTGTCTTTATCTAGTTTTGGAATTAGTATAATGCTGGCCTCATAAAAAGGGCTTGGAAGTCTTTCCTGGTCTTGAAATATTTGAATAGCTTGAGGATGATAGTTGTTATTTCTTTTCTGAATGTTTGATGAAATTCTCTCATGAAGCTGTTTGGTCCAAGACTCTTGTTTTCTGGGAAATTTTTAAATTACTGACTCAATTGCATTAGTTGCTATTGGTCTGTACAACCTTTTTGATTTTTGAAGATTGTATCTTTCTAAAAATTTGTCCATTTCACCCATGTTGCCCAATTTGATAACATAGCATTTTCTCACAATCCTTTGTGTTTCTGTGAAGTCAGTTGTTTTGTCTCTACTTTCATTTTACATTTTATTTGTTTTCTTCCTGTCTCTTTGTTTCTTGCTGAATCTGGCTAAAGGTTCATCAATTTTGCTTATCTTCTTTTAAAAAAAAAAAAAACAGCTGTTGGTTTCATTGATATTTTGTTGTTGTTGTTTTTGTCTCTATATAATTTATTTCTGCTCTGATATTTATTATTATTTTTTATTTAATCTGTGCATTTCTTGTTTTTCTTTTCTAGTTGTTTAGGTGTTGTGTTAGTTTGTTTATTTGATATTTTTCTTGCTCCTTGAGGTAAGCCAGTAATGGTATGAACTTTCCTGTCAAGACTGTAATGAAGACAGGAGAATCCAGCTTTCCAGAGAATCCAGAGATCCTGAAAGAATTCCTGCCTTCACAATTTGGGATGGGACTTCTCCCCTGAATTTTCAATAGGGAATCACAAGCTTAACAATGCCCCCACAACCACCTTTCTGAAACTGAAAAGGTAGGGTCCAGTGAAAGCCAATGGACAATACTCTCTTCCAGGTTGGAGTGTCAGCCAACTGCATCCATTGGTTCTGCTGAGCTTAAAAGCCATGTCAGGCTACTTGGGGTAACTGGGCCAGTTTGGGCCTGTTCAGTAGTATAAGAAAAGAGCCGTTGGAAATACCAGGTGCTGAAAGATTCTTCCTTCATTATTTCTTTTAGCTTGGAGCCAGCTAGACTTTTTCAAAACATCACTTGTTCCTCCTCTTTCCAATGTGGAATAGCTCACACTGCAAAATGCCAGCAATCACACAATGAGTAATAATGCATTAACTAAAAGCTGCCCTTGCTTACCATCTCCAACCCAGAGAACTCCAATCAGTATCACACACACACACAATCTGAGCAGAACTGAATTCTGGCCAGTATGTCTTAGTTATTAGAATATGGGCTAAGGCACCAAAGGGTCACAGGTTTGATTCCCAGTCAAGGACACATACCTGTTTGCAGGTTCCATCCCTGGCAATAGTCGAGGTGAATATGGGAAGCAACCAATTGATGTGTCTCTCTCACTAGCGTTTCTCTTTTCCCCTCCTCCTCCCTCCCTCCCTCCCTTTCTCCCTTCCGCTCTCTATAAAAATCAATGGAAAAAAATTCTTGAGTGAGGATTAACAAAAAAGACAGAGAGAGAGAGAGAGAGAGAGAGAACTGGACTCCTAAGTAGTTGGCTGCCTAAGCTGAGGCCAAAGTTTATGCCCCCTGGAATGAGCCTAGCCAGAGCACAATCACCCTGTGCTATGAAATTTGATACAGCAGCATAGCCTCAGAGTATTTTTTCCATAGACCCTGTAACAGTTTGTGTGATTTCCCTTATAGGTCTTCCATGTGTAGGCTCTTAAACTGTCAATAACTCTCTCCTTACTCTTTGTTTCTGGGTATCTCAATGTCTCCAATTTCTCTTCTCGTTTCTCTTAATCATTTATATATATGAGTCAGCTCCTTGATGAAGAACTTGAATTCAAGGCACTGCTCCTTGAGTTCCTGTTATCAGCCTCCACCACGTTAGAATTTATTACCCTGGAGGTACTTGATCTCCAAAGTTAAGCAGGATAGGGACTGGTTAGTACTTGGTGAGAAGACCTTTTGTGAATGCAGCCTGTCTCAAGTTTTGCCTCTCTTTTATTTTGTTTCAAAACACTCGCTGCCCTTTCCTATTTTCTGTGGACAAGCCCAGAAAAAAAATTGCCAAAACAAACCAGAAAAAAAAAGAGAAAAATGGAAAAAAACACTTGCTTGGGGGTGCTAGATCCTCAGAAGTCCATGATAGAAAACAATCAACATAATTTTACCCGGAGGCCTGAAGATGCATTATTTCGCATACATAGCAAATACACACAGTCATGGTCACACTTTCCAAAAAGCAAGTGTCTATGTGTCTTGTCTTTCTTGGTATTATTGGGGCACCACATGTGATATAAAACACCCACTCTAGTAAAAATATTTCTTTTGCTTTTTAGAGAACACTTTTATCTGCAGGAGTAGGCCTGGCTTCAGCTCCTTTGCTCTAAGGAGAAAGCCAAAACCATTAATAAGAAAAGACAGGCATTTCTGGGCTAGCATCTGCCTTACAGCTTTGTTTAGGCAACAGCTCCAACCACAGTTGATTTGGCAAGTTTATGCCCCAAAGAGTGTAGCCATGATGCACTGCAAGCACTGGAAGCCTTCCATACTACTTTAATAAACCCACACCTAGGTGGGTTATCCAGCCCAGTTAACAAGTACTGAGGGGAATATTTTCCATGCCACTCTGGGTAATCTGTATGTGAAGCACCCTGCTTACTTTGGTAAAATTTCCACTGAGTGGGTGGCCCCACCAGTCAATTTGGGAAAGTGACTGTACACTACAAATGAAATTCTTGATCTGAGGGGATGATTCCAGTTCTCTGTCTTAGAACAGAGCTCTCTGCTCAAATTTGAAAACACCAAGCTTTGTAGAGGTCCTCCAGAGGCACTGCAGAAGGTGTTACTTTCTGTACAGCCCTATAGAACTAGTTAACTTACTCCTGCGTTAGTGAAAAAGACCTTGGAAGACAAAGGTAAATTGCAACCCTGAGTAGGAGCAAAGTCTCCCCCCCCCCTTAGTGTAAAAGGATATACAGTTCTTTTTAAGTAATCCTATGCCTGGAATGAGGGACTGTTAGACCCTGACTTAAGGAAGTTAACTCCTTGTACTGTTGTAGAAAAACTTGTAATTTCCAAGGCCTTTCCTTTGCCATTGACTATGAGTCCCCTGTGATACTTTGGAAAGCCTGAAGTAAAATTTTGAGATTTAAGCATCTGCAACAAAGAGAGGGGAAATCCATCTTTCCAGAGAATTGAGAGATCCCAAATGACTTTCTGCCCCCAAAGTTCAGTAGAGGTCCTCTAGGTGGAATATCCAGCACACTTAACAAGGGCTGAGATGTATATCTTCCATGCTACTCTGGGTTATATATCCACACATCAAGCACATTGTTATTTTGGTAAATATGTGACCTAGTGTGAATGTCCCCTTCAGTCAAGTTGGGAATGTAGCTGGACACTACAAAAGAAATTCTTGATCTGAGATGATGACCCCAGTTGCCCTACTTGAAATGAATCCTTATACTCAACTTTGAAAACAGCCATCTCTGTACAGACTCCTCAGAGACACTACACAAGGTGATCTATGTGCTGCTGTGGAAAATCCATGCCCTGGGGGAGTTTATATCACTCAAACATTGGTGAAATAGATCTTGGTGCTACAAAAGAAAAATTACAAACCTGAATTGTTACCCAGCACCACAACATTTTGGAAGGATTTATAGGGCTGCTTAAGGAATACTGTGCCTAGAATTAAGGATTGTGAGACAGTACCCTGGAGAGATTAACTCCCTGTGGCATTGTAACAGACCTGCACTTCCCAAGGCTCATCCCCTGCCCTTGCCAAGGAGTCGTCTATGATACTTTGAATACCCTGCAGCTAGATTTTGAGGTCCAAGTCTTTGGAATGGAGAGAGGAAATTTTAATCTTTCAAGAGAATCCAGGAATCTTGAGTAAATTCCTGTCCCACAAGTTAGGAGTGGAGCCTTTTCTTTGCATTCGCAAAAGAATCTCAAGCTTTACAAGGACTTCACTCCCACCATTCTGAAATTAAAGAGGTGGGGTCAGGTGAAAACCACTGGGCAGTTGTATGTCAGGAACAGTGCCCACAAACTGTAAGCCACTAGCTGCTGCTGAGATTAAAGGCCATATCCCGGTTCTTGGGTAATCTGGGCATGTGATCAAACCTACAAAGTTTGGGCACAATCATTGGTTGGATGGAAGAGCCTTTGAAAATGCCAGGTGCTATAAGTTTGCCTCCTTCATTTTTTCTCATTGTCAACTATTGCTATCTCAAAACACCTATTGCCCCTCCTCCTCCAATGGGCACTTACAGAGTCTGGAAATTTCCAACAATCATAAATCAGTAAAAAGAAAATACACATGACCATAAGGTTGACCTAGACCACGATATGCAGCCTAGCGAATGCCAAAAAGTATTGCACAAAAAAAGCCAAAATCTTAGCAGAACTTGACTTCTAAGACTTTGCCTGCCTGTCCTAAGCACAGACTTGATATCCAGGCCCAGGCTACTTCTTTCTGGCCTGAGGTTATCCAGAGAAACACCACCGTTTCTTTCATTTAGACTTATAGTTGTGCAAAAAAACACTGTTTCCAAATTTGCCTTGTATATATCATCTTTAGAGCGTACATAAACCTTACGAAATGTTTAAGCAAAACAGAGCTTATCCAAGGACTAAAACTAGACTTTTCTCAGTAGTCTTTGCAAAAATAGTATGTTCAAATATATTGATTTTACCTTATGCCATAGAGTAATATACACATTAACTATTTGGAATATGTTTCAATCTTTGAAGAAATACACAGGTAAAATAATGTGTAGATTGTTCATATCTTCTGAGAAGTATTTTAATATAATGGCATTTACTGGGGGAGCATGTTCATACATTCATTATATAGTTAGATTCTCATTTATTAATTCTTTGACAAAAATCCCACTTTGTATGAATTAATTTAATAGTCAATAAAGATTTATACAAGGAGTTGCTCATTGAAACCCTAAAACTACACTGTTCCAATATTGGTTTGCTACTACTATTTACAAATGTATTGTTATATCATAGGTAATACACACATCTAGAATATGTTTCAATCTTTGAAGAAATACACAAGAGAAATACTATGTAGACTGTTCATGTCTTCTGTGAATTATTAATGTAATGATATTAGCAGAAGGTGCATGTTATTACATTTTTTACATAGTAGGAGTTTCATTTAAGAATTATAATTGTGTAAAAAACAGTGTTTTCTTTCCACATTGTATACATCTTTCTATGAGTGTACAAAAACTTCACTCCAGTTTTAAACAATTCAAGGACAGTTGAAAGACTAAAACTACACTCTTCTACACAGTCTTTGCTAGTAGCATATACATATGTATTGATTTTATATTATATCATAGTCTAATTCATGAATTAACTCTCTGAAATATATTCAAATAAATATTTGCTGAACACAGGTAAATTGCTCTGTAAAAGGTTCATATTTATTGGTTAGTATTATCTTGTAATTGCATTTTCTGAAAGAGCATGTTAGAACACATTACACAGTTAGTAGGATTTTCATGTAGTAATTATAGTTTGTCCTAAAAAGTGTTTCCAAATACTTTTTGTGTACTTCATTCTAAGAGTGCACATAAACTTCATTAGAGGTTTAAACAATGCAGAGATCATTCAAACACTAAAATTAGATTTTTCTCAGCAGACTTTGCAAGTAGCATGTAAAAATATATTGATTTTAACATGTCATAGAGTAATACACACATTATATGGAATATGTTTTAATCTTTGAAGTAATATACAGGTGAATTACTCCATAGAATAATTATATCTCCTGTGAACTGTTTTAAAATATTGACATTTACTGTAGAACTATGTTCAAACATTCAATATATAGTTAGTTTCTCATTAATTAATTTTGTTCTATGCTTAAATCTCTGCCAACATCCTGCTAGGTAAAACTTAATTTTACAATGGCCAATCAAGTTTTACCCAATAAGCTGCTAATTAAAACTTTAAAACTACACCATTTCAAATTGCTCTCATCTTACCATTTACAAATGTATTGATTTTATGTTATATCATTGAATAATACACACATATGGAATATGTTTTAATCCTTGAAGAGAAACACTGCAGAATGTTCATATCTTCTGTGAAATATTTAACATAATGGCATTTAACGAAGGTGCGTGTTTCTACATTTTTTGCATAGTAGGAGATTCATTTATTATTTATAATTGTGTTAAGAACAGTGTTTCCCATCTGCATTGTATATATCTTTCTACAAGTGAACAAATTATCACTCCAGTTTTAAACAATTCAAGGACTCTTGAAACACTAAAACTAAACTCTTCTACACAGTCTCTGCTAGTAGCAGATACAAATGTATTGAGTTTATATTATGTCATAGTCTAATTCATGTGTTAACTATCTGGAATATATTCAAATAAATATTTGCTAATATACAACTGAACTGCTCTGTAAGATGCTCATATCTATTGTTTACAATTATCTTGTAACTGCATTTTCTGAAAGAGCATTTAAGAACACATTACATAATTAGTAGTAGATTCACGTAGTAGTTATTGTTTGCACTAAAAAGAGTGTTTCAAAATACTTTGTATACATCATTCTAAGAGTGTACATAAACATTACTAGAGGTTTAAACAATGCAGAATTCATTCAAACACTGAAGCTAGATTTTTCTCAACAGACTTTGCAAGTAGAATGTACAAATGCATTAATTTAAGGTTATAAAATAGACTAATACACACACTAAATTTTTGCAATATGTTTCAATCTTTTTGAAGTAATACACGGGGGAATTACTTTGTGTAATGCTAATATCTACTGTGAAGTATTAAAATGTAATGCCATTTACAGAAGGAACATATTAGAACATTTATTATATAGTTTTTAAAAGTTTCTTTTAGTGCTAATAATTTGTGCAAAAAAGTGTTTCCAAATCCTCTATGTATACATCATTCTAAGAGTGTACACAAACTTCATTAAAGGTTTAAACAATGCAAAACTCATTCAAACATTAAAACTAGGTGATTCTCAACAGTCTGCAAGTAGCATGTACAAATGTATTGATTTTACCTTATGTTGTAGACTAATATATGCATTAACTATTTGGAACGTTTTAATCTGAAAAAATACACAGATGAATAACTTCATAGAATGTTCATATCTTCTGTGAAGTATTTTGTTTTATTTTTTATTTTATTTCTTTTTTAAATATATCTTTGATTTCAGGGAGAGGAAGGGATAAAAAGAGAGAGGGGTAGAAACATCAATGATGAGAGAGTCATCATTTATCAGGGCCCCTGCATGCCCCTGACTGGGGATCAAGCCCACAACCTGGGCCTGTGCCCTGACAAGGAATTGTACCACGATTTCCTGGATCCTAAGTTGATGCTCAACCGCTGAACCACGCCCCGCTGGGCTCTGTGAAGTATCTTAATATAATGGCATTTACTCTAGAAGCATGTTCGACCATTCATTATATAGTTAGTTTCTCATTTATTAATTTTAGTCTTTGCTTAAATCTTTGCCAATACAAATTAATTTTACAATGGTCAAGCAAGTTTTATACAAAGACCTGATCATTGAAACCCTAACT
The DNA here is from genome assembly GCF_964146895.1 of Miniopterus schreibersii. Classification (NCBI taxonomy): domain Eukaryota; kingdom Metazoa; phylum Chordata; class Mammalia; order Chiroptera; family Miniopteridae; genus Miniopterus; species Miniopterus schreibersii. Next base: position 226,122 of record NC_138122.1, on the reverse strand, counting down.
ACACTTTTCCAATATTTGTTTACTAATACCATTTACAAATGTATTGATTTTATATTGTGTTATTGAATAATACACGAATTATTTGGAATATGTTTCAATCTCTGAAAAAATACACAGGAGGAATACTGTGTAGAATTCTATCTTCTGTATTATAATGTTATGATATTTACATAAGGTGAATGTTATTAAATTTTTTGCAGTTAGTAGGAGACTCATCTACAAATTATAATTGTGCTAAAAGCAGTGTTTCCCATCCACATTGTATATATCTTTTTAAGAGCATAGAAAAACTTCTTTGCAGTTTTAAACAATTCAAGCACAATTGAAACAATAGAACTGCACTCTTTTACAGTCTTTGCTAGTAGCATGTACAAATGTATTGATTTTATGTTATGTCATAGTTTGGTTCATGCATTATCTGAAATATATTCAAATAAATATTTGCTATTACACAGGTAAATTCTCTCTAAACTGCTCATATCTTCTATTTAGTATTATCAGATAAAGCCATTTATGAAAGAGCATGTTTGACCACATATTACATAGTTAATAGGAGTGTCATGCAGTAGTTACAGTTTGTGCCAAAATAGTGTTTCCAATCATTATTTTAACATCATTCCAAGATTGTACAGAAACTTCATTAGAGTTTTAAACAATGCAAAACTCATTCAAACACTAAAACTAGACTCTTCTCAACAGACTTTGCAAGTAGCATGTAAAATGTATTGATTTTAAGTTATGTCATAAACTAATAAATGCATTAACAATATGGAATATGCTTCAATCTTTGAAGTAATGCAGAGGTGAATTACTCTGTAGAATGTTCCTATCTTCTGTGAAGTGTTATGATGTAAAGTTATAAAAAGAAGGTGCATTTTACTGCATGATTTACATAGCTCGTACCTGTTTCATTTATTAATCATGATTGTGCTAAAACAATGTTTCACATATATTGAGTACACCTTTCTAGGAGTATACAAAAACTTCACACCACCTATAGAAAACTCAATTCAAAATGAAACACTAAAACTACAATCTTATACACAGTCTTTGCTAAGACCTTTTACAAATGTAAGGAGTTCATGTGATAACATTAACTAATTAATGCATAAACTATCTGGAACATATTAAAATAAATGTTTGATAGGGCAGAGATGTATAATACTGCAAAATACTCATATTTTCTCTTTAGTTTTATCATCTAAAGCCATTAAATATATAACTTGAACATCTATTATATATAAAATCTATAAGTTGAACATGTATTACATCATGTGGGTATTCTTGCATTACACGTAATTTATGCTAAAAATCAATTTTGCCAAATACTCTATGTATACAACATTTTAAGAGTACATTCTTAGAGTGTACAAAATTTTGGACACACATTACCTAGTGTGGGTTTTCTTGGATTATGAGTAATTTGTGCTACAAATCCAGGTTTTTTTCAGGTACTCTAAAAATACAACATTCTGACAGCGTACATAACTTTGCTAAATGTTAAACAATGCATGACAAAACTCATTCCAACACTAAAAATGCACTTTTCTCCAAAGACTTTCAAGGAATACTTACAAATGTAGTGATTGAAGGAAACTTCAAACATAAAAACATGCATTTTATCCCTTTGGAGAGTGTTCTCATCCTGGATATAAAATATGACTTTAGTATGATGTAGAATGCTGATATCTTCTGAACAGTTGTGTAATATAAGGGCCTCTCACCAAGGAGCATGTTGCAATATGCTTTATTTGGTCAACTTCGCTATTACTAGTTTTGAGTGTGCTTAAAACTTTGCCCAAATTCCCCTTTGCATGAATTTATTTCACAATGGTCAAGCCAGGTGTACACAACAAGCTGACACTGGAAACCCAAAACCTACAGTTTTCCTATATTGGTTTCTTCTTCCCATTACAAAGACACTCATTTCATGTTATGCTTTGTAAAATACAAGCATTATTTGGTGGTTGATTCAACATATGAGGAAATACAAAAGAAAAGTCCTATGCAGAGTGCTCCCATCTTCTGTGAAGTGTTATAATGTAATGGTCTTTAGGGAACATGCCTGGTACTCCATGTTACCTAGTGTGGGTTTTCATTTATTACAAATAACTTGTGCTACAAATCTGGGTTTTTCGAGGTACAGTAAGAATACAACATTTTGACAGTGTACAATCCTTGGCTAGAAGTTAAACCATGCAGGACAAAACTCATTCCAAAACTAAAATAGACTTTTCTCAAAAGACTTTAAGCAACACATACAAATGTAGTGAGTGTAGGTTCTTTCACAGAGAAATACATGCCTTTCATCCCTTTGGAGTTTGTTCCCATCCTGTAAATAAGACCTGGTTTAGCATTGTGTAGAATGCTGATATTTTCTGGACAAGTGTGTCCTGAAATGGCCTCTCACCAACGAGCAAGTGTCAACATTCATTATTTGGTTAACATCTCTCTTGCAGCTTTGGGTGTCCTTAAAATGTTGCCTAAATCCCACATCTCTCTTGTTATTTGAGTGTGCTTAAAATTTGCCAAAACCCCTTATTGTGAATTTTCACACTACTCTATTCAGGTGTTTACAATGAGCTACTACTGGAAACCCTAAACATCCAGTGTTCCAATAATGGTTTGCTTTTCCCATTATGAAGGCATTGATTTCAGGTTATATCTTGAAAACTACAAGCATTATTTGGAAGATGTTCCTATCTTTGAGTAAATACACAAAAGAAGTCCTGTGCAAAGTACTCCTCTCTTCCAAGAAGTGTAATGATGTAATTGTCTTTAGAGAAGGTGACTGTTACTCCATGCTTTTGATGGTTCATAGGTGCTTCGGTGATTAAGGATAATTGTGCTCTGAAAGCGGTGTTTCACCTTTGTAGAATGTTCATGTCTTTAGCAGTATAAAGAGTCGTCACACAATTTTCATAGAACTGAAAATGAATAGATACACTAAAGCCTCTTTCTTCTTCAAAATAGTTCCCATGAGCTTGTGAAAATGTAAAGATTTCATCAATGACATGAAGTACTTCATGCATTAGGTCTCTGAAACCTGTTAAAATGAACATTTGATAATACACAGTTGAATTTTACTGCAAAATGGCCTTATTTTGTGGTTAGTTTTATCGTCTAAATGCATTAAGAGTAAGAGCATGGGTGAACAAGTGTTACCTAGTATGGGTTTTGTCAGATTATAAGTTGTTTGGGCTACAAATCTGCAATCATCACAATATTCTAAGTATACAACATTTAAGCCTGTAGTTTGCAATCGAAAGAGGTTAAACCATCCAAGAAAAAACTCATTTCACCAGTAAAAGTACACTTCTCTCAAAAAACATTGAAGGAGGAAGCACCAGTGTAGCAACTGTGGGTTCTTTCAAAGGGAAATACATGTATTTCATTCCTTTGGATTGAGTTTCCATCTTGGATGTAACATTAATTTTCTATTGTGTAGAATGCTGTTATCTTCTGGACAGTTGTGTCATATAACAGCCTCTGACAGGGGAACATGTTGCAACATTCATTATTTGGATAACATAACTCTTGGACAAATTGGGAGTGCTTATAGCTTTGCCCTAATCCTGCTTCATATGAATTGATTTCACAATGCTCATTCCAAGTGTCCACAAGGAGCTGCTACTTGAAATCTTAAATATACACTGTCCCAATATAGAGTGTTTCAGTGAATTGAAACACTGAAACCATATTGTTCTTCACAGTCTTTCTTATGAGCTTGTGGAAATGTATGGATTTTATCAATGACATGAAGTACTTAATGCATTCCCATTCAGGAACCTATTAAAATGATCATGTGTACATACACAGTTGAATTTCACTGAAAAATGCAATATTTCTGAGGTAGTTTTATCATCCAAATGCATTAGGTGTAAGAGCATATTTCAACAGGGGTTACTTACTGTGTGTTTTCATGGATGACAAATAATTTGTGCTACAAATCCGTGTTTTCAAGATATGCTAAGTATACAAACTTGAAGGCTGTACATCGTCATTGTGACAGGTTAAATGATGCAAGAAAAAACTCATTCCACCAGTAGAAATTCACTGTCCTCAAAACATTTTGAAGGAGCAAGTACTGATGTAGTGACTGGGGGTTCTTTTAAAGAAAAATATGTGTATTTCATCGCTTTGGAGTGAGTTTACATTCTGGAATTAACATGCCTTTTGTACTGTGTAGATTGCTGCTATCTTCTGAAGGGTTGTGTCATATAACAGCCTCTCATCGAGGACCTTGTTGCAACATTCATTATTTGGATAACTACTCTGTTGGTAGATTTGCAGTGCTTATAACTTAGCCCAAATCCCGCTTAGTATGAAATAATTTCACAGTGTTTATTCCAAGTGACCACAAAGAGCTCCTGCCTGAAATGCTAAACATAAACGGTTCCAATACTAGTTTGCTCGTTTCATGACAAAGGCATTGGTTCCAAGTTTTGTCTTACACAATAGAAGAATTAATTTGAGTATCATTCTATCTTTGAGGAAAAACACAAGAGAAGTACTTTTCAGAGTGCTCCTCTCCTCTGTGATGTCTTATAAGGTAATGGCCTTTAAGAAATGTGCCTGTTTCTCCATGCTTTAAACACTTTATAGCCGATTCTGTTTTAAACATGATGGTGCTATGAAAGCGGTGTTTCACATATGTAGTGTGTAACTCTCCAGCACTGAATATAAACCTTATAGATCTTTTAGGAAGCTTAAAGCAAATTGAAACATGAAAACATCTTTTTCATCAAAGTCTTTCTTTAGGGCACATGGAAATGTAAGGATTTCATCGACAAAATGAAGAAACTCATGCTTTAGCTCTCTGCTACCTGTAGGAATGAAGTTTTGTACATACTCGTCAGAATTAAACTGCAAAATGGCTTTCTTTTCTGCTTTCTTACATCTTCCAAATGCATTAGGTGTGAGAGCATGTTTGAGCAAGAGTTATGCAGTGTGCGTTTTCATGGATTACAAGTCATTTGGGCTACAAATCTGCGTTTTTGTACATTCTCTAAGGAAACCACATTGAAGGTTGCACATCACGCTTGCGAGAGATTAAACAATGCAACCCCAAAACTTATTCCTCCAGTGAAAATACACTTTTCTCAAAAGAATTTGAAGGAGCAAGCACCAATGTAGTGACTGAGTGTTCTTTCAGAGAGAAATACCTGCATTTCATACTTCTGCAGTGAGTGTTCATCTGGGATTCATATGCATTTGGTACTGTGTAGAATGTTGCTATCATCTCAAGGGTTGTGTCATGGAAGCATTCCTCCAGGAGCTTGTTGCAACATTCATTATTTGGCTAAGTTCTCTAGTGGTGGTTTTGGAAGGTCTTTCTCCTTTGGCGAAGTCCCGCTTTGAATGAATGTTTTTCACAGTGCTGTTTCCAAGTGTCCACAAAGAGCTGCTGCTTGAAATCCTACACATGCACTTCTCCCATACTGGTGTGCTCGTTTCACTACCTGGATTTTGGTTTCCTGTTATTTTTTTTAAATGACAAGCCTTCTTTCGAAGGTCGTCCCATCTTTGAGGAAATTGCAAGGGAAGACCATTTTTGAATGCTCCTCTTCTATAGGTGTTATAAGGCAAATGTCACCTAGAAAGATACCTTTTTCTCCATGCTTCATACAGTTTGTAGCACTTTCAGTTTTAAGGATGTTAGTGGTCTAAAAACGCTGTTAAACATATGTAGAGTGTGTAACTCTACAGCACTGAATACACACCTTAGAGCTCCTTTAGGAAGCTTAAGGCGAATTGACATGACATTTTTTCTTCAAAGTCCTTCTTTAGGACTCATGGAAATGGAAGGGTTTCATTGACAACATGAAGTAATTCCTGCTTTAGCTCTCTGCAACCTATAGAAATGAACTTTTGTACATGTTCATCTCAATTTCACTGCAAAATGCCCTTCTTTTCTGCTTTCTTGCATCTTCTCAATGCATTCGGTGTAAGAGCGTGTTTGAGCAACAGTTATGCAGTGTGTGTTTTCATGGATTACAAGTCATTTGGGCTACAAATCCGCGTTTTCCCACCTTCTCAAAGGAAACCACATTGAAGGCTGCACATCACGCTTGTGAGAGATTGAACAATGCAACCCAAAACTTATTCCAGCAGTGAAAATACACTTTGCTCAAAAGACTTGAAAGAGCAAGCACCAATGTAGTGACTGGGTGTTCTTTCAGAGAGAAATACACCCATTTCATACTTCTGGAGTGAGCTTTCATCCCGGAATTCATATGCATTTGGTACTGTGTAGAACGTTGCTATCTTCTTGAGAGTTGTGTCATAGAAGCACATTTCCTCCAGGAGCTTGTTGCAACATTCATTATTTGGCTAAGTTCTCTAGTGGTGGTTTTGGAAGATCTTTCTCCTTTGGCCAAATCCTACTTAGTACAGACTTTTTAACAGTGCTCTTTCCAAGTGTCCACAAAGAGCTGCTGCTTGAAATCCTACACATGCACTTCTCCCATACTGGTGTGCTCGTTTCACTAGCTAGACATTGGTTTCCTGTTATTTCTTTTAAATTACAAGCCTTCTTTTCAGGGTCGTCCCATCTTTGAGGAATTTGACAAGGGAAGTCCATTTTTGAAAGCGCCTCTTTTCTGGGATGTGTTTTAACACATTGTGTACCACATAGAAATCTCTAAAACATATGCAGGGACCCCAAGTTTTTGGGCAAACTGCACGTGCATCTTAACTACAGATCATAATGTACTTTAGGTGTGTTTTTCAATAATTATAACATTTTTATTTCCAAAAACTATTAAACAATTAAAGTTCCTAGTACTTTTTGAACGTATGGTACTCCATAAAACATTTTCCTCTATGAAGAGGGACCAAAAAAATGTACATAAGTATCTAGTTTCTCTCCTTTATCCATAGGCAGCACAAACTCCGCAGGCTCTCGTAGGAAATTTTTTCTTTCCACTCTCTGGAATACACGTAGGTTTATGCTGCTTCATATCACCTGACTACCTTTTGGGTGGATCTTTACGAGGTTCTCTCCTTGCACCCCCAGGGGAATGGCTGGAAAGATTTGTGTCTGGTTCTGTAGAGCCTTCATTATTGTCATTTGTTATCCAGCCTCTCACCACCGATAGCAGAAACTGTTTATACTTCATTTTTGCTTGTGGATCGAGGATGTTGTACACTCTAAATGAATTGAAAAGTCCAGAGTTTATAAGATACAGCACTACTTTTTTTGTCCATTTCATCGTTTACCTTAGAATAGAACTACATGAAAGGAATTGACCCGTTTGGTCAACGCCTTTCATATGGGCATTGTAGTCCTTGATGCAAGTAGGTTTTACAATATTCTCTCCCATTTTTCTATTTTTTTTTCTTGTTGTCGAGACAGAAGTGTCATGGATCGCTGATAGCATCCGGACAACCCGCTTCTCTTTCCATGCTAGGAGAAGAATATCACCTTTTCTGGAAAATATGTCACCTTTCTTCATTCTTGATTTTTTCATTTTCACATTTGGCGGTAAACCTCTACTCTCCCTAATAGTCCCAAAGATTCCAATTTTGTTCTGTAGCAGCAATTCAGCAGTAGATATAGCATTGTAATAATTATCCTGGTAAATATGGTGCCATATGCCAAGATAGGGTCCAAAGACTGAAAGGACAGTTTCTTGCAATTTCTTTCCTTCAGCAGTGCATATCTCCATATTGCAGATATAGCCGGTGTCACTCTCGCACACCATCCGAACAAGTAAACCGTATTTTGTTATTTTCGCTGGGTTGTACGTGCCAAATTTTAAACATCCTCTCCATGGAATCATTCCCCCGTCCAAAGACAACTGTTGCTTTGGTTTGTATATTGTTCGAAATTTATGCAGGAAATAATCCAGCACAGGTTGGATCTTGAAAAGCCTCTCCGAGTGACTGTCCACTTTGGCTTTATCATTGAAATGCCAGAATGTCCATATTTGCTCAAATCTCTGGCGACTCATTGTCTGTGGAAATATAGGGGTACATATCAAAGGATCTGTTGACCAATAGTCTTTCAAGCTATCTTTTCTTGTTTGACCCATCAGAATAATTAGGACAAAGAATTTCTTGATGTCCTTCTGTGTAACTGGAGACCACTTTAGTGTTCTAGATGGTGTTTTGCATTTCATTGTGGTTTGATCGTGATAGACAGCTCTTTGCACAACATCTCAAACAATTCATCACCAAAAAAGAGATTGGTCACAGAGGGTACAGAATCACACTGAGACGGAAATGTAGTGATCCCAGCATGACCTTCAAACATTTGTAAGTGTGGTGGTGTGTCAATTTCAGACCAACAATTATCAGTAGCTTCGTCAGTGTCAGAATCACTTGAAAGCACCGCCACCTTGTGCTTCCTTACAGGTCTAACAATTTCACTGTCATTAGAATCAGTAGAATAGTCTCCGGAATCGTCAAAACAGTCATCCGCATCTTCGATCTCACTAGGAATATCTAATAAATTATCCTTAAATGCTTCCGGAAGTGTATCAGTTTCGTTGGTTTCCTTGCTTTTTCTGAGAGAAGACATTTCCAAAAGCTCCAGGAACTTGAAGACGAAGACTCTTTGAATGACCAAAATACAATGTAACTGCAATGCTTTATGGGTTCGTGCAATTATATAGTTTTTCGTAGATTGACCTGCACGGTTTCCACAAATGAGATCGCTTCATTCGATGTGGACAAGACAGGTCCATAAGAGACGGCGCGTGAAAAAGTAAAAAACTCATGAGCAGTCAACAGATTGGGTGCAAAACACGAGAAGACTCGTGAGCGGTCCTTAACAGATGGCGTGCAAAACATGAGAAAACTCGTGAGCGGTCCTTAACAGATGGCACTCAAAACACGAGAAAACTCGTGAGCGGTCCTTAACAGATTGGGTACAAAACACGAGAAGACTCGTGAGCAGTACGCATTGTGTTAAAACTGAAACTGTTACTACTGTGTCAAGCATGGAGTGAAATGTATCTGTAATATTAGATCCACCAGTTCAAACAACCAAGAGGGGGTTTGGTCCCTGCCCAGCTGTGGTATGGACGGCGCCTCAGGGGCAAGGAAAACTGCCATCAATTTAATAGCCCTCAATGTGGAATAAGTTTTGGGTTGCATTGTTTCATCTCTCGCAAGCGTGATATGCAGCCTTCAATGTTGTCTGCTTGTGGCGAAGCTGCAGGCAGTCAGCCAGGGACACAGAGACAGGACCTGGCTCTGCTGAGGGGAGTGGTGGGGTCTGAGCGGGGCACACAGGGCTCCAACCATACAATGTGTGTCAGGTCAGGCACTAATAGCCAGGGAGGAACAGCGTGCCTGGAACGTGTACTTTATTTTGTCAGATCTTATATTTATATTACCATATATCAAAATTAAACATATTGCATATATTTTAATATTTTTAAATATTTTATTTTTCAAACTATTTTTTTGAGTGTGATATATTGTATAACATGTATCTACATGCAATGGTACTAAACAAGTTTTACACACATATTGTGTTTCACTCCACTTTCCCTAGAAGACCATACTTTACATGCCCTAGCGGGATTTTTTTACTGCTGGTTACTATCTTTTGTAAAACACAATCTTTTAATTGTCCTGATAATCTGAATGGCGAACCTTTATTTGGAGCCCTGCTACACATAATGGAGGAGGTGCTAGGCCATGTGCTGCATGGGGTTGAATTTTCAGTAATCCATTTTCTAGTGATTTCGAATAAAAAATTTTTATACCTCATTTTTTTTTTCTGCCCCTTCTGCAGAATCACTCTCCCTGTCGACACTCACATTTCTCTTTTGCCTGGTGATGGTCTAATGTCAGACTCATCACTCTCTTCCAACAAAGTCCTATCTTCCAGCTGACAACCAAAGTCACCTGGCCCATCAGACAGTGTCTGCATGTAATTCACTCAAACTTTCTCTGCTGCAATGCACCTTTTAAAAAACTTTCGCCGTGATAAAAGGTGGATGGAAAGAGTTAGATGTATTGCTTGTCATGTCTCTGGAAACCCTGACTGACAAGTTGAGGAAAAGGCAGGCACAACGGACAGGAAAGCTAGGGGTGGCCGAAATAAGTGGGTGGCCCAGCAGTGAAGTGCAGTCACCTGTTAACTTGTGACCAGTGGGCAAGGTGTTTAACTGAGACTAAAAAGAGTTCACTGCCCAGCCGGGCGTGGCTCAGCGGTTGAGCATCGACTTAGGATCCAAGCGATCAGGGTTCAATTCCCGGTCAGGGCACATGCCCAGGTTGCGGGCTGCAGCTGATCAATGACTCTCATCATTGATGTTTCTATCTCTCTCTCTCCCTCTCCCTTCCTCTCTCTGAAATCAATAAAGATATATTAAAAAAAAAAAAAAGAGGGCTCAGGCATCTTGCAAGTTCAGTTGTGGGGTCTGCTGGCTTTTGCTGGCAGGGCTTTTTGGTAATCATAGTCTTGATTTGAAAGGCTTTTTTCTTTCTTCCTCTGATTTTGTCCTAGCCAGGTGCTTTTATTTTACAGGTGCACTACCTTTTCTTACTTCTCTGGGTACTCGTTATAACTTACCTTGCTTTTGTTTTCTCCTGTTTCCATGCTGGCTCTGAGTTTCCTCTTGGGCAATGGTTTGGCTTTTCTCCTTCATATTTGGGACTCTCTTCGAACGCTCGTGGTCCTTAGCTGTCCTCTGCTATTCAGCAGTGAGGCGCCAAATGCTGCCTGGAGTCCTAGGTGTGTGGTGGGGCATCTCGGCTGGTGGGCTCTCCACCGGGTGGCAGGGCAGTGATCTGAAGTGCTCACTGGGGGCTGCTAAGTGACAGGAGTCGGAGACTTTTTCTCAGCAAGAAACCACTCAGTTTCTCCAGAGAAAGATGCTTGGGAGGGTGCTCAGGAGGATGCATTCTGGCCCGCTGGTCCTTAAAGGACAGGGTGACAGCAAACAGGTGGACGGTCTCGCACGTTGACATGAGATGCTCATTGATTCCACCAACTGCCTCACCTTGCATCCCTCTGCTCCCCCCTCCCAGAGACCCAGCTGTCCCCAGTTCTGTTTCCTAGAAAAAAGCCCCTATCCTTTGCAGGGAGGAGGACTTCCCAAGATGGGAAGCCCAAGTCCCCTGGGTCCTGCCCCTTGTCCCCTCCATGGCACCCACAGCTGATGACGAGCACTCTGAGGGGCCCACTGCCTCACTCCCACAGGACATTCCTCTGAAAGGACTGGCATGTGACTTACTCCGTTTCCACTCATCCATCATCCTTCCAAATTCCAAAACTAAACTCAACTCCTTCACCCACTTTTGTCACCTCTCCTACTCTTCTTGCTCTTTTGAGATAATAACTGAAATTTTTGTTTGCGTAATTTTAGCAGGGTTTGGTATACAGAAGACACAGATATCTGTGGTCCATTTGTCCACTGAACCAGAAGTCAATTTTCAATTTTCCGTATGTCCTCTGACACTTCCAGTACATTGATGTACATAAAACTAACCACCCACAGCAAACCTGCCAATGAATGCAAATATAAAACAATGAATGTATTTCTGTAGGTACACACGTGTTTTTGTGTGTCTGACTGTGAGTATGTGTGTATATATAGGTGCAGGTGCTTGGTCTCCCCAGGCCACGCACATTTATGGGAAAATCACAATGACTGCAGACTTTTGTCTGTTCAGGTAACTCAAGTTCATTTTCAAAGTCACTCTTAGTTAGCTCTTTCCAGGATTTCAGGGTTACAGTTGATATGCCCCCGGAAACTGGACTGTCTCTTGCAGCCACGGCAAGGCCAAGGCGTGCAAGGTGTTCCCCGGTCTGCATGCTGCCCTTGAAGGTACCCGACTCACCGCAGCCCCTGGGAGAGGCTGAGAAAGTGACCACCTGGGGTTTGCAGAGGGCCAGCCCTAGGGTACCAGACACTTCTGAATCTGCATGGGAAGGAATGCCTCTTTCCATCGCCGTGCCATACTTGATGTGTTATAGGCCCCAAAGCACCTCTGCCTGTGCCCAGTGCCAGTGTCTTAAATAAACTATATGAGAAATAGCTCCATCAGTCTCTCTCACTGCTTGCCCAGAATTTCTAAAATTCTCTCCAGAAAACATTTGGCTCCTCTTTGTGGCTCATTTTTTCTAATCATAGTTGCTGAAATTCAGTCCACTCTCCTCGATCCACTTCTCCCCTGAGACTTCCCCTTCACCACACGCGTCCCTCTTCTCAGTTGCAAACAAAGTTCTTTGCATGTCAGTGGATGCCCGGAAACAGTGATCTAAGGGTGGGCTGTTCATAGCCGGAGAGCTCAGCCTCCTGTCAGCCAGCCAGGAGCCTTGAAGTGTGTGTGAGAGCACACACATGTGTGAGTGTGTGTCTGTGAGTGTGTGTGTCTGTGCACACGCGGGGCCCCACATGCATGTGCATAGCACATATGTCTCCTTTCAAGTCACTATACACTTGGAATTGAGGCATTAAAGAGACAAAGACTTGCCTTTGTTCTTATGAGCAATGCCTTAGAGTTGGACATTGTGGTACATATCCCAGGTAACCCTTTCCTCCTAATAAAACGTTCCTATAAGGGCAAAGAAGATGCTGCTGGAACTGAAGCAAGTGCATTTCCATCGTCAGAGATAAAGGACTGAGGTGCCATCTCTGTTGGAATTGCCCTATGACCTCATTGTTCGACTGGGGGCACATGGTCCGGCTTCTCTTTAGTGGTGACATAGTGAGAACTGCAAAAAAATTAGCTATTCTAAGTTTTACTGAGGCTTAGATTGAATTGAAGGAGAAATAGGAAAGCCGAGGGTAAGTAGGTGTAATTTCCAGTGGACTGATAGACTCTGGCAAGCAGACATTGATTCCAGTGCCTGGAACATGAATGCGTGGATCAATCCTGTCCACTTTGTCGAAGGCACCAGGTCTCATTTTCTACTCAATTGAAGACCACAGTTCAGGCTGGCAGCCTGATTAGCTGAGCCCATGAGAGGGGAACAGCAGAGCTTTAAACTCCCACGGTGTGCTCGGATTTTTGGAAAATCTCAACATTCTTTAGGCCCCAGAAGGAAAAAAAAAAAAAAAAAAGTTTTATTGATTCGATTCTTTCAACAGTGATGTATTATAACATTACCAGCAATCGAAATGGACTTCATTAGGGGGGGGTTTAATGATGCTTCCTGGGAGGCCTGTTGTACTTGAAATAGCTTTACCTCTTCCTGTTTCTCCCACAGCCGTGACGGGTTTTCCAGGGAAGGAAATGAGAACAGCTGCTCACACCATCTCAGGTGGGCCTTTCATGATATATCATGTAAGCTGGGGAGATAAACCATCCCTGGAAGCAGCTTCTCAGCAGGAAACTAGTCTTTGCTAGGCATTTAAATAACCGTGCTTTTGACGCTGGGGGAAAGGGAGCCTGTGAAATGCATAAGCGATCATGTGTGCATTTCTTTGCTCTGTTTTTTCTCATGACAAGAGCATCACTTACAGATCAATGGTGATTTCATGTCAGAAATCAGCTCATGAACCTGAGTCCTTATTTCACTGTGAAAGATGACTTTGCAGATAGAATAAATGGATCAGGTTCAGGTGCCATTGAAAGAATTTGAGAAGCCCTCTGCTCTAAGGACAACTCCTTTCTAGATGATACAAGGCCCTCTGTGCACTCTTGTGGAGACAGGGCACCCTGCGCACACCCGGTGGCACGCTCTTGGCCATTGCCTGTTGCCAGGGTCCCAGCCTCGAGGGTGGCAACTCACTCCCCCACCCTGTGAGATCACCGCGGATGGCCAAAGGCTTCTCAGGACAGAGCCTGTGGCTTTTCCCAGCCAGTTATGAACATGAATCAGAAGAGAAAATGAAAGTTTTAGGATACAACCAAAAAGACTGAGTTCATACCTGGGCAACATGTCTTCCGGACGGGACATGTCAGGCTGCACACGAACGTGATGTGCTGGTCCTGGCCAGAGGGCGGGGCAGCCTCTTGCTGCACCTCTAACCCCAGGAGGAGGGGAGCAGAGAGAGGTTTATTGTCCCAGGTCTAAGTTTCTCACTCTTGCTGAACTCAACAAAAACAATGAAATGTTTAAGTGGAGGCCCTCTGCAGCCTTTCAAAATATGATGCCCAAGAAGGTGCTCAAATTACAATGGATTAAGAATAAAAATAATGGCAAAGGTGGTAAGCTCTCTCATGGGAGAGAGTGGGAGGCAGGAAAGCAACGTGCATCCAGAATCGATACCGCTGAACTAGGCCACTTCACACAGCAGCAGCCAGGGGCATGGCCAAGCTGAGCACAGCGAGTGCTGTCCTTGTCAGGTACCTCGCCATTTGTGACAATCCTGCCTTCTATGACCTGGATGGACCTTGAGGGCATTATGCTCAGTGAGGTAAGTCAGACAGAGGAAGACAAATACTGTATGATCTCACTTATGTGTAGAATCTAAAAACAAAACGAAACTCATAGATACAGAGAACAGATTGGTGGCTGTCAGAAGTAGGGGGTAGGTGATGGTAGAAATGTGTGAAGGGGGCCGAAAGGTACAAACTTCCAGTTATAAAACAAATGGGTTCTGGGCCCTGGCCAGTGTGGCTCCGTGGTTAGAGCATCGGCCCCCATACCAAAGGGTCTCAGGTTCGATTCCCAGTCAAGGGCATGTACCTGGGTTGCAGGTTTGATCTCTGGCCCCACTTGGGGCAAGTGTGGGAGGAAACCAATGGATGTGTCTCTTTCACATCTCACATGGATGTCTCTCTCTCCCCCTTTTTCTCCCCCCCCTTCCACTTTCTCTAAAAATCAATGGAAAAAATATCCTTGGGTTACGATTAACAACAAAAAGTTGAATAATGCGAGACTATTGTGAACATATTAAGTAATAAGGAACCTCTAAACATGCTGGATGTGGTCACTGGTCTTCCATGAATGGCCTTCCATGTCAGGACAGAGGGACCATCTTCCTCTTGTAACAGTTGCCCTGAATTCCATGGGGGACCCCTGGTTGAAAGGCACAGTGGAACCTCCAGTCCCAGCTCTGGCTCCCTTTGCTTTATCATTGATCATGCTGTCACCACGTAGGAATTCGACAGGGTTAGAGGCCATGTGGACCCCCCCCCCCCCGCAATGGACTAATATCCCAGGTTTTCTTGAGCTTGAGTGGCCACACTCATTCTGGCCAATGACTTGTTCCCGGGTGTGACTTACAGACACATATTGCAGGGAGCACGTCTATAATGTCTGGCCTTCCCTTTATTCATGTTATTAGTAACTAGGTTAATTACAATGGCATCATTAGGATTGAGGTCTGAGGAATCTAAACAGAAAGGGGAGACAAAAGGTTTTATCTTAATCCATTTTAAGTAACTGCATCATTAAAAATTCAGCTTTCAGACATTCAGGCACAGATCAGTATAGCTTGGGCAAGCACAATGGTAGGCAATTTTAGATGTTAATTATAATTATGTTTCCTTTTCACTGAAACCTTCACAACCAAGTTCTGTGAGATCAAATGAAATTTTCACTCACCTTTTCCAGTCATTTTTTTCCCACATTGAAAACCTAGCATTTTCCAGCTTGCATTTTAGCTCCAGTGAAATAATTGACTTCAACTGATGAGGCTAATGGACATCTCAGGATCTGTTCTTTTAATTCTAAGATGATTTCAGCTGCAAATACTGATATCTGTAGGAAGTTATAGCAAAGGGATATCATTTATAAATGAACATTCAATGTAATTAAGTGTCTACTGTTGGTACTTCCATCCATACCCGAACCATTAAGTGCATCTTGTTCCTGGAAGCACACAACAGTTGGAAGAAGCTGTTTGTCACATTTCATCAGCTTGGGTGTTGGAGAAAAGGAAGGCTCCACGGAAAGTGCTGCTGTGGACGTGTCCGTACCCAGTACAGGTGCCCCGACCTGCCCCAGAGAGCTGATGGGCACTGGCAGAATCAGCTGTGGCCATGTCAAAGGCCACCAACAGGCGTGTTGAAGGCCACCAGGTCCCACCAGTACAGTGTAACGGGTCCCACCTACCCTTGCAGGCTGGGGGGCCGGTTTCCCTCAATCTACCCTGACTGGTCAGGGAAAGAAACCGTGTGGTGATCACCAATTATAAGCCCAGCATTTTCTCCTTCCCAGCTCACTGGAGCTTTTGGAGGCCAAAGGCCTTGGAGAAGACACTGAACTGGGTCAAAACATGAGGTGTGGAGTCCTGATTTGCCACTTTCTCTGTGTGCTTCGGGACCAAATATCTGAAATCTCTGAGTCTCAAATTTTTCATCTTCACAATTAAAGTATGTGTTGTGTTGAAGGATCAAAAGAGATAATGGAAACAAAAGTACATTATACCTTTTGAAAGCACTTTGTAAATGTCGGATTTGGGTGACTGGTGCTGGTGAGGCCTCCTTGGCCAGCGAATGAGAGGCTGCAACAGTCAAGCCACCTCGGTGTCTTTAATCTGGGTCCTACTTGCTGGAGGAATGGTTCCAGAGTAAAGCTATGTTCTCAGGGGAGAGAAAATAAGCCTATTGACTTAGTCCTGTAACCAGAGTCAAATCCCACCCAGGCCACGCCTACCTCCCGGGGGTTCCCATCTAAAGGTTTCTTCTGATAATTTTAGTTTCCAATGTGCAGGTGTCAGTCAGTATTAGGAACAGGGAAAGTCAACTTTTAAAATGTTCATAGCTGCACCTGGAATATTAAAACACACACACACAGCCTTGGCCGGTGCTGCTCAGTGGTTGAGCGTTGTCCCATGCACCAAGAGGTCACCGGTTCAAGTCTAAGTCAGCACACATGCCCCTGGTTGGGATGCATGGAGGCAGCCGATTGGTGTTTCTCTCTCACATAGATGCTTCTCTTTCTCTCTCCCTCTCCCTTCCTCTCTTTCTAAAATAAAACAAAACAAAACATTTAAACACACACAATATTGGGGCAAATATACATGCATGGAGAAAGAAATGAGCAAAGAGATTTGTGCCAAAGGCAGAGGCTCAGAATTTGATTCACTAGATCTTCTTTACACTATATTTTGGGGGGTAGGGGCTATTTTTCTCACCTACTTTATTTTTGGTGGAGAGCCATTGATTTGTTAGGTGATGGATATATGACCATTCTCAAACTTGGGTTCCTTGGTGACCTGTTTAATAGAAAGAAAGCTTATGATGACAAAGGAGGGAAAACAAGCACAGCACGTACCACGGAAGCTGCTGGCCAGTGGCAGCTACACCCACGTCTTGCGGCCCCCAGGGCTCCAGAGACTGTGGAAGGACACTTACTCTCCAGTAAAGAACAGGAGTGTCCAGGAAGCATGAGGGGAGGGTAAGCCCCATGCTCCACTCCCTCCTCGCAGCTCAGAGCCAGAGATCACTCAGTGGGTGAAGACACAACCTGGACTCCAAGAAACTTCCAGAGTGGAGACAGGCATAGCTGGGAGCCGAGCGCAGGGACTGAGACCTAACACCCTGCTCACACTCAAGCTGCATGTTTACGACCTCGGGCGATGGTAGTAACTGGGTGGATCACGTGAAGAGAGCATGACTTCACCTGTTTCCATTTCCTGTGTGATATTTGTGGAAAAGGTATTTTATCTGAAAGACTAAATCTATTCTATTTCTGAAATCCTAGTTAGGACTTAAAATATTAAGAAGACAAAGAGTCGAAATCTCCCCCAAGGTGTTAACTATACAAAAAGAATGGTGAGTGTTGAATATAATGGAAAAATCATCCATTTACTAATTCAGCACCTATTTCCTAGGCACCCATATATAGCAGGCCTGAGACATGAACCACAGTTGGCTTGGTGTCTGGACACTGGTGGGTAGGGAGAGATGCGGTGGGCGTGGGGAGCTGGGGGTGCCCAGAGGAGGAGGGATAAGTCCTGTACCGAGGCAGATCTCCCCAAAGAGCCAGCCTGGGGTGGGAAAGGGAACATGTGAGCAGGTAAATCAAGGACACACTCCTCCCGCAGCAAGGCCGGCCGTCTTGCTAAGGAAGCGAGAGAACTTAACTGGATGGCATGCTCAGTGATTCAGTCAGTTTAGGCTCTGATGCAAGCTCCTTATCTTGTCACAAACCAGCGCCGACTGTCCTAGGCCAGTGCTGGTCTGTGGACCATACTTTGAGCCCTGTCCTAAGGGACAGTTAAGAGTTTTTCAGGGGAGCAGGAAGGACTGGTGTCCCACAGAGAGAGTATCCTTGGCCAATACCAGAGCCAGGAGGGGCCCCACAGCCCAGTGCACAGCAGTTCAGAGGGACACAGGTGGGGGACTGCAATTCAGCAGGGGCCAAGCTTGTTTAAAATTAAGGAAGCATGGACGGCTTGCACCTGCTTCCTGTGAAAAATCTGGAAATGAACAGTCTGCAGGACTCAGAGAAAGAAGGTTTGCTACTCAGCCTCTGAGGCCAAAGGCCCCATTCCTTCCAGGGAAACGGTGCATTTAAGAAGCACAGGACTCCTGGTGAGTAAGAGAAACAAGATAAAATGAGCCCAACGGCGACATCTATGTGCCGTCTCTAGGTTTTGGTCTCTGAAAACCTCACTTCCTACCTGCTGTCTGTTGAGAGATCACAGTGAGACAGTTTAGCTACTTTACAAAGCAAGGGAGCAGGAGAGAGAAGGAGGGGAGTTTAGAGCTGCCCTGTCCACAGCCTTTGATCTGAGACCAGACATACAACCTGCGGGAGGGGGGGACTGGCTGAGGCTGCCACACATACCTGCCTCACTGTGGCCAGAAATGCCACCTTTATGAGTCCATTCCTTTGAATTAAGCCTGTTCTCTCTAATAAGTACCTTTTAAAATCCAAATGCTCTTGGAAAAGCATAAAGTCAAGCTTGACTTAGTTTTAAATGGAAAGACTGAGTTGGGCTCATTTATTAGCTCAGCATGGTTCCCAGGCTTGCGGAGACATCCAGGAAAGTCAGTAAGTAAAAAGGCACACAAGACACACTTCACAGCCACATCCTGCCCAGAGCCACACCTAGGAGTGTCCGCTGTGAGCATGCCCCCCACCCCTAAGACACAGATACTTGTTTCCTTTGCCCTGAAGAACCTGTACATTGTTGGGATTCATGAAATAGTTCTCCAGATGTTGTAAACATGACTCACCTATGCCTTTCCCAAGAATATTTCACTTTGACTCAGTTTCCCAGGATATCTTTCTGTTGCTCCGAGTTCTAAGTAACAGGACACCCAGTCACTTCCCCTTTCCTTCCCCTGCCTGGAACCGGTGCTCAGGCGCTCAGGAGGGAGGCGCAGAGCTCTGTGACAGTGAGGGGCTGGGGCTGAGCTGGGGGGGATGCACACTCCCCACTTCTGTGGAGCAGCTGTTTTAAGAAAGAAATGTCAACTATAGTAAAATGGACTGCACTTACAATACAGCCCTGCTTCCCAGCCAGGAGGGCATATGGACAGTTCAGATCCAGAAGAGCTGGGATTCCAGGGAAAAGCGATGCCTTCCTATCCCTGTCAGGTCAGGACCCTGGGAGATGAGGCATTTGTGCCTTAATCTCTCCCTGGCATTAAAGAGAGAGGCCAGGATGGTCAAACCAAGGAGCAGAGCTTTGTCCTTCAGGCGACAGAGATGAATGGCAGTTTTGTGCAGGGAAAAGGAAGAGACAAGTGTGGCACCAGTAATTGTCACCTGCTGTGTGCTCACGGCCAGGCTGAGCAATCTAAATACAGGGAGTCCAAGTTTCCAGGACCTCTTTCTCTCGAGGGTCAGCACAACCCTGGCAAATTCGTTCCTGCTGAAGGGCGCTTGGCTTTAAGGAGAAGACCTTTCCCTAGACATTTCTATGTCTGTGGAATATTTTCCAACTAAGAGTTTTCAATAACTTATCCTCACTAAGTGCCAGGCTCTGTGATAAATACTTCACATGTGCTGTTACTATTATCATCTCATCCATCTTACAAGTTAGGAAATCAAAGCTTTGAAATTTCAAATGTTGCCCAAGACACACAAGTAAGCAGTGGAGCTGGACTCAGGCTCCAGTGCTCCGCTCCTGGAACCGCCTTCCCAAATGGCTGGGCTCTGCCTCACCGGCTGAGTTTCAGACTGGCCTTCTCCACCTCGGGGGCCAGCCCTCCACACCGGGGCTCCTTGGGGCTCCTCACCTTTTGGGAATCATTTCCCTTCCTTGTCCTAAAGGAGGCTCTCTGCTTCCAAACTGTTTTCACTCCTCGGGCCCTCAAGGAATGTACTGATTCTAGGCCCTGTCAGAACGCCCTGCAGCGAGGCCTTCAGGGCCTCTTACTGGCAAGCGCTGCACCTCTAAGTTCATGCTAGAATCTTTAAACTCGTGAGGAATTACAAAATTCAGTGTCAATCCCAGCTATCTTCTCCAAGCTCTCCCAGCAAAGACCATTTAGAAGTAATGGCTTTCTCTCTCTCTTTTATTTCTTAGGGAGGGGGGTCTCTAGATGAGAATCATCTATATAGTTGATAAGTGAAAATTCTAATATTTTCCTTATTATGGACACAAACTACTATCAGAGCAGCCTGGTACAGTGGAAACGGCTCCAGATCAGAGGACAGAAGGCCTGAATTGCACCTCCACTCAGCCACCAAACACACCTTTGGACCCATAGCCAGCTGCTTCCTGCTCACAGGCTATTTCTTATCTTTGTGAGTTGAGGGATGGATTAGGTGGTCTCTCAGAGACTTTTAGGCTGTGCCATTCTATCATCACAATCATCAGGTATCACCAAGCACGTCTGATAAGCACATGTCTATCAGGTGATAAATGTCCTGTTTGCCTGATGGCAGCCACATTCCCTGAGGGTCTGCTGTATCCAGTGAGGGCAGGGCTGGTTCTCTACCTGGACACATCAGTTTGCTTTTCAAAGCTGATGAGAGCACACACAGTGAGTACCTAATGCCAGGCACTGTGTTGGGCACATAACATGTATTATATTCTCATGTCAAAGGTGAAGGGTGGAAAGGACCATCTCTACATGTATTTGTTTATTTAAGAAATATGTCCAGAGAGCTTCCAACATTCTGATGCTGTTTTAGGTGCTAGAGATACAACAGGAAGTGAGAGAGACAAACCTATGACATTGTATAAATACCAATTTATTCTACACATATTTACTGAATACTTACCATATGCCAATCACTCTGCTAGCTGTTGGAGATACCAAAATGAACACGTCTCTGCCCTCATGTTTACCGCTTAGACTAAAATAATGAGTGGACAACATTCACAACATAAGAACACTCTGGAAACACCAGAGGGACACATGACAGAGGGAGACACACCTTGACCTTCACCTGGTCACAGAGTGAGTTCATCAGTGTGCTTTAGATTAACAAATCTGAAGTGGTCTCCGCTTGTTTACTCAAGTACAGGATTCTCCCCTGACCTGGTTGCTTTTAGAGCACAAATTTAGGTAAATAATAGATAACATATAGCATCTCTACTTGTGTATCTTCATCTTTCTCCCTCCTCTATTATAAATGATTTTTTTGTCAATACCAGTCACCTCTTTTTGGGAGAGAGCACTAATACTCTCATCATTCAAGCCTATTCTGTGTGATATTGGATTGCAAATAGCCTTGGGTTGTCACTCACTAAGCGCATCATGAACTGCCCACAGGCAGCAAGGTTGAGAAGAGACTATCGTTTTAATTTATTCAGCTCAATTTGAAACTATTGGAAAGAAATCTGATCATACATTCTCTAAAATCTTTACACTATTCTGGAAATGGACACAGTAGAGCCAGATGGTCGATATGCCTGGAAACTTTCCAAGCTCACATAAGTCTAGATTTAATCAATTAATGGGAAAAAAAATAAAAGAAGGTCTTAGTCAGTCTCAAGAGAGCCACAGGTTTGGAGCATTTCATTAAATCACAGAAGTCTCAGCACCCTAACTGCCCCAATCAGGAAGTTTGTTGTGGCAAATTCAAATAAGTGCTGAAAACATAGCATCAAATTACCTTTATTTTGTTACTTTTGATTAAAGGCTCTAAATTATACTTCATATTAAAATAACCAGTTATGAGCATTTCAAATTCAGGAATATGAACGTTTATACAGCCATCCTAGTTGATAGAGTTGTGTGCGTTTCAACAAATATTTATTGGGTGTCTCCCAAGGGACAGGCATGCAGCCCGTAGCCAGAGAGATGGATCAGATTTGGGAAGAGAGTGAAGGCTTTGCAGAAAAAGGAATCCTTAAGTGGATCTTGAGGGATGTGTAGGAGTTGATCATGAGGACAAGATGTGCTTGGCAGTGGGAGGTGGAGGAGACAGAGGCAGGAGATGGAGGGAAGGCAAGACAGGCAGTCCAGGTAGAGGTAAGAGCCTGCACAACGGCCAGAGCCATGGAAACACATTGCAGGTTGCGGGAACACAAGCCCCAGGGTTGGGGATGAGGCGCAGTGGGGGGCAACGCTCAGCACACAAGCTTCCACAGGTAGTGAAGGAGCCCTGCCGAGCTGCGGGTGCTGCTGATTCTGTACCTGAAGGGAGCCACCGCTGTGTTTTAAGTAAAGGGATACAGAATAAGATGGTTTTAAGGAGGTTCCTAGAATCACTTTACCGTTGTCAGCATCTCACTGTGCGTGACTACAGCAGTTCATTGCCTCAGCATCTCCATCTTCATGTTCCTGAACTTCTCTCGGCTGTAACTCCTCTGGCTCCCGGCTCCCTAGGAGCAGCAGTGGCCTGTACTCTCCTCTCAAGTGGTTACCATCTGAAGATTATTATGACAAAACAGTGGATTTCACTATTTAAAGTAACTCTGGCCAGGCCGGGCGTGGCTCAGCGGTTGAGCTTCAACCTAGGATCCAGGCGATCAGGGTTTGATTCCCGGTCAGGGCACATGCCCCGGTTGTGGGCTCGATCAATGACTCTCTCATCATTGATGTTTCTGTCTCTCTCTCTCCCTCTCCTTTCTTCTCTCTGAAATCAATGAAGATTATATATATATATATATATATATATATATATATATATATATATATATATTCATATATATATGAATAAAGTAACTCTGAAGCTTAATGTTCTTGTAAAGCAAAGGGCCACTTGATTTTTATACATCTTATGAATTTTGATTTTTTTTAATGTGAATAAAAAAGAGTGAAGGAATATTTTCTAGTTTGAAAAATCAGTGCCCCTGCCCTAGACCACCATGCAGACTTGACTGTTGTGCGTGCTCCCATGAATGACAGCAGCTGGCGAGACTCTGGGGAGACATTCGGGTGGTACTGTTTTTAGGGACAACACATCTTCCAGCTGTGTCTTCTACTGAACTCTGCAGGCAGTCCAGGCAGGTGCATTCCTGGTGTTGTCTCTTTCAATGTTGATCCAGCTCTGCCTTCTGCTCGCCAACACCAACAGGGAGGAGAGAAGAGCAGTACAATTTGTCCAAGGAATGTCCACTGCTCATCTCGAATAGCTTAAGATAGACCAGGAACAAGATGCTGTCATTATATCCATGAGACAAGAGAGGACATCAGCTACAGGGGACTGTTGGCTTATAGAATAACAGTATTAAAAGCCCTCAGAGGAGATGGGTACAGCTATCCCCAGAAGACTGTGTGACATGGTGCAAAGCCTGCAGAGGGCAAGGGGTGACTGTCCCAGGTGCCAGCAGGGGTGGGGGATCTAGGGTGAAGGACACCTCCTGGCACCCTTGTTGGAGTTGGTGCGATGGAAGAGAAGGACCCTCTGCTTGGGACACACAGACAGGCAAGAGTCATAGGCCCAATATGAGTCTCAAAACCCCAAAGTGGGTTGATAGTTTCCCAAAGCCCTGAACCACTCAGGGCTCCAGTGACTCACCTAGATCAGCTCTGCTCTGTCAGCCGAATCCTACAGCCCCACAAAGGAAGTACTGTCTGGCCAGCAGGAGTGATCTGCTCAGGGAGCGAAGGGGCAGGGAGGTGTACAGGGCCAGAGACCCCAAAAAGGAAAAACAGGGACAGGCGTACACACTGGTCCTGGGCACTGGAGGGGCCTTAGGAAATTTCAAAGAAGGCACGTCCAGCGACACGGGACCAAGCACTCCACCAGGACACTCTGGCCAGTCCCAGGACGGGAGAGGGACTTTCCAGGAAGACACAGCGCTGTGCTGGGGGAGGGGGGTCCAGAGGCACAAGACGTGGACAGGAGCCAAGTTGGGTCTGAGTGGTGCTTAGATTTGTGGTCACACACAGAGTCAGGATGGAGCTGTGAAGGGAATCTGCAGCCCTGAGTGTGACAGCAGCCTCGTGGCCACCAATAAACAAATTATTGAGAGAGAGAGAGAGTGTGTTGGGGATGAACGGGGAGGAGAGGGCACTTATTATGTGCATATTAATGTATTAAATACTACTGTCATCCTGACAAACTTCTAAATGCAGATTGAGCTGAACCTAGCTTCTGGTCTCCTACGCCAGCACTGAGGACAGTCACATTCACACAGTTCCCTAGGGCAGTTAGAAATGGGAGGCATCTGTGCCTGAGCACCCAACGTGACTTCACGCCACTCTTCCTGACTCCAGCTTTGCCTGAGCGGAGAGGGTCCCCTAGGTCGCAGCCAGTGCCTCTGCGCGAATGGGAGCTAATGGCAAAGAGCTTGGCATTGCCTTCCCTTCTCAGGGGGGATTCCATCGGGTCATGGCCTGCCCTGGCTCCCTCAGGGTCCAGCCTTGCTCTGCAGCTAAGGGGCTGTGTCACTCTCTTTTGTTGGGTGGTGAAAACTCGCCCTGCTCTACCGGCAGCACCAGGAGGAACCTGCCATCTGCCCACCATCGTCCCGCCATCACCACTGACTTCCAAACTCAAGGGCTGAGCCTTGTGACTGCGTCCATGTGACAGCCTGGCCTCCGAACATGAGGCCGCAGGAGAGGCTCTCCTGGCTGGTGGCTGGGGCATCCCCTCAGGCAGGAAGGGGGTAAGGTTCAGATGACCACAATAGTGGGTTCTAAACTAGGCTTCTGGAGCCAGGGGAAAGGCCAGAGAGGATCAGGCAACAAAGAGCCAGGGAAAAGGGCCAGAGAGGACCAAGCAACAAATACAAAAGGTGGCAGTGAGTGAGCAAATTCCCGGAAAACTGGAGGAAGGGTGGAAGGTGCTAGCAGAGAGATGGCCAAAGTTTGTCTTCGCTTTTTCCTCCCACAGTCAATATAACTGGGTTTCCCTCCAGACAGTGTGACGATACTGGGGAGGTGGCCAGCAAGTTGGCTTAAAGACACTGCAGTGCTGGAAATCCTGGGGCTACTGGCCCAATTCCTGACGACTGGGAAGGGTTATTTCAAAATGGCCAGCAATGTGTTCAGTAGCAACGTGACCTACAGGATTGGGGTTATTCTTGAAAACTTTGAGTGGATTACAAATAAGAGAAGTTTGTAAGCTATTCTTATACTCTACAAATGTTATTGTTTAAATTAATATATTGAGAGTAAATGGGAAAAAATAAGAGATGGAAAATATACAGGTATTTTCATACCCCCATGTTCAGCATACACACAATTAAAAGCAAGACCAGAAAACATGCATAGAGTTGGGTTTGTCATCAGGGTCAATGGAGACACAAGTGACTGCAAGTATCAAGGGTCAGAGACACAAGACAGATTATACTCACACTGTTTTTAAAAAAAGCATCAGAGGCATTAAAGATGAGAGAGAGAGATGCTAGAGGAAGCAGGCACACTCAGGGTGGGTGAAATTTCAGTCCTCCAGGGTCTGGCTTCTTCAACAGTGCAGGGGAAGCATGTTTGCAAAGGATGCTCCGAGGAACGTAAAATGTTGACAACTAGGGTTTTTGCATGAAGATACTTGCTGTAAACAAAAAAGAGCTGCACCAAAGAAGAAAAACAAATACCTACAAAGGGAACTTGTGGACAGCTCTTCCCCCCTTTTGTGCTTCTTGCCTTGGTTCCATGCTATTACTTTTCATGAGGGTACATTATATAAACAGCATTCCTGGGGAGCCAGCTGGTATGCAGGCTGCTCCTGGCTCTCACGATTGACTGTTTTTTCGCAATCTCAGGTCTTAATTCCTGAGTCACCAAGATTTAAACTCAGGCAAGAAGGAAAAATGACTGCTGTGCTTTTCTAAGAAAGCATCACCTAACCCAAGATCACACAGGCCATACTTTTCTTCCAAGAGTTTTACCATGGTAACTCTTATATTTAGGTCTATTTTTCATTTTGTGCATATATTTACTTCTTTATTCACTTCTCTAAATATGTACATTGGGTAGATTATAAATGGAATTATTAAAGAATATGAATAATTTTTATTATTTTTGATGTATACTTTAAACTTGATTGTGAGGAAGGTTGTACCAATTCATACTCTTCAGAGCAGCTTAGGGAATAAATGTTTAACTGAAATCCTATTATTTATGAGTGCTATCATTCTCTTCTCTCCTCCTTTCTTCTTTTTATTTATTTAATGCTCACCCGAGGATATTTTTTCCATTGCTTTTCAGAGAGCTTGGAAGGGAGATAGAGAGAAACATCGACGTGAGAGACACATCGATTGGTTGCTTCCCACACTTGCCCTGACTGAGGCTGCAGCTGAGGCACGTGCCCTTAGCCAAAATTGAACCTGGGACCCTTCAGTTCGCAGGCTGACACTCTAACCACTGACCCAAACGGGCCAGGACCTGTTCCCCTTTCTTGCGAGATAATTGATGTATATCACGTGCAAGTTTAAGGGGTACAATGTGATGATTTGATATACATACGTACTGTAAAATCTCTTCCACAATAAGGTTAGTTGTCACACCTTTCATCTCACATAACAGTAATTTCTAAAACATATTTCCAGTTACCAAGGAATGGTTTTCACCAAGGAAGTGAACAAATTGTTAAAGACCCCAGTTTCCTCACGAAGAAAAATGTGGCGAGAACACCCCCCCGTGGACAATGGGCAGGTTTTAATACTGTGTCTAAGAATGAGCATCCTAATGATCAGTGAAAATCAAAGCACTCAGAGTGCAATGTCCCAGCTATCTGCAGGCTTTTCTGTGCACATTTAGTTATTCAGCAGGAAACTACCAGCTGCGTTAACTATCAAAGACTCGCTCTGTAATGAGATGGAAATTGCATTCTAAAAACCAGTATTTCCCCTCAAGGGACTGGGAAACTAAATTACATAGATTTTGGTCTTCAAAGACCACCGTAAGTTATAATATAGACAAAAGCTAGGCAAAGAATGAATTTCCCACCATGTGACCATTTCTAAAAGAAAAATATTGATCCTACCATGCAACCTCAAGCTAGTCACTGGCAAGTGGCGCCAGAAATTCAGAATCCATGGTAAGCAGCAGCAATTCCATGAGCTTTGCATGCAAATAAAGGCTCCAAATTCTCACACTTTGATTGGTCAAAAAAGCAGTGTCCTGATTGGTTGGAGTGGAGCTGCTCTGATTGGTCAGTGAAGATGTTAATGAGGAAGATATAGCTGCACAGCTCTGATTGGACAGGGAAAGTTTCAGTCCTATTGGTTGAAACATAACTCCAGGAACTGGTTTACAAGGGCTGGCTCTGGAGGCAGAAACAGTGCAGGCAGGCAGATCAGTGTGGGAGGCGGACAATCTAGTGCAGGCTTCTCTCTGAAGTGTGGTTTGCGTGAGAGGCATCTCTTTAGAAACAGCTTCTAGGCTCTGTTTTTATTTAGGTTCTGTTTTTCTATTTGAGCCCAGTTAGCCACCAGGATCCCTTCTTGGCAGGTATCTTCTTTCTCAGGTTGATCAGAGTGTGGGGGAGTGTGGACAAATGGCATTTAAAATGCGGTTTACGCAACTCCACCACCTCTCGAACTTTTTGGTCCTAGATCTTTAATATGTGATACCCATCACAGGAGAGTGATAGCCCAAGATAAAATTAACATCTGTAAAGCCAATACTTACCTTTACCTTAAACGAATACATGGCTCTACTTTACTTTAAATAGTGGTGAAATTCTACAGAACACATGATGTCATCAAAAAAGCTGATAGTGGTGAAAGTCTACAGAACACATGATGTTATCAAAAGAACTGATACACTGTTAGAGTCAGATCAATAGGACATGAGGTGTTGGCATAAAAAACAGAGGTGCCACCAATTCAAACATCCCTGGGCACCAAGTCTAACAGGCCTTGTTCTAACCCTGGACATACTTTATAAAGTTAACCTACAGAGAGAAGGAACTGCACAGCCCAGAACATTGCAAATTCTCTTTCAATAATTAAATGTACCAGAGTATTGCAAACACAGTGACATAACAAAAGCAAATTGAAAGAGATTTCTATCATGATCTCCTATATATTTTTATGATGCATGAGAGAAATTAAAGGCTTTAAACAAAATATTCATGTAATCTTTATCTTTGCTACTTTTTTGATAAGGAAAATGTTAAATCAAAGTTTTCAATGGTTCTTTTCATAGCCGTTAAGGCTAAGATGATGACCAGAGGCCTAGGCAAGTTGTGATCTACGGGGTCTTCCCCTCTGTACCCATCCTTTGCTTTAGGTTCTACCCTTATTTGAAGGTGGATCATCTTTGTAAGCTAAATAATTGAGCTGTTGGTGTGTGTGTGTATGTATGAACATGTGTGTATGTGCTTCTGTGTGCTATATATATATATTGTGCTTAAGTGTGTGTGTTGTGTGTACATGTTGTATGTGCCATATATGTTGTGAATTTCAGTCTCTTATGAGTGTGTTGTGTATAAATGTGTTGTATGTTGTCACTATGTAAGGGCAGATGTTTTCAGTTGTGTGTTATGTGTATAAGTGTGCATTGTTGTGTGTATAGGTGTGTTGCATATATTTAAGCATGTACTTGTATGTGTGTTGTGTGCTGCCACAGTGTCGGTATAGGACACAATATGTGGTCTGTTTGTATTTATTAAGAGAATATTAGGGAACATTTCTTAAGCAGACATTTTTGAATGCTTGCTGAGTGTAGCAGGGGAATTCTGCTTCCAGACAGTAGCTAATGATGGTGGTACACCTACCATTTGAGACATTTTGGTTCAATTCTGCCAAGGCTGATACAGACATCTGGGGGTTGGACCTAGCAAGCAGCTAATAACTTCCTTGTCTCCCTGTTTGGAGCAGATGTATGAGAAAGATCACTTTATACAGATCACCTTCTTGTTTCTGTGTAACCATCACTGAAAAATCATTTGCTCCCTCATCTTTTCAATACCTTCCCAAATCACATCCATTGTTTTTCCTTTTTTCTTCTAAGGGTGTACATTTGGCTGCAATTCCTCAAACAATCCAGTGTGGTTAGTGTTCCTCGTCTGTGAACTAATATGTGCCACCTAGTGTTCAAAAATCCAATGCAAGCAATTCAAACAGGATTTTTCCATTTTTGAAATGGGTAATGTTGAATTTGGGTCATAAAGAGATTGGAAGCACAATTATTACCAAATTCATTGATGTGAATCACATTTGTACCTGTATAAATAAGTATCTGTGCCAGAGGGAAAGTCTTGGCTTACTGTAAAATTCAAAACTTATTAAACTGTAAAAGAGAGATTTTTCTAGTTTTGAATTAGAGCTCTCAGTCATGGGTCACTGTAGCTCTCATGGTCAAACCTAAGTAAATAAACCTTTTTATTCCTGTAGGAGAATCGTTTTAAGTAGTTGACATTTTCCTGAAGACTTACGAACTCAAATTGGATGTTTGTTTTCTTGTGGAAAACATTGCTAAAACATTTTGGAGAGACTACATTAGAACGTGTTCTGACTTCCGACATCCAGATTGAGAAAACCGTACCCACGCGGTCCTTGTCAACAGTCCTTTTGGCTGTCTCTGAAGATGTGTGCTAGGGGTGCCTGCCACTAAACAGTGGACTGGACTAACTCCAAGAGGAATATGCCATCACTGATACAGATCCAGTAGCCATTGTAGGGAGCAGTGAGGGACAAGATGGCCACTGAGGACCTCACAATTCACCAGTGTGTCAGAGATCAGATAATGGTGAAAGTTAATATTCGGTCCCTATCCTATAGTGTTAGGACTGAGGGACTTTTATACACGGTTTGTGACATAACGCTGTATCTTTACACTTTAGAACAGAACAGAAAGGAGGAAAGATAACAAAAAACTGCTGCAGGGCATGGAACAATATTCCTTTATCATAGCCCCTTGGAATTATGCAGGGAGGAAAAACTCAGTGGGGCTGTTTCTTTTAATAAAAGTAAGGAGCATCCACTTCCTGTTAGGAGGAAAATGTGTCAATGGCTCCAGGGAATGGGGTCATTCTCAAATAATATTGTTACGGGTTAGGGATGGTCTTTGGGAGGGTGGGATGTGCTCTTCCACTGTTTTCTCCTCCCTGGGTCATTTTTACCCACGTGACTTGTCCTTCCTCTTTGCATCACCCTCTCGGGCTCTTCTATTTCCCAGAGAGCTTTCTTCCCCTTACTTTCCATGTCCAAATCATTCGACATCTTCAACCATCTCTCTCCAGCTCCAACCTCAGTTGGAGTATTTATAGATGTCCAGTCGTTCAAGTTGAATTACAGTATTGTCTGTCTTTTATATCTTTACTGATTTTGTTTCCTTGTTCTATTACTGAGAGATGAACTGAAATTTACAATTGTAATTATGGGTCTATTTCAGCAAGAAACATATGAACTTTTGCTTTTTGTATTTCAAAGCTCTGATTTTAGGTGCATAAACATTTAGGATTGTTTTGTTTTTCTGATGAACTGACTTCTTAACATTATGAAATTACCCTTTTTATCTCACAATATTCTTTATTTAAAAATACATTTTCTCTAATATTAATATAGGCACTCCAACTTTCCTTTGTTAGTGTTCACACGATATAACTATTTTCAGCATTTTCATTTTAACCTATTGGTCCCTTTACATTTAAAGTGTGTTTCTTGTAGACTGAATGTGTTTTCATCATGCCTGTATAACCAGTCCAACAATTTCTGAACTTCAGTTGGGATGTTTATGATTTACATTTAATGTGGTTAATGTGATTTGTTTAAACCCATGTTTTTTGTTTCCTATTTGTCCCATCTGTTGTTTTGTCCCTGTACTTTTTATGCTTTCTTTTGAATTAAGTATTTTTGATTGATTGACTTTTAGAAAGAAGAGGGAGGGGAGAGACACATCGATTTGTTGTCCCACTTATTTATGCATTCATTGGTTGATTCTTGTATGTGCCTATGTGCCCTGACCAGGGACAGAACCTGCAATCTTGGTGTATCGCTCTAAACAACTGAGCTACTTGGCCAGGGATTGAATTAAGTCTTTTTAATGATTCCATTTATGTAATTTGTTAACCTATTAGCATCATTCTTTTCCTGTGGTAGTTTTAGAACTTATAGTACATGTCTTTAACTTCTCACAGTCTACCTTCAAGTCATATTACACCACTTCACATATAAGAGCACTCCAACAATATACTTTCTCCCTTCCTCCCACCTCTCTGCCCTTTGTGCTTTAAAACCAACAGTGTTATTACTTTGGATGTAATCAGTCAATTACCTTTATTTATTTTCAATTTTAATTTTTCCATCACCTTTTATCCCCTCTAATCCCTCTTCCTCCTCTACCCATCCCCTCTCACCCCACAATCACCACACTGTGGTCCATATCCATGAGTTCTCTTTTTTTTCTTTTTTGCTCAGTTCCTCCACCTCCCCAACACTCCCTCCCACCTCCTGAGCTGTATGCCTGCTACCTGTCTCTATTTTGTTTGGTAGTTTAGTTTGTTCTAAATACCACGCATGAAATCACATGGTACTTGTCTTTCTCTGACTGGCTTCCTTCACTTAGCCTGATGTTCTCTAGGTCCATCCACATTGTGGCAAAGAGTAAAATCTTCTTCCTTTTTACAGTAGATTAGTATTCCATTGTGTAAATGTGCCATAGCTGTTTTACCCACTTACCTACTGATGGACACTTGGGCTGTTTCCAGATCTTGGTTATTGTAAATAACACTACAATGAAATAGGGGTGCATATATTCTTTCAAATTAGTATTTTGGGTTTCTTCTGACAAATTCCCAGAAAAGGAATCACTGGGTCACAAGGCAGTTCCATTTTCAATTTTTTTTTAGTTAATTCCACACTGCTTTCCACAGTGGTTGAACCAATCTGCATTCCCACTGACAGTGCAGGAGGGGTCCCTTTTCTCCACATCTTTGTCAACACTTATTTGATTTATTGATGATAGCCCTTCTGACAGGTGGGAGATGATATCTCATTGTGGTTTTAATCTGCATTTCTGATTAGTGATGTTGAGCATCCTTTCACATATCAATTGGTATCTGTATGTCCTCTTTGGAGAAATGTCTATTCAGGTATTTTGCCCATTTTTAAATTAGATTTTTTTTTTTTTTGGTGTTGAGTTTTATAAGTTGTTTATGAATTGAGGATATTGACCCTTTATCAGATGTATCATTGGCAAATATGTTCTCCCATTCAGTGGGTTGTCTGTTCATTTTGTTGATGGTTTCCTTTGCTGTGCAAAACCTCTTTAGTTTGATGTAGTCCCATTTGTTTTTCTTTTGTTTCCCTTGTCTGAGGAGATATATCAAAAAATATGTTGCTACAAGAAATGTCTGAGATTTTACTGCCTACGTTTTCTTCTAGAACTTTTATGGTTTCAAGCCTTAAATCTTTAAATCTTTAATCCCTTTTGAGTTTCTTCTTGTGTGTGGTGTAAGAAGGTGGTCTAGTTTTATTTATTTTTGCACATATCTGTCCAATTTTTCTAACACCATTTATTAAATAGGCTGTTACTATTTAGTTGGATATCAGACACTGAATCTTACCTTATTGCTTGCTGTATATTTTACCCCCACTACTGAGACAATACACTTCTTAGCACTGTAACCAATGCCCTATAATTTAAATAGTTTTCCACTTTTACTGGTGGGAACACAGCTTGTGTGAGTGAAAGATTTTCTTTTTCTGCTCCTTTTGGGTGGTTCTTTTTCAGGCCACAGGTGTTTCCCCTTCCAGACACGAGTGCACTATGCTGGAAACCTGAGGAGAATCCTCTGCAGGTATCTGGAGCTGTCTGCACAGCTCTCTCCTAACACTGTGCTCTACACGTTCATGCCACCTTGACCAACCCTGGCTCTCAAATGCTTCCCAGCTAAGGGAGACCTCACCATAAGACGTGGGCTGGAATCCCTCAGTCCATTAGGGGTAATCTTGGAACTCATCTTTCCTATTTCTCTTCCCTCGGGGATCACTATCCTGTCTTGCCTTACATCCAACCAAGGGAAACAACTCCTTCATACCTTTTGTTATTCTCAGTAGTTTCTGACTGGAGGTAGTTATTCCACGTTGGCTGCTAGAAGTCCTTCATCAGAAATGAATCTTCTTGTTTGATCACCTGTCAGACTGCTTTGTGTTTTAGCTGAGTAAGAGCGGCATTATTATCTCCCTAAGCCACTTAAAAACAAAATCCTCATTATCTCTTATTAAGAGAATGCTTCCCTTTAGGATAATTGCCATCTTTCCCTCCACAATATACTTTAGGGATACAACTACATTGTATCATTAACAGTGGTTCCCAATTGCAAGGATTTCCTTAGGGATGGGGCATGCAGGTATGGTTTGAAAATGACACTTAAGAGATTCTAATATGCTGAAAATTCACATTTCTACTTTTTTCTTCTTATATATAATATTGGCCTAATTTAGTATTCTCTTTAAGAGTATATGCCCCCCTTATAAAGAAATAATCTTTGTAATCACTTCTAAAAGTTAGAAATATGTTTTAAATATAATCAACTTTTTGCATCTAAAAGAACCTGAGTTCAGTTATTTAACCTATTGCTGTGGCATTTCCTTACATTGAGCCTAATTATGATCCTAGAACAAACTGAGCTTAGTTACGAGATGCCATTACACTAAAGTATTTCTAAATGCTATTTCTAGTATTTAAGATTTTCAAGTGCATATATACAAGTGAGACTAATCAAATTTTCAATTTCTGGCAACCTGTTCGAGAATTTGCGATATTTGGTTGCAAGCCATAGGAACTGGTCCCTTGTTAAGTAAAATTGTAACTAATGGGGGGAAAAATTCCCAGAGAATGGAAGAAAAGGCTAAATGGCCTGCAGACATGAGGCCTTTCAGGCCATTCTCATTTTGAACTAATCTCAACCATTTTCTCGAACTACTCCAGGAACAGTTCGTCTAATTCATCTAGTTTTGGTCTCTTCACAATGTTAAGTAAAGTGACATTCCCACCAAAACGCTATCCAGTGGGGAATTAGTTAATTCTACAAATGAAAATTGAGGTATGCTACCAGAAAAAACATGGATGCAGGATGCATAAAATCAAAAGATTGATTAGACTGTGTGTCCTAATTTTTCCTTTGCTCAGGAACATGGGAATTACCAGCTACCTGCAAGTTAGAAATGACTTATTAGTGCGCTCATTGTCCTCGGGTACGTTTAATGAGCATTTGTGAAATATTTTCTTAGTCTCTTCCCAATTATTAATCTTTCAAATTTCTTACCTCTAGAAGATAGATTTTAAATGATTTTTTTTAAAATTGATTTTAGAGAGAGAGGAAGGGAGAGGGATAGAAACATGGATGGATGGGCTGCCTTCTGCACGCCCCCGACTGGGGATCCAGCCGGCAACCCTTACAGGGCCCTACTAGTAATCCAACTGCGACCCCTTGGTGCAAAGGTCGACACTCAGCCGCTGAGCTGCAGCAGCAGAGCTAGCACCTAGATTTTAAAGACAATGATGATCAATCACATCCATGTCAAATAACCAACAACTGCCTTGGTCCATGTCCCCTTGTTTCCAGCTCTGGGCCTCAGTACCAAGTGTACCTGTGCACCTCCTCCTTTTGGGTTCAGGCTTAATTTTTCACGGCCACTTCAGATATTTAGTAGGCAGTAAGTAGGCAAAAATCACCTTTGTCTGCCTCAAAACACTACAGAAGTTTTCATTACCCGCAGGTGGCCTACCTGGCACCCAGACTGATTGCCAAGAAGCACGGCCGGTCGGGGCTCCAGCCCGGCTCTGCGCTGTCCCTGCTGTGTGCACTCGGCCTGTGCTGCTCCCTGAGCCCGCTCTTCCCTCTGGGAAACGCGGACACCGCAGAGCTGCCATGAGAACCTGCTGCCAGGACTTTTCCTGAGGAGTCTCTTCTCTGAAATGTTATAGCATCTTCAAAATTAGTGTTTCCCCTTTTAGTAGGTGTGACAAGAAACCCTTCCAGGCAACTGGACCAAAACATAGCGTCCAGTCTCAGCTCTGCCACTACACAGTTTTGTATCCGTAGAAAAAACTACTTTTCTGTTAAAGTGCCAATAAAAGACGGAGTCTTGGTTACAACAATGGTTTTCAGAAGATGGTCAAGCAGAAACCCCGGCGTTGCGGCCCGGTGACCCTGACGGACACTGTCCCTCAGCTTCAGACAGTAAGTTCGCGGGCCCAACGCCCTCCACGCCCCCTTTCCCCGAGTGTCACTCACACGCGGAGCCCGCGGCTGTGTTTGCACCGGGGCGTCTCCCGCCCTCCGGCTCCTCAGCGGGTCTCTCCCCGCAGCGCCCCCGGCCCCGCAGCACCGCCTCCGCTCGGGCGGCGCTAAGGGAACGAAACCGTTCCTGTGACGAGCAGACACCGCGCAGGGCCCAGGAAACCTGCAGGCTGCGCGGCCTGAGGCCGCCGGAGGAGCTGCGGTTTCTCTTTTCCCTTAAACTGAAGTTGCTGCGGGTCCCTGGGTAATAAAATCACGCGGGAGAACCGCGGGCCCGCCCTCCGGGGGGCCTCACCCCAAGCCCTGGATTCTGATTGGCCCGGGAAAGCCCCGCCCCCGCCTGGGGACAGGCTCCGAACCCCTGCCCGCGCCTGCGCACTCACTGCTTTCTTGCCAACCCGCTAGGCCTCCCCTCGCTCTGAGGCGCCCTCGGGGTGCTGAGGGCCTGGCTCCGGGGAGCCCTGCGCCCCGGCCCCACGTCTTCCCCCCGCCGCCCTCGCCCACCCGCACAGCACCCACTCTCCGTGGCTCCCACAGCTCCAGCCACAGCGCGAGTCCCGGAAGTGCGGCCCCAGGGGGGAAGGGGCGGGGCGAGGGCGGAGGCGCCTGAAGACCGGAAGTCACGAGGGCGGAGCCGTTGGGGCGCGTGCCCCGCGTGTCCTGTGGTCGCTCTGACGACGCCTCAGGAAAAGCACAGCAGTGAGAAGGGGTCTCCACGGAGACGGGCGGAGCATCCCGGAGCCTGTGAGACGCTGAGCTTTCCGAGACCACAACTCCCTACAAGGACGGACCCCGGCACTTGCCTGCGGGGCCCAGGTGCAGAGAACCCGGGAGGGAGAGGGGACGGTCCCCAAGGAGAAATGACCGGGAGGAAGAGGAGCCTCAGGAGGGGCTTCTCCGGAGGCCTCGCCAGGCCCTCTCGCTGCAGGCGCCGCATCCCGCCCTGGTCCCTCCGCTTCCCACGGGGACGTCCCAGAGCGTCGCCTCCTCCCCGGCCTCTGCTTTCCCTCCTGTCGCCCACCCACTTTCATTTAGGGGATGATCTTGCGCCCCGTTACTTTCAGGTGGTGGCTCCGGTTGTTAGGCTAGGTAACAGTTGCGCACGTTCAGAGCTGCCGACAGCAGTCACTTAATTAGATTATACTTTTGTGGGGCAGAAATTAAGGAGCAGCTCTGGGGCTGGTGTCCCACCTGAGGAGAGAAGAGCCTGGTGCTGGGCACGTTGCTGGGGCTGGTGGTCGAGGCCACTGTGGCTTCACCCCGAGTTTGTGGCCTGAAGACCAAAGAAGGGCCCCCCTTTCTGCCCTGGCCTGGAGCCACCCAGCAGGCTCACTTCCTCCGTGGCCTCCTGGAGGCAGGCGCCCACTAAGGCCAGTCCTGATGAGGGGAGGACACTGGGCCCAGGCCTGACCCGAGGGTGTGAGAGGAACCTGCAGTGGAGCCTCAGAGCCGCCTGCACGTGCCCTGCCCCTGCCCTAGGTGGTTTCTCTGGCCTGTCCGAATGTGATTAGAATGAGTAACTGACGCCACCGCCTAGTGTTCACACGTAACACCTGTAACAGCATTACAAACACGTTTTCTACGAAGTGATTGCAGCATACATAACAACGTAGACACATATTTTCTAGAACTTCTTGTAAAACCTTCCGAGACAGGCAGACTTCTTAGTCTCAGGTGCTGAGATCTGAGAACAGCATGGATATTGCCTCTGCTGCCTTTGAACAAAGAACCAAAAGGGAAGCAGCCAGTTGAGCTCCATCCAGGGACACGCAGCCCTCATAGCTGTCAGTGAGCCTAAGCAAGGCCATTGGACAAGGAAATGCCGCGGACAGACAACTGGGCCTTGGGGACTGTGGAGCTGGGGTTGGAGAGGAGAGCGGTGTTCACCCAGCTCCGGGCTCGGTCCTTGGTAGGTATTTGAGGAGACTGAGAATGTCCACTGGAAATACTTAGTGGGTAGTTAGAAAGGGGTCTGACTCTCAGGAGAGAAGTGGAAACAGAGGGAAATTTGGGCTCCTAGAATCAGCAGACAGGTTCACAGGTCATCTCTGTCCACAGTGCATTGCTGTTAGCATGTTATACCCTTGACCTTTGCCATGGCTCCGATGGTGGCTTTTTCATTTTATACTTTGGGAAACAAGTTTGGAGATTAAGTGCTTTGCTCAGTAAACCAGTCACAAAAGTATTTTGCACAGGTGCTAATTGGGTATCTTAGTTCTTGTCATGTATATTTAAATAGTTTCTATTTTTCAGGTTAGATGGCAATGCTGAAAGGTAGGCCTGCGACTCTAATTATAAAAATCATGAATGAGCTGTATCACCACATACCTGAGAATCACTGTGTGTTAATGACTTGGATAACTTTCCTATTGAGAAGTAAGTTTCATCCTGAAAATTGTTAAAACATTATTAAGCAAATAGGGATAGCAGACTTAGCTGTTTTCTGTGTTTTAGTTTATATAAGCATGTTGGTAGCATTAGAATCCACTGTAGCTCCCCAGGAGGAATTATTAATTGCATCTCAGTAATCTTTGTGTCCATGCTGGTCTGTCTGATGACAGTTGCCCACAGTTAAGTCTGCGTGGATTGAATGCCTGCCGTGTTTAACAGTTGTACTAGTGACTAAAAGCACCGCAAGCTGGCCACACACCTGGGATTTCCAGGTCTGAGCTTGATGGCCACAGGAGGATGTTGGTAGGATATTTCCACACCGAGTCATGCTCTGACCCAAAGGTGGCCCTGGCCACTTCCTGAATTCTGCAGCATCTGTGTCCCAACTCTGTTCTGTCCCAGAGCCACACTGGAAGTGCTCACTGCTCAGAATAATCACACACGCTGCATCCTTGCTTCTTCACACATGCAGGAAGAGAGAGACAGAAGCCTGTGCTCCCAGCTGGGACAGAACTTCCTGCGCACTTTCAGCAGGTGTGTGACTCACACCCCATTTTGGAAGGAGCACTTGGATGCAGTTCTGATTCTTAGTTTGAGAGAAATACTTATTTTTATTTTTAAGGAAAGTTATGGTACACATTGTTTTAACATACTGTTTGTAATTTCCGCATGTGGGAATACAGGTCCTCCTGACCCAAATGCATGTTTGGATCTCAATTATGATAGTAGGTGAACTTGGCTGGGGCACCATTGCTGTTTATTCACAGATGTCATATATTTTAGAATGTGCTGCATCCTTAGGAAATTACTGTTTTGGACAAACACCTCAAGCTTTGAGTTGAGTGATATCTGTGAGGTTCTAAATTTCTGCATTTCGTCTACAAAGCTGCACCCCTTTGTTTGTACTCTTCCCGGCAGTTTCTAAGATGATACCTGTTCCATTACCCCCTTCCCCAAACAGCATCTTTTAAAGTCTTTATCAGTTACTTTAATTGGAATTGCTTTAGGCCCCTGAGAAAGTGAACACATTTTCGTGTTTCAGCTTTTTGTGGTCCTTCCCGTGCAGATATTGGTGGCTACTCGTTAGCACCACCTCATGGCCCACCTGTCGGCATCAAATCCTCACTCCTGAGATGACCTCCTTTACACATTCCCTGTGTGTTTCTACTTATTGTCGTGGTTTTTGCCACCAAGAAGGTTTCACAGGCTCTGCCCACCACGCCTTACTGCTGAACACACTGTGACATCAGAGCCTGGGTGGCAGCAACTCTCTCCCCCTCCCCCTGGTATTTTCCCTGTGGCCATGAGAACTCTCTCCCCACCCCCAACCCCACCCAGTCTAGAACTTACTGGACTAAAGGCCTGGTTTCCTTAGAGACCACAGAAGTCACCATGGCCTAGCTGAGTGCTGAGACAGCAGCTGCTTCGACTTGAGTCACACTCACAGGGAGTGAGCTCTTTCACCACAGGCACCAGTCGATCCTTCACACAGTCCCATCGTGGGGTCATTCAAGGTCCCAGGACTTCTCCAGGTCCAGTTGAATGTTTGTTTTCCAGGTGCCCACTGGAGCAGGTGAGAGAGACAGTTGAGTTCATGCTGTTCCCTGTGCATGTGTCAGAGCAGTAAGACCACAAGGTTTCACAGAGGGATCCAGGTGACAGGAGGCAGAGCTGGGGACAGAAATGGGGAGGTGGCAGCACACAGAGGCAGGGTACCTGGAGAGCTTGGCCGGCAACCCAAGGCCAGGCTAGCTTCCAAATCCAGGGGTGTGTTTCAAAGTCAGGGACAAGGACAGCAGCTGCAGGTTCCGGCAGAAGCCACCCAGGCTGAAGGCAAGACATGGAAACAGGCGTAGAGGCTGAGGGCAGCAGGGTTGTCATTGTGACCAGATGGTATGGTTCCTGTCCATACTAACACTTTATATACATCATTTGAATTCCTCACAGCAGATCCTCACTCCAACCGCACATGGTGGCTGACATCCGTGGCAGTCAGGACTGTGGCAGTTCAGACAGCTCGAGCCAGTCAGGGGGAATTTTCAGCAGCGACTGGACTCCAGTGGCCACACTGGCTGTGCAGTTGGCAAAGCTCCTGAACTGGATGCTGAGGCCTGCAAGTCAACATGAGGATGGAGGAATCTGAGTGACAGGGACACAGGCAGAGGGTGGCCAAGCCAGGGGTTGGCCTTGGTCAGCACTGCAGGGTTTTGAGTTTCAAACTTACTAGGATTAACACAAATTCCCCAAACCTGCTGTTTTGTGGGTAGCTCTCATCTCTCACTGGCTGGCCACACTCTGGCTCCAGGAAAGGAGTGGGCCGGCTGCTCACGTCTGGGTTAGAGTAGCTCTGTGAGGGCCAAGGGAACAGAAAAGTACAGCAGGTGGGGAATGCAAACTCTCCCACAGAGTAGAAATCTACAGTCCCCCAACTTTCCACAGCAGGGGGTTGGTTTGTCAAATTCCACACACTCAGGTGTCCATGGTCCTTACAATCTCAGAAGCAGGGCTGGGCTGGCAGCTCTAAGATAAGGACAGGAGGTGGTGCAGCTACCTTTCTCCTGCTGAACTGGGCCTGTGGTGTTATGGGGGAAATTGATAAACTTGCTTTAGGTTCTGCAGATTATGATCAGATGCTGGGTTCCAAGGAACTAGCTAGTAAAGTGCTCTTGCCGCGTCCTTATCAGTAAGATAGAAAACAGAATCACACTGTAAGGATTTACACTTTGTAGTGTTTGAGTTGCCTTCATTTGGTAGTAAATACAAACCACATCATATGTATGTTAAAATTTTTATCCACAGTGCAAAAATAATTTGTGTATGAAATCACTTGCAGTTTGTTTATTTGGAAAATGATAATATTCATAATTTGGGACCCAAAAGTAAAAACATGTCTAAATAAAAAAGAAAATTTTACCCTCTAAAACTTAATTTTTAATTGGAATTGTTGAATGGGTAACACTTCACGTGGGCTTAAAAAAAAAACAACCAGTAATTTTAATATTTTATTGATTTTTCAGAGCTCTTTATATGTGAAGGATGGGAGCTGTGATTAGTTTCTAGTGT
Source organism: Miniopterus schreibersii (assembly GCF_964146895.1). NCBI lineage: Eukaryota > Metazoa > Chordata > Mammalia > Chiroptera > Miniopteridae > Miniopterus > Miniopterus schreibersii. Next base: position 185,312 of record NC_138122.1, on the reverse strand, counting down.
ACCCGTAGTTTCCACGTGTATATGTGAACAAATATAAATGTGCATGCTCACTTTCTCTCTGTTTTTTACACAAGCAGTAGCATATTTTATAACTGTCCTCCGCCTGGCTCTTTGGTTAATGGTATATATTGGATAATCTCCCACAGTAGTGAATGGAGGGCTTTTCTGTTTTTAAAAGCTGCATAGGATTTCAGATGTGTTCTATTGATAGACACTGAAGTTGCTTCAAATCTTTTGTTATAACAGCAATTCGGTCCTAAAAGCTTTGATATGTTCCATTTTGCACATATATATAGAGTCAATTCTTAGGAGTAAAATTGCTCCAAAGATCTGTGCCTTTGTAATTTTATAGCTGTTTCCAAATTATTCTCCAAATGGGTAGGCACCTAATGTATAAAAATGCATGCATCTCCTTTCTTATAACTATTATACAGATTTTGACTTCTGCTAATCGAATAGGTTTTGTGTTAATATGGTTGAGCATCTTTCTGTATTTTCTTTTCACTGGAGTATCTACTTAAAGTGTTTGCCCATTGACTTTTTGGGTTGCTGATCTTTGTCTTGTTCATTGAATTCTAAGAGCTCTTGATATATTAAGGGTACAGGTTATAATTGGATGTGAAAGGTGTATTTTTTCTTGTCTATCTTGATTTATAAATATGCTGATGGCAGGTTTTTCATGCATAAATTTTATTATGTAGTTTAAACTGTAAATCCTTTTACTGCACTGGGGTGTTCAGTTAGAATTAGAAGGGTCTTCCTTTGACTACAAAGTTGTAAAGGAATTTGCTCATATTTCTGTTAGTACTTTCATGATTTTATATTTAACATATAAATAATTGACTTACTTGGAATTAATTTTTTTTTTTTTTTGTAGAGGGGTGGGTGAGGGAAAGGAAGATCTCTTTGTGTAAAGAGACGAAAAAGCCATCACAGGAAACTAGATTAAAACTGGAAAACAAGTCCTGGCTGGTTCAAGCCAAACACCAACGTTGTTAACTCGCAGGGTGTTTGCTATGGTGGTTGGGATGGCCGCGTGTCTTTTTTTCCTTTTGTTTGACTTGACTGTGTGTTTTCGCCTTTTGTCTCTTAATGAAGGTCACACCATTGCTATATCCAGAGCAGTAAACAGTCCTCAGCGAAGCCGCCTTTTGCCAACCCAACCCTGGAAAGTTTACAGAAGTGGAAGGAGCAGAAAATGCCAAGAGAGTGTAACTTAACCCCCAAAAAAGGTAACAACAACAAAGGCACCACCATTTCCCCCAGATACTCCCAACTAAACAATCCCGGACAAAGATCTTTTTTTTTTCCCAATAACATCTCCCAAACCTCCGTCCAGCTTGATCTTCCAGACTCCCTGGCACCGGGCCGAGCTTACGGGTAAGTTTAAAAAAAAAAAAAAATGTGCCTTTTGCCCCTTGGAGGAAATGTGTGTTTTTTTCGAGCAGGCCAAAGGCTGCAAATGTGTGGGAGCCGAGGGGCGAAGGTTTCTGGAGCCCGGCGCGGGAGGGCTTGGGGGCCGAGGAGGGCTCTTCCGACCCTTTTTTTTTTTTGCCCCTTCTGCCCGGGAGACGAGAAAGAGGCTCCCCAGCGCCCCGGGGCGTCCAGGGAGCTGCCTGCGCGCCTCCCTGGCTTTTCCAGGTCTGAGCCTGGGTGGGGAGAAGACATTGAGGTGCTTTGGAGAAGGGGGGACTCAGACTACGAGGACACGTCCCCGCCAAGCCTAGCGCCCCTGTCCCCTCGGGCTGGGGGGGCCTGGCCCGCGTGGCCGGCTCCCGAGGCCAGGGGGCGCGCCTGCACTGCCCCCGCCACGAAGGACAAAGGCCGGAGTCGGTGTTGGCACCGTGACGCAGCACCTCTCCTCGCGCCCCGCGCCCGGCGCCCGGCCGCCGCGCTGCTCGCTCCTCCCTCCCACAGGCCAGTTTTATTTTCAGGTTCAGAGCCGAGCCGCCGGCGGGGCCGGGGCCCGGCGGGCCGGGCTGCGGGGGCTCATGGCGGCCGCGCTCCTCGGCCTCCCTCCCTCCTTCCCTGCTGGTCATTGCGCGTCCCCGGCAGGTGGGGGGTGGGGGGGTGCGGGGGGTGCGGGGGGTGGGGTGGGGGCAGACGGGGGTGGGGGGGTAGGAGGGGTGAGGTGGGGTGGGGTGGGGGTAGGGGGGGTGGGGGTGGGGGTGGGGGGTGGGGGGGAGGGGCGGCTGGGGCCTGGGGGCCTCGCGCGCTGGGGTTCAGCACTGCCTCGGCTGGGCGAGGCGCCTGAAATTAATTTTTATGTACAGTGTGAGATATGGATGCAACTTTTGTCTTTTATTTATTTTGCTAGATAGCGACTCAGTTGTCTGAATGCCTTTTATCACAGTCATTTTTTTACTACTTATTTGAGAGGTCACCTTTATTATATACTAATGTCCCACATTCTTTGTGTCTCCCTGCACTTCAGTGTTTGTGTGTTGTTCTGCATGTCTGTTCATGAGGCAAAGCCACATTCTCATTAGGACGATTGTAGAATTTGGGACCTAGTGGGGCTGCCTCCCTCTCTAATTCTTTCTATACAGGATTTTCTGTCTCTTCTACTTTCTATTTTATATCTGAACTTTAGTCAAATAGTCTAGTCCTTACCTCACAATAATAAAAATAAAAGGAAAGATCCAGAAAAACCTGGATTTATATTATTTTTATTAAATTTTCATTAATGTATAAAACAAGTTGGGGAAACTGACATCATAAGTCTCTCAACTTATAGTCATTTACATAGGAGAACTTTTCAGGGTATTTAAAAACACCTCTATAGCCCTAGCGGGTTTGGTTCAGTGGTTAGCCCATCAGCCCTCAGACTGAATTGGCCCTCGTTGGATCTTACCAAGGGCACATATGTCCATTTCTGCCTGACCCCCCAGCCCCGGTAGGGGTCCATGCAGGAGGTAACCAATTCATATGTCTCTCACACATCCGTGTTACTCTCTCCCTCTTTTTCTGTCTCTCTCCAGTTTGCACTCTCTCTGAAAAGCAATTGAAAAAATATACTCCAGTGAAGATTGAAAAAAACAGCTCTTCAGTTTAACCCTGGATACTTTGTTTTTGGCCAGGCAAATGGGGTAGCTTTTTTACATTTTACCTTCTAAAGCTATTCGTTTCTCTACATGAATTTTATACCCTGCTAGCTTGATAGATTCTTTTATTATTTGTGGAAGGTTTTCACTCCTTATAGTCTTTGGGGCTGAGATAGATTTATTTTACCATGTTAAGAAATTATTTACCTAATCCTATTTTATTACAGTTTATAATGCTGGATTTTACTACTTTCTCATTTTCTCTAAAGTTGATTCCATTTTTTTAATCCTTGGTTCTGTTGCAAGATAAAAGAAATTACCTATAACCAGCTTTTCAACCCAGCCTTTTAAGTGTTTGCACTTTATTTGACACATAACAGGGTAGCTTTGTCATTCAGAGACCCGGTCTCCATATCACCTTTTATTCTTGGTACTAAACACAATCTTCAGTTCATTTAACAAAATATTTTAGCAGAAGAAACTTAGAGTTAGTGCAGTCATGTCATTATTAAAGAGCATGCATTTTTTCTCTGAATTTGGAAAAGAATAGATATATGTCTCTTTAATGAAGTTACCATGCACAGTAAGCCCTCTTAAGTTCCTTCTTGAACAAAGCTGGCAGGTATGCAGGTGGGCAGAGGTTGGTGTACAGGCAGATGGATAGAATTCATACAAATTAAGTCAATTAAAATTGACATGGCACACACTTTCTATACCCCCCCTTTTAGAAAATAAAATAAAAAATAAGAAACCAGGTAAGTACAAAATAACGTCTTCAGATGCCTACTCTAAGGTGAACCTGCCCCCATGCACTGGTTTCCACGGAAATGGCAGAGTGCAGGAGAGGAAGACTGGGGAGATGGTACAGAGTCCATTGTATTCCCTAAAGTGCCTGCATGTCCTAAGCTTATTTGTTGCCTTTTAATTCTGCAGAATCACATGATTTTGTGCTGACTGGGAACCAAGAATAGAAAAACATTTCTGCCTACAAGGCATAGAGCAGACACCTACTATTCAAAGGAAGCAATCTTCAGACTTTGTACAAAATATTTATCTCTTGGGGCTCTAGTTGGGCACAAGGAGACCCATCACTGTATCTGGACCTATGGATTTCTAGCACTATATCCAATATCTAGTTTTAATATTGTGAGTGTCATGGACATGCCTCTAAATGGCCTACAAATGCTGGTATCTGGGTCATTTTTCCGTGTCCCCTGCAGAGAAGCTGACAATGGACACATCACTTGAAGTTGAGGGCTGTGGGAGAGAATTACCACATTGAGGGCTATTGATGGCATTTTTCCTTCCCCCTGAGGCACTGTCCATACCACAACTAGGCAGGGACCAAATCCCCTCTAAGTGGTTTAAACTGGTGGTCATGGATTCCCCACCACAGCAGAGGTCTGCCCCTGTATCCCATCCAGACTTCTGAAACTGGGACAGGATGGTCCCCCACGTCAGTTTTAACTTAAAATATTCGAGTATATCTTAGGAGTTTTAAAGCTTTGTCACTGCCATTTTAACAAATGGAGAAACCATCACTAATGATAATTAGACCATCAGCCCAACCACAGTCCTGGGTTAGCCCTGTGCTCTGGTCCTGCAGGTTTCTCCACAGGCGGACTCTTACACGTCCACCTAGATGCCCTGATGGCCGTAAAGAGTTCAGGGTGCATGGGGACGACAACTGCGCCATGAACAACAGGAGAGCTATACAGTGAACAGGACAGAGACAGGGATGCTGGAGATCACTGCCCCCTCAAACCCCTCCCTGTGGTGTTAGCAAGACAGTGCTCTCCTTCCATGAAAGTCACAGGCACATGTTCTCAGGAATTGAGGGATGTGAGCCAACTGGGTGAGAACCTTCAGACCAGTGGGGGTGACCTGAGGGTGGGGAAGCTGAGCAAAGGAGGGAGGCAGGGAAAGAGCAGCCAGCTTATGTGGGCCTGCCTGTGTTAGGATTGCCATGTAATGTGAGCTTGACTCTGTCCCAGGCACATGTAGTGTTTCTGTGTCCCTGAGCTCTTACAAGACCTGGGATGCTCCCAAAATAATACAGACCAGGCTGCTTGGTCCTGGTTTTCTGCTGGACAACCCCTTCGCCATTGCTTCCTCCAGGATCTCTTATTTCTTTCTCATTTACAGCCATAGTTCGTCGTCCTCGGTGATGCAGAGGGTCAACTAACAGGCCTCTTCCTTGTGCCTGCTCTGCCCAGGTGCCTCTGCTTCCTTCACCTCCTTTCACCTGCCCTCTTCCTCCTCACTTCCCACCCCACTAACTAGAAGTGGGTCCCTCACTCTGCTGATGCACTCGAGCCTCCCTCCAGTGTCTCCATGTCCCTCAGTGCACTTGAGAGATGAGTCTCATTTCCCAGCCTCTCCATAAGCTCCCAGGTACCGATCTTTCTGGGGCTCCTTCTGCTGCCTTTCTGCCTTTCTCTGCTGCTTCCCCACCTCCTGAATCTCATATAATCCCAGGGAAGCCTGCGGCTTCAGCATCAGCACTCATGCCTGTGGGTGTCCAGCAGAGCCCTGGTGGGACCACTTTGTCCTGACAGCACCTTCCATCGATCACAACCCTTCCTGTTGGGTGCCACAGCAGGTGCAAATACTTGGGGATCCAGGGAAAGAGCACTGGGTAAGGACTCTTCTGGGCCTGCTTGGGGCACAGACATGGGGTGCTGTCGTGTTATATCAATACTCCTGGGGTACAAATGCCTTCAAAGATGAGTTTAAAATTTTGACCAGTAACAGGATATGAAGCTGCATGAACCCATTCTGAGGTGTTCACAGTGCACACAAGTCTATAGGAACACGGAGGAAAGGCTGAGGTATGTTCTAGTCTCATCATAGAAAATGATGCAGGAAAATGGTCACGTGGAGAGGAGAGAACACAAAGCCCAGAAAGTATGGGACAAGGGATGTTTGAGGAGTGGCAGGCAGTTAATTTAAAGCATTGTTTTTGGATGTTGTGATGTGTGTGGTATTTGTCAGGTTTTTAGACACATGCTCTTGTTCCCACACAGCCCTACTGACTCCAAATGTAAAGCCTCCAGTCTCCACAGAGCCCAGTCTGCCCTCATTTCTGCATTTCTTTACAGGAGTTTGTCTGCTCTTGACTCAGACTATGACTTTTGTCTTGAGGCTCACAATCCTCCCTACAGAATACACTGTGCACAGTGCCTGGCCCTTTCTTTCCCATTATCTGGGGGGGTGACACACTTTGGCTTTTGACCCTCACAGTTCCATTGATCATGCTCACATTTTAAATGGAAATAGAGTCATACTAGGAGTGTGGGTCCAATTTTGACTCAAGATGGGCCATTCAGTTCAGAAATGTTACGGGTCAAATAAACTATCATCTCTGCTGAGGGACTATCTGGACCCATTGCTGAGAAGGATCACAGGTCAATATTTTATTTCTGATGTCAACAGTGCATCATCTTTAGTCTAACCAAAGGGAGATATCATGGGTTCCTCAGAGGAAGAGCTGCCTCTTCTTGGATCTGAGAACTGAGGGTACCTTTGGAGCCAGGTAAGGAGGACTGTTGTCCTGTGTACTTAGTTTACTATCAGAGTGGGGAAGTGTCCCTGTGGGACCAGCCCATCCACCTCACTCTCATTACCTCCTGCTTCCTTGGGGCTGATGGGTCCCCAGACCCCTTCAGCCACTGTGTGTCATTCAGATGCCTTCTGAGTAGCATCACTCAAGTGCATGTTCATGAGGAATTCCCATCCTTTGAATTGTCTTTTTTGTTGTTGAAATGTGGCCTAAATTACAAGTACCGAAGGGTGTAAATATTAATTACACATTGAATTCTGAGGCTGTTTTTACTTGGAACTTGTGAGTTTGTTCATAACCATAATTCAAACACAAGGACCCAGGGCTGAGGAGGGGAAACCAGGGTCAGCCATTTGTCTCTCTCCATCCCATTACCAACTTACTTTGAGGACATTGATTCTGTGACTGGAGGCAGTAGCTGCCAGTGCCTGGGCTCCCAGAGGAGCTTTTGCTAATGGCCCAGCTGCTTTAATCCCACTGCTTCCCTCCAGCATGTCTGCCACCGCCCTGTGAATCAGCCACCACCATGTGAGCTGGACACAGAGAAGGAGGGAGCCTGTGTGTGCTGAGCTGGCCACATTTCCCATAACTCCACCTGAATTGTTTTTTCTTCTTTTGGTAAACTTCCGTTTCCATCCCCTATCTCCAAGGGGAACATGGTCCCCACTATCTGCATGAATCATCTACAGGATACTAGAGGATGCAGAGCCAGGAAGCTTGAGTAAGCCCATAATGGGACTCCGGTGTGACCCTAATGAGGACTGTAGGTGTAACCTGAGGAAACGGGGTCATGTGGTCAGATGTCCAGGACAATATCACATTTTGACCATACCAGCTGTTCTTTTCTCCTTGGAACACTGCTGGGCCAACCATTAGCCTGACCTGCATGTTGCTGCGTAGGTCATTGGAGTTTTAGTAATGAGATGGTAGGTTGCCTGGCATAAACCTTAGAAAAGCCTTCAGGGTTCTCTGTGCCCGCTCTGACCTGATGCCCAGCATGCCCAGGATCTAGAAAGCACCGCATGGTGTGAGTGTGGAAGGCCTTTAGTGGAAGCAGCCTGGGAGAGAAAGAGTGAGACAGTGAAAGAGGTAGAGATACACAGAGAGAGAAAGACACACAGAGAGATAGAGAGATACAGGGATAAATAGCCACAGACATTCAGCCGGGGAGGACTTGCAGACAGGGAGGAGGGGGGTGAGGGAAGGGGCAGCTCATGTAAATTTCAGAAGGGCTGTGTCAGCTGAGCAAGGCCACTGGCCACAGCTGTGAGAGAGAAGAGAAGCATCTTTCCTGCTTCTGGTAACAGGTCTGCACCCTGATCCCTGGATGCAGCTTCTCTCCTGAGACAAAGCCTCAGGGCTGGAAGGAGAGGAGATCATGTGAGTTCACAGGGATGCTTCAGGGGTCAGAGCCTGGTGGGGGCTAGGAGCCCAATGATACCTGAATCGTCAGGCATGTACCCCACTGATTATGGATAAACCCTGAATATGTGCTTGTAAGAGCTCAGAGCCTGAGTGTGCACTTAGCTGACTGTGGTCCTTCAGATCATAAAAGTACCTCTGGAGCACAGGCTTTCCAGAGCATGCAGCCTTCTGAGCATTTGTTCACTGTTTCTCTCTCTCTCTCTCTGTCCCTTCTCTCCACCACTTCCTCACTCTTTCCCTCTCACTTTATCTAAAATATATATATATATTAAAAATCCTCTCTTGAGGATTAAGAAAAACAAAAAAGTTCCACCTTCAAAGGGAATCAAAGGTCATTCTTGCCAAGGTTTTTGTCTTAAGTCCCAAATGTCACTGAATTACCTTTAAAAATGGCTTCAAAGGACCAGACAGGAAACCTGGATTAGTGTCTTTTTTTGTTTGATCCTCACTCGGGGGTATATTTTGCATTGCTTTTCAGAGGGTTTCTATGGGAGAGAGAGAGAAACATCCCTGTGAGATTAGTTGCCTTCAGCATGTGCCCTGACTGTGGACCCCTCACCTCATCTTCAGGACTACCTAGAGAGTGACCACATCGGATCCAAACTGCCTTTTTTTCTGGCTGTGGCCCAAACCCACAAATTGGAAGGAAGGAAGGTAAATTTGTCATGGCCCCGGCCCTGGTTATCCTGTCCTTGTGTCTGGGGTTGTGGGAAATCCCACATCCTGGGGGCCCAAGCACCTTCTCTGCAAGGTGGAGATTCCAGTGACTGCTCTCCCGAGGTTCTCATGGTTAATGCACTTGGTGCCATACAGGCCATGGCAGCACTTCTTGGTGAGTAAGAAGAGGTGACAGGTGTCTGCTGTGAGGTCCCTGCCTCTCATTTGCTGCCTGTGAGTGAAGGGGGTGCAGGCAGAGCTCCACATGGGAAACCTCAAATTTACTTTCCCATGTGACCTCAGCCCCTCAGGCTTTAGAAGGGGAACCTGGGAGGTGAATGCCTCACACTTTTTCTTCTGCTCCAGCATCCTCATGTCTTTCTTCTTGTTCGTCCATCTCAGACTGGCTGTGCCTGCATGGAGCTGGTTCTCTGCTGAACGTAATCTGCACCATCTCCCTGCCAGCTACTCCTATTTTTCTTTTTGATGAAGCCCAAGTTCAACTAAGAGGCCTCCTCCTACTACCAGCTCCTCCCAGGTGCCTCTGCTTCCCGTTCCTCCTTCCATCTGCCTGCTTCCTCCTCACCACCCCACCCCACTGATTGGCAGTGGGTCCTTGACTCTACTGAAGCACCAGGCTTCCCAGGGGAAAAGCTGAGGTATGTTTTAGTATCATCTTAGAAAATGATGCAGGAAAATGGTCATGTGGAGAGGAGAGGACACAAAGCCCAGAAAGTGTAGGACAAGGGATGTCGGAGGAGTTTGAAGCAGGTAATTTAAAACTTTGTTTTTTGGATATTGTGATGTGTGGGATGCTTTAGGGGGACAGAGACTGGTAGGGGCTGGGAGCCTCATGATACATGGATTGTCAGGCATGTACCCCACTGAACATGGGTGAACCCTGAATATGTATTGTACGAGCTCGGAGCCTGAGTGTAGACCTAGCTGACTATGTTCCTTCAGATCATAAACAACGTCTAGGGCACAGGCTCTCCTGACCTTGAAGCCTTCTGAGCATTTGCCCAGTGTTTCTCCCCGGCCTCCCTTCTGATCTCTACCTCACTCTCCCCCTTCCACTTTCTAAAAAAAAAAAAAAAAAGGAAAAATTTAAAAAATGTCTATGGGAAAGGATTAACAACAACAAAAGTAGCACCTCCAAAGTGAGTCAATCAAAGGTCATTCCTGCTAATGTTTGTGTCTCTAGTCCCCAAAGGGAACTGAATTACCTTTGAAAATGGCCTCAAAGGGCCAGAGAAGAATCCTGGATAAGTGTTTTCTTTCTTTAATCCACGCTGGAGGTTATTTATTCTATTACTTTTCAGAGAGAGTTGAAGGGGGAGAGAGAGAAACATCCATGTGAGATTGGTTGCCTTCAGCATGTGCCCTGACTGGGTCTGGTTTTGAGCCTGCAAGGGAGGTATGTGCCCTGGGCCAGAATCAAACCTGGTACGTACCCTTCAGTCCCCAGTGCAGTGCTCTGAACACTAAGCCAAATTGGCTAGGGCAGGGTTCGTGTCTTAATGGCAGAGGGCTGCAGTTCGGGTATTGGTCACAGGGTGCAGGCAGCATTGTCCTGGGCAGTCGGGGACATGTGGCTTGGGTGAGGGGGCTTTGTGGGTCTTGATTTGGTCTGTTGATGGCTTTAGGGGTGTTCCGCACACAGTTTTGTCAACTGACAGTGGGACAGTGGGATTTGTCAGGAGCCAAATCAAGGAAATCAACAGTTCAGGCAGGGATGGAGAGCACCCTGAAATGTCTTCAGGCTCCCTGTGCCCCTGCACCTCATGTTTAGAGTCACCCAAAGGGTGAATACATCAGATCTGCCTTTTTACTGGCTGTGGCCAAACCCCACTTTGCAGATTTCTAGCTCCAAGGAGGAGAAGGTGGAAGGAAGCAAAGAAAGTTTGTCTTGGACTCAAGCCCTTGTACGAATGCCCTTCCGTTCGGGGTGTGGGGAATCCCATGGCCTGAGGGCCCAAGCCTCTTCTCTGCAAGGTGGAGACTCAAGTGCCTGCTCTCTGGGGTTACCATCGTTAATGAACTTGGTGCCATACAGGCCATGGCAGAGCTTTTTGGTCAGTAAGGGTAGGTGACAGGTGTCTGCTGTGAAGTCCCTGCCTCTTTTGCTGCCTGTGAGTGAAGGGGGTGCAAGCAGAGCTCTGCCTGAGAAGACTCTACTTTGCTTTCCCATGTGACCTCAGTCTCTCAGGCTTCAGAAGGGGAACCTGGGAGGGGAGCTCCTCAATTCCTTTCTCTATTCCTCCCTCACCATCATGCCTTACCTTTCCCTCGTCTCTCCTCATGGGCTGGCTGTGCCCTGCTTGGAGCTGGTTCCTTGCTGGACGTCACTTGCACCATTGCCCTCTGCAGGCTTCCCTCTTTCTTCTCAGTGAAACCTAAGTTCAAATAACAGGCCTTGTCCTCCTGCCCACTGCTCCCCGGCGCTTCTTCTTCCTGCCCATTCTTCCACCTGCCCTCTTCCTCCTCACCTCCTCACCCCACTAATTGCAAGTGGATCCTTGACTCTGCCAATGCCCTGGGGACTCCCCCAGCTTCCCCCTGGGCCTCTGTGCACTTGAGAGACCAGTCCCACTTCCCAGCTTCTCCTCCATAAGCTCCCAGGTACTGACCTTCCTGAGGCTCCTCCTTCCTCCCTGCCTTCCTCTGCTGCTCCCCCACCTCCTGAATCTCACACAACTTCTCCAAGAAGCCCACAACTTAAATGTCAGCGCTCATGCACGTAGGTGACCAGCAGAGCCCTGTCGGGACCACTTTCTCCTGACAGCACCTTCCATCCATCACATGCCTTCTAGGTGGGTGGACTCAGAAGGCTGCAGATACTTGGCATCCAAGGACATAGAGCTTGGAAGACATGGTTGGGGCACAAACATGGGGTACTGTCCCGTGTCTGGTGTACAAATGCCTTCCAGGAAGAGTTTAGAATTTAGATCAGTAACAGGATATGAAGCCATAACAACCCATTCTGAGCTGTTCACAGTGCACTCAAGTCTCTAAGAACACGAAGGAAAGGGTGAGGTGTGTTCTAGTCTCATCATAGAAAATGAAGCTCAGAAAGTATAGGACAAGGGATATTGGAGGCATTTGAGGCAGGTAACTTAAAACATTGTTTTTTGGATATTGTGATGTGTGTGCTATTTGGTTTTAAAATATGTAATTTGCTGTGATTTCCTTTTAAATATGCAGAAACGTCCTCTTGTTCTTGCGCAGCCACCCTCGCCCCCAAATTTTAAAACTTCTCATCTGTCCTCATATCTGTATTGCTTGAGAGTAGTTTGTCTTCTCTTGGCTCAAACTATGACTTTTGACTTGAGGCTCACTAAACTCCCTACTGAGCAAACTGTGCATGATGCCTGGGCCTTTCTTCCTCATTATCTGGGGGGCAGGGAGAGACACATTATCTTCTGATAGCCACAGTTACATGCTCGCATTGTAAATAGACATACAGTCATAGTAGGAGTGTGGCTACAATTTTACTCAAGATGGGGCCGTATGGTCAAAAATTTTAGGGAACAAATACACTGTTATGTCTGTTTTCAGACCACCTGGACCCATTGCTGAGCAGGGTCACAGGTTGCAGTGTTTGTGGTTCACAGTCTTTGCTTTCTGATGTCACCAGCACATCACCTTAGTCCAACCAGAGGGAGGTGTCATGGGTGCCTCAGAGGAAGAGCTGCCTCTTCTGGGAACTGAGAGCTGAGTCTGCTGCAGGAACTAAAGTCCCTGTCACAGGTAAGGAGGGCTGTTTTCCTGTATAATTAGTTTCATGTCACAGCAGGGAGGGTTGCTTGTGGGACCAGCCCATCCACCTCACTCTCATTACCTCCTGGCTTCTTGGAGCTGACTGGTCCCCACTGTTACTGAGATGCTTTCTGAGTAGCACCATTGAAGTGCATGTTTATGAGGAATTTCCATTGTTTGAGTTGTCTTTTTTGTTGTTGAAATGTGGCCTAAATGACAAATTGTGAAGGGTGTGAATATTAATTATACATTGAATTCTGAGGCTGTTTTCTTGGCGCTTCTGAGTTCATTCATGACTATAATTCACACACCAAGAGAGAGAGGAGAGGTGAACCAGGCTCCGTCATTTGTCTTCCTCTTTCTATCCTGTTACCATGTCGCTTCAAGAACATTGATTCTGTGACTGGAGGCAACAGGTGCTGGTGCCTGGACCAGCCTTTGCTAATGGCCCAAGGGCTTCATCCCAGTGGCTTCCTTCCAGCATCTGTGCTGCCACCCTGTGGGTGAGCCACCTTGTGAGCTGGACATAGGGAAGCAGGGAGCTGGACACAGGGAAGTAGGCTGCCATTGTGCGCTGACATGGTCACACTCCCCCAGAACTCTACTGGAATTATTTTTCCATTTTCTGGCAAACTTACCATTGTCTGTCTCCATAGGGAAGGTGCTCCCACCATCTGTATGAATCATGTCTAGAGAATGGGGAGCTAGGATGCCTGAGGAAGCCCATGGCGGGATCCTGGTGTGAGTTTAAACAGGACCATGGGTGCCACCTGGGGAATCAGGGTAGTGTGCTCAGATGTCCAGGGCAACATCACGTTTTGACCAAATGCTGTCTGATTTTCTCCTTGGACCACTGCCGGGCCAACCATCAGCCTGCCCTGCACGTCTCTGAGTAGGTCAGTGGAGTTTTGGCAAAACAGACAATAGATTGCCAGGTGTGGACCTTAGAAAAGCCTTCAGGTTTCTCTGTGTCCACTCTAACCTGCTTCCAGGTGTGTGCAGAATCCTGGTACTACCCCAAGGGTGGGAGTGAGGGAGGCCTTCAGTGGAAGGAGCCTGAGAGAGAAAGGACAGACAGAGGCAGAGACAGAAACCAAGACACACTGAGAGAGAGAGAGATACTGAGAAAGATTAGGACATACAGACAGAAACAGAGAAACACACAGATACACAGACACACACACACACACACACACACACACACACACACACACACACACACACACACACACACACACACACACACACACACACACACACACTGGCTAGGGGAAGACTTGGAGACCCAGGGAGGAGGGGGGTGAGGGAAAGGGCAGCTTATGTAAATTTCAGAAGCTCTGTGTCAGCTGACCAAGGCCACTGGCCCACAGCTATGAGATGGAAGTGAAGCATCTTTCATACCTGTGGTAACAGATCTGCATCCTGCTCCCAGGTTGGAGCTTCTGTCCTGAGACAAAGCATCAGTGCTGGAAGGAAAGGAGTTCAGGTGGGTTCACAGAGATGCTTTAGGAGGGCAGAGCCTGGTGGGGCCTGGGAGCCCCATGCTACCATCTTCATCAGGCATGTACCCCAATGATCATGGATCAACCCTAAATATGTACTTCTAAGAGGTGGAAGCCTGAGTGTGGACTTAGCTATGTTCCTTCAGATCATTAACAACCTCTGGAGCATGGGCTCTCCTAAGCATTCAGCCTCCTGAGCATTTCTTCACTGTGAGAATGGAATGTCAAAACAATCAATTCCCCTGATCAAAATTCATTTTGAGATGGCATCTTTGTGATTTTCTGTTGCCCCTGTACATGTCTCTTCCTAGCATGGACCCCCTAATTGTAGCCTCTCCTGACCATGGGGTGCTTTGATTATAAAGTACCCTTATCTTAACCCACTGCTTCATGTTCCCCATTCATCATGTATAAACACTGAATATTTTTTGTGGGCACAGGAGATCTGAGTAAGGATCTAGGTGACCATGTTTGCCAGATAATAAATCCCCCCCACCCCCCAAGCTTGGGCACTTGTGAGCATGAACTCCTGAGAGTTATTTGCACTATGGATGGAGCCTTTCTGAGAGAAAATCCCTGAGAGTGGCCTCTCTGAGTGTGTCCGGGGGCTTCATTACTTTTAAGTGTCTAGTCCAGAAGCGTGGACCCTCAGGAAAGTGTACAGCCCTAATAATCAACTTTCTTAACCATACCCCCTCTTGAGTATGTACTTCTTTATTTTACTCCCTTTACATGTGCCTTCCTGAGCATGGAAATCTTCAGGAATGACCCTCTTGATGGTCCACTGCTTTGTTTATACTCTTCCCTGATGATCGCACCCCCTTAGCCTGTACACATTTGAGCATCTATAACACCTGAACATGTCATTTATTGAGCATGAATTTTCCTGAGCATGGCCCACTTTGAGCTTCAACCCACTCAGAGAATCTAAAACTTCTCAGATCTAACATGACTGAGTATGTATACTTTGTGTGGAGGATCCTGAGCATCAATGACATGAGCATGGACAGTGCTGAATGGAATCACTGGGCTTAATTACATCTGAGGATGCACCCAAGAAGCATGGATGCTTCTGTGCATGGAATGCCCTACTAATCATTTCCCCTGAACATGCTTTATTTTGAGCGTGTACCCTTGTGAATTGTGAAATGCCTGTACATGTACCTCGGTGAGCATGGAACCTCTATTTGTGGTCCCTACAAATCATGTGTTTTTTATTATAAACTACCATGGTTAAGCCACTCATGAGTATGTAATCCATTGATCATGGAGAAAACCTGAATATGTACTGTTCTGTGCAAGGAAGACCTGGCTGTAGATATTGCTGACTCTGTTCATTCAGACCATAGAACCCTCCATATGCACATGAACCCATGTGTTCCTGGAACATTTTGAGTGAATACGCTCTTATAATGGGACCGTTATGAGAAATAACAACACTGAACATAGACCTCTGAGTGTGGAATATCCTGAACATTAAAGCCCTGGGAATCAGGCACTCTTGAATGTCCAACACTGTAGGAAATCACATCTAAACATCATTTCAGTAAGTGTAGACACTTCTGAAACTGGACTGCAGTAAGGATCAGGGCCCAAATCATAGCTGCTTTTGAGCATGTACTCATTGATTATGTAGTGTCCCCCGTACATGTGGCTCCCTCAAAAAGACAGCCCATCTGATCATGACCTTTAATTTTAATCACCCCTGAGCATAGCCCCATTTGATTATGTATGTCCTTGATCATGTGTAACCTCTTAACCTGCACTTACCTGAGCTTGGATCATTTTGAATACAAACACCATCTGAGAATGGCACATTGCTCAGAATGAAGCCCCTGATCATGAATTCTCTTCTTTGGAACTTTGTCGGCAAAAGTTATCTTATCATGTATCCTCCAGAACATGGAATCAATGACCTCATCCCATCTAAGCATGTTCCTAAGAAGTGTAAAAATTTCTGTTCATGGAATTCTGGAATAATCAATTTTCTTAATCCTAGTTTATCTTGAGAATGTTCCCTTGTGATTCTGTGTCACCTGCAGACATGTATCTTCCTCATCATGAAATGCCTAATTGTAGACTTTCTTGATCATGACCTGCTTTGATTTCAATCTCCCTTAACATAGCCCCACTTGAGCATGTACCCTTTGGATTATGTTTAGTATCTGAACATGTACATTCCTGACTGTATTCTCCTGAGCATGGGGATATTTGTACAGATCCACTCAGAGAATGAATCCCCTGACAAGTGAATCTCTTTGTGTAGAACATCTTGGGCTTACATGACCAGATCATGGACCCTCCTGAACATTGAATCAATGAGGACGATGGTTTCTAAGCATGTACCTATGACTCGTTGCCATTTCTGTTCATGGAATTCTGTATTAATTTTGTTGAACCTAGTTCATCTTGAGAATGTGCCCTTATGTTTTTTTTACCCCTGTACATGTACGTTTTTGAGCATGGACACCCTAATCATGGACCCCTCTAATCATGTCCTCTCTGATTATACACTTCCATTATCTTAACTGCTCGTGGGCATGTAATCTCTTGATCATGTATAAAACCTGAGTATGTACTTTCTGAGCGTGGAAGGCCTGAGCAGGGAGCTGGCTGATTATGTACCTTCAGACCATAGACCTCTCCTTAGGAGCTTGAACCCTCATGATCTTGGCTTTTCTGAGTATGAATGCACTCTTATAATGTAACCCTTCAGAGAATTAACAACACTGATCATGGACCCTCTTGTGTGGATATCCTGAACCTAAAGGCCCAAGGAATATGCACTCTGGATCATGGAACCTCTGGGTGTAATCATTTTTAAACAGCAACTCAATAAGCATGGACACTTCTGATTATAGACTGCCCTAAAGATCAACTTCCCTAATCAGAGCCAATTCCCAGCATGTACCTACTTGCTAGTTCATCCTCTGTATGTGTCCAACCTGAGCATCAAAACCCTCATCAAGGCACCTACCGACCATGACATACTTCAATTTTAATCTCCCTTGAATGTCACACCACTTGAGCATATACTCTTTTCTTGATGTTTAATAACTGAACATGTAAAATCTGTGCATGGAAACTTTTGAGCACGGACACACACTGAGTATAAAACACTCTTGAGAATAAACAGCTTATCCATGACCTCTGTAGTGTGGATAACTTGAGGATAAACACCATGAACACAAATCCCCTGAACGTGGAATCATTGACTGCAATTACATCTAAGCATGAATCTAAGAAGAGTGGACATTTCTGTTCATGGAATTCTGTAAGTATTAATTTTCCTTATTGTTGTTTACCTACAGAATGTTCTGTTGTGATGTTTTATAACCCCTTTTCCTGTACCTTCCTGTGCATGAAATCTCTAATTGTATATTCCTCTAATCATGACCTACTTTGATTGTAAGCTCCCCTTAACATGGCCCCATTTGAGCATATATCCTCTAGATTGCATTTCATATACTAACTCATACTTTCCTGAACGTGGATTCTGCTGAGCATGGAGCCTTTTGAATTTGGACGACTCTGAGAATGACACATTTCAGAAAATGTATCGCCAAGACCATAGAATGTCTTCCTGTGGGACATCCTGAGCTTAAACAATCTGAGAAAGGAACCTTCTGAACATGGAATCACAGAGCGCAGTCATTTCTAAGCATACATCTGAGAATTGTTGATGTAAATCCATGGATTTCTGTAATTTCCTTGATCTTACATCATCCTGGAAATGTACCATTGTGAATTTGTGTAACAACATACGAGTACTTTACTAACCATGGACGCTCTAATTTTTGATCCCCCTACTCATGTATTCTGTTCATTTAAACTCCCGTGATATTAGTGTCTCTTGACCATGTATAACACTGGTCATTTATAAAAACTGAAAATGTTCTCTGAGCCTGATCAGTGACATGGCTTACTATGTACCTTCAGAACACAGACCCTGCCTCATGAGCATGAACTCATGTGATCCTACACCTTTCTGAGTATGAATGCCCTCTGATAATGGAACCAGTCTGAGAAATACCAACACTCTGCATGGACCCATAAGTGTGGAATATCCTGAACATAAAGGTCGAAGGAATATACTGTTTTGATCATGAAATCCTTGTGCGTAATCAGTGATCAATGATACACATCGACTCAATTAGCATGGACACTTCTGATGATGGACTGCCCTAAGAATCAACTTCCCTTATCGGACCCAAATTTGAACATGTACCTAATTGGTAGTTTATCCCCTGTATGTGTACCAGCCTGAGCATCAAAATCCTCAGCATGGAACCTACTGACCATGACATACTGTGATTTTAATCTCCCTTGAATATCGTGCCACTTGAGTATATACTCTTCTCTTGATGTTTAATCACTGAACTTGTAAAATCTGGGCATGGAAACGTGTAAGAACACACGCTGAGAATAAAAATCTTGTGAGAACAAATAGCTTATCCATAGCCTCTCTTGTGTGGATAACTTGAGGATAAACAAGAGGAACATGGATCTTCTGAACATGAAGAATGAACGGTATTACATTTAAGTGTAAATCTAAGAAGGGTGGGCATTCGTTTCATTGAATTCTGTAAGTACTAATTTCCCTGATCCAATTTTACCTTGAGAATGTTCTTTTATAATTTTGTGTAACAACTTTTCCTGTACATTCCTGAGCATGAAACCCCTAATTGTATATTCCCCTGATCCTGACCTTCTTTGATTGTAACCTCCCCTTAATGTAGCCCACTTGAGCATGGATCTTGTAGATTATGTGTAATATAATAACTCATACTTTCCTGAGCATGGATTCTGTTGACCATGGAGCCTTTTTAATTTGAACGACTCTGAGAATGACACACTTCAGAAAATGTATCCCCAAGACCATGGAATATCTTCCTGTGCGACATCTTGAGCTTTATCAATCTGAGAATGGACCCTTCTAAATATGGAATCAGTGAGCCCCGTCATTTCTAAGCATATACCTAGGAATCCTTGACCTGTACATCATGGAATGCTGCAATAATTTCCTTGATCCTAGTTCATCCTGAGAATATACCTGTGTGATTTTGAGTAACAACATACAAGTACCTTCCTGATCATGGAGGCTCTAATAGTCGACCCCCCTAATCATGTATTCCGTGAATTTAAACTACGGTGATCTAAGCTCCTCTTGATCATGTATACCACTGATTGCGTATAAGACCAGAATATATAGTTTTCTAAGCATGGGAGGCCTGCGAAGAGAGCTGGCTATGTACCTTCAGACCATAGACCCTTCCTCATGAGCATGAACCCATGTGATCCTACAACATTTTGAGTATGCATGTCCTCTTATAATGGAAGCATTTTGAGAAATACCGACACTGAGCATCAACCCATGAGTGTTGAATATCCTGAACATAAAGGTCCAGGGAATAAATACTCTTGATCATGGAATCCTTGGGCACAATCAATGATAAACAGCAACTCAAGGAGTGTGGACACTTCTGATCATGGGCAGCACTGAGAATCAACTTCCTTCATTAGAACCACTTTCCAGTATGTACCTACTTGTTTATCCCCTGAATGTGTACCAGCCTGAGCGTCAAAACCCTCAGCATGAAGCCTCCTGACTGTGACATACTTATTTTTTAATCTCACTCTAATGTTGCACCACTTGAGAATACACCCTCTTCTTGATGTTTAATGCCTGAGCATGTGAAATTATGTGCATGGAAACATTTGAATAATGACCCACACTAAGAATAAAACACTCGTGAGAATAAATACCCTATCTTTGGCCCCTCTTGGGTGGATGACTTGAGGATCAACACTGTGAACATGGATTGCCTGAACATGGAATCAATTTCTGCAAGCACATCTAACCATGAATCTAAGAAGAGTGGACATTGCTGTTCATAGAATACTGTAAGTATTAAATTCCTTGATTGTTTTTTACCCAGAGAATGTTCTGTTGTGATTTTGTCTTAACCCTGTACATGTAAGTACCTGAACATGTAATCACTAATTGTAGACAATTGTTATCCTGGCTTGCTTTGATGTTAATCTCCCTATTAGTTAGTTCCCTTTGAGCATGTACCCTCTTGATTATATGTTTAATCTGAACATGTACATTGCTGAGCATGGATTCTGCTGTGCATGGAGTCTTTTGCATATGGACCCCTCTAAGAATGATGCACTTTGGATAATGAAACCCCCTAACCATGCTCATGTGGAACATCCTGAGCTTCAACAACCTGAGCATGGACCCTCCTGAACATGGAATCAATGAGCACAATAACATCTAACCATGTACCAAGAATCAGGGATATTTCTGTTCATGGAATTCTGTAAGTATTAATTTCTTTGATCCTTGTTTACTTTGAGAATGTTCTTTTGTGATTTTTGTGTAACCCTGTAAATGTAACTTCTTGAGCATGAAACCCCTAATTGTAGACTCTCCTGATCATGGCTTGCTTTGATATTAATCTCCCCTTAACATAGCCCCACTTGAATATGTATCCTCTAGATTATGTGTAATATAATAACTCATACTTTCCTGAGCGTGGAGTCTACTGACCTTGGAGTCTTTTGAATTGGAACTGCTCTGAGAATGACACACTTCAGAAAATGTATTCCCAAGACCATAGAATGTTTTCCAGTGGGACATCTTGAGCTTAAACAATCTGAGAATGGCCCCTTCTGTATATGGAATCAATGAGCCCCATCATTTCTAAGCATACACCTAGGAATCCTTGATCTGTACATCATGGAATGCTGCAATTATTTCCCTGATCCTAGTTCATCCTGAGAATATACCTGTGTGATTTTGTGTAACAACATACAAGTACTTTCCTGAGCATGGAGGCTCTAATATCGAACCCTTCTAATCATGTATTCTGTGAATTTAAACTACCATGATCTTAGTCCCTCCGGATTCTGTATACCACTGATTGTGTTTAAGAACAGAATAAGTAGTTTTCTGAGCATGGAAGGCCTGAGCAGAGAGCTGGCTATGTACCTTCAGACCATAGACCCTTCCTCATGAGCATGAACCCATGTGATCCTACACCATTCTGAGTATGAATGTGCTCTTATCATGGAACCATTCTGAGAAATACCGACACTCAGCATGGACCCATGAGTGTGGAATATCCTGAACATAAAGGTCCAGGGAATATACACTCTTGATCATGGAATCCTTGGGCGTAATCAATGACAAACAGCAACTCAAGAAGTGTGGACACTTCTGATCATGGGCTGCACTCAGAATCAACTTCCCTAATTGGAGCCACTTTCCATATGTACCTACTTGTTTATGCCATGAATGTGTACCAGCCTGAGCATGAACCCTACTGACTGTGACATACTTCTATTTTAATCGTCCTTGAATGTCTCGCCACTTGAGAATATATGCTCTTCTTGATGTTTAATGCCTGAACATGTAACATTATGTGCATGGACACATTTGAATAATGACCCACACTAAGAATTAAACACTCCTGATGATAAACACCCTATCTATGACCTCTATTGTGTGGATTACTTGAGGATTAACATCATGAACATAAATCTCCTGAACATAGAATCAGTGACCACAATTACATCTAAGCATAAATCTTCTAAGAAGAGTGGACATTTCTGTTCATGGAATTCTGTAAGTATGAATTTCCCTGATTGATGTTTACCTAGTTCTGTTGTGATTTTATGTAACCCCTTCCTGAGCATGAATCCTCTAATTGTCTATTCCCTTAATCATTACCTGCTTTGATTGTAACCTCCCCTTAACATAGCCCCACTTAAGCATGTATCCTCTTGATTGTGTTTAATATAATATCTCATACTTTCCTGAGCGTGGATTCTGCTGAGCATGGAGCCTTTTGAATGTGAACAACTCTGAGAATGACACACATCAGAAAATGTATCCCCAAGACCATGGAATGTCTTCCTGTGGAACATCCTGAGCTTAAACAATCTGAGAAAGGAATTCTGAACATAGAATCACGCAGTGAAGTCATTTCTAAGCATATCCATAGAATTGTTGATGTAAATGCATGGAATTCTGTCATTTCCTTGATCTTAGTTCATCCTGGGACTGTACCATTGTGAATTTGTGTAACAACATATGAGTACCTTCCTGAGCATGGACACTCTTAATTGTCGATCCCCCTAATCATGTATTCTGTGAATTTAAACTACCGTGATCTTAGCCCCTCTTGATCATGTATAACACTGATCATGTATAATAACTGAAAATGTTCTTCTCAGTGCCTGATCATCGACCTGGATTACTATGTACCTTCAGACCGTATACCCTCCCACATCAGCATGAACTCATGTGATCCTACACCTTTCTGAGTATGAATATCCTCTGCTAATGGAACCATTTTAAGAAATACCAACCCTCTGCATGGACCCATGAAAGTGGAATATCCTTAACATAAATGTTCAAGGAATATACATTCTTTTTCTTTTTCTTTTTTTTCTTTTTCTTTTTTATTTCTTTTAAATTTTATTATTGTTTGAAATATTACAGATGTCCCTTTTTCTCCCCAATGACCCGTTCCCCCCCGTTCCTTCCCCCTCCCCAGTCCCTCTCCCCTTCATTGTCCATGTCCTTGGGTTTTGTACATATGCATATAAATTCTTTGGTTACTCTCTCCCCCTTCACCCACCCGCCCTCCTCCATCCCTCTGACATTCATCAGTCTCATCTATGCTTCCATGTCATTGAATCTATTCTGTTAATCAGTTTATTAAGTTCTTTATTAAGCTCTAGATCATGTGATATTTGTCTTTCGCTTCCTGGCTTATTTCACTTAGCATAATATTCTCCAGGTCCATCCATACTGTCCCAAAGGGTATGAGATTCTTCTTCTTTACAGCTGCATAGTATTCCATGGTGTAAATGTGCCACAGCTTTTTTATCCACTCATCTACTGATGGGCACTTGGGCTGTTTCCAGATCTTAGCTATTGTAAACTGTGCTGCTATGAACATTGGGGTACATATATCCTTTCTGATGAATGTTTCAGGATTCTTAGGATACATTCCTAGGAGTGGAATCACTGGGTCAAATGGCAGCTCCATTTTCAGTTTTTTGAGGATCCTCCATACTGTCTTCCATAGTGGTTGCACCAGTCTGCATTCCCACCAGCAGTGTACTAGGGTTCCCCTTTCTCCACACCCTCACCAGCACATGTCGTTTGTTGATTTGTTGATGGCTGCCATTCTGACAGGTGTGAAGTGATACCTCATTGTGGTTTTCATTTGCATCTCTCTGATGATTAGCGACGTCGAGCATTTTCTTATGTGTCTCTTGGCCATCTGTATGTCCTCTTTAGAGAAGTGTCTATTTAAGTCCTTTGCCCATTTCTTAATTGGGTTGTTTGTCTTTCTCTTGCTGAGTAGTATGAGTTCTTTGTATACTTTGGAAATTAGCCCCTTACCAGATTCATCCTTAGCAAATTTGTTTTCCCAGACCGTGGGGTTCCTTTGTATTTTGAGGCTGTTTTCTTTTGCTGTGCAGAAGCTTTTTACTTTGATGTAGTCGCATATGTTTATTTTTTCCTTTGTTTCTCTTGCCCTAGGAGACGTATCAGTGAAAAGTCCACTATGTGGAATGTCTGTGACTTTACTGCCTATGTTTTCTTCCAGGATTATTATGGTTTCGTGACTTACATTTAAGTCTTTTATCCATTTTGAGTTTATTTTTGTGTATGGTGAAAGTAGGTGGTCTAGTTTCATTCTTTTGCATGTATCTGTCCAATTTTCCCAGCACCACTTATTGAAGGGACTGTCCTTACTCCATTGGATACTCTTGCCTCCTTTGTCAAATATTAACTGACCATGATGGCGCGGGTCTATTCCTGGGGTCTCTGTTCTATTCCATTAATCTATATGCCTGTTGTTGTACAAATACCAGGCAGTTTTGATTTCAGTGGGTTTGTAATATAGTTTGAAGTCTGGTAATGTGATCCCTCCCACTCTGTTCTTTTTTCTCAAGATGGCTGCAGCTATTCAGGGTCTTTTTTGGTTCGATATAAATTTTTGAAATGTTTGTTCTATGCCTGTGAAATATGCTGTTATTTTCATAGGAATTGCATTAAATTTATTAATTGCTTTGGGTAGTATAGACATTTTAATCATATTAATTCTTCCAATCCATGAGCATAGTATCTTCTTCCACTTGTTTAAATCTTCCTCTATTTCTTTTTTCAGTGTCATGTAGTTTTCTGAGTACAGGTCTTTTACATCCTTGGTTAAGTTTATTCCTAGGTATCTTATTTTTTTAGTTGCAATGGTAAATGGTATTGCTTTTTTAGTTTCTCTCTCTGAAAGTTCATTGTTGGTGTATAAGAATGCCATTGATTTCCGGATGTTGATTTTGTATCCAGCTACCTTGCCAAATTTATTTATCAAATCTAGTAGTACTTTGATGGAGTCTTTAGGGTTTTCTATGTACAATATCATGTCATCTGCAAATAATGACAATTTTACTTCCTCCTTTCCAATTTGGATACCTTTTATGTTTTCGTCCTGTCTGATGGTTATGGCGAGGACTTCCAGTACTATGTTGAATAAGAGTGGTGAAAGTGGACATCGCTGTCTTGTTCTGGTTTTTAATGGAAATGGCTTTAGTTTTTGCCCATTGAGTATGATGTTGGCTGTAGGTATGTCATATATGGCCTTTATTATGATGAGGTATGATCCCTCTATTCCAACTTTGCTGAGAGTTTTTATCAGAAATGGGTGCTGGATTTTGTCTAATGCTTTTTCTGCGTCTATTGATATGATCATATAATTTTTGTTCTTCATTTTGTTTATGTGATGTATCACATTTATTGATTTGCGGATGTTGTATGAGCCTTGCATCCCTGGAATAAATAGCATTTGGTCATGATGTATGATCTTTTTAATGTATTGCTGGATCCAGCTTGCTAGTATTTTAGTGAGGATTTTAGCATCTGTGTTCATCAGGGATATTGTCCTGTAATTTTCTTTCTTTGTAGTATCTTTATCTGGTTTTGGGGTTAGGGTGATGCTGGCGTCATAAAAAGAGTTTGGGAGTTTTCCCTCCTCTTGAATTTTCTGGAATAGTTTGAACAGAGTAGGTGTTAATTCTTCTTTGAATATTTGGTATAACTCGCCTGTAAATCCATCTGGTCCAGGACTTTTGTTTGCTGGGAGTTTTTTGATTACTGCTTCAATTTCATTAGGTGTTATTGGCCTATTCAGGTTTTCTGCCTCTTCTTGATTCAGCTTTGGAAGGTTGTATGGTTCTAGGAATTCGTCCATTTCCCCCATGTTGTACAATTTGTTGGCATATAGTTGCTCATAATATTTTTTTTACAATCCTTTGTATTTCTGTTGGGTCAGTTATATCACCTCTTTCATTTCTGATTTTATTTATTTGGGTCCTCTCTCTTTGTTTCTTAGTGAGTCTGGCTAAAGGTGCATCAATCTTATTTACCTTTTCAAAGAACCAGCTCTTGGTTTCATTGATTTTTTGTATTTTTTTTTTTTTAGTCTCTATGTCATTAATCTCTGCTCTGATTTTTATTATTTCCTTTCTTCTAGTTCCTTGGGGCTTTTCTTGCCCTTCTCATTCTAGTTCTTTTAGTTGTGTTAGATGGTTCATTAGACCTTTTTCTTGTTTCTTGAGATAGGCCTGTAATGCTATGAATTTTCCTCTCAGGACTGCTTTCACCATGTCCCATAGGTTTTGGGTTGTTTTCTGTTCATTTTCGTTACTTTCCATGAAGTGTTTGATTTCTTCCTTGATCTCCTTGGTAACTCATTCATTGTTTAATAACATGCTATTTAGCCTCACTGTGTTTGAATATTTTTTAGTTTTTTTATAGTGGCTGATTTCTAGTTTCATGGCATTGTGATCCAAGAAGATGCTTGATATGATTTCAGTCTTCTTATATTTGTAGAGACTTGCCTTGTGCCCTAACATGTGGTCTATTTTTGAGAATGTTCCATGTGCACATGAGAAGAATGTGTATTCTGCTGCTTTGGGGTGAAATGTTCTATAAATGTCAATCAAATCCATTAGGTCTAGTGATTCATTTAAGGTCTGTGTTTCCCTGTTGATTTTTTGTCTTGATGATCTGTCCAATGCTGACAGTGAGGTGTTAAAGTCCCCCACTATGATTGTGTTGCTGTCAATCTCCCCTTTGAAGTCCCCTAAGAAATTTTTTATATATTTAGGTGCCCCTGTATTGGGTGCATAAATGTTCATAAGGGTTATTTCCTCCTGTTGGATTGATCCCTTTAGTAGTATGTAGTGACCATCTCTGTCTCTTGTTATGGTCTTTATTTTGAAGTCTGTTTTGTCAGAAATAAGAATTGCTACTCCAGCTTTCTTTTCCTTTCCATTTGCATGGAATATTTTACTCCATCCCTTCCCTTTTCGTCTGTGTGAGTCTTTTGCTCTCAGGTGGGTCTCTTGTAGACAGTATATATTTGGGTCCTGTTTTCTTATCCATTCAGCTACCCTTTGTCTTTTGATTGGCCCATTTATTCCATTTACACTTAAGGTTACTATTGATATCAGCTTATTTAATGCCATTTTTCCCCTTTATGCTGATGTACCTTTCTCTCACTATTCCTTCTTTTTCTTAAAGGAGTCGTTTTAGCATTTCTTGCAATGCTGGTTTGGTGGTACTGAACTCCTTTAGCCTTTTTTTGTCTGGGAAGCTTTTTATTGCACCTTCGAATTTAAATGATAGCCTTGCTGGATAAAGCAATCTTGGTTGCATGTTCTTCCTTTTCATTACCTGCAGAACTTCATGCCACTCCCTTCTGGCCTGAAGAGTCTCTGTTGAGAAATCAGCTGTCAGCCTTATGGGGGTTCCCTTGTAGGTCACTGCTTGTCTCTCTCTTTCAGCCCTTAATATTTTCTCTTTGTCCTTGACATTTGCCATTTTGCTTATGATGTGTCTTGGAGTGGGTCTCTTTAGGTCCCTCTTGTTTGGAACCCTCTGTGCTTCCTGAACTTGTGTGGCTTTCTCCTTTGCCAGCCTAGGGAAGTTTTCTATAATTATTTCTTCCACCAAGTTCTCTATCCCTTGCTCTCTTTTCTCCCCTTCTGGCACTCCTATAATGTGAATGTTGTTTCACTTCATGTTGTCCCAAAGTTCCCTTAGACTGTCCTCATGCTTTTTAAGTGTTTTTTCTTTTTGCTGCTCTGATTGTGTGATTTTCTCTACCTTCTGTTCTAAGTCACTTATTCTATCCTCTGCTTCATTGAGCCTGCTTTTAATTCCTTCCAGTGCATTCTTGATATCAGATACAGCATTCCTTATCTCTGTCTGAGTTTTATTTATGGTATGTATCTCTTTTTTTTTATGTTTTCACTAAGATTCTCTATCTTATCATCTAGAGTCTTCTTAAGTTCCTTGAACATCTTCATCATCCATACTCTGAACTCCATTTCTGATAATTTGCTTAACTCCATCTCATCAACCTCTATTTCTGGTGATGTTTCCTTTTCTTTAATTTGGGGGTTGTTTTTTTGTCTCCCCATTTTGGTAAGTCTTAGTGCTTGTATCTATATATTAGATATACTTACTGTCTCCCAGTCTTGTCAGATAGGATTTTGTCTTGTGGGTCCCGTGGAGCCCAGTGGCGTGTTTTCCTTACACCTCTGAGCTCTTTGCTTTAGGCGTGTCCCTCTTGTGGGTGCTCCTTTTTGTGGTTTCTTTATGTTCTCCTGTTGTGGTTGGGTCTAGATTGTTGTAGATCAGTCCTTGGGAGGACCCTCCTCTCAGGTTGGCTAACTGTGTCTCAGCCCCAGCCTCAACGTGTAAGCTGTTGTACTGGTGCTGGCAAGGCAGGATAATACACAACTAAAATTCCAGGAAACAAGAGGTATCTTACAAAATATCTTGACAGTCACAGTGAAAACAACCCACGTGAAAATAGAACTGGGAGAATGAAGGGAGAATGCACACACACACACACACACACAAAAGAATGCTTAAAAGAGCGAAAGAAAAGTAATGCTTAGAGAGAGATGTATATTGTTAATACTGGTGAAAATTTAGAAAATAATAATAAACTAAAATGTAAAAAATAGAGAAGCTACTGGGAGATAACAGAAGCAGAGAAAAGATTCTGAAAGAAGGGCCAGCAAAAAATTAAGGCAGAGAATAGGAATAGGATAATAGTTGAAAATGAGAAAACAAAAATACAATAAAGAGAATAAGAGAAACTAACAATTGGACACCAAGACAGAAGGGAGCATAATGAAAGAATGAAAGAAAAGTAGAAAAAGAAAAAAGAAAAAGAAGAAAAAAGTTATGCCAATGGATTGAGAGGAGAAAGAGAGATAAAGCCCAGGCAGGTGGGGAGTCTGGTAAGAGATTTGGGGGAAACTATAGAGGAAAGCAGTAAACTTGGTTATAATGATAAAGTCCCAGTCGTTAAGCAGGGATATCAAGAAAGTCTTGATAGTAGAAGCAAGGATAAAACAAAACAAAGCAAATAACCAAACAAAACCAAAAACAAGCTAAGCAAGACAAAATTCTTTTATAAAAAAGGGAAAAAAAAATTTTAGTTAAAAAGTTTAAAAAAATTTTTTTTAAAAAAAGATTATTATAAAATTTAAAAAAGAAGAAAAAACAAATTTTCTCCCCTTTCTCTTCTTCCTAAGGAAAAAGAGAAAAACTAAACAAACCCACCAACAAAAAACAAACCAAAAAAACCCCAAAACCAAAAAAGTCCAAAACAAAACAAAACAAAAAGCTGAAAAAAAGGTAGTCAATCAGGTGAGTTTCTTCTGGGCAACTTATGTTGTCTGAGGGTCACTGTTTTTTGTGATTTCAGTTCTCCTGGGAGGCACTTGTGTATCGCCCCAATGTGAGGAGCTATCCAGGTTTGCCTCCGGTGTTCTTAGGTAGATGGTTGATCTGAGGCTCTCCGTGGGCCACCTCCTCTTGTCAGCTATTTTGCAACCTTGTAGTTGTCTGGTCTTGCTCCAGAGTCTTCTGTAGAGTCTTTAGGGTGCAGTGTGGCTGGTGCAGCCCAGGGTGTCACTCCCCTTAGAGGTGTCGCTGTCAGGCACTCACTCTGCGGGGGTTAGTCTCTGCTCCACTGCCAGCTCCTCAGTCCCTCCCCTGTCTTCTGATTCTAGTTCCCCAGGCTCTGTCCTGCTGCAGCTTCAGATTGATTTCAGCCTGTTGCCTCTTCTGTCTGGGCCGTTTCAGCAACCTGGGCTCAGTAGGTTCAATTAAGAACACATTCTGGTGAGCCCTGTGCCTACCCAGCCCCCAGCAGGGGTTTTCAGTGTTTCCTCCAGTTCCCAAACAACAGTCCCTGAGAGTCTCATTCTTGCAAAGTCCTCCTGTGAGCTGCTCTCCTTCCCCCTCAGGACTGTGCCCTGCCAGTGTGTCTGGGGCTTCAGTGAGCGGGACCCGCCCCTTTCCTGTTGGGGGTGGTGCTCCCGGCTGCAGGAGAGGCCAGCAGGCTCCGCCCCTCCCTGCTCAGCTCTGGTTGGCTCCTCGCACCAGGCTCCCCCTCAGACCATCTACTGTGCAGAACCCAATGGCAGGCTCCACTGGTCTGTCTGCACAGTGCATGCCGGGAAGGTGGGAACCAGTTCCGCAATCAAACTCGCAAACTCACAAAGCAACACACAGGCAGAGAGTCTGCCCTGTAAGGTCCCGCTGCCCTTGCTCCAAGGCAGCCAGCGGGAGGGGGCCCAAGGTAGCTCCACGCAGCTCTCCACACCTCTGGTCTGAGCAAAGCTGGAGCAGCTTCAAGCTTCACCACGGGGCCCCTCAGCGCTGGTAACAGATCCCAGCCTCTTGGCACTGGGAGCTCAGGGCTGGAGGACACCCTCAGGGCTGGTAGCAAAACCCAGCCTCCCGGCACCAGGACCTCAGGGCGGGAGGGCTCCTCCCTTCCCCTGCGCCACGCAGATTCAGCACTTTCTGGGGCTCAACACAATGCCCCACAGGGAGGCAGAGGGTGCTCAGCACAGTCCTCTTGTCCCTCACCACTTGGGTGCCACAGGCCTTGGGAAAGCCTTCCGTATGGTCGGCACCGCAAGCACCAGACACTGGTGGCAGCCGCCCCTAGAGGCTTTGTTTCCTAGGAAGGTGCTGTCCCCTCTGGGACTCTCCGCTCCCCTGGGTCCCTATGCCCTGTGTGCAGGGAGCTCCTTCCCCTCTATGCTCCGGGTGTGGGATTCCCCACTTTTGGATGCTGTCCGCACTCTCGAGAGACAGGAGCTTTGCATCCTCCAAGCCTCCAGGCTCGGAGCCCAGCACAGGCTTCAGGGGGACTCCCCCTTCCTATTCCCCCCCTCTCTTACCCGACTTTGTGATGTTTCTTCAGTTCTCCCTACTCACACTTCGTCCACTCAGGTATGTTTCTCTTTTTCAAGCTGGTTATGTAGGATTTTAGGAGGAAATCAAGACCATGGCTGGGAGCGGGGATGCTGCTGCTTCTCACAAGGCTGCCACCTTCCCTCCGGAATATACATTCTTGATAATGGAATCCTTGTGTGTAATCAGTGATACACAGCAACTCAATATGCCTGGAAGCTTGTGATGATGGACTGCCCTCAGAATCAACTTCCCTAATCAGAGCCTTTTTCCAGCATGTACCTACTTGGTAGTTAATCCCCTGTATTTGTACCAGTCTGTGTATCAAATTCCTCAGCATGGAGCCTACAGACCATGACATACTTAGATTTTAATCTCCCTTGAATATCTCGCAACTTCAGCATGTACCCTTTTCTTGATGTTCAATACCTGAACATGTAAAATCTGTGTATGGAAAAGTTTGAGTAAGGACACACACTGAGAATAAAACACTCTTGAGAAAAAACAGCTTATCCATGGCCTCTCTTGTGTGAATAAATTCAGGCTAAAACCAGGAACATGAATCCTCTGAATATGGAATGAATGACTGCAATTATACTTAAGCATGAATTTAAGAAAATTGGACATTTCTATTCTTGGAATTCTGTAAGTATTAATTTCTTTGTTCCTGGATTACAAGTCATTTGTGCTCCAAATTAGCGCTTTAACATATTCTCTAAGAAAACCACATTAAAGGCTGCACATCACACTTCCGAGAGATTAAACAATGCAACCCAAAACTTATTCCAGCAGTGAAAACACACTTTTCTCAAAACACTTTGAAGGAGCAAGCACCAATGTAGTGACTGAGTGTTCTTTCAGGGAGAAACACATGCATTTCATCCATCTCAAGTGAGTTTTCATCCTGGAATTCATATGCATTTGGTACTGTATAGAATGTTGCTAACTTCTCGAGGGTTGTGTCATAGGAGCACCTTTCCTCCAGGAGCTTGTTGCAACATTCATTATTTGGCTAAGTTCTCTAGTGGTGGTTTTGCAAGGTCTTTCTCCTTTGGCCAAATCCCGCTTCGTACACATTTTTTTCACAGTGCTCTTTCCAAGTGTCCACAAAGAGCTGGTGCTTGAAATCCTACACATGCACTTGTCTCATACTGGTGTGCTCGTTTCACTAGCTACACACTGGTTTCCTGTTATTTCTTTTCAATTACAAGCCTTGTTTTCAGGGTCGGCCCATCTGTGAGGAAATTGACAAGGGAAGTCAATTTTTGTAATCTCCTCTTCTCAGCGATGTGTTATAAGGTAAATGTCTCCTAGAAAGATACCTCTTTCTCCATGTTTCACACAGTTTGTAGCACTTTCAGCTTTAAGCATGTTGGTGTTCTAAAAATGCTGTTTAACATATGAAGAGTGTGTAACTCTCCAGCACTGAACACACATCTTAGAGCTCATTTAGGAAGTTTAAGGCGAACTGACACGAAAGACATATTTTTCTTCAAACTCCCTCTTTAGGAGATATGGAAATGGAAGGGTTTCATCAACAACATGAAGTAATTAATGTTTTTGCTCTCTGAAAACGATAGAAATGAACTTTTGTACATGCTCGTCTCAATTTCACTCCAAAATGCCCCTCCTGTCTGTTTTTTTCCATCTTCTCAATGCATTTGGTGTAAGAGCATGTTTGAGCAAGAGTCATGCAATGTGCGTTTTCCTGGATTACAAATCATTTGGGCTCCAAATCCAAGTTTATCCACATTCTCTAAGGAAACCACATTGAAGCCTGCACATCACGCTTGCAAGAGACTAAACAATGCAACCCAAAACTTATTCCAGCAGTGAAAATACACTTTTCTCAAAAGACTTTGGAGGAGCAAGCACCAATGTAGAAACTGAGTGTTCTTTCAGAGATAAATACATGCATTTCATCCATCTGGAGTGAGATTTCATCCTGGAATTCATATGCATTTGGCTCTGACTAGAATGTTGCTATGTTCTCAAGGGTTGTGTCACACAAACACCTTTCCTCCAGGAGCTTGTTGCAACATTCATTATTTGGCTAAGTTCTCTAGTGGTGGTTTTGGAAGGTCTTTCTCCTTTGGTGAAGTCCCGCTTCATACGAATTTTTTTCACAGTGCTCTTTCCAAGTTTCCACAAACAGCTGGTGCTTGAAATCCTACAAATGCACTTCTCCCATACTGGTGTGCTCATTGCAATAGCTAGACATTGGTTTCCTGTTATTCCTTTTCAATTACAAGCCTTCTTTCCAGGGCCCTGCCATCTTTGAGGAAATGGCCCAGGGAAGTCCATTTTTGAAAGCTCTTCTTCCTGACATGTATTAAAAGGTAAATGTCTCCTAGGAAGATACCTATTTCTCCATGCTTCATACAGTTTGTAGCAGTTTCAGTTTTAAGCATGTTGGTGGTCTAAAAACGCTGTTTAACATATGCAGAGAGTGTAACTCTCCAGCACTGAATAGACAACTTAGAGCTTCTTTAGGAAGCTTAAGGCAAATAGACACGAAAGACAACTTTTTCTTCAAGTCCTGCTTTAGGACACATGGAAATGGAAGGGTTTCATCAACAACATGAAGTAATTTATGCTTTAGCTTGTTGCAACCTATGGAAATGAATTTTTGTACATGCTCATCTGAATTTCACTGCAAAATGCTCTTCTGTTTTCTTCCATCTTCTCAAAGCACAGTAAGAGTGTGTTTGAGCAAGTTATGCAGTGTGCGTTTTCCAAAATTACAAGTCATTTTGGCTCAAAATCTGCGTTTTTCCACATTCTCTAAGGAAACCACATTGAAGGCTGCACATCACGCTTGCAAGAGATTAAACAATGCCACCCAAAACTTATTGCAACAGTGAAAATACACTTTTCAAAAAAGACTTTGAAAGGAGTAAGCACCAATGTGCTGACTGAGTGTTTTTTCAGAGACAAAGACATGCATTTCATCCTTCTGGAGTGAGTTTTCATCCTGGAATTCATATGCATTTGGGACTGTGTAGAATGTTGCTATCTTTTCGAGGGTTCTGTCATAGAAGCACCTTTCGTGCAGGAGCTTGTTGCAAAGTTCGTTATTTGGCTAAGTTCTCTAGTGCTGGTTTTGGAACGTCTTTCTCCTTTAGCCAAATTCTGCTTCTCACCAAATTTTTTTGCAGTGCTCTTCCCAAGGATCCACAAAGAGATGCTGCATGAAAACCTACACATGCACTTCTCTCATAGTGGTGTGCCCGTTTCACTAGCTAGACATTGGTTTCCTGTTATTTGTTTTCAATTACAAGGCTTCTTTTTAGGGTCGTCCCATCTGTGATGTAATAGAGAAGGGAAGTATATTTCTGAAAGCACCTCTGTGGATGTGTTATGAGGTAAATGTCCCCTGGAAAGACCTCTTTCTCCATGCTTCACACAGTTTGTAGCACTTTCAGTTTTAAGCATGTTGGTGGCCTAAAAAGGCTGTTTCACATATGTAGAGTGTGTAACACTCCAGCACCTAATGCACTCCTTAGACCTCCTTTAGGAATCTTAGGGCGAACTGACACGAAAGACATCTTTTTCTTCAAAGTCCTTCTTTTGGACACATGGAAATGGAAGGGTGTCATTGACAACATGAAGTATTTCATGCCTTAGCACACTGCAACCTATAGAAATGAAGTTTTGTACATGCTCATCTGAATTTCAGTGCAAAATGCCCTTCTTTTCTGTCTTCTTGGAGCATCTCAATGCATTTGGTGTAAGAGCATGTTTCAGCAAGTGTTAAACAGTGCGTTTTCGTGGATTACAAGTCATTTGGGCAACAAATCCACGTTTTTCCAATATCTCTAGGAATCCACATTCAAGGCTGCACATCATGCTTACAAGAGATTAAATAATGCAACCCTAAACTTATTCCACCAGTGAAAATACATATTTCTCAAAAGACTTGAAAAAGCAAGTACCAATGTACTGACTCAGTGTTCTTTCAGAGTGAAATACATGTATTTCATTCTTCTGCAGTGAATTTTTATCCTGTAATTAATATGCATTATGTACTATGCAGAATGTTGCTATCTTCTCGGGGGTTGTGTCATAGAAGCACCTTTCCTGCAGGAGATTATTGCAACATTCATTGTTTGGCTATGTTATCCAGGGGTGGTTTTGGAAGATCTTTCAACTTTAGCCAAATCCCGCTTCGTACGAAATTTTTTCACAGTGTTGTTTCCAAGTGTCCACAAACAGCTGCTGCTTGAAATCCTACACATGCACTTCTCCCATACTGGTGTGCTCAGTTCACTACCTGGATTTTGGTTTCCTCTCATTTCTTTAAAATGACAAGCCTTCTTTCAGGGCCGTCCCATCTTTGGGGAAATTGACAAAAGAAGTACATTTTCGAAAGGTCCTCTTCTCTGGGATGTGTTATAAGGCAAACTTCTCCAAGAAAGATGCCTCTTTGTCCATGCTACACACACTTTGTAGCACTTTCAGTTTTAGGCATGTTGGTGACCTCAAAACTCTGTTCAACATATGTAGAGTGTGTCACTCTCCAGCACTGAATACACAACTGAGACCTCCTTTAGCGAATTGACACGCAAAGACATCTTTTTCTTCAAAGTCCTATTTCAGGGCACTTGGAAATATAAGGGTTTCATCGAGAACATGTAGTCAATCATGCTTATGCTCTCTGCAACCAACAGAAATGACCTTTTGTACATGAACATCTGAATTTCACTGCAAAATGCCCTTCTTTTCTGGTTTCTTGAATCTTCTCAATGCATTAGGTGAAAGAGCGTGTTTGAGCAACAGTTATGCAGTGTGCGTTTTCCTGGATTACAAGTCGTTTGGAGTACATAATCGGCGTTTCTCCACATTATCTAAGGAAACAACATAGAGGGCTGCACAGGAGGCTTGCTAGAGATGTAACAATGCATCCCAAAATGTATTCCACCAGTGAAAATACACGTTTCCACAAAGACTTTGAAGGAGCAAGCAAAAACCTAGTGGCTGAGTGTACTTTCAGAGAGAAATCCATGAATTTCATCCTTCTGGAGTGTTTTCATCCTGTAATTCATATGCATTTTGTACTGTGCAGAATGTTGCTATCTGCTCGGGGGTTGTGTCATAGAAGCACCTTTCCTGCAGGAGCTTATTGCAACATTCATTGTTTGGCTAAGTTCTCTAGGGGTGGTTTTGGAAGGTCTTTCAACTTTCGCCCAATCCCGCTTCGTACGAAATTTTTTCACAGTGCTGTTTCCAAGTGTCCACAAACAGCTGCTGCTTGAAATTCTACACATGCACTTCTTTCATACTGGTGCGTGCTCGTTTCACTACATGGATTTTGGTTTCCTCTTATTTCTTTGAAAGGACAAGCCTTATTTCCAGGGTCGTCCCATCTTTGGGGAAATTGACAACAGAAGTCCGTTTTTGAAAGGTCTTCTTCACTGGGATGTGTTATAAGGTAAACTTCTCCTAGAAAGATGCCTCTTTCTCCATGCTACACACACTTTGTGGCAGTTTCAGTTTGAAGCATGTTGGAGCTCTAAAAACGCTGTTTAACATATGTAGAGTGTGTAACTCTACAGCACTGAATACAAACGTAGAGCTCATTTAGGGAACTGACACGCAAAGACATCTTTTTCTTCAAAGTACTACTTCAGGGCACTTGGAAATGTAAGGGTTTCATCGAGAACATGTAGTCAATCATGCTATTGCTCTCTGCAACCGATAGAAATGACCTTTTGTACATGCCCGTCTGAATTTCACTGCAAACTGCCCTTTTTTTCTGCCTTCTGGAATCTTCTCAATGCTTTAGGTGAAAGAGCGTGTTTAAGCAAGCATTGTTTAGTGTGCGTTTTCCTGGATTACAAGCATTTGGGATACATAACTTGCCTTTTTCCACATTCTCTACAGAAACAACATAGAAGGCTGCAAATGAGGCCTGCAAGAGATGAAACAATGCATCCCAAAACTTATTCCACCAGTGAAAATACACGTTTCTACAAAGACTTTAAGGCAGCAAGCAAAAAATGTCATGGCTGAGTGTTCTTTCAGAGAGAAATACATGCATTTGAACCTCCTGCACTGAGTTTTCCTCCTGGAATTCATATCCATTTTGTACTGTGCAGAATGTTGCTATCTGCTCGGGGGTTGTGTCATAGAAGCACCTTTCCTGCAGGAGCTTATTGCCACATTCATTGTTTGGTTAAAATCTCCAGACGTGGTTTTGGAAGGTGTTTCAAGTTTGGCCCAATCATGCTTCGTACGAAATTTTTTCACAGTACTATTTCCAAGTGTCCACAAAGAGCTGCTGCTTGAAATCGTACACACGCACTTCTCCCATACTGGTGTGCTCATTTCACTACCTCGATTTTGGTTTCCTATTATTTCTTTTAAATGACAAGCCTTCTTTCCAGGGTCATCCCGTCTTTGAGGAAATTAACAAGAAAAGTCCATTTTTGAAAGGTCGTCCTCTCTGGGATGTGTTATAAGGTAAACTTCTCCGAGAAAGATGCCTCTTTCTCCATGCTACACACACTTTGTAGCAGTTTCAGTTTTAAGCATGTTGGTGCTCTCAAAACTGTTTGACATATGTAGAGTGTGTCACTCTCCACCACTGAATACACAACTTAGAGCTTTCTCAGCGAATAGACACGCAAACACATCTTCTTCTTCAAAGTCCTACTTCAGGGCACTTGGAAATGTAAGGGTTTCATCGAGAACATGAAGTCCATCATGCTTTTGCACTCTGCAACTGATAAAAATCACCTTTTGTACATGCCCGTCTGAATTTCACTGCAAAATGTCCTTCTTTCTTGCTTTCTTGAATCTTCTCAATGCATCAGGTGAAAAAGCGTGTTTGAGCAAGAGTTATGCAGTGTGCGTTTTCGTGGATTTCAAGTCATTTGGGATACAAAATTCGCTTTTTTCCACATTGTCTAAGGAAACAACATAGATGGCTGCACATGAGGCTTGCAAGAAATGAAACTGCATCCCAAAACTTATTCCCCTGGACAAAATACACGTTTCTACAAAGACTTTGAAGGAGCAAGCAAAAACCTAGTGGTTGAGTGTTCTTTCAGAGAGAAACACATGCATTTCATCCTTCTGGAGGGAGTTTTCTACCTGGAATTCATATGCATTTTGTACAGTGCAGAATGTTGCTATGTGCTCGGGGGTTGTGTCATAGAAGCACCTTTCCTGCAGGAGCTTAATACAGCATTCATTATTTGGCTAAGTTCTCTAGGGGTGGTTTTGGAAGGTCTTTGAACTTTGGCCAAATCCCACTTTGTACGAAATTTTTTCACAGTGCTGTTTCCAAGTGTCCACAAAGAGCTGCTGTTTGAAACCCTACACATGCACTTCTCCCATACTGGTGTGCTCTTTTCACTACCTTTTTGGGAGCCGGTGACATGTCTGGACATGGTCCATGCCACCTGAGTGTCTGGAGTCAGGGACTCCACCCTCCCCACAATGACCCTTGATATTGAGATCCCTATACGTGTCTGGACATGGTCCACATAGCCTGAAGCTCTGGAGCCAAGGACTCAACCCTCCCCGCAGGTTTCTGTGGGGAGCCGAAATTAAGATTGTTACAAAGGTCTGAGCTCATGCAGGAGGTAGGATTTTTACCCTGAAAGTGTGCTTATGCAGCCTGGGAAGAACTACCTTGTATCACCCTCACTTTCTTACCAGTTGTTTGTTACTCACTATATAATAAAGGTGTTGAAGCCATTTGAGGCTGCACCTCATTGGAGGGCAGCCCTCCTGATCCCATAACTGTGTTTGTCTCTAATTCCCACCGCTCGAACTCAGGTTTGTTCATCTTTCAGGCTGGTTCCTGACAAGTGGCGCCCGAACCCGGACCTGAGTACTTGAGACGCAACTGAAGATAAGGTGAGGAACTCCTCTATAGGTAAGTGGTGCACACCAGAAGAATTGAGGTAAGAGGAGCATTTTTGTTTTATAGTCAGGAGTAAAATAAGATGGGGTAATCTAGTTCAACAGAGGCTTTTTTCTCAAATGTTGCATTCTGTGTTAAGAACAAGAGGAGCAAAGGTTTCTGAAGAACAGATTTTAAAGTTTTTAAAGTTTATAGAGACAGTCTGTCATTGGTTTC
Organism: Miniopterus schreibersii; assembly: GCF_964146895.1. NCBI lineage: Eukaryota > Metazoa > Chordata > Mammalia > Chiroptera > Miniopteridae > Miniopterus > Miniopterus schreibersii. The sequence goes on along the minus strand of NC_138122.1, from coordinate 146,962 downwards.
CTTAAGAAGATACAGTTAATATAAAAGTAAGGGAAAAGGAAGAGGTAATTGCTACAGCTGTGGCAAGTCAGGGCATTTCAGTAAGGAATGTCGAAATAGGAATAAGAGCAATGAACAAGTAAAATGACCAGGATTCTGCCCAAGATGTAAAAGAGTAAAGCATTGGGCTAATATGTGCAGGTCAAAAATTGACATAAATGTCAAACCCTTACAGCAGTCAGAAAACTACAAGAGGGGGCAGCCTCAAACCCCTCAAACAATTGGGGCCATGTCAGTCTACCCACCCCAGGATTACCAGGGACCAAACAGGGACTACAGGACTTATATAGAGCCACACCGGGAAGCGCTGGATTGGACCTCGGTCCCACCGCCGGTACGTATTAACACCTGAGATGGGACCCCAAGCTATACCCACAGGGGTATACTGGCCTCTGCCAAGAGACACTGTAGGCCTCTTATTAGGACGTAGCGGGTTAACAATGAAGGGATTTCAAGTTTTTCCAGGCGTCATAGATCCTGTCTATACTGAGGAGTTAAAGGTCATGTGTATAGCTCCTCTTAATATCATTACATTAACCCCTGAAATGAAAATCGTACAATTGATATTATTACCCTTTAAGAAGATAGGAAAAGTTTTACCTCAACAGGAGAGCTGAAATCATGGCTTTGGCTCTTCTAATAGAGCCTACTGGATTCAAACAGTGGGGTCTGAGAGACCTGAAAGGGAACTGCTGATTAATGGTAAGAAATTTAATGGATTGCTGGATACAGGAGCTGATGTTTCAGTAATTAGTCAGTTATACTGGCCACCCCAGTGGCCTGTGAAACTTGCTATGACTTCTTTATAGGGAATTGGACAGACTCAATCTCCATTGCAAAGCACACAAATTCTTACATGGCAAGATGCAGAGGGAAAGTCTGGTAAATTTCAACCTTATGTATTGCCTTTTCTGCCATGTAATTTGTGGGGCCGAGATGTTCTCAAAGATATGGGAGTGTTATTGTATAGCCCAAATACTAAGGTAACTAATCATATGTTAGACCAAGGTTACATGCCAGGGGAGGGACTAGGCAAATATGGGCAGGGGATAGAACAACCCATTTCCTGCAAAGGCCAACTGACAAAACAAGGTCTTGGCTATGATTCAAATTTGTCCTGAAGGTCACTGCTATTTCCACCTCCCTTACAGCTGACCCTATTACCTGGACATCTGACAATCCTGTATGGGTGGAGCAGTAGCCTTTAACAGAGGAAAAAATCTGAGCAGCCCAGCAATTGGTGCAGGAACAATTAGCTCAGGGGCATATTGAGGAATCTAATCATCCTTGGAATACACCTATATTTGTCATTAAGAAAAAATCTGGGAAGTGGAGGCTATTGCAGGATTTAAGAGCAGTAAATAAGACTATGGAAATTACGGGGCCTTTACAACCAGGTTTGCCCTCTCTGGTGGCCATTCCTACAGGATACCATTTAATAGTGTTAGACTTGAAAGACTACTTTTTCACCATCCCATTCTACCTTGCAGATTGTAAAAGATTTGCCTTCAGTGTTCCTTCAACCAATTTTAAGGAACCAATGTAGAGATACCACTGGAGAGTTTCGCCCCAGGGCATGGCGAATAGTCCCACATTGTGTCAAAAATTTGTGGCTACAGCTATTAAAGAGATTCGAAAGATACATCCAGAAGCCTATGTAATCCATTATATGGATGATGTTTTAGTGGCTTATCATGATCTAGAAAACTTAAAAGTGATTTACTCAGAGTTAGAACTTCAACTAAATAGATTTGGCCTTGTCATAGCCCCCAAAAAGGTTCAACAGACCACGCCTTATAATTACTTAGGGAAATTGATAGAAGGGTGGAAAGTAAGGCCACAAAAATTTCAGTTCAGAACAGACAATCTATCCACCTTGAATGATTTCCAAAAATTTTGGGGGGACATTAATTGGATAAGGCCTTCATTAGGCTTAACCATGAGTGAATTAAAACCACTCTTTGACATACTCCGTGGCGACTCTGACCCCCGTAGTTCTCGAGAGTTAACCATTGAGGGGCAACGGGCTCTAGAGATGGCAGAGAAGGCTATCTCACAACAACAAGTAATTAGAGTTGATTACACAAAAGCCTGGCAACTAATCATCTTACCTACAAATTATTTGCCTACTGGGTTGTTTTGTCAAGAAGCTCCAATAGAATGGATTCATTTATCTTCCTCCAGAAAAAAGGTTATCACACCTTATGCCACATCAGTGGCCCAATTAATATTGCAGGGTAGAAAAAGAGCTATAGAGCTGTTTGGGAAACAGTCTGCCACTATTATTGTGCCTTACACTTCTGTGCAGCAATAGTGGTTGTGGCAAAATGAAACTTTATGGTAGATCGCTTTTGCAGATTACAGTGGACAGATCGACTGCCATTATCCATCAAACAAATTATTACAATTATTCATTCAAAACCCTGTGATATTTCCAAAAATTATCTCTAAAGAACCTCTGTCTAATTCTCTTTTAGTGTTTACTGATGGGTCAATGTCTGCAATTGCGAACTATGTCATCAATAATCAGGGCCATACATTGAATACTAAAGAAACCTCTGCACAGAGAGTAGAGTTGGTAGCTGTCATTGCAGTATTTAAATGCTTGCAAGATGTAAAATTTAATTTGTACACAGATTCTAAATACATCGTATCTATCCTTCAAGGTTTGGAGATGGCTACCCCGACTGACAGGGATCCCTCTAGAGTCATAACCGCTCTCTTGTCTTTACAGCAACTGATTCAGCAACGAACCTCACCCTGTTTTGTGGGACATATCAGAGCTCACTCAATTCTCCCTGGACCTTTAACAGAAGGAAATGCACAAGCAGACATGTTGACTCGTAGCACTTTCTTAGTTATTTCCTCTATTGAACAAGCACGGGCCTCACATGCTCTGCATCATCAAAATGCTTCAGGTTTAAGAAAACAATTTAACATTACTCATGAAGCCGCCCGACAAATAGTAAAGGAATGTCAAAACTGTCCTGAGCATATGCCCCTCGCACCTCAGTATGGTGTTAATCCATGGGGATGGCTCCCAGGACATATTTGGCAAATGGATGTTACTCATATAGCTGAATTCAGTCGCCAATCATTTGTGCATGTCACAGTGGATACTTATTCTGGATTTTTAGTGGCAACCGCACGTACTGGGGAAAATACAAAACAGGTTATTTGCCATGTATTATGTTTTGCCATCTTGGGCATTCCAAAAATTATAAAAACTGACAATGGGCCTGCACATGCTAGCAAAACTTTTCCAGAGTTTTGTGCAACTTTCCAAATTACTCATATCCCAGGCATTCCTTATAATCCTCAGGGCCAGGGAATAATCGAGTGAGCCCACAGGACCCTAAAGGCTCAAATTGCAAAAGTAAAGAAGGGAGAATATACCTGCCATTCTCCTAGTAATATACTTAATCTCTCTTTATTTACCCTTAATTTTCTAAATTTGGATGCAGAAGGTTTCTCAGCAGCTGAGCGGCATTGGAGACCCCCCCAGTGGAAAATATGCTGAGGTTAAGTGGAGAGATCCACTCACCAATGAGTGGAATGGACCGGATCCCGTGCTTATCTGGGGGCTGGGTCATGTTTGTGTGTTTCCTAGGAATCAGAACAGACCTAGGTGGTTACCGGAGCAGCTGGTAAAACATCATGGAGCCGATCGATCTAACTGGCAGAATGAAGAAGCTGAATATTCACAATCCTAGCCTGTACCCCTGGAGAAGACCCCCGAGAGCAAGAGGGGCTCAAGAGGCAGCTGTGCCGACATGGGACCAGACTAAGAAACCATATAGTCACTATGAATGGGGGCGGGATAGGGTTAAAAACCATCTTATGGGGATACGGAGTCAAGACAATGTATCTATTGATGTTACATGCTGATATAAATGATATAGAGTCTGCTCCTCTAGATACCTCACCTGCAGACTTAGCAAAAGAACTGTTTGACAAGTTTTCTGATATTATCTCTAGACATAGTTTATCTTCATTATTCTATTCTGGTATTATGTTGTTGGCCGGAGTGTTCATGTTCCTATGTTTATTCCCAGTCTGTGTCCAAGTGGAAACACAAAGCCTCTCAGAGCTGCAGACAGGAGTCCACTGGCTCAAATTAAAAACTAAAGAAGGGGGAGATGTTGGGAGTTAGTGACGTGTCTGGACATGGTCCACGCCACCTGAGGGTCTGGAGTCAGGGACTCGATCGTCCCCACAATGAACCTTGATATTGAGAGCCCGCTACGTGTCTGAGCATGGTCCACGTAGCCTGAGGCTCTGGAGCCAAGGACTCAACCCTCCAAGCAGGTTTCTGTCAGGAGCCAAAATAAAGATAGTTACAAAGGTCTGAGATCATGCAGGAGGCAGGATGTTTGCACTGAAAGTGTGTTTGTGCAGCCTGGGAAGAACGACTTTGTATAACCCTCACTTTCTTACCAGTTGTTTGTTACTCACTATATAATAAAGGTGTTGAAGCCATTTGAGGCTACACCTCATTGGAGGGGAGCCTGCCTGATCCCATAACTGTGTTTGTCTCTAACTCCCACCACTCGAACTCCGGTTTGATCGTCTTTCAGGCTGGTTGCTGACACTACCTGGATTTTGGTTTCCTCTTATTTCTTTGAAATGACAAGCCGTCTTTCAAGGGTCATCCCATCTTTGGGGAAATTGAAAAGTCCATTTTTGAAAGGTCCTCTTCTCTGGGATGTGTTATAAGGCAAACTTCTCCTCGAAAGATGCCTCTTTCTCCATGCTACACACACTTTGTAGCAGTTTCAGTTTTAAGCATGTTGGTGCTCTCAAAACGCTGTGTAACATATGTAGAGTGTGTCACTCTCCACCACTGAATACACAACGTAGAGCTCCTTGTGCAGAACGACACACAAACACAACGTATACTTCAAAGTTTACTTCAGGGTACTTGGAAATGTAAGGGTTTCATCGAGAACATGAAGACAATCATGCTTTTGTACTCTGCAACCAATAGAAATGACCTTTTGTACATGCCCGTCTGAATTTGACTGCAAAAGGCCCTTCTTCCTTGATTTCTTCAATCTTCTCAATGCATTAGGTGAAAGAGCGTGTTTGAGCAAGAGTTATGAAGTGTGCGTTTTCCAAGATTTCAAGTCATTTGGGATACAAAATCCGCCTTTTTCCACATTGTCTGAGGAAACAAAATAGATGGCTGCCCATGAGGCTTGCTAGAGATGAAACTGCATCCCAAAACTTATTCCACAGGTGAAAATACACGTTTCTACAAAGACTTTGAAGGAGCAAGCAAAAACCTAGTGGCAGAGTGTACTTTCAGAGAGAAACACATGCATTTCATCCTTCTGAAGGGAGTTTTCATCCTGGAATTCATATGCATTTTTTACTGTGCAGAATGTTGCTATCTTCTCAGGGGTTGTGTCATAGAAGCACCTTTCCTGCAAGAGTTTATTGCAACATTCATTTTCCGTGGCGTAGCCTCTCTTAGGTGCTTTGCTGTGCTGCCCTAATCTGGTGTCTTCCTGTGGGGTAGGGACAAAGGAGCTGACCCTATTCTTATTTTGCTTTTCCTATCAGTGTAAATATTAACTGTCTATGTGCACTTGTGCTGGGTGTCTCCTTACAGCCAACTCTACCTGAAGAGGCCAGACAGCCTAGGGTCAAAGACGGCTTGACAAGAAACCAGCATAAATGAAAGTAGATTAAGGAGGTTGTGCCAGAGAGGAAGGGACCAGGTCATGCAGGACCTTGGGCCACAGGCAGGATGGTGGCTCTTAGGCAGTGAGAACGCAGGGCTCTGAGGATTATGAGCAGAGTAATGACATGATCTGGCTCATGCTGTCAAAAACAATTACATTAAAATGCATTCATTCAAAAATGTGTCCTGTAAGAAAATATGCATAGGAGTGCCCATTATTACTGAGATTATAGCAAATGTGGCTTAGATTTTTTTTTTTAATCTTCACCAGATAATATAATTTTATTGATTTTAGAGAAGAAAGGAGAGGGAGAGAGAAAAACATGGATCCATTGTCTCCAGTGCGCTGCACTTGGACCCTACCGCCACTTGGGTATGGGCTCTGACTGGAAATCACACCCACAACCCTTGGGTGTACAGGACCACACTCCAACCAACTGAGCCACATTGTCCAGGGCGGTGCTTAAATTTTTGTGATTAACTTTCCCGATGACCCCTTGGCCCCTATATCTGGATGGCCTCTGCACTCCTGCTCTCAGCTCTCCCTTCCCCGGCACCCCGGGCACCCCCATCTACCTCGCCGACTGCCTAGCACCCCTGGTGGGGCCCTGGGGGCTCAGCTGGATGCTGGCTGCAGAGGTACCCGCCCCCGCAGCCCTTGCCTCCGAGCACCAGGCCTCTGCTCCCGCCCCTCTGGGCTCCCTCCCTTCCTGTCCCTTGGGCCCGCCCCAGGCCCGCCCCCTTCCAGTCTCAGCACTTGGGGCTCCACTCCTCATGGGCCGCTAGGGGAGAGACTGTGCGACTTTGCAGTCCACGCAGCCCCTCAGTGGGGAAGAATTTCCAGACCCACGGTCCCAGATGGTGTGGCCCCGCTGCTGCCGCAGGGGCTCCTCCTCCCTCGCTCTAGAGAAGGGGTGAGCGTGGGGATTTGGACTCAAAGGTGGGGGTTTGGGGAAGGGGGCAGGAGACTTGGGTACTGTGGCTCGTGCTGGGAGTGGGGTGATCAGGCCGGGGCCTGTTGGTCCTGGCTGGGAAGCAGGGATGCAGAGCTGGGGGAGGGGACGCTGAGTGGAGTTGGGAGGCCTGGGGAGGCGCCCGAGCTGCTGGGCAGTTTTGCAACCACCTGACCACTCCTGGAGGTGCCTGGAGGGGAGCTCTGGGCCCAAAACCACTCCAGGGCGCTGTAGGCTAGTCCAATGGAGCAGGTGAGGGTCCGGTGGAGGTCACCGCAGGCCCCTTCCCACCTGGAGGAGTTCCCCCTCCATAGGCTCTCTTTGAGTCCCCAAGTTTTCCTCCTAAAAGACTGTGGTTGCATGTCTGGGGGTTCGGGGAATATGCGGAAAACTATGCTAGACTCTTCTGTGAGGTTGGGCCTGCCCTGGCGGGAACTCTGGGGACCCCTTAGCAGATGCTCAGGCTGGGGAGTTGGGGTGGCTTTTGGGGCACCGTGGACCAAGGGTGGATCACGGAGGGGCAGCCCTCCCTCAGGCTGCTCCTACTGGGTCTTCAGGGGCAGTACTAACTAGCGCCCACAAGCAAGACACGCTGTGAGGGTGCAGAGCCAGGAGACAGGGGCAGCATTCCCGTACCTCTGTTATTGTAGGACAAGGTCCCCAGGGCTTGGACTGCTTCTTGGTTTAGCCCAGTTCTGCCCGGTGTGCACACAGTGCCAGTGTAGATGCCCGCTGGATGCAGGCAGGCAGGTTCTGCTTCCATAGCTGGTTTGGGTGTCAGGGGTAAACAGCTTAGAAGTCTGACCACAGGTCCACTTCTCTTGGAAACAGGGAGAAACTTAACCAGGCCTTACCAAGAACACAAAGAAATGGGGGGGAAACGGATGCTAAATAAGCACATCCAAGACGTTTTTCCTTGGCTAAACTATTTCCATTCAGCCTACAGGTTTTTGTTTTGTTTTGTATGTACCATGAATATGGCTGAGTTGTTTTCAACTATTAGAGCCAAAGGTGTTTTTTAAGAATACCAGGTTAAGGTTAAGCAGTTTACTTAAAACTTTTCCTTTTGAGGTTGTTGTTGTGGGGGTTTTTTGAAAGCTCAGTTGGTCAAGTGAAAAATTCTTAAGCTGTGCCTCCTTTTGCACATTAAATTACTTATAAGCAATTTATAATTTGGGGCAACACAACAATTTGAAACAAACATCAAAGAACTAAAGCAAGCCTGTTCTTCATGCCCCAAACACTCAAATTCCTTAGCATTTCTACCAGACCCATTTTTCATTTCCACCAATCTGTTCTATTTTTCTGTTAGTGTGGGCTGATAGAAATAGTCTTGGAGGTAGTGAATGTGGGGAAAAGTATGGGAAAAGGAATGGGAACAATGCTTTTGGTGTAAGATATTAAAAAATAGAGTGTTTTTCTTTCTCTACATTTCAAAAAAGCTGTAATAAAAGATGTTTGTAGCTGACAGGCAGCTTTAGTGAGATAATCATGAAAGGCCTGTTAAAATCTTCGGAGCAGAAAAAGTGAAAAATTTCTCCAATTTTTATTGTTCTACCTTTTGTTTTTTGTTTTTTCAATTTACCTGGGATATGTCTGATAGTGTTGGAGCTTACTTGAAAAAGCTTAAAGAATGATATACTAACTGGCAGAATTAGGGCAGAAGTAAGAGTGCTGTGCAAAGGGATTAAAAATGAGAATTAGAATCCCAGTGTAGTTTTAAGATTTTCATATTGGGAATTGTGGCTCCAAGTGGTTTGCTTACCAAGACAGGAGAGAGAGATACACTGGCTGGACTGTGTGTGTAGACACTTGCTGGAGAAGAATGGATACATAATCAACATTTACCCATCACTTTAATCCAGGAATCCTTCAACCCCCGTACATACAAAAAGCATCCCTGAAAGCCACTTTCAGGCAGAAGTGAATCTGCTGACCCAGGGGCATTTTAGTCCTTCCTGTCTAATCAGTGTCTAGTGAGGGTGCTAGTGAGCAGCAAAACCTGGCAAAGGGGGGTTCTTAGGCACTGACAGAGGATAGAGGAGAAATAAAAATGAGTAACAAGGAGGACATTTCCAGGACCTGGCTCATGATGAGGCTGAGTGTGCAGCTAAACTCAACCTTTAGAACAAATTGGGCTTTTAAAACACTTAAATGTTGGTGTATTATTCCCAAAGTAATGCTGTAACATACATTACAATATACCATCAATATTTTCCCAGGGAGAACTTCAATTTCCCATTGCATTCAGGCTTTATAATAATAGTTTCAAATGCTTTTAGGAAGTAAGCAGGGCATATGTCACATATACGTAATTTTTAGAAAGTTTTTTTTTTTTTCTCTAACCATTTTTTATTTTCAATTACAGTTGACATACTATTATCTTCAGGTGTGCACCCCAGTGATTACACATTATGTAAATTACTAAGGGATTATCCCAATAAATCTGGTACTCATCTCACACCATACATAGTTCATAGAATATAATTTCTATAATCCCTATGCTACACTTTATATCCCGTGACTATTCTATAACAACCAATTTGCACTTTTAATCCCTTCACCTTTTTATACCCATTCCTCCAACATCCCCTCCCATCTGGCAACCGTTAGAACATTCTCTGTATTTATGAGTCTGTTTCTGTTCTGTTCTGTTTGTTAATTTTGATTTTTAGATTCAATTGTTGATATATAAGTATTTATTGACATTTTATTGTTCATATTTTTTATCTTTTTTCTCTTCTTCTTCTTAAAGAAGGTGCTTTAACATTTATACAGTACTGGTTGGATGGTGATGAATTCCTTTAGCTTTTGTTGTCTGGGAAACTCTTTATCTGTCCTTTGATTCTAAATGATAGCTTTGTGAGGTAGAGTAATCTTGATTGTAGGTGCTTGATTTTCATCAGTTTGAGTATTTCTTGCAAATCCCTTTTGACCCAGAAGGTTTCTGTTGAGAAATCACCTGACAGTCTTATGGGAGCTCCCTTGTAGTTAACTAACTGCTTTACTCTTGCTGCTTTTAAGATTCTCTCTTTGTCTTTAACTTTTTGCATTTTAATTATGATGTGTCTTGGTGTGGGCCTCTTTGGGTTCATCTTGTTTGGAATTTTCTGCCTTTCTTGGACTTCTATGTCTATTTCTTCACCAGATTAGGGACATTTTCTGTCATTGTTTTTTCAAATAGATTTTCAATTTCTTGTCCCTCTCTCTTCTTCCTCAAGACCCCCATGATGCAAATGTTGGTACACTCTAAGTTGTCCAAGAGGCTCCTTACACTATCCTCATTTTTTGGATTCTTTTTTCTTTTTGCTGTTCTGATTGGGTGTTTTTTGCTTCCTTATATTCCAATTTGATTCTTGGCTTCATCTACTCTACTGTTGACTCCCTGTAAATTATTCTTCATTTCAGTTAGTGTATCCTTCATTTCTGACTGGTTCTTTTTTATGGTTTCCATGTCCCTTTTTATGCTGTTGAAATTCTCACTAAGTTCATTGAACAGCCTTATAACTAATGTATTGAACTCTGCATCTAGTAGATTGTTTGTATCCATTTTCTTTAGTTTTTTTCCTGGAGTTCTGTTCTGTTCTTTCATTTGGGACCTGTTTCTTTTTCTTCTCATTTTGGCAGCCTCCCTGTGTTTTCTTCTATGTATTAGATAGAGTTGCTAAGTCTCCCAGGCTTCATAGAGTGCCTAATGTATTAGGTGTCTTGTAGGGTGGAGTGCCGTAACCTCCTGGATCACCCAAGCTGGGCACTCAAGGTGTACCCTCCCTTGTAGTCTGTGTACACCTTCCTGTTGTAGTTGAACCTTGATTGCTGTTGGCACGTCAATGGGAGAGATTTACCCTCAGGCTGATCAGCTGCAAGGACTGGCTGCAACCATAAAACACTGACCTCCTACCACCATGGGGGATCAGCTGTGCAGGGTCTACCCCACAGAACAGGACTTACTTCAGCAGGTTCCTGGTGCCCTGAGTCCACTCTTTGAGTGTGTCACTTGTAGAGGTGGTTGGGTGGTGGTGGTGCTTTGATGTGGTCTGAAGCTGTCCACTGAGTGCACTTGATCTGGGGCTTCCCAAGAGGTGCAAACCAAGTCAGCCACTGCCAGTGTTCTGCCTGGGGCCACCTGGCGTGAGCTACAAAGTGATCTGCAGATGGCTGCTACTTGTGCTGGGCTTGGAAGTGCCCAGCAAGGCCAAGCTTTGAACCAAGGCTGACTGCTGCTAGTGCCAGACCTGGGGCCACTTAGTGAGAGGATTGTGGCATGCTGAGGCCAGATGTTGCTTCTTTGAGAGATTTTAGGAAAATCTGAAACATGAGCAAAGGCAGGCCATTCATATGGAAAAGGCTGTAGAAACTGCTTAGGTGGGCCTGCAAGTTGGGTGGGGTGGGACCTCGGAATCACCAGGTTGGGGCAAACAGTGTGAGCTGGGTTGATGGAGTCTCAGACCTTGGTTTAATTGGGTTCCTCCTCACCTGCAATGAACACATGAGTAAGGGCTGATTCCCACATAATAGCCAGAATGGGATTTGAAGGTGAGCCTGACTGTGTTGTCCCTTGTTTAGAATCCTCCTGTGGCTCCCATTCCTTCCCATTGCAGGGACTCTCAGGGCCTCCACTCCTGTTGATTAATTTCCAAAAAGCAGCAGCGGCCTAGTGTGGGGTCATAGTGGACCCACCCAGCAGAGCAAGGAGTCTCCACCTACTCTGCAGATTATAAAACAAAACATAACATCAAGCCCAGAGCCCAAGGCCAGAAGCACAGGGAGATGTGTCCCCAAGCCAGGGCCAGCACAGGATCAGTTGGACAGGAAGATGCTGGGAGATGCTGGGAGCCCTGTGTGCTATAATCTGATTTTATAGGGGTTCTCACTGTCTTTCCAGGTTACCTGAAAAACAGGTGAGACCTTTGCAGTTCTCAGAGGTTTGGAGCTGTTCTGGGCTTTGGGAGGGGAAAAGGAGCAAGGGGATTGCAAACAGAAGTTGGTTTAAAAATTCTATGTGGTTGGATGTCTCACACAGCCCCTGCCTGGGGAACTCTGAGGGGTGAACCATAAAAAAGGCCTCAGGAACACACCACCTGGCCCCTTCCTGTCTTCCTGGTCTCTGTGGGAACAAGCCCCTCTCCACAGAGGCCTCCGCAACCCCACTACAAAACACTCTTGTGTTTTCATTATTGACCTCTATGGGGCTTGTGATGTTTATAATAATTCATTGTGATAGGTTTCCAGTTTTTGTCTGTCTTCCCCACTACAGGGGCAGGGACCAGCACCCAGTGGGAGCTCAGTGGAATGAATGCAGCTGCGGCACGCTGGTGGTGGTATGAGCAGGACCCGGTTGGGCAGCCTCTGGGCAGACCTTGGCTGCCCATCAGGTCACCTGGGATTTTCTGGAAATGCTGATGCCTGCCTCACCCAGAGATTCTGACTCAGTTCTCTGGGCTGGGGCTTAGGCATCAATATATATATTTTGGCTGTTGTTAATCCTCACCTGAGTATATTTTTTCCATTGAATTTTTAGAGAGAATGGAAAGAAAGGAAAGGGAGAGGAAAGGAAGAGAGAGAAACACCATTTGAGATACATTGATTGGTTGCCTCCCACACATGCCCCCACGGGGCTAGGTATCAAACCTGAAACCCAGGTAGATGCCATGGAATAGGAATCAGACCCTTGACCCTTCGATGCACAGGCTGATGCTCTAACTACTGAGAAACACCAGCAAGGGCTAGGCATCAATATTTTTTAAAATTGTCTCTACTGTTTTTAATCAAGCAGGTTCCTGAAACCCAGGGGAACTTAAGCTTTTAGCATTAAAACCTGTGGACCTAGGAAGGGGCCAAGAGCAGAAAAATTTGAGTGGACAAAAGATTGGACTCATGAGGACCTGACATGTCTTATATACCCGGAGTTCACCTGATCTGAACACAGGATGAGCCACAGGGCAGACCTGGTGGCTGCTGGAGACTCAGCAAGTGTTTGGAAAGTGACTTATACGTGTGGGACCACCTCCTGCCATGATCTAGGACAGGACCATTTCAGTTGCACCAAGGACTCCAGATGCAGAACCCACTTCCTGAGCCTGTTCCTTACACAAACCTCTCTGCCCCTCACTGTCTCCCTCAGAACTGCTGCAGCTCCTGTGCCCTTTTTGGAGGTGGGGTGGGCTTGGTTGATAGAAAACCACCTTTCATTTCACTGTGATGCCAGTTATTTAATTACTAGAGGACTTAGGGCATTGAGAGAAGGTGGATTTTTGGACTCTATTATTGGCAATATAGCAACGTTAGCCTATTTTATATTCTCTCAACTGTTCCAAATGGAAAAAATTCTACTCTCCAACTTTTTAGCAGAGCAGCACTGTATTGGAGCTCATCACTCCCTTCCTGTTTACCTGCCACTTTTTGTCCCTTTCTCCCAGACAGCCTCCAGGGGAGATAAAACATCCCCCTGTGGGCAGGTTTTGTGGGAGGATTGGTACAGAATTTTAGTGCCCTTTTTTTCTCTCAACCCTAGTATTGCCTGGAGCCTTCTTTGTGTTAAGTGAATTTTATTGCAAACAACAAAGATGTCATATTTGGTCTGTTTAGTGTACTGGTACTGAAATAAATGGCATGTAATTTCATGAACTTGTATCCAGAGAACTAAATATTCATTCAGCTCTCATTTCTTAAATTGAAAAGCTATTACATTTGAGTAGACATTTGGGGGCTTTGGCACAGTGGTGGTGAAAGGACAGCAAGTGTCACCTTCATGAAAACAAATCAGCCTGCCTAGGATTAACCCTGGGCCCACTAGCTGCTCACTGTCCATCGCTGACCAAGAACCTGATCTGCTCTCACTCTCCTCACCTGTACACACCTATTAGGGTCAGTGTGAGAGTTAATTAATGGGTTAGAATCTACAAAGAACATAGTAGGCATGTGGGAGATGATGGCGACGACTTAGATTGGAGAGGTGAAGGTAGAAATGAGACAGGTGAAAACAACACAATTTGGTGGTGAATCAGATGTCGCAGGTGAGGGAGGGGGCATCTGTTCTTATAGTGCTGAGGTTCAGTTAGGTTGGGACACTGAGAACAGATTAGGTCTGGAGGGGTTGGTGGGTTTTGCTTTGCTTACCCCTAGTAGATGTCTAACTCATGGCAGGAGGAAAGTGCTGTCCTTTCATCTAAACTGGGAGTAAATGAGCTTGTGTTCCAGGGACCCTCCCTCACTTCCACTCTGCACAGTACCTGCCGCTGCCATGAGGGAGCTAGTAGGTGTCATCAGTGACCAAGAAGAGATGAATTGCCTCCTTCCCCTTGGATCTGCTATGATACTTTTCACTCTACCTCTCCGTGTTTTCATATATGAGAACATATAACAAAGATTGGAATTTCATTCTGAATAATAGAAGTTATTTTACATAAAAATAGTAGAAGATATGAAAGCAATTTATGTCAGCTTTCCAAATTGAGAAGCTATAGAACAACTACTGATGCTATTGACTTGAGTACTTTAATAAATCTAAGCCTTGTTACAAATAAAAAGCATTTTTGTAAAATTGATTAATGAGACACTGCTTGCTTCCAATAATGGCTGAGTAAGCTCCTCTTGGAGCAACTTGCCCAGTGGTGAAAACGGTAAATTCTGGGCAACATACAAAAAGCAACTGCCTGAAGGCACCGAAAAGCATCTAAAAGCAGGTAGTTACTGGAAAGGAGTCTGAAATTGTTAGTCTGCTGGGGGGTCTTCTCTTTATTTCCTCTCTTTTTCACCCGTCTGTTTCTTTTCCGGCCTTGGTGTTGCTTGAACGTATGTACTTGCACAGTCACTCCTGAGCGGACCTCTGTGCAGCGTTTTAGTGGTTGCTCTGAGTGTTAGTTGTACACACAGGACTCACCAGTCTACCAGTGTCACCACTCCAGTCTGAGTCACAAATAGAAACCTGACCTCCCTTTAATTGTTGTTACCCTCTCTCCTTCAAAATAGAATCATTTCAAATAGTTGCCTTCTATACTTACACTGAGAACCTCATCTTGTGTCCTGGCTGGTGGGCTCAGTGGTTAGTCAGTCAGCCCAAGCACCAAGGGTTTGATTGCCAGTCAAGGGCACGTACCCAGTTGCAGGTTCATCCCCAAACCTGGTCGGGGAGCATGCAGGAGGCAACCAATCAATGTCTCTCTCTCACATCAATGTTTCTCTCTCTTTTTTCCCCTCCCTCCCTTCCACTCGAAAAATCAATTGAAAAAATACCCTTGGGTGAGGATTAACCAATAAATAAGTAAATAAGTCCTGTAATACTTATTTTTGTTAATCATTTTAAAAGTTATGTATTCCTTGATATTCAAAGAAAAAAACGACAGAATTGCACAAGGTGAGAAGTGAACGATCCCTTCTCTCTCTGCTCCACACAGCATCGTCATTGTTAACTGTTTGGGGCCTGGAAGTTTCCTGATCTTTCAGAGAGCTTTCTACATGATTTCAAATCAGAAAATCTCATTTCAGGTCTGAACAACCTTCTTGTAGTCAGAGCCACATGGCAAGCTAAAAAGCCCCAAACATGGACCTTTCTTCCCAGGAGAGTCATGCTGAGTGAATGGAATGAAATATGAACTTCTATTACCTGTCAGGTGGTATGCAATTAATTTCTAAGGTGAAGCTGTTGAAGTGTTTTCTGAAACGACATAATTATGTTTAGCACAGAAAATATGGATTCCAATTATAATCTTTAGATTATTTAATGTTCTTTGAACACTTTGACTCATGTTTCTGACTCGACAAAATTATAATTCCTGTGAATCATCTATTTCATTGGACTTCAGGATTCAATTGTAAAAAATGCTCTCTGATGAAAACAAAAATATAACATTTGGGATGTGTTTTTGAAAAATGAAAGCTCCCACTTTGTTAATGAGAGCCCTGCTTTCTTCAAATGAAATGAAGAGTGACGCCTAGGGGACTGGGACATCCCACCCAGGGACCATCAGGACCAGAATGAGACGGACTGCAGTGACGCAGGGTGGTTCCAGACCATTGGGTCAGTCCTACAAGGGGCAGTGAAGGCAAAGATATCTGTGTTCTTTTGATAAGATTAGTTGTCTGTAGTGTATTTCACTTAATTTTTCTTCCTCCAACTTTTCATTGCCTTAGTATTTACTTCCCTGCCACACGAGTTCCCCTAAGAACTGCCCCCTAAGAACCGGCATTAACCTCTTTTATGGCATCAGGAGGTCTGAAAGCAAGACAGAGGTTCAGTGAGAGGCAGCAGATGTGGCAGGGGCACGGCCCCCAGGCTTGTGTGCTCTGTGTGTTCAAGTGTGTCTAGAATACAATCCTGGAAGTCCCTGTGGTCCTCAAAGCACCTGCTGCTTGTATTTGCACAACACTTCCTAGTTCTGACGTGGCCTTCTGTGTATGTGAAGTGTTTAGGGTGGAGTTTTCTAATGTCTTCTCAGATGCTAAGATGAACTGTTTGGAAGAAACCTGTGCACATATCACAGTACCTGTGTTTATGAAGCTCTAACCCGGTGCACTATCTCCTGTAATCCTCAGAGTACCCTACAGGGTGGATACTGCTGATAACTGTCCCAATGGCAGAATATAGCACTTATGGGACTCCAAGCCCTGTGGAAGCACAAAGAAGGGAGAAATTAATTACAGGCTCAGGAAAGTTTTATAGAAGAGAAACTAGACCTTGAAGAATGGATGGGATTTTATAGGCAGGAAAGAGGGATGTGAATGTCCCTGGAGAGGGAATGGAATGAAAAAAAAGGAAGGGAAAGAGATGTTCACAAGGCTCACCTCAGTAAAATTAACCAATGTGTGTATGAATTCTTTCATTTTAGTTCTATTTACAGAGAACTATGATTAGCATAAATATTTTATATATGCAAATGATGTTTCTCACACCTCTGGGGACCTAGGTACAGTACTTGTTTTACTTAACCTCTCCAAGGACAAGGTAAGTGAAGGGAAGCGTATTTCCCTTTAACATAAGGTTAAGTTTTAAATTTCAAATCATTGATTCAGATGAGTCCAGTCCATCTGCTTTTTGTTTCCTTTAAAAGACCTTTACTTTGATGCAAAGAAGGAAGGAAGGAAGAAATAGAGAAAAGTGGTGGTAGTAGTTTGTATTTCTTTATCAGAAAGTGTCCAAAAATGTCTCTGGAGTTTTGGGTCAGTGTCCCATCACACTCATAATTACTTAGGGAATAGCTTACATGTGCTTTATGTGCAGGAACACATGACTCAGACCTTCTAAGCACCATGTTCCAGCAAACTAAGTTTATGAGACCAAATACAATGCTCTTGTTTTAATTTTTAACTTTGAAACTGAAGTTATGATAGAACCATGATAAAAATCCTTAATTCACCCATGACCAAGTCTGGAAAGAAATGTCTGCATGTTATGTTTAAGATAGAGGATGGAGAACACTAGTTTTTTAAATGCAAAACTTAACAAATAAACATATAAAAATGACTTTTAAAAATATCTACATGTTGTAACACCCAGGTTTGTTTAAAAGGGCATAAACCATTTACAGGTGAATGGAGCTGACCCCCCCTACCCCCCCCCCCCCCGAGGTTTAATGTTTATTGGTAACCTTAGCTTTCTTACTATTCAGGTTATTAGCACCTTACTGTGCTTGCCTGACGGTGACTGTTTTATCAGGTCAAATTCTTCATCTCCAGATCTTGGAATATTATTTGAACTTGGAATTTCTTATATTCACAATGTATGTCAGTTGAAAGACAAAGCATTCTAATGTATCAGTTAAAAGGGAAGGTTTTTAATAAAACCTTGTATTTACAAGTAAAATAATTGAGGTCTGTGTGTAATAGAATTTTAATCTCTGAGGAATGGAAATCACTGGTTTTTATTTTAGATGTAGTGCTGCTTACTCAGTAGCATTTAAAGTGAAAATGTAGAGGATGCTCAGCATCTAATCACCAGGGAAATGCAAATCTGAACCACAAACTATCACTTCCCACTGTAAGGATGGCCATTATCTTTTGGTAACTTTGTAGAAATTCAGTTTTTAGAATCTAAATACCTTAGGTTTGCAGAATGTATGCTCTGTTAGCATTTCAATAACTTGTGGGGGGAGGGCTTTGAATGTTGATTTTATGGTTCCTTAGGCAGTGTGTGAAAACAGCATGTACAGTTTCCTGCTAGGGCGGGGAGGTGACACATAAAAAAGGGATCTTAAGAGATGTTTGCATCACTGTCTGCTGAGATTGTTCTCAGTGGGATTAGCAATTTTCAAGGTGCTGAAACAGCCCAGTTCCCTCCAAAAAGAGGAAAAGCTAAGTTGAGGTCCCCAGGTCCTCTGTGACTCTGCCTTTCTTCTGTAGGTAGGACATCGACGTTTTCATGGCAGCCACTGTAAGCAGATTTAAAATCTAAGACAGAAAGTTTTTACAATATGTACATAACAGAAGATTACTATCCCTGATATAAAAAGCACCCTCAGAAATTAAGAAGATAATCTAAATTCTAAAATGGGCACACACAGACATCTAACTGTAAAATGGGTGCACACAGAAATCTAAGTGTAGGATATAAACAGGAAATTCACAGGGATACAGGTGGGCATGCAGGAAGAGGGTGATGAAGATGCAGATTTGCATAAAATTCAGGTCTCTGGTTCCCCTGTATCTGTGTAACTCAGTCTCCAAGTTGCAGTTTTCCCAATTTGAGAATGGGGACTATCATAGTTTTTAACCCCAAAGGTTTAATTCGGGTCAAGCTCCCCCCTCCACCTCTGCTCACACCACAGGGTGGCAAACCCTTTACCACAGGACAGAATTGAAAGTCCTGACTGGACTAGTCCTTTGATGTCACCAGGCAGAAGGGGGTGGGGCACTTTTTTACCCCCACATCTCCCCCAGCTCCCCAGTAGATGTAGAAGCCCAGGCTTCTCATGATTTGGGGGTTTAGGGTTTTAATAATAATGTTCAGGGTTCTAGTTGTAGTTAGTAAGAGGGAAAGGTGTGTCTACTCAGTCTTTCCTGAAGTGAAGTCACAGCTTTTTTTTGTTTTTTTTAATTGATCGTGGAGGGAGGGAGGGAGGGAGGGAGGGAGGGAGGGAGGGAGGGAGGGAGGGAGGGAGGGAGGGAGGGAGGGAGGGAGGGAGGGAGGGAGGGAAAAAGACAGAGGGAGAGAGAGAAACATTGATGCTAGAGAGAAACATTGATCGGGTGCCTCCTCCCGAATGCGCCCTGACCAGGGATGGAACTTGCAGCCTTTTGGTGCGCCCAACGGGGCCAGTCACAGCCTTTTTATTTTTAATGAGGTTGAGGCCTGTGTATTGATACAGAATCATTTCCATTGTACATTTTTACACGAGAAAGGCAAGTAGCAGGATGGTGTGTATACTGTGACTCCAGTTTGGTTCACGAGGAACTGTGTTTGTGCGCATATGTGGGTGGATTTATGTGAACTGATCCCAGAGGCGGCCCCGAGGAGCAGGAGTGGGAGCTGGCGAAGTGGTATGAGGGAGGCCTTTTACCTTCTGCTTTCCACACTTCAGGAGTGTGCAATTTTAAAGGAAAGCATGCTCAGTTTGAGATTGACTGTTCACTGTATTTGTTTGTATTTGCCTAAAACAAGGTAGGGCAAGGGACTGCCAAACTTGGGGAGGGAGGCTGTCGTTTTTTCCTTATTATTTCTATGCCATTCAGACTTTCTACAGCAGTCTGCATGTTACCTTTATATTTTAAAAATAATATAAACTCATATTGCTTTATTCAAATGATGATACAAAACATTTTAATGACAAAAGACTAATGACATCAATAATCTTTCTCATGTTAATGTGGAAAATATATTTCTATGGTTCATAGGTAAGAAAGGAAAAGACATTTACTGAGATGGTGCCCCACAGAAGGATCAACTTTCATTCTCACTCATCAATGAAACATAGGTGTCTGCAGAAGTATCTGCTAAAAAGTAATTGATGAGTCCAGTGCTTCAGAACGTCCACCGCAGGCCTCGGTCACACTGCACCCTTCTTTTGTAGGACTTACGAGCTCTTCCTGAGTGGTGGCACCGCCTATGAAAAAGGTGTGGAAGTGTCCAGAAGAGGCACTGTGCTTACGGGTCACCTCCCTCCTTTCCTTAGAGATCAGCAAATGGGAGGCATCAGAGAAGATATATAATTCTAATACATAAATAGTAAATTCACATTTAAAAATGCTTTCAATGTTAAAATCTTGCTCATTTTATCTGAGTGCTTATTTTCTTGGTAGCACACATGAGACTCTACTGTGGGAAATGAGGAAGTGTGAGGAGCTGCGTTTGCTCCTCACTGGACACTGGGCTAAATTAATAAACAGGTTAAATAAGAGATGGTCATGGCTAGTCAACATGTGTAGACGTTAGCAGTTGTGTTGCATATGCCACTTTCCCTCCAGAAACACCGAGCACCTTCTGATGTGTTCACGGACCAGGCCCTGTGCTGGGCAGTGGGCATGGAGAGCCAGGCAGGTGCGGTCCTTGCCCGGGGCGCCCCAGCCTGACGGCGCTGACCCCCCACTCCTTGGACGCGCCCGCCCTGTTCCACAGCTCGGCCCGCTGCGGCCCCCGCCGCGCCGGCCCCTCCTTGGGACAGGAGGGAGTCAGACTGCTCTGTGAGCTCCCCCCATGTTTTGGTGATCCGGGAACAACGATGCAGCTGTTGGGGCAGCACTGGTGCTGACAGACTTTGTTGTAAGATAGCAAAATACCATGTCTTTCAATTAATATGAAAATATTTTGTTGTTATACTCACTGTCTTCAGCACTTAAGGTTCTCACACTTATTATTTTTTTAAACACATGGGAGTGTTTTCCGTCAGATGATGGCAATGAGGAGGCAGCCACAGCTTCTAGTAAAACTGAGGTCTTTGAACAGATCAAGAGACATAATGAGGCTGGAACCACTTTGCCAGTTAGGAGCTTGGGTCACTCTGCACGTGTGGACCATCTCTGCTCTCAGCTGCTCCTGCCTGGTGGTCTTTTGTCGGTTATTATTTCCTCATTCACTTGTCTGCCAAAGATCAGTAGGGAAATGGGACGGTAAGTTCAGATTAGCTTACCAGTTAGCACAAGGATAGATTTGGTCAGAAATAGTGCAGAAAACTTCTGACTAAGTAAGCTTACCCACCCGTGAGCTTATCTTCACAGACTTTTTTAATGTTAAGTTTGTTGAAGTTTAACTTGGTTTATTTCTTTTTGTTTACTGTTCTTTGCGTTTTGACAGGTGTATTCAGTCGTGTAACTATCAGCACAGTCAAGATGTAGAATGTGTTCATCACTCTAAACATTTATCCCCCCCCTCATTTGTCTTTGTCCTCAATGCCCCAGCCCCAGGCAATCACTCCTCTTTTCCTTCCCAACCGTTCTGCCTTTTCCAGAATGTCCTACACATAGGATGACACAGTACGTAGCCTTGTGAGTCAGGCTTTCACCCACCCTAACGCTTCTGAGATTCAGCCATGCTGATGCATGGTTAGAATTTTGTTCTAAGCACTACAAGTACACTTTGGGTATACTGTGGGCTCGGCTCCAAACCACCACAATAAAGAGTATATCACAATAAAGCGAGTCAAACGAAATTTTTGGTTTCCTAGTGCATGTAAAAGTTATGCTTAGCCCCGCCAGTGTGGCTCAATGAGTGAGCATTCCAGTTACTCCATATTCTTGGCAACACTTGATATTATCAGGGTTTTTGGGTTTTGATTTGCATTTTCTACAGGGAGATTTTTTTAATTATTTTTTTAAATATTACATATGTCCCTTTTTCTCCCCGATGACCCATTCTACCCCATCCTATTTCTCCCCCCAGTCCCTCTCCCCAGCATTGTCCATGTCTTTGGGTTGTGCATATATGCATATAAATTCTCTAGTTATTCTCTCCCCCTCCACCCACCTGCCCTCCTCCATCCCTCTGACATTCGTCAGTCTCATCTGTGCTTCCATGTCATTGAATACATTCTATTCATGAGTTTATTAAGTTCTTTAGATTCCATGTATAAGCGAGATCATGTGATGTTTGTCTTTCGCTGCCTGGCTTATTTCACTTAGCATAATATTCTCCAGGTCCATCCATACTGTCCCAAAAAGTACGAGATTCTTCTCCTTTACACCTGCATAGTATTCCATGGTGTAAATGTTCCACAGCTTTTTTATCCACTCATCTACTGATGGGCACTTGGGCTGTTTCCAGATCTTAACTACTGTAAACTGTGCTGCTATGAACATCAAGGTACATATATCCTTTCTGATGAATGTTTCAGGATTCTTAGGATACATTCCTAGGAGTGAAATCACTGGGTCAAAAGGCAACTCCATTTCTAATTTTTTGAGGAACCTCCATACCGTTTTCCATAGTGGCTGCACCAGTCTGCATCCCCACCAGCAGTGTACTAGGCTCCCCTTTCCCCACACCCTCACCAGCACATGTCGTTTGTTGATTTGTTGCTGGAGCCATTCTTACAGGTGTGAGGGGATACCTCATTGTGGTTTTAATTTGCATCTCTCTGATGATTTCTGACGTTGAACATTTTCTCATGTGTCTCTTGGCCATCCGTATGTCCTCTTTGGAGAATTGTCTATTGAAGTCCTTTGCCCATTTCTTAATGAGGTTGTTTGTCTTCCTCTTGGTGAGTGCTATGAGTTCTTTGTACACTTTGGAAAGTAGCCCCTTATCAGATACATCCTTGGCAAATATGTTTTCCCAGACCGTGGGGTTTCTTTGTATGTTGAGGCTGTTTTCTTTTGCTGTGCAGAAGCTTTTTAGTTTGATGTAGTCCCATATGTTAATTTTTTCTTTTGTTTTTCTTGCCCTAGGAGATGTATCAGTGAAAAGTCCACTACGTGAGATGTCTGTGACTTTACTGCCTATGTTTTCTTCCAGGATTTTTGTAGTTTTGTGACTTACATTTAAGTCTTTTATCCATTTTGAGTTTATTTTTGTGTATGGTGAAAGTTGGTGGTCTAGTTTCATTCTTTTGCATATATCTGTCCAATTTTCCCAGCACCACTTATTGAAGAGACTGTCTTTACTCCATTGGATACTCTTGCCTCCTTTGTCAAATATTAACTGACCATAGTGGTGTGGGTCTATTTCTGGGGTCTCTGTTCTGTTCCATTGATCTATATGCCTGTTGTTGTACCAATACCAGGCCATTTTTATTACAGTGGCTTTGTAATACAGTTTGAAGTCTAGTAATGTGATCCCTCCCACTCTGTTGTTTTTTCTCAAGATGGCTGCAGCTATTCGGGGTCTTTTTTGGTTCCATATAAATTTTCGATGCAGGGAGATTTTTAAAAATTTTCTCTTTATTGTTGAAAGTATTACAGAAGTCCCCTTTTTTTCCCATTGACCCCCTCAGTTCCCCCCTCCCCAGGCCCACCCACTATTGTCTGTGTCCATGAGTTGTGCATATATGCATATAAGTTCTTTGGTTGATCTCTTCCCTCCCCCTACTCCTTCCCTCTGAAATATGTTAGTCTGTTCCATACTTCAATGTCTCTGGATCTATTTTGTTTCTCAGTTTATTTTGTTCATTAGATACCACATATTAGTGAGATCATGTGACACTTGTCTTTCTCTGAATGGCTTATTTCACTTAGCATAATACTCTCCAGATCCATCCTTGCTGTCCCAAATTGTAAGAGATCCTTCTTTTTTTATAGCTGCATAGTGTTCCATGGTGTAAATGTCCCACAGCTTTTTTATCCACTCATTGACTGATGGGCACTTGGGCTGTTTCCAGATCTTAGCTATTGTAAGTAGTGCTGCTATGAACATAGGGGTGCATATATACTTTCCAATTGGTGTTTTAGGCCTCTTACAATATATTCTTAGAAGTGGGATCACTGGGTCAAATGGCAGTTCCATTTTTAATTTTTTGAGGAACCTCCACACTGTTTTCCATAGTGGCTGCACCAGTTTGCATTCCCAACAGCATCGTACTAGGGCTCCCTTTTCTCCACACCCTCCCCAGCACTTGTTGTTTGTTGATTTATTGATGGCAGCCATTCTGGCAGATGTGAGGCATGCAGAGAGTTTTTACATTAGTAGAATCCATGTCTATCAGTTTCTAAATCGGGAACCTCTTGGACAAGTCATAGAATCATCTTCTCAGGGTCTCATTGTCTACATCTTTGAAATGGGCACAGTAGAAATATCAACCCCACAAGTTGTAATGAGGTTTAATGAAAAACACAACAACAATATAGGAGACACTTAGTATTTATAGTGCATAGCACACAGTAGAGCACAATCAGTGTGAGATCTAATAATTGACTACTCTTGTGGTGACTGGCTGCAAATGAGATTTTGTGCATTGGCCCTTTAAGAAAGGGCCTGTTGCCCTGGCTGGTGTGGCCCCGTTGGCTGAGCATCATCCCATGCACTGAAAGGTCACTGGTTTTATTCCTGGTCAGGGAACACGTCCAGGTTGCTTGTTCAGTCCCCGGATGGGACATGTGTGGGAGGCAAGCAGTCAATGTTTCTCTCTTACATTGATGTTTCTTTCTTTCCCTTCCTCTCTCTCTAAAATAAATTTTAAAAATATATTTAAGAAGGTGCCTGTCTTTCATCAATAAATCAGCAAACAACTAGAGTTGGAGAGGCTGTGAAGAAAAGAGAACCCTTGTGCACTGTTCATGGGAATGCAGGTTGTTGCAGCCACTGTGGAAAACAGTCTGGAGTTACCTTAAAAAAATTAAAACTAGAACTGCTTTATGAACCAATGATTCCACTTCTGGTAATATACACAAAGAAACCTGAAACACTAGTTTAAAAGAATATACGCACCTCTGCCTTCACTGTAGCATTATTTACAATAGCCAAGATTTGGAAGGACCCAAGTGTTCATCAATAGATGAGTGGATAAAAAAGTTGTGGTACATTTGCACAATGGAATACTACTTGGCCATAAAAAAAGAAAAAAAGGAAATCTTACCCTTTGTCACAGCATGGATGGACCTGGAGAGCATTATGCTAAGTGAAATAAGCCAGCCAGAGAAAGACAAATACCATATGGTTTCACTCCTATGTGGAAGCTAATGAACAATATTAACAAACAAAATAGAAACAGACTCCTAGATATAGAGAGGAGACTGACAACTGTCAGAGGGCAGGAGAGTTGGGGGCTGGGTGAAATAAGTGAAGGAATTAAGAAAAAAAACTCATTGACACAGACAACAGTAGGGTGATTACCAGTGAGAAAGGGAGTGGGGGAGGTAGAAGAGGGTATGGGAGGGATAAATGGTGATGGAAGGAGACTTGACTTGGGGAGGTGAACACAGTGCAACATACAGAGGTGTTATAAAATTGTACACCTGAAACCTATATAATTTTATTAACCAATGTCATCTGAATAAAGTTAATATAAAATACATTAAAAATTGAAAAAGAAAATAGACTGTGTGATCAAATTTTGTACACTTTGAATATAATTACATTTCATTTTTAATTGTTTAGCTCATAACTATCTATACAACACACTATGTGAAAATGTTCATAACAACAGAATTAGTAATTATGCTTAAGTGAAAGCACAAAAATAATGTGTAGAATGCACTTCTAATAATTTATGAATCAGGTATGTCTTTATTTCGACATTTTCAAACCTTCCCAGAAGAACACCTAAACCTGCATAACACAAATATAGCCATCTGTGATATTTGGCCCTGTTTCACTTAATAGAGAAACCACCCCTCTTCACATTTTTTAATGTGTTATGAAATTATATCTGTCATGCAGAAGAATAGAATGTATTTTACTGAACAGTATGCTAGCTGGTTTTATAACTTTAAATGTTTAAACATGTGGTATGTGAGCCTCTATTTGTACTGTTGTCCTGGGCACTGCAAACACTAGGAGGAGTGTGTAGTAGTGAACTGCTGAAAACAATATAAATGTAGATCAATATGGTATTGATTAAATAATATATGATACATCTGTATAATAGAATCATATGCAGCCTTTAATAAACAAACTCTAAATGGCCTGGAGCCAAATGTCTGGGTTTCAAATCCTGTCTCTTCTACTTACTAGATGTGTGACCTTAAGCTTTTAATCTCTCTGTGCCTCAGTATCTTCATTTGTAAATAGGGAAGTACTAGTACTTTGCTCATAGGACTGTTGTGAGATTAAAGAGTCAGTTTGTTTAAAGTGTTTAGAATACTGGTGGACACAGAGTAATTGTATATAATAATCAGTACGATTATGTTCATTATTTGCACTGACATTTTTAAGTTGATGATTTTGTATGGTGTGAGAATGACGTCATAAATATCCAAATGGACCTTGGCACATAAAACGTTCCCCACCCCTACATGATTTCAGGCTGCCTGGAGCTTTCTGGTTGTGTGCAAAGTGCAGCAGGCATTTGTTAAGGCAAGCAAGCCGGTTTCATTAGAAACTCAGTTTCTTTGGGTCTCACAGCTGACTGCTTTGATGTGTTGCTCACCAAACTTATGTACACCCTGTTGACCATTTTCCTAACTAAATTATCCTCCTTTTTGCCTTCCAAAAACTGTTAGTTTTCACCTGCATCTTGACCATAGCAACCCTTGCAGCCTTGGTCCTACTCTCAATAAACAGACTCTAAAATGAGGCTCAAAGACACCTTACCCCCCCCCCCACTTCCTCATGGATAAAATCAGAACCAAACTCATCCTTCCCAGTTCAGAAATGCAGGAATTCACAGGTTTGCTTTTCTCATTTCTGTTTCTCCCTACCACAGAAGGAGTTTCCAGTTTTTCTTTCTTTGCCAACAATAAAGCTTAAAGCATGATTTTCTCACTCAAAATTGAGAAACCCAAAGTGGGGTATCACTATCCTGATTTGATGAAGTTGATGATAATGATGGTAACATTTGGCAAGCGCTTACTATGCCACCAATCTTGTTTCAAGTGAGATATTTATTTAACCATTGAAAACAATCTTCATTTTACAGAAGAAATTGAGACACAGAAGTAAAGGAATGCTTCTGGGGTGTCATGGTTGTTTGGGGGTTGAACCAGGATTTGATTTCAGATCATGTGGGAGGTAAGGACCTTCTATCAGGAATTTTTTTTAATTTTTTTGATGTGGATCTTTAATATATTTTCTGTCTTTCAACAGTAACGTTCTCCTATGTGCCAGACACTGTATGGGTGAAAGTCCTGCTTTCAGTGAGTCCAGGCAGATAGAAAACACAAAGGCTTAGAGAGACCCATGGTCTGAGGCCACGAAGTGGGAAAGTACTTTAACCTGGGACTGAAACCTAGATCTGTCTGACCCCAAAGTAGATGCTGGTGTAAAGATTCTGAGTTTTATTCTGGAAACACAGACTGATTGATGTCTAGGAGAGTGTGTGAGGGCAGAACGGCAGGAGATGAGGTCAGAAGAGGAGGCAGAAACCTCAGGGTCCTGAAGCACCCTGCAGGCCTTGGAAAGGACTTCAGATCATACTCTGGGCGAGGAGGAAAATCACTGGAGAACCAGTGAACCTGACAACCTTTGTAAGGGCTAAGTAGGATCCTAGCCGGCACGTGGAATGCAAGCCTTTGTCTTATAACCACTCCGTGGGGGAGGGGGAGCAGTGTATTATGCTTATCAGGGAATAACGTAGTATAGATGTCGATTTAGTCATATGTTATTTATATTGTTCAAATTATGTAAGCCAGAGGTTTCAGTTGGCCTCATCTGTCACAGACTGATCAGGGTGTGTTATTTCCTACCACAATTTTTTTTT
Source organism: Miniopterus schreibersii (assembly GCF_964146895.1). Taxonomy (NCBI): domain Eukaryota; kingdom Metazoa; phylum Chordata; class Mammalia; order Chiroptera; family Miniopteridae; genus Miniopterus; species Miniopterus schreibersii. The sequence continues at coordinate 119,567 of NC_138122.1, read as the reverse complement.
CTCCTTTTTTTCTCTAACTCCAGCAGTGATTGATATTTTCTTGTGCTAGTATCTGGAACATATTGGTTCATGTTATTGTGTCTTATTGTGAGGTCTGTATTTCAGTAAAACTGGCCTGATTTTTCCCATTTCATCATATCAGCCTTTTATTCTTATTTATCCAATGTTACCCTTACCCCTTGTTTTCTTTTTTGTTCACATTTGATTGATGTATTTCTGTGCATCCTTTTATTTTTAACCTCTCTGTTATTTGTTTAGCTTTGCTTTTCATAGATGGCTTTCTGTTGACTATTTTCTGATCCAGTTTTAAATTCTTTGCTCTTTAATTAAGGTTGGGAGGGGGAGATTAGTATATTTACATTTATAGAAAACTTTTATAGTAAATATGGACATGCTTAAATTACCAAATATATTTACTTAATTTCAAAGTCAAAATAACTCTAATTAAGGCATCTTTTTAAATTATGTTTCCAGGATCTTTTGAGACTTACATTAACCCACAAGAATTGGAAGCATGCCCCAAAATGAAGAAAGAAATGAAATTCATGACAGAGGAAGTCGAGGCCACAAGCCAGGATTCGTGGCTTTCAAAATTAAGCTCTTTCCATGAGCTAATCCTTATTAAATGTTGTCAAGAAGAAAAGGTAAGTTATTTTTTTAAACTAGAGGACTGTGTTATAACTATTTCTACTAAAGCTCACCAGCTAGTTATTATCCATGAACTGATTAGTTTGAGCTGTTAGCCATGGTGGTGAGACACGCATCCGTGGGCTGGTGTGCAGACACACTCACCTCTATTGTGTGGCCTCTTCCTCCACCTGGGAATCATGAACCTTACTTACCACTAGAGACACAAATAGCACTATGGCAAATCTAAAGACAGGAAACTGCATGCTAATTCCACAGGAGACCTGGCTCTATTGATTTACCTGATGCATCTCCTTTCCGGATTCTATGTATTTGACCATGTTCTTGGATATATGTATTGCTGGGTATATATTATGTAGAGTAGAGCCTAACCAAGTGTGTGTTTTATGCAAAGTTATTTTCTACATGTTTGAAACATTTCACAGAGAAAATCAGTTCATACACATGAGGAATTGCACATGTAACCAAATGGTTTGTGATCTTTCATTAATAAAGCCATTGGAAACCTAGATTTCTCCAACTGTTTAAATTCAAAAGCATTTCATGAGTGTGTTCCACTTTTATATTTACATAATAGCCCCAAGAAATGTTACTGATGCTTCATCCTGTTATTTACTGTAAACACTATGAGCGCTTTTTTGTAAAAGTAAAAGCAAATAAATAGCTCATATTATTGAAAATATTTTAAATAAATATAATAAAGAAGTTAGTGCTGGAATTATATTTAATCACACAGTGACACAGCTAGAACAAAGTTCCAAACCCTTGGACTTGTTGCAGGCGCTGTGCCTTCTGGACCAGGCTACCTTTACAGTCAGCACCACAATATAGCCTCACTGAAGTGGGAAAGCATGTGAACATCTTTTCCCAGTGTGGCCACATTGGGGTGCCATCCAAATCCTTCACCCTGAACCGGGGAGGATGTCCCACCTTCTCCCCCCCAAACAGCAACAAAAACGTGGTAAGACTTGTTTGGACAGGGTGCTGTCAACACCTACTGGAGGGCTAACATTAAAGCCCTGGTGCTGCCTACAGCTGTGAAGGATGTGCCCTGCACCACCTTTAAGGCAGCCATTCACATCATAAATATGGTAGGTTAGGTTTGTATATTTATCATGACAGTTTTCTGGCACAAGTATCTTGGAAAAGGACACCTCTTTCTATCTCAAACAAAGGCTCCATATGGGCTACAGAGAGACATGATCTGCAAGAGCAGAAAAGGGGTCCATTGGCTGGGGTGAGATCAGTGAAGGAAACACATTGGTGTAGAAAATGGCCAGGCAGGGCCTGAGGCTGGTTCCCAAGAGAGGTCAGAAGACGCTGATGTGTAAATGAGATAAAGATGGTGAGACGATATATGCAGTCAGTTCTTCTGAGAAGTTGGCTTGTGAATGAGGAGCAATGAAACGAAATAGCAGCTGGGAAGGGACTACAATCAAGGGAAGGCTCGGGATTGGGTTTTAAGAATAGGAGACAGTAGAACCCAATTGTATGATGGTAGGGAGAGATCAATAATGCAGAGAGAAATGGAAGGGCTGACAGTAAAGTCCACGAGAATGCAGGAGGGATAGAACCAAAGGAGGCAGGATGGGGAAACAGCAGGTTTACAGACAGACGGAAGGATGAGGGACGTTCCTCTCATCCAATAGTTCATCCTGCTCAGTGAAGTCAGGAGAACCATGGCTGTCAGCGGTTATGCGGGGTACAATTTCTCCAAATTGATCCATAGGAAGAAATATACCTGATCAAGAAAGAATGAGTTCAAAGGGCAGGGCACCAACCTCTGAGAAGCTGAGGGGGAAATAGGGTAAAATTATGAAGGATACTCAAGCAACACATTTTTTTAATGTTTTTCTTTTCATCTTGCAGGTGGTTTTCGCTGTTCCAGACTTTGTAATAAAAAAACCTTGGAAAACGCTTTATAGAGACAGCACCTATGGACCTGCCTACTCTATATCAAGACATGTCATACAACACTCCCCTGGTATTTATCTTAAGCACGGGCTCAGATCCCATGGGCGCATTTCATAGATTTCCCAGGACAGTGGGTATTCAGAATGGTAAGGTCACATTTAGCAGGTTTAACAACTCCTATGAGCATCTCCCTGATAAAATTTTCTGCCGCGGTCCAGCCGCAGTGGGAGTCAGGGGTGCCGAAGGCGGGCAAGGCGTCGGCGCTGGGAGACAGCAGACTACAGGACTCGGAGGTGGTGTGACGCTGTTCCACTTTATTGAGAATCAACATAATCTTTTATACTTTCTTTTTTGGCTACGATTACCTTTTTTCGGTTAGCAAGCAAGAAATATTATTCACAGGTTAAACAATACAAGTTTCGATTTCATCAGAACAGAATAATTTTTACTTTTATTTTTTAGAATAGAGGAGAAAGGAAAAATCAGTGACCTATAGAGTGGTAGATGTGGCTTTGTTTGCAGCAGGAATATATTAGTTTGTGAGACAGAAATTTTATATAATGTTTGCCTGTGGTTACTACTTCTTCTGGTTATATTTTAACTATGGACCTATTCTTAAGCTATTATATTCTTCTTGCCATTTTCTTCTAAGAACAGAGTGCCTTTTGCCATAGCTATGGATTAACTGCTAAGAATGCTTTGCTTTTGTTTCTTTGGGAGCGAGCACCGGCGTGGCCGCCGCCTTGCCGAGCGTTTCCTGAAGGGCAGGTTCTCACGCTGACCGTGCCTTCCGTTTACAGTAACTGTTCTGATTCCGTTCCCGTTGGAAGCACCTGTGTAAGGCTGAGGAGGGTCTGGTGGCCTTTCCATACTGTTAGCCCTTTTTAGGGGGATGCCACAATCTGCCATTTATTCTACGTGCTACCCAGGGTGGTCCTTGTACAGCAGGCAAAGGGCGATGGCCTTTTTCTTGTCCTCGACTAATCCTGCAGTCATAGGCGGGGCACTGGAGGACAGGCGGGTGGGTGAGCTCAGCTTTCCCTGGTTCCTCCATAAATTCCTTATTGGGGAGCCAGGGGGAGTTTTCCTGGCTTCTTCTAATAACTATTTGTTAAAGCATCTGGCACATGTGATAGTGACTGGGCTTGGGGAAATCAGGATTTCTTCAGAAGTGAGAACATTGTTTACCATTCCCAGGTTAGTTATTGATTTTACGGCCCAAAATCCCCCTCCAAGGAGGAGAAGGGATATTCCCGTTAAGCCAATTCCTCCCACCCACATGCCACGTCCTCTCCCCAGAAGACGCCTTCCTTGAAGCTTCCTCTCCACGTCCGGATTTTGTCAGATGACATGGTTGGGAGAGGATGCGGCAATTTTCCTTTTTGTTCCCTCTGTAGATTATGAATTCCTACATAACATCAGTAATAGAATCAACAATAAAATAAACCCTCCCATAGTGCTGGGTTTATTCTAGCAATGCAAGGATGGTTAAAATATAGAAAATAAAGTAATGTAATTGACCACATTCAAAGGTTAAAGGAGAAAACCCCTTTAAGTAAATAAGAAAAGTATTTCAACAGATGCAGAAAAAGTATTTGTTGAAATTCAACATGCATTCATGGGAAAAATAGTTCTAGTAAACTAAGAATCTAGAAATCATTCCTTAGAAAAATAAAACCAGGAACAGGACTTTCTTTTACTCTGATAAAGGAGAGGAAGAGATTAACCAAAGAATTTAGATGCATATATGCATAACCCATCCACACAGACAATAGTGGAGTGAAGGCCTAGGCAGGAGAGGGGTCAGTGTAGGGAGAAAAGGAGACATCTGTAATACCTTCAACAATGATTTTTTTAAAATTAAATTAATATTTTTTTATTGTTCAAAATATTACAGATGTCCCTTTTTCTCCCCATTGACCCCTTCCACCCCCCCTCCTCAATCCCTCACCACACCATTGTCTGTGTCCTTGGCTTGTGCATATATGCATATAAATTCTTGAGTTAATCCCTCCCCTGCATCCACCCACCCTCTTCTGTTCCTCTGAGAATCGTAAGTCTCATCCATGCTTCCATGTCACTGAATCTATTCTGTTCACCAGTTTTTAAGTTCTTAGATTCCACATATGAGTGAGATCATGTGATGTTTGTCTTTCTCTGCCTGGCTTATGTCACTTAGCATAATATTCTCCACGTCCTTCCATATTGTCCCAAAGGTACGAGATCCTTCTTCTTTACAATTGCATAGTATTCCATGGTGTAAATGTTCCACAGCTTTTTTATCCACTCATGTACTGATGGGCACTTGGGCTGTTTCCAGATCTTAGCTATTATAAAGTGCACTGCTATGAACATAGGTGTGCATATGTTCTTTCAGATTAATGTTTCAGGATTCTTAGGATATATTATTAGAAGTGGGATCACTGGGTCAAAGGCAGTCCCATTTTTAATTTTTTTTTAAATATATCTTTATTGATTTCAGAGAGATGAAAGAAGAGGAAGAGAGAGAGATAGAAACATCAATGATGAGTCACTGATCGGCTGCCTCCTGCATTCCCCCAACTGGGGATGGAGCCCGCAACCTGGGCATGTGCCTTGACCGGGAATCGAACCCAATTGCCTGGACCTTAGTTCGATGCTCAACCACTGAGCCATGCCCGGCTGGGCCCATTTTTAATTTTTGAGGAACCTCCATACTGTTTCCCATAGTGCCTGCACCAGTCTGCATTCCCACCAGCAGTGTATCAGGGCTCCCCTTTCTCCACACCCTTGCCAGCACATGTTGTTTGTTGATTTGTTGATGGAGCCATTCTGACAGGTGAGAAGTGATACCTCATTGTGGTTTTAATTTGCAGTTCTCTGATGAATAGGGACATTGAGCATTTTTTCATATGTCTCTTGGCCATCCGTATGTCCTAATTAGGAGAAATGTGTATTTAGGTCCTTTGCCCATTTTTTAATTGGATTGTTTGTCTTCCTCTTGTTGAGTTGTATGAGTTCTTTGTACACTTTGGAAATTAGCCCCTTATCAGACACATTCTTGGCAAATATATTCTCCCAGACAGTGGGGTCCCTTTGTATTTTGAGGCTGATTTCTTTGGCTGGGTAGAAGCTTTTAAGTTTTATGTAGTCCCATATGTTTATTTTTTCTTTTGTTTCTCTTGCCCTAGGAGATGTATTAGTGAAAAGTGCACTACGTGAGATGTCTGTGACTTTACTGCCTAAGTTTTCTTCCAGGATTTTATGGTTTCGCTACTTACATTTAAGTCTTTTATCCATATTGAGGTTATTTTTGTGTATGGTGAAAGTTGGTCATCTAGTTTCACTTTTCTGCATGTAGCTGTCCAATTTTTCCAGCACAATTCACTGAAGAGACTGTCTTTACTCCATTCTATGCTCTTGCCTCCTTTGTCAAATATTAACGGACCATAATTGCATGGGTCTATTACTGGAGTCTGTGTTCTGTTCCATTGATCTATATGTCTGTTGTTGTACCAATACCAGGCTGTTTTGATTTCAGTGACTTTGTAGTACAGTTTGATATCTGGTAAAGTGATCCCTCCCACTCTGTTCTTCTTTCTCAAGGTGGTTGCAGCTATTCGGGGTCTTTTTTGGTTCCATATAAATTTTTGGAATATTTGTTCTAGTTCTGTGAAATATGCTGTTGGTATTTTAATAGGAATTGCATTGAATCTATAGATTGCTTTGGGTAGTATGGACATTTTAATGATATTAAGTCTTCCAATCCATGAACATGGTATATTATTCCACTTGTTTATATCTTCTTCTATTTCTTTTTTCAGTGTCCTCTAGTTTTCTGAGTACAGGTCTTTTGCATCCTTGGTTAAGTTTATCCCCAGGTATCTTATTTTTTTATTTTCAATGGTAATTGGTATTGTTTTTTGTTTGTTTCTCTTCCTCAGAGTTCATTGTTGGTGTATAAAAATGACATCAATTTTCGGATGTTATATTTGTATCCAGCTACCTTGCCGAATTCATTTGTCAAATCTAGTAGCACTTTGATGGACTCTTTAGGGTTTTCTATGTACAGTACCATGTGATCTGCAAATAATGACAGTTTTACTTCCTCCTTTCCAATTTGGATACCTTTTATGTTTTCTTCCTGTCTGATGGCTGTGGCAAGGACTTCTAGTACTATGTTGAATAAGAGGGTGAAAGTGGACACCCCTGTCTTGTTCCTGTTTTTAACAGAAATGGTTTTCGTTTTTGCCCATTGAGTGTGATGTTGGCTGTAGGTTTGTCCGTTATAGCCTTTATTAAGTTGATGTATGTTCCTTCTATTCCCACTTTGCTGAGAGTTTTTAGCAAAATGGGTACTGGATTTTGTTGAATGCTTTTTTGCACCTATTGATATGATTATATGATTTTTGTCCTTTTTTTTTTTTTTTTTTTTTTTTTTTACATCACATTTATTGATTTGCAGATATAATACCAGCCTTGCATCCCCAGAATAAATCCCACTTGGTTGTGGCGTATGATCTTTTTAATGTACTGCTGGATCCAGCTTGCTAGTATTTTAGTGAAGATTTTAGCATCTATGTTCATCAGGGACATTGTCCTGTAATTTTCTTTCTTTGTAGTATGTTTATCTGGTTTTGGGATTAGGATGATGCTGGCCTCATAAAAAGAGTTTGGGAGTTTTCCCTCTCTTGAACTTTGTGGAATAGTTTGAGGAAGATAGGTGTTTATTTTTCTTTGAATGTTTGGTAAAATTCGCCTGTAACTCCATCTGAACTAGGACTTTTGTTTCCTGGGAGTTTTTTGATTGTTGCTTCAATTTCACTAGTTGTCATCGGCCAATTCAGGTTTACTGGCTCTTTTTGATTCAGCTTTGGAAGACTGTTTGCTTCTAGGAATTTATCCATTTCACCAAGGTTATCCAGTTTGTTGGCATATAGTTGCTCATAGTATTTTCTTACAATCCTTCGTATTTCTGTTGGGTTGGTTGTTATATCGCCTTTTTCATTTCTGATTTTATTTGTTTGGGTCCTCTCTCTTTGTTTCCTGGTGAGTCTGGCTAAAGGTGCATAAATCTTATTAATCTTTTCAAAGAACCAGCGCTAGGTTTTATAGATTTTTTTGTATTGATTTTTTAGTCTCCATGTCATTAATTTCTGCTCTGATCTTTATTATTTCCTTCCTTCTACTTTCTCAGTGATTTTCTTACTGTTCTTGTTCTAGTTCTTTTAGTTGTTGTGTTAGATGGTTTAGTAGAGATTTTTCCTATGTCTTAAGATAGGCCTGTACTGCTATGAACTTTCCTCTCAGGACTGCTTTTGCTGTGTCCCATAGATTTTGAGTTGTCTGTTCATTTTGGGGTTTTTTCCAAGAAGTGTTTGATTTCTTCCTTGATCTCATTGGTAACCCATTCATTTTTTAATAACATGATATTTATTCTCCATGTGTTTGAATATTTTTGAGTTTTTTTATAATGGTTGATTTCTAGTTTCATGGCATTGTGATCTGAAAAGATGCTTGATATAATTTCAATCTTCTTGAATTTGTACGGACTTGCTTTGTGCCCTAACACGTGGTCTATTTTTGAGAATGTCCCATGTTCCCATGAGAAGAATGTGTATTCTGCTGCTCTGGGATGAAATGTTCTGTAAATGTCAATTAAATCAATTAGATTTAGTATGTCATTTAAGGTCTGTGTTTCCCTGTGGGTTTTTTGTCTTAATGATCTGTCCAGTGATGACAGTGGGATGTTAAAGTTCCACACTATGATTGTGTTGCTGTCGATCTCCCCCTTAAAGTCCACCAAGAAATTTTTTATATATTTAAGTGCTCCTATATTGGGTGCATATATATTTATAAGGGTTATTTCCTCCTGTTAGATTGATCCCTTTAGTATTATATAGTGACCATCTTTGTCTCTTGTTATGGTCTTTATTTTGAAGTCTATTTTGTTAAAAATAAGTATTGCTGCTTTATCTTTTTGTTTTTTTGTTTCCATTTTCATGGACTATTTTTTTCCATCCCTTCACTTTAAGCCTGTGTTAATCTTTTGCTCTCAGGTGGGTCTCTTGTAGACAACATATATTTGGGTGCTGTTTTCTTATCCATTCAGCTACCTTATGTTTTTTGATTAAAGCTTTTGTTCCATTTACATTTAAAGTCATATTGATATATACTTTTTAATTCCATTTTTCTGCTTCATGCTTTTCTCTCAGTATTTCTTCTTATGTACCTTTCTCTTAATATTTCTTCTTTTTCTTAAAGCAGTCCTTTCAGCATTTCTTGCAGTGCTGGTTGAGTGGTACTGAACTCCTTCAGCCTTCTTTTGTCTGGGAAGCTCTTAATTTCACCTTCAATTTTAAATGATAGCCTTGCTGGATAAAGCAGTCTTGGTTGCATGTTCTTGCTTTTCATTACTTTGAGAACTTCCTGCCACTCCCTCCTTGCCTGAAGAGTTTCTTTTGAGAAATCTGCTGTCAGCCTTATGGGAGTTCCCTTGTAGGTCACTGCTTGTCTCTCTCTTGAAGCCCTTAATATTCTCTTTTTCCTTGACATTTGCCTTTTTAATTATGATGTGTCTTAGAATGGTTCTCTTTGAGTCCTTCTTGTTTGGAACCCTCTGTGCTTCCTGAACCTGTGTGTCTTTTCCCCTCCCCAATGTAGGAAATTTTCTGTCATTATTTTCTTTACCAAGTTCTCTATCCCTTGCTCTATTTCCACCTCTTCTGGCACCCCTATGATATGAATGTTGTTTTGCTTCATGTTGTCCCAAAGCTCCCTTAGACTGTCCTTATGCTTTTTAAGTGTTTTTATTTTTGCTTCTCTGATTGAGTGGCTTTTTCTACCTTATCTTCTAAGTCACTTATTCTATCCTCTGCTTCATTTAGCCTGCTTTTAATACCCTCCAGCATATTCTTGATATCAGATATAATATTCTTCATTTCTGCCTGATTCTTATTTATTGTATTTAGCTCTTTTTTCATGTTTTCACTAAGTTCCTCGACCTTTCCAGTAAGTGTTTTGTTGTTCTCATTAATTTCCTTGAGTATCTTTATAACCACTACTCTGAACTCTGTTTCTGATAACTTGTTTAACTCCATCTTATCAGGGTTTTTTCTGGTGATTTTCCCTTTTCTTTAGTTTTGGGATTGTTTCTTTGTCTCCCCATTTTGGTGGCTCTTAGTGTTTGTATCTGTATATTAGATATATTTGCTGTCTCCCAGTCTTGTAGGGTGGGATTTTGTAGTGTATGTTTAGTGGAGCCCAGAGGGGTATTTTTCTTGTAATTCTGAGCTCTTTGCTCTATGTGTATCTCTTTTGTGAGTATCCCTTTTGTGAATTCTTTGGTCTCTGCTGTTGTGATTGGGTCTAGGGTGTTGACCCATTCTTGGAAGGACTCTCCTCTCAGGTTGGTTAACTGTGTGTCTCAGCCCCAACCACGTCACGTGAGCTGTTGTACAGGTGCTGGCAAAGCAAGACAGTACCCAATCAAACTGCCAGGAAACAAGCAGTATCTTACAAAATATCTTGACAATCACAATGAAAACATCCCAAGTGGAAGTAGAATTGGGAAAGCAAAGTGAGATCACAAATGCTAAAGCAAACAAACAAACAAACAAAAAATATATAGAGAAAATTATATTATTGGTAATAGTAACAAAAAATAAAAAATAATAAACTAATATAAAAAGTAAAAAATAGAGACCCTACTGGGAGATAAAGGGGGCAGAGAAAAGATTCTGAAAAAAGGGCAATCAAAAAATTAAGGGTAGAGTGTAGGAATAGAAAATAGTTGAAAATTAAAAAAAACTTTTTTTAAATACAATAAAGAGACAAACAGAAACAAACAAAGAAAAAGACAGGAAGAGAAAAGGGAGAAAAAGAAAAAAGAAGGTATGCCAATGGAACAAGAAGAGAGAGAGATAAAGCAAGGGCACAAAGGGAGCCCAATAAGAGATATAGGGAAACGATAGAGGAAAGTAGTAAACTTATTGGTTATAATGATCATTTCCCAGCAATTAAGCTGACTATCAAGAAAATCTTGATAATAGAACAAAAGACAAAACAAAGCAAATAAACAAAACAAGAAAACAAACAAAGCTAAACAATATATTTTTTTAATTAATTGAAAAAAAATTTTTTTAGCTTAAAGAGGAAATTTTTTTCTTTTCTCTCTTTTTCCTAAGAAAAAATTTAAAAAGTCAGTCAGCTGAGTTTCATCTGGGCAGCTTATGTTGTCTGAGGGTCACTGATTTGTATGCTGATTTCAGTTCTCCTGGGAGGTACTTGTGTATCAGCCAATGTCAGAAGCTGTCTAGGTTTGGCTCTGGTGTCCTTAGGTAGTTGGCTGATCTGAGGCTCTCTGTGGACCACCTCTTTTTGTCAGCTCCTTTGCTTCCCCCTTGTGGTTGCTGGGTCTTACTCCAGAGTCTTCTGCAGAGTCTTTCGGGTGCAGGCCAGCTGGTGTAGCTGGGCATATTCTTCCCCTTACTTATAAGTTTCTCTTTCAGGCACTCACTGTGGGGAAGTTAGTTTCTGCTTCCAGATTACTGAAAATAAAAGCAGACTATATTAAAGCATATTAGCAACAGGAACTCTCTTCATTGCTGATGGGAATGCACAATGGTACAGCCACTTTGAAAGACAGTTCAGTGTTTTCTTACAAAATTAAACATACTCTTACCATTCTATCTAGCAGTCACAGTGCTTGATATTTACCCAAGGAGTTGAAAACTATATCCATGGAAAAACCTGCACATGGATGTTTACATAATCACCAAAACTTGGAGGCAACCAAGATGTCTTTCAGTAGGTGAATAAGTAAACAAAGAGTGGTATGTCCATACAGTGGACTATTACTCAGCACTAAAAAGAAAGGAGCTATCAAGCCATGAAAAGACATGGAGGGATATTAAATGCATATTACTAAGTAAAGAAGCCAATCTGAAAAGGCTCCATACTGTATGATTCCAACTATATGTTATTCTGGGAAAAGGCAAAACTATGGAGACAGTAAAAAGAGAACAGAGGGTTTATATCCAATATAAAGAACTCTGAGAAATAAAATAAAAATTTTAAAAAAGACAGGTGATTCAATAGAAAAAAAGGAAGAAGAGATCAAGGGGAGATACAAAAGGGAGTTAGCCAAGAGGGCAATAAGTAAACCTATGAAAAGAGGAAACAATTAAAACCTCAATGAGATACCACTACACATTTATCAGGTGTTAGCAAAGAAATGGTGAGACAAGTACTCTCATCTGCTGCTGGGAGAAATGTGGACTGGTGACATCCCTTTGGAAAAGTTTGATATTATAAAAAATTTAAACATAAACAAACTCTGTCCAACCAGTAGTTCCACTCCTAGGAATATACACAACAAAATGGAGTGCACATGTGTACCCAAAGACATGTACAAGAATGTTTGTTGAAGCATTGCATATAATAGCCAAGGGCCATAAACAATCCAAATGACCATCGAGAGCAGAATAGATAAATAAATTGTGGTCTAACCACAGTTTATAGCAATAAAAATGAATGAACACAGTGACACACAATAATGTGAGTTAACCTAAAAAAATAATGTTGATTGAAATAGACCAAATAAAAATAAATAAACTATAGAATTCCACTTATATAAAATTCAAAAACAGGCAAGACTGACCTATGGTGTTAGAATTCAAAATTGCCTTTGAGAAGGAAGATGGATCCTGACTGGGAGGATGATGATGATGTTCTTTATTTTGTCCTCAGTGGTGGTACATGTGTGTATTCACCTTGGGAGAATTCAGTAGGTCATGCATTAATGATTTGTGTACTTTTCCTAAATATGTGGTAGACTTCAACTTTTTTTTTTAATCTTTTCAAAACTGACCTATAAGGTTGGAAGTCAGGATAGTGCATGCCTTTGGGAAAAAGGAAGGGAAAATGATTGGAATGGAAAGGGGTATAGGAGAGATGTCTCTGAGATGTTGGCAAAGTTTTCTTCTCAACCACAGATGTTCATTTGCAATAATTCATAGAGCTGTATATTTGTTCTTTGCACATTTTTATATGTGTTACAGTAAAAGTGGTTTTAAAAAAACACACACAGACAAGGAAATAAGAACAAAACATTTGTACATCTATCAGAATGAGCATTTTATAATTTTTTTTTTAATCTCGCTCACTGATATTTTTTCCATTCTTTTCAGAGAGAGTGGAAGGGGGAGAGAGAGAAACATCAATTGGCTGCCTCTTGGATTGAGCCTGCAATGCAGCAAAGTTCCCTTGACCGAATCAAACCTGAGGCCCTCCAACCCAAGGGCCAAGGCCACTGAAACAAACCAGCTAGGCCAGAATGAGGATTTTAAACATGTGCTTATTCTAAGCAAGAGTCTACTATATTTAAATATCTTAATAATTTCATTACTTACAAAACAGCATTGTTGTTATTGTTCAACTCAGGGTGCAATCAATTTCACTGGGGCAAGGACAAGGACCCATTGCTGAATGAATGATCAAAGATGCTATGAAATCAGGAAACTGGGCATTTTTGCAAAACTGCCATCTTGCTGTTTTTTGGATGTTGGCAATGGAAGAGCTAATTATAACCTTCACAGATCCAAGTATGTTGAACACATATCATTTGCATAATACCATTTTATGTAGCCTTTCTTGTTGAATTGATTCCTTATAATAATTCTTTATTATTTCCCCATATTAAAGAGGAGAAATTTGAGAGCCATTAGTTAAATTACACAACCCAGATGAGAAAAAAGGTCTTCAGACCTAGGTAAGGGTATCACTTACTGGACAATTTCTGTTTCAGGTTGCTGTCTGTGGGAAGCCATTCCAATTCAAAAAAGATTACATATAGGCATGATAAAAAGAAATAGAAAAATGAATTTAAACAAAGCAGGAAATTAAATCTTTCACTATAGAAGGAGAGAAGTTAGGAAACAGAGTTGAGATTATCATCAGTTTCCTTAGAGCAGTGTTTTACCACTTTTTATCCTAGCTACAGTATTACCACCTTCTTTCCCACTCAAGAATGTATAATGGGCTGCAAAGAGAAAAGTAGTTACAATCTACTCATTTTAAAGTGTTAGTATAAAAATAATTGAAACCTTAAGAATATATTATTGGTCATAAATAGGGTGGGCCCTGCTTCTTCACCCTGCCAGGAAGCCATGGGAGAGAATCACCAACCTATAGTATCTGGAGTCCTCCTCTGGGGTCTTCCTTTGTGTCTCAACCACAGAAAGCTTCCTGGAAAGGTGAGAGCTATGCAGCTGGTCTTATAAGGGACTTTACTTCATAGTGCCCATTAAGGGGGAGAGCTGCTCCCTTAGAATGGCCAGCCTGCAATGGTTACCAGCCATAGCCAGGGCTTTGCAGCCTTCCCCTAAAGGCCCCTGGTTTCCTGGTTCCCCTTCCCTGTCTCCTGCAGGCTGCTTCTAACAAGGCTGAAGAGTCATTTCCATCTACTGTCCAAAATCTCCACTCTTTCCACTCTTGCACTGCATATAAGAGGTGGCCTTGTTCCAGATAGCACTGTGGCTTATTTCCATTTAAATGATTAAAGAAAAATGACAAGAATGTCTACCTTATGATTTAGGAATCCCAACGATTAGGATTATAATTAAGAAAAAATGCTGGGGAAGGCATCTAAAAGGCAGTTTGCTGCAGTGGTGCTACATGAGCCTTCAGAATAAAAAGACATGTTCAGCTTGCCATGATCCATACAGGATCATGTGCCAGTTCTTCAAGGAAGCTGGCCGGCTGTGGAAGCCAGAAGCCCTTAGTAGGTTCTAAGTAATTGCATCTCACTAACGCTTAAGTAGATAGGAAAATCCTCCCCTGGCCCTTTTACAGTCATTTATTAACCATTTGAGTTCTGATGTTTAACTTGAACCGATATAAAATAAAATACATTCAGGTAATTAGCTGAAAAGAAAAAGTGAACAAAAAAAAGAAACAAAAACTCTGGACTTGAAATTTTAAGACCCAAGTAAAGTTCTACCCCCACCACTTCCTGACTGTGCATATTACATTCCCACTCTGGTACTCAGTTTCCCCAGCTATAAAATGATTGCATCATATTGTTGCTAGAAGTCTCATGCTAAGATGATTTCTGAGATTCCATTCCAGCTCTAAACTTCTATGATGTCTGTGAAAACTAAGACTCTTGATGCTTTAGCAGTTATAAGAGAAAATGTGTGGGGGGAAATGCAAAACACTTCCCTAAACCTGGCTTTTTTTATTCTTCAGGTTTTTTTGTTAGTGAAATTTTTATCCCTAAAACTTCGGTTGATGTGTGACTTCTATGCCCAATAGTTGCTACCTGTGAGTAATTTTAGTGTTGCTCTAGAGTTGTACTAGAAATAACTTTTAACTTTGGCTCTGTAAAGTAGCTCATTAACTTAGCTCAAAGAAGCATAAATTCAACCTTGATCTGCAGTCATTCATTCAATAAAATTTGAGAACCTACTATGTGCCATGCACTGTTCTGAATGCTTAGGGTATGTCGGTGAACAAAACTACCACAGATAGCTGTCCTCCTCAAGCTTATGTTCTAGCCAGGAGAGACAGAAAATAAAGAAACCACATGATAAGTAATTTATATGGTGAAACAGAATATGGTCAGTGCTTTGGAAAACATTAAAAGGGGAATAAGGAAAACCAGAAAGGTCAGGATAGAATGTGGGTAGAGAGGAAGGGTGGATAGCAATTTTAAATGGTGTAGTCCAGGAAGACCTCTTTGAGAAGGTGACATTTGATCAAGACTTGAAGAAAGTGAGGGAGTCAAAGGAAAAACATTCCAGGCAGAAGGAACAGGTAGTGTAGATGCCCAGGGACGGAGCCAGCTTGGCATGTTGGAAAAACAATATGAATGTACTTAAAAACCAGTGCCAAGAAAGTCGTCTTTGGATGATTCTCTCATCTTCCTGTGATGTGAATGATGACTTTCCCAACATTGCTCTGGCATTTTTAACCTAGAATGAAACACAATCTTTCTTATATTCTCATTTCTTAGCTCTGAAAGTATATTGACTTAACCTCCTGATACTGCACTTGAGGTCTCTCCATTTCCCTGCTCCCTTGGTTCCCTCTGCCCCTTCTCTGCAGAAGGGAGAAGTCCCTTTCTTCTCCATAGGCTTCCTCACCACTTTCATGCAATTTGCCTTAAATCGAATGTTTAAGAAAAAAACTTCATGAGCATAAGTGCACTGGCAGTCACTGTCCTCTTTTTCAAATGAAAATTTTCTCCATTTCAAAGGGAAGGCCCTTAACTTCTCCTCCAGGTATTGAAAATTAACATCTCTCATATCTTTACTCAAATGTGCCAAGGTTTAGACTGCCAGACCCTCCTGTATGAAGATTTCTGTAAAGATTCCCTGAGAACATTTTACAACACACTTTAAAAAGATAAACTAGTCTTTAAACAGAGCTTACAGAATTTTTTTGCTACCCTATAATAATAACTGCTTATAGAAAAGTATTAATAGGAGTTAAGCATTTCCGTTTTTATTGTTTTGTCTTCATTTTAAATAGATATTGCGATCAAGGACAGTTTTTGACTTTTTTTAAGTTCCATGCCTAATAGTACATTTCCTGTTACAGTTCTTGAAAACTCCGTCAAGGTAACCTGTGCAGGTGATTGGAGTCACATGAAGTGACTGGCCTCAGAGTGTTCATCCAGCGGGTCCAGGGAGCTCGGACCCGTGCAGAACTGTGTGAATGTCTGAGCCGTCCAGGTGAGGAGGTGGGAGGCAGCATCTCTTCCCCAGATAGTGAGCAGGGAAACAGCTTCCTAAGCCACCGCCCATCCTCATGCCCTAGGCCTGCTGGTCATTCAGTTCATCCCCTTTTCCCCTCTATCAAAAACTGTTAAGGCTGCAGAGTGATGAGAACAGGATCCTTCCCAGAGTTAAAGGAATGTTTCAACATTTGAGAGACAGGAAGACCTTCAGGGTACTGGATTTCAGTCCTGAAAGATTCCAATATGTGAGCAGCATCTGAGGATGTTCACACAGGGATGTTCAGAAGGGATTGTGCAGGTGGTTTACCCACTGTAGGTGTGAGGACCCCACCAGGCCCTGTTCTCCCAGGACGGAGTCTGAGTAAATTACAGAGCAGGCATGGAGGTGCCAGGATACCCCGTGGGCATTGGTTATCTACATTTTTTCAGTGGCTTTGGTCCACATGTGTTATTCAGAAATAATGCAAATCTGTAAAATCACCTTCTCTGCCACTTATGTTCCATCTAAATCCAGGTAACCAACAACCCTCCAAAAAGCTTACATACAAATATCAGGTGAGAATTTACTGAAATGACACCTTCATATTTTGAAGAAAATATAGTTGTACAAAAATGGAGACAAATAATATTCGGCATTTGTTTCTTCCATACAGTTGTCCAGGTGCACTCAACTCTGGTTCTGAATAGAAACAAGAAAGTGTATTTTGTTAAAATAAATAAAAAGTAAGAATTAAATGAAAGCTTACCAATGGCATTGTGATGCCTTGTTCTGTGTCTGAACCCAAGTAGTTTTAAATCAGTTGCTGAGTTCTGCACTCCCCTTGTCTCGGTATCTCACAGCGTTGCCTCTCAGCTCTATTCTGATCTGACTACAGACCACCATCACCTGGACAATTGTGGCAGGTCAGACTCAAAGCAGTAAAGTGATCTCAGCTATGCCTCATTCCCCAAAATCTGTTTCCCCTCTAGACTCAATTTCTGAAATCAGCACCACTGACCTGTAAGGAAAATTTTGGGATTTTTTTGTTCTTCCCTTTTGACACATATATATCATTAAACTCTCATTTTTCTTGCAGTAATTTTAGTCTCATCTGTTCCTACTTGAGTGGCTGTACCAACCTTCAGAGCTTCCTCCCTGTGGCTGGAGTCCCAAGTACCCTGAAAGATGATCTTCAGATGAGCAATACTTTCTCTTTCCTTCTGTTCCAATCTCACTGCTGTGGTCTCCTTCCTTCTGTTCCAGTCTCACTGCTGTGTCCATCCTGTGGTCTTTTCCTTGAATTCTGACTCTTCAAATCTGTATTTCTAGATGGTGCCTTGATTAGACTGGCTTACTGCTTTTCAAATGTGTGTAGTCTATAGAGAAAAAAATCACTATAGAAATAAAACAAAGATTAAAGATGTAAGATATAAGTAAACAAGTTCTTACAGGAGATCCAAGAAGATCGAGGTTTGCAGGTATGAGGCCCTTGTTCTAGTAAAAGCTGTTGAGATGAGGAAGTGGTTTAAAATTTAGAGAAAATTTGAAACCAAGAGAAGAGAACATAGGACCAATACTCTGGTATAATCAATCATCAGTTTAGAATTAAGAAATTAAGGTGGGATAGGTAGAAAACAAACAGAGGGAAAGATTTCATTATGAAAAGTCATGAAACAAAGATTATTATTCTCTGTACCAGTTTAAAAAAAAAACCCCGGAGAGAAGTAAGTATGCAGTCAGCAGAGCGTGGCGTGACTGAAGAGCCTGCATGATGGACACGCTCCTTAGGACACTAGGGGAAGCTCTCTCCACCAGATGGAGCATTAGTGTCAGTATATATATTTTTTTAATGTCTTTATTGATTTCAGAGAGAGGAAGGGAGAGGGAGAGAAAGAGAGAGAAACATCAGTGATGAGAGAGTCATGGATTGGCTGCCTCCTGCATGCCCCCAGCTGGGGATGGAGCCTGCCATCCGAGCATGTGCCCTGACCAAGAATCAAACTGAGGTCTCCTGGATCATAAATTGATACTTAACCACTGAGCCACTGAGGGAGGGAGAGAGAGAGAAACATCGGTTTCTTGTTCCACTTACTTCTGCATTCATTGGTTAATTCTTGTATGCACCCTGACCCAGGATTGAACCTGCAACCTTGGCATATCAGGATGACACTAACCAATCGAGCCACTTGGGCAAGGAAGTAACTGTGTTTTTAAAAGAATAAAAAGGAACAAGACAAAAATGTATCCACTGTCACTACTTCTATTTAACATTGCTTTGGAGATTCTAGCCAGGGAAATTAGACTAGGGGAAAAAATAAAAGTCATCCAGATTAGAATGGAAAAAGTAAACCTGTCATGATTTGCAAATGACATGATCTTGTATATAGAAAAATCTAAGAAATTCATGCACCAAAAAAACCAAAACAAAACAAAAAAAACCCTAGACATAATACTAGCAAAAAAAATGAACAAAAGTGAAGGCTTGTACACTGAAATCTGAAAAGCATTGCCAAAAATATTAAAGATGACCTAAATACATGGAGAGATGTGATATGTTCATGAATTGAGAAACACAATATTGTTAAAATGGCAACAATTCACAGGCTCATCTATACATTTAACACAATCCTCTTTAGCATTTTTTCAGAAATTGGCAAGCTAATCATAACATTTGTATGGAAATGCTAAGGGCTCCAAATAACAAAAACAATCTTGAAAAAAAAGAGAACAGTCAGAAGAGTTAATTTCCCAATTTCAAAACTTCTGCAAAGCTACAATAATCAAGTCAGTGTGGTACTGGCATAAGAATACACATATGAGCCAATGCAATAGAATTGAGAATCAAGAAATAAACCATGTATATTTATGGTAAATTGATTTTTAACAAAGATACCAGGACAACTCAGTGGGGGGAGGACAGTCTTTTAACAACTGATTCTGGGACAATCAGATATCCATCTGTAAAAGGATGAACTTGGATCCTTATCTCACACCGTATACACAAAATTCAAAAGGAGTAATATATCTAAATATGAGACCTAAAACTATAAAACTCTTAGAAGAAATCATAGAAGTAAATCTTTGTGACCTTTGGTTAGGCAATGACTCCTCAGATATGAAAAAGCACAGCAATAAAAGAAAAAATAATACAATGTTTAAAACGTTTAAAACTTTCACATTTCAACAAACACGATCAAGAAAGTGAAAAGAGAAAGCCACAGACTGAGAGAAAATATTTACAATCATATCTCTGATAAGGCAGTTGTATAAAAAGTATATAAAGAATTCCTATAACTCAACAGTAAGAAGAAAAATGATCCAATGGGGGTGGGGGGGAATGAGCAAAAGATTTGAGTAGATATTTCACCAAAAAAGACCTACAAATGCCCAATAAGCACATGAAAAAATGCTCAGTCATTAGCAAAATGAAAATTAAAGCCACTTCACACCCACTAGAATGACTATAATAAAAAGGACATATAGAAACAAAAGGTGGCAAGAATATGCATTTCTTGTAGCAATGTAAAATGGTGCTGCTGCTTCAAAAATTTTTTTAAATAGACTTACCATCTGACCCAAAAATTTCTTTATCTGTATATACCCAGAGAAAATGAAAACATGTGCACACACAAAAACTTATAAACAGATGTTCATAACAGCATAGTCATAATAGCCCAAAAGTGGAAACAACCTGAATGTCTTATCAACCGGTGAATGGATAAATAAGCACTGGTATATCTATGCAATGTAATATTTTTCAGCCATAAGAAGGTATAAATTACTGATACATGTTCAACATGAATAAACTTCAGAAATGTTATGCTAAGCAAAACAAGCCAGATACAAAATACCTTATGTTGTATGGTTCCATTTATATGAAATTTGCAGAAAACCAAAATCTATACAGACAGAAAGTATATTTATGTTGCATGGTGTAGAAATGGTGACTGCAATGGACACAGATTTTTGGGGGGATAATAAAGTTCTAAAATTAAATTGTTGTGATGGTTGTACAACTTGGTAAATTAACTAAAAGCTACTAAATTATACATTTTATTTTAATATACATTATTAATACATGTATTAATTATACATTTTAATTCATGTATAATTTTATGTGGATTTTATTATTTTTTAATTATAACTCATTAATTAAAGGTGTTTTTAAAAGAGGGTAAAAAAGGTGATAACTGATATTTGCTAGTGGTGGGATTTTAGGCAGTCACTTATGGATTAATCCAGAAAATATTGATTAGGAATACTATGATAGATACTGGAAATACAAAGATGTCATAGTCCCTGCCTACCCAAAACTCATGGGGTGGAGAGTAGAGATAATGAATAAATTATAATATACTATGATAATTACCAAAATAAAAGTGTGTGCACAATGCTGTGGGAATTCAGAAGGAGCAGCTAACACTGTCTGGAGGATTCTGGGAAAGCTCCAGCAAGGAGGCAACAGTTGAGCTGGGTGCTGATCAGTGATCTGGGCTCACCAGGAGAGGAGGCAGGAGAGCACATGGGCAGAGAACAGTGATGTTTAGAACCTCTAGTGGCGATGTGTGGCATGACTATAGACATCATGAGGCCTTCAGTTGGGCTGAAGCACAGTAGGCAGAGGAAATGTGTAATGCTGGGGACCTTTGTCTTCAAAACAAAAAAGAGAGAAGCTGGGGACACATCCTGAAAGGCTGGTGTGTTAATAAATGTGGCCCTTCCTTGTAGGCAATGGTTGGCAATTATCGTCTCTTAGGCTGGGAAGAGGTGCCGTAACTTATAAAGCTATAATCAGTGCAACGTGAGGATGGAACGAGAGGATATAGCAGCATGGGGGAGGGGGGGACTAGACAGCAGACAATAAGCAGATAAATACTGAGGAGGCTTTAAATACAGGAGGGTATTTGGAGTTGAAAGGGGTATCTTAAGACCATAGTGTCGGCTATAGCACTGCAACAGCCCATTAGACAGGTCTGAGCTCAAAGTGGTCAACTACAAAGACAAACCCAAAACCTCTCCAGTTTGCATTGGGCCATCCCCAAGCCAGCCCCTGGGGACAGAAAAGGAAGAGAAGAGGGAACCACCCCCACCCACAGGTCTGTGGTGCGGGCACTGGGCCAGGTGGCGGGCATGTGCGGTGGACACCCTCCCCCCAAGCCCCCTCTTCTGAAAAGACCAACCCAGAAGACTCCTTCCTACAAATGAGACTAAAAGGGAGTCATCTATCCTGCATCAAATTGGGAGAGCTCCTGTTCCCTCAGTTTGATCCTGAGGTAGGAACCGCCGCCATTTTAGGAAGATTCCCCATTTCAGGTATCAGGTTACCTGCCTGACTGTATATGTAACCTTATCTAATCTCTGTAACCCCAGCCACTATTTTCTCGCCAAAAGCAGGCCCAACCTACGACCCTATAAAGCTGACCTAAGCCCTTTGTTCGGGGCCCAGAATTTGGAGACTGCCTCCTCTGGGACCGCATGCGTTAAATAAAGTTATCCTTTCGCCTCCTCTGGTGTACGGCCTGAGTCTTTTCCGCTACAATCCAAGGGAAGGAAAACAAAATCTAGATGCAAAAGCACAAAGTCGGATGCTTTGTAAGGAAAATGTTTCTGTGCTGCTTCTCAAAATGCAGATAGTTTAGTTGGAAAAGATTTTTAGAATAATATGCTTTGTAGCAACTGTTTCCTTTCACCACTGACTTTTCGGAGACACCATCATGTAATTGAAGAAATGTTAGCTTTACATTCACATCCAGCCCCAAGGATCTAAGAGGAGCTTCAATTTAGGCCCAGACTAGATGGACTCACCAAAGAGATTTGTGTCCCAAGTCTTCCGAGAGGGTGACTGAAGAACATTCCCAGGAAAGAGCAGCAGAATCTCCTCCTTCTCTCCTAGAATTGCTAATACAAGGACTCAGCTACTTGACCATCCCTGGTAGCCACTTCCCCTCCCCTTCCCCTGATGCCTGATCCAACAAGACTGACCAGAGGTGCTTCAACAGGAGAAGGAAGGTAAGTGTCCCTACCAGAGGTACAGGGAAACACACTGTCACCTTAGAAGAAATAAATTATTGAGATTCCCAAGACTAAAATAACTTTTTTCAACAAACCATCTTGGCTTCGAAGAGAATGAATAAATTTCTGTCTGACATAATGGGAGATGGAGATGAGTATGGATGAACAGTTAAATGATTCAGAAGCTGACAATGTCAATATCATAGATAAAATCCTCCCAGGAACATTACAGTATTGAACAGTGAAATCTAGCATGCTTCCTTCCTCTTCATGCAAATATGAAAGGCCTGGGACACACTTCAGTCACATGGCCCTGGGGGAAGATGAAAACCAGATTTCTAGGCCAGAGAAAGACTCAGAGCCATCACCATGGGAGGTTGATGCTATGAGCATGACAACTGGTAGGAAATGAGAAGATAATAAGACCCTGACCCACGAGGCCAGTTCCCCGACTCTACCTGGCTGTATTACAATCCTTAGAAGAGCCCATGCTTTCACCAATACTGGCCAAGTGCCACCCAGGTACATTAGAGTCCCTGCCACCTCAAAAGCAGGGTCAGCTGGGCCAGTGCTAAGATGGAGTGTGGCAACCCTGCCAGCAAGGGTCTGTTTGCTTCCTCAGCCATAATGTGAGCCAAGAAACTGGAAATGCACAGCTAGGAGGTGGGCCTCTGGATAAAGCCAACCACCCCCTCACAGGAAGCTGGAAGAACTTAGTCGGTCATAGGAATTCAACCCTCTCATCTTACCTCCACCTCCCCACCTGCAGGCCCATACCTGTCAAAATGAACGACTCAAGTCCCAGAACTGAAGGGAGCACCACTGCTATTACTCAGAGTTCAGTGCAGATGTCAGAAGCTGCGCTTGGTGTTTCAAGCAGGAGCAGGTGCTTACGAAGCTTTGGGAATGGCTGCAGTTGCAGAAATCAGAGGCACCACATTAAACACCACAGCAGCTGCAGTCCAAGGCCAGGAAGCGGTAGAAAACCACACGGCTCACAAGTACACCATGCTCGTTAAGCAGGTGACTGGACTGTGGGGTGTAGCGTTTGGCCTCTGCACAAACTTGTGTCTGCTGGACCCTACACATAACTGCCACCACCACTGAAGAAAAGGGTCTTCTGCCCCTTCTGGCTTCCAGTCTCACATCCACATAGCTCATTATGAGAATCTTACTTATAGCAGCAAGGGAATCTGGGAAAGTTTAGTTCTCATGCCCCTGCAGGAAAGGGGTTGCAAAAGTGGTGGACATGATCCTTAGGCCATCACACCACTCTTTCTATGAGACCCTCAGAGGTCTCTGGTCCCAGGAAATGACTAAGAATGAAACCACAAGAAGGTCTCTGGCAAAGAATGAAAGACAACAAAGTTGCAAGCCCACGCAATCCAGATAACCCTCAACCAAGTTAGAAACAAAGGCAGCTGCTTCCTATTGGCCCCACCCAAATCCTGGGAAGACCCTCTGGGTCATGAGCTACTAAGAGGCCCAGGAAAACCATGAGGAAACAGTGCCACAGGTGGGGGACCCTGGTCTGGACGCATGGTGGGAGTAGGATGAGGGTTGGGGAAGAGGGGCTTAGATAAAGCTGAACAGGGCTAAAAGCTCCCATTTCAAATTCAGCTGGGACCGGTCTACTCTAACTCATTTTATATAGAGATTTCCCATAAGATTTTATTTGGGCAAGACACAGACATATAAAATAAATAACACAGGAAGGGTCGCATTTGAAAACCCCATTTTGCATCACACCTGACAAAGCCTACCCATCTTCAGCCCTTCAGTGACACACTCACATGCTACACATAGTGAAAGCATGTGTCAGAGTGCAGGAAGCCCCCTACTCACCAGACCAGGAGTAGAGGGGAGCAGAACAAAGGACCACGGCCTGCTGATGGCCCTGCACCCAGACCAGGAGGGAAAATGGAGACGACAGCAGGAAGGACAGCACAAAGGGTGAGGATTCAAAGTGGCAGGCAGGCCCGGGAGGGGGCGCGGGAGTGAAGCAGTGATGGTATTCAGAGGATGTGAGCAAAAGCATTGTTTCCCTGACATAACATTGTGGGAAAGAGCCTACACGAAAAAGCTATTTATTTTCACATAATTCATTTACAATTAATTATTTTCTTACATCTCATTGTGTTATAAAACTCTACACCTACCCCAAGCATTGCTGGATAAACCCAAAGTCATTAGAATCAATACTGACTTCTATTCTGAACATCTCTTCCTGGTTTGGGCCTATCAAGGCCAGACCAGAGCGTGGGGGACAGAAATGGCAGTCCTGCACGTCCAAGGGGTCAGGATCTTGGCCTGGCTCCTCCGTCCGTTACAGGAGCGGTGTCTCTGTTTGGGGAGCCAGAACCAGCACCTCAAGTAACAGGAGTCCAGAGAGGCATGGAGGCACTGCTGGCTACCATCTGGTTGTGGTGGGAGTGTCCAGGGCCAGGGAGCCACAGCTCAGCAGAGATGGGCCTGTCCAGACCAGGGACTTGGAGTTGTAGAACCACAGCACTGGGAGGCAAAGGAAAAGGGTCTCAAGGCACAGCAGGACCCACTGGATACTTTAAGGCCCCCAGTGCCAGCAAAGCTTCATTTCATCTCCCTTCCTTAAAGACCATTCTTTAAAATATGTTAATCAGTTTCTCGTGTCTTTGGCCCTTGTTACCACTGATACAACAAATGCAAGCACTAACACTAACACATTGGGCTTGGTTCAATTATTAAAACTCTACATGTAAAAAGGCTCAACTCAGGTTTGCTTATCATTAGCCTCTAGGCGTTCTCAGGCAGGGACCGTCCTCACTGACCACACAGAGAGGCACAGCCAAACCAGAAGGAGTCCTCTCTGGGTTTCTGGCTCTCTCTCATACCCCAGTTCAGCTCTGGTGTGAACACCAGGCAAGGCATCCCAGGTCAAGACAGTGTGAGCTGAGGGGCCCATGACCTGGTCCTTTCAGCTCAGCTATAAAGGGCCCTATTCCATGACTCCCTTGAAAGGAAATGGTCCAGATTGAGAATGTTCTAAACAGATCAATTTATCCCTCCATCAATAAAGGATGGTTGAGGAGTCAGGCACCAGGGGCAACACTGAGACCAAAACGATCTGTCCCTGTCCTCCAGGTGCCATTTGACTGCCAGCTTCTCTCAATTTAAAAAGGCAAATCCCACAGCATCAAACTTTTCAGTGGCTTTCTCCTTCCCTCAGGCTTGAGACTCCACCTGTTTACTTTTCTGGACCCATCTCACTGCAGTCCCCCTTGACCTCCCAGGTTCCAACCAGACTTACTTTCTCTGGGTTTCTTTAACATGTTCACTCTCTTCAGACCAGACTTTCATAGTGTTCCCTTTGCCTGGAACTCTCTCCTCCTTGTTCAGTTATTCATTCATTCAAAATTTATTATTGTGCATTCGTGCAGGCCCTGGATCCCTGGATCTCCTGACCCAGACTCAGAAGCTCTAATCATTGGGCTCCACTTTGTCAGGCTTCTTACTCAGCATCAGCCTTTCTCTGGGAGGTTTTTCCTAACTGACTGCCCTCCACCAACCCCACCCCAACACACACACACACTCTAAGTTGAGTAGTAACCTCCAACAGACACACATGCACATTCCCACAGCAACCTACACTTGGATTGCTGTCAGGAACCAGCCTGAAAGACAAACAAACCTGAGTTCGAGTGGTGGGAATGAAAGAGACAAACGCAGTTATGGGATCGGGAGGGCTGCCCTCCGATGAGGGGCAGCCCCCAATGGCTTCAACGCCTTTATTATAGAGTGAGTAACAAACAACCGGTAAGGAGGGGAGGGTGATACAGAGTAGTTCTTTCCAGGCTGCACAAACACACTTTCAGTGTAAACGTCCTGCGTCCTGCATGAACTCAGACCTTTTAACTATCTTCATTTCAGCTCCCCACAGGAACCTGTGGGGAGGGTTGAGTCCCTGGCTCCAGGCCCTCAGGCTACGTGGACCATGTCCAGACACGTTACCGGCTCCCAACAGATTGCAGGTAATCAATTCAAAATCCAGCTTCCTCCCCAGGCTGAGCTCCATGAAGGCAGTGTCTGTCTGGTTCACTCCAAAGTCACAACAACTCAATAAGTTTGGGTAGAACTGAATTAGATCAGATCCCAAATCTCTCAGGTGTAGTTCTTCCAACATCCTTACACCCCACAGACCGGGCTGGGTCACCACCTCCCCTTTCCGTCTTGGATCCACCCCCTAGGCATCTCAGACAATGTATATTGTATGTTCAGTGGTCACCAGCCCCCTGTAAAATGTGGGGGCTCAATAAGTCCATTCTTACAGACTTGCCTTCAACTCTGTAAAACTCTGAAATTCTCCTTGAGCTGTGATGGAGAAAGGGCTGGCAAATTAAGTTCTTTACAACTTTTTTTTTCAGTCTCATTCTACTTTTCCCTAACTTTTAACAGATCCATCCATGCCCCTGCCATCACCACCATTTGCTAACAAAGACAGACAGGTTGCCCTTAATGAAGCCTTTAGGAATTACCTTTAATCTGGATGCGTCTGTGTCACAGTGGACAGAAGATCATTGCCAAGGGTTGTGAGAGGCAGCTCCATGAGGACAGATGCAGGCGATGGGTCCTGCCTGGCCCAACCCAGCAACCCCACCTCACATTTCCTCTGGTAGGAACCTTAGAAAGGTTGTCAGGTTTGATGATTCTCCAGTGATTTTCTTCCTCCTCCAGAGTATGATCTCAAGTCCTTTCCAAGGCCTGCAGGGTGCTTCAGGACCACATGGTACCCTGCCTCCACTTCTGACCTCATCTCTTGCCATTCTGCCCTCACACTTTCCCACACATCAATTGGTCTGTGTTTCCAGAATAAAACTTAGAATCTTTACACCAGCATGTACTTTGGGGTCAGACAGATGTAGGTTTGAGTCCCAGGTTAAAGTACTTTCCTACTTCATGCCCTCAGATCAGGAGACTCTCTAAGCCTTTGTTTTTTCTACCTGCCTGGACTCACTGAAAGCAGGAGTGTTTCACACATACAGTGTCTGGAACATGAGAAATTTACTGTTGAAAGACAGAAAATATATTAAAGAACCACATCAAAAAATTTTAAAAAATTCCTGATAGAAGGTCCTTATCCCACACTACATGGAATCAAATCCTGGCTCCACCCCTGAAAACTCATGTGACCTCAGAAGCATTTCTTTACTTCTGTGTCTCAATTTCTTCTGTAAAGTTTGCAATATAAGGATTGTTTTCGATGGTTAAATAAATATCTCACTTGAAACAAGATTAGGGACATAGAAAGTGCTTGCCAAATGTTACCATCATTATCAACTTCATCAAATCAGGATAGTGGTACCTCACTTTGGGTTTTTCAATTTTGAGTGAGAAAATCATGCTTTAAGCTTTATTGTTGGCAAAGAAAGAAAAACTGGAAACTCCTTCTGTGGTAGGGAGAAACAGAAATGAGAAATGCAAACCTGTGAATTCCTGCATTTCTGATCTGGGAAGGATGAGTTTGGTTCTGATTTTATCCATGAGGAAGTGGGGGGGGGGGTAAGGTGTCTTTGAGCCTCATTTTAGAGTCTGTTTATTGAGAGTAGGACCAAGGCTGCAGGGGTTGCTATGGTCAAGATGCAGGTGAAAACTAACAGTTTTTGGAAGGCAAAAAGGAGGATAATTTAGTTAGGAAAATGGTCAACAGGGTGTACATAAGTTTGGTGAGCAACACATCAAAGCAGTCAGCTGTGAGGCCCAAAGAAACTGAGTTTCTAATGAAACCGGCTTGCTTGCCTTAAGAGATGCCTGCTGCACTTTGCACACAACCAGAAAGCTCCAGGCAGCCTGAAATCATGTAGGGGTGGGGAACGTTTTATGTGCCAAGGTCCATTTGGATATTTATGACGTCGTTCTCACACCATACAAAATCATCAACTTAAAGATTAGCTATTAAAAAATCTCCTAGATTAATTGAATTTTGAGTCCCACCTCAGTTGACTTGGTAGGGCCAGACCAAATGATTTTTCAAGCTGTGTATGGCCAGTGGGCCAGGCATGCCTCACCCCTGTAATGAAGGAAAACCTGGCACAGCTACTAGTGAGGTGAAGGAGAGCAGTGGTCTGGGCTTGGGGAGGGGAGAGGGCGGGGGGAGGCATTGCAAACATGTCTTTTCTTTTTCTTTCTTTACTTTAAAGTATTTATTATTTCAGAGAGAGGAAGGGAGAGAGAGAGAAACATGAATGATGAGAGCCGCTGACTGGCCGCCTCCTGCACAGCCCCTAGTGAGGGCTGAGGCTGCAGCCCAGGCCTGCGCCCTGAGGAACCCAGCCTCCACTTCCGGGATCCCAGGTTAACGCTCAGCCACTCCGCCGGCCGCCAGCCAATCATACGCTTATTCTGTGAGGCGGGCACAGAACGAAAATTCTGCATGATTGGTCTCTGGTAAC
The DNA here is from genome assembly GCF_964146895.1 of Miniopterus schreibersii. NCBI lineage: Eukaryota > Metazoa > Chordata > Mammalia > Chiroptera > Miniopteridae > Miniopterus > Miniopterus schreibersii. The sequence continues at coordinate 90,868 of NC_138122.1, read as the reverse complement.
CAGGTGACCGCAGAATGTGTTCTGATTGGCCGGCGCCAGCAAGGAGAATCCTCTTCCGTTGAGAATGCTCCTTAGTTGGCCCCGAAGGAGCAGCAGCTTTGGTTGTGTTCTTTTCCCCAAGTGGTTGTCCTTCTCAGCACTGGTCTGTTTCCTGCCGCTTTTAAGTATGTTTGGTTGGTAGCGGTCCTCACATACTAGTCAAATAGAGGGAGGCGGTGGTACCCACCAGAGCCTGTGTGGCTGGGCCCTGAGCCCTGTGGGGCCCCGAGCCCGGCAGCCAGGCCATCAGGGAGCTAGTCTGTGCCTGCCTGAGGGTGCCAGCTGTGTCATCGTTGTGGGGGAGGGACTGCTGAAGGCGGGGAAGGCAGGTGACAAGTTAAGGTGTTAACAGAAGCAAGGCGTGAAGGCACATAGCGGGCAATGAGCTGAGCTGTTGCTCGAAGCCCAATGCCAGCCCCAAGCTGGGCCGAAGCTCAGACTACAAGCCCGAAGTTCCTGAGGTGACAGCTGGCAACACGGTGACAGTAGCAGCATCGCCCGCTTCCCTGAAGCCCAAGTTGGATGTTGGAGGCAGTGAGCAACAGCATCTACAGCAAATCATTGACCTGCAGAGGCTCAAAGGTAAGGAGGCCTTGGACATGGTGCACTCGCAGGTGTACCTCTGGATTTTGTTGTTCCCTGGGTCCCTGGGGAGGCACCTACGGCCTCAGGCTCCTTCTTGTCTGGAGCCAACTTTTTCATGGCTGAATATCAGGGACCAATGCTGGCTAGGCCTGGCACCCCGCCCCTTCTGTTTCCCCCTTCAGTCCAGCCAGTTTTTTTGCTGTACTACCTGAAAGCTCAGGTCTTTCCCTTATTTTCATTTTTTGATCTTGGCTAGGACACTCCAGTCCTCAGTCATTCTTGTTTATATCACCAGTTAGCTTTTTGTGAGACGTTATGAAACTTTTGGGAATGTTTTCTTCCTTTTGCAATGAAAACTTTAATGCCTCACTATTGGAGGATCCATTTTATTTATCCATTCTTAACTTTCCAGATGGTACCTAAGTGAAGGAACCAGATAGAAGCTTGGTGGTACCCTTGCTCCCACCTGTTAAGGTAGTTAATATTCAGGACAGTTGAGGAGCAAAGAATTTAAAATTTGTTCTTTAAATTCAAAATAGAGACTGACATGGGAGAGTCTATATAGTGTCAAGGGAGCTGTTTTCAGTTTTCTAGATAGAAGTTGTCTCATTCTTTCCAACTATAATTTGAACACAGAAGGAAAGAACATTGTGGAAAGTAAAATATAAAATAAATGAACAATGTGAAATGTTATTCCCAGCACTGTACATCATAATTTTTGTTCATTTGTTTTTACCCAAAACAGAACCCATGGAGTTCTGATTACTTGAAAATTTCCACTTTTACACAAATGTGGTTTTAGTCTTGAATGACTTCACAGATTTTCCTTTTACATCTCCTATTCTAAAGAAAGGTGGTATGGTTCATGAGATTGTTTGTTGGTCAACCTTTTCAAAAAAGAAACAAATTTATACTTTAATTTGTAATATAAAATTTTGGACGTTAAGATGCCAGATCTTGCACAAGAATGTTTGTCTCCATGGCTACCTCTGCCTGCCACCCCCCAGCCCCCAGTCCCTATCCTCCCCCCACCAATAGAATCCTGTTCAACTTTAAGGCTTTTGAGGTCAAAGTTTTAAAGACCAAATGGGTGGGGGAGAGGCAGAGAAGAGGGAGAAGAGAGGGAAAAGAGAGGAAACGGTTGATTTAAAATAATTCTGGGTAACAATGTGGCTCATGAACACTGTGGTCTTTGAAATAGAAAACATTCTGTCATAAAGATGTTAAAACTCTATTTGCCCATTTGTTTCATTTAAATGCCAAATTAGCTGTGGCCCGTGTGGCTCAGTTGGCTCAGCGTCACCCCATGCACTGAAAGGTTGCAGATTCAATTCCTGATCAGGGCACATGCCTGGGTTTCAGGCTCCATCCCCAGTTGGTGGTGTGCAGGAGGCAGTTGATCCCACACAAGTGTAATGTGTAGCCCAGATTCTGCAGCTTTCTTAAATTTTGGGAAAATGTTGGGTCAGTTTCAAAAATCTCAAGGCAATGTTAAATTTGACATTTAATTATATTTCTATAGTCTACACAAATTATGTCCATTTAATAATCTTCAGTGAATGAAAAGCCAATTACAACATTTTACTTCTAAAATTTTTAACTCTAGGAAGTCAGCTTGTGGAATGCCTCCATTTTCTAAACATGCTTTTGTTTTCAATTGCCTTTTTTTTGACTGAAATTATTAGGTTTCAATCTATGGTCGTTGCTGGGATTCCATTTCTTTAACACAGTCTAATAGCTTACAAGCAACACAGACCGTGAAATTCACATAGGCTGGGACAGTGTCTCTGGAAGAAACACTCTGAGGATGTGCTGCCATGGGAGTTTTCACAGCAAAGGGTGATGTTTCTCTGGGTAACCTCAGGCAGGGAAGCAGGAACCTAGGCGGGGCAGTCAAGCCTGTGCCCCAGCACAGGAAGGCAACGTCTCAGACATTCATTTCTGCTCAGATGTTGCCTTTTTTGTGCAATACTGTTTGGGGTTCACTAGGCTGGACTTGGTGGTCTTGGGAAACCCTGAACTCATGTGTACTTTCTTTTTATTGATTTATGATGGTTGGAAATTTCCAGTCTGGACAAGTTCACATTGGAGGGACGAGGGGCAAAAGGTGTTCTGAGAGGGCGCAGGCGAGCATGAGAAAATACATGAGGGGCAGACTTACAGCACCAGGTGTTTCCAAGGGCTTCCCTATCACACGACTGATCATTTCCAAATTTTCTAGATTGATCACATGCTCAGTTGCTCCAAGAACCTAGACTTGGCTTTTAAGCTCAGTAGGAGCTAGTGGTGTACAATGAGTGGGCACTGCCCCTCGACACATACAACTTCCCCATGGCTTTCACCTGACACCAGCTCTTCAATTTCAGAATGGTGGGGTAGGGCCCCTGTCAAGCCTGGGATTCCTATTGAGAATGCAAAGAATATGTTCCCCTTCCAATTTGTGGGAGCAGGACTTTATTCTATATCCCTGGAATCACTTCAAAGATGGAAATTATGTCTTTCTATCCCAGGCACTAGGACCTCAAAATCTGGGAGCAGGGTACTCAAAGTAGCATGGAACACTGGCTGGCAAGGACAGGGCATGGGCCTTGGGAAGCACAGGTTTTTTACAATAGCATGGGGAGTTAATTTCCCCAGGGCAGGGTCATTCAATCCTTAATCGTAGGCACAATATTCACTAAGCAATCCTGTAAGTCTCTCCAAACAGTGAGGTAGTGGGGCTGGGCACCAATTCAGGACAGCAATTTTCCTCCGAAGCACCAGGGACTCTTTTGCTAATGCTCAAGTGAGTTAAAGGCTCCTCCAGGGCCTGGGTACTCCCCAGTAATGAATGCATCACCTTGTGCAGTGTCTCTGGGGAACCTGCACAGAGATGGATGTTTTCAAAGTTGAGCAGAAGGATTAATTCCAAGCTGTGAAACAGATCACCATCTCAAATCAAGAAAATTTTTTTTGTAGTAACCAGCAACTTCCCCAGGTTGGCTGGTGTCGACCCCCCCACATGGTAACAAATTTACCAAGGTAAGGAGGGTGCTTTACCTGAGCACATATTATCCACAGTAGCATAGAAGGAGCTGCCAAAGTAGCACAGGGTGAGGTTGTTGTCTCCACAATAATGTGGATCATTTGCTGCTGGCTACACCTGGAATGCCTGGGTTTTCTTATTAGTAGCTGTAGCTTTCTCCCCAACATATGGGGTCTGAAGCAAGGGTTCTCCCTCCAGATAACAGTATTGTCAAAATTGCAAGGGGGCCTTTATTAGTGTGAATGTTTGGGGTCACACCTAAGGCATAGGTAACCCCATCAAACTATGTCACACAGAGAACCTTGTTTGTGGAGAGCATGACCAGGACTGGGATTTTTTCCATGTATGCATAATAGTGACTCTTTCTGCCTTTGGGTAATATTCTGTTTGTGTATTTCTATCCTGCAGTTCCAAAGAACCAGTAGCCCTGAGGAAGTGTTTTTTTTATTTTTCTGTCTTCATTTAGGGTTTGTGTTATCAATTTTTGCTACTGGGTTTGTCCAAAGAGAAGGGGCAGGGGAAGTAATGTTTGGAGGCAAAAGAAAAGAGAGGCAAACCTGAGACAGGCTGCCTTCACAAAACGTCTTCCCACCAGGTACTGTTAGGCTGGCTGAGGAGGAACACACGAGGCCAGATGAGAAGATAAAGACAATTTTATTAGGGCATCTGAATACAGATGGTTAAAGCATTTGAATACAGATGGGCTGAGCTGAAGTGGAGTCAGCCGGAGTGGTTGGGAGGAATTCTCTTTATAAGGTTAGGGAGGGAACTTTCTGGTGAGGGCATAGTTTTTCTGAGCTGGAGTAGAAAGTATTGAATATAAGGAACAGGTTGTTGCTTGAGATCATCTAAAAGTTACTTTCTCATGCAGGGAGTGAAAGTTGCCGGGCATGATGAACAGAATGTGGCTAGTGAAGTGAATTCATCTAAAAGTTCCATTCTCATGCTGTGGAGGGGCGAGCCCTCAGGAACATTAAGTTTTTGTCCAAACCTACCACTAACCAGGCCCTAGCCTACATAGTTTTGGAGATCAGCCATAACATGTTTTAATCTGGTGGTGGCTAACAGGAACTCAAAAAACAGTGCCTTGAATTCAAGTTCTGCATCAAGGAGCTGACTCATACATAAATAAATCCTTGAGAGAAACAGAAAGAGATTGAGAAAGTTGGAGGCGGAGGAAGAAAAATGTAAGGAGTGAGTGACTGACAGGTTAAGAGCCAGCCAAAAAAGCAACCAACCATTATTTTTTTATTGATGTTTATGAATATACTTTTATTATTGTTCAAAATATTACAGATGTCCCCTTTTCTCCCCAATGACCCATTCCACCCAGCCCCAACCCCTCCCCCAGTCCCTCACCAGACCATTGTCTGTGCGCTTGGGTTGTGCATATATGCATATAAATTCTTTGGTTAATCTCTCCCTCTCCACCCACCTACCCCCCCCCCCCATCCCTCTGAGATTCATCAGTCTCATTCTTGCTTCCATGTCATTGAGTCATTTCTGTCCATCAGTTTATTAAGTTCTTTAGATTCCACATATAAGTGAGATCATGTGATGTTTGTCTTTCTCTGCTTATATACTTTAAACATACCCTTACTTTCAAGAAACACACCTTCAACAAATCATAAGGCATTATATCAACATTTCCAAATTGCACTTTATAGACTTCGTGCAATTAAAGCTAAAAGTAAGCGAACTTGTCCAATAATTAAAGTTTGAGCACTTCATGTGTGAGGACCCACCAAGACAGAGGCAGGCCCCTAGGCCCCGGGGCAGGACAAAAGGCATACATGAGTGACTCAGTAAACTGCAGAGGATGGAGGCAGTTCCAGGAATTAACTTAAATCGGTGGGTTTGACAAATACCAGGTGCACTCCAGCTTCAGGCACCTGTGGTTGAGAAACATCCTGAGCCCACCCTTCCTAAAGAATTTATAACCCATGTAACTTTGTAACTGACAATGATTGCTTGCTCACTGTAACCCTATATAAGCTTGTGGTAAATTTAGATCAGGGTTCAAGTCAGAATTCCACTGCATTGGATACGACCGAACCCCAGCTAGCTGGAATAAAAGTCCCTTTTGCTGTTACATTATCAGCTCTGGAGTGATTATTTTTCCGCCACATAGGGGATCTGATTCTCGGACATAACATTTGGGGGCTCTTCCGGGATCCCCAGGCAGAGGATCAGGCAACCCTCCACTGCTGATATAGGGACATACTCTGTAGGGAGCCGCGGTTACTTGGGGGCAACTCTTAGGGGCCGAGAGGCCCGAGTGGATCGATAGAGCGATCCGTCTGACCCTAGGCAAGGGAGCCTAGGAAGGTCCCGTAAATCCTGGCAGTGTGCCTGTGCGGACGCGGGGAAGGCCACCGGGGGAGCTGGGGAGACGTCCCCGAGGCTCCAGAACCCGCTAGAGAACGGTGGGCACCGTTCGGTAAGAGTGGGTAGGAGAGAGAAATTACGGGAACGCGCTGGCGTTTTGTTTTCTGTTCACTGTTGTCTACATCATGTCAAATTTTTGTTGTCGCCTTTGTTACAAGTTTGCTCTGTTTAGGTATCTTTGGACCCTTCGTCTGGGACCTGGCTATGGGACAGACCCAGTCCACCCCACTCTCTGTCTTTGTTGACCATTTTTCCGAGTTTAGGTCCTGAGGACAAAATTATGGCATGGAAGTCCGTAAGAGAAAACTACAGACCTTCTGTTCGGTAGAATGGCCGACGTTTGGGGTAGGGTGGCCACCCAAGGGGACATTCTATGTCCCCACAATTAAGAAGGTCCAGGAAATTGTAAACCGAGGTGGACCCCACAGACATCCTGACCAATTCCCATATATTCTCATACGGCAGGTGATGGTTGAAAGCCCCCCATCCTGGTTAAAACCTTTTTTGCCTCCCGAACCAACAGGAGCCCAGGTGCTGGCAGTGACCGCGAAGACTCAGCCTATGGACTCCCACGGCCCGGTGCCAGCGCCATCAGCTCCTCCTAAACCTATTCTCTCCGATGATGGCATTTATCCTTCCCTCATAGATCTAGATGTAGAGGAGGTCCTCCCCCCCTTATGCTCCTCCACCGGCAGGACCAGAAGCTGTAGTCTCCAGTTCAGGGCCCCGGGGGGACAGCATTGCCGAACAACTGCGGAGACCACGGCGCCAAGAAGACCCAGGAGAGGGAGAGGGCCCTTCCTCTACAGTTGCTCTCCCTCTCCGAGCCATTGGTCCTGTAGGGGCTAACGGACAGTGAGCCTACCAATACTGGCCTTTCTCCTCTAGTGACCTCTACAATTGGAAATCCCAGAATGCGCCTTTCTCTGAGAACCCCAAGGAATTCATTGATCTCTTAGATTCTGTCATTTTTACTCATAATCCCACTTGGGATGACTGTCAACAGCTTTTAAAGGTTCTTTTCACAACCAAAGAGAGAGAAAGGATCCTGGTGGAGGCTCGGAAGCTAGTCCCGGGCGTTGACGGGCGGCCCACCACTCAGCCTAACCTCATTAATGAAGGATTTCCCCTGGACCGTCCCACTTGGGATTTCGACCAAGATTAAGGTAGGGAGCGTCTTTGAGTGTACCGCCAGGTTCTAATGGCCGGTCTCCGTGCTGCGGCTCGAAAGCCCACTAATTTGGCAAAGGTAAATGCAGTCAGGCAGGAAGCCAATGAGACTCCGGGAGCTTTTCTCGAGAGACTCTATGAGGCCTTCAGGCAATATACTCCTATGAACCCCTTAACCACAGAATCTAAGGCTGCGGTAGTCTTGGCTTTTGTGAACCAAGCAGCCCCTGACATTAGGAAGAAGTTACAAAAGATAGAGGGGCTCGGGGAACAGTCAGTGCAGGACTTACTAAAAGTAGCAGAGAAAGTGTATAACAACCGGGAGACACCAGAAGAATGAGCAGACAGGCTCAGGAGGGAAGATCAGGAGAGAATGGAGAAAATTAGACAAGAAGATAGGGAATTTCAAGTTAAGGAAAATCGAAGACACCAGAAAGAACTAGCCAAGATATTTTTTGCAGGCTCCAGGGAGGGACCGGAAAAGATTAGGCAGGAGAAACCCTGGCAGGCTGGCCGAGGCCTGCGACAGTCCAGACTAGGGAGAGATCAATGTGCCCTCTACAAGAAAAAAGGACACTGGAAGATGGAGTGCCCATCCCATAGAGGGACAGACAAGGAGTCCATGGAGTTTAAGCCCAGAGAGGCCGCTCGGGTACTTGTAGCCGGGGACGACAGTGACTAGGGCCAATGGGACTCGGAGCCCCTCTCTGAGTCCTGGGTAACCTTGGAGGTGGAGGGGAAACCAGTTGGCTTCCTAGTGGATACTGGGGCACAGTACTCTGTAATCAACAAGGACACTGGGAAAAAGTCCAGTAAGACCAGCATTGTTCAAGGGGCGACTGGGTCCAAATCCTACCCTTGGACCACCCAAAGAACAGTCAATTTAGGAAAGCAGCAAGTAAAGCACTCCTTCTTAGTTATCCCTGAATGTCCAGCCCCGTTAATGTGCCGGGACCTGTTAACCAAAGTACGTGCCAGAATCTACTTCGAGGAGACAGGTGTACACGTCACTGATGGAGAAGGGCAGCCTATCCAGGTATTAACCATGTCCCTACAGGATGAGTACAGGCGGTGCCAACCATCCCCCGGCCCCGAACTAACTCCTGACATGGCGGCCTGGCTTAAGGAATTCCCCAACGCGTGGGCAGAAACAGCTGGGACAGGATATGCCGCCCACCGAGCCCCTATCATAATAGACTTAAAGCCAGCTGGAAGGCCAGTAAGAGTACACCAGTACCCGATTCCGTTAGAGGCCAGGAAAGGAATTGCCCCTCATATCAAGCGCCTCTTGCAACAAGGGATACTAACTCCATGTCAGTCCCCGTGGAATACCCCACTGTTGCCTGTCAAGAAACCAGGGGACAAGGACTATAGGCCAGTACAGGACTTAAGGGAGGTAAACAAACAGGTCACGGATATTCATCCAAGGGTACCCAACCCGTATACATTATTAAGCAGTTTACCTCCCGGCCACATATGGTACACCACTCAAAACCTGAAGGATGCATTCTTCAGCCTGCCATTAGCCCCGCAGAGCCAGGAGATCTTCGCTTTCTAATGGTATAATGAGGAGAAGGGAGGCGTGGGGCAGCTAACTTGGACCAGACTGCCCCAAGGTTTCAAGAACTCACCCACTCTCTTTAATGAAGCCTAACAGGAGGATTTGAGGGGATTTTGGGCACAATGGCCTGCACTAACTCTCTTACAATATGTGGATGACCTTCTCATTGCTGCTAGGACCAGGCAGGAGTGCCTGGCAGGGACTTGAGGTCTACTAAGAGTACTGGGAGACCTAGGATACAGGGCTAGCGCTAGGAAGGCCCAGATCTGCCAGGAGGAGGTAACCTACCTAGATTACAAGTTAAAGCAAGGCAGTCGGTGGCTTACCCAGGCAATGAAGGACACTGTAGTTTGAACCCCGGAACCTAGGTCACCTAGAGAAGCAAGAGAATTCCTTGGCTCTGTCGGGTACTGCAGGCTATGGATACCAGGCTTCACCGAAAAGGCTAAGCCCTTGTATGCAGCCACAAAAAAGGGAAAAGAGTGGGAGTGGACCAAAGAAATGAAAGAGGCCTTTGAAGGCTTACAGAGGGCCCTACTGGAAGCGCCGGCCTTAATGCTACCTGATCCAACCAAGCCTTTCCAGCTATTTGTAGATGAAAGAAAGGGGGTAGCTAAGGGGGTATCGCTCCAGATTCTAGGACCCTGGCGAAAGCCGGTTGCTTACTTATCAAAGAAATTGAACCCTGTCGCGGCAGGATGGCCTTCGTGCTTACGGATCATAGCTGCCACGGCGACACTAGTACATGACGCTGACAAACTGACTTTCGGACAGAAACTGGTGATCACCACCCCCCATGCAATAGAGGGAATATTAAGGCAACCCCCTGGTAAGTGGCTATCCAACGCCCGGCTGACTCACTACCAAGGCCTCCTATTAGATGCGCCCCGGGTCACGTTTGAAGCCCCGGCTGCCCTGAACCCCGCCACCCTACTCCCTGTGCCTGATCTGGAAGCCCCGCTACACGACTGCTCAGAAATCCTAGCCGAGGTGACGGCGGTTCAAAGAGACTTACGGGACCGGCCGTTAAACAATCCTGACCTGACTTGGTATGCAGACGGGAGCAGCCACGCAGAGCGAGGGGAGCGATACGCGGAGCGGCAGTGGGAGATCAGAAAGGGAAAGTAGTCTGGGCCCAGGGCTACCGAGCAGCACATCGGCCCAGCGAGCAGAACTGATAGCCCTGCCGAAGCCCTCAGGTGGGCAGAGGGACGGAGCCTCACTGTTCACACACAGCCGACACGCCTTTGGGACTGCGCATCTCCACGGGGCAATCTATCGGGAGCGCGGTTTCCTCACTGCTGAAGGAAAGAGATTAAAAACAAGGAGGACATTTTACGGCTGCTATCGGCGGTACAGAAACCGAAAGCCGTTGCCATCGTGCGTGTCCCCGGCCCTCAGAAGGGAGGAGCTCCGGAGGCAGCAGGAAACGGGGCGGCCGATGCTGCGGCGCGCGAGGCGGCGAGACGCGGTCCAACTTCCATTCTGAGTCTGCGGCTCCCACCACCAGGCATGGGTAAGCTACCCCCCCCTTGTATTCCAAGTACGCTATCCAGTGGGTCACTCAGAAGGCAGGCGCCGAGGCTGGGTCGGACCTCTGGTGTCGAGACCCTGAAGGGAAACTGCTGCTGCCAGAGGACCTGGGAAAACATCTAATCCTACATCTGCACCAGACTACACATCTAGGAGAAAAGAAAGTGGGCTACCTCTCAGAGACCGCAAAGCTCCGGTTTCACCATCAAAGGAGGACTCTCAGAGGAATGATCGACCAGTGTCGTGCCTGCCAGGTCATGAAGTCTAGAAAAGTAACCCATCAACATTCAGGTAGGAGGGGGAGAGGGTGGAAGCCGGGAGTAAGCTGGGAGATAGACTTTACAGAGGTAAGGCCCGGAAGGTATGGATGTAAATATCTACTAGTACTAGTTGACACCTTTTCTGGGTGGGCTGAAGCATTCCCCACAAAGAGAGAAACTGCCTCCATAGTAGCAAAGAAAATTTTAGAAGATATCGTCCCACGATGCGGGATGTCTGAGAAAATAGGTTCAGACAACAGCCCTGCTTTTGTCAGTAAAATCATACAGGGTCTGTCCCGGATCTTGGGGACTGATTGAAAACTACATTGTGAATATAATCCCCAAAGTTCTGGGCAAGTAGAAAGGATGAATAGATCAATCAAGGAGACTCTATCTAAATTGGCAATAGAAACTGGCGGGGACTGGGTCACGCTCCTACCTTATGCGTTGTTCCGGGTTAGAAATACCCCATATGTACTTAACCTCACGCCATTTGAAATCCTTTATGGTAGCCCCCCCCGTGTACCCCACCAGACCAGAACCCAAGGGGGAGGTTCTGTCAGAATCGGCCGAACTTACAAAGGCCATCCAGGCATTACAAGCTATCCAGAAGGAGATTTGGCCTGCCATCGCGGCGGCACATAGGTGTTCGGAGCTGACTTCCCACCCAAAACATGGGATTGAGCCCGGAGACTGGGTATGGGTGCAGAGACATCAGACAAAAACTCTAGAACCTGGCTGGAAAGGGCCTTATGTTGTGCTTCTTATGACCCCTACTGCCCTCAAGGTTGACAGTATAGGTTCCTGGATTCCCCACTCCCACGTCAGGAAGGCCAGCGCCCGGGAACAGGAGGACGCCCGAACCAGCTGGAGAGTTGAGCCTCATCAAGAGGACCCACTGAAGCTTAAGATAAGCAGAAAGGATGTATAAAACAACGGGCCAAGGACTATTGACTTTGCTAACGCTGCTCACAGACTGGGGGGCTACAGACCCCAGTCCTCATACCCCCTATAAGTGGACTCTGACCTGATGGGAAGACAGACACGAAGGTAATACAGACAATAACAACTGTGGGGGGTCCTGCTTTTACGGCATACCCATGCGACCTAGCGCCAATTAAACCTTGCCTCAATCAAATAGCCTACTATCTATGCCCCAGCAGTAATCCAGGAAGGACATATTGCAATGCTCCTGGAGAATACTACTGTGCTTATTGGGACTGTGTAACCTTAGCTACAGCTTGGACTCCAGGGAACAGAGATAAATTCCTCCAGGTAGTATGGGGCCCGTACGGGTGCACTCCTATTAATGTTTACTGGAACCCATTTGGCCAAAGGGTCACCTGTCAGTACTTGTTCCTAAATGTCACCAACCCCAATGACCCTGGATGGGCCACAGGAAAGACATGGGGTTTCTGGTATTGGGAGAATGGAAGAGACAGGGGAGGGTTACTACTCATTAAAAGGGAAGATCTCCCTCTGAGAAGGCAAGCAGTAGGACCAAATCTAGTCCTAAAACCTCCCCATAATAGAAGCAAAACCGTCCCCATAACTCCCTCACCCAAGCCTCAGACAGATAGAGCCACGGCTACAGGCGAGTCTAAGTTTACTCCCACCCCCACCACCCCCCCGGGAGAAAGGAACGAGCCCCTTTGGGAGCTCCTAACTACTGCTTATGCCGCTCTGAATACCTCCAACCCAAATGTAACTACCTCCTGCTGGCTTTGCTATGATATCCGACCCCCTTTCTATGAAGCCGTTGGTCTAAATTCTACATTCACCACCTCGGAGGACGCGTCTCCTACTGAGTGTAACTGGGGGGACAGGAGGGTTGGATTAACCCTCCAGGAGGTGTCCGGACGAGGAATGTGTGTAGGAACCATACCCAACTCAGCAGGAGCTATGTAGCTCAATCAATACCACTCTAATAGCTAAATGGACCATACCAGCGACTGGGGGATGGTGGATTTGTTCTAGAACAGGGCTGACCCCATGTTTAAGCAAGAATGTTTTTGATGCCAGTAGTGAGTGTTGCGTAATGGTTGGGGTACTCTCCAAAGTACTATATCACCCAGAAGAAGAAATGTTCTCTCACTGGGGGCCCCAACCCCCTGCCTCTCCAAGGAGGCGCCGCAAACCAATTACTGCCGTCACCATAGCCACCCTATTCGGGTTAGGGCTAGCGGGAGCAGGAGCTGGCATTGCGTCTCACGCCACTCACCATCAGGGACTAAGCTCCCTAAGGGCCGCCGTAGATGAAGATATAGACAGAATAGAGAAATCCATCTCCCACCTTACCGAGTCTCTGAACTCCCTATCCGAGGTAGTTTTACAGAATTGGCGGGCCCTCGACCTAGTATTTCTCCAACAAGGGGGCCTATGTGCGGCATTAGGGGAGGAATGCTCCTTCTACGCCGACCACACCGGCGTAGTGAAAGAGTCAACGGCCAAGGTGAGAGAGGGGCTTGAAAAGAGAAAACAGGAACGGGAAGCCCAGGAGAGCTGGTTTGAGTCTCGGTCCAATAAATCTCCCTGGCTAACCACCCTTATCTCAACCTTAGCAGGACCATTAATAATCCTGCTCCTATTACTTACTGTGGGTCCTTGCATTTTTAACAAACTCATATCTTTTGTAAAAGACAGGGTTAATACCATCCAGTTAATGATACTACGGCAACTAGCACTCCCTACCCTCTCATATGAATGAGGACGATTCCTCATTATGAGGAAAAAGAAAAGGGGGGAATGTGAGGACCCACCAAGACAGAGGCAGGCCCCTAGGCCCCGGGGCAGGACAAAAGGCATACATGAGTGACTCAGTAAACTGCAGAGGGTGGAGGCAGTTCCAGGAATTAACTTAAATCGGTGGGTTTGACGAATACCAGGGGCACTCCAGCTTCAGGCACCTGTGGTTGAGAAACATCCTGAGCCCACCCTTCCTAAAGAATTTATAACCCATGTAACTTTGTAACTGACAATGATTGCTTGCTCACTGGAGCCCTATATAAGCTTGTGGTAAATTTAGATCAGGGTTCAAGTCAGAATTCCACTGCATTGGATACGACCGAACCCCAGCTAGCTGGAATAAAAGTCCCTTTTGCTGTTACATTATCAGCTCTGGAGTGATTGTTTTTCCGCAGCATAGGGGATTTGATTCTCAGACATAACACATGTTATTTTAAAATATTTAGATGTTACCCGGCCAGGCATGGCTCAGAGATTGAGCATAGACCTAGGATCCAGGAGATCATGGTTCAATCCTCAGTAGGGGGGTGTGCAGGAGGCAGCTGATCAATGACTCATCAGAGACAGAGGAGATGTTGGAGGAGAAGTTAACTCCCCATGTGGGCCACCAGAATGTTAGGATTTGGCCAGTGACATGGGCTGTGAAAGAATTTCCAACTAAAAGAAAAGATGCACAGAATAAATTTATTTTACTTTCCCAAAGGGGAAAGAGCCAATGCATTGCTAATCAATACAGGGCAATAAACAAAGGTCTGCCTTCTCTTTGGAGAATTGCTGTTGCTAGGTGACAAGGAAGAAAGGGGGAGGTTGTCTTGAAGTAGAGGAGATACCAGGAGCTGTCTTGAAAAGTTACAGTATGGCCCAGCCAGGCATGGCTCAGTGGTTGAGCGTCGACCTAGGATCCAGGCGATCAGGGTTTGATTCCCTGTCAGGGCACATGCCCAGGTTGTGGGCTCCATCCCCAATGACTCTCTTGTCATTGATGTTTCTATCTCTCTCTCTCCCTCTCCTTTCCTCTCTCTGAAATCAATAAAGATGTATTTAAAAAAAGAAAAAAGGGAAAAGTTACAGTATGTGTGCTTTCCAGGAAACAGTCCAGTAGATGTTCTTAGGGAGGTGTCTTATCAGTACTTTTCCCAAGGGTGTAAAACACGATTAGAGGAAAAGTTATGAAGACTTCAAAACAGGCTTGTTTACAGGGGACGGGGAAGGGAAATTTTGACTAACTATAGACTCCTTGGTGCAAATTATCCCTGAGTTGTGAAAACTGCAGGAAGGAGGGGGATGCAAGAATGTAGCCTTGAGAGTAGTTTATCTTGTCCAACAGTTTGAACAAAAAAGCCAACAGTCTTGGGGTTTATTTACAGGTGCTTCTCATAAGTTGTGGAAGTCCACAGCAAAGAAAAAGAGAGGCCTTTTTTCTGTCCTTACAACTACCTTTACTGAGAGTTTATCCTAGATTTGGAGCTTGCGAGCCAAGCCTTGGAGCCTTGGAGAGCTGAGCCTATCCCTGAAGAGCTGAGCCTAGCCTCGAAGATAAGAGCCTCTTTCTCCAAGGGTCCCACCGAGGCCCTGGGCCCTGGCAGCATGGACCATGGACCTCTCTCAGAAAGTCCCAGGGATGCCTTGCAGCCTAATACATGTCAATCACATGAAATTCACATTCTATTGTCCACATTTAAAGTTTTATTTGAATAAGCCTCACCTATTTGTTGACATATTGTCTATGACTGCTCTCCAAGTGTGAGGACAGACCTGGAGTTTCAACAGAGACCATAAGCCATTTACTCTCTGGTTGTTATAAAAAAGGTCTAGCTGACTTCTGAGCTCTAGGACCTTGAATTCCCTGTATAATCTTTGTATAGCTGTTTAAAAACTTTGGAGATATCTTTTTCAATAAAGACAATCTTTTCCATGCAAATTAGGCATTCTTTAGCCATTCCTGATTATAGGAACACTATGGAAGGTCTGTAAAAGTTTTTATAATTCCATGTAAAATTGATGTACACTCAAATGAAACCAGTCTACAGTAGCTGTTGCTCTTTATATAGGCCCAGGATGGAACTTGGAAAGAATTGGGGGGGTGGGGGTGAGTGTCTGTTCCCTGCAGGCGAGTTAGACTCATTGTAAGTTGCCACTACCAACATATGAACAAAGCTTGTGACTTGCCAACGTGCAGTGTGACATCATTAAAGACTGATGCTAGCCTCAAAGTCTAGACTATTCTCAGAGTCAACCCTAGCCTTTGAGCCTGTGAGCTCAGCCTCAAAGTTGCAGAGAGCCATGCCTATCTCCGAAGAGCAGAACCTCTCTGAGATGTTGAGTGAATCCCAGGGCCCTGGCAGCCTGGGCTTTCTCTGGAGAGTTTGAGTAAAACCAAAAGTAACTTTAGGGGCCAAATTCCATAAGGACAGTGGCTTCCCAGAGAACTGTGGGGAAGCAAGGGTTCCTTTCTCTGGCTGAGGTCCATTTGGGCATCACTCATGGCTTCTGTCCCCTCTTATCCCAAAGCAGCCCTAGAAAAGGGACCAATATTCAGGGCAAGGGATTCACATGACCCTGAATATGGACTGTGATTTTTCCTACAAATTGTTATTATAATTGTTATCTCAATTTCAAAGAAAAAGTGTTTAACCATGGGCCACCAAGTTACCATCCAAAGTGAGCTGTCCTTTATGACCTGGGTGTAATTTCACACACAGAATCATAAAGAGTCCAACCACAGGAAGACTACATCAATTTAAAGGGGTACATACATGATCGAACTTGGGAGGACCAAAGTACTTATATAAGTGGTGGTCCAATTGACCTCAGTCCCTACATCTATACAATGGATCCCTCTTTCAGCCTATCCCTTTGGACTCATGGAAAGCCTCCTATGACCTGTTGACAGAGGAAAGAATATCGTGGCCTGGATTACTAATTATTTTGCATGATATCGATGACCAATCAGAAAGTGGACAGCTACAGCATGGCAGACCATCTCTGGACATCTGTTCAAGACACTGGATAAGGGAAACCATCATAATGTGCTGAGTTTGGGGCAATTCAACTCCTCATTCAATTTCTTGGATAGCAAACTACCAGATACACAAGCAGATACTGATTCATGGCTTTGGTCATTATCTTGCAACAATAGTTGGAGATATGAAAGAAACATGATTGGAAAATCCTTCACCATGACATTTGGGCAGAACTTTGTCTGACAGGCCTCACACCATGGGCAAAAATATACAAAGATACTTGCATCTCACATATTGTTCATCACAGTGAAGCCTCAAAGTGGAGATTTTTATTAATCAAGAGGACAAAGTTGCGCATTCCCTAATCTATGGAATGTAAAATCACAAACAAACAAACAAAATCTACATACAGACCAAATCATGGTGATTACTAGAAGGGAAAAAAAATAGGAAAGGACAAGGAGGGTAAGGGGGTCAAATACACCAGGACAGAGGAAACTAGACTTTGGGAGAAGAGATAACAGAGTATGCTATGTCGTACTATAAAGCTGTACAAGCGAAGTTTATATAATGTTATGAAACACATTACCCCTCAAATTTAATAATAAAATTTTTATTTTTTATTTTTATTTTTTAAATATATCTTTATTGATATATAGACAGAAAGAGAGAGGGAGAGAGAGAGATAGAAACATCCATGATGAGAGAGTCATTGATCGAGCCCCCAGCCCGGGCATGTGCCCTGAGGGGCATGGAACCCTGATCACCTGGATCCTAGGCCGACACTCAACCACTGAGCCATGCCCGGCAGGGCTAAAATAAAATAATTTTTAAAAGAAAATGTTAGTCCCATTCTCGTTAAAGAAAAGAAGAGACATTTTTGTTTTTGTTTTTGAATACGATAAGCACATTTTTGTCTACCTACCATTTGTTCACTGAGGTCCAGGTAAATAATCTGTTGAGACTGGGCAGTAGAAGGTGTGCTGGACGGCTTTAGCTATCATATGGTTAGTGAGAAGAAAAGAAAAGAAAAGAAAGTCAGTGGTTAAGAGTTACAAAAGCAAGTGCTGATTCTAGACTCCCACCAAGCAAAACAATTTCTAAGTACTGGGCTGCAGCATCACTAGACGAAGGAGTAAGGACAGCTTGCAGTCCCCTGGGATCCCTGGGCTCTAGTTTCCATGTCTGTGGTGATGACACAGAAGTTCTGAAAAGTTTCTGAGCGGTCCCCAGCAGCTGACATGGACATGCTACTTCTCATCACTTGGTATGCCTCTTTACTTTATATCCGAGACTCCAGATTCAGCTTAAAACCTCGGGACCTGAGTCTGCTGTTTTGTTTGTTTTATCCTCTCCCAAGGATATGTTTTCCATTGATTTTAGAGAGTGGGAGGAAGGGAGGGAGAAGAGAGGGAGAGAGAGAGAGCAAGACATCAATTGGTTGCCTCCTGCAGACAGCCGACCAGGGCCCTGAATTGAACCTGCAACCCAGGTAGGTTCCCTTGACCTGGAATTGAGCCCCAGACCCTTCAGTCCTTGAGCTGACATTCTTTCCACTGAGACACACCAGCCAGTGTGACATGAGTTGTTTTTCTCTCTCAATGGTTCCAAACCAGTTGTGAGGCAAACTGTAAAGGTTTATGGTAGAGTTGTAATCAATATTGGAGGAAACTAGAATAATTCAGGATTTGTCATGGACTGGAAAAATGTGCAAGAGTAAACACACATGGGTAATAATGGTAGTGTCCCCTCCTGTGGCTGTTTCCACCTTGAGTAGACTCAAGGCCCAGAACGACCCTAAAGTTGTGGGATGTGTGACCCTTAAGCAAGTGTGGTACACTATTGAAGAACTATGTTAGTTCTGTACTTTAAAGAAGCAGAAAAATAGGGGATATGTGTGGAAATAATTGTTATGTGACAGTGGTAAATTTGGATGAGAGGGAATGTATTCATTTGGGCCCACCAGACAGAGATTGTGCTATAGCTTGTGTCATTAGAAAAGGCTTTAAATGTTTATTGGCATTGTTGGCTGAAAAATGCATCCAATGATGGCCCAATAAGTGTGGTATGGAAATGACCACAGTGTCTTGTTTTAATGTAGAAGAAGTATTTGAAATGCTTAGCAAGGCAGGAATGTTCCAGTGGATTGGTCACATGAGTCACCTGTGAGTCACATATGCATACCTTTCACCAATACATTGAGAAATCTATTGAAGGTGTGGAAACAGTGTATTTGAAGAGCTGTGTGATGACTTTTTTCTGAAGACTAAACATTGGGAACTGAAGCTTCTCAATCAGAAAATCTAAATGTGGTGGGAGATGTTGGATCCCCTGGTGGCAGGGGCACTCAACCGTGTGCAACCATTGAGCTCATTGTAGATTTGATCACACTAAAGACGGCAGCATCAAAGCGTCTGACTGCTATTGACCTACCGTGTAGGCTGATCAATTGTCGTTTTCCTAGAGGTGAGGACAGCAAGCCCACTACGTTCCTCCTCCCTTTGTTGAAGGAGAAATGCTCTATCTGATGTGAGCAATGGTGCCACTGGGATCACAGAAACTTCCAGTCAGCCCATAGACCAATCCCGCACACGAGCCAGGTCACACACCCAGAATTCTTAAATGAGGAAAGACCCCCAAAAGACAACAAAAAATTTATACATTTAACTTTACCTCTTGCCTCTCCCCAAGGGACGGATAGTCCTTTTTAGCAGGGTAACTGTCTTTTTGGGAGAATGCAAAGAATCAGATAATTCAGGGACTACGGGAGACTTGTATTGAACTATAATTGGTCTCGTAAACCAAACTGTTACTGTGGGCCTCCACGGAGCCTGGGAGCTTTGAGGGTTAGGTGACCAGTGGAGCTTGGGCTGAGGCCCGTTTGAAGTGGGTGCGTATGCCGTCACCCCCATCCCGTGTTGCCCGTGTTCTAGAATGCAGGGTGAAATAGCCATAGCAGGGGAAAGCCCCACCCTGGATCCATGAGGAGTGAGGGCTACTGGGGTGAGAAAGTCTAAACAGAAGTCTTTAGACGCCTCTCCCTCGGTAAGTAGTAAATGAAAAGCTCTAGCACACAAATGGTTTAATAGGAGAGCTTTGTGCCAAAATCGAGAGTTTGAAAGACGCAGGAGTGCAGATCAGGCCACCTCCTCAGTAAAGTTTCTATGGTGCTTGTGAGAAAAGGAGAAAGAGGAGAAAAGAGGGAAGAGGAGGGAGAGGAGGAGGAACAGGAGTAGGAGGAGGAGGAGCAGGAGGAGGAGCAGGAGCAGGAGGAGGAGAAACAACTTAGAAAGTGGTCGTGAATTAACAGAAACTTTACCTGCAGGTGATTCTGGCCACGGCTGCTGAACTGATGTGTTTACTTAGCTTGAGTAACTCAGTGGACACAGCGCCTTGTGCCCACCTGCTGTTCTGGCAAATCCTTCCCTATGTGTCTCTGAAGTTCAACCAGAGTTGCCCTCCCTCAGCCGGCAGGGCCAGCGTACACCTGCGTCACCTTACCTCTGGGTGTGTCTCCTCCGCAGCCTCCGTCTTTTGCAGAGGCCTTCGCGGCCATTTCTATCCTTCCTCCATTGCATTACAGGGGTGACGTTATGCCGATGGGACCTAATGAGTGGGAACAGCACTACTGTAGACTTGATACACTTTTAGTGTCAGAAGTTGAGGAGTAAATCTGACCAAAATTCAGACTATTCTCATTCCATGAAATATTGTGGGTCCAGTCATATTTAGTAGGAGCAGTAATTGTTTCAAAACAATAATTTGTGGCATCAGGTTTCACCTGCCACCCAGATGGAGGCACAGTGCCCAGTGGGCCTCTTGAATTTAGAGGCAGCACATTCCTCAGTGGAGCATGTGACCGCAGCAAACTTATGGAGTGACCTGAACATCTGCTCCTTTTAAGCTGGACTCTGACAAAGAGAGGGCACTGGGACAGGTCCAGGCTGATGTAGAAGCTGCTCTGTGCCCTGGGCCATATACTGCAGCAGAGGTGATGGTCCTAGAAGTTTCACTGGCAGGTAGAGATTCTGGTTGGAGCTTTAGGAAGACCTGGAAGGGAATCAAAGTGCAGATGCTCAGGATTTTCAACCAAAGTCTTCATATCATTCACAAATAAATATTGCTCTTTTGAGTAGCAACTGTTGGCCTTCTTTTGAGTCAAATCTGACAAAGAAAGTCCTTTCATAAAAATGGAGCCATGTGGTTGGACCATCGCTCAAATGCAAAATCATCTCCACCCAGAAAATAGGCATTTATGTGTCCTCTTCTGTCAGATTAGTGTCCTGAATGAAAAAGCACAGTGGGGGCCAGAACAAAGGCCAGCAAGCCCGTCCACACTGCTCCTTCCTCCTGAGTACTGGGAAACAACAGAAACTGGGCCCAGAAGCTGGCAAACCTGATTATCATGGTTCACTGGGTGTAGAGAGGTGGGCAAGAAGGAACCATAGAGGCCAAGCTCTTTGAGGGTCCTGGTTCCCCAGACAACTGTGGGGAGGCAAGAGTTCCAGTTTCTGGCTGAGGTCCATCTGGGTGTCAAGGGTGGCTTCCATTCCATCTAAAGCCCAAAGCAGTCCTAGCTAGGAGGGGGAAGTGTTCAGGAGTGGATGCTTTCATCACCCCTCAAAATGGACTGAGATTTGTCCCAACCAGTTTCTTTGGCTTCAAACAAGAAATGGTTAACCATGGCCACCAAGTTACCACGCCATCTGAGCTGTCCTTTATGACCTGGGTGTGACGTCACCTATGGAGTCATAAAGAGGCCACCACAGGAAGACTACAACATCAATTTAAAGTGGTACATACATGATCAAACCTGGGAGGACCCCAGAGGACAAAGCAGTTATATAAGTAATGGATGAATTGTTCTTACTCCCTAGTGCTATGCCACGGATCCCTCTTCAGTGTAGACCTAGGAATCTTGGGGAGCTCCCTATGACCTGCTGACAGAGGAAGGAATGTCACGGCCTGGCTTACCAATGATTTTGCAGGATACCGATGAGCAACTAGAAAGTGGACAGCTGTGGCACGACAGACCGTCTCTGGGCATCTTTGCAGGATAGTGGGTAAGGAAAACTGTCACAATGTGCTGAGTTTGGGTTCACTCCCCTCCCTATTGACTTTGCTTGGTTGACATATGATGAGATGTGCAAGTATGTGCTGATTTCTGGCTCTGGTCAGTATTTTACATCAATAACCAGAAACATGTGAACTGTGGCCTGTCCCAGGGGATCCTGATGCTTCGATGTTGATTCCCAGACAGTGAACCCCCCGCGTCATGCCACATGAAAGTTAAGGGAAATAAAACTGTGCCTTTTTCCCCCTTTCAGAGGTGTCCCTGTCTCTCTCTCTGTCTCTCTCTCTCCCTTCCTCTCATTCCCTCATGTCGAGTGAATGGTTTGAGCTGGCCTGCATGGGCCATGGACACTGAGAAGGCGGAGGTAAGGCGTGCGCCTCTCGGTGACATCTTCCTTTCCTGCACTCTTAGAACTGCCTACTTCCCCGGCCTTGATTCGTGAGTATGCTGATGTGCTCTCGGCTACCTGCTCGAGAAACTCTGTGAATGTGGAAGGTGCCTCTTAAAATGACACAGACATCCCCATTCAACCAGATCTATTGTGCTCCTTCTACCCGCTACCCCCTGCCAGCCGTGGGCAAGGAGACCCGGTTGGAAGTGGGCGGGGAGCAGATCCGTCCTGTCCCAGCAACAGGGCGCTCTTGCCTGTCTGCAGGCTGTCACCGGGAAATGTCCAGCTGAATTTGTTTTTGCTGATTGATGGGCGCCACCTGGTGGCCGCTTAAGAAAAAAAGAAGAAAAGAGAAAAAAAGGGCGGGGCGTGGAGAGTAGGCGAGTCGGAACAACTGGGGACAGAGAGAGAGGTTATACTTTGGGCTCCATGCGGTACGTATTCAGATGATGTTTCGGGATGTGTTCAGATGGTGTTGCCGTGTGTGTTTAGATGATGATTCAGGATGTGTTCAGATGGTGTGTGTTCAGGTGATGGTTCAGGATGTGTTGGTACGATGTTGCATTGTGTGTTCGATACTAGGCAAACCGGCCAGGGCTTCGTTGTTTCTTGTATGTGCCCGGACTGGTGATCGGATCCACCACCTTGGGAGATGGGGGGATGCTCCATTTAACTCAGCAGACTGGCTGAGCCACGCCCGGGCCGGCCGGGGGCGTCTAAGTTTTCCAAGACGGCCGTGCCAGAGATCCCGGTCCAGGTGGACGGCCTGTGATGCGAAGGAGCCGGTCCCTCGATCTCGACCGACCCAAGACCGCCGGCTTCGCCGTTTCCACCAGGGGCGCCCTTCTCTTCTCTTCCCCTCCTGGCTGCTGTTTGAACGGCCTGGGGAGGACGGCCGGGAGGACGGCCGCCGAGCGTCTCTCCCTCCCGAGAGGTGGAAGGAAGGTTCCCCCCTCTCCCTTTCCTTCCCCCTTCTCTCCCGCGTTCTTCTGTGAGGAGGAGAGGTTTTAACCGCTTGTTCTCAAGAGGAGGCCCGCGAAGCTCTGTTTCGCTTTCCTGCCTCCGTTTCCCTATTCTTCCCGCCGGGACGCTTTCCTAGCCTCTCCCTGTCCTGTAACACAGAGACGGACGCCTCTTACACTTGGATGGGGTCGTGAGACACAGAAGCGTGAAAGAGACGGAGGGATCTCAGAGGGAAGGCGGCCGGGGTCGAGTTTCCGGTCCGTGGCCTGTGTGGCTTCCGGGCCTTGCGAGTAGGCCTCGGAAAGACCTCCTCCTTGCGTCGGAAAGGATAGACTTGGGGTGGGGTGTGGAGGGGAGGAGAACCCCGAAGAAAAAGAGAAAGAAAAAGGCGGCGGGGGGGGGGGGTAGATGGGGACAGAAAGAGGCTTTGTGCTTTGGGCGGTGACCGCTCGATGCTAGATGACGCCAGAGGCGGGTCTGCAGGCGGATGGCGTCTCCTCGAGCTGCACGCTTGAGAAGCCTGCGTGGGTTTTGCGGGCGCGGGCGCGCGCGTTCTCGGAGTTCCACGCAGAGAGTCTTGTTTCTTTAATTTTATTTCCTTCTACTTTATTTTTATCATAAGAGAACATTTATTTCGTGGATCGCAGAGGTAGAAGAAGTCATTCCCGGAAGGCACGGGTTTAGGAAACAAGTTATAAAGGCCAAGAAAGGGCCCTTGGGGCTTGGGAGTGAGGAAGCTAATGCTAAGGTGCCTGGGGGGAGCGGGGGGGGGGGGGGGGGGGGGCGGCGGCGGTTTGAAGGGGAGGGGGGGGCCAGAGGCTGCTTCCAGGAGGGAGAGAGCTGGGTCCTCCGTCCTAATGGTTTTCTCTTAGGACAAGGCTCAGGGAAAGATCTCCTTATCATAGTCAGCAGCTTTCCAGGTGTGTCCTTTCAGGGTTATGGTCTCCTCGGACCGGTTGGTTGGCCTGAGGGCGGGGAGAGGCCACCGTTCAATGCGGCTGGCCTGAGGTCGGCTGTGGCCGGTTTTGTTGCTTTTCTGATCCTGGAGCTGAAACGGGGCTGAGGCCTAGACGTCCTCTCTAGGGAGGAACAGGTCATGGGGTCCAAACCGCGGGGACGGGCGATCTGCTAGGGGGAGGAAAGGCTGCCCTGGGGGCGGGGTCCCACCCTCCAATTGTCTGTTGCTAGGCCCCTGGCGCTTTCCGCTCGCTCCCGTGACCTCCAGTACCTCGCCCCACGCCCTCGCTGTCTCCCTGCCTATCACATCCCCCCTCAAGGATCCTGGCTCTGAATGCTTTCAGAGAAAAGGGGCGGCGCAGCTACTTTATTTTGCTTTAAAGCCTGCCTAGTTTTCTTAACCTATGTCTCCCTGATAAATTAAATTTCCGAGAAAGAGAGAGAGAGAGAGGAAGAAAGAAAGAAAGAAAGAAAGAAAGAAAGAAAGAAAGAAAGAAAGAAAGAAAGAAAGAAAGAAAGAAAGGAAGCCACAGAAAGATCAAGGGGCGATTCCTCCCTTGTTGTCCCCTGAACACTGGCCTGGCTTTGGTGGTGGAGTCCCCGGCCGCAACAATGTTTCTAGGTCCTCCCAGGAGGCCAGGGACAGGCTCATGCCCCTCCGGGACGTCTTGGCCCCGGCGCCCACCGCCTGCCGGCGACTCCGTGGGATTCTTTCACGCAGGAGTCTCCCCCGCCGGTCCCCTGTTCCGGCCGCCACCCGAAAAAGATTTTCCAAGTCCCCCCTTCCGCTATGGCGGCCGCGCGGCGCTGTGCCTGCCGGGAGCTCTGAGGCGGAGGCCCCGCCGCCCGCCGCCCGCCGCCCGCCGCCCGCCGCCCGCCGCCCGCCGCCCGCCGCGGGCCACGGGCCGAGGGCCGGGAGACACGATCCGAGGTGGGCCGTGGGCCGGTTGGAGATCGGTCCTCCGGGCCGGCGGCAGGCCCGCCACCCGGAAACGTCTCGCTGACCTTGTTCTCGGCGGTTGTCGGGCGCCACCTGGCGGCCGCTTTTATATCGTTCCTTCTGCGCAAAGTGGCGAGGGAGGGGATGGGGCCCTGCTGCCCGCCCGCCTGAGGCCTGCTTCCAGCTGACTGCTGGCTCCTCCTGGGACTCGGTTTGTTCTGGAAAGCTCTGTTTTTGCTACCGAGGGGCGACTTGCTGGGAGGCCCCGAGCTAAACTCCCTCGTCTCCCTGTTTCTGAAAGGGCTGGTGTCAGAGCTCCTACAGATCCTTTGGGTGTTCTGACCGGTGGACCGGCCCGGCCCGGCCCGCATCCTCTCCTCCGGTCCTGCCAGGCCTTGTGCAGAAATGATACCTCCTCCACGTGAGGAGTTCTTTCCCTCTGTCCAAAACGAAGGAGCAGCCGGGCAGAGGGGCCAGACCCCCTCCCCATCACCCAGCCGAGAGACAGAAATCCGGCTGCTCTTCTTCACCTAGCGCATCCCCTTGAGCGAGTCAGTCAGTCTCTCTCCCTCCCTCCCTCCCTCCCTCCCTCCCTCTCTCTCTCTCTCTCTCTCTCTCTCTCTCTGGACCTCACTCTCTTTGGCTGGCCCGCCGACTGCTGTCTCCCCGCCTTGCCCTCTGGCACGATTCTATGGCCTGGAGGAGAACCTGATCTCCTTCCCCTTTCCTTGCACAACGACACCTCCTCTGCTGGCTGGCTCGCCGGCTCGTTCGGGCGAGCCGGAGACGATATCTCAAAGTGGCCTGGGCCAAGGGGCCTCTTCTTCCCTGGAGCCTCCCCGCCTACTCAGTGGCTCTTCTGGGATCGCCCGTCTGTCTGTTGGACCCGGGATCGAAGTGTTTCTGTTTTGCCTCTTCTCCTGGTCTTCTCTGGTCTCCTTAGGAGGCCCCCTCTGCCCCCCATGTCATGTCATGTCATGTGAGACTTAAGGGAAATAAAACTGTGCCCTTTGCTCCCGTTCAGTTCTCCCTCCCTCCCTCCCTCCCTCCCTCCCTCCCTCCCTCCCTCCTGTTGGGTGAATGTTTTGGGCTGGTCCGGGTGGGCCACGGACCCTGAGAAGGCTTGGGCCTCTCGGTGACATCTTCCTTTCCGGCAATCTTGGAACTCGACCTCCTTCCCTGGCCTTGATTCGTCACTATGCTGACGTGCTCTCGGCTACCTTCTCGAGAAACCCTGTGAATGTGGACGGTGCCTCTCAAGAGGACACAGACATCCCCTTTCTTCATCCCCGGTCCGTCGTGCTCCTTGGTATCCGTGGACCCTAGCGAGCGAGCGAGCGAGCGAGTTTGAACACTCGGGTTCGCGCAGAAACCGGCACGCGGAAGTGCACGGAGGCTCTATTCACAACTTCCAGGACCCGGAGGTGACCGAAAGGCTCTTCTTTGTGTGGAGAATGCACACGCGGAGTGCGGATGGCCCGGGCGACGACGGGGACGCTGATCTGCTGAGTGACCGGCGCTGGAAAGAAATGAGAGCGACGGGGAGCCAGCCGTGAGGGGGCGGGCGAGGAACCTTCGATGCGCAGCATCGCTATCTGAAGGAAGCCGCTCTGAACCGGGCACCTACCTCGTGATTCCAACCCTAGAGGGCATTTCTGAAAAGACAAAACTATGGAAAGGGCCAAGAGACCGGCGGGTTCCGGGGTGGGGGGGGGGCGGGGTGTGCGTGCGTGCGTGCGTGCGTGCGTGCGTGCGTGCGTGCGTGCGTGCCCGTGTTGGGGGAGGGAGAGCGGCGACCTCACGGGGGCGGGTCTATGGGAATTCTCTGTAGGCTCCGTTGGGTCTTGCCCTGAGCCCCAAAGTGCTCTAGAGAGGCAGACGGGTGGGCGGGCCGACAGACAGAAGCCTATTTCAACAGAAGCACCCAAAGCCACCTCCGGGTGCTATCCCAGAGATGCTCCCCCTCCGGTCCCGACTTCCCAGTCTGACAGCTTGTGGGGAAAGTCGGGCTTCTGGGAAGACTCGTCCTTCCTTTCCTTTGGACACGCGTTTTTGTTTCTTTGTTTGTTTTTGTTTTTGTTTCGTGTCGTTTCGTTTGTGTCTCGAGGCCTTCGCCGGACGTTCGCTGTGCGTGTCGCTACGCTTTGAACTCTCCCGCCGGATCGCTCGGAGAACTGCCGTCTGTCTCTCTTGCCACGCACGGTTTTCATCGACCGTGGATAGGGAATAACATGAAAACCCTCCCTTTTGCTTTGTTTCTGAGAAGCGAGCGCCTGGCTGCTGGCTTCTCTGTGGGAAGGGTGGCATGAGTGAAGGAAGGCGGCATTCTTCCTCCCCCCTCCTTCCTCCTCCTGTTGTCTTTTAGTGGGTGTCGGGGTGATTGAAGCTAGGAGTCCCCTTCTGATAGAGGCCTCCCGCCCGCTATCGTCCTGTCGCTTCCTGCGCACCGACCCGCACCCCGTGTGCTCAGGCGTGTTCCCTCTCGGGGTACCCGAGTAGAGACGAGAGTGGCCGGTGATGATGACGGAGTTTAGGAAGCCTCTTTGTTCGACTTTAAACTCGGAACCTTCATAAACGGTCAACTTTCCTACTGTGGAAGGGGCTCAGACTTTGGAGTTGGACTCCTCTGGGCCCGCCGGCGTAAAGTCAACCTCCCGAAGCCCCAGCCTCCGAGTGCCGCTTGGTCTTTGCGTAAGGTGAACGTCTCCGGTTCCGCAACGCCGTCCTCCCGAACATCTTAGATTGTCCTCTGCTCTCTTAGAGACTCTGGGAATGTGGGCCTAAGCGGGAGACGGACATGAGGGAGACCGACGGGAGAAGAGCATTCTGATCTTTAAAAGTTTTATGTTTATTTTTATTGATTTTGAGAGAGAGAGAGAGGGGAAAAGGGGGCGGGGGGGGGGGGAGAGGGGGTAGAGACAGGGAGGGAGGGAGGGAGGGAGGGAGGGAGAGAGGGAGAGAGAGGGAGAGGGAGAGGGAGGGAGGGAGGGAGAGAGGGAGAGAGGGAGAGAGGGGGGAGGGGGAGGGGGAGAGGGGGAGGGGGAGGGAGAGGGAGAGGGAGAGGAAGAGGGAGAGGGAGAGGGAGAGGGAGAGAGAGAGAGAGAGAGATTTTTTGGTTTCACTTATTGATGCCTTCATCGGTTGATCCCCTGACTGGGGATCGGACGCCCGCAGTGTCAGCGTATCTGAAGCACGCTCTCCTCCCGGGGGGTGGGGGGGGGGGTGTGGGGTGGATTGAATTTGTCAGTTTCACGGAACCGTGCTGCGTCGTGCTCATCGGTCTCACTGAAAGCACACATATTCCCCTGCTCACCCCACGGGGAGTCCTACTGAAATCCACCACCCACCGAGATGTCACGCCCTGACGCCCTTGTTATCTTTGTGCAGAGACGGACTTCTCTGAAACTTTGGACGTGGTCGAGTTTATCGCTTATTGCCTGTATGGCTTCTGGGCTTTGTGGATAGGCCTCGGAAAGACCTCCTCCCTGCGTTGAAAAGGATAGATTTCGAGTGGAGGGGTGTGTGTGTGTGTGTGGGGGGGGGGCGTGAAAGATAAAAAGAGAAGAAAAGAAAGACAATGGCGGGGGGGGGGGGGGGCGGGGTAAATGGGGATGGAAAGAGACCTTCTACTTTGGGCTCGATTCGGCACGTCTTCGGTGGACGTTTCGGAATGTGTTCAGAGGGCGTTGCGGTGTGTGTTCAGAGGGTGTTTTGGGGGTATGTGTTCGGTGGGTTGTCGGGGTGTGTGCTCAGGTGATGCTTCTTTGAGTTGTCCGCTTGAAAGCAACCTGCGCTTTATTTTTAGTGATTGATGTTTTTGGAGCTCCGTACAAACGCTCTTTGTTGATTGGAGTGATTCCTTTTTAAATTTCATTTCAAAACCTGTATGGCTTTATGAACCGATGTCTCCCCGAGAGACGTCGGGGTTAAAAAAAAAAAAAGAAAGAAAAGGAACCCAAAGGAAACGGAAGCCAAGCCCCGGATCAAACGATGGGCCCGTCGCTGTCCCGTGAGTGCTCGCCTCCTCGTTTAGCTTTAAGAGTCCCCGGCCGCATACGATTTTTTTAGGTCCTCCCGGGAGGGAGAGGAGACCGGGCCGGCGGTGCTGTGCCCCCAGGGGCGGCCCCGCCCTCTGGCGACTCCGGGGAGTTTCTCTCACGTCCGAGCCCCCGCGCCGTGCCTGCCCTTGTTCCCGCCGCCGGCGGAGAAAGGTTTTGCGAGTCCCCCTTACCCGCTGCCGCGTCCGGGCCCGGCCGGGACGCGATCGGTCCTCCGGGCGGTCGGCGGGACGCCCTCGCCGGCCCTCGATCCCGATCGGTCCCGCTGATGTCCTCGCCGGTTGTCGGGAGCCACCTGGCGGCCGCTTTTAGATCGTTTCCTCCTTGGGGAGCGGCGAGGGAGGCGACGTGGCCGGCGCGGCCGCGGGCGACTTCCAGGAGGCCGGTGGCGCTGTCGCGTTCGTGCCGGCGGCGCCGGGCTGTGGGTTGCTCTGCCCGTTTGCCGGAGATTGGACCTGTGGGACTAGTGAGGGAGCGGCTGCGGCGGCGCTGTTTGTGGGCCGCCCTGACGGGTCGACCAGCACTCTCCGGCGCCCCTCCGCCCTCGGGGCCGCCGCGGCGGTGACGGAGAAGGGTAAGAGCCTCGCGCCCGGGCGCCGTCCAGCGCGTGTCCGGGAGTCGGGCCTCCGCGGGCCCTCCCCGGCCCTTGGATGGTTCCCCAACCACCCCTCCGCGTCGCGCTCCGGAGGTGCCCGCCGACTCGCGCGACGGCGTGGCGGGCGCGCGGGAGGCCTCCGCTGGCTCGCGCCCCCCCCCCCCCGCGAGGTGGCTTCCTGGGATCCGACCCGTTCGTTCGTCGTAGGCGCGCGCCTCCGTGGAATTTTCTGTGGAGTCCCGATCGATCCGGAGGCCTGAATCGTACGCCCCCCGTCCGCCCCCTTTGGCCCTCGCGCGGGGGGACGGCCGGGATCTACCCGGCCCGGGCGCGTGCCCGCGTGTTTCCCCGGGCCCCGGACGGGACTCCCTGGCCGGGTTTATTTCGAGTCCCGTGCCGCAGGTCGGGACCGGGAGGGGCCCGTGCGTGGAGGCTGGGGGAGGAGG
Source organism: Miniopterus schreibersii (assembly GCF_964146895.1). Lineage (NCBI taxonomy): Eukaryota > Metazoa > Chordata > Mammalia > Chiroptera > Miniopteridae > Miniopterus > Miniopterus schreibersii. Next base: position 61,175 of record NC_138122.1, on the reverse strand, counting down.
GCGAGGCGTTTGGGGAGGTGTGCACGCTTGGGTCCCGCCGTCGGACTCGGGTGTTTTGTTTTTCCCCCAAGCCCCGAGTCGAAGTCTGGGGACCGCGGGGAGCTCTCCTTACGCGAGTGCGCCGCCCTTGGCGGGATCGGGCAAGCCCGCGGTCCTCGGGGAAGCGCCGTTCGACGTAGGCGCCTCCGTGGATTTTTTTTCCAAGTCCCGATCCGGAAGCGCGTTCTGGTGCGTTCGCGCACGCCGGGCCGCGCGACGGGGAGGGCGTCAACGGCCCTCTCGCGCGTGTCCGCGGCCGCTTCCTCACAGGCCTCCGGGGGTCGACCAGATGGCCCGCCGCGCGCCCCCCCCCCCCCCCCCCTTTCGGGGGGTTTGATGGGATCCTGTGGGGTGGCCTGTGGCCGCGACTCCGTCCCAGGAGGCCCGCGTGACCTTTGGACGGGACACCCGTCACCGGGGATCGTCGATGTTTAGCCCGAGGCGGGCGTTTTGTACCACGAGATGAGTGTGGACACGGTGTCCTCGGGTGACTGGAGGACGGGGGTGTGTGTGGGGGTCTGCCCGCGGGGCTTCTCCCTTCCTCGTCCGTCCCTGTGGCCGCACGAGATGAAGCCGTTACGCCTCGGGCCTGCGCGCGCCGGCTGACGTGCGTCCGGGGCCGTTGCCCTTGGAACGCCGTGTTCCGGAACCCCCCGGTACCGTTGACTCTGACCGCTCGAGTGGTGTGCGCGTGGCACGCTTGGGGGGGGTTGGGCGGCGTCGCCCGCGGGGTCGTCGTCTCGCGTCCCCGGCGTCCCCGGCGCCGCCCCGCGTGCTTTCGCGCGGCCGGCCGCCGCCGCCCCCTCGGCTCTATGGCGTCGGAGACGGCTTTTCCCCTAGCCCGGGGGCCGTCGTTCGCCTCTTGCCCCGAGGAGGCATGGTTGCCTTCGGGGGGAGGGTTTTCTAAACCTGGTGAGGCTGAAGCGCAGGCCCCTCTCTCGCAGTCCTCGCCTCGTTTTCCCTCCGCGGCCGGCAGCTCGATGCGGTGGCTTTTCCGGGCCTCCTCCGTGCGTGTTTTCTGATCGATGTGGCTCTCCCGGGCCGGGCCTAAGCCGCGCCGGACGAGGGACGGACATTCCTGGTGAATGGGACCGCTCTTCTCGCTCCGCCCGCGGGCCCCTCTCCTCTCCTTCCCCGCCTGGCTGGCGGTGTGTGGGAAGGAAAGGGGTGCGGAACCCGGCCCGACCTCGCTCTTTCCGCCTCCTTGCCCCTCGGGGCGACGGTGGGGCGCGTGGTCTTTATGACGCAGCGGACACTCTCCGCCCGCCTTTCCTGGCTGTGTCCCGCGGGCGGCCCCTCCCCGCGGCGGGGAGGGGCGTCCCGCCGACGCGCCGCGCGCTTCCGCCTGGGCGCGCGAGTGCGTTTCGCTTTGGTCCTCTGGTTGCTCCTGGAGCGCTCCGGGTCGTCGCTCAGGTGCCCGAGGCCGAGCAGGTGTTGTCGTCCCCCGTCCCCCGTGAGCTTTTCCCCTCGGGGTCGCCCGCTGTGGCGGTGCTCTGTGGGGGGGCCGCGCTTGGGGGGGGGAGTCCAGCCGGTCAGGGGAGGCACGGCACGCCCGTGTCCCCCGCCCTCGCGTGAGGGGGGGGCCGGACCTCCGCCGTTGCCCGGGCGGCGTGGGCGCTCGCGAACGGGGCCGAGCCGGCGACGCCGGCCGCTGGCTGAACCGTGAGGTTTCCGTTGCTGCCGTCCTTCTTTTCTGGGCCGGATAGTCTTTCTTTGCGTCGTGCCCGGCGTTTCGACGCAACGCCGCGGGGCTCTCTTTTAGCTTACTTCTGGGTGAGGCCCCCGGTGAGGACGAGAGGGCGATGCCTGAGGCAGCACGGGCTCGCTCCTCTGGTGAACCCGGCCCCGTCCTCGAGCGCTCGCGTTGCCGCCGTTGCTTTCCCCTGTGCCGTTGGGCCCCCTTCCCTTGGGCGCGCGCGCCCCCTGCCGTCCCTCGGAACCGTGCGCCTCCGCGGGCCCGACCCGGGGTGGCTTCCGATGGGGCGGGGACGATGCGCCCTCGGCGAGAAAGCCTTCTCTAGCGATCCGAGAGGGTGCCTTGGGGTACCGAAACCCCCAGCCGTCGCCCCTCCTCGAGCGCGATCGGTAGCTTGGTACCGCGGCGTTCGTCGGGTACGGCCCCCCCCGCGTGGGGCGGGGGGCCTGGAGGACGCCGCTTCCTTTTCTCGGCCTCTACCGCGGCCCGCGCCTCCCCCCTCCGAGGTGGGGGAGGATCCCGCCGGGCCGGGCCGGCGTTTCCGGCGCGTGTTCGGGGGGCCCGCGGCGTGCGTTGTGGGCGCGCCGCGTGCGCGTGCTCCTTGCGGCCGTGTGCCGAAGGGGGGGAGGGACGCGGAGGCCCTTCCCCGTCCCCGGCGCGCGCGTCCGCTTCCGCGCTTCGAGCGGCTTCTCTGGCCCGCTCCCGTTCCCCGAGGGGTTGGCAGCCCGGCGGAAGCGCCTTGCCGCGGGCACGTTTCGTGGCCGGCTTGCCCTCGGGGGGGCGTTCCACTGGGGACGCGAGTCCCGACCCGGGTCGGACCCGGGCGGGAAGGACGGAGAAAGGAGACGAGGGCGGCTTCCCCTCGCGGCTCGGTGCGCGCGCGGCCCGCGGTGGCGTGGCCGGGGCTGTGCAGCGGCGGGGGGCGTTGGAAGGCTCTTCCGAGGGTCTGGGTGCCGCAGGAGGGGGCCGGCCGGCGTCCCGGGCGTCGCGGGGCCGCCCTGTGTGTCTGTGGCGGTGGGATCCCCGTGCGTTTTCCCGGCGGCCCGTCCGTGCCCCGTGGCGCCCCCTCTCCTCGGAGGCCGACCTCGCCTCCCCCGGGCGCGCCCGCGCCCTCCCTCCGCGGGTTCCGCGTCTTGCGCGCCTCCCGCTCTCCCCGCCTCCCCTCCCCGCCGCCGCCGTCGGCCCTTCGTCCTCCCCCCGCGACGGGGGGAAGGCCGGCGTCGGCGACCGCGCGTCCCCGAGAGACCGGGGCTTTTCGCCGAGCGGGTGTCGCCCCCTCGGCCCTCCCCCCGACGCCGGGGGCGGGGGCCGGGCGGCGTCTCCGGGCGAAGTTTGCCCTTCGGGGGCGGCGGCCCGTCGGCGCGCCTCGCCCGCCCGCCCGCGCGGCGTGTGGCGTCGTGCCGGCGTGTGCGCGCGCGGGGCCGGGGAGCGCGAGGGAAGGGGGAAGAACCGTGTTCTTCCCGGCGGGGTCGTGGCCGCGGCGGCGCCGCGGGGGCCCCTCTCGCGGGGCTGGGGTCAGGACGGCGTTTTCTCGACGGGGCAGGTGTGTGCCGGTCGTCGTCTTCTCGGGGTTGCCGCGGGACCGCCCCTGGGCTCGGTGGCCTCCGGCGGTGAGACCCCGCGTGTGTCCCGGCGAAGACGGACCCGGCTCGCCTCTCCCCGGGGAGGGAAAGCCTCCGTTTTCTTCCTCTGCTTGGCCGAGCCCGACGTCCCCGCCGCCGCCTCGCGGTCGGGCCCCCGGCGGCGCCGCCGCCGCCTTCCCCGGCGCCGCGCGTGCCTCGCCGCCTCGGGCGGCCGTCACGCCTTCTCCGCCCGCCGTCCCGCCTCGCCGACCCGTTTGTCGGGGACCCGCGCCCCTCGGTCGCGCATCGCCTCCCCGGGGCCTGCCGCCGCCCCGCTTCCGTGTCCGCCGGCGCCCCGCCGGTGCGGCGTCGTTGCGT